>NC_071505.1:181286589-183686589 GCF_027887155.1 Malaclemys terrapin pileata | reverse complement strand
TTGCTTTTCTTCAGAGTTTCACAACTTATGATTCTAAACAACAAAAGCTATAAAGACTCTTCTTTCTATTTTTATTATCCTAGAGAACCTGTTATCTAGGAGCAATAATGGAAAAGTAGGTGGTTATCTTAGTTTTAGTGACTTCAGAATGCTTTTAGCACTCTAATACATGTCAAACCCCAAATGTCCTACAAACTGAAGCTAATAAGTTATCTTTCCTATAGAAAATTACATTCCATCATCGATAAAGATGAGGTTATGAAGTTCCATACTTATGACTGAAAACTTACTCTTGTTTGTCATCAGATGGATGTAGAATAGCTTTTCTCACACCTAAACAAGAGAATTCTGTAATGCCAGGGATCCCAGTTAATTTAAGATCAATCATATACATTTAATAAAACTTGAGTATTACTTGCTTTTAGGGTAAAAATTCCTAAATGCCTAAGCTTACACTCCATCTTACACTCCATCTTACTACTTTAAAAAAAGTGGTATGATGTGTACAGAGAGCCTCTAGGCATAGGAAGATGTAGTTCACAGCAATCACTGTCCCAGATATAATACTGATATTAAGAGGTATGCTAATGGGCTTTGGGTAAAATTGATTTTATTTATATTTGGGAGTTTTGTAGTAGCTGTTAAAGGTGGTCTTTTTTTTTTTTTAAGCACTTAGCAAACAATAATAGAGATTAGGAACGTAGCAACATAGTGCAACTAAACCCACAAACATAGAAAAGAGAGGTTTATTTTCCAAAAGCTCTATGCCACAGGACCAATCGAGACAGACAGCGGAGTCTGTAAATGTAACGATCCTGTATATACACAGGATATGCATTGTGTAGATGATATCCTCAATATCCTACATTCTTCTTTTCTTCAGAGATCGCATCAACGTCCATTGAGGCTAGCTCAGTGTTTTGGCTTGTTTGTTTTGCTTTTGTTTTTAAGTGTTCAAGGCTGCAATCCACTTCATAGTCGGGGCAAATTCTGACAAATATACATGCTAGCAATGAAATCATCATTTATTGCAACATGGGGTAAGGAATAGTAGGCTACACTGAGGCTCTGTGGTGGCTCTTTCTGTAGGAGGTTTGGGGTCAGGATTTCTACAAATGGTTGTGGTTAGATAAGTCTGCAAAGAAGGACCCTGATCCTGTGAATGATTAAGCATGTATGTAACTTTGCTCAGGTGAGTAATATTACATATGTGCTTAAGTGTTTGTAGGATTGGAGCTCTATGTGGCTCCCTTGGTCAACTTCTCCTGCCCCTGAGCACACAGTAAATCATAGCTGTGCTATTAGTATGGGGAGGCTGCTGTCACAGCTTCAAAGTGGTTGAGCAACTGCTCCACACTTGCGGATTGTGAAGTGCGAGTGTAGTCGCGCCGCCAGCGCTGCGAGAGCTCTCTCGCAGCTCTGCAAGTACTCCACCTCTCCGAGGGGAATAGCTTGCAGTGCTGCGAGCGAGCGTGCAGTGCTGCAGGCACTGATTACACTGGCGCTTTTCAGTGCTGCACTCGCTGCGCGCGGGGGAGTGTTTTTTCACACCCCTGAGTGCAGCAAGTGCAGCGCTGTGAATTGCCAGTGTAGCCAAGGCCTTAATCTAGATTTGAGGTGATTATTATATATCTCCCCCAAAAATCATTTTAAAGAGAACAGTGTAATGAAGAACCTTTCCATTTGAAGGGATATCTAATTAAACCCATAGCCTAAGTATTTCCTTTTTTTAAAAGGTTTAATTTGTTTGTTCAACAACGTTTTGGATTGTCCTGGTTGAGTTGCGATTAAGGCTTTGTCATCAGTTGGAAGAAATATATTCACATTATTCAGCGTAGGGACTTAAAATTGAGGCTACAGGAAATGGATTTTGCGTACCTGGCATGCATCAATTTTTATCCTTCCAGCTCTTCATTTGCAGTAATTACATTGTTAAAAGATACAGAATAAGGAACATTATAGTTTAACTAGTGTGTAAATTGCAGCTCTACCCTGGCCAACTCCTGCAAGTCCTCTTTCAGTTCTTCTTGTGCAAAACTTGCACCGTCTTCAAAGAGAGCGAATACCCCAGATAAAGGACTGCAGGATTTGGTGAAATTAGCAAAACCATGGTATAGTGGTAAAATACAGGCAAAATCCAAACCCAATTTTGTATAATGTTTGTCCAAAGTCTGCTTTTTTCCCTCTTTGCTACTGTACTGCCTTTAGTTTTCACACTTTCCTATAGGCTATTGAGTATAATGAAAAGTGCGTTTTTGAGAATTTTCATGTTTTCTGCTTAAGGCATGTCTAAGCTGAAGGGACTTCTTTACAATCTTTTGCATTCAACCTACACTACATAAATTCTACATACTAATTTTAAACTGTGGATATGTGAGAAGTGACTTGGTTGTACATAAAATTGCCCCCCCCCCCTCAATATCTAGGTATTTCCTAATTGTGGGTCATCAGCTTTCCTTGGATAACCTTGTAAATTTAAGAATGTGTGCAAGCCGGGGAATAATTTGACCCTCTATGACATGTCAGCTTTCTGTACAATTTTTACTACTGTGAGCAATGCAGAGTCAATATAACTACAGTAGTGATCACTGATTTCCCTTCTGATTCATGTATAATCAACATATTCAAAGTGCGGTCACTATTTGTGGTGATGATGCATGAACCAAAAAGATTCTAAGTTGATTTTCAGGTATTGAGTTGATTTTTTGCAGGGCTACTGATTAGAATTTAAAAAAAATCTTTTGATGTATTAACTAAGCAAATCTAATGAGGCTTGTGGGATAGGAGAATTATGGAATTCGGTAAAGTTGTTTTTGACAACAGTACTTTAGCCGTTAGTAGATACTGTATGTAAGTTAGTGAGTTACACTGGAGAATGGAGCTAGCTTAGTCTTTTGGATGGTTTACACTACACTTAGCCTTACAACTGAAGCCAAATGATCCTTTGGGAAATATTCTTCCCTTAGTTACCTCTGTGCTTCCCCATTGACTTTGTTGGGTTGCATAGGTTTATGAGGGGTTGTTTTTCTTTTTCTAAATGCTTAGACATAGCACCTAGAGGTCCCATAATGGTGGGCACTGAACAAACACTTAACAAGAGACCACAAACATTTACACTCTAAACAGAGAAGATCAACAAAGAATAGGAGAGAAAACTGCAGGACAGTGGCTGAGCCAGAAATAGAAACCTAGGTCTTCTGCATCCCAGTACAATGGTCCACACTACCTCTGAGGTGTAACTAAGGCATTAACTGGGCCCTAAGCATACAAGTTCAACTAAAGTCTTGATGTGACAGCCTCAGGTGAAGTTAGATAGGAATAAAGACACCCCATATAGTGATTGTGGAGCATACCAAAGCCATAGATCTAAAGTAATCCTCATGAAATGCCCATGGGAGAAGGGCAGGGGTGAAAGTAAGATGAAAGACTTACTGGTACAGAGACCTGACTCTGGGCCCCCGGAAGGGGCAGGGCCTCGGGGGTCAGCCTCCCCCAGCCAGCCCTTCCGAGCCGCCTAGGGCTCCAGCGGCGACTTAAAGGGCCCGGGTCTCTGGCCACTGCCGCAGTAGCGGAGGCTGGGAGCCCCGGGCCCTTTTAAACTGCCAGGCCCCGGGACAGCTGCCCCTTTCTCCCTCTCTCCTACCCATCCCATCTGCAGCCTTGGGGGGAGGGGTGCAAAAGGGGCAGCGACGATAACGTCATGTGTGTACGGGCCGGTGCCAACGGCCATTTCTTACCAGTATGCCATACCAGCATGTATCAGCCCACTTTCACCTCTGGATGAGAGAACCAACAAGGTTCAGAGAAAGTAGTTATTAATTAGACTGCTTGGTATTGGTTGGTAGTATGTATTACTGTTACAGGAATCTCTCACATGAATGGATAATGGATCCTGCCATGTGACAAGCATATCTGCCTTGGGAACCCTGAGCCAGGTCATGTCACTAGCCAAGAAATAAAGTTGCAGTTTCTTGCCAGCACTCCAATATGTCAGACCTTCATACAATTAACACAACTATTTCCCTCTCAATAAGATCAAAAGACTGCTGCAACAAGTAGAGGCATGTTTGGGTGGGAGTGCAGGTATAGGGAGAAAGAAATAGATGTGATGAAAGTCATCTAAATAGAGTCTTAGGGCCTTTCCCAACACAAGGCCGCCCCCCCCCCCACAAAAAACACAAACAAAAACACCCAGAAGATGGCAAGGAGAGGTACAACCAAATGAAGCAAAAAAGAAGCAGATTTCAGGACTAAATGCCCCACATTAGCATGGAGTCACTTGGAGAAAAGGGCCAAAGTAATGACCTTTGATCACCTCGAGTCTCCGTCGATGAGCCTTTTTATCACCCATTCAGTATAGATGGTGATCTTCTACAACAAAAGCAGCCAGTCTGGGGAACTGATGGCTATTTGCAAGGTTATTTTTGTGGTGGGTCCCACCAGAGCAGGTAATGGGACAGGTTCTGTTCCTCCAGGAGAAATGCTTAGGGTCGCTTTTTCATGTGGCTTGGAGACTTCAGCTGAGTGCGTGGCCTGGGCTGGGGGGGCACTACCTGGTACTGAGTTTGAGACTGTGGAGGGGGTCTCTGCTGCTGACATGGCTGCTTTTGGGGAGCGTGAACTAGAGATTGAGAAAGCTCCCGATATTTCAATTCATCATCCACTTGTTGAATTTGCATCGGTGTCTCGTCATCTGCAATTACAAATCCGCCAAGTAATTAGTTTATGACTCAGCATGAGTCATGTCACCAGTATAAACAAACTGGAGATAATCCAGGCTGGTTACAGAAGGAGTCTGCAGGGCAGCCTGTGCCTGTCTTAGTTAAAGAAGCTGCTGAGATCTTTCCTAGGCCCTGTTCCTCTAATGGGGTCCAAGGTTTTCAATGCGCTGGGGGTCAGTGTTAGCAGAGGTATCACGCAGAAGCTAGTGCCTTTTAGTTATCCGGATATTTTGGAAATATAAACAGAATGGCAATAAGAAAAAAAAATAGTCAAAAAGGAATGTGGCATTGTTATTTATGGTGAATAGCTACTATCTAGGGAAGGAGGCTTGGACACTGGCAAGCAGTCAAATGCTTGCATAGTTTAAGTGGTATGGTGTGGGGCACCCTGTTTATTTCAATGAAATAATAAAACCTGAATTTGCCCTCTACTCCCAGATTACCCCTATGGCCCAGCTGTTGGCTGGTAGGGGTCATGGTGCTCATAGAGTATTTCTGTCAGTTCCACCCCCTCCTATCTCAGTGTGCCTGCTCTGCTGGATAGCTACAACAGCTTACAAGCAAGCAGGAAATATGCCAAGGAGACTGAACTCCTCTTATCTTTGGAGGTGATTCCTTGAAGACAGGGTTGAGACAGATCAGCAGGGGGCAGCATAAAAGAAGTTTGCCCTGCTGCTGTCCGTGCTGTAATTGTTCTGTAGGTAAATAGAGGAGTCCGTTCACAAGGGCAATCAATCTTGTACTTTTTACCCATACTAAATGTACTTCACATAGATGAAGTAGCCTAATGGTCTTTGGCCACTTTATTACCATTTCTGAAAGGCCAGTGACCATGTATGATTTGATTTAGGGAGTGAGTGACCCACTGGCTCAGATACTGAACTGATCCTAAACTCCTATTGAACCATTCCAAAGGACTAGTTATCTTGATGGTAACTAACACAGAGTTAAATGCACCTTAACACTCAGTGAGGACAGAGACAAGTCAGTTTTAAAATTATGTCATGGATCATGGGTAAATCTTTGGTTCCAGTAAGGTTACCCATGATCACTGGTAAGACGTTAAACACAACAGTCCCTGTCTACACTAACTGCTAGGGCACAAAGTTAATGAAACATGGTAACTAAAACAAATTGTTTGCCAGAAGCTGGTAGTGGGTGACAGGGGATGAATCACTTGATGATTGCCTATTCTGTTCGTTTCCCATCAAGCACCTGGCATTGACCACTGTTGGAAGACAGGATACTGGGCTAGATGGACCATTGGTCTGACCCAGTATGGCCGTTCTTATGTTCATGACTCCTCAAGATCATGTTCTAACATGTCTTAGTTTTCTAGTGAAGACAGACCTAACAGGTCTGGAGTTTGGGTTTGGTTCAGATGAGCAACCAAAAGTTCAGTTGCTGAACTGTCCAAACCTCTGAGGTCTGCAGGGTCAGACTGGATATATTCCAAGGAAAGGCTATTGGGAGATTTATGGTCCTCCCTATTGCTGGTTAAGCCAGTCACAGCATGAAAACATCTCATGAGCATGTAGGACTTAGTTAAACCCCGTTCACCCTAATCATATGATTTACCTGTAATGATGATTTCATTGTTAATTATTTATAGCTAATACCTCTGTATTCTTGAATTTGATTTCTCTCATTATATACCTTTTCTTCTTTTTCTGTGACCAACAAAACTAAAACTCAATCTAAATTTTCAAAAATTACTAGTGATTTTTGCATACCTCTATGTCCAGGTGCCCAAGTTGAGACACTTTAATGGGGCCTGATTCTTAAAGGATGAATAAATAATAACAAAACTTCTCTTATGCTCTGTACTTTCTGAAAATCTGGTCTCTCTGAAGTCTCAGGCTGCATATCCAAAAAAAATGAAGGCACCCCAAATCACTCTCTAGGCATGCCTACATTTCAAATGCAATTAGTGATGTTGGTTGTCTTTACATATATATAAGTTAATGAGAAAGTGTGTTGGTGAGATTCTCAAGCTTACATGTAGATCAAGGATGTTCAAATAATCATGGATGCTTCTCTGAGACAAGCTTTTGGACGGTCTGTTCTCCCCTCACTGGTAAATAATAGTCCTTGAAAATAGCACTGTCTTGTTAAAAACAACCATCAGTAACCAAAATTAAAACTGGCAATTTAAGTGTAGAATTGCAGTGTGACAAAACTCAGTTCTTTTCTCTCTCACTATTTCTGAGCAGTTTGTGGAAAGAACTAGGAGATTTTAAGTGGTCAGACAGCAACATGAAAATTTCAAGGGCTTACCCTGTGCATATCTTTCTGCTCTCTTCTTCCTGATACAGTAAATCAGCAGAGCCAAAAAGATGATAAAGACAATTGAACCTCCTGCAATGCTCCCGATGAGAACAATGTCCTGTGGCCCTAGCTCGGAAAGAAGAAGGAGATGTCACAGGGAGAGAAGAAAACTCCAATGCAAAGTCTGGAATTTGGTCCCAGTGATCTGGAGGATGTACACATGTGAAGCCTTTCACATGGATAATGATGATAATATGAAAACCTTGTAGTTATATAGCATTTTTTTGTCCCAGCATCTCAAAGCATTTTCACAAACAAATTAAGACTCATAATACCCCTCTGAGATAATGTTAAGTATTGTTATCCCCATTTTATAGAGGGATAATTGAGGCACAACAAGGTTAAACCACTAGCTTATGATCACAGAAAGAATTCTGCATCCTGCCAAGTTTTCATGGGACACAGAGTTCTGAAATGTGTGTGGGATGTGCTTTGTTTGATGAGAGTTCTAGGGAAAGTTTGAGGCAGAATTCACAGGAGTACCAAGGAGTTTTACTTAAGCAACAGTAGGTGTCATCTTGCTGCTAGTGATGGTCAAACCTCAAAAGTCTTGTTCTAGATTGGCACACAAAGATCTGAATGGCCTTCTGGCCCTTTTAGGGTCTTTCAAAATGCTTTGAATGGGCAAAAGAAGGGCTCAGAGTCTGACAAAAAACAGACTTTTTCAGGAGTGCTTCCTACTGGGCCGGAAATACTGTGAGAACAGCTGGTCTCATGGTATTTCAGAGCTTGCTCTTCTAGCCTTGGTTGGAACTCGAAACAAGAGCTACACAATAATTAACAATAGTGAAGAAACAGAAAAACTATCCAGACTTTATGTAACCTCAAAACAAATGTTTGGTTTGATCTGAGGGTGAAGGTTGATTGGGTTGTTCCTTATTTTATCCAAATAGGCTTGCTTATATCTCTACTTCCCCCATCCAGCACCACACCTCTTTGGGAGTGCACCTGTGCTTCAGGAATGTCTGTCTATTTGATTGCATACATTCAAGAGCAGGCCCTTTCAGAAGGGATGCTGAGGGGGGCTAAATTCAACACAAGTGTAAAGTTGCTCATTGGGGGTAAGTTGGTCAAAAAGTACAGTAATGTGCACTGGGTGTGCAAATGAATGCCATTTACATACTGAGGATCAAAACCTGACTCAGTCCTTCCTTGGGCAGAACTCCCATTGAAGTCGATTACAGTTGTATCTACATAAGGACTTCAGAACTTGTGCCCAGTGGACAAAAGAAAAGTGGGTATCAGGAAAGGCAACCAAAAGGAGTGTGTAAGACACAGTCCTCTTCTACCCCTTCAATATGTCACTTAGACTTGCTTTGCACACTCACTGAATACGAAACTAGTGCACATTACAAACCTTTATACCTTAAAGCTTGTGTGGGTTTGAGATTTTTGCACCTATACTGATGCACAAATCCCTAATGTAGAGTAGATCCTTGTCATAACTATAAAGGGAAGGGTAACAGCCCTCCTGTGTACAGTACTATAAAATCCCTCCTGGCCAGAGACTCCAAAATCCTTTTACCTGTAAAGGGTTAAGGAGCTCAGGTAACCTGGCTGACACCTGACCCAAGGGACCAATAAGGGGACAAGATACTTTCAAATCTTGGTGGAGGAAGGCTTTTGTTTGTGCTCTTTGTTTTGAGGGTTGTTCGCTCTTGGGACTGAGAGGGACCAGACATCAATCCAGGTTCTCCAAATATTTCTGAACAAGTCTCTCATATTTCTAACTTGTAAGTAAACAACCAGGCAAGGCGTGTTAGTTTTTATCTTTGTTTTCTCAACTTGTAAATGTACCTTTTTGCTAGAGTGTTTATCTCTGTTTGCTGTAACTTTGAACCTAAGGCTAGAGGGGATTCCTCTGGACTCTTTAAGTTTGATTACCCTGTAAAGTTAGTTTCCATCTTGATTTTACAGAGATGATTTTTACCTTTTTCTTTAATTAAAAGCCTTCTTTTTAAGAACCTGATTGATTTTTCCTTGTTTTTAGATCCAAGGGGGTTGGATCTTGATCCACCAGGAGTTGGTGGAAGAAAGCAGGGGGATGGTAATTTCTCCTTGTTTTAAGATCCAAGGGGTTTGGATCTGTATTCACCAGGGAATTGGTGAAAAGTCTCTCACAGCTACCCAGGGAAGGGAATTAGCACTTTGGGAGTGGTGGCAGCGGACCAGATCTAAGCTGGTAGTTACGCTTAGAAGTTTTCATGCAGGCCCCTACATTTGTACCCTAAAGTTCAGAGTGGGGAAGCAGCCTTGACAATCCTACATAGAGCTGGTCTGATTTTTTTACTCCTCACTGAAAATTATGACTTTTCAAAAAATCATAAATGGAAATATTTTGGCTGACAACTGAAATAGTTGAGTTCAGAAATGGCACCTTGGAGCCCTATGGGCATGGTAGATCAAGTGCTTTATGCTTCAATTCTCTTCTGTAGGCTGGGCTCCCAGGTTAAAGTATATCCTCAGAGATGCACCACAGTCTCCCTCCACCCCCAGGTTAGGGAAGGGGATCAGGCTGGAGAAGTCCCCGTTGAACAGCTCTACAGTTGGTCTATTGCTTGGGAAGAGGATTCCTCCTTACTGGTCCTCGCCTCTTTGCCCATATATTCAAGACAGATCCTTGGCACAGAATTTGCAGAAATGGAGGTTCAAGGTCTGCACACATTTTTACATGGTTACACACGTTTATGTTTGCATACAATTCTCCCAAATGTGTGTGCATATGGGGCACTGGATCATATAACAAATGGATATTGGAAAGCCCCATTTAAACTTGCAAATTCAAAGTTTTGCTCACAAAATGGGGGTGATTGGGTATGCAAATGTGTGCACATGTGCGCGCAAAAAGGTATACATACTTTGAGTTTTGTGTCTTGAAATCTGACTTTAATTATCACAGGGCTTCTCCTTCCCCTCTAGTAAAAGAGGTGGCATGCTGCACGGCTTAATTTCTTAGTGTCTGTGAAGTGCTTTATGATATTCCAAAAAAAAATACCCTATGTCATCATCATTAATATTATTTGCGTTGCAAAATGGCCCCTGTAAGTAGCCCAATTAAAACAAGAGATTCAAGTAATAATACTGAGCTCTTATATGTTACTTTTCATCCATAGATCTCAGTAGATCAGTATCATTATCCCCATTTTACTACAGGGGAAAACTGAGTCACGGGACGGTGAAGTGACTTGCCCAAGGTCCCCTAGCAGGCCAGTGGCAGAGCACCGAATAGATCACAAGTCTACAGAGTCTTAGGCCAGTGCTCTGTCAATTAGGCCAGTGGTTTCTAAACTATTTTTCTGGTAACCCAGTTGAAGAAAAATTTTGATGTCCGTAACCCAACGGAGCTGGGGATGAGGGGTTTGGGGTGTAGGAGGGGTTCAGGGCTGTAGTGTGGCAGTGAGGGCTGCAGGGTGGGGCCAGGAATGAGGGATTCAGGGTGTGGGAGGGGGCTCTGGGCAGGGGGTTGGGGTGCAGGAGCAGGTCAAGACTCTGGGATGGGGCCAGTGATGAAGGGTTTGGGGTGCAGGAAGGGGCTCCTGGTTTGGGAGGGCTCAGGGCTGGGGATTGGGGTGCAGAAGCAGGTCAGGACTCTGGCCTGGCGGTGCAGGCTCTGGAGTGGGACTGGGAATGAGAGGTTTGGGGTGCACAAAGAGAGTGCTGGTTTGGGGGAGGGGGGTTCATGGCTGGGGATTGGGGCATGGGTTTACCTTGGGCGGCTCCTGGTCAGCAGCACAGCAGGGGTGTTAAGGCAGGCTTCCTGCCTGTCCTAACACCACGCTGTGCCCCGGAAGTTGCCAGCATCATGTCCAGCTCCTAGATGGAGCATGCAGGTGGCTCTGCATGGCTCTGACCCGCAGGCACTGCCCCCCCAACTCCCACTGGCTGGGAATCCATCAATGGGAGTGCAGAGCCAGTGCTCGGGGTATCAATTTACACCCACTGAGGATTGGCCCTGAATGACGAAAGAATGAACTTCATGCAATAAGCTCCAACTACTTAATATACACAAATGAATGTGACAGTAAAACAGCAACTTTACACTGCCTTATGGTGACTCCATCTTTGGACCACCCACCCCCTGCTTGTGCGTCAATTTAACAGGATTATTCCTGGCTACCTTTGAGAACTGTTCCTTGAGTCTTATATCTGTACTTACACTCCTCTCGCTGTTTCAGGATGCCACCACACTGTCTGACGTGGTGGTACAGCTAGGAGTAAAAAATTGGATTTGCCCCAACTCATGGTGGATGGGCAATGACCTGTCCCTGGGGAAAGTCTGGAGGGTTGGAGACAGAACTTCCCTACTCCTGCATAAGGGGGTGGGGCAGGTCTTTGTGTATGTCACTGGAGGATGGGGCTGAGGCAGTGCTCCCACCTTCAGATGCCTCCACCTCCAAATCACTGAGCAGAGGCAGGGGCTGGTCAGCGCAGAGGGATCCACTGCAGTGCAGGTGCATCTCCTGCCAGTTGGCCCTGGCTCTGTGCCAAAGGGCATGCCATCTTGGGCAGCTGGAAGTACGTGGCCTCCCTCTGCAGGTGGCTGCACTCAGGAAAGTGCTGAGGCAGTATCAGCAGCAGGTCCTGCATATAGTCCAGGATGTAGCAGAAGAGGAAACCAGTGCAGTTGTGGAAGAAGCAGCCTTGGCTGTCCTGGGAGAACATGCACCACAGCAGTGTCTTCCACCGACACCACAATTCTATGCCACGTTTCTCACATGCCTCCCCACTTTCAGCCCCTGCTCCCCAGGAAGGTGGATGAGCCTGGACCTGCTGTGTTAGCACCCCTGCCTCGGTTCCTGCTGATAGCAACACTCTGCCCCGGTTCAGTAACTACCCACCACTGTGCGCTGGAGCCATCCTAGAGTGAGCCCACTGTGACCAGGGAGAAGCCATTTCCTGCCCTTTCTCCCATAAGTGCCTGGGAGCAGGTGGTGGGATGAGCCACTTCTTTCCCACTTTTGCTAGCCTCTACTCTGCCCTGGCAGAGCCTCTCACTTCTTCTGTCACTCCACATGCTGGCTAAGCTGCCACCTCTCAGGCTAGGTCTATACTACCCGCCTGAATCGGCGGGTAGAAATCGACCTCTCGGGGATCGGCGCTCTTACTCCACCAGCAGAGGTGGTAGTAAGCGCCGCTGAGAGAAAGCCGTAGAAGTCGATTTTGCCGCCGTCCTCACAACGGGGTAAGTCGGCTGCGATACGTCGAATTCAGCTACGCTATTCACGTAGCTGAATTTGCGTATCTTAAATCGACTCCCCCCTGTAGTGTAGATGTACCCTCAGGCTCAGCTCGGGCTGGGCCTGGTGCTAAATGGGTGAACCATAGCCCTGTCACTGGTCTGAAGGGAGCAGACAATCACCCTTTCACTGCAATGAGCTCCACCCTCTAGGAACCTTTCCTCACCCCCTTTGAAAGCTGACTGGTTTTATTTATTTGCAGGCTTTCAGTGGCACTTCATTCTGCAGCATCTGGCGTAAAGGGGGGCATGACCCTGACAAGTTTTGTGACCAGTGATCTAGATCAGTGCTTCTCAAAGTCAGGCTGCCGCTTGCGCGGGGAAAGCCCCTGGCCAGTTTGTTTACCGGCCACGTCCGCAGGTTCGGCCAATCGCAGTTCCCACTGGCTGCGGTTTACCACTCCAGGCCAATGGGGGCTGCGGGAAGCAGCGTGGGTACTGGCCGCTCTTCCCTGACAAGTGGCGGACCAGCTTGGAGAAGCACTAATCTAGATTATAAACTAATTGGGGTATGGGCAATAGGCCAAACTCTCTGCGTGGATAACTTCACTGAAGCCCAAGGAATTAAATTCCTTAGGTCTGGTCTATACTACCCGCCTGAATCGGCAGGTAGAAATCGACCTCTCGGGGATCGATTTATCGCGTCCCGATGGGACGCGACAATCGATCCCCGAATCGGCGCTCTAACTCCACCAGCGGAGGTGGTAGTAAGCGCCGCCGACAAAAAGCGGCAGAAGTCGATTTTGCCGCCGTCCTCACAACGGGGTAAGTCGGCTGCTATACGTCGAATTCAGCTACGCTATTTGCGTATCTTAAATTGACTCCCCGCTGTAGTGTAGATGTACCCTTAGAGAAGTTGACTCCATATCTTCACCTGTATACCATAGAGCATGTAGTGCAGAGTCACTGATTAACACTTTTTAAACAGTGATGATTTAACCCTTGGAATCCCTAATTTAGAATAGATGATTCTTTTGTAATAGCTGTAAATGCCCAGTTCTGCAGCTATGACTCTGGCAAAACTACAGGGGTAAAGCTTTTAGCACTGTTCCCATTGTAATAAGTATGTAGGTTTCTATCACCTGATTGTTAATTTTACTTATATTACTATTAAACTGCTTGGTGTCTGAAGCTGCCAGATGCCCAGATTAACACGTCAAAGGGAACACGTTAATTGCATAGATGGAGATTCCTAGACTATAAAGCCAGCAGGGACCATTGTGATCATCTAGTCTGACTTCCTGAATAACACAGGCCACAGGACTTTACCACAGGTGGGAAGCTATCAAAGCTGTTTAAATACTGTTAAAAACTAAATTTCATTACTTATTTGTCTATTGCCACTTTAGCTTATTTAATGTGAAAGGATTTTGGAGACCTGATTAATTTTTAATTTGTTGACTTCTTGCATTTTACCCAAGTTGGACAATTAAAGAAAAAAGACTGGTCAGTTTCAGGTGTTTCACCGATTGCACACTAGCCTAATGCTGCTGGACTTGCCTCTCCAACACTACAGGACACAGTTTCAGTTCAAACAAAAACAAAATTTCCACTGACTTTTTCCCCTTAAAGTTTCATGAAAACATTTTTATGAAGAGCAAATTTTGTAAAACTTCTCCTTTAAGAAAATCTACACCCAAGGCCCAACCTACTTGATTGCTCATTTAAGCCGATTAACTCCTAAAACACAGCTAATTTCCCAAAAGCTCACTGCAAAGGAAGCCTATGCTTTATATGCACATGTTAAATAACAATCAGGATATCCATTTTTGTTTTCTATCAAAAGAATCCATCTGCCAATGTGGCACCACTGACTGTGTAGATACAAGGGTGGAAAAGTTGAAGACTTCCTTGCTTCTAATTCTCCTGGCACTTGGGTCTTGTCTACACTTGAAACACTACAGCGGCACAGCTGCAGCACTGTGGGCACTACCTATACTGACAGGAAGGTAGCTTGGCATGGTAGCTAAGTCAACAGAAGGATTCTTCCGTCAACCTAGTGCTGTCTACAGTGGGGGTTAAAACCTCTGAGCGATGTAACTGGGGCAACCTAACTTTTAAAAAATGAGATTGACCTAAATATGTTGCTTGGGCCCATAAAAAATTTTGTGCCTTGAGCACCGTAGTTAAGTCGACGTAACCTCCAGTGTAGACGCATCTAGGTTGATGGAAGAATTCTTTTGTCAATCTCGCTACTGCCTCTCAGAGAGGTGGATTAAGTCTAGTGATGGAAAAAAAACTTCTGTCACTGTAGGAAACATCTACACCATTGCACTACAGTGGCACAGCTGCAGCGCTATAGCTATGCCACTGTAGCACCTGTAGTGTAGACACAGCCTTACACTGGTGTAAATCAAGAGAAATTCCATTGAAGTCAACGAAGTCACGTAGGTGTACAGTGTAAATCTGGATTAAGAGAGAGGAGAATGAGGCCCATTCTTGGGAAATGTAGGGTGTTAACGGACATCCTGACCAATTTTCAACTTGGGTAATTTTATTCTATCCAACTAAAATGAACCCTGAAGTTGTAATGGTCTGTGTAGTGCAATGGATACTGTTGGTGCTGTAGAAATAATAAAAGAACAACAGCTGAAAAAAAGGGCTTTGTTTTTTGCTTCCTGCTGTGTAACACTGCATAAAACCTACTACATGTCAATTCCCTCGGTTATTTTATTGGGCTGACACTGGTTTTAGAATCAGCACCCAGGAGACAGCTGTACGTTTGTAAGTCTTTGTGGGCTGTGATTAGGAGACCTTGTCACAATATAGACTTTGTACCTGAACATTTGATTTCCTGATCATCAGTTCTCTTGCTAACGTCATTTTTAACTTCACATTGGAACTTTGCAGTAAGGATTCTGGCCTTGGGTGGATATTCAATCTTCCATGTGCCATTTGTATATATTGGCCCATTTACAGAAAGTGTTCTGTTATTTTGAAGCAAATACAAAGCAGGTTTGTTCTTCTGTTTCACCTCACATATCACCTTTATTAATTTTTGTGAACATATCCATTTGATTTCTGGTTTAGAGACAATTTCTGAAAGGGAACAGAAAAGGCAATCAGTCAGTGAAGATTTCTAATTTTAAAAAGTTAATTATTAGAACTGGCAAGATCCACAGAATGATACAAAGGAACCTGGCGGGATTTTAGAGGCATGGACAGAACATAACAAAATGTGAAAGGCTCTAGGGCAAATTAGTCTGGAACACAGATATTCAGAGAGAGAGAGAGAGAGAGAGAGAGAATGCCTGAAAAAATAAAGGGGAGAGCGAACAGCAAATTAGACCCGAGGTGGGGATGTGATGTGGCAACAACAAAGAAAAGGCCAGCACAACACTGGCCTGTGTGCTTTTTTTTTGTTTGTTTGTTAAAACTTGTTTATTTAAAACCTTTATGACTCATTATCACTTTCCTCTCTGTTCCCTCCCTTCAGACCTGTAGTGTGTTCCTTCTTGAGATAACATTTAATTGTTTATTTACAGAGACAGAATTCCTGTCCAGGACTGGCTCTAGGCACCAGCAAACCAAACACGTGCTTGGGATGGCACATTTTCAGGGGTGGCATTCCAGCCACCTTTTTTTTTTTTTTTTGCGCGCGCTTTGGGCAGCAAAAGCTTAGAGCCAGCCCTGGCAGCAGCAGCGCCTCGTGTGCAGTGGGTGCCCTGGGGTTGCTGCGGTTCACACCGTGGGGGTACAGCGCCCGCACCTTGTGGCTGGGCTGGGCAGGCTCCAAGCAGGGGACACTCAGGCTGGGGGCTGCCCCGCGGGGCACTCGGAGCCGCCTGCAGGTGCCGCAGGGCAGCCCCAGCGCCACAGCTGGGGCTGGGCAAAGCAGCTTGAGCTGCCCAGGGACTGCGGCAGGGTGGCCAGAAGCAGCAGCAGGGCCATAGAGGGCGGGGCGCTGCCGTGCGGGGCCTGTGTCCTGCTCTCCGGGGCTCCGTCCCTCTGGGGCTGCCCTACCCTGGCTCTTCAGCCCTCTGCTGTGCAGTCCCCCAGCTTGGCCCTGACAGGTCCCAGCCGGTCCTGGAGGCGGGAGCCCCAGCTGGAGGGACCATGGGCGGAGGCATGGCCCGGGAGCCCCGCTGCTTACCCCAACCCTGCCAGCACTGGACCAGCTGGAGGTGAGGGGGGAGCGGGTAGAGTCCGTACTGGTGGGGGGGAGCGAAGAGAAGAGAGCCCAGGGCTGAGGTGGCAGGGCACGGGGGTGGGGGAGGGCACTGGTGGGGGTGGGGAGCAAACATTTTTTTGCTTGGGGCAGCAAAAAGCCTAGAGCCGGCCCTGGCCCAGTCCCTTTGTCCTATTCAGTTTTGAAACACAAGGGGCCAGATCACTCTAGCTCAGGCTATGTCCACACTGTGCACCTTACAACGGCGTGGCTGTGCCGCTGCAGTCATGCTGTTGTAAGGAGAGCTGTGTAGCTGCTCTTTAGCACCGGGAGAGAGAGCTCTCTTGGCAACAAAATAAAACCACCCCCAATTGCCAGGACAGCAGCTGATGTGGCGCTGTCTACACTGGCACTTTTTGTTGTTAAAATGTTTGCCATTTGGGGGCTGGGGAGGTCATACCCCTGAGCCCCAAAAGTTTTAGTGCCAGCAAAAGTGCCAGTGTAGACATAGCCTCAGTAGACTGCGTCTCAGGATGTCTCCTGGGGCTCTCTGTAGCACGTGATATTAAAACACTGAGTGGTTTAATTATTAACCAATCAAGATGTTTTTACTGTGTTATTAACCAATTAAGTTACCAACTTGCACTACCTTATTTGCTGTGAGAATAATAGATAGATATACATACACACATAATATTTCCTATCTATCAGACTGTTTGGATGTTTCATTTACTATAGTAATATTCATAATGAATTCACACTACTGTTGCTCTTTTGGGTAATGTTTATCATTAATTTGGCTCCTGAACCACTGAGGTCTGAATATCACTGTTCTAGTTCGTGGAGAACCCACACAGGCATAGCTGAAGGGAGGAGCAAACTACCAGCTTCCACCTGCAAAATTTTTGCTGCATCATCCCATCTGGTAGACAGGTTACAGGATCCTGCAGACCTGGTAGACTGCAAACCCTCCCAACAACTCTGCTCTCAGGGGTCCATGGATACAGGAACGCTATTCCATCCATACAGAGCCTGGAGTCAACTTGCAGGCTCCACTGACCACCTCCCTCTTTGTTTCAGGAGTAGAGCTGGCACTAGCTGGGGTGGCTGCTCATTAGGCATCAGGGAGAGGACCCAGATCTGTATCTATACTACCTTGCTCAAAGATTTAACAGCTTCCACCTCGATCTGTGTGCGGAAAACTGAGCTCAAAGCAGGGAGAAGAGCCAAGGAGAGCAAAACATCAACTGCTGCTCTATCTCCACCCACAAATACCTCAGATACTAAGCAGGCTCTCAGACACTAAGGTGGTTGCTTGGGACATAGGGAGACCGCACTATTTCCTCTCTTCCATACAGGAGGCCATCAGTCCAATTAAGCAAACACACATTGCAGTTACTATGGGAGAGAAGCTATGCTATGCAGGGAGGAGTTGGCATAGAAGGCATGGGGAGGGGAGAATTACATGAAGGCTTTACATCAGAGCAGAGACAATAGTCTCCTTCTATGCATGACTGCATCTGCAACTCTGCATTCAGTTTTGGGCACTAGAAAGACTGGAAAAGCTATGGCAGTTTTTTTAAAAAAAAACCTACATCCCTGCCTGCCATAGCTATGATGGTATAAGTGTATAGCCCAGGTCTTAGTCACGTTGCTTAATGCACAGCTGGAACGTGTTCAGATATGACAGTGATGACGGTGTTGGGATCCACTAGGCATAGCTACCAGGTAACTCGGGAGAGTGGAAAGCCAAAGTGTCAATGAAACTCTTTTGCTCTGGGCCTATCTGAAACCCCCAGACTCCATCTTGTGAACTTTCATCTACTTCTGTGCTAACTGCTTACATGTTAAAGCAGAAATGTGTTGGTCAGCGTTTCTGGTAGATGGCTGCAGTTTCACTCACACTAGCAGAAATAATAGTGATAAGGAGGAGGGAACAGAGAGAGAGAGTTAGTTTGCAGCTGCTTTCCCATATATCCCCAAGGTATTTAGTGCAAAGGGTCAAGGGATGTACCTTGTTCTCCCTTCAAAATGACAAATGTATCTGCAACAGATGTCTCTTGTATCCCCCCTCCCCAAAATAATATATGTATCCTGTGTAATCTATTATCTATCGGTCAGCATAATGACGCAAAAGAATGAATGCTAACTTGTTTGTCTCTCTGTATAAAAGAAGCTCAGTTGTGCTTGTAAGGTGTGTCTCTTCTGGCATAAGTCGAGGAGCACCCTCTCAGCTGACTGACAAATAAAGGACCTGGTACCCGTCTTCTTGTCTCTCCGTGCCTCCTTGGTGTAATTAGGTAAGCTCCGGGGGGAAATGGGCCCTATTTGGCTAACAACGGCAGTATAAAAACAGATTAGACTAGAAATCATCTTAGCACTACAAAGGCAATGAAGCTATGAATAAGCTGGTTTCTGTTTCCTATGATGCACAGTGAATTGCTAATGGAGCTCCCTTTGTGGAATCTTTATTCCTGGCAATGGTACATGAGCCACAACTAGCCCACCGTGTCTCTGAGTCCAGGTTGAAGTTGCAGGCACCTCAGTTGGAGAGCAAGAAGCAGCAACTTTTTACTTTTACACTGAGCAAATTCAGTCATTGCAAAAAGCCTGGAAGCCCTCACTGCTAGTTTACAGTCAGTCATTTTTCAGAGTACTGCACTTCAACTAGAACACTAACTACCGAGCAAACACTGCAATCCATCTAGTGAATACAGATTATGTATATGTGCAAAGTATGGTCCTGGTCCTGCTAACACTTAAGCAATTGTTGTGGGCTGGAAACACTATTCATAGATTTTAGGGCCAGAAGGGACCACAGTGATCATCTAGTCTGACCTCCCGTAGAACACAGGACACAGAATTTCATCGAGTAATTTCTGCATCAAACCCATAAGTTCTGTTTGAGCGAGCATGAATTTCAGAAAGATATCCTATCTCGAAGCATTCTAGACACTATGGACAGATGGCTAGGGTCAGATTCCTAGATTCACACAATGATGCCAGAAGCTCAGCTTTAACTTTTAAAAAAATTACTTTAAATTTATGTAAATTTGATTTTAAATATTAAGAAAGAAGGTACTGTACATTTGGGGTCAGGCTTGGGTTATGGGGGATTGTAAGTATTGGTTACAAGGTTCATGAGGTACATAGATATCACATACCCAGCATAGACCCAGATTGGGGTGTGGGAGTTGTTAAGGCATCAGTGGATAAGTGGACTCGATTAAGCCACCCATGGAATGTATTAAGAGTCCAAGTCAGTATCGGTCTAGAGAATAAGTACATGGGTTCATCAGGGAAGGAAGTGGTCGGCGGTCTCGGTTACTCAACCTGGTACTGGCGGTGTCCTGTGATCTGTTATGTGTAGATGTCTCTGGAGCACCTGATGGTGTCAGACATTGTGAGCTGTCTCACGAGCCGGGCGTAGCATCAACCGACTCCACACGCTCTCAGTCCCAGCTCGTCTATCTGATCCTAATGGCCATCATAGCATCTCACATCACTAAGCAGGGTAGATAAAAATCAATGATTTAAAAAAAAAAAAAGTAAGTTTAAAAAAAAATCCATTTTTTTAATTTAAATTGGATTTTTTTGATAAAACGCTTTGTGAGGAAAAAAAAAATCTATCTAGAAATTGTTTTAATTAAGATATCTTTGGGCTATAATGCATCTCATCATGGAATAGGGATTATAAATTCTATAGTATGAGACAATATATTCATGTAATGTTTAAGAAGAGTTCTGTAAAGGAGTTCCAATTGTTTGTGGATTAGGGACCCAATCTTATGGGGTTCCAGGGGCTTCTGTATATATTATTTAGGTTAATCTTTCTATCTACCCTCTGGGAGTCCATATCTTCTAGACTGAGCACTGTCAGAGATGCTTAGTTTTGCAAGTCTCAAACTGTAGGTGTGCGTCTCCAGAGATAACATGCTTGTTAACAGCAAAAATGTTTTAAATAATATATAGAGGTGAGAAATAACAGACCTCAACCTATTGTCCATCTGCAAATTTGTGTACACAGAGTCAATCCCTTACCTCTCTCTAAAAGTGCAAAGTTTCAAAAAGTTCAATGAATAGAAGATTGTTGAGTGGAATAGATCTGGACAAGGAGAAGAAGTCTGGAGATAAATGTGAGAAGTGAGGAACAGGCAACAGAAACAAAAGTGAAACTGTTTGAGTAGCATATTCCAGAAGTCTTGAGGTCTTTCTGAGTGTAGCCTTCACTGATTTGAGATCTACCATACCATTCTCTCATAGAAGGCTGTAAAAGAGACCCAGTTTGGGAATAAGATGCTGATTATGTTTTAAAGAAAGTCACACCAGTGAACTTGTGGAAGTCACTTAAGCACTTGGATTCAGAGACTGTTAAAGTGATAATCTCACTTAACAGCAGTAGCTTCTTCTGCCAGTGTAGAAAGGATATTTTCTTCCTTTGGACTAATTCATTCCAAATTGAGAAATCATTTGGGACCTGAAAAAGCTGGAAAGCTTGTTTTTCTTTTCCAGATTATGAACAAACAGGAAAATGAAGGTTAAGACAACTGAGTTAGCTGGAAAAGCCAATATTTGAAGTTTCTCATGTTGACTTGGCTGACCGTCAATTATTTTTTTTTTTTTAAATATTTCATATAACTATTTTAGTTAACACTGTTAACAAAAAACAAACTTGATTTTAAAAAACTTGAATGTTTAAATTAAAAAATTCATATAACTTGTTTTGTTAAAATGTTATGTTTGCTGTTGAAAGAAAAAAAACCCAGAATACACAACGCTATTTTAGTTAAAAAAAATAAAATGTAAGTGTGTCTGGTGATGTTCTCCTCCTAATACAGGATGACAAGAAAATCCTCCAAATATTAATGATTAACTTGTTGAATTGGAGATATTTATGAAGTCATTGGGAGGTGAACTATCTGCTTCAGTTACCTTTAGTAAATGAAATAACCAAACAATCATTCATTTTCTGATATAGCTGTAAAACTAATCTGAAAAGTTTTCAAAATAAAACACTTAAAAAATGTACAGTGTGTACCTTCTAAAAATGAAACCTACATCTATCTTTGAGTTGTGAATAATCTGTATTAAGGTTATAACCAACAAGAATGCACTTGTGTAGAAATCCATGATTAAATTGAGTCTTCTTGTCTAGTGATTTAAATCAAATCCACCCTGTCACTAATGGATCTTGTCCTCCCAACACTTCTAAGAGCTACATCCCCATGTCACAGTTGGGAATCTGAGGCACAGGATAGATTAAGTCACTTAACCAAGGTCACACAGGAAGCCAGAGGCTGAGTTAGAAATTCTATGCCAATCTTATTAATTCCAGTCCAATGCCTTAACCAGTAAACTTTGAAAAATGTGACCCAAGTATAACGAATATACTGATGCCTACCCGAGTCAGCAGGCAGCCTGCCACAATAGCTCAGAGAGTGTTGATTTGCGTGGTCACCACTTCAGAGCTTTGCTTTGGCAGTGGCAGCAGGACTCCACATACACAATATAATTCATGCTTTAACTGTTCTTCCTGCTTTGCTGTGCCTCTTATCATGGCCCCCAAAGTCCCATTAAACTTCACCACTAGGCCATTTATCTGATGGTGGTAAGGGGTGGTAACCAAGTGGTTCACCCCATGAGCTTCCCAAAGACGTTTCATGGTCCCTGCCAGGAAGTTAGTTCCTGAATTTGTAAGGATGTCAGAGGGCCAGTCTTGTAGATGGTAATAACAGTCCTTTTGCAGGAAAAGGGAGGCTAGTTGAGACAAGATAGAGCTGTTGCAATACTTTTCCTTCTAAAATTTTCTTGGCTGAAGGGAAAGGAACCAGTCAAAGATGTCTGAATTGATACTGGTCACCTCCATCTAAATAGCAATTATCCCAATAAAGAAAAACTTAACACATTAAAGATTTCTGCATTTTTTCCCTTCAGCTTATACATCAAGTTAGTAGAAAATCAGGAATGAATGTCATAGTAATTTTTTTAAATTCTGCTCACGTTTCTTTTCTTTAGAATTTTTTTTTTATAAATGTCAAGATTGGAATATTAAATGTCGTCAATCAGCTGTAATAATTGGTCAATAAACAAGAAAAAAATTCCAAACATCCCCCCCCCCCCAGTTTTTAAAAACTTAAAAATTTTGTCAATTTCTAAATACAAAAAAATTCAAACCAGTCCTGCTTATAAGGGATGGAACAAGTGAACAGTAAACTGGAGACCCAGTTAATTACAAGTAAATAGGGGGCCAGTTGCCGAATCATTTACTAATTGTCAGGCTTCAGATACAGCAGTTCAACATTAATGAAGGATGTAAACATGCAAACAAGCTGGTAGGCTCAAAAGCAAGGCATGAGAATAAAGTACTGTAGAAGAAAAATCTTCATGTTACAGAAATTTGTGCAAGATCTCAGACTTTTTCAGCAGCCTCTTGTTTTGGGAGACTGCTTAAGTATTCCAAATGTACAGAGCACAGTTCTACTCCACATCCCACTGGTTAAACAACCTAGAGGTATCAGTCCCTTGAATGGAAGCTTAAAAAAAAAGTTTCACTGTCTGTTGTGAAATCAGGACTTGAACTGGGCAGCAGCACATGTACTAGCATTCTCCTGAGCTGTCTTTTTGGGTTCCAAAATGTGTGTCTTATGGAGAAGAACACAAGCTTAAGGAGCCTAGCGGAGTCCAGGGGTATATTTGAACCCCAGTTAGGGAGCTGAGCCCAGCAGAGCATGCAAACAGTTCAAACATCTCCACAATCCATTGTGAGTAGCATCTCATTTTGAGGTCTCAAAGGGGTTATTTTGTGGGAGGAGCGTGGAAGAGTCCTACCACCATTTTTTTTTTTCCAAGTTAGACCCTTGCCTCCCATCCCTCCCAAATGTATATATAAACACTAGGGTTTCTGGATATTTTGTGTAGCAAAACAAAGGCTCAGTGTGACCTGAGCTAACTTCTTCCATTGTTCATAGATACCATTCTGTTTGCCTGGCAGAGTTTGTGGCTGATGTCAGAGAGAGAAGAAATCAAGACAGCAGAAGGACTGAACAGAGGGAAAGAAGGGAACAGGGAGACTCACCTGGCAAGAGAGGAAAAGGAGGAATCCATCCAGGAACAGAGAAAGGGAATAGATGCAAAAGAATTAACTCTTCAGTGAAAAGGAGCCCATGCGGCAAAGTTAGAGACCACAAGGAAACAGGATGAAGACCCATTCAGAAGAAGAAGAGAATGGGAACAAGGGAGTTCACCCAGCTATGGTGGGAGGGACATGGAACGTGACTCACCCTGAATGCTCAGAAGTAAGTTCTTCTCCACTTGCAGACGTCCCATGACATTGTACACGGTTACTTTGTAATTTCCACTGTCCTCTTCCACCAGACAATCTATTTTCAGGGTTCCATTGGTGAACATCTCATACTTTTTCCTATCCTTGTAATATTTCACGTTAGAACCTTTGCCTTTCGTGAGGCATATTGAATTTTTGAGCCATATTATTTCCTGTTGCTTTTCCACTTTGAAGTCAGGAATGTTCAAGAAAACAGAACTGTTCTGAATACCATACACTTTAGGGTCTTCGTCTGCAGAACCTTCAAACAGGGGAAAAACAATACAGCCAGATCAGTCTCTGTCCAAAGCATCTATGGATGACAGTTAACAGTAGACACTGCAGCATTAAATAAACTTGGTCAAAGTTAAACTCCCACTTTTCCCAAACGATTCCTCATTAATAAGGGGGGCATTTATATAGCTGCTTTCATCTCAGGCCCTCAAAGCAACTCCCAAACATTAGTTAATTAAGCCTCTCAACACCCCATTTTAATTCTGAACACAGAGACATTATGGGCCAAATTTTCAGGGTGTCTTGGTTTCAGAGGTGGTCCTTTTAAGATCCCTTGGGCCTGGTTTTCAAAGGCGCTGAGCAACTGCAGCTCCAAGTCAATAAGGACTGTGAGCGCACATTTCCTCCGCAAATCAGGCTGTGTTGTATGTGCCTCAAGATGGGCACCCGCAACTGAGGCAGCCAAAATTACTCAAAACACTTCTGACGATTCAAACCTGTGGCCAAAATTTTTAAGTGACCAGTGATTTTAAGTGCCTCAATTTAAACTTGAGACAGGTTAAAGTGCAGCTGCTCTGCGATTTCTGAAAAATCAGCCTCCTTTAATGTGTCTCGAGTTGAACATTGAAAATCCTTAGTCCATCTTCAAAATCTTGGTCTAAGTAACTTCCCTGAGGTCACAGTGAGGCCTGATCTACACTGGGGGGGGGGGGGGGGGGGGGAGGGAAAAAAAAAAAACATCTAAGATACGCAACTTCAGCTACAAGAATAGCGTAGCTGAAGTCAATGTATCTTGGATCAACTTATAATCACTTTCCCGCGCCACGAGGATGTGAAGTTCAATGGCCACCACTCCCCCCTTGATTCTGCTTCCGCCTCTCGCCATGGTGGAATTCTGGAGTTGATGGCAGAGCGATCAGGGATTGATTTATTGCAGCTACACTAGACCCGATAAATCGATCCCTGATAGACGTACCCTAAGTGAGTGACAGAGGTGGGAGTCAGACCCAGAGGTCCTGTCTCCCACATTGCTGTGACCTCAGGATACACTCCCTCCCTCCAAGAGCTCTATTTCAGGGGTACTATCACCTGATAAACAAAGGCAGGTTTTTCCCTCTTTTCAGGTCATCTTTGACTTCAGTTCCCTTTGTGCAAAACGGATAATACCCAGTTCACAAGGGTGCTACTGCAAGTGGTTGTTCAGCACTTGAAGATGTTAGGTGTCACGTAAGGGCTAAATATTGGTATTAAGAAAGGTAAAGGCTGTTTAGCCTTACTCATGTTGTTCTTATAAAGAAACATTCATCTTTCTATGGTATGTTCTGTCACAAGATCTCATGCCCATTTATCTCAAACTGAATCTAAATCTAAAAGTCACAGCCTCTGCATACTGAATAGTAATAGCAGATTGGGTTTTTAGAGCACAGATTTTGCCTGAAGGGGACTTCAAATGAGAAACTGACTCCACATAAAAGTTTGTGTGGATTCATAGCCCATACTGCATAAGCAAGTTGATAAATAATATTGAAACTATCAGACAGGTTAAATACATGCTTGTAAGTGTTGCTGGCACAAAGGGCCCGAGGGGGGTAACAGCGGGGTTCGTTGCCCGGTGTGCTTCGTGCCAATGAACACACCAGGGTGGAGAAGCAGACAAAGTTTATTCAAGAGCTCTGAATAGGCACTAGGAGACCAGCATGTCTCAAATCAAGCACCCTGATACAAGCAGTTTTTCCCTTTTTATCCTTTCCTTCCTGCCCCCTTCCTTCCCTACCTCCCCCGGGTAGGGGTTACATTAAACAACCTTGGCTGTGTAGCCTGTTTGCAATGTTCCCTTCTGCACATTATTTTGTCCTTCAGCTAGAAGCATGTAGATTCCCCTTATCACTACCACTTTCCAGCTGCTGGTTTGTGAGGTTAGTAAAGTTTAACATGGAGGGGCTTTGGTTCACTTTGGCCTAGAGCAGGGGGAGGGAGGGGCTTCATCAACTCTCGTGGTCTTCCACCCCCCGAGTTACCTAGGGTGATGCCTAGTGATACCAACATAAGTTTCAAATAAAATAAATTAATTAACAGCAAAACTTTGAATAATCCCTGGTTCTGAATGAATCTTCCATTTACTAAATTAATTCCCCTCCAATCTACAGGATAAAGCTGTACTGGTAGCATGGTGAGCTATGCTGAATGTTATATTTTATTTTATTTTTATAAAAAAAACACAGTGCAAGTTCTTTTCCCCATAGAGAGAAACTAGGTTTATGAATCTTTTATTATAATATATCATCATTTATAATAAAAGTTATGTCTAGGATATGATAAAATACATCACAGAGAGGAAAACTGAAAATTAATTGCTGCTTTGTGGAATAGTAATATTGAAGTCAAATAAAAAAAAATAGAAATTCATGCTTATGCAGCAAAATAATTTTTAGAGAAATCTGAGAGGGACAGCCCATTAGAGCCTAAGAGAGGATGAAGAGTTTCATATAGGGTGACCAGATGTCCCGATTTTATAGGGACAGTCCTGATATTTGGGGCTTTGTCTTATATAGGCCCCTATTCCCCCTCAGCGCCCTCCTGATTTTTCACACTTTCTGGTGACCCTAGTTTCATGCAGTGCATCCGCCAGCCCAAAGGGAAGCTATTATTGAGCTATCAAGTTTCTTAAAAAGCATTCAGCATTTCTAATGGAACATTCTGAAATCACTCACTCTTGGAAGTAACTATTTTAATAATATTCATTGTCCCAATAAGTGTTAACAGGAGCACCAACACCCTTTGAAAAACCTGCAGCATCTTTGACAAAGAAAAAGAATGTAATTCAGATACTTGTTACTCTTCAGAATTACTCCCAGATATTTAGCGTTAGTATTACTCATTATTAGTTATATTTTGCATATGTAGATGAGGGAAAGTTGATCAAAATCCTGAGGAAGGAAAGCTTAATAGTATTCCAATTGACAGACAATCCTGATAGGTCTTTAAAAGTTTGCTTGGTCTCCCAAATCAGTGGAGCAGAAGTCTGAGCATACCAAACAAACCGAACATTTGTTTATAGACAATGAAACAATATTTTTGATAGTGCCAGTTGAAATACTCTGCAAAGGATAGTGATCAGAATTTAGCTGCAGTCACAAAGAGGACGGGATGGGATGATTCATGTGCAGTGAACTAAAAGGAGCTGCACTTATAGTACTTTACCCATCTGAGAAAAGCAGCATTTTAAACAAATAGAACCATTCAAGGAAATCAAGAGTCTGTTTTAAGTCCATAGCAAGAATATATTCCTTATTTATCTAGTCCTTGTACAGTACATAGAAAACATTAAATAGCCATCATAAATGATCTACTGTTGGATTTATTCCGGACATTCATGAATAGTTCTTGGGTACTGAATTCACTACTACTTGTTCTAATCTATAAACCACAATCGCAACTAAATGTTAAATCAAAGTTTTAAAAAATAATTGCTATAACTATAAATACTAATATGTATGCACCTAATGTAACTTACAACCTAGATGGACCCCACCCTACCAGATGATCATTTGTGTTTATCACCCTTTCTTTTAATATTCCTGTGCAAAAAAAATACTTGCACGGTCAACAGTTCTGTTTTCCTTTACTAAAATGTTTGTTACTAGAAAAGAGAAATGGGTCTACATGATGCACAGTGAAGTCGCTCTTGAATAGGTTACGAAAAAAATGCAACAGCTTCATTGAGGGCAGTAGGAAAACTCCATGCTGGCATTTACCTATATTAATACAATGTCAGATAAAGGATTGTTAACGTGAAGCTAAAATCATTTACAAAGTATTATTATAAATATTATAATAGCAAGCTCAGGTCATGGGTTCCCCTGTACTGAAAGCTAAATAAAATAATAATAGCCAAGAGATCTTACAGCACTTTGCAAAAGAAGGTAGATATCATTATCTCCTTTTTACCAATGGGAAAAGTGAGGCAATGTGCTTAACAAAGAGTTGAGCACTCTGCCCCCAACTGCAAAGCATTTGAGTACATGATTCAATCTAAGCACGTGAATAGTTCTTTTGAAGTCCGTGGGACTACTCCCATGCTTAAAGTGAAGCATGTATTTAAGCAATCTGCCTGGACTGAGGACAGAGTGCTGACAGCTTTGCAGGATCAAGCCCTAAGAGTTTTAGGGTGAAATCCTGGCTCTATTTAAGTCAGTGGCCAAGGATCAGGGCCAGGAATTTACCCTAAAGAGCCCATTGCTATTTTCCCAAATATCTGCTCTTCTCTGCTTCATAGGGCTAGCTACAGATGAGAGGGCTGTATAACACTCTTTAAAGGATTTATTTATTTGCACTGTACTTGCTGTGGCAATAGTGATAATTCTCCTAGAGACAAGTGGCCAAATTCATCTCTGATTTTAGTAGAGTTAAACCAGGGAAGAATATAGCCCATGATATTTAAGTAAGATCCAAGAATTTTATCAGGTCCTCCATCCTGCCCCAAGCTTTCCTATTTAGCTTTAAGTAGAAGATTTGTGGCAGAGACAAATTACGTTTGTCACATGTAATTGTGCTTACACATTTCTATATTAAAAGCACTATAAAAGGAATAAATTTAAAACAGTGGTAATAACTTGCTCCTCAACTACAACTGAGTCAGAGGGCAGGCTTAAAATGTGCAGTGTGGACACCACCCCAAATTATCATAACTAGGTGAAACCCTGGGATAGTGCAGTTATAGGTCCCATCTTGAAAATTATAGCCCTGTTGGAACTGGGTCACTAAATCAATTATCATTGTGGCATAGATGGGCCTAATCAACACCCTGTTAAGATATTCATCACCCTTATCTGGGTACAAGAAGTGGGTGTTAACAATCTACCACCGTTTAAAATGCTTTCAGTACCATTTTAAGCAAAGCCAGCCTGAAAGAGCAAACAGCCGGTGCAAACTCACCTTTTACACAGGAGAATAAAACCACCAGGCACTTGGCTAGAAAGATCCCCCTAAACTTCATTTTCAAAATCATAGCTGTAAACTGCCCCGCCGGGAAGAAAGCTCCTGGCCAGGGAGATGAAGTTCTACGATGATCAGCTGCCTTTCGCTGCAGCAGCTGTGGGCTGGGAAGGGGGCGGGGCGGGTCGCGGTCAGCCCTTCCATGCTGCGCGGGGCTCCGGCGGCTGGAGGCCCGGACTCTTTTAAATCGCCGGGCACGGGGGTAGCCGCCCTATTTGCCCCTGCCCGTGGGGAACAGGGGCTGGGTTTCTATGATTAGCAGATAATGCCTTAGTAGCAGGCGCCGTTGAGGAGCCTGTTAAACTTTTCCTTTATCTCTGATCCTTCATTGTCTAAGGCAGAGCTTTATCCAACTGGGCTGCCGTTCTCTACCGCTGACTGCCTTGATGAAGTTGTAATGAGGAAGGTTTCCATGCTGCTCGACCCAGGCTGTTTTCTACTAATTGTCACTCAGAGAAACCCATCCCTTATTGGGCCATCAGGGATGCATTGCCTTTACTGGTATCATCCAGGGTAGGGAGTAAAGTTAGCAACTGTGCACCAGGGGAAGAGAATTAAGTTTGACGGTACATAACTATCATGAAATCAGCTTTAGGGAGAGGTTACTTTCTGGACTCTATAAAGAATTCCAAGATCATTTAGCCTGACTGGGTCATGAGGATTCAGCTGAACTTTTGCTGGGAATGTATCAGGGCCCAGGTGAGATAAAATGTAGGTGCTTTCTGCTGTATTGAGGTAGTGGACTTATTCCTCTTTAAATAACCTTGATCAATATTTATTCAAGAAACTTCCTGACTCTCTACTAGTTGCATTATAGATCAATCTGAGCAGATTTGTATATTAAACAAAAAGAATGCGTGACATGGAAATGAACAGTCTGATATTGATTCACATGTGGTGTAGGCATCCAAAAAAAACTCACAGGGAGATCTCATCTGCTTTTGTATTTCACTGCAAATCACTTTGAATGGTAGAGAGAAAGAAAACTTTAACAACTTCTTCTTTGAAACATTCTCATCAGGAACATTGGTAGTTTCTTTGTTTGTTTGTTTTCCCCTGCCTCCCAGTTCATCCCAATCTGTGCTTTTATATGTCACATTCTTTCAGTGCTTAAGTAATTCGGAAACTGGCTTCCAATTGAAAGTTAATGGGCTGCAGGCTCCTAAGTCACTTAGGTGCTTTTTATAAATGACTAAAATTTTCAAAAGTAACAGAATGACATTAATACTCTCTTCCCCCTGTAAAGTAAACTTGGCTGGGTTTGCATATGCATTTGTTTGTCTTTTATGTAGTATTTATTCTGAATACCATTCTGATCAACTGCTTGTTTCTGTTTATTTTCCTCAGGGTAAGGATTAAATCTTTCAGTAAATATGTGAAGAATAGAAACCAAATATCTGAAGAAGAAGAAACCAACAACAGTTAGTTTCAATTTCTATGAGCATAAAACAAAACAAGGTGCCTGTTATATCCACAGTTATGCTAGCTTTTCAAAACTGATCTCTATTGGGGGGAGGGAAAGAGAGAAAGCAAAGACTTTGAATATGATGAAAATTAAAAAGAGTTCAATGTTAGATCTTAGGAAAAGCATGTGCAGTATTGGACACCTAGAATGCACAGTGTCTTTTCTGCATTGACATATTGGCAAATTAGGATAGATTTTGACTACAGAAATATTAACTTTTCAGTACTAAACATTCTGAATTGCTTGCAAACAATTCAATATGCTGTTTGTTTTATTTTGCATTTTAGAATGATGCATTTTTAATTTCCTGTAAGGAGATTCTTTTAACATAATAAGAACCATTTCACACATTCTGGGATTGAGTGGTACAGCTGGGTGAATATTGCAAGAAAAGTATGTGGCTATGTTTAATTTTTTTAACAAATTTGCTTTGAATCTGTTTACTCCTTTTTGTGTGTGCTTACTTTTTGAGAATATACTTGTTAATGAGTCTATGGGCAATGTTGAAAGAAAGGGGCAAATGTTAAGCAAACATTGGAAAAAAAAATTTCCCCCAGAAACTGAATTTTGAATCCACAAAAGTATTCTGACTGGAAAACACCCTCAGCCAATCATTGAACAAAAACATAACATAGTGTTGGTATCAACTCGAAATGGATCAACATTTCTGAATATTAAATACTTGCTACAATCTGTCCATAATAATCCGCAGACCAAGAATTATTTCCAGAAATTATTCAGCAAATGTGGCTAACAAATGCATTGATATTTGTATTATGTCTGCTTTCAAAGATTCCAGAGAGACAAGATGGGTGAGTTAATATCACAAAGATTCCAATCACAGGAGAACCTTGTTGTATGGCACCTAGCTCAAATGCTTGCAAAAACAGTCTTTGCCCCAAAAATATCAATTGTAGAAAAATAAGCCTGTCTATGGCAATTTTTGGGCGAAAAGAAAGGGCAAAATTGGACTGTTCTTGGCTAAAATTATTCAGTCACATCAACTAATTCGTAAAAGGCTGATGTCTAGCCACTGGATCCTGAAAAGACTTAAGCATGTGGATGGCTACTCACATGAGCAGTCCAATTAAATCAGTTGTAGGTAAACTTTGTATATTGATACTGTCCAGGCAAATATAACAGCTCTTAACTAATTGCTCACCATAGCTTTGGCAAACAAGCCTGCCCTATGCATAAATATAAATTATTAATGGTAGTGGTTACTTACATCAGATCATAATTCTTCACCGTGTCAAATTCTTCCACTGCATATGTTGATGATGCGGTAACTTCACAATACCTTGCATACATAGTAACTGGAACTTTTCAACAACCCTAAGCTGTACCAAACCCATGGCACCACTACAGTATAAAGTGTAGCAAGGGTCCTTATTTTCTCTGATTTGCAACTTTTTTCATAAATCTGTTTAATGTTCTTGCTGCTCATGTTACATTGGATAATTATCTACTTCAGTCACTGTCTCTGAGCTCGGAAGGGGTCACTGTGTAGCCCCAATGTTACTTTTAGGAACTCAGAGTATGAAAACTTTTTGAATCATGCTTTAAGCTTTATACTTGAGAGACTACTTCAATGAAGGCCACAATGGGCTCTATGAGCAGGCTGTCCAGGGCATGATCTCTTCCCCTATTGTAATTGACAAAATGAGTAAACCTTCAGGAGTTTCTACCTCCAAGAGCTCAGCCATTCTAGAAGACAATCAGGGACATAATTTCCTGGGTTTAGTTAATCTCTTAATCAATATTTCCTGATTAGAATATTAAAAATTCATCTCAGGCCACCCAGTTCTCTCAGATCTCTGCACTGTTTCCCAGGTTGGGGTGAGCCTCATGCTTTTCTGTATTTATAAGCAGCTCTGACTCGCCTCTTCCATTATTACTTCAATCTTAATTTTCCTTGTTATGCAGATAATATGCAAATGTCTTCTGGCTTGTTCAAATCCATTCCTACTATTACTGATTATTAGCGTTCATTACAATCCTAGATGGAACATATTATTAAAAAAAGTTACATCAATAAAATGACTGTCTAATTTACAGTTCTTTGTTTTCTCCCAACCCAAAATACACATTCCCATATTTCAGTTTTTGCCTTTCTCCTCTAGTCTTTTTGGTCCAAATGTATCCTTGGAGCATATTGTTCTACATAATTCACTAAATTTAAATGTTACCATTTTAGAAATATCTTCTAGATTAGACAGAGTACATTATACTATACAAAGGATGTATCGGGCATTATAACACTTGTTCTCTAGGAGTGATTATTGCAATCCTCATTATTTCCATGATATTTCAGAAGGGTTAAAATATGTTGTAACATTGACAGGTTTCAGAGTAGCAGCCGTGTTAGTCTGTATCCGCAAAAAGAAGAACAGGAGTACTTGTGGCACGTTAGTCTCTAAGGTGCCACAAGTACTCCTGTTCTTCTTTTTGTTGTAACATTGGTTTCCAAATAAAATCTGCCGCACAAATTTATCATCAACCTTTCCTGCTTTTTAAATCATCAGGCTAGTTTGCAGAGGGGAGTATTGGATAGATCTCAGCAGGATCTGCAATGGGGCTTTGGCTTTTTTTTTTTAATCCACAGCCTTGCTTTGGTCTGGCACAAAGTCATCCAACCTTAGTTAGCATTCAGGGAGGGAATGTGTCTCAGGAGGCAAAACACCTTTGAAGATCACAGGCTCATGGAGAAAGCACATTTACTGCTGATCTCCCTTAGGCAGGTGGTCTGTCTCAGAGCCTATGTGTAAGGAGCAATGCTAGGCCATGCCTCTGCCCCTGCCTGTTAGAGCACCCTTTCAGGGGAAATGCACCTGTTCATCCCCTGCACTTAACATACCGGTATCTTTGGTGACCCACTCAGGAGTCAGCCACAATTTGTGCATTAGCCATATAGTATAAAATTCACATTAGGTCAATGCTTTGAATGAAGTCCAGGCTGGTCAAGATTAGTGATAGGCAAACATCAATAAGTTTGAGGTCCAATTTGCAAATCCCTAGTACTGAGAATCCAGGAAGTTTCCTATGGCCTGTAAAACACCCATCTAATTAACTGGGAGGAAGGGTATTATGATGATGATGGATGCCTGTACAAAATCCTGTGATAGATATAGATTCAGACCCATTCCCCTCTGCGAACATCAAGGGATGGGGTGGGGGGCAGGGCTGGCCTTACCATGAGGCGAACTGAGGTGGCCGCCTCAGGTACCAGACTGTGGGGGGGCACCACTAGGACCCAGAGTGTAGAAATTTGTGATTACTGCTGGTGCATATGTATTCTCTCTGCTCTAGATGCACAGAGAGGGTGGAGTGCTGTGCTGGAGGAAGAAGGGCATAAGAGACATAACAGGCAGGCAGGAGAAAAGGTGAGAGGGAATAACAGAAAGCAGCAGGAGCTGCAGGGAGAGAGAGGAGGAGGAACCTCTTATGTACCTCTCTAGCACCCCCAGGAGCCTGGACTGATTAACACCAGCTTCTCAAGGAGCTTCCTGTTTCCTGCTGCTTCCCTGAACCCACTTGAGGAGAACAGGCAGTCAGCTGAAGTAGTAGGAGCCAGTTAGGCCCTTAAGATGCTGATATCTTCTCTCACTCAGGCCCCGCTACTAGCAGGGCCGGCTCTAGGCACCAACAAAACAAGCTGGTGCTTGGGGCGGCACATTTTTAGGGGTGGCATGGCCGGCGCCAGAATGCCGCCCCTAAAAATGTGCCCTGGCTGCCCTAGCTCACCTCCGCTGCTGCTGCCACGGCGCGCGAAACAGCTGATTCGCGTGCTGCTACTCGCCCTCCCTCCCAGGCTTGAGAGCCTGGGAGGGAGGGGGAGCAGCAGTGCGCGAATCAGTTGTTCCGCGGCCACTCGGAGTCTTCCCCCCCACCCCCCCAGGTTTGAGAGCCTGGGAGGGAGGGAGGGAGGGAGGGGGAGACTCCGAGTGGCCGCGGAGCAGGCGCCGCTTCTCCCCCTCCCTCCCTCCTAGGCTTGAGAGCCTGGGGGGGAGCAGGCAGGGCTGGGAATTTGGGGAAGGGGCGGAGTTGAGGCGGGGCCGGGGGTGGGTTAATTAAAGAAGCGGGGGGGAGGGGGCGGCCAAAATTGTTTTTGCTTTGGGCGGCAAAAATCCTAGAGCCGGCCCTGGCTACTAGCCTGCTTATTTGTCCCCTTCAATTGAGTGTTGAGAGCCACTATAGCTGGCACAGAACAGCAGTCATGAGTGAAAGAAGAAAACGCCCCTCTGGGGCAGAATTCAGAAAAAGAAAGAAAGCAAAGGAAGCTTTTCTATCTAAGCATGAAGGAGCTCTTCTGAGATACACAGACACAAATGTTTACGGTGAGCCTTCCGGCCCCAGGGAAGATGTGAATGGTTAGGAGATGCCTGATCTTCCAGTTAGAGTGCAGGTGACCTGGCAGCTACTGCAGCATCCATATCTCCATCTCAAATGGATGTAACCATGCACATTCCTGAAGAAAAGTGTAGATCAGAGAAGTGTGTGGTGGAGGCACAAGAAACAGCTGCTGCTGAGTTTAGTTCCTTAAGTCTAGATGATGCAGGACTGTGGACCCACTTGAGCAGTAACCTGAGGGACTTCCTTGTACTGCATGGGCCACAGCAAGTGAAAAAGTCCATATTCCCCAAAGGCAATGAAAATAGAATTTTTCCATCCAACACATTATTGGCGGGAAATCCCCAATGGTGACAAAGTGGAGAGGCCATGGCTTATGTACTCAAAAATCCAGAATGCTGCATACTGTTTTGGTTGCAAACTCTTCTAGTCTAATGTTCCAGCCCCATTGGGTTTTACAGGAACAAAGGACAGGAAAAATCTGGCTAGAAATCTGGCATGCCATGAGAAGGCAGCAAATCACCAGAGAGCATTCCATAGGTGGAAAGATCTTGAGATGAGACTAAGGTGAAAGGCCACCATAGATGATCAGCATCAAGAGAAGATTGCATCAGAGTCTCTTTACTGGTAAAATGTTCTGAAAAGGCTCATTGCCATTGTGAGAATGCTTGCTACCCAAAACCTAGCACTGCGTGGCACTTCAGATCAGCTGTATGTGCCAAACAATGGAAATTTCCTTAAAACTGTGGAGCTGATGGCTGAGTTTGATGCTGTATTTCAGGAGCATCTAACAAGAATCACCACCCAAGAAATGTACAAACACCACTACCTTGGAAAAACAATTCAAAATGAGAACATACAGTTACTGGCAACAAAAGTCAAACAGAAGATTGTGGCAGATCTGAAGTCAGAAAGATATTACTCTGTTATTCTGGACTGCACACCTGACATCAGCCATACGGAACAAATGACTTTAATGGTGTGTTTTGTAACAACAACAGAACCTAGTGAAAATGTCCCTGCAATGGTGTCATAGGTTTCACCCGTACAGATATGGAGACTTGCATGTGAACCCCTAAACTGAATTACCAGTTTAGATCTGGTTTTGCTGCCACCACTCCCAAGTTCTAACTCCTTTCCCTGGGTAGCCTTGAGAGACTTCTTCACCAATTTCCTGGTGAAGACCGATCCAAACCCTTGGATCTCAACACAAGGAGAATTTAACCATCCTCCCACCTTTCCCCCACCAGTTCCTGGTGAGTCCAGATCCAATCCCCTTGGATCTTAAAACAAGGGAAAATCAATCAGGTTCTTAAAAAAAAAAAAAAAAAGGTGAAAGACAAACCTCTGGGAGAGATTAGCACACCAGCTACTCTCTCAGACAACAGATTCAAAACACAAAGGATGTTCCCCTGGGCAACAACACAAAATATACCCAATTTGATTATTCCCTAATGCCCAAGACAAGTTACAAAGAAATAAACATAAACCTATTTATTTCCTTCACTAATACTCACTATTTGATAAGAGGCTGAATTCTGGAGCTTTCCTACTCCGGTTGAAACTGAAACTAAACAAAGGAAACTTCCCTCCTTCCTTTTGAAACATCTTATCCCCCCATTGGTTCCTCTGGTCAGGTGTCAGCTAGGCTAGGTGAACTTCTTAACCCTTTACAGGTAAAAGAGGCATTAACCCTTAACTATCTGTTTATGACACATGGTGACCGTCAGAGAGCATTTTCTAGAATTTATTGATATTGATGATACTACAGTAGCTGGTATGACAAATGTGCTTATTAAAAAGCTGGAAGATATGGGAATTGTGGTAGTTGAAATGAGAGGTCAGGGCTATGATAATGGTGCCAACATGAGAGGAAAGAACAGAGGAGTGCAGACATATTCCGAGAATTAAACCCTTGAGTTTTTTTTGGCCCATGCAGTTCTCATTCATTGAACTTGGTGGTCAGTGATGCAGCATCAGCTTCTAGTGCGGCTGATGAGTTTTTTAATGTAATTCAAGGCATCTATGTATTTTTCTCTGCATCAACTCATCGATAGCAAATTTTGAAGCAACATCTGGGAACATCCTCTCTGACACTGAAACCACTGAGTGCCACATAATGGGAAAGTCGAATGGAGGTGATAAAGCCTATCAAACAACAAATTGGGAAGACAGATGATACCATAGTTTCCATTATGGAGAATAATGCTATGACAGGAACTGTTCATGGGAGAACAGTGGCAAATGGGATCACCAGAAACATGCATAACTTCACATTTCTGTGTGGCTTAATGTTGTGGCATGACATACTGTTTGAAATAAATGTTGTAAGCAAGAGACTCCAAGGTGTTGGCCTTGATATATCTGGAACAATGGAACAACTGGACAAAGCAAAGTCATACCTACAGTCTTACTGGTCAGATGAGGGATTTCAGAACGTTCTGAAGAGTGCACAGAAGTTGGCAGAGGAACTTCATACTGAAGCTATTTTCCCACCCATTCAAGAATATAAGAGTCACCAAAGAAGACATTTTGATTACGAGGCACGGGATAATCCCATAAGAGACCCCAGACAACAATTTAAAGTTGAATTCTTTAACCAGGTGCTAGATCAGGGGCCGGCAACATTTGGCATGCGGCTCGCCAGGGTAAGCACCCTGGCGGGCCGGGCCAGTTTATTTACCTGCTGACGTCGCAGGTTCAGCCGATCGCGGCCCCCACTGGCCACGGTTTGCCGTCCCGGGCCAATGGGGGCGGCGGGAAGCCACAGCCAGCACATCCCTCGCCCGTGCTGTACCATGAGAGGAGTAGAACAGGAAGAAGGCAGAATTGAGACCTTTCAAAGTTTTGGCCCAAGCAAGGGGGCATGGGGCATCATTTGAGCTCCCCGCCTCAGGTGCCAAAATGTTGTGGGTGGGCCCTGGGGGGGCAGGGGGGGAGTCTTTTTTTCCTATATTTATTCTCAATAGAGCTGTGTGAAAGTCTTCAATCTGTGGGGCTCATGAGAAGCCAAACTACAGAGTTTGCACAGCTGTTTTGAGAATAAATGAAGGAAGAGAAATGCTCTCATTTCCTGTTCTTTAACTTCTTGTTTTGTGCTGGGCTCAAAATGTCCTAAGTTTAGGTCTGAATATCTCATTCAAATAAACCCCCACATTGAAAGCAAACTTCATCCACTTTTTTTTTTTTCTTTTTCAAGTTTTGTCTGGTTTAAAGTCAAAACCATCTGAACCTACCAATTTTGCATGGTTTCTTCCTGAAAACTCATCTGTTCAGCCTTGTCTGAAACTTAGGCCACATTCAGAAACCTGAGCAGAATTTCAGTTTATACTAACATTTGAAAACTCAATTGCATTCTTTCTGTTTGGTGATTATTGTTGTAGTTACACTTTTTTTTTTTTTTTAGTCTGCCTTTAAAGATGTGGACCTAATTATGCTAGGGGTACAATTTTCATAGATAATATTCAGGCTAGTGATAGGTGAAGCATTCACAAAGACACTCAAATTGTTTGGAATTTGTGCATTTGCATTTTATGGAGCACCTATATTGGTCCCTTTAAAAAAAAACAACCCCATACTAAAGTGCATCCAAAGTCAGTGATGTGGATTAGCTTTGGTGGGTTTAAAAATGTTTTCAGAATTTTTTCCATCACCAAATAACTATTATGCAAAATTTGGGGATTGTGGCAATGGGCAAAAGTGCAGAAATGGTGATGATAATCTACATACAATAACGAATAGTTGCAGGACGTACCATAAAAAGGAACATTGGTAATTACTCAGCGTTGGTCCCATGATACTACTGTTGTGGGTGAAGGTACTCATGTGTAAGTCACTGAAGGATTGGATGCATGTTTTTAACAAGACAGAAAGTGACAGCTTGTAACTGATCTAAATGTCTTCTTCAAAAATCAAAGGATGCCGTTCAAATAAGATTAAAAGACTTTTGATTGTCAAAATAGAAAAAGAGTGTGGAAACAGGTAAGAGTAGAGAGAGAATTTGTTTGTTGAAAACAATACCCCATAAAGAAATGTTGTTTATTCATATGGGTCAGTATTCATTTCAATTTATTCTGACCTAGTCCTGCTCTCTAAAAATCCAGCCTTTAAAAAAGATGTATTACTCTTTGACAGAAGAGGGCAGTGTTTCTTCATTGTTGCTTGGGGGCGGGGGGGAAATCTGAATATTACTTTAAAGATCATTCTCAAGAGAGTGTTGTGAACCAACGAATTTAAATGTAATAAATGCCCTCTGAATATCATGCTACTTAGTAAAAATAACAGGTAGTGGAAAAGTAGGCATTATTGTTACTTAATTATTGTCAGCATTAAATTGTATTGACCCCAAAGAATAGCATATAACCTTCAATATATCAATTGATTTTTGTTATGCTCAAATAATTAATTCTATGAAAAATATCTTAGATTGAAAAAGGTAAGAATATGATTAACCTAATACTAGTCATTCACATTCTTTACTAAGTAAATTTCTATAAATAAAAATAGCTTACTACAAATTTAACAGGAAAAAAAACACATAGCATTGATGATCTGATATTTTAGAAATAACTCTTTGTACTTCCATGTTATGTATAAGCAGGATGGCTGAAGGCTCTGGAAATAGAAACTGGTTTGGCTAAAATAGGAAATCAACCCACATCTTTGTACTAAACCACTTGTGAGATGTAAACCATAGCCCTAACTCAGGAAAATACTTAAGCACGTGTTTAATTTTAAGAATGTTAAGCCTCTATTCTTAAAGTGCCTTTCCTGAATGGGGATGATTTCCTGAATTGGGGCTATGATAGGGGTATATACATCATACTGGCATTAGTGGGCTCAAGGCACCTGGTTGCAGGTGGAGGGCAGGCCAGGTCCAAATGAAGATGAAGCCCAACTGGGGGAGGAAATGGGTGGTGACCATAAAAAAAGGAGGTCCAAATGAGGTCTTTACTACAGATGGGGATACATGTAGATTTAGCCTGGATGGCAGCACATAATGGGATAACCGAATAAAATATGGGACAAAGCAGCTAAAAGCACTGTAAGAAATGGAAGAATTTCATATAGAAATACATCTGAGTAAATAGGAATTCAAAAGCCTAGTACAGAAAAATTTAAAAGAGGAATGACAAAAAAAATTGGATCAATGAAAAAAGATGATTTGTTGAATTGTGCCCTAGAGTTGAGGATAATGACATACTTGGATAGGAAAAATGAAGTGATCTTTGTTTAAAGTACTAACTGGCCTTTGTGGCTTAAACAATATTTTTTCTGACTAAATAAACGTAAAGGTAGACTATGTTCATGTTGTAGGGTAAAAGGTTGATGGCCACTATAAACTATCCAATCAAGTCTGCTTTACCATGGAGGAGACAAAGAAAGAGGATTGTGGGGAGTGAGGGTGAGAACTCTGTGGTTCCTTTTTGGTTACTAGAGAACGGAAGAAAGGCCTATGTACAGCAAGCCCTGGGAGGGACTGTGGGAAAGGACATGAAGGAAGGCCAAGGTAGGAAGAAGTCCAGGGATGCCACAGGGATTCAAAGGGAGCAGACTTTAGCTGCTTGCCACAGGGTTCATAGATTGGAATCCACAGGAGAGGAATGGCGTGGGTCTCCCTACTTTTCCTGTGAAAAAGGTGATGTGGAAAGAGACACGAGAGAGGATTATTGAGTTTGGAGGCAGGCCTCCAGTGAGAGAACCTTGGGAGGTTTTGTTGTGCACAAGAGTTGGAGGACAACCCTGCAGAACCTAGGAAGAGGTGAAAAGTCTGTGAAGGAGTGATCCTGGGTAGGGGCAAAGAGTTATGATTATTTGAGTCGAGTTTATTGAACCCCTCGTTTACTCCAGAAGGGGGGTAGAACTATACATGACCTGATTGAGGGGCCAAATTATGAGAAGAGGCAGAAAACTGCAGGGCCAGAGGGTAGATATGCTCAGCAGTGGGTCCACTCTTCTACAAAGGCTTACATGACTGATTTGTCTCTTTAGCACCTCCCCATGTCTCAGTTTTGACTGAAATGACACAGGAGACCATAGGAAGTCAGGGGGGGAAAAAAGGTATTTCTTTCTTTTAAAAAAAAAAAAAGTTAACATTTTAGTACTAGCTCTCCACTAAACATGTTGTGTTAGCAAAGGGTAGTAGAAACTGATTACTTCTCTTGGGGAGCAATGGGGATTTCCTAGCTCTTTGTAAGAGGCTGAGGTTTCCACTTTCAGTCCTAGGAAGCTAAAGAGTTCGGTAAGAGATAAAGGGTTTCCCCAGTACAGAAATGGGGGGTGGGCTCTGTAAAACAGGTATTACAACCCAAGCTGTTGAGTCCAGAAGTGGAATGGTGTGCATCTTATCCTTGCCCGCACCCAACACAAGGCTACCCTCTCTCTATCCTCAGTTTGCTTAATCCCTGTGCCTTTATGTGGACCCTAGACCCATGTAGGATCCTGTCTAGGATTCTAGGAGGGAAATGACAGTGCCACAAAAGCAACAGTAACTTCCACACGGTAAAGGCAAGATCCACATGCAGAGGGTCCTATCTACATGGAGATTTGTATAACTCACTTTGGACCATAGATCCTATAACATACACACTAAGATTTTCAAAGCTGCCTAAAGAAGTTGGATCCTATTGTAATATAGTCTCCAACCACCTTAGTTAGCTTTAGAAATCTCAGCCCTGTAGTGTTTGTTACAGAAACTGCTTGTGTCAATACCCTTTGCATTATGGAAGCCACTTCTATTTTATGCCACTCTAAACCACTGAACACACAATTTTAGCCATGCTCCCAAACACGGTCATATTTAATTTCACTAAGGCCTGGCACTATGCTCCAAGTGTAGTTGAAGCATTTATATTTGCATACAAAATGCTTTCCTGGTGAAGTCTTTTTAGGAAACAATAAGGAACAGTAATTTTTAATTAAGCAATTTAACGGGTGGGGAGTTATAATGAATCCAAGGTCCAAAGTGTCCTGAGAAAATGTTTTTTTTTTTTTTAATTATTTTTTTTATTTTTTCCCATCTTGTTCTCATTTTTAAAAACTTTTTTTCCAATTATTTTAATTGAACTCAGTGCTCTGGATAAGTGCCAGATTAAAAAGCTCTGAATACAGTAGACCTCATTCCTCAGAAAATGTGTAGCTCAGTGGGTGGTAGAACAAGATTTTTCTATATTCCTCACCAGACATAGAGGAATCTCTTATTTCTTACTTCCAGGCTAGACACAGAAGAATCACTGTTCAGTCTTTGGCTTCTCTCCACCTGGGCTGCCAACAATATTCCCTTTAATAATGTTACCTCTCAAGATAGTCTATAATGCACACTTCTTTCTGGGGTAAGTAGAGTACTTACACTACACACACCCCGGCACGGGTGGACACATAGCCCAGTAGTGGACATGGGAAGTCGCTACTCAGACAAATAAAGACACACCTGAACCTGGTGGGTATGTACTCGGGAATGTACCCTACACAGCCCTCTACTCACCCAAGCTGTACCTCCCTGTCTGCACTGCTGTTTTTAGCAGTGTAATGTCACTCTGACTCTCCACTGCAGGAGTTCCTCCCCTTAATCCCTGGCAGCAGGGAAAGACTACTGAACTGGGGGCCTGACAGTCTTTCACTGCCACTGAGAAATGCTCCTGAAATGGGGAGCAGACAGAGCCTTTCACTGACACGTAGCTACATGCCACAGCATAGATGTAGCCTGCTTTTTCACTGCAGTGTTTTGCTATGTGTAGCCTGCATGCTGTGTAGACATGGCCTCCGATTGAAACAGAACGGATGCTAGCGTATCTGCTCACATGAGCTATCAAAAAGTCCTCACATTTTCAGGTAATGATTTTTAGGAGTTGACAAGCTGGATGCACTCTGATCTGGTGACCTTGAGGTGAGAATCTACATGCCTCATTGTTAATCCCCTAAACCAGCATTTCCCAAAATGTGGGATGTTTCCCTCTGTTAGTGCATGGAATATGGGGGAAGCATGGACAGACCTCTCAATTGTTCTCTTGAGTGTGATATCATTTTTTTAAAATTTAGTCTCTAGCTGTTCTGAAGGTTCTTTTCACAACCATAACGTGACCAGAGTATAGCCAATGAAGCAACGTTTGCCTGAGTTTGCAGCATTCTGAAACAATAGCTCTGAAAGTACAGACTACCTCATTTATTTCAATCTATGTTACCTCAGTTATCAGAGGGGATTCTATAAATGTCAACATTGCTCATTACTTCAAAGCTCATCCAAGACTATAAGAAAGGAGAGGAAGTTTCATATTATAAAGATCTATGAGGAAAACATGTTAAAATACAATTTAATTTGATTTGATTAAAATTCCAAAATATGCCTAGGCCTTTAACAGCACATGGCTGGAATGACATTGGGGGCATACTTAACTTTAATTTTCCTGCAGGGGGGATCAGTTTTTAGAAATCTGTGAAAGGCTGCCCAAAACTATTTATCCATTCCCCTGTTCTTCTAGCTCTTAAAGATTTTTCTCATGTTTACTCACTTTACCTATTTTGGCAACTTTTTATTAATTTGGGTTTTACAATTTCCTTGCTATTGGATGGCATACAAGTAAAACAAGAAAGCTGTTTTCCCCCCTTCCCCCCCCCCCCAGTAAAGTGCACACACAATGATAAAACATAAAATCACCATTTTCACATCAAAGCATACAGTAATATCGGTATTTTCTTATATTGATCCATGCCCACATCTAGACATTGTATTAAAAAAATCAGTTCATTTAAGGAAAGAAACTTAATGGAATAAAGAGAAGACATGCATGACAATAAATTAGGTTTTGCTTAAATTGTAATAATGCAGCAACGCAACAAAGAATTAATACGTTCTTCTCCAGAAATTTCTCATTCAAAACCCACAGTGATTTTTGAGACCTGAATGCTTGAAGAATTGTGAGCAGTGGAGAGGCTTGAATTAGACCCACTTGGTATGTTGTCTGTGAAGGGGACTTAGATTTGGAACTAATCTGCTGCCACAACACAAATGGATAAAAATCTGTGTCCTATGAAATCAATGGTAAAACTTCCATTGACTTCAATGGGGGCCAAGGTTTCACCAATGATCAGCAATAGCCCGTGTGTTCAAATGGGCAGTCCCTATTGGCTCCTACTGGTAAGTGCTGACTGTGTGTCTTAAGATGCAGGGCTCAAATATCCTGTTGGTTCAGGTTTGAAAATTGGGCCCAAATCATCTGTGCCAAATCAGGGTTTTATTTATCTCTTTCTCCCATTCAGATGCCAATCACCACAGCATCGAGGAGCCATAGACTGTAGCCTTGTACTGTGTTAATCAATCTATTTGTATTTTAACTTTTCTGCTTTAAGAAAAATGGTGCAAAAAGCGTGAAAGAGTCTGAAAACTGAAGAAAAGAGGAAACTTGTAGCACTATATCCACTCAGAAAGAATAACTTAGTCAGAAATCATAAGGACTGAATTGGTGCCCAGACTACCATAATTCTTCTTTCATAAAGATATTAGCCTATCACTTTCACTACTTTGTGAATGGAATATTAAAAATGTGCATCACAGTACACTGACTTTTACCATACATGGTTGTCGATGATGCTGAATGTGATTCTTCATCACAATGCTGAAGGTAAGTCTATAATTGTTGACCTAGAGGATTTGTACATAGACAGGGTAGCTCCGTATCAGTTAATACTTGTATAATTAGCTGGTGCGTGTAATGGCATGGCCCAATCCTGCGAGATGATGATGATGGGTGTTTCATGACAGCCAGAGAATGACTGCCTTCAGTATGCTGTTACATAATTAGGAGTTATGTAAAGTAGCTTTTTTTTTTTTTTTTTTTTTCCCCTGGTGGGCAATGCTTGACAGTGAAGAAAGTTAGTTAGCACAAACACAGGGCCTGATTTATAGACAGACTTCAGTGGGAGTTGTTGTGGGTTCCCACTACCGATGAAAATCAGACCATATGTGATTTAAGTTTTTGTATTCACTGATAAAATGAGTCTGTTATGGATAAACTATAATCCTTTTTTTTTTTTTTCCCAAGGCCAGGGTTTGGGTACTATTTCTATACTTCCACATGCTTGGATTTCTTGTAAGCTTGACTATAACTTTGGATTTCCTGAGTACATAATGGCCATCTTTTGATAACCAAAACATTCTTTTATTCATTTTTCTCCTGCCATCATTGCATCATCTAAAATTAAACTTTTGTATGTCCATGTTTACACTTGAAAGATGTAGTCTTTGGATTGTTCATTTTTGGTTCATTCAGGAAAGTTCTGTCATGATAATAAATTGAGTCATGCAACAGCACAAGTAAGATCAACCTTCCGCTTCTTTCTTTTAATGTTAAGACATTTCAATTAAGTTTGTTATATATGTGTCCAGTTAAATTTAGTGGTATATCCCACCACCACCAAAAATATAAATAAATAAAGGAAATAATTGGTACAATGACGGGTAGAACCTACAGATAATTTCATCTGGCCATGATATTCATTTTGAAAATGTTAATACAATACCTCCATGAAATTAAAAAAAAAAGCTTACTAATGTTTGGTGTTGTGAAAGTAATTTTAACAGGGGTGTAATTTAAAAATGATTTTACAGTTTTATGGAGGTCTGAATGTTTTGTCCGGTGGACATCCACATTTTCTACTGATAGATATTTAACTGTGGACATGATATTGACTTACCTGAAACACATGTAAACCTTCCATTTTACTAGAGGTGGGGAAATCTGCAGAAATTCGACTTGGACGTATGTTAGTACATTTTAATTAAACCTGACCTCTTTCCTCCTTGCTATTTGCAGTTATGGCATAAGGGACACCATTCACCTGCTAGAGCCCAAATCTGGGATGCAATATGTCCAGAGTGGGAGATATTGAGTGTCTTTATGTAGAAACTTTTAAAATAGGAATGGGATCCATTCCTTTAGTGTAAATAACACTTTCTGTAATCTGTTTCATAATTCTTTTTTCTGATGTAAATATTCAACAATAAAAGTATGGGGACATTCAATTTGTTGGAACATATGGGTAGCTTTGGGATTAAAGTGAGTGATAGCCCTCGAAGTGTATTTGAGACGTATGGTGTGGGGCTATAATGGTTCTAGTGCAAGAATTCACTAAATTGAACTCACAAATTTTAGAATGGCTTGTGTCGTGCACAGAACTGAGTTTGTCTTGGCTTTATCATTGACAACTTCTGTGCCTTGTATAAATTATTTACATTGTTTGCCTTCTTATATCTTCCATCTGTTAAATGTGAATAAATTACTAAGAGTTTATTAGCTAAAGCTTGCAAACTGGCTTGAAGATGACAAGCACCATGTACTGTGTGACAATTATTCTTGTATGGTTCAGCAGACCTGAATGAATCTGACTTAAATTTTCAGCCAACCAGGTTGGTCTGCTTTACATTTTATCATTACCCTTTGATCAGTCCTAAATCAAATAAAAATGTTTCTGCAGCTGCCCATGTTGCATGTCACATTGCTAGCAGCACAAAGCATCCGTGTTTTTAATTACTTCTGTTTATATCTAGCTGTATTTATTAGCAATGTTTCAGGGTAGCTGGCAATTAAAATGGAAAAATAAATAATACATGATGCATTTTTGTTCAAGCTAATCTTGGTATTCTAACACTAACAAGCTGTGTGTGAGAGGAGGCTATGCCATTCCATTTTGTTTGTGTTGATTGAATGCTCTTTCTGTAATTGGAATGTGAAAAAGCACACATATGGTGAATTGTTGGAAAAAGATGTAGGAAATAGAACTTTTTAGGGGTTTGTTATACTGCCTTGGAGTAGGGATGAATGATTTGATCTCATCTATAAAATTCTTATAAAATATTATAATAATCTATGCTAATACCCTGAATGTGTGTAGTAACACTGTCAACAGCTGTAATGTTTCAGGCATTAGAGTATTGTACTTTTATAGGGAGGGATTTTCCTAAAACCTGACCTCTCATTTGAACCTGGATATTTTATTTATGCAGGTATTTCTTTTTTGAAAGTTGAGAATGGCTTAATTTAATTTCCCTGTTCTCCTTCCTTTTGGTAGGGAGTATTAAAGTTTTTCCAATGTGCCCTGCTGCCACTGAATGTAAATTAGTAAATTGTTATTGAAATGAAATGGTTGGTGGGAGATTACATAGCCAAAGGATGCCATCATACCATTTTGCATAGCCAATCTTGCTGTCACTAACATATCTGTAATATGTAAAGTCACTGTATGGGCCATGCAAGAAGAAAGACAAGATGCAATGGGCATTGTTTAATTAGGGTGTAACTTTATTCACTTAACATATCTGGGAATACTTGTTAGATGATCTGTGTGATAGGATTTATTAAGTCTCCTTTTTCCCTGATTCTTTAAGGGTTGCCTTCCCCTATATACACTTCCAACTCCTGTTTATCATGGATCAGTATCTCTTCTGGAACAAGTACCTGCACTGGACACCTGCTACATCTGATAACAACTGATTTGTGATATGTTGACCTAATCTCCTTACCTACCCCACTGGGTCCCTGACTGGCTGTGGAGAAGGCAGAAAAACTCACCCCACTTTTCCTCATCTCGGCTAACCCTGCAATGAGGGGAAAAAAATTCTTCCAGCTCTAAAAGGAAAAAAAGGTAATTAGCAAAAACCCACAACAGATCATAAAAATCTGGACCTACTCTGATCACATACAGGTGCAGAGGTGCAGCTGACCAGTGACTGACAAGGGAATTCCTTCTGGAATGCATGGGGTATAAATACCCTTCCTGGCCCAGACCAGTTGGTCTGGCCACTTCCAGTTCCTGCCACCCAACACCTCTTGGTTCTGCTCAGGTATGTCCACCTTTTCTTCCCCTCACAAACCAAATGTAGTTAGTGATCCTTAAAGGAGCCTTGTCACCTTTTCTTCCTGCTGGCAGTGGCGAGATAAAGATGTACTTATTTAACACCTACAAGATCTTTATCAAGCATTCGTAAAACTACAATACCCACCTGGGGAAGTGAGGAAACAGATTGACAGAGCAAGACGGGTACCCAGAAATCACCTACTACAGGACAGGCCCAACAAGGACAATAACAGAACACCACTGGCCATCACATACAGCCCCCAGCTAAAACCTCTCCAGCGCATTATCCACGACCTACAACCTATCCTGGAAAATGATCCCTCACTCTCACAGACCTTGGGAGGCAGGCCAGTCCTTGCTTACAGACAACCTCCCAACCTGAAGCAAATACTCACCAGCAACTACACACCACACCACAGAAACACCAACCCAGGAACCTATCCCTGTAGCAAACCTCGTTGCCTACTCTGTCCCCATATCTACTCTGGCAACAGCATCAGAGGACCCAACCACATCAGCCATACCATCAGGGGCTCATTCACCTGCACATCCACTAATGTCATATATGCCATCATGTGCCAGCAATGCCCCTCTGCCATGTACATTGGCCAAACCGGACAGTCCCTCCGCAAAAGAATAAATGGACACAAATCGGACATCAGGAATGGTAACATACACAAGCCAGTAAGTGAACACTTCAATCTCCCTGGTCATTCTATCACAGATTTAAAAGTCACTGTCATTGAACAAAAAAACTTCAGAAACAGACTTCAAAGAGAAACAGCAGAACTAAAATTCATTTGCAAATTCAACACCATTAATCTGGGCTTGAATAGGGATTGGGAGTGGCTGGCTCACTACAGAAGCAGCTTTTCCTCTCCTGGAATTGACACCTCCTCATCTATTATTGGGAGTGGACTACATCCACCCTGATTGAATTGGCCTTGTCAACACTGGTTCGCCACTTGTGAAGTAACTCCCTGCTCTCCATGTGTCTGTATATAATGCCTGCATCTGTAGCTTTCACTCTATGCATCCGAAGAAGTGAGGTTTTTACTCACGAAAGCTTATGCCCAAATAAATCTGTTAGTCTTTAAGGTGCCACCAGACTCTTTGTTGTTGTTGTTGTTGTTTTTGTTGTTTTTGTAGATACAGACTAACACGGCTACCCCCTGATACTTGTGTTTATTGAGGGATTGTATGTATTTCCATGGGAAGGATAAATAGGAAAACAGCAGGGTGTCTTAGGTAAATTCCCTGAGTTTGTAACATCTCCAGAGAAACACCGCCACCTGGAGAGGTTTGCATATGCTCATTCCAGTTTGTCAGTTGGTCCCTGGACAATCCAAGAGTCTTTAGATAAATACCATAGTTTTTAAACTGGCTCATGGCCTCCTTTCTGATCCAGCCAGCAGACTGGATTTCTGGTCCAAGGTGGTCCCAAATATTAAGAAAAGGCTGGAAGAATGTTGTCCTACTGAGGTATCATAAGACTGAGTGCATGTTCTGAGCTGAAGCTGTAAGGAACATATGACCATAGGGAACATCCCTATGTAGGGCTTGAAGGACTTATCACCAATCAGAGGTCTTGTTGAAAGGAGGGGGTGATCTCTAGTAAACTTATAAGCATGTTTGTATGTTTTTTTTCTGTTGTTTTTAATGTTTCTACCTTAAGAATAAATTTGCTTGCTTAGAAACAGCTGTGTGGTAACTGAGAATAGTGGCAATCACACTGTTTACTGTTTCTCAGGAGAGAAGCAAAGCAGGAGATAGCCTGTGTTTTGCTCAGAAAATCACAGTATAGTCAGGGAAAACTCTGCAGCCTGGAAATACCCTGGGCAGAAGGGGGAGAGAGACAAGTGAGGCAATAGCTGGGGAGTTGGAAGCTAGAGTGGGTGCCCTTGCTTCTCTACAGAGGAGGAGAACAGGTGCAGTTGCCCTGTACTGTTACACATGGTTCCTGTTGGTTCACATGTTCTCTAAAATATCACAATTTGGTGTAGGATACATAAGCCATATTTGGATTTAGGCCTGAGTAACTTTAGTTGGGCACATGTTTAATGAAAGTTAGCATTGCTAAAAGATGTCTGAAACTTTTTTTTTTTTTTTTTTTTTGCTTGTAAGCAAAAAGCTATTAGGGTAATGTCACTCACTTGCCCTTAACTCTGCTTCCACCTCTTAGAGTTATTTTCCCAGTGTCATAACTTAACTTGACATGAGGCTGTATGTGAATGGGTGGATGTGTGAATGCTGAATAATCATTACTTATAACTAAACAACTGAGACCTTTATGCCTTGAGCCTAATCAGAAGTGTGTCTACTAGTTCCTTTATCACATAAGACCTTCTTGAAACCTGTTTTTTGAGAGATGTTTGTGGTTACCAACAAATTGGGACAAGACATCTATCCACTAAACTGAAATCTTCACTGTGACTTCAAGACGCCATTGGTCCATGTTGAACTATAGCCAACATGTTGGAATCCCTAACTGGACAAGAGAGTCCTTGGGATAACGTGGAGGAGTCACTGAGCCCTACAAAAGAAGCTATCGATGAGGAAAGAAGATTGGGCCTCTCTCGCATCACCATACCTAAAGTTGTATCCTTTCCTCACTAGATTGGCCATCCAGAGGAGAGGAAAAAGACTCTGTCCACTAGCTAAGCCAAGCTTGAAGTACACAAATGAGAGAGAGAAGACCAAACTTTTTCCCCCTGCATGTGAAGGAGCTGCAAGCTACAACGCATCATCAATAAAATACTTGTAAATATCAACCTAGTTCCAAACTAAAACCAATTGTGTGAGCTACAAACTTTGATACGGTGTAAAAATTCTTCTGTAGAGTAATTGGAGGACTCTCAATTGTTCCATTGCTCATTTGTCTGTTTCTGTGTGTCACCAACTGTTCCCCAAAGTACAGTAACTCCTCACTTAACGTTGTAGTTATGTTCCTGAAAAATGTGACTTTAAGGGAAACTATGCTAAGCAAATCCAATTTCTCTATAAGATTAACGTAAATGAGGGGGTTTAGCTGCAGGGAAATTATTTTCACCAGACAAAAGATTATTTTCATATATATACACACACACACACCCCATATAAGTTTTAAACAAACAATTTAATACTGGTACACAGCAATGATGATTGTGAAGCTGGTTTGAGGTGGTGAAGTCAGAGGGTGGGATATTTTGCAACAAATGCCTTACTGCTAAATAAAGAACTAGCATTTGGCTGAGCCCTCAAGGGTTAACTGGTTGTTAATGTAGCCTCACTCTACAAGGCAGCCGGCATGGAGGGAGGGGAGAGAGCATAGCAGACAGACACACACTGTGTGTCTGAGAGCGAGAGATGCACATTTCCCCTTTAAGTTGCTGACCCAAGGCTTAAGTACACTGCTTTGTTAATTAGATCAGCTTGCTGAGACCGCAGCTGCTGCCTGGAAGCTCCCTCTGTCCTGAACCCTGTCATGTGTACCCCCTGCTCTATGGAAATGGGGTAAGCGAGCTGCAGGAGCAGAGGAGAGGGGGACACCCTGACATTAGCCCCCCCCCACTTTCCCTCCTCCTGTACAGCAAGCAGGAGTCTCTGGGAGCAGCTCCAAGGTAGAGGGCAGGAGCAGCACATGGCAGTGGGGGAGGGACAGCTCAATGCCCAATTGCTAGCCTGCTGGGCAGCTGCAGCACAGGGAACTTAGGGGGCTGCCAGTCCACCCTGATTACAAGCCCCCACCAGTTAGCTCCAACGGGCTGCTCTTCTTGCAAGCAGTGGACAAAGCAGGTGGCTGCCAAACAACATTAGAAGGGAGCATTATACAACTTTAAATGAGCATGTTCCCTAATTGATCAGCAATGAAACAACGTTAACCGTGATGACTTTACATGAGGAGTTTATGTGAGGAGTTACTGTAGACACTAAGTATCAGAGGGGTAGCCGTGTTAGTCTGAATCTGTAAAAAGCAACAGAGGGTCCTGTGGCACCTTTGAGACTAACAGAAGTATTGGGAGCATAAGCTTTCGTGGGTAAGAACCTCACTTCTTCAAAGTGAGGTTCTTACCCACGAAAGCTTATGCTCCCAATACTTCTGTTAGTCTCAAAGGTGCCACAGGACTCTCTGTTGCTTTTTGTAGACACTAAACCATTCAGTCTGTTTAAACTATGAGATCCCTGGTTAAACCAGTGTCCATTTTAAAGTTACTCTAAGTGTGGAATTTTATAAATCATTCTATATCTATGTGACATTACCAGGGAAATGGAGGCATTGTTTTAGTGAGGAGGAGAATTAGACTAGATAAAATTTTGATGTGATTTCTGTGAACAGGTGAATCTTAAGTGGAGGAAGCAACCAGAGGAGAAAATCCTATTTAAAACCAAGGCAAGTAATAGCCTCTGCCTTTAAGAAACACTTAACTAAATGGCTTAACTCACAGGAAGTGGCTTCTCCCCTTAACTTTCCTGTAAACCTGCTTTCCTTAAGTTGTTCATTATAACTTGATTGAATTACTAATTGTAGTACCTGACAAGACAGATGAATTGAACCATTGACTCATAAATTTGTAAAAGCTATACTGAAGTTTTTTTCACGTCAAAACTTCACCACAAAGTAACCTACATAGAGGTCAAAAGGTGAAACCATTAAAAATTATTCCTGAGCCCATCCTATATTTTAAGTACTCAGAATAACACCCAATAATCCCCATAGTGGATCAAAAACTTTCTGCAGAGTTTTCCATCATAAAATGCTGACTTGATTATATCAAAACCTTCTGTTGGAATGTGTTGATTACATCAAAACTTTTGACTCCCCCTGTTAGGAAGTGCATTCAGAGATCTCAAGCAGGGAGCAACATAATTGTGACATGGTACATAGAAGTTACTTTAAAAAAAATGATGTTGAGCTTTATGTATGTTGTGATTCAACATTACTACCACTTTCACCACTCCTGTTAAGTGTATACCACTCTTTCTCGGACATATTTTATAATTGTGACTGATTCAGCTTTCAGTCAGCTCTTTGCTATATGGAAAATCTTGCATTGACAGTGTGGTAGGAGGACATTACCTAACAAGTCTCTTACATTTCTACATCTAGAAGCTTTTGAAAGAGTCTCAAGGCAATATGCACACTAATATCCCCATGCAAATCAAAACCAGATGAAATTTGTATGCTGGTAGATAGATCTAGTATACAAACAATTTTTTTTTTGGGGGGGGGGCAGAAAAATTAGTTCCCCCCCAGTAGAAATTTGAATAGAAAAACCAAAAATCAGCCAAAACTCAACATATTTTGATTTGGAAATGCTGCTGCACTGCTCTTTAGAGTGGGCTCTGTGGCCAGACTGCTTCTCCCATGATTTATCATATTCTCCTTTCCTGGAGAGGGAAAATGGTGTTTTATGGGAGATGTAGTCTGACAGGGAAGACCAGTTTATAGAAGAGAATGGGGACATGAGGCAACCAAAGGATAACTTCTATAAAACACCACAGCAGCATTTCCATTGTTCAATTACCAAGATCCTCCACTTTTCAAAACACATTATGAACATAAGTAAATAAAATCACTGAGCATTTCAAACTATACAAGTCCTATTGTTAAACCAGTATAATTAAACCATAATACTCTCCAGCAGCTAGTGTGTGCACTACACTGACTTCAGAATTATCTGTCAATGTTTGTATTAATGGGTGAATTGAATCCAAGCTCTTTATAAAATATTGCATGTGTACGTTGAGATGCAATATTGTAATTCCTTCCTGGATCTCGACTTTCTTCTGTCTTTCTTAGTAGCTGTTCTACCCTTTTTCTTTCTTCACCCAACCCCCTGATCATATAGCTGCTCAATCCTCCCCAGCTTTTGCCTAAAAATTATTTTTAGAGGCTCTAACTTTAATTACCACACATCATGTCTGTCTCAGTAGACACTGTGTGTGTACAATCTGTCTACCTTTTATTGCTGTTTTTAACCCTAGAGCAATAGTGAGTTTCAAATAATTATAAGATTTTTTTGAACTGGCATGAGCAGAATATTTGCATAATTATTTTTGTTAGTTTAAAAAAGCTTTATTAATAATTTGCTCTTGAAATGCAGAGGATTTGTAATGAACAACCTGTGTAAATCTTTTCTTGAAAGAATATTGGCAATGAGATTTTTTCCTCTAAACCTTGTAGACCACTTTTGAATAAAAACCTTGTTGAAATGCTTTGTAAACACATTCATCTGTAATGCACTTTAGTACACTAAATATTGCAAAAACAATATTTCTGAGCATAGGCTTAGAAAAAGTATTACTGAGTAAAATATTGTACTGAGAAATATGGCCCTATTAATATATAAATTACTAATAACATGCACTGAATTTGGGTACATTGAAGGCTAGACTCACAAAGGGATTTAGCCACCTAACTGCCATTTTAGGCATTTAAGTACAAAATGTAGACCCTCTAACCCTGGAAGTGCCTAAATTCCTTAGGCACCTAAGGTTCTGCTAGTGGGCATGCCTAATGTTGCATAAATCCTGCTGCCAGTATCTGCTTGGTGGCTCTTAGTTCCAGTAGGATCCTCAGACGAGGTGTTTCCCTGTCTATTTAATTGGTGGAGCCCAATCTCCTAGGTGTTCTCTGAGCATGCCTAATCCATGATTGCGTTGTCTCATGCACCCCCACACCATCAGCAGACCTGTGGTTAGAACACTCTTCTGGGATATGGGAGATCAGATTTAAAACCCTACTGTGCCTGATTGAGAGCAGGGACTTGACCCAAGGTCTTTCACTTCCCACCATATGCCCTAATCACTGAATAATGGGTATTCTAGGTCTGTCTCTCTCCCTTTGAAGCTATTCCACTTCATATTAATAATTAAGTATTCATTGGAGCAAGGAATAGAAACTGGTTCTCCCAGGTGAATGCCCTAACCCCTGGGTTATAGATTCATTTTTTTTCTCTCTCTAGTCCAATGAATATTTAAATATTTTCCAGAAAACTGCCTGCTTATATACCACAGAGTACATACTACATATATACCTCCATGAAGAGATCACCTGGAAACTTAATGTTCAGTGGGAACAAAGGAGCTTCTGTTAAAAACAAGAAGTTTCCATAAACTTTTTTACAGTAAGAAGAATAAGAAAATCTGCTGTAGAATGCCCAGATCCAAAGGCTATTAAAGTCAATGGAAAAACTCCTTTTGACATCAGTGGTCTTTGAAACATACCTGTCTCTCTTGTCTATGTGTTGTTTAAACTAATTGTCACTTCAGACAAATGACATTTTGGAAAGGATTAGGTGAAAGTGTGTGAAACACGGCAACAAATAATGCTCTAAAAGTTGAAAGTTTGAGGAGAATATTTCCTTGCATTCAAATATTTATTTAAAGGACTTTGGATAATCTGCAACTCCTGTCTTGTCTTGGAGGTTAAAAAAAAAAAGTTTCCTCAAAGTGCCCAATCTTAATTCTGGACCCTCTGGTTCTATGATTTACATTATCTGAATCTTTGTGATATTTCTATATGCTACTATCCCCAAATGAGTTTAAACTTCCCAATATGTAGGTGTCTAATTGTATTAAATGGGCCAAATAGTGCAGACTTCACTTGGGCTGAGGACTGCAGTAATTAGCCCAAAGGCAGGTGTGAATGTATAACTGTTTGTATGGGTACAAAAAGGGAACTGCATGCACAATTTATGTTTAATTTGAAGATGGAATAGTTTCTTTTTCCATCTGACAGACATTAATTGTAACCCTTCTGCAAGGTGGAGTTGGCAGTATCAAGGGCCACATTCAATATCTAGGCTAGGGTTTCCTCTTAAAAATACAAAGAAGAACCATCTTGAGCACCTACCCAGTAATCTGGAAACATTTACCCCACCCCACCCCCCGGCATCTTTAAGAGACAATACTTCCCCACTCATAAGCAATGAGTCTTTGTATAACAAAATACTTTTTTTAAATAAAAAGGAACCCACCAGTAACTTGTAAAAACACCACAACCACAATTCAAAAGCATATAACCATGAGCAAATGCCTGTCCCAGAGTACGTTGGGCAGTAGCCTTTGTCTCAGTTTTTCATCTTGTGGTATGAAAGGCCAGCAAATGTTCCTTTAACTTGCCATTACACTCTTCCCTCCACTGCACCCCACTTCTTGGTCAGCAAAGGCCCAGAGTTCAGAAATGCATTCAACTGAGTTCTCGTTCCACTGCAGGGGCAGGGAGGGGAGGAGTCCAGCAAAACCTTGGCTGCTGCTGCCACCTCTGCAACTGACTCACAGTTGCCACTGTTCACGCTTGTGCCGCTTGCTGCTGCGGATGCCGTTCACTCTGCTGCTGCTGTTTGCTCTGGTGCCGCTGGCATCGCCATTCTCTCTGTCACATTCCGAGGTTCCACCATTTAACCCTGCTCTCAGTGATTTCAGCAGACAGTGGGGAAGGGTGGGCAGTGTGTTTTTTCTTCTTCACTGTAATTCTGTCCCACACCAAGTCTAAGGCTCAGCAGCTAGACCTGGTTATCGGTGATTTCAACTCTAGTGATCACATAACAAAACAAAGACTCTCAAATGAGTCTGTTCAGTCTGTCCTCAAACAGTGGAGTGGAGAAGGGTCAAATGGTGTCTAGGGCTATGGCTACACTGGCACTTTACAGCGCTGCAACTTTCTTGCTCAGGGGTGTGAAAAAACACCCTGAGTGCAGCAAGTTACAATGCTGTAAAGTGCCAGTGTAAACAGTGCCCCAGTGCTGGGAGCCGCGCTCCCAGTGCTATAAGCTAATCCCCTTGTGCAGGTGGAGTACCTGCAGGGCTAGGAGAACTCTCTCCCAGCGCTGGCGTGTGACCACGGGAGCGCTCCCACGGCAGCGCTTTGAAATTTCGAGTGTAGCCACGGTCTTAGTCTCTTTAGGCAGAGTCCACACCACAAGGTACAAACACTTTTTTGTAGTTAGAGCACATACTACATATGTGCCTCCATATGGGTGTCAGCTTGGACGGTTTGGGAGCAGTCTTGTATCAGAAAGCTGAGGGCAAATAGAAACTTGTGGCCTTTGCAAGCTGAGGGCTCTCTGATTTGGTATCTCTATCCTCTGCTTAGCGAGTGATGTTCAGTTGAGGGTCAGTGTAATCTGTTGGTAGAAGGACTGAAACATAATAGTCACTTGATATCCAGTGTCAGGCACTGCTTTACATGTTGTCTTTTCAATCCAGCACTGCAGAATGTTGGTGAAGTATGTGGATCACGTTGTATCTCAAAAGAATGTGAGTACTGATTTGACAGATGCGCACTCCATATATGGCCACTCCCAAGTAATTACAGAGAGTGCAAGACCTTTCTTGGATTTAGTGGTTACTATCAAGGTTTGAATAATTATGCTACCATTGTAAAGCCTCTGAATGATCTCGGGGGATACCAGCCCATCAAGAGCAAATCTAAGACCAAAGGTAAGGGGAGGTCCTGGAAATTCCTGAGAAGAGACACTAAGGGTATGTCTACACTAAAGGGGGGGGGTCGATTTAAGATACGCAAATTCAGCTACGCGAATAGCGTAGCTGAATTCGACGTATCGCAGCCGACTTGCCGCTGTCCCTATAGCGGGGTAAAATTGACCTCTGCGGCTTCCTGTCAACGGCGCTTACTCCCACTTCCACTGGTGGAGTAAGAGCGTCGATTCGGGGATCGATTGTTGCGTCCCAACGGGACGTGATAAATCGATCCCTGAGAGGTCGATTTCTACCCGCCGATTCAGGCGGGTAGTGTAGACCTAGCCTAAGTCCCCTTAGAACTTTTTGGACTGCAATGGAATGAGAGATGTGAAAATACTTTTTGATAAATCATTAATTGCCTAACTCATGCTCTAATCCTAGCATTTGCTGACCCAAGCAAGCATTTTATCTTCCATATGGATGCCAACTTGGAGGGTCTGGGAGCAGTCCTGTACCAGGAAGCTGAGGGCAAACGGAAACCTGTGCCCTTTGCAAGCCAAAGTCTATCTGATAGCAAGACTCACTACCCCATTCACAAGCTGGAGTGAAGGCAAGGGCCGGTTCAGCTTGGAGATACCCTGGTCAGAAGGAAGAGAGATGCAGGAGCCAGGGGAGCCAGAAGTCTAAGAGTGGGTGCTCTTGCTGGACCACTGAGAGGAAATATAGGTGCAGTTTCCCTGAACTGTGACGTACCTTTCAGCATCAATTCACACACACTTAATTTCCATGTGTATATGAGCCATGTTTTGAAATTTCACAGTTCTGAGATTATCAAAATAAGTAAAATTTCTTCCAAGTTTTTAAACACCACTTGCAAGGGATACAACAGCATAGAAATTGGTTATCCAAAATGGCAGCATTTTACAGTATATTTGGTATCCTCTGGTCACTCCAGACTTTGGGTCTGATGTTTTTCAGAGGTGCTAAGAATCTGTGGTTCCCATTGCCTTCCAATGGAGTTGTAGGTATTTAGTACCTCAGAAGATCAGGCCCTTTGTCTTTGTTCACAAATTCAGTGAACAGTTTACCTACCTAAAGTTCCCTCAATCTTTTCAAAAAAGTACCCTACTATTTGAAACCCACTCATTCTGACTGTGATTCATTCCATTCATAATGATGTTAACGGTGATGTATCTTTTTTCTTCTGTTTGTGTTGTACTTGACTGTTCTCATAAAGTAAACCTTTCAAACTTGTTTTGAAATATGTGGTTTAGGAAAATCAGAATACTAAATGTCTTCCCCAGCCTTGTCCATCGATTTGTCATGCAGTCACTTCCATGCCTTCTTCTATGAATCCTCTCATATGTGGGATGAACTTGTCTGAGCTCATCTGCAAAGTCTATACCATGTCCATATTTAAAACCGTTTAAAGATCCATGCTGCTTACAATGAACAATATTGATTTTATATGATCTGCCTATTATTTCCATTCTTTTCTATGACCCCTAACTACTTTTCTGCCCTTACATAAATTCCCCTGGTCAGGGACTATCCTTCTTCAGAGTTTGGAAAGCGTCTCTAGAGTAGTGGATGCTACTGTAAGTAAAGAGCAGATTTTTGTGTGTGGACAGCACCTACCATAAATGGGCATCTTGACTGAGGTTTCTAGGCACTATTGTAATACCATAATAACAGCTTCTTTATTATTTTGGCTTTGTAGTAAAGAAAGGGGAGTCATAGGAAAAATCATTTAAAAACAGATGGAAAAACCCAGTGTTTGCTATTCACAAAGCAGTTCAATAAGCATATAATATTTTATAAAACAAGTTCACAAAGCATATTTATAACTAGGGATGTTAAACAATTTTAAAAAAATTAATTGAGATTAAAAAAGTCATGATTAATAGCAGTTTTAATCCCACTGTTAATATAAGAACCATTCAAATTTTTGGTGTTGGGCTAGAAGTGTGATGTGTGCTGGGGGAGTGCTGTCTCTTTAAGCAGAGCACTCAGGACCCTAAATGCCATTTCAGCCAGCAGCAGCTGCTTTTCGCAGCATTTGCTCCTGAGCCACCAGCAGCAGCAGACAGGATCCCCGTGTTCCCAAACCCCACAGCAATGGCAACTGGGTACAGGGGCAGAGGCACCCTGACCTCAGGTCTTCTCTTCCCCCTCCCCCCCCGAGCACGGAGCTCTGGTGTGCAATTAATACTCATTTTTTTAAAAAAAGCATTAATTTGTTTTGAGTTAATTGCATGTGTTAAGTGTGATTAATTGACATCCCTAATTATTATTTTTGATTATAAATATTTGCACTGTAAAAAGGATTTTTAAAAGGTACAAGTCACAGCATGAAGGGGCATACAAATGTTTAGCATATCTGGCACGTCAATACCTTGCAACACCACCTACAACAGTGCCATGCAAATGCCTGTTCTCACTTTCAGGTGACATTGTAAATAAGAAGCAGGCAGCATTATCTCCCATAAATATAAACAAACTTGTTTGTCTTAGTGATTGGCTGAACAAGAAGTAAGGCTTAGTGGACTTGACTCTAACCCCAAAGTTTTATATTGTTTTGGTTTTGAGTGCAGTTATGTAAAAAAAAAAAAAAATCTACATTTATAAGTTGCACTTTCACGTAAAGAGATTGCACTACAGTACTTGTATGAGGTGAATTGAAAAATACCTTTTTTTATCTTTTTCACAGTGCAGATTTGTATTAAAAAATATAAAGTGAGCACTGTACACTTTGTATTCTGTGTTGTAATTGAAATCAATATATTTGAAAAACATCCAACCTATTTATAATACATATAAATTGGTATTCTATTATTGTTGTTTAACAGGGCGATTAAAACTACGATTAATTTTTTTTTAATCCAGTCAATTTGTTTTGGGTTAATCACTTGAGTTAGCTGCAATTCATTGACAGCCCTACTTATAACATGGTTCAGTATTGAACAAAAAATGGCTTTGTCTTTAAAATAACAACAACAACATTTGTCAACTGCTCTATTGCATTCCATGACTATTTACTTCTGAAAAGGAAAATGGTTTTGTATCAGCTAAACAGAGTTAAAACGACCTGTCTGATTTCCTCTAGAGTGAGAAGAAAAATAACTTTTCATCAGCAATGAATGTACAAGCAACTAGTCACATTGCTTATTTGGTGAAAGCCTGTGAAATATTGTGACTATACTACAGTGAACATCAATATTTAATTTGTTTCATGGGTTTTTTTGTTATGAGTAAGTGTGCAAGTAACACAATACATCAGGGAACTCTGTATATTGGAAATAATAAATGGAGAATTTAGCAACTTAAATAGCATAAAGATGTAGAGGTTCATTTTAATTAGGTCTCTGAGATTTGGTAACTAAAACTAAGGTCACCCAGTTTCATGCAGCATTTAGTTAAACTAAAGCAGAATACATTACAAATAACAAATATGTTCATTTCAACTATGTATTACTGTGTATGTTGCATGTATTGCTATATCATCTAACCCTTTAAAGATGTTTAAAGGTGACCTGTCAGAGTAAAAACAGTCTTGCTCTTTTTGTCTATTATGCATAAAGACCTGAAACATCTAATTTTAAATGTTTGTTTTAGGATTTGTGTGTGTGCTAGAAATATTATATTAGGAACATTGTGGTATATGCAAAGATTGGAATGATAATTCCTTACCATAAACATCAAGAACATTAATAAAAGCTGAGAGAAATTAGTCTCAGATTGAGAAAGAGGTATTCATTCTGGAGCCACAGGCCAGATCTTCATCTGGTGTAAATCAACATAGCTTCAGTGACCTCAAAGGAACTATGCCAATTTACACCATCAGAGGATCCAACACATTAAGTTTCCCATTCCTGCAAAATAAAGAGCCATAGAACTTGAAAGATCTCTTTTGATGGGGAAAATGCATCTCCTCATTCTGGTTGGCCAAATTCATATAGCAGGTAAGAAATGGCACCATTATTTTTCCAGAAAAAAAGATTTTGTCAGTAAACAATTATTCTTTACTATGAGGTATGAGTAGCAATACCCAAAAGTTTGCAAGCTGGAGTGCTGCTTGGAGTACAATAACTTTGCCAAGGAATAATGACAATTATAAAGTTCAGCTAGAAGCTACTTTTGGCTAAGTAGTCTACAATGAAAATATTGAAAGAGAAATGTGTACACTATAATAGTCAGTGAAACATGCTACAAAATGCTCCATGGTATCTTTCTAAGCCTTTTATTCTTCTAAAATATCTTAATCTTATTCTTTTTTTGGAAAAATACTAAGTTGCAGCCGATGCTTATTCCAGGTGGATAGAAGATATACATCCAACGAGGGCCGGCCAGAAGAAAATTCTGTTTTGTGGCAAATAGAGGTTTCAAAAGACAATTGTTCCTATTCAGAATGAAATTTTTTTTTAAAGTCTCCATAATAGCCAATATCAGCGTGGCTCATGATTTCGAAGCAGGGTCTCCCACTCTCTTGTATATCCATTCTGGACCTTAGAAACCTTTCCCCTGAAACCTTTCTGTTGAAAAATAGCATTTTATCATTTTTAACCCACTGTACATATAACTGTACTGCTGCTAAGACTACTGAGGCCTTATGGAATATATTTGCCACATGTGGTTTGCCTGAAGAAATCATTTTGGATAATAGTCCTCAATGTGTTTCATGTGAGTATTACATTTTCCTCAAAATAAATTCAATAGGATATGCTGGATCATCCAACATCAGCTGAGTTAGCAGAATGCTTTGTATGCACACTTAAAAGGCATTTGAGGAAAATATAAGGGTAGACTGCTACAATATTTTATTGCAAAATTGTAGCAGCAGACTTCCATTTAGTTTGTTGGTTAGTAACATGGACCATCACACAGCAAATTTATTTTGTAAATGTCATTTACTAATTAAATGTTTCCTTTCCATTTAGTGAAAGAACTAGGATTAGTATAGAGGAGTTGGAAACCCACAATGTAAGGCCCTAGGGATTTTGTCTGCCAGCTACAGTGCTAACTTAAGGGGCTATGCACCAGCTGGAGTTTGGTGGAGCACCTTTGTTCTCTGGCACTTCCTCTGTATGCCCTGACACACAGCTCCATTCCCCAGACTGTCTCCTGAGCCAGGGATCTAGTGAAGGAGATATGAGTCAGCACCACTATTTCTTTGCCTATTGGGAACTCTGTGACATTGGAGTATAAGCAGCAGGGAAGTGATGGCACATTTTCTATGCCATTTTCACCTCCTGAGTGACACAAATAGCAGAGCAAGGCTAAGGATCTGGTCCTTAGTCTAAGAATGCAAATGTTACTTTAGAAATACTCATTGTGAAGATAAATGGGGAGCCAAAGGGACAGGAGACAGCCACTCTTCCTGACGGACATCTTTGACCAAAATGGTAACATAGGTTTCCCTAACATACAAATTGGTAATTTAAAAGGAAGGAATGGGGCATATGGAGCTTTTGGAAATACAACTGCACTCTGTGTGTGAGCATGCACATGTTTATTGCACCTTTTAAAGGCTGGCATAGTTTCTGAAGTAGAAGGACTGACTTGTGAGTTGGAAACAATTGCATCTGGAGTTGGAGTGGAGAATAAATTTAAGAATGAACTGAAGTTGAGGAACCCTCCCAGATATTCTCTTATGATCAATTTAACTAATTGATTAGATTTTCACAAGACAAATGCATAGCAGATATGGTTTCTGTTGGAGGATTTCTTGTAACCATTCCGAAATGTAGTGGAAGTCTTCTCAGCTTTCATTTGAAGATGAAGTGGCATTTGAATCTTCAACACAGAGAACTACTGTCCTAAGCTATTTCAGCAAAATAGGTAAATAGGTATTAATAAACATAAAACAGTTTTAAACTGTAGGACTAAAATGCACTTACTTTCCTAATATGAGGATGCTTCCTTTTATTATGTAGTAATAAAATAAGCAAATTATATCTAGTAGCAAGAACATTACATTATGCCATGCTCCATCCACTTAAAACCTTAAAATCATGGGAAAGTAGAAGTTAAGGGGATCTTGGCTAGGCATTCCTTTCCACCTTATTGCCTACAGTGCTGTTGATAACACACCTCATCAGGCTTTCACTTCCATATACCAAAAAGAAATACCTATCCCAGCTTAATCCAATTTGCATTCTAATGCAAAACCTTAACAGCAACCTCATATGCTCGTCTATCCATAGATCAGCACATCGGACTGTCACACATTCCATGCATTTGAAGTGTATTTCTGCTTTAATGCTGATCAGGTCATTAAGATTTTGAAGGGAACAGAAAATCTTGTTTTGAACTTTTCTTGAGAAGGGAAAATCTGGAAAAAAACAATCATTGACTATATTTTCCCAGTGAAAAAGGTATTTATTGTATAGCAAAATTAAAAAGCTTTCTTCATGTGATTTGATAGCTATTTTGAAGTCCTTTGTTATGATTATCTACTGACCTCTGAACTACTCTTCCATGTGCCCAGAACAAAACTTAATTTGTCCCCTTTGTGTACTCTGATATAGTCTCTAATTAAATGATCAGATACTTTTTAAAAACTACAATGTTCTTTTAATGTAGATTTTGTGCAAATGTGTGTGAGAGCGAAACAGATAATATATATTTTTGCTGAAGAAATAAACAGCTGATACAGAGCAGACTGGTGACAAAGTAGAAGAGGAGTAAAAAGAGGAACTGGTTAATCATAATTCTGCAATTTCCCAACTTTTGAGAGCTTGAATTTGCAAACTTAATAATGTTCTTCTAACAGTTTGTAATTTCCTAGGTTAAAAAAAAGGGGAAAAAATAAAATGCCATCATGATGTATCATTTTGACACACACAGATTATCATCAGCACTGCTGGACCCTTTAAATCCACTGCTTCTGCCATTTGAGCCAACAGCGTAACTGAAGAATGATGATAACCTACTACAGCTTTCTGGACCAGCAGTAGAGGGCAATGGATCACTTTACCAGTGACTTTCACAAATATTTGGATGTTTTTTTACAGGACAAGCCACATTTCTGACCCAAAGCGAATCTCCCTTCCAAATTTCAAGTCCCTGCTCCAAAACAGGGGTGCTGGAGCTTCTCAGAGAAAAGGTCACCAGAATATTTTAATATGAGCAACAAATTTTCCCTATCCTTTCTCTTGGAAACATCTGAACCATTTTGTTTTAAATATAAAATAATAATAAAAAAAAACAAATCTTGAGATGGGTTTCAGAGTAGCAGCCATGTTAGTCTGTATCTGCAAAAAGAACAGGAGTACTTGTGGCAAAAATATAGGATCTTGATCAGGTGGTTTCGCAGTTTCTTTGAGAGTGTGTGGCACATCTCTCAGCATAGTCTGTGTGATATGTAGATTGTTCTTTTTGCAAACCTTGAGATAGACACTGGAGACATAAAAGTGTTAATGGTTAAAATTTGGCAATTATAAAGCAGCTGAAAGTTGGGTTTTATAATGGGAGGTATTGGACAAGCTTAATAAAGCTGTGCTGCCATCCGCACCTAGATTTTATGTAACATCTGGGGTTTAATGTGATGATAATATATGGATGGGGTCAAAAGCTATGGCAACTGTGCATTTCTGGGTGGAGGGTTTTGAAAGCAGTAACCAATCAGAAGAGAAGGCTTTGTATAATCACTGTGCTTATTTAATGTCGTGCGCTCCAGCTAATAATGGCCTTCAGCTAGAGTACAAGGATTTGCATTCTGAATGGCTATTGAGAAACTGGCTTATTGGCTGAGCCAATTCCAAATCAGTATAATGGGGCATAATGCATTTTTTTTAACAGATTACATCATATTAATTAATGTATAATGCAATGGATATTTTTTGAATACTGAATAACCAAAAATGGTTCTCTTGGCCTAAAGTCAGAGTTCCTTCTAAAACATTTTGACTAAATACAAATCCTCATAAAAGACTAGCTTTTGACAGAATGCAGACTATGTAGTAATCTACGTGGTCCAGCTTATAAGGAACTTAGCTAAAGTTAAACTGTTATGAAAGTAGAATGCAATGCATTAAAATAATTTGAAGACTTTGAATGTGCAAACTGAAATATCTTGTTTTCCAGCGTTATAATGAAGTTTTTCTTGGAATATGTTAATGGTGGGAATAAAATTACTTCACTATAGATGATGTCCACTCTATTTATTTTAGTGCATGTATTACTTGAAAGTTAAGCCTTTTATTTTCTGGTCTAAGTAGAAATAAGCAGATTCTGCATTACCAGGTACCTCTTCAAATATTGCTATATTCAGTTTCCACCCCCCACTCTCCCAATATCCATTACTCAAACCTAGTCATTTCCAATCAATGGAATGGGTCATCATTTAAGTTAGAGCTGCTCGGGAATTTTCTGACAAAACATTTTTCATCAGAAAATCTTGACTGAACAAAACTGTTCATTTTTTTTTCTGATTTTTAATTTGTAAAATTTTTAAAAAACAAACATTTTATTTTTCATTTTGTAACAAGACTTCATTTTGAAAATTTCGTTCATTTTATGAAAAGGTTAGGAAAGAAAGAAGTAAAAATTGACAAAAAAAAAATCAGTTATCCATTCAAAATGTTTTTATTGACCCAATCTGAAATTTTGTTCAGGTTCTGGGTTCTTGAAAATCTAGAAAACTTTTGAAGGAGGGGAAAAGAGTTTTCTGCCCCATGCTAATTATAGATTCTGCCTCTTACAGATGGTAAAAATGATAGAGCCAGAAAGTCCCTGTTCTAAGGATGTGGTTCCTTCAGAAACTAAGCTCAAGAAATCAATAGTGTGCAGAGTCAAAGCTATGGTGACCTGGGTCAGTGGTGTTGCAAAAACTTCAACTATTCTTTCTCAATGCATACAGTATCACCACCTATGACCAATAACATCTGCCTATATTTTCAGTATGTATTGTTCTGCTGACACAAAAATATTTGCTAATCATTACTACATAGTCTTCACCTACTCTGCTATACTTTTGCCTCATACTAATCTCCGATACCAATTCTTGGAAATTGGTGGCAAGTGCTGATATTTTTAGAGCAACTACTAAATATTGTCCCCCCAGAATGATAGTACAATAGAAAGAAGTTATATTCTTTTAACAAATATTAGTAAATGAAGGTATTTACCATTGCTTACTCAAACAACTAAATTTTATTCTGTTGTTCCCATCCATTTTACTTCTGTTTTCTCTTCTCTATATCTACTACCCTCTTGCAGTTTTTATTTCTGTACACATAAAGGCCTCAGTTCAACAAAATATTAGGTATATGTTTAATGTAAGTTGAATTGGACTATTCATGCAGAAAGTTATAAATGTGCCTGAGTAATTTTCTGAATTGGATCTTAAATATGTAAGAGATTCTCAGACATATGAGCTGGGGAACAGGATTAACTGGTGGATGGATTATTAAACTTAGTTCTTCCATTTATTGTGATATAAGATACAACAGTTATTTCCTTAGGCAGAGAGAAATTGGTATCTCAGATCACACTGTGGTAAGTGTTGGCAAATATTGACTTTTAACCACTGTGGTTTCATATTAATGTCTATTTTTTTTCATGACTGAACTTTAAAAGCAGAATAATTTTGTTAAAGTTACAGTAACGTATGTTTCTTTGTGGATTCAAAGAATTAGAGTGTAAATGGGATAAATGTTACCAGACATGTTTCTGCATGAACACAAGAATTTAACTGCAGTATGCATTCTCCAGGTTGCCAGTATAGACAAGAGTTGGTGTCAGATTTGAAATGTGTCTTGAATTACACTCTGATCCTGCAATGAGGCCTGTACCAAAGCCCGTACCAAAGTGTTTGGGGCTCCATGTAGGCATAGTTCATTGCAGGATCATGGTATTAGATAAATATCAATTCTCACTTATCTCAAATTCATACACACAATGGAATGCCTCTTTTTAGTTTAAATAACTATTTCCCCAAATATGTGATTTGCATACCATATATAAAAATGAATGTATCTCATTACCATCATTTTATTCAGGAGGGAGTGAATACCAGAAAAAGGTGTTATATTTTTTCCCCTTGCCACCAAATTATTTTAGCAACTACAAAGTGAATTGAGGGCCTTTTAACTCGCTCCAAAGTAGCCCTCAGTAACAGATTTTTTTTTCTCACTACTTGTTTGATAGATTCTTATGTTTTCATTATTTCTCTGATCACACGCAATGAAGTTAAGATGTGAGGAGTTGCAACCTTCATGGAGGGATACATAAGTAATTTAAATAGTTCTATAATTTAGGTCTTGATACTGCAAGGTGCTGAGCATCTTTGATTCCCAATTGAAGTCTGTGGGAGCAGAGTTGTCAGCACCTCCCAGGAGCAAGCTAGGCACTGACACATGGAACACTGAGACCTTTGAGAAGATTTTTGGAGTTTGTTTGGGGATAACCACCCAAACATTTAGATAATTAATCAGAGCTCTTGACTTTGGAAAACTGGAGTAGAAATCTAGACAAAACAGGATTTATTTCATTATTTACCACACTCCTATGCTTACATTTGGGTCAAAAATATCATAAGAATAGACCTTCTTGTGATAGTTCACTACTTGCTCTCAGAGCTGCTTGAAACAATGCTCCTAAGCCTGTGGTTGGAGGCAGGCCTCAGGCTTGCCTCTCTACCAGCTGATTCCCAAACGTAGGGCAAAATACATTGAAAAGACCCAAAATGAGAGATGCAAATAAACTTCAAATGCAGCAGGCTTCATTATTTTCTTGTAAATGATTACTTCTATAATGTTTTCAGTGTTATTGTAGCCATGTTGGTCCCAGGATATTAGAGAGACAAGGTGGGTGAAGTAAATCTTTTACTGGACTAACTTCTGTAGGTGAACGAGACAAGCTTTCAGGTCTGAAGAAGAACTCTATGAAGCTAGAAAGCTCATCTCTTACACCAAGAGAATATATTAATAAAAGATATTACCTGACCCATCTTATTTCTTCTAGAATCTATGTTCCATGATTTTATAATGTGATAATTTTTAAATAAATTCTAGTGTTTAGACACCATATTTGTGTGGAATATAGGTAACTTTGGAACTAAAATTATTGACATCTTGTGCAAGGAGAGATACTTGACAGAAAAGCCCTCAGATGATGGGGATCCATACATGCTAGTGGCATTATCCTAACTGTGTATTCATACTCTACAATTACAATTGCATCAGTTTTGGACAGCTTGTATACTTTCATCACAATAGCCTTGTGAGAGTGGGCACTCTAGTTATCATATCCGGTAGCAGGGAAGCTTTCACGCTGAACCTGTGGTCCCAAATGAATGTCTTTCCAAGGGAGTTCACCATATTTGCTTGAATTGGTCCTGCTTACACTTCTAGTTCTGGGCAAACTGCAGTTAGAAATGAGAAATAGTGGAGAGGAAATAACATTTTTATAAGGCATCAGTTATTTTACTAAACTGAACCAGAGCAATCATTCATGAGAACAATTATACAATGCATTTCTACAATGTGGGCCTGATCTAAAGTCCACTGTAGTCTGTAGAAAGACTCCTAATGTCTACAGTGGGTTTGGATTAGGCTCTATTTTTTAATAACCCAGAAAAAAGAATCTCATTGACATACCAATAAGATTACAAAATGTAGGCTAATTAAGTCTCCTCCTCCCATATCTGATAAATGTTCTGTTTTACAGATTATATTTAAACAGTGAGCATGTTTACAAAATGAACAATTTCAGCCTTTAACTAGTCTGGAGCTCAGGATCTTAAGAAATGAAATCTAATTGTTCTGTCAGAAACTTATTCTCTGTATAAAATGATAGCATATGATTAAGTTCTAACCTAAAGCAATTTCTATTAGACTGATGAAAACCAATTATGAAAATTTCCACCCACACAAGGAATATCAGTCCAGTAATTTGTCTATAATGCATTTACCATCTGTTTATGTGGTGTAGAGATGTTTTTGGAAAGGTGTCATGCTATGAACAGAAATAATATTGTGGCTGTGGTAAATTACAAGGGAAAGCCACAAAGTTGATAGTTGAGCTGTCAAAATACGATTGATCTTTAGAGGTTCGTTACACTACTTGCCTATTATTTCTACAGTAAATAAACAATAAATCAGTCTATTCTTTAACACTGCCACCGTTTTTATAAATTGCATCAAGTGATCATGATATTTAAAACACAGTAAAAATGGATTTCAGGGAACAAATTAGGATTCATACTGCTTTTGCTAGACAAGATGCAAAGGAAAACGTTACTGTTGTAGGACTGTAATTCATATTTTCTATTTTCCAGTTAATCAGATGTCAAGATGTAACAAATTTGGCATTCTTAATTGTTTAAATTCTTTGGCATGACTGTTTAGCAGTCCAAGGGAGAAGACTTACAAGTATACTGTCTAATGCAAACAGGAATGTAATTAATGATGGAGGTAGGAATAGAGCTAGATATATAGATATTATTTAATTGGATATTGGCTGCTTTAAACTTCATTAGGGTTAAAATGGGTCAGGAGAATATCCAATTCCAATCTGAAAATAAAGGAGCTTTTGCCTTGATTCAGTGTAGTTTTCATATTAAATACTTATAAACCTTTTGTGTCACTGATGAATTTACATAGTATCAGTAGGTATTGATTATAATTACAACCCAACACATGATGAAAATGGGAATAATTTTTTAAAATGGATTCTCAGCTACTTTTGGAACTTCTGAAAGAACATGAGACGTTTTTGTGTATTAAAAAGTCTTAAATATATACACAAAACCCTGAGATTTCTTTTAAAGATTACTATTAGTTCTTTTATATTATCCATTAAACTTAATCTAAATCTGAGATGAGGAAAAGGTCATACATTTCTGTTTTGATCATGAAGACTGTACGATGCCAGGCCTGGCAGGATGAGACCCTTACTTAACACAAGTAATCATTAATTATGCGGGTGGTCCTGCTCACTTCAAGGAATCTACATACCACAGGATTATACACTTGACTATTGGGCCCATGTCAAACTTTCAGAATTCCATGATGTAATCCTGCAAGGCGCTAAGCCTGTATGGGAGATGTTGTTTTCCCTTTCCCTAGAGAGAAGTGTAAACAGAGAAAGCAGAGAAATGGATGCTGTAAAATGTGAAAGTAATGGATTAAGATGAGAGAAAAGGTAATTCCTAAGGGATACTAATTTAAAGTCAAGCAGGTAATGGGTGGCCAGGAACCAGGCTCCAAGGTTATGGAGCAGAATTTAAACATAGTCTTCTGGACTTTGCCCTGGAATTTAGGTAATGCAGTTCCTGCAGAGCACATGCAAGTGGCATTGCCTGGTTCAGGACAATGTGCCAGTGTTGCTCAAAGAGAAAAGGAACATAATCATCACCTGTCTTTGGTATGTAGGTAGCAGCAGCAGCAGTGATGAATCATCTGGGGGTGGTGGGAAACCACCCAATGATGCTTGTAAAATGGCTTTGTGAAGGCATTGATGCCTGATACATCGTCAGAGCTCTGTAAGAGGGTCCAGGGCTCTGTGCAGTCAATGCAGCTTTGTAGGGTGAGCTACAAGAGAACTGGATGTGGAGGTTGAGGATATCTTTTTAGTGGTGGTTAGGGAAACTGAATTGACCACAGTACCCAGTGGCAAGAAATTCTATTGCCCATAAGCAACCTACTCTTGTAGTGGAGGATGAAGACACAGGCTTTTCCTCTGCCCCTCTAAGATCAGACCCTTCATCAGAACTTCAAGACTTTTAAATAATATAAGCTACTAAATACACTGCAGCATGGATTGATGTCAGTTAATTTTCAAGTGGATTGTCTAGGAGCAGGAATGGGAGTCTCTTCCAACATTCTGGAAAGGGGTATTAATATAAAACTGTGTTGTTTATAAACAAGGTGATTTGAAATAAACTAGATAGAAGTAACAGCTCAATAAATTATACCCCAGAAAATTGTAATATATTGTCGCATAAAAGAACAGGTATGAAGATCTCAGTTAACATAAAATGTTTACATGAATTGCTATTATCGGGGATTTTCAAAAATAGACTCTCTGAAGCTGTCTTCAGAGCATTAAATATACCTAACTTTTGTATATTAACTTTTTGTGACGTGTTTTTTTATATACTGGCTCCTGTGACAACTAAGCAAATTCATCTTGTTAATGAGGAAAAAATACGGTAAAACATCAAAAAGCAGTTAAATTAAAGTGCTCATTAAAATGAAGATGAAGTCAGTGCTTTCCTTGTGGTTAACTGATCTCATGAACAACTGCAATGGTAAGCAACATTTCTGTGTAAGAGGCTTTGAGAACTTTTTGAAGCTGCTGCAGTCTGTTTTTGTTCTCTTCCTTGAAATAGGTTCCAGATAGTCATTAGCTGCTGAAATAAGTTTTTATTGGTTAAAAAACGAATCTTATGAAATCTATTTAAGTCTGTTGAAAGTCTCCCTAGAATCCAGTGGCTCAGTAATTCCTAGCACCAGGGGTTCCCAAAATTGCAATTAAATGACTCTTTAGCTAATACTTTTAAAAGATTTTAAAATGATAAATGTTTTCACTAGCAATTAGGATTCTAATGGCAAAGAATACTCAAACTTTGATTTTACTAGGACTATTAAGGTGTGAAGGGCTACAGGACTGGGCCCTTTAAGTTTTAACATGGACACTTTTTTAGATAGTATAGTGTGCCGTTCTCTTAAATACTGTGGACCTACAATCATATATTTATTTGTATTGGAGTAATACCTAGGAGCTCCAGTCAATGGCCGGGATCCCATTGTGATAGGCACTGTACAAACGCAGACTGAGAAGATGGTCCCTGTCCCAGTTTATATTGTATTAACAGTCCCCATTAATACAGAATTTCTGAGACTTGGAATGTACAATCCTTCAGGAAAGTCATCATGGCACACTAAAATATACCGGGCTTCACAGTCTGGTGACAACAATAATAATTTTTAAAAAGCAGGAGGAAGTTTCATACACCCCACATTAGTAAAACCCCTATTAATAATAGAAATTGAGGTACTTGTCAGGAGAAAATAGACCCTTCCACTTCTGTGTCCTCCATTTGTGTCTGCTTCTCTGATGCCACCATTTTGTTATGCTCAAATGGCTGCGTCTAATTAGTCTCTATTGCCCTTCTTTGCAATACCTTGGATACATGTATTATGTTGGAATCATGCTGTAGAATTTTTTCCCATTATTTCTACAATCCCATAGTCATTTTTGCAGCCAACGTTTTTCTCTTTCTGTAAATGGAGTCTCTACTTGTAATGCTGGCTGAACAACAGGTATAAGATTCTTCACTGTAGGAAAGACAGACGCCAATGCCTCTCCCATTTATCCCAGATCACTGATCCAGATGGTCAAGAGACTTTCCACTAAACAGCCAATTGGCCAAGAAGCCTGTGATAATCTACATAATCTCTTTTGTGCGTCTCTGTTTTAAGCATGGAGGAAATTTAATAAATCATCCATGTCACTGGAAGATACTGCTTTTCTTTTGGCACCGTGAAACAGCACACTCATACATAAACTGCGATTTAAAGAATATATTATGCACCCAGCCATGTTTGCATTTTTTAAATTGCAATGTTAACATGGATCCTATTGTTTTGAACTGTAACTTATTCTCCTGTGAATAATTTCTTAAGCATGCTTTTTATTTTTAAGTCTATAAATATATAAGCTATTCAGTCGGACACTGTCTGCTCTCATCAGTTTTTTTTCAGAGTAGTTTTCCTATTTACACCTCTCTTCATTCTATTTTCTTAAATAGTTACCTCAGCAGAGACTTAAGTCTCTGATAATTTGTTTTCAGATGAGGTTGTTTCATTAAGATGCTGTTCATAAAGAGTGAAATTCATCCTAGTGCCTGCCCAAGGTACTATATACCACATAAGACCTACTTGGGGTATTGTTCTTATCTTTTTTCTTTTTCCTTTATCCAAGCCGGTGTGTCAATTCCTGCTTGGTATATACTCTCTGATTAAATCTTTGTTCCTACAGAAACTATAAACGTACCAGTAGCTCTCTGAACATTTTATCTCAACCATTGGTGCTTATACCATTCAAATATTAAAATACTGTTATCATGCCTGCACTTAATCCCCATTTAGTATAGACATATATTTCATTCTTTTAATCTTTTCACATATATTCAGCCTCTTAAAGGTTTCTGTTGCTCTTTTCTGAAGTCCTTTAATCTCATAGTGTAAATCCAGAAGGAACCACCAGATCATCTAGTCAGATCGCCTGCGTATCACAGGTAACTAAACACCACCCATCCCCCCTACCCCCCGACAGGAAGCCAATAAGTAGAATTAGACTAAAGTATTACTGTCTTCAGGAGACTAAACTACTATGTGCCTCAGGCAGAGAACAGAAGGGGCCACGGTCCACCAATTCTCTGGTATTTTGGTGCTGAGAAATTAACTTTGATTCAGGTGTTGTATTTTGAGGGTGAGTGAGGAGTGGCATAACACAAGTCTAGTCACTTTTTCTATATTTTGTTGCAGTCAAATTTCAGTCTGCTTGGCCCACCTGCTTAATATGGCATAGATGATTAGTTCCTTCCCAGCATAATATAGATGAACTTTCATTCAGTTTCCCCCTCTACAAAGTCCTAAAGGGGAGAAAATAGTGAACAAATCAGTGAGGCCCCACTCATGCAAACTGATCTACTTGTTTGACACCTGTGACTGAGTTGAGTTCTGCTGAGTTTGCTGAGGATCTGAGCGGGTGCAGGAGCCCACTTCTATGGAGAAACTTCCAGCACTGGGGCTTGACTTTGTAATCCACTGTTGGTTTTGTAATCCTGCAGTCTTCCAATATCATGCCTGTGCTGTTTAATGTTTCTGTCCAAAAAACAGTGCGTTGGGGTTAGTAATAAGTTGTGTGATATAACTGGCCTACTGCTGTACTCTGCTTTGTGAGCATGTCTTCTTTGAAGAGAGATGCCTGAAGTGATAATACAACATCGATTCATAATGTAGGCTATGAACAGTTAATGAACAGTTTTAAAACAATTTTCAAATGAAGAGTTTGAGGGTAAGTTATAGCTACATATGGCATCTATATTACAGAAAACTTTCTTTTAGAAGAAAAAGTTATTTAGTAGGCATGTAACACCTTCCCTTATTTGATCAGAGAATGTTTCTTTTATTGCTCTTTCTAATCAATTTGGGAAGCTTGTGGTTACAGGATGTTTGGTATAGCAAGTAAAGGCCCTTGTTGGACTAGAAAATGAAGTGGTTATGATTTTTAAAAGATGACACTTCTTCAAAAAGTATCTAGAAAATGCATATATAGGGTGCATAATCTTCTGCAAATAAGGCCTTAAGATCTCTCAATGCAAAAGAGAGGAGAATTAAAGAAAAAAAATAAACTAACCCTATGTGGGACTGAGTTTTACTTGAATTAATGTTGTTTGCTTATGCCTGATATAGCATAATGTTGCTGCTGGCCCATGGAAGCTCTGTAGAGTCCCCACAAAAAGTTCACTGAAGTCAATGGAAAGACTCCCTGTTACTTTACTATCCTTTAGACCAGACCCCAGATACTGAGTTGACTTCCTATTCTGAAGAGGAGGTGCTTTGCTTCTGGTGACTGTAGAACACCCAGCATTTTGCAGCCCCACCCTTTCCACAGGAATAGTCTGATTCTATATGGTTTGAGCATCATTCTTGGAAATTAGGCTCATAGGAATGAATATTTTGCAGGACTGGCTAACCAGCATAGACCAAAATGCCTGATCACTATATTTCTTTCTGTAAAGGAACTTTGCCACATTCTGGTAATGTTTGTTCTATATTACTAAAAAGTCCACGTGTTAATTTTGTCCAAACTTTTGACAGCTTTGGTTCATCCTCACAATAATGAATATGCCTCCTTACTCCTTTGTGACACAGCATATGATGGGCCACAGTCTGGGCCAGCATGGATAAACCAGTATTTAGCAGAATATAGGGTACTCTTTTTATAGTATACCAATCCCTTTAGTGTCTCTAGCTGCACTCAGGTTTTAAAGTAGGTTTCACTTTAAAAAATTTTTTAAACACATATATAACTCTGTAGTTTAGTAATGAATTGCTGGATCCAAAGTAAATCCCACTGGTTTAATACATCAGGATGCTAATACTTCATAGAAGAAAGATGCCTCCCTTTCCCCGTAGATGATGCAGTAACTTGAATATTTGGGAAACTCCTCAGTAATGAACATCAAATGTTGGCGCTGTCTGGGGGCTTAGGAGGAACTGCAGAAAGCAATCTGCATCGCTGAGGGAGGATCACCATGACACCTGAAACAAGTGGCTCAGTGCTGTCACTTGTGCCAGGGACTAGCCAAAGAGAAGTCAGTACAGCAAGAATCTGTTGCCACATGAACTTGCCACAGGGAAAGGGTGGCAAAACTGACCATCACATGAAAGAGCAGCTAGATTTTAATAAGATAATGGGCATAAATATTTATGGTCAGATGGATTAAGGACTGCCCTTCTATATCTATTAATTTGCACACAATACTATGCTGTCTGGCTTTTCTTCTGTTGAATCTGGGTGGTTCCCAAATACCTACAGGGGGCCTGCCAGGCACACATTTCCTCTTCTCATTCAGAACACAGCCAACAAAGCAAAAGGAAGCCAGTTACTGGTTCTTAGTTGCTCTTGCCTCAGTAGAAATGACACTGGCTTCTGCTAGTCCCTTATCCTGTCCCTACAGAATGCTTTTGCTGGCTCTTATGGTGTTTAGCTCTACAATCAGAGGAGAAGGAGTTTTGTGTAGACAATCTTAGTGGGAAGTGTAACTGCAAGGCTGAAGAAGAGAGAGGAGTCTGGGATGAAGTGAGCCAGAAATAGACTGGAGAACATCTGTCTGGTGCAAGAAGTAGCAGCTGTAGAAAAGGAATGGAGAGGGTGAAGAACAGTTTGTTTAATTCATTCTTATTTCCAAGTAGCAGATTGTGAACCAGTTCCTCAAGTTGTGTAGTATCTTTCTCTCTAAGAAGTTTCACTGAAATTAATGGGGCTTCTCATGAGAAAATTACTACTCAGAGTGAACCAACGTGGCAAAATTTGACCCTCAATGTTTCTTATAAATATGTCTCTGATTTTTTTAAGTGTAAGGTTGAATTGAGCAGCCACTGATTTCCCTGTTTCCCTATGCAGAGCAGGACCTTAGCATCTTTTTTTTTCTTCAGAGATTTTTAAAAATAGTTACATATATTTCCTTATTCCAATAATTTAAATGCACTGTGATTTGACCTGTTACATGTGCAACTAATGCATTATCATTGTTCACAGTGACTGAATTTCCTTCAAAATGGACAGTGATAAATAAGTATTGGAATTAACATGATTATGATTACATCTTACATTACAGTCTGAAAGGGCTTTTTTTTAAAAAAAAGGTCTGGTTCTTCCTCTTTAAAATTTCAAGTTTTAAATGATTACTGCATAGGCTGAATCCTAATTTTCCATGTAAAGCATACAGCCATTTCTTCACTTGCAGTCACTTTAAAAATGCAGTTAACTTTATCAGCTGAAATGTCAGGCATTTCCTGTCCTTTGTTCTCATATGCCTTCATGTTTTCCATCCTTTTAGGAAAGCTTGTGTCAAAGTAAATATATTTGAAGTATTAGGTACAAGAGATGTGGACTGATCTGTCATTCACAACCACCTATTCAGAAGCTTACTGAGTAAAATCAAGTCACATCCATTCTAGTCCCTGACATATTAGACACTCTAGCTTTGATAACTTGGCCCTTTACAATTTTCTGTTATCGCTCAGTGCAGCAGGTTCACTGCTTTCTTTTTAAAGGGGGGTAGAGGGTGAGTGAAGACACAATCTTTCAGGTAAACCATAAAAAGGAGGTTCTGTCCACTTATGTTTAAAAAAAAAAAATGCCTGAACCAATATGGTACTGAACACCCTCCAGTCCCATTCAAATACATATTTCTAGTGATATGTTCTCTTAACCTTACAAGTGTTTATTAGGTGGGGCAAAGCTGAAGTTGGGTGGGGAAGTATAACTTGCATCTGTGATACTAAATGATAGCATTGTCAATCCTAAGGTTGCAAAAATCATGGCTCCAGCCTCCCAAATCTTGAAACTGGTTTAAAAATCATGAGATTTTAACAAAAAGAATTAATGTAAATTTGTAGTCATCAATGCTACCTTATTTCTGTCCTATGTATATGTATTATGATGCAGTCTATAATGAACGTGATTATGATATTTTTCCATGGGACTCCTGCCTCTTTCAGGGCAAAGGTTGGATACATACGTGGGTAGAATGAAGGTTGGCATTTCCTAACTTTTGAGTATGTAACTTTGCAACCTAAACTTTCTTTTAAATGCAGTTCTTTTCCATGTAATAACTAAACTGGAGACTTTAAAATAATAGGTAAGTGGTAAGAGATGATTTAGCAATAGACCTGAGGAGATAAAATGCCATAAAAAGGATTAAATAGGATCTGAGTACATTTTACTATTTGTTTAAATTGAATCAGAGTTATGCTGGGTGAAAAATAAAAGAAGAGATGAGAGCCAAAACCAAAATCAGGAGATGAATATTGAGGAATTTTGGGTCTACTTCTGATTTTTATGCTTGGCTCCCGGTCTTCAAAATGTAGATGTCTGGTCAGGATAAGTCTCTACATCTTGGATCCTTATCCAGACTTTTTAAGAATCATTTTGGTCTATTTAAACTATAGTCACTCCTTTTGGTAAAGATAAGTTTATTTAGGAAAGGAAACGGAACAGTTTATGTTTGGCATTCTGGGTCATCCATTATGTAGGAGAAAAGAAAGAGGAACTAATTTTTCACTTATGAAAGATCTTGACTCACATATACTAACCGATACACTCCATCTGCTATACTGGATGTCTGGAGGCACTGCCATCTTTCACAAGAACAAATCTTTGAGCAAAGTTGTTGTAATGTTAGTGCCAATGGCCAAAGAAGCATTTCAGAGGAGTGAAGAACAATATATTTAGCAACTAGTGCATCAACCAAATCAGAGAGGCCTATAGAAGCATCTGAATTTTAGCAGTAAAAGATCTAGCTCAGGTCAGTAGAAACAAACTTATTACCTTTTCACTTGCTAGGACCTGGACTCAGACAAACTATTTCATTTCATTTATTAATGGACAGATGTCCACATCACAAAACAAACAAACACAATACCACCATAACTTATTGGAACCCTTTTTGGAAATCTCTACAGACTGGGCATGGAGAATGAACTGGTTGCTTCTCCTTAATGGAAGGTCCCTCCAGGGCACTGGGAGGAAATCTGCATTGCTACTATCTGATTTGTACTTGTGCCAGTATTATGGATAAATTCTCCATAGCTGTCAATCTAAGAACATTTGCAAAGACTAAAATGAACGGGTAAGAAAAGGACAAGATGAAAATGCAATTGTTTCTGATCACACAATAGTGGACTCTGTAGTAACTGCATAATTTTAGAATTTCAGAATAACTTTCAAGTTTAAACTTCTTGAATACTAGAAATTGAAACAAACCATTCAGCTAAGAAAGCACTTGAAGGCCCTCACACTTCACTGCGTATGTTCTCTCAGACACAACATGCAAATAAAATACATGGAGCAATACACTTGTGTGACTAGAAAGGCAAAGCATCGGATCACAAAAGTTAGAGATAGGAAAAAGACTTAGTTATATCTTCATTCAACATCAAAAATCCTCCTTGATATTGGTGAGAGTTTGGGGTATTCAAAGACTATAGTGCTGGCATGCTAAGAAGGTCTGTAAGTCTATTCCTGCTAGTGCAAAATTATAGCCAAGCTATTGATGTGAAACCTGAAATTATTTGAAACTTGCATGTGTGGTATATGTAGTTATGTTGCTATCAGGCTCTTTTCTATATGCTCAGTCTTTGAGAAACTTCTCGTGACTTAGTCCAAAATGGCTGCTGTTACAGAATGAGTCAAACATAACTCTGCTCTCTCATTGAGACTTCATATTAGTTTCTTTTCTGAGCTCTAAAATAAATAATCCTGACTGAAATTTTTTGCTCTTGCCTATTGAAAAACAGAAGAGCGGCATGATTTCAGGTTCATAAACAAATTGGCAAAAGTGGATGACATTTTTTTTTCTATCAAGATAGGTACAAATATTTGAAAGCTGATTTATTCAGGTGTCTCTTGCACTTCAGTAGGGTTGTTTGTAAAAAAAGTTATATGATATAGTTCTTCTGGGTCTCTGCGTAGTTGAGCCTACCACCATGTGATCAGAAGGGCCTACAATATAAATGGTCACGAGGGGCTGTGTTTAGTTGAACTCAGGGATTCTATTTTCTAAAAGCACAAAAATAATTATTTTTATCGTGAATACTACATATTTCTAGTTTGAGAAATGTAGAGGGAAAGACAGAGATTAGCATTGTTGAAAATGTTGCTAGAGGCAAAGTATGTACAAAAATGAAACATGTCCATATGGAACGTACTGTCTCACAGGCCAGAGTTCCCTAGCTGTTACGTTGTGCTTCTCACACATACACAGAAAGCCTAGAAAAAATCCTGTGTCACCTTATAGACTAACAGATGTATTGGAGCATAAGCTTTCGTGGGTGAATACCCACTTCGTCAGACGCAACATGCATCTGACGAAGTGGGTATTCACCCACGAAAGCTTATGCTCCAATACATCTGTTAGTCTATAAGGTGCCACAGGACTCTTAGTCTGCATCTGTAAAAAGTGACAAACACGGCTACCCCTCTGATACAGAAAGCCTAGAGACATTTCAGTTCCTTTGTGTGTGGATTCGGTACTACTTATACAAAGTGCAGAGTGTTTACTAACACATAATTATCTTGGCCCCCACTTTCAAAGAAAGGTAACAGCCATATTGCCAGCCCCAAGTGTCCAAAAATCATGAGTTAGACCATTTAAAATCATGAGATTTGCTTAAAACAGATAATTTATTTATAAAATTTGGAGTTTTAATTTGCCTTCTGGTGTTCTGAGTCTTTAGGGCTCATTCTTTTATTCTTTTCCTCATAATAAGCATCAAAACTACTACTGATCAAAAACTGGAAGAATTGTCCCATGGATCATTGTGAAATTTAAACAAGATTTAAATCAGGATCAAAAGTCAAAATAATGAAAATTTTGATACAGCAAAAATTTGCAAAAAAATCTGATTGAGAAATGTCAAAATGTTTGGCTTCAGTTTAGTTCACATTAAACTGCATCTGGCTGAGTCACCACAATGCCTCATGGGGATTGCCGTTCGAGTGCCTCATGCCCCCATTCACCTCTGTGGATCAGGCTTCCCAGAGATTTGTGATTAAAATCATGAAAGTTGGCAACTCTCTAATAGACACATTCCATTGTGCAAAATTGCCTCACTGTATTCCTCACAAAGAAGCAGGATTTTCAATGAGTTGCAGAAACATTTGGGAATGGTACTGTAGAGGCAGCATAGCATCCTCATCATTGTCCAACTCTCAAACAAGGAGTTCTGTCTTCAAAGTTGAGTCTAAGCAACTGGGGATTACAGCGTGGGTTCTGCACAGTTTACCTGATACAATGCGGCAGACCATTGTCCTTTAGGCGAAGGAATCCATGTTCAAGTATGAACACACATAAATGCGAATATGTTGTTTTATGTAAAACTTATAATAATTTTAAGGAAGCAAATTAAGCTCCAATTAGAATTACATCTAATTCATCCTTGTTTCTGAGAAACTGAGGCTGCATTATCTTCTTTATCTCCAGATTAATTAGGTTTGGTTCCATTCAAGTTATAGAGTGAACAAACTCTATCTCTTGGGTAATAATGGCAAATATAGCAAATGTGACATGCTTTTTAATATTGCATGCTCTTATAGTAAAATGAATTTCTGTAATATGGATGTTAGGTGATAAAAGGGCATGAGAGATGTTAGAGTCAAGAGATTATTTAAGATTAAAATAAACCAGAAAGGGGAACAAAAGGAGCCTTGTGTCCATAATTTGATATGACTAAATGTAGCAATTTATTGAAGGGAATTTCTAAGACATCAAACAATATATATGAAAAAAAATATTAAAACTGTCAGCACCTGGGAAAAGATACTTGATGAATTAACATTCATGCGAAAGAAAAATAGGTGTTTAAAATATTCATCAAGATGAAAAGCTGTTGGAGAATCTCAAACATCAAAAGGGAAGGAAATCCACAGAAACTAAAGATAATGGGGAGATAAAAAGAATTGTAAGTCCTAAACATTCTTTTTGCGTTGTGGACTTTCTCTTTTAATGTATTTTGGCTAGTCTCCTTCCTCCTTCCTAATTGTAGAGGCACAAGAATTAGATGTTCTTCAAGTTTGTATCCACTGAACTTCTCTGATCCACACACTCCATAATCAGCACATAATAATGAGTGGTTTCTTTTCAATTCTCAGCAAAGTTTTAATAGCACAGACCGGTAGTGAGATCTTATATTTCAAGGCTTCATTACTTTTATGAGGCAAACTACAGTACATTTGCTAGGATTTTTATTACATTTATATCAGTTACAACTGAACTATAACAACAAAAGAACAAGTTTTTATGCTTGTGTGTGTGCATGTGTATTCACTTATGTGCTAAATTTAAGTCCTGATTCTTCAGATGTGAGTTACTTAACACACTTCAATAATTAATTGAATGGGACTATTCAGATGTATGTTTTCAGGATGGATATCTTAGTGGGTCTCCCTGTCATTAAAATGATCATGCTTTGACTGTGTAACTGAAAATATTTCACAGTGCCTAATTCTGATCTCACCTACATCTGGGTAAATTACAAGTAATTCTAACAAGGCTAATGTATTTACACTAGTGCAGGGGTTCTCAAACTTCATTGCACTGTGACACCCTTTGGCCAAGAAAAATTACTACGCGACCCCAGGAGGGGGGACTGGAGCCTCAGTCAGCCTGAGCCCCCTCCCCCTGGGGGAGGGGTAGGGGCAAAGCTGAAGCCCAAGGGCTTCAGCCCCCAGGCAGTGGGCCTGTAATCTGAGTCCCTATGCCCAGGGCTGAAGCCCTCAGGCTTTGGTCCTAGGTACCAGCAAGTTTAAGCCAGTGATGGTGACCTGATAAAATGGGGTTATGATGCACTTTGGGGTCCCAACCCACAGTTTGAAAACTGCTGCACAGTGGTGTTTTGTTTTGTTTTATTTCAATTTTGTTCATAAGTACTCTAATGAACACTGGAAACACAGGAGGGTTAGCAAGAAACTCAGATTTATTTCCTGACTCGAGTCATATAACCGGACTTACAGATGTGAAGCCAAATATTTCAATTACATGAAAGAGGTCTTTATTCACTGACTCACTGGTTATTGTTAGTAACTCCCAACAAATGAGAAGAGAGTTGGGCCCAGTATGTATAAGTAACTTAGAGCTGAACAGAAAATGTGTGTCTGTCTGCTGTGTTTCTTGACACTAATTCTTCAACATAACAGACTGAACACTTGAATCAGAGCCATTTGTTTTTCTGTTCTTCTTTGTAACTGATTAGGAAGTTGTCTTGGTTGGAGTAAGATGCTCCTAAGGGAGAAAGTAAATAGTTAGTTGCCTCATTGCATTACTGCTGTTTTACTTAAATTTCAGTGCCACTCCATAGATCTCAGTCTCTTAAGAGTCATTTATTTGTGATATATGGGAAAAGTCACATTCCAAAGTAAATAGTGCAAATACAACAAGTGCTCTTTTCTTTTGATAGAAAGTGCACTAAATATGCAAAATATTATTATAATACTTGGACTCTTGGAGGATGAAAATATCATCATGCTACTACCAGCTGTCTCCTGGGTGCTACATGATACATTAAGTCCTGCAAATGCTTTCCATTCACGCATCTCTCATTTTCACTGGTGACTATTGTGGCAATTACCATCCACTTCCCTCCCACATGAAATTCTGACATTTCAATATTTGTTTTCATCCCAAAACAGGTTGAAAAATTGAAATTTATCATGTAATGGAAATTCTAAGAACCTTCAATTTGGAAATGTCAAACCAATGTGAATTGAAACAAAATACTTTGGCATTCCTGAAATCAAAATATTTTGTTATCTGACTATACTGAAAAGAGGAGAGGAGACTTTTGACCTGGATTTAATCAGGCCACAACTTTATTATTAGATGTCTGGAACTACCCGGCATATAACAGTGCAGGTAACCCCATGTTTATTCCATAATTACCCAGGAGGCTTTCCCAGCTCCCCCTCTTTTTCCATCCAGGTCCCTCCAGCAAATCTATTGCTGGGACCTCACCATCCCCCTTCTCCCCCACCCCCTTAGGAAGGTAAAGGTGGGGTATAAGAATGCGGGTTGGCTCCCTGCTGGACCATTCATAGGAGTCCCCAACTTCCCCCTATTTGCTCCTTTACTGAACATCTCTTTTTAAATCCTTTTCCAAGTCATTTATCTGGTCACTGTATGCCTTTCCTATGGAGTACCTGCACTGAACATCTGCCCTACACTTAAATAATAAGTTGCGACATATAGCCTTCCACTTATCATGCCATGCATGAACAGAGCCCTTCCTGAACCTGCCCGAGGAAGGCGGAAAAAAACCCAACTGCACCCAAGCCAATATGGTGGCAAGGGAAGCATTTCTTCCTACCCCCCCTAAACAAAGGGGCAGCTAACATAATGCCCACAGCAGGTCTAGACCAAACCTGGTATTTCACCACCTAAAAGGGAGGGAAGATGGGTGCCGTCTCAGCCTGCTCCATGCAAAAGGGAGAGAAGGCACAGGGCTGCCCCTTTTAAGCCCCTCATTCCCAGGGGATGAGTCAGCAACCATTCTGACCCTTTTGCAGCAGTTTTCATTTCCCTATATCCCAGCCATAAAGCAGTTACCTTCATTCATTCAGCCAGCCAAATTACTGCCCTCCTACGCCCCGCTTAAAGGTGTGGTGCAGTCATTTTGTTTAACTGACCCAAAACATTAAATTGCATTTTCCCTTTGTGGCTTACTGCCTTATGGGAATTGTAGTTCAGGAGCCTGATGTCCCCATTCTCCCTTATGGACCAGGGTCAATGTCACATGATGCACCAAAGAGAAATCCATGGTGCACTATCAGAGACATAGTCATCCAGGGAGCTCAGTCCACAGGCTAGAAGGAAGGCTGAATTATACCTCCCAAAAGGCAATGAGCTGGTAGGGAAATGTAGTTTAACATTTTGCTGAATTTATTTGAAATGTTTAGGGTCAGTTCAACAAAACAAAATATTCCAATTTTGGTTTAACAGATCTGAAATGAAATATTTTATTTCAACTTTCCCAATGGAAAACTGAAAATTTTCAGCAACATTAAAGATTTTTTTTCCCCCACAGAAATTTTAGATTTTGAAGAAATTGCATTTTCCATCAGAAAATCATTCAGAGGAGAAATGCCTACCCACTCCATCCTTCACGCATCTTCCTTCCATCATAAATGTAACCATGTGTCTCATCTTCTCATGACATAACCATTCCTTTGCCACTTTAGTTCCAGTTTTCATCTTCAGTATTGCTCCAATGTTCAGACCCTAAGTAAACATTTTCCAGTGCTTTCCTACCCTTTTAAACCTTTATATTACTGATAATGTGTAAAAAGCTCATAAAAGGTGTTCAGTTGATACCAGTGGAGACTGCCAGTCTTTTGGACCAAACAATAGTTAGAGATCACGGATTAACAGTGCAAATTTCTTCATTCTGTCCTCATTGTTCTTCCACCTATGGAAGCATTAGCATTTCACCTCTCTTGCATGAAGTTTCGTACCCTGCAATATGAATTCCATTGCATAACATTAAGTCCCATTAAAATGGTGTGCTGATCCTGCAGGGCAGGTGGGGTTTCAAGGTTCCTACATTGTAAAGGGGATAAATGTACTTCAATCTTCATATTCCTTCATTCCATGGTGACACTGCTGAGCCTGTCAACAAGGGTACCAATTAGTGTCACTTGTTTTGGTTTATTATATGCCTGTAATGCTCTTAGCAGACTGTTGGATGCTATATAAATAATAAATGATAATGCACTATAATAATAATGAAGCATTTTAAAAGCCATTTAAATCTCTCTCAGGATATTTAGCTTTGTAAGTAACACACATTCTCCCTTCACAACCTATAAATATTGAGAATATCCAAACATCATGTTATATAATAATATTAGCCTTTTAAAATTCCATGGCTGCATGAACCATACTTTGTTCTTTATTTGAATGGTTTCCAGTGATCTGAGATGATGGCTGGAATTCCTGCCCAGATAATTTTTAGTCTATTTGGAACAATTTTCCAACCACACGTTTTGTTTTTTTTTCTGATAGTCCAATATTTTTCACTAGATCTTTGTTTTGGACCAAATAGGATTTCTACAGAGAAACTCATTCAGAGAGTTGAAGCATATCATTTTCACTGTATACGACCTGCAACAGCTCAGAGCCCATCTGCACTATATTCCATGTCTCACCCCCTTCAAGGGCTACAGTCAGGTAGCAACACCATTTGCTGGCTAATGCTCTTACACTGAACTGTGCTCTTATTAGAGTTGATGTGTGTGAACTTGTCAAATACAGCATCAGTTCCTGTCATTGTCTCCTGGACAATGAGGTATTGCTCTGATTGATCTGCATAGTTGCCAACTGCTTAACACATCTCAGCTTTTCCCTGTGCTTTGAACGAATTCAAGCCATCAATCAACACGTATGTGACAAACTCTTCATCTGGAACGTCTGTGGTATGAATATCGCTGAGCCTATTGTGGACTGAGCCAACTGTGATGTTTTTGGTTCCAGTTTATTTCTCATTCAATTTGAAGGAGAGAGATTTGTGCTGCAAGCCTATATTTCACAATTTGTAGCCGTCGGATAAACAGTTCAGTCAGGTGTTTCAGTTAATGGCATAGGGATTGCTGAAAACACAAAATGGGTAGAGATTAGAATTATTTGTCGCTGCCCCCAATATGGAATTTTATAGTGGGATGATGATGTATGATCCAAATAGAGCTGGGCTTTCCCCCCACACCCTATTTCTGTTTCGGTAAATAATTTATTTTCTAAAAAAATGCAGTTTCAATCAACCTCAAACTATTCATGGATTTGTGTGGAGTTTGCCTAATACGTTTGACCAAACCCAAAACATTGAAATGATTCAGAAATGCTGACCTAAAACATTCCAGTTTGACCAACTCACTATTTTACTTTTGGTTTTAGCCAAAAAAATCATTTTCAGTTTGACTTTTTAAACTATTGTTTGGAATGGTCAGTGAACTGAAAAATCTATTTTCCACAAAACTCTAGATCCAAACCATAAGCAAAGCTTTTCAGAACTGTTCTTGGCTAATTTATAATTATCCAGGGCCTGATCCAGCACCTATTGAAATCAACGGAACTCATCCTATTTATTTAGAGGGGTGCTGGATCAGGCCAAAGATATATATCTATCTATATCTATATCTAGATATAGATAGATATGGGGTTTTTTGAGCAGCCATGACTTAGATTAAATGATATACACAGACATAGTTACGTTACCTTTGAACCACAACCTTTTGCTGAGAACATCTTAAAGTAAACATACTAACCTATTGTGAAGGGATGTTCAAAGACAAATCCATTACTGAATGTGTAACTCAGAAAAGCTGGTGATGGGAGACAAACATACTGAAAGATACGTGGGGGGCAGGGAGGGGAAGAGGGACAAGGAATAGCCCCTTCAAGCAAAAGACTAGCAGGGTGAGGGAGTTGCAGGTGTGACTCAAGTAAGTGGCTGGAGGATGAATGTGGCTTGGGGATGAATGTCAGAGGGGAGCTCTACTAGTTATCCACCAGCCAAAAGCTAAGCCCAGGTTCATGATCTTTTCCTGAGGCTGAGCTTGTGGGAAGTTCCAAGTGAAATAGAAGACTAGGTGAATTCTACCCATAAAATAAACACATTGAAAAAAATCATTGAACATCTTCTTTCTTGAAACCAAATTACAGTATTTGTGATGAGTGTCCTACAAGATGATGTAATTCTGACAACGTCAGAGTAGTCATTTCAAAAACTCGATTGTGGAGAGGGACAATATGGGGTTTAGTATTGGGTGAAATGAAGCACAAGGGCAAATACCACTCTACCTTTTTAAAGTACAAGTTTAGTTTGCTAAAAATATTTAGAGATTTAGCATCATGTCAGTGCCTCTTAGAGATAGTTTGACTAATAAGGATATTTATTAATAGCTTTAACCTAGCACATTAGGCCAGCACGAAAGGAGTCAAAGGCATTATCATTGGATGGGTAAAGCCCTGGTGTATGCTCAAATCTATATTATTGTAATGCTAAATAGTTATGTACCATATTTTATCTCTCTAACTTGCATTGAAAAGTTCCTTAGATAATGCCATTGATTTTAATGAGGCTGATTGCAGGCTAAAACACCCCTCACCATAGGTTAGAGTGGTAGATTCTGGCCTTATATGATTGGGGACACACAAGTGGGGTTAAAGCCTATGGAAACTGGTGGAGGAGGAGAATTACATGAAGGCAACACATTCTCTGGATCTCCACTTATCTTGTCTTAGCTGTGTGTGTCTGTTAGAGCTTGTACAATGTACAAAAAGGACATGTCATATTCCAAGGAGCTTACAACCTCAGTTTCCAATTTGTAATAAATTCTGTACATTCAGACCTTAAATGAAAAAATCATCCTTCCTTTCTAAATGTTTTGGGCCAGATTCAAGATTATTAGGGACCGGGACATGGAGCTCCCACCTAGTGGTTGGAGCAAGAATCAGTGGGGAGGAATAGGAGCCCAGGGTGAGAGCTGGAGTCAAAGGCCAGATGCCAGAGCCAAAAGTCAGAGCTTAAGTCAGAGCTCAGTGTCAAAACCAGATTACCTTGGGCTGGGCTGCGCTGGGCTGGACAGAAGAAGGCACAGGAGCTATCTAAGCCGATGCTTTGAACAACTGGCAAACTGCTGCTGGACTTAAGAGCAAGCCTGCTAGCTTCCTCAGTCTATCAGACAGGACACTCCATCAGGCAGTCTATCTGATGCAACCCAGCACTGCACATTAGGCTGTCAGGAGACTGAGCAGGCGCAGCTGCAGGGCCTTATTTCTGATGAAAATATGACACACGCCATCTGCACCATGTCAACCAGGTTTCAGGAGATCATTAATTTCCGGCTCTGAGACAGTTCTTGAGTGACCTTGGGCAAATTACGTAAAGTCTCTCTGACAAGTTAACATACTAAGTCAGTTTCCCATCTGTAAAATGAGAAATTCTTTCTCCCCCTGTTGGGTTGTCTTTCTTGTCCTTTTACATTGTAAGCTCTTTGAAGCAGGGAGTTTCTCTCACTATAGGTTTGTTTTTCTCTCCCTATCATAATGCGTCTCCAATCTTGGTTGGGGTTTCTAGGCACAGCTAAATACAAATAATAAAGTAATTTCATATACTGTATAATTTCTTTAACACAAAGGGTAAATTGTGAATATACTCTGCAGTCTTAATATATACATTAATACATTGCTTTCACACAATAGGAAAAGCCATCAAATTTTAGAGGGGCAAAATCAACATACATTGTCTGTAAGAGATAATATATTAGAACAGAAGTTATAAAAATAGACACAAATGTATTTAATCAGAATAAAACTTTTCCTCCTTACCTAAACCTACAGAATACTTTTTTTTAATCTACAATAGCCACGGTTCCTGCCAGTTAAAGAAAACTACTTTTTCATTCCCTGAAGCTGTTTTATTGTATTGAAAAATGTTTTTTTCACATTAAATAAATAACTACTTGACATTGTTTTGTAAAATACATTTTATGAAAGTTTCTTTCAACTTTTGGATTTGTGTAATTAGATTTGTCACTTAAACATTTTTAGTCTAAAGCTATATAGGAACTGTAGAGAAAAGATGGTGCATGTTTTAATTGTTTGATGGAATATAGTGTATGTATTCATTACGATGAAATTTTCATCAACATTTCATCTTTAGAATCTTTCAGACAACAGTCTCATTATGACGGACTTTACCATAATTTTTAATGCAAAATGTTGAAATGGGGAATGTATCATTTCCTGTAACAAGAGATGTTTTAGAACTATTCCAGCATTTGTTTACTTAGACTTATACAAACACTAAAAAGAGGGCAATTAACCATATGCTCTGGGTGACCTTCTGGATAATCAGAATGAAAATCTTTCAGAGTTTCTTAAATAGTTTTTGGTGTCTCCATTGCTCCTATTTGGTTTTAGTAATAAAACTAAGACAAGTTCTTATGTTATCGTGATAATCAACATCCTGGTTTAATTTAATCAATGAACAATTAATTCTCATTCCTATTCACAATACTAAATATTTATTTTTTGCGTCATACTAACATTGTACTTAAAGTATCAATTTAAGTCACTTACTGTATTGCAGTAACACTCAATTTGTCACTTACTCTATTGCAGAAGACTCAATTATGAATTAGGGCTTTTTTGTGTTAGATGCTGTATACATAAAAGCCCTTTACCAGGTAGTATACAATCTCTACAATCAGAAGACAACGGATGCATAGAACAAACAAATGAGCAGGAGAATCAAGTGATTATTTTAATAAGTAGAGGTGACTCCAACCCTGTGTTTATATTGAATGTGGAAGTGGTTTTACATTTCTATAGGACAAGTCCATAAGTTAAGTTTTATGTCAACTTATGTTCTTCCACTCATATTATAATATTATACAACACACATGACAAATTTGGTGTTTGACAGCCTAACCAGGTGGGCATGGACATTATATGTAAAACGTTTAATCCTCCAGCTAGAGTTCTTGCTATACTCAGCATGTGTAAAGGAAAATTTTGCGGTTCTTAATGGTTCAGTTTTACCCTTTCTTCTAAATTTGATGGCTTTGATCCAGCAAAGCACTTAAACATGTGCTTGATTTAAGCATATGACTCGTCTTAAACGAGGAACGTGCTTAAGTGCTTTGCTGGATTGGGGCCCAATTTCCTGGTCTTTCTTTGGAGAAGACAAGCTGTTTCCTAAACTCTTTCTATCTTGGATCCTAAACTCTGAATCTTGGGAGAGGTTTCATGGTATTAGAAAGAAAGTCTAAATGGAATGCTACTAAGAAAACTATTGCACTGGAACAGTTAAATTTATCACAGTGTAACTCTTTGACTGCCAACAATATGGTTACAGGTCACTGGACTCAGGAGATCTGTGTTCTGTTCCTGGCTCTTGTCACTTAACCTCTTGGTGAACTTGGATATGTCACTTCACCACCTTGGTGTCTCAGTACCTCAAAATGGGGATACTGGTGCTGACCTCCTTTGTAAAGTGCTTGGAGATTTACTGATAAGCAGTGCTTTAAGAGAGCTGGGTATTCGTATAGACGCTTTAAGTAGAATATGGGTATTTGGTTTCTGTTTTTAAAACTGAACTCAGAAGAAGCTGCATTGTAGATAGCTGAAATTTTCTGTCAATTTTTTTTGATAGAAAATGCAGTTTCTGCAAAATTGAAATATGGGGAAAATGTGGGGGTTTTGCTGTAATTTTTTTTCAGTTTTGAATCAGAATAAATAATGAAATATTTCATTTTGGGTTGGTTTGACCTGAATACAAATATTCTTGACCTGTTGGAATGGACCAAATATTCCATCTTTAATCAGTGCAGCATTAAACTGTATCTGTCTGTGTTGTGTTATGGGAGTTGTAGTTTGGCTGCCTCCTGTCCCCATTTTTCCCTGTAGGTTGGGCTGCTTGGACAGGTTCTTTGGCTTCATTAGGACTCCCATGATGCACTGTTCTCTCCCTCTCCGATCAAACCGCATGTCTTGTGACTGTGGGTACAGATTTGGGACTGTGACGGGGTTCATTCATCACTGTGGTGCCTCCTGCTGGCTGTCCTGGGGATTATCTCTGTTTGCCAGTGCGCCCTCCTCTGGTGGTGCCTTGCCACCATCACTTTCATTCCAGAACCCCCACCACTCTCAGGACTGATGCATCCTCTTCAGTGACACTGACCTCTGGCTGTGCCACACACTGTATACCCCTCCCCACTCTTCGGGGGACCTGCAATCTCTGTCCAGCCACTTCCCTCAGGGGCAACTGCCATCCATTGTCCCAGGGCCGCTTCCCATTTGGCTCCTTACCTCAGGACCTCAGCCTGCATTCCCTAGAAGCCAGCCAGCAGCTCTCTCTAGCTCCCACAGTCCCTGCTTGCAGCACTGCTTTGCCCCAGGTGCTGGCACTCCTCCCTCCCAACCCCCGCTCTTCTCCTCTCAACCTCTAGTCAGCTACTGCACTTTGCTCTGCCCTTAAGCCCTTCTTATATAAGCCTGCTGGGACATGATTGGCTGCTCCTCTCAGCACCTTTCTAATTGGCTGCCTCCGGCACAGCCTCCCTAGAACTGCTTTTAACCCCTTTTCTGCCAGTGAGGGGCAGCTGCCCTATCACAGGAACAAAAACAAACATTGAAATACTGGAATTTCCTGAGGGATGGAAATTGAGATTTCACTCACATTGAGGTTAAGTGCCCTTCTTCATAAAATATGTTCAGCTATACAGATTGTTGTAAAGGAGTTATTTTTATTTACAGGTGTTATCCACTCAGAGAGAATTCAGTGGAACCACTGTCATTAGCAAGACATCTTTGTAAATATCCAAATATTTACAGATCAGTTCAGTACCTAATTTTATTGAGGATGGGAAAAGCATTGCACTCTTAAAGATTTTAGTGGCTCGTGTTCTGAAATATAGCTTTTTTCTGACAGAGCTGGCAGTGATCAATATAGCACTGAGTCAGTTCCATTGCAAAAATAATCCATTAAAGTGATCAGACTATAAATATGAATAATTTCAGAAGCATAAAATGACTATCTTGGCTACACTTTCTCTTGGCTACATGATCTAGTACCAGATTGAAATACTCCTTTATATTTCTGTGGCTGACCCAAAGATGTGTTTGATAATCCATATTTTCCACCAGACTTTTTGAGAGTTGCAAAATAACCACTACTAATGTTAATTATTCTTTAATCATAGCCATCGCTTACATCTGTACATCACACCTGTTGTGAGAGTAAATTGACAGACACCCTGTTTTTTGGGAGACTGTTAGAAAACTGACATTGGCAGTGACTTGAAGAGCTCTATCCAGATAATTTGAAGACTCCTTGAATTGTTTGTCTCATAGGTGTGATTTATTTTTTCCTCCTTTTAAAGGCTTGAGAGTCTATCATGAGTGGGTCAGAGCTATTCCTCTAAACCCCAGGAATTAGGAAGACAGTAGACCCCCAATTTTATTGAGACACTGAAAGACATCTGAACCTTTTGTAAAATAGGCAAAATACAAATATCTGAATCAAAAGTTGTAGCCTTCCTGAGCTGCCATTTTCTAGACAGGCTTTTCTCAAAACATTGAATTGCCTTAGAATCTGTTGGAGATATTCTTTAGACTTTTTTCTCCTCTTCTTTTGTCATGCTTTTCAAGAGCAGTTCTTATCCTCCAGAAGTTGACAAGATCTTTTTGGTTTCATCACAAACCCGCTTAATTCTTTATCTATTTCCTTAGTTCAAGAGTTCACAACCATTCCATACTATGACCCTCTTTTCTATACCAGGAGCTCCCTCCCAGCTAGCCAGTATCTGCCCTCTAATTTAGTAATATGGCAAAGGCAGGGTGGCCATAACCCTTCTGACACATGAACCTCTGTTGTACAAATGCAATGGTGGCTACTTCTTTTTCCATTCTTGTTGTTATTTATTGCCCTCAGTCTCACTGAATGGCACTCGATGAATTGTCCAATAGGTAATAGTATTTGCAAAATAGATATTCACTGAGAATCAGATTGGCAGAATCACTCTTACTTAACTCAGCAGACTTGCTAGCCCAAGTAAGGTCCATGCAATTGATCACTCAAAAGGCTCTTGTTGGGTACAATATGTGTATTTGTTTGCTTGCTTTTATTTTCATAGTTATGTATGTTGCTTGAAGAACACCTCAGTTATCTGGACCAAGAATATTAGAATTAGAGACTGTCATAACTATAAAGGGAAGGGGGTAACAGCTGTCCTATGTACAGTACTGTAAAATCCCTCCTGGCCAGAGACTCCAAAATCCTTTTCCCTGTAAAGGGTTAAGAAGCTCAGGTAACCTGGCTGGCATCTGACTCAAAGGACCAATAAGGGGACAAGATACTTTCAAATCTTGGGTGGGGGGGGGAGGCTTTTGTTTGTGCTCTTTGTTTGGGAGTTGGTTCGCTCTTGGGACTTAGAGGGACCAGACATCAATCCAGGTTCTCCACATCTCTCTAAACAAGTCTCTCCTATTTCAAACTTGTAAGTAAATAGCCAGGCAAGGCATCTTAGTTTTACTTTGTTTTCTCAACTTGTAAATGTACCTTTTACTAGAGTGTTTATCTTTGTTTGCTGTACTTTGAACCTAAGACTAGATGGGAGTCCTCTGAGCTCTTTAATTACCCTGTAAAGTTATTTTCCATACTGATTTTACAGAGATGATTTTTACCTTTTTCTTTAATTAAAAACCTTCTTTTTAAGAACCTGATTGATTATTTTCTTGTTTTAGATCCAAGGGGTTTGGATCTGTATTCACCAGGGAATTGGTGAAAGGTTTCTCAAGGCTTCCCAGGGAAGGGAATCCATTGGGATGGTGGCAGCGGACCAGACCTAAGCTGGTAGTTAAGCTTAGAAGTCTTCATGCAGGCCCCCACATTTTGTACCCTAAAGTTCAAAGTGGGGATACAGCTTTGACAGAGCCCCATTGCAAACACCCTGTCATGGGGTGATCCTCTGAGTCTCTCTCACCTTTGATAGAGACCACATTCACTCTAGGCCACCTTCACCACCACCTTATTTTATTAAACTGTTCTAACGGGCCATTGGCTGTAGTACTATTTACAAGGCCCAGTCAGCTCCGCATCTTCCTTCAGGCTCTCCAGCACCCCACCAGAGCATCCTTCCTCTCCATTTATCTGCTTTCAGCTGCTGTGGTTGTGTCCCCCTTTAATTTGTTCTTCAGTTGCAGCTCCCCTTCTTAATCAGCCCTCCATTTAGATTCCAATTAACATATATTGGTGTAGATTTGAGTGACAAGGTACTGTGTCTGTTCCTGATTCAGAACCGCTATCACACACCCCTTAAGATATTGTAATTGTGAAAATGAAATGTCCTGTAAATAGACACCCTGTTATGGTACGTGTAGCTATAGTTGGCAGTCTAAATCCTAAGTAAAATGTACTGGGGGGGCGGGTGTCATTCTAGTTCCTAATGGATAATACCACAGTAAGAGGGTCCGGACTCACCCCTGTGGCACGTCCTGCTGGTCACTCCGGGGAATTAGCTCACCAGCCTCTGGAGCGCCCTCTGCAGGCCAGTGATCCGACTCGTTCTCTCCTTCTTAGCTCCCGTGTTCCTCCCAGGACCCCAGTGCCCTTTGCTCTGGGTACTGCCCCCTGGCAATACTCACACAGATCTGGGTCTCCCCTCCCTGGGGAACCCACACCCACTATCCCCACCTTGCCACTGCCAGTCACCAACTAGCCCCCACTCCCTGGGGCAGACTGCAGTATAGGCCACTCATCACTGGCAAGGAGGGTTTGGACCTGCTTCCTTGGCCTAGCCCTTGGCCTTTCGCTAGGCCACAGCTTGGGGCTATCCAGGCTGGAGCTCTCCAGTCCCTCAGCCTTTCCCTAGCCCTGTTCCAGTCAGGTACCCTGTCTTAGCTCCCTGCAGCCAGGCCCTTCTCTCTCTGCCTTCAGAGAGAGACTCTGAGTGCCTGGCTTTCAGCCTCTTATATAGAGCCAGCTGAGACCTGATTGGGGCATGGCCCAGCTGTAGCTGCTTCCCCAATCAGCCCAGCTTAGCTTTTCCCTTTGCCCCGGCCCTCTGCTAGGGCTGTTTTAAACCCCCCAGGCAGGAGTGGGGTAACCACCCTGCTACAACCACCTATCATTATACTTTAAATCTTTAGGATTTACAGAGGCCTATTCTTTATTTGGCATCTTTATACATAACCTTACTTTTTTCTACTTCAAATATTAAGAGCCAGAATCTCAGCTTCTGTAAACTAGTGAAGTGCCATTTACTTCACTGAAGGAGGGAAGGCAAGGGAAAAGACCATTAAGAAATTCAGGATCTTGGATATAAACATTACTGGGCCATATTCATGCTTTTGAAACACACACATCTCTCAGAACATAGAACAGCATTAAAAAGTCAACTTTCTCCATCTCAGGTACCTGCAATAACCACAGGATCTTCTTCCACTTGCAATAGAAAATAACAGGGTACTACAATCACTTCAGACTTATGTGAAATTTAATTTTTTTAAGGGCACCTGTGGCATAATGTGCCCCTGCATTAACACCCTGCACACTATTACAATAATCTTTGTACAAAATATTCCTTGTAAAGTATCCTTTGAAAACTCATAATTTACTGGCCATTATTGTCCTGATAAAATGTGAGTGGCAACAGTGTATGTAAAATTATAAGATTTCCTTGTATGATTTTTATTAACACATGTTCCAAAACCCACAGCACTGCCCAAACTGAGGTTAGCAAACAGGTCTATCCTAAATAAATATATAAAGGGGACTGAAAAGAGGGGCAAACATCCCAAGAAAGCCCTCTATCTCTCCCTGCCCCTCATATTCAATGCACCCGAAGTAACGAAGAAAGCCTTTGTTGGACTCTGGGAGAAGGGGTACTGACTTACAGGGTTTGAGTCAGTAAGAATGCTGAAAACATATGGTGAGAAACTTTGCTTGGACCTGATAGTTTGTTAGGTATTAGTAAAAATCATATCTTTATTTTTCTTGTAACCATTTATGACTTATGTTTCATTACTTGTACTCACTTAAAATCTATCTCTTTGTTGTTAGTAGACTTGTTTTATCTAATCCAGTGTGTTTAAATGAAGTATCTGGGAAATTCCATTTGAGGTGTCAAGGTGTGTGCATATTATCCTTTTAAAAGAAATAACTAACTTAATATAACTTGTATTGCCCAGCCCTCTCCTGGACAATACAGGACATACATTTCTGGTGGAAAATCTAAGATTGGGAGTGTATTGGGGTCATCCTGTAGTATAACAGAGGCTGGTGAGAGTCAAAGTGTAACCCCAAAATGGCTGGCAGGCTGCAGTTATGCACAGACACTCAGGGTATGGCTTGCATGCTGGAAGACTGTCTGTGAGTGGCCTTGGTGGGAGCTGCTTCAGCAAGGCTTATAAGGCATCCAAGGTTGCAGGGAAGGGGTGATACAGACCCCCATTGGTCTGAATTGTACCTTGATATGTCACAGCGCCCACTGTATTTGAAGTTAACAAGTGATTCTCTGATTACAAATAATTTTATTTTACAGTGCCTAGTAGTGTGCTGCCTCATGGTACATCTATGGCCTTGTGCTATCAGAGTTTGCAATCCAAGGCCCTGATCTTGTAATCACTTATGAATGTACTTAGCATCATTCATGTGAGTAGACCCATTTTAGACTATGGTACTGCACACATGCTTAAAGCTAGGCATGTATGCAAGTGCTTCCTGGATCAGAGTCTAACTTTATATTTTGTTTATAAATATTGATTGTAATGTGATAAATAAATATCTCACATAAGAAGAGTAGCAAAAAATAATTTTCATCAGCAAACCTATTCAGGGTGTTGGTCTTGATTTAGTTTTTATAGAGCAATAAGATAATAAAAAGGTCCTTATTTTTTTTCCCTCCAGATGTAGGTTTCCCTGAATATTAGGATCCATTAAATGCAGCACTAAAATATTCATGAAAGTGCTGCCTTCTTGAAATAGGGTCAGTTACACTGTCTATTCATTTAAAAATACATTTAATTTACATATAGGTGTCATCCATTAGAGTGGGAATTAACATTTTGACCAATGGCCTTTGTCAAGATGACTGTGAAGAGGTCTTCAGAACAGCTATTGGTCAAAATGTCAATTACCTCACATAATGAGGGACACTGGTAAGTACAATAACCCTATTTTAAAATGAACACACTATCTCAACAAGCTAGCACTTTCATGAATATTTAATTTTCTAATTGCAGTAAATTATTGCATTATACAGTACATATAAAGTGATCTTTTTGTGGTTCCCAGAAAATGAACAATGGGACATACCGATAGGTTATGTTGAAAAAGTTTAAGGACTTTTATGCAATGAGGTTAAATAAATATAAGTAGTTGTTATATGTTCTTGTGGAAATTATAATAATTAGCTAATTATGCCTTTCCAGTTTAAAAATAGGTTTAAAAGCAGCCGCAGAGACTTACTTCCTAGATGTTGTGATTAATAGTTACTGGGATTGTGTGGTGCCTTCATGAGCACCTGGTCCGACAAAGCTCTGCCACTTTTAAAATAACAGCTTTGTTTATGTGTATGTCCCATCTCTCTAAAACTGGAAAGAAAGTCTTGTATCACTCCTTATTGCTTACCATAAACTCTTTCAGTCATATACCATTCTATGTCAAACTGTCCCCAGAAGCTAGAAGGAAGGGAACTTACTACAATTCTTCTAGTCAAAGAAACAAACTTCTCTTTTGTTTATTGTTGGAGTTTTTGTGGCTATTGGGAGCTTGAGTAAATGTTTTCAGCCTCCTAGGCACCCACTGAGGAGAGGTAGACTCCAGCTAATGCAAGAATGGATAGGTGCAAGATAGAAAAGAAAACCTGGCTTCCTAGTCACCTAAAAGAAAGCATTGACTATATGAAGGTACAATGGGCCACTTTCTTCCTGGTATCTTTTAATAGCAAAAGTATCCTCTTCCTTTCCTTCCACCATCTAGAACAGGTCTACAGTTTGACTGCTATTTTACAGATGCTGTGTTAAATGTAAGAAATCTCTTCTTTGGTTCCTGCACCATGACTGCACATGATATGAAAAATTCTGATACAGTCAGTTGGGCCAAGAGCAAGACTTTCCCCATGGCCTTCTAGCCATCTATTTGATGCGTCTCAGGCTTCATCTATCAAGATGATTTATCAAGACAAGGAAGAGGGTAAATGGGAGCCAAGTATTGATGATCATAGACAAGAGTAGTAATGCTACTATATATAACACATACATAAAAATGGATAATACTTGGGTGGAGAGGGAGCAGTCCTGCAATACAATTGCTAGTTTTTTAAAAAGATGAGTTTATACTGTATTAACTTCTGTATTCTCACATCTTCAAAATTCTCAGATATATTTTCTGAAATTTTAATGGATAAGAACCAGAAGTTGAAACACCAATGCTGAAAATTTCATTTTCAGAAGGCAAACTAAGGGGCAGTATGAAATCACAAAAGATGTTTTCTTCTTTTCTAATGAATGTGAGGGTATGCTGTCTGAATTATTGATCTGTACCCCAAAATGTGATTTATGTCCTATGTGCTCATCTCTCAGAGGGAAGCAGACAGTTTCAACGCACTTACCCAGTGGCAGATACAGCTGGCTGAATGGGTCTATTTATCCAAACAATAGAGCAAATTCTATAGGGGACATTCTCTTAGATGGCCTGTTGACATACTGGGAAAAGCCAGTCTGATGCAGAAGACTTCACACATGAGTCCTGTAACAAAGACCATTGAGCAATATAGCAATTGGGCCCAGACACATACAGAATGGGAGCATTCAGAAAACTCAGCTTCCTGTATGGGGGAGGGGAACAGATTGGGTTTAAAAACTGGTGCCAGCCTGGCTCTCAAATTCAACCTGGCTTTCTTAAAGAACATAAATTGGCTATGTTCTGTTCTTGTAGTTTAAAAGGAAAGCCTGTCTTACTTAGTATATAGTGAAGTATAAGATTGGATGAAACTAAAGGTACATGTAGGCTGTCAGATTTTAAATCATTTTTTCTTCAATGCTTTGTTCCAACTGCTAAATAAAAATATTTTGTTTGAGGAAGGCCAATGTATCACTGGTCACAGGTTCCTGAAGGGAGAAAACACAGGTACCTGAAAACCAGTCAAACCTGCTGTGTTCTAAGTGATTGATGCACACACCATACTGTAGTCAGATCTGCTCTAATAGTGGAAGAGTAATGTGATTTGTCCATGAGATAGATAAAGGGCAAGAGGCCTCAGAGCACCTCAGCTGGGTGCACTCAGAGACCAGAAAGGAGACAAGGGTATAGCTAGTTGCAACCATGACAAATAGCAAAGACTACGGAGTCAGGTCATTAGTGTGGCAGCATTTATCTTTCTGAACTCTTGCATGTAAAATATGAATTTGAACTTTCACTTTGGTCAATATAATCTGGCATCTATCTTAAAAATTTTAAGAAAATATGACCATTCTAAGTATTCTATATCAGTTGCACTGTTAGGTGATTTATATTCAGTAACAATTCCATCAGCTACTGACACGTGTTAGAGGTACCACAATTACTATTAATTTAATATACTCTTGTTTATGAGCAGCACTCTATACGTCATCTGTCTCTGTGATAAAATGAATGGTTGTTTAATTTGTCACAGATCTAAAAGATTATTTTTCAACCGTATTTTCAAAGAACCATTCTTAATTTTTGAAATGACACCCAAGATGTATTTGGTAGTGATTGTTTGTTTCTGATCAATTAAGTTACACTCAACTTTCTTTGTGGGGCCAGGATAAGTTTCTCACATTTTGGGGAATGCGAAAGAAGAGTTTGGAGGTATATTTACTTTTGAAGATAGACAAAATTTCGAAGATATTGCCTCATAAGATTAATAAATACTGAAGTACTTGTGAATTTGAGGAAATTAGAGATTTAATTTTTTTACAAATGGTAAAAGATTGTATGTCGGTTAGCTGAAGTGAACTATATATTTAATGCAAAAACTGAATATTTTTGATGCACTATACGTTTATATGTCTGCTTAATTTACTTGTATTAAAGTAAAGTGTTCAGGGCACTGCAATCACAAAGCATTAGATAAATAGAATCACACACACATACATACACAAACTGATATGAGGAGGAAACCCATCAATGGGTACTCTGTGGACATATTGAGTGTAGAAAAGTGCTCTTACAACATGAAGAAAAAGTGACAATAAGAAGGGTGAGAGAGGGAGAGTTATGAAGAATAGTGAAAAAGATACATAAAAAACCCTTGCATGTTTTAACTAGAGACACTGGATACCTATGAATGGAAAATACAAGATATTGGCATAATTAATCCTATTTCTATCAAGCAAATACTTTATTGTTCTGATCTCATATGACATATTTTTTCTTAACCAGTCCTCTAGATATAAGTCTGGAGATGATTTGAACATCTACCAGCCCAAGGAAATAACGTTGCCAGTTTTGTATTGACCTTATTCCAATCATCTGCCTCGAGATGGCCCTGAAGAACTTTAGTGATACAAAACAGTATTTTCATTACTGATCTCCATTTGATATATGACGACTTCTCAGACTGAGTCAGGAGTAAAATCTGTTTCAGATGTTCTACTCCAGCGATCGTAATCTAGAATTCACCAGTTTAAATAATCTCACTTAGTCAAATTAGTTCTGTATTTCACTTTGCAATGGACTTCTCTTTCATTTCAAGGAAATGACTACTCTGTGAGGACAAGATTTTTGCTGCTGTTACTCAGCCTGAGTAGTACCATGCTCTTGTATGTCATCCAACTGAAGAAAATAAGGTAACTCAGAGTACAGCTCAGCAAAAGTAAAAGTGTTAGAATGTTCCCTGAGTAAGCAATACATGTATTTTCATAAAATAACATTTCTGCAAAGATGCTCTGTCATTTGAAGTCCTACCTCTTTCCCCAAAATCTTTTTTTCTTTTAATATGTTTTAATTTTCTATAATAAAAACAGACTTAATGGGCCAAATTTAAATGTCTTGGATGCCTACTGACTTTACACAGGAATACATTTGTTCCAAAGCGTTTGCAAAATGCCATTTAATTCAAGTTAAGGCAGAAGTAAATAAATACTTATGCAATTTAACATAAACATTGTTACATTTGAATAAAAATATAGATTTGACTTAGCAAATCCCCTATAGTCAAAGTTGTTTTGTCTGCTAATTCTGTAGAAATTAATCCCCTAATAGTGATGCAAGTAAAAATTAATTAGGAGAGCACACACCCTAATCTTGCTAGGTAGCATTCCCCAGGAAGCAACTTCTTTTCCTTCCCACCTGTTCCATCAACTAGATTCTTCAACAATATTTCTGTGTAATGTTATCTTATGCGGCTTTACAATTATGACCAAATCCAATTGTATCTAAAGTGGGTGCGAAGCACTTCAAAAGTGAGAAAAGTATCAAATCTTGAAGGCTAGAAACTTTGTTTTGAGGTCATCTTATACACTAAACAAACCTATGAATTAAATTATAGAACTTCTCTGAAAGGTGTTGAAGCAGTCTTTTCTTTCTCTTCCTCCCCCTCACAGTAGTAGGATGTCTATAAGACAAACAGATTCACACAAACATAATCAAGGAAAATACTTAAGACTAGTATACTCACTAAGGTCCTAACAAAACCTGGTGAAATCACTGGAACTCCATTGACTTCAGTGGGTGTGAGTCATGTGCTAAATGCACTGGGTATATACCTGGAATACCCAAATCATTTCTTCTTTAATGTCTTTTAATTTACCATAACAAACCCAGCCTCAGCAATCCACATTTTAGATGAAATGTAAGCCTACTGAAGAATGACCAGATCCAAAAGCCCACTGAAGGCAAATGGACTGTGTAGGTATGTGAAATATTATTCTATATGGGATGGAACAAATGCTTAACAGTAAAACATCATGACTAGAGCTGTGTTCCCAACATCCCAGATGAGAGTGCTAGCATTAATTCAATGAAGCAAGATGGACATGGGTATATGGCCGGGCCTTTCACAAAATCCCTAGCCAAATCTCTGACACAGCAGTAACTAAATAAGTCAGAGAGGGCCCCGTATCAGTCTGTGTATGTTTTCACCCTTCATGACTACAATTACTTGTGCAGATGCCACACAAAATTGGTTTGAATAATGTGATGAGAGAATTCAAAGAATTAGAAGTATAACTGTGTTCAAAAAAGAACAATATAAGTTCATGGAGGATAGGCCCATCAATGGCTATTAGCCAAGATGGTCAGGGATTCAACCCCATTCTGATTTATTTATATACATATACAAATAGAAAATAGATCTGAAAAAGCTATTAATGTCAACTCTTAACAAAGAAGTAAACATGATTAAGAATTAGAAGCAGCATAATCAGGTGATCTAGTACGACATTAAAATAGAAAAAGGAAGAGTTCAAACTGTTATGGATTCAGATGGCAACTATAACTCAAAAGATTTTTCATTATTATCAAGGATTAATCAGGGAGGAAATTAAAGCTCTGGAGGATGAAATGGGAGACGAGATGGCAGAGGATGGTAAAATTACTGAAGTATTAAATTAAATACTTCCTTAATATATTTACAAAGGACGAAGCTAATGGTTCAGTGGCTGGCAATGGCTTCAAACTTCCTTTAGTAAATGTTGAGCCAGATTTTGATCTCAGCTACAAAAGCAAAACTGGCTCACATTCTTCAAGACTTTATAACAGTAGGATCTCTTGAGGACTGTGATGCTTATTAAACATGTGGGCTATTTCTTTTTGAAATTTGGTAATCCAAATGCCAAGAAGTAGATACTGTCACCTTCTATATACTGTAACTCATTTACTTCTTTACATGCAGCAGTGATTAGTATATTTCAAAGCATCATAGGTAGTCTTGATATATCATCATCATTTAACAGTCTGACTCCCTCTGCTTTCAGTGGCCTTTGGTCAGACCCTAAAACTGGAGAGGTTTACAAAACTACTTCTACATATTCCTTACCTTGCAAGAGAGAAATCAAAACATGTTTTCTGAAACAGCTTTTCAAAAATATTTGTGGGGGAACAGAGTCACATTAAATGAAGTTTTAATTAAGCTGATATTTAAAGATTACAGTTCTTGCTTGGAATGCTTACAATTAATTATACAGTTATTTAGACGAGAAACAATTATTTAAAGCATATCTGACAAAATTTTTAATCAAGTGTAATATGGCAATTATCAATTTCTGTAGTCTTCTCTACTGGTCTTATTGTTTGTATTCTACCTGGACAATAGGAAGGGTAAGTACAATCTTTGTATACCAGCTGAATAAAAAAGCAGATGCAAATGAGTTAGGGTTTCAGGTTTCACAGCCTAGAATTTTAATCAGTTCAATATGTATGTAACTAAGGAACTGTTTTTTCCCCCCAGATAGCTAATTTTAGAAATATATCTTCACTCTCATCAGTCAGATCAGATATTTAATCTTTCAACAGGCCAATCAAATTATAATTAACCTTTCAAACTAAAAATTAGACTATTAGGGCCCAATACCCAGGGTGGCTGAGCTACACTTGGCACAGGATCCTCCACATGGGGAACTGATCCTCTGCTGGTGAGAGTGGGGACTTTCCCTCCCCCAGGCACCATCACCCTTTCTTTCCCTCCTGAACTCCCCTCTGAGGCACATTTACATGGAGATTGGAAAGGTCTGGCATGGACTTCAGGGGATACACTTTCTTCCCTATCTGGCACAACACAGTTTAGTCAAATCAAAAGATAATCCATCTCCAGGTTTTTTTTATCTCTTCCATTAAGCCTCCTCTTGTGATCTTGGGGGTAGCTACAATTAAGGAAAGCCCCTGGCAGTGCAGTTCCAATGGAGATACATTGTCAGGGAGCAGCAGGAGGTACAAGGGACCAGATTCAATATGGAGGCACAGGGCCTTTGAACGGATGGCCTCATGGTGATCCTTGGGGATATTCAGAGTTTGAGATGGGACGAACAGCCTTTTGTGTGGGCAAACCTTCTGACAGGGAACTGGGTGAATGTGGCAGGACAGAGATCTCCAAAGGAGATGCTCATGGAGATTCCTTCCTCCTCTGTGGTGTGTGTGTGTGTGTGTGCATATATCGGGGGAAGGGTGTTTTATAAAGTTGGTAAACTTTTTCAATTAAAAAAAACATTTCTATTTTGAAAACAACTTTTAATTTATTTTTCCTTTTTGTCTGCCCAGTTCTAGAGAAGAACATGTTCTGGCTCAGTATTCAAACCCTTCAAATATTTGTAGACTGTTTATCATGTCCTATGCTCCTTAGTTGTCTCATTTCTTAATATCTTTCCCCATAAATTGATCTCTTCGTTTCTGAAGTAAATGGGATGTTCTTCCTTGAACACTTCCATACAACATTTCAGCTATGGTAACATTAAAACTGGAAAGGGTGCTGTTATGCCCTGCTCCGTTATACAATGCATCTATGGAAGAAGCCCAAATTAGCACTGATCTTTTTGCTGTCATATTATATTACAAGTTCATACCTACTGTCAACCTTAGTCTCTTTAAAAAAAAATTACATTGTCCCTTTCATGAACAAAATGCCTTATCTAAATTTCTTAGGCAAAGATAAAGTGGTGACTATATGACAGTAGTCTAAAGAAGGCTTGGTAACTTCCTGTTAGTCACTAAATGAAACATACAGGCAACCTAATTCCCAGCATACTCCTTAGTCAGTGTGTCAAATCTTATCCCTACCTTTTTGACACTGGAGGCCACATTCTCCACTATGCTCCACTTTCACTCTACACAGTTGAGAACGGAACTGCAAAGCAGCTAGTTATTGGTCCCCACAGTCAGGGAACATTTCTAAGCCTCTCCAGGCCACATTGTACTTTATGGTGGCCTAGGGGCTGCTCCAGCATTGGCTAGTTGTGGTCCCTGAAGAGGCATCTGCCAGCCTGGGTGCTGGTGAGTGCAGTGTTTAGTGTTATAGTGCTTGTAATGCCCACTGAGAGCAATGAGACAGTCTCTCCTGTGCTCTTGATGCTCCCCCTACTGGTGCCCAGGCTGCAAGAAGGGGAAAGAAGATGCATCCTGGCTGGAATGGTGATTGGTGAGGAGCTGAGACTTGTGGGGGAAGAGATGAGAGGGAGACTGGCACACAGAGCTGAGGAAGTGGGAGCAGGAAAGGAACATGGATTGGAGGTTTGTGGGGACTGAGATGAGGAGTGAAGGGGGAGGGGGCAGACTACACAAACCTGATCTATCTCCAGGGTATGTTCCAGCCTGTGCACTGAATGAGGCAGGGGTCCTGTGGAAACATAGAATGTGATTATGTAATTACTGACTGTTTCATAATGCAAACACATGAGAATGCCAATCTAAATTCTAGCATATATTAACAAAACCATTTTTCTTAGTTTGTTTATTTCTTAAGGGCTGACCCTGAAGTTGAGGCTGCACAGGAAGATATGGGGACAAATTCTGTGTTGAGTTACTCAAGTTACTTCATATAAGTCAGTAATGTTATTCCAGATTTACATAGGTGCAGGTGACAGCATAATTAGGCCTCTGGTCTTTGCCAGAAGGACCGGATATGAAAATACATGGGAAGCCCCAGGGGATAGTGATAACTTATGGTCTGATCTGCTGTCATTGGATTCAACAACCAAATTTCCTAACTTTTGAGTGTCTGACTTTGCAACTTTAATATTTTTTTAAATATATTTATGTATGTAATATAATAGTAAAATAATCCAACATGATGAGATAAATTGTTTTTTTTAATTATTATTATTATTGGGGTGGGGGGAATACACACATTTTTAATCCTAAAAGACCTGCTTTTTAACTAGTGGGTGAATTTTACTTTGAGACTCCTGAAAGTGAATCTCTAAGAGATTGGTGGGAGGGGGGCAAAGTGAGAAAGTAAACAGTAACACTCATGTTGTGTTTCACAATAACAATTTGTCTGCTCATTACATGGTGTCAAAAATATGAAACTCATAGATGTATTGTTATCACATTTCTTATCTGGACTAAAGCTTTCCATCAGATGGTGTTAACAGCCAATGTATACACATCTGGCTCAGTCATGAATTTTTAATTGATGAATACTAAATGAGAATTAAAGGTGTCTTCAAATCTGATGGGAAGCTGTAACGGGTTGGATCACAGAAACCCCCTTGGGAACTGCCAACTGATGTGCCAAGACTACTTCTACCCCTGCTTTCCTGCCCTGGCAGCTTATCTTCAGCACCCGTCTTGTTGAGCCAGACATGCCCGTCTGCTCCAACACAGACCCAGGGTCTGAATTACTTGCCCTACAGCTGCAGGCTTAACCTGAAAGCAGGTTACAGAAGTGTTCTCATCTTTAACACTCAGATGCCCAACTCCCAACGGGGTCTAAAACCCAAATAAATCCATTTTACCTCGTATAAAGCTTATACAGGGTAAACTCATGAATTGTTTGCCCTCTATAACACTGATAGAGAGAGATGCACAGCTGTTTGCACCCCCCCCCCCCAGGTATTAATACATACTCTGGGTTAATTAATAAGTAAAATGTGATTTTTATTAAATACAGAAAGTAGGATTTAAGTGGTTCCAATTAGTAACAGACAGAACAAAGTGAATTACCAAGCGAAATAAAATAAAACATACAAGTCTATGTCTAATACAGTAAGAAACTGAATACAGATAGTATCAGAGGGGTAGCCGTGTTAGTCTGAATCTGTATTTCACAACAGAGGGTCCTGTGGCACCTTTAAGACTAACAGAAATATTGGGAGCATAAGCTTTCGTGGGTAAGAACCTCACTTCTTCAGATGCAAGTAATGGAAATTTCCAGAGGCAGGTATAAAATACCTGTGGTATAATTGATTTTTCAGTTGGGTAGCTGAACTGAAAAATCTAGAAGAAAATGGTTTGTTTTGAATTGACTTTTTTCATGCCAATAGAAAACAAAGCAAAATTGTGCTAGTCAAAGAAAGTGAAACATTGATTCAAATCAATGTTCCATTTTTCTTTTGCTAAAACCATTTACCGAATTTAACCAAAATCACAAATAGTTTGTCACCCCAAAACTGCATTTTTTTTGGTGAATTTACTATTCATTGAAAAAGTTTCACACAGCTTTAGTTTTGAGGGCCAATAAAGAGTGTTTTGTGTGGAGGCTGCATGCAAGGAGGGGACTGGTGACATTTCAACTTCATTTTGTAAGCATTGCATTTTGCCAGGTTTGCTTCAGGTTCACACACTCCAGTTTTGTTATCCATGGCCATGGCAAGCTTATGGGCTCAAAGAGAAGAGCTATAATGTTATTCCTTACTCAAGTGAATACTCAGGATTCCTCGGGGTTTAGGTGTCTGTGAATGCATGGGACACAGTAAGCAAAGTTAATTCCAATGTACGTAATTGAAGTCAGTGCCCAGTGGCAGGTGAAAGTGTCAACCACTTTTTCATAGAATCATAGAACTGGAATGGAACTTCAAGAGGTCATCTAATACAGTCCCCTGCACTCATGGCAGGATTCTAGACCATTCCTGACAGGTGTTTGTATGCGTGCAACTGATTTGTTCCTTCCTAAATGGAGTACTTTGCATTTGTTCTTATTGAATTTCATCCTATTTACTTCAGACCATTTCTCAAGTTTGTCCAGATCAATTTGAATTTTAATCTTATTCTCCAAACCACTTGCAACCCCTCCCAGCTTGGTATTGTCCGCAAACTTTATAAGTGTATTCTCTATGCCATTATTTATATCACTGATGAAAATATTGAACAGAACCAGACCCAGAACTGATCCCTGCAGGACCCCACTTGTTATGCCCTTCCAGCATGACTGTGAACCACTGATAACTACCCTCTGGGAACAGTTTTCCAACCAGTCTTGCACCCACTTGATAGTAGCTCCATCTAGGTTACATTTCTCTAGTTTGTTTATGAGATGGTCATGCGGGACAGTACCAGAAGCTTTACTAAAATCAAGATATACCACATCTACCGCTTCCCCCCCATCCACAAGGCTTGTTACCCTGTCAAAGAAAGCTATCATCTTGGTTTGACACGATTTGCTCTTGACAAATCCATGCTGACCGTTACTTATCACCTTATTATTTTCTAGATGTTTGCAAATTGATTGATTAATTATTTGTTTCATTATCTTTCCAGGTGTAGAATTTAAGCTGACTGGTACATAATTCCCTGGGTAGTCTGTATTTTCAGGAAATACTTAGCACCTTGCAAGATCAGGCTCCCAAAACAATAGCTTAACTCTACTCCCCCCTGAAGTCTTTGATTTTAATAACTCAGGGCAAGTCTACACTTAACATGCTGCAGCTGTGCTGCTGTAGCACTTCAGTTAAGATGCTACTACACTGAGGGGAGATCTTCTCCCATCAGCATACTTAATCCACCTCTGTGAACCTTCCCATCAACATAGCGCTGTCTACACCGAGGGCTAGGTTGGTATAACTGCGTTACTTGGGGGAATGACATAGTTATACTGATGTAAGTTTATAGTGTAGACCTGGCCTTGTTCTTACGTATTACTAGTAGCATGGGTAAAGAAATACAGGCCAGATTCTCAGCTGGTATAACTTGGCATACATCCATTGACTTTAATGGAGCTATGCCAATTTATACCAGCTGAGAATCTGGCCTTATGCTTTTTAGTAACATGACTTTAACCCAACAATATTTCCTTAATAGTTTTAGAAGAGTTAGTATTTGAAATCCTAAACATCTTATGTTAAGCATATCCTTTGAGCTTCATATTTGCTACCAGGTCTTATCAGGATGACAGCACATTACTGGAATAATTAAAGGTATCTTATTCTTTCCATCTTCACCTCTATGAAAAAAAGCCCCTATCTTGTTTTACTTCTAAACATAACTGATCACCAGATTGTTAGCTGTAGGCATGGATTATATTTTTCTAATTTAAATCCACAGAATGGAGGAGTCTCTAATAAACCTCTTTGTCAAATCTTGAGCCATCTGATGCAGCATAGGTATCAGACTTGTCTGCTACAGCCAATGTGATAGACAGATGCCTTTTAAAAACACATGTAGAAAAATGAGGGTGAATTTATGAAGTCTTTGTTTTAATAAAGAACCAAATTGGATGCTGCTGCTAGATGTCAGTTATAAAATATATTGAGTCGTCTCAAGTAAAAGTGTTTAATACTGACTTCTCATTTTCAGTACTTAATGGGATGTGATTGATTACAGAACAGTGGTGGTTCTTGCAAATGTGGAATTATATATCAGAATAAACAACAGGTGTTCTGTATTTTTTTTTCTTTATGAAATATATTTAGAAAGTGAGTCTCTGAGAGACATTAAAGAAAAATGATCAAGAACTGATTATATATGAATGAAATGAGGTAATGTAGATTACTGTGTGGCATTTTAAATACTTAAAAAAAAACCTGTGGAAGTGTTAGAAACTATTCTTCCTGGGAAAGCAGTTAAATGGGAATTGTCTTTGAAACTTGAAACATATTAAATTACTCAAAAGTAAGAGGGCTCCATTATAACTTATAGTACCTGATGTGTGAGCCATTAGCATGTGCACATTTAAACATATGCATGATTACAATTGTGATGAGTTAGCAAATGCAGCTGCACAACATTAATCCATCCTATTGACAAATATTGTAATAGAAATAGTATATTTTAGGGGTGAATTATCCCCTTTGTGTGTTCTATATATAAAAGCAATTACTATTGACAGATCTATGCACTGAGAGAAGCATATGTCCATAATTATTTTAGTATTTAAGACTGAAATTTCAAATCTGTACCCAACCTAAAATTATGACAATATTTATCATTGTCTTCCATTAATCTTAGAATGGGAAATGACCTTCTTTGTACTGTGCATTCCATTACAGATGTGGTTCTAATGTTTCAGAAAATGCATTTTTTCAAGGCGATATTACACATGTGGCTAGATTCATTAACGGGATTTATACTCAGTGTGGCAAAGTCTAAATTTTAGGTGACCTCCACCTGCTGGAATCTACAGTCCTGACTTGGTTTCCTATACAATGCATGGGGAGAGTTAGGTGCCTAAGAAAGGGCTCCACAAAAGTTATCATGATGAGTGAGAAGCTCCCAAAGTTAGTCACCAGGAAATGCAGAGGAGAAAGATGTATCCTAAAACCCCACTCATCAAATGGACTTTGATGCCTAACTTATTTCCACTTGGGAGTCACAGCAGTGAACCCTCTGCTCAAGTTAGGCACTAAGCCAGGTCAGTTCTTTCTCCCAAAAAATCCTGAGGAGGATATTCTCTTATTATAAGCCTTATCCCAGTGGTTAGCACATTTACCCATAATGTGGGAGAGCCTCGTTCAATCCCCACTCTGCCTAAATTGGAGGAGATACTTGAACCCAGGTCTCCCACCTCCTCTTACAGTGCCCTAACTACTAAGCTATGGGTTATTGTGGGGCAAGTTTCTCCTTTGTAAAATAGTCTTAGGGCCAGAGAAAGAGTATGTCTGAGGGTGGAGAGGAATGACTTCATAACCAGTGGTTAGGTTACTGACCTGGGATGTGAAAGACTCAAGTCCTGCTTGAAATCAGACAAAGTGGGCACTGAACCTGGATCTCCCCCATCCCATGTAAGTGCTCTAACTACTGGGCTAAAGTTTATAAGAGGGGCATCCTCCCAGTGTTGCTTTTTCTGGTAGGTGACCTCTGAGCACACCTACCAAATCAGGTCTCACAGGCAAAACAGGTAGTGGAATACCTAGTCTGAGGGTCCTCCTATGAGTTAAGTGTGGGGTGTAGGAACACTGGGGACTTTACCAGTGGAAATTTAGGTGTCTAGAGACTTTAGGCACCTCAAGGGTTAGGCAGCAGCTAAGTAGGGGTTTTGAGGATCTAAATTTTGGACGTAAGTGCTTAAAGTGGCAGTTAGGCCAAATCTCTTTGTGGATCTAGTCTGTGTTGTTTTTAACTGTGGGGAAAGCTACTCAGCTTGTGCATACCTCCTTTGAAGTGAGCAGAGCTGTGCCAGTTACACAAATTGAGGATTTGGCCTATGTGTTTTAACTATTAAATTTATTAGATAAAATTAATGCAGGTGTATAAGACTGATGCAAGGCTCCTATACCATTTAATTGCTGTGATGGGCCTGTGAATGATTATACTTCTAGCAGAACGGCCGCATAAGGTGGGCATAGGCTCATTTTCCCTCACAAGTACCCTGACCTTTTCTCCTACAAGATTTATATTGCTCCCCAACCTTACTTGTTGCTTTCTTCTGAAGGCTTCACCGCCTCCCTTCCTGATATCTTCTGGTGTGGGGGGTAGGTGGCTAACTCATCACATTTTCTATCTTCAGTGGAAATGGCAAGGATCAATTATCCCCTGAGACAACGTTAACACAGCAGGTAGGTTTCAGAGTGGTGGTAGCTGTGTTAGTCTGTATCAGCAAAAACAATGAGGAGACTGCTCCCATGTCTCCCGCATTAAGTCTAATAGGCCCCGCAGCCATATAGTAGCTTGAACAGGGAAAATTTTGTTGATGACTGGGGTACCTCATGGATTGCCAGAAGTAAGTGCGGGAGTAGCTGATCCCACCGACGTAGCTCCTCTGGGGGGAACTTGTACAGCATTTCCTTCAGAGGAATCGTTCCACCAGTCCGTCAGTCTGTGGGTGGTAGGCAGAGGTGCATAACTGTTTAGCTCCCAGGAGTTCGCATACCTGCTACAACAGCTGGGAGGTGAAATCTGTGCCCTGGTCCATTAGGGTTTCCTGGGGCAGGCCACTTGAGCAAAGACCTTCACTAGTTCACCGGCGATGGTTCGGACAGTGGTGCTCTGCAATGGCACACACTCGGGAAAACGGGTGGCATATCCATGATGACCAACACATACTGGAATCTCGCGGCACCTCTTGGGAGCGGGCCCACCAGGTACATGGCCACCCGCTCAAATGGCATCTCCACTATGGTCATGGAGACCAGAGAACCTTGGGCACCCTGGAAGAGCTGCTAATTGGCACTCCAGGCAGGAGCTACAATAGTTTCTCACCTTCTCATGAACACTGGGCCAGAAGAACCACGTCAGAATCCAGGCGAGGATCTTTTCATGGCCCAAGAGCCCTGCGGCAGCGATGTTGTGTGAGAGCTTCATTACTGCTCGTCGGTGACACTGAGGCACCAAATTCTCAGTGGAGAAGTAATTTATATTCATTGAGGATGAATGGAAAACAAGGCCTGGAAAGCCTGTAAGCAGCACATCATTCTTAACTCACAAATCTTAAGTGGGTTAAGAATTATGCAAAATGTAGTAATTGATCCTTACATAAAAGAAACATGTTGTAAATGTCTTATTAGAAGGCATGCTACCTACAACAATATTCAAGTTCAATTTTAATGGTTTGAATTTTTCCGTGGATAAAAGAACTTGTCAAGATGGATTAATAATTCTATCTTCAAGCACCATTTCCCAGAACAGCAGTTTTAAGTAAATTTTAAGGGGGATACAATATTGCCAATCCCAAACATTCAAATATCACGAGTCAGGACTAAAAAAAAAGCACCCTGATAATGGCTTAAAAACCATGAGATTTCAAACAAATATTATAATACATTTTTAATTTTTTTTATCTGCCTTCTGGTTTTGTAAATTTTCTGGGTGCACTCAGGTCACATTTCAAACTTTTCTCCTCAACCATAGGGCTAGAGGCATATTTTTTTATTTAAAAAAACCCAAACACCTTCAAATCACATGGATCCAGGAGCTTGGGCTTTATGAACCCCCGTCCCCCCGACTCAAGATAAAATCACAAGAGTCGGCTACCATAATAAAATATAACCCCCCATCATATACCCATGTAGGAATTCCTATAATGATATATAACGTAGATATTTAATAAATGTATGTTAGGGTAGTAGGGTTTCTGTTGACCCGCCCGTTAACAAGTGGCAGAACCCTGCCTAAGAATTGTAATGTTACTAACTCATTATGACATAATTAACTGTACCTGGACAAATGGGAGGAGAAAATGGTTTCTTAGGGATCTAGGCCACAGGAGGTCCTCAGGGAAAATCACAGGCAAAGAAAAATCAGGGAGGGAATGTAACTTCTGATTTGTGGTGGAATGATACTAGTAAAGTCACATCTCAGGAAGGTAATGAGTTTGGATGCTAACTCAGGGTCTGTCTGATGTTTTTTAAAGCAAGGGGTAGAGACTCAATTTGTTCATAAGACCAAAGTAGCATGATCCAGATAGGTAATTCCTTGTCCCCTCTGCACCTTTGCATCAAAGGCCCTGATCTTCAAATTACATGTGTTTAACTTTACATATGTGAGTAGTCCCTTTTGATTTCAACTGACAGCAGAGCAAAATACTTTCCAATCCTAAATGTGCACGCTCACACTCTCTCTCTCTCTCCCCTCCCCAGACCTCATCTTATCAGCCTTAATAGGAATAGTTTGAACATAGTGGGGGTGTGAATGCATGGCTTTCAAGAGTGAAGAACTTAATGAGGGGGAACTAATTTTTTTTGCGCAGATATAGTGTCCCATACCTTTTTCACAGCTAATTTATGAATAATATGTTCTTAGAGTTCTGTTTCCTTAAAATATTCATCCAGCTGCATTTGGAAATTAAAAGCACAGAAGCAACATTGTTTATTTCAGATGTAAGCTTTTAGGAAGATGATCTTCTTTCAGTTCCATTATAATGTGACTGCATGAAAACAAACCTTTCTGGATACTGAGTCCCCCCACAGTACAGTACTCAGTGATTCTGAAGATGGTGCTGTTTTTGCACCTCTAATTTAAGATCAAAGCTTTCTAAAAGTTTAGTATATAGTATTAAAAAACCCTGCACAAATGACTGGACAGCCTATTGAACTGAATCCTGACATTCATCATTTAGGATTACAATGTAACTGAAGTTCTACAAAAAGCCCCAATTGAAATTAGTTTGACAATCTGTGTTTTATTCCCTCTAGGCTACATGACATATCTCAAACCCACATTGTACAATTTGGTACAAATTGCAGTTTACTGGGACTATGATGGATGACAGAGTAAGTTGGAATAAGTTACATCTGGCATCTAAACATGATTGCTAGTCCAGGGTGATATAGTAGGAGACTGAGATCATAACTGCATCAAATCTGTCAAGTAGGCAAACACAGATAGAGTCCAGGATTATTTAACTGTTTCAGGTGACAATTTTGACACCAAAACTTTGATAATTATTCATTCCATTGCTTTTGAAATACTTGGAGATGGAGGTATGACCCCCCAAAAGGGCAGGGAGCCAGGGATTCCTCAGTTCTCATTGTATCTTTGAAAGCAAGTCCTCTTGTGGCTTTCGGGGGAAGTATTATAAAGCTGGAAGGTTGTTTTATGGGCATATTTGCCCTCACATTTTTGCATTTTCAGTAAAGCTTTGTGGGTGCAAATCTGAGTTTTTGCACTTCTAATTATCTGATTTTCTCCAGCAGTCAATTAGTTAAAGGAGCAAGAATTCTGATTGTGCCTGAGATTGGCTGGAAGGCACAAAGTGTACCCATAAAAGGAGTCTACCTTTTTAAAAAATAAGCCCTTAATCTACATGACTTTTTTTCACTGTCCCTGCAATGAGAATAACAATTCATATAGAGGTTGAGAGGATGAAGGCCTAGGGTGTGTCTTGGACTGTCCAGCTGAGCAAGGGATTCATTGAGAGTAAGAATAGTTCTTACATGTCTAACAGGGTCACCTGGATCTTGGGACCAGAGTAAGAGTGAATGGTGCTACATATCTGCTTATTCCCCCAGAGTGGGCAGCTGGAGGTACGGAATGAGCAGAGCAAAGGTTCCACTACCAATTGTTGACCAGAATATCTGAGTGGGTGAGATGGGGGTGGCAGGAAGGGAGTATTTGCTCTAAAAGTGCCATAGAAATGCTCTGTATTTTCTATGAACTTATATTCGGTCAGTAAGTAGGGCATTTGGTGATATATAGCCAGCCTTACAAGCACTGGAAGCCAACAGCTACATGAGGGATGTTGGAAAGACAGTAGTAAACAACAGGCAGCAGTTTGTACTATATGTTCTAGCTAAAGACACTTAATAAACATTTGTGCAAATTAAAATAAATTAGTAAATCAAACAAAAAAACACTTCAGGTTCTGAACAGCAGATGTTCATGGAAACCGATCCTGATAAAATTCAGAGACACAGAACAATGCCTTAGATCAGTGGCTTTTGAACTTTTTAGGCTGCATAGCCCTTTCCAAATAATGTAGTGTACTGCACACTCCCATTTGAGACTGAGTCATAACATACCTATGAAAACAAAATAAAAAGGTCTGTAATGGATGACATGATGCGTTGTCCACCATTACAGGATTGCTCTCGGTTACCCCCTGGTGAGCGCTCACTTACCCCAGTCTGAAAACCACTGCCTTATATCTTGTCCGCTGCACTCTCAAGGCACTGACAATATAAAAATGTAAGGGAGGTACACTGATTGGGAGCCCAAGTACCAGTAACTACTCTGGGCACACACAAAAATCGCTTGTCTCAGAGAGATATTTTTAAACTATTGTTCAAATAAAATATGTTAAAAGTCTTCAGAGTAGGGTCAGGCTGATAGGTTACTTACTGAAGGTAATTTTCAGTGAAGTTGTCACTGTATTTCACATGTTCAATGTATATTGAGTATGTTTACTAAGGTTAAGTGGTCAGACACTTTGCTGGTGATCTTGAATGGCTTCTGCAATTAACAATAGGCCACACACATTTACTATTGTCTTTAGTTGAAACTAAAATGTATAAGTCCTTGGGAGTGAGGAAAGAAAAAAAAAAAAAAAAAAACAGAGCTCAATGACCTGGTATCACCAGTTTAGCGGATTGTGCTGCAGATACATCATTTGTCAATACAGATGCAGGAGAAATGGCAGTGGTTTAGAGAAGTGTTTAATGAATCACAAAATTGCAGTGAATTCTATAAGTTTATGTATTAACAGAAACCAACACACCATCTGTGTATACTGTACAAATGTATCTTTTTCTGTTACTAAAGGGGATTTTTATGACATTTGAATGTCTCCTTCCCCATCCCAGACATGCTAGAAACAGGGAATTAAAGAAACCCTGTTATTTTAGATAAAGGTATTAAAAGGAATCATTTATCACAATTCCCAACAAAGAAGTAACTCTAAGTTATGGTATCCAGCTAATTTGAACAACCTTTGATGTAATATAAAAGAGGTGATCAAGCTGTGGGGGGGGGGGGGAATCAAATTCATGAAAAGATTCCTTTAATATATTCATATAATTACATGACCATTCAAGTTTGTACAATGGGATCTGTATTGCTTTAAAATAAAGAGGTTTACAAACTCCCTGAAAGTTTGAGGTAATTAGTAGGTGGAATAAAGTGATTTACTTTCTCCTTTGGAACCACTTTTTTTCTTTTTATAGAAAACCGGGCAATCTGATCCTTAACCTTGAGCCAGAATTATAAACCATTCTTTTAAATTTTGCACATAGAAATACTATCTAGGCTATAATTTCATGCCTTGGTAGAGTACTTTTAAGATGCCTGAGAGCAGAGAAGACATTGACATTAATCTTAAATGTTACTGCAGCAATATTTTATAGGAAACCTTTTCTTAGGTCCTTAACTCTGGAACTAAACATACTAGATGCTATTATGAAATGGACTAGTAAATATTCTTCCTGTAGACTTAATTCCCTTAGTTTAAATAGGTCTTTGAAAAGCAAGCAGTCATTAGAGCTTAATTACTTGAATATTATACTTAATTTGTTTAGGTAAAAGAAATAAAAAAAATCAGTTTAATATCCGTTCAGTTTAGCAATTTTGACTGGTAAGAAAAAACACTAGTCATGTGTACAATCTTCTACAATTTAAAATATGACAAGTCTAACTGAGATCCCCATCAAGTGAAATTGTGCAGGAAGAAGAAATGGTAAATGCGAAAACTTGTTAACCTATTGGTAGAGTGCAAGAATATAGACTTAAATCTTCAAGATGTAAACTCCCTCTGTCTCAAGCGATGTTTTTCAGACACTGTCTTCCATAGGAGAGTGAAGAGGATGGAATAGGCTTTGCTTGAACTTGAGCTGAATGCAGTGATGACCATGCTCTTTGCAGGAAGGATTTTATAATTCTGTTTTTGTCTTAGCTGACCCTAGAATTATGAAGAAAGCTACTAAGAAAAAAAGTAAACAATTTATTACATTTGGTACAGCATTGAATATGCTATATGCATACCTATGCAACAAGCCAAGTTAAGGAACATCATGTAAGAAAAAATGTCTGACCTTCACATCATCCTCTGACCCACCCTATTTTTAGATGTGAAGTTCAAGAACTTCACAAAGCAGTTTGTAGAGGAGTATGTAATCCCTCCAGTACTGTTTAGAGCTGGGTAAAATATATTTTGACAAACAGTTTATTCTTCAAAAAAAAATGCAGTTTTGGGTTGACCAACGCTATTTGTGAATTCAACACGAATTCACTGAATAGTATCTTGGAGGGAAAACTGGAGATAGATTCAAAACAGGTCTTAGGTCCTTTTCACAAATCTCATAGTAGTGTCCCCCCCCACCCCCTTATGCCCAATACTTTAGTGGTTAGGGATATGTCCTGGGATGTGGGAGACCCAGGGTGAAATGCCTGATCTGTAGCAGCGACTTAAACATGATTTCCCTACTTCCTAGGTGAGTGCCTTAGTCACCAGAGTATTGGCTATTCTGGGGTGGGTCTCTCTCATTCTCTCCTGTTGAAGTTGTTCCACTTTGTATAAATAATAATTGAGGCAGGGACAGGACCCTCCCTCCCCCCCTCTGGGTGGGTGCCTCACCACTGGGGTACAGAGCCGTTCTCATGCTTTCTGTGGCCCAATAATTATTTTTAAGTGTTCTATACAAAACAGAACAGCTTCAACAGGAGAGTCAGAGAAAGAAACACCCTAGAACAGCCAATGGCCTGGTGGTTAGGGCCCTCAGCTGGGAGGCTGGAGACACGTGACTTGAAGTTCCTCCTCCAGAGCAGAGATCTGAACCTCCTTCTTCCACATTTCAGGTAAGTCCTAACCGCCAGGCTATGGGATGTAAGTGGGGAGGCCTCATTTTGTGAAGCTAGCCTTTTATTTCCTTTTATTTAAAAAGGTTTAAACTGTCAAGTCAAACTAAACATTTCATTTGGGAAACAACAACAAAACAAAAATAAAAAAGTGGGGAGTAGGGAAGAATCTGATTCTTTTGATAAACTGAAAATTAAAAAAATAAATCTGATTTTGGGTCCACCTGAACTGAGTTTTTGTTTTTCAATTTTTTTTCAGATCCACCAGCAAACAAAAAATCAGTTATAAAACTAGAGTTCAAGCCAAAAAATACTTTATACTACAACAATTTAGGTAGTCTAGGAGGTAAAGAGCCACAAAGCCTGATTCTGATCTTGCAACAGTATAAATCTGTAGCAAAATAATTTGAGTCAATATAATTGACACAGTTGTAAAAACAGGGTAGATTAGTTCAGAATCAGGCAGGAGAGAATTATAGGATCCTGCATGCATTCAATGTCTTGAGTAAAGAATAGGTCAGATTTTCAAAAGCAGCTAAATAAATTCAGCGCACAAGTCACATTGATTTTTAATTTGGACTCATGCTTCTAAATTGTTTAGGATATGTCTACACTGCAATTAAAAACCCACGTCTGGCTTGTGCCGGATGACTCAGGCTCAAGAGCTTGGGCTAAGGGGCTGTAGGTATTTGGGTTCAGGTTTGGGCTGGAGCCTGGGTTGTAGGACCCTGTGATGTGGGAGGGTCCCAGAGCTCAGGCTGCAGACCAAGCCCAAATATCTACATCACAATTAAACAGCCCCTCAGGAGATTTTAATTCAGCTGGCACAGGTCAGCTATGGGTTTTTAATTGCAGAGTAGCAATACCCTTAGGTGCAGGGTGGGATATTTCCGAAGTGCCTATCATATTCAGTAGACCTGAGTCCTGCATCTCTTCCACCAGGAGTGACTCTACATAGTGAAGCAAATTCTTGGTTTTGCTCTTAAATTCCTTCAGTGTGAAATATTACCTGGAAGGGGGAAAAAAAAAAACAAACCCAAACATTCTTCTGTCTCTTTTAAATGAATGCAGAAATGAAGCAGTGTTGTATTCCTTCCCTGTGCCCTCCAAAAACAAGGGATTTTTTAACTTCTCCTGTAGTCCTTATCAAGTTTTGTATCCGCTACTATTGCTTCACGTCCTACATTATAACTGGAGATGAGCCCAAGAGTTCAGAGGTGTTTGGATCTGTTTTAGTTAAGCTGAAAAATTCTGATTAAGGTAATAATTTTCCCAAATATTGGAAGCTGGAAGTAGGCTTTATTGGTCTGACCCTTCTCTCATTACAACTCAGTGAACTGGTACTATCACTGAAACACTCCCGCACATGAGAGGAAATGTGATTCTCAGAGCTAACACCATGAATTTATCAGTATATTACAAGCAGGGAAGAAAGCATATGTGAAATAATGTGTGCTCATCCAATATGAAAATTTGGTGAATGCAATATCTGTCTCAATTTCTCATTGATGCCTGGGTTTTGGCATAAAATGAAGAATGAAGCGTGTGGTAAAGCAAGATGAAAGATTAATATACTGTATCATATTTTCAGTTTCTTCCTCAATTATTGAGAGGAAAAAAAACTGTCATTCACAGTATAGTGTTATTTTTCTTGTGCTTGTTTCCCACATAAATAGATCTTTTAGGCCTGCAAGTCATTACGTTCTCATAAGAAATAGAAAAGTTATGTAAATAACAGAGTAGAGCAAAGTAGAGTAAAACAGAGTAGAGCAAATAATGCATTGTTGAAATATGATTCACATAAAAGCACTAAAATGAAGTTGATGATGAGATATTTTAAATAACCAGTACAGAATGACTTTTACACCTTCTGTTTCAAACATGCATGACCCCCATGGACATTTTAAACTGTATTATTAACCCAGGATAACCCCTGTAAAATAACAAGAACAAAATCAGCTATTATAGATTTCTGAGAAATTTGTCCAGCATTATGTGTCACTCAGGAACTCAAAAGTGTCTTTCTGTATGGAATTTCAGAGAACACGTCTTCTTTTTCTGCAGGATGGAAGAGCTTCTTATCAGTCACTATTATCTTTCAATTTTTTAAAATGAAGCGATGACTGTGTTTAGTTGCAAATGCAAAGCATTATGAATCACAGTGTTCTGCTGATGCCTTAGTTGACTTTCTACTTTTGTTTTTATCTTCTGATCTATTATAAGTTGCTAACAGATATTGTAATTTATTACTTTAGAAAAGGCCGCTGAAAAAATAGAAATGATCTGAATAGTTAGTTTGAAAACCGTTTCTGAATATTTATTAAAGGGTTCTCTGTCTGACATATAAACAGCTTTTGCCCAATTGTCTCCCTTGCCAAAAACAAAAAGAAGAGCAGCAGAGGTAGCCCAGAAACTACTAACATTTATGCCGATGTTCAATATCTATTTTTTTTTATCCTTCTAAATCAAGAACCTAATCCTGTAGTCCTTTAACTCACAAACTCTTAAGGTATAAACTGTAATGAGACACCCACAGCTGGCCCATGCCAGCTGACTCAGGTTTGTGGGGATTGGGCTAAGGGGCTGTTTTATTGCTGTGAAGAAGTTCAGGCTCAGGCTGGGGCTGGAGCCCAGACTCTGACGCTCACATTGCAGGGTCCTAGAGCCCTGGCCTCCAGTTTGACCCCAAAAGTCAACACCACAATTCAATATGCTCTTAGCCTGAGCCCCATAAAACTAATTCAGTTGTCACAGACCAGCCCCAGTTTTTCATTGGAGTATAGACATATCCTCAGTAACTAAGGGGAAGTTACATTAAATACTGAAGCATCGGGGCCTTTCAGTTTTAAACTGTGTGTGTGTATACTATATTACATATAACAGATATTAAAAGAATGTTTAAATGTGCAAAGTCAAGCACTCAGATTATAATGCTTTATGCATATATACTGATACATTGATTATGAGATCATATTATTTCACAGACCCCTGCCTAAATCATTTCAGAGTAATATCACTGCAAAATTATCCCAGTGCCAAATTTCCAGTTCCAGCTCTAAGCCATAAAGATGTACTTCAGCTGTCAATGAAACAATCAAAAGAATGGATTAATACAGTTAAATTTCCTAATCTTCCCCTAATCTCCATCCTAAAACCAGCAGAACTATTTTTTTTCTGAAGTGTTTTAAAAAAATCAGCATGAGGCAGAGAGTAAACATGGAAAATTTCAGCCCAAATGGATTGCTATGCAAATTATAAGCAATTAAAACAGGTGTTTATAATGAAAAGTGATGGCAACCTTTAACTACACATGTCAACACATGCATACCCTATAATGTACTCTTATAATAGGAACTTGACTTATTCCTTTGAAAGTCTGTGGGAGAGAAAAAAGGAGGGTTATATGTTCGAATACTTAATAAATGAAAGAAGCCTTTTAGATATAGAATGGGACAAAGGTCCTTCTTACTGTCTGTCAAAGAAAGGGGAAGTGTGCCTTGTCCCACAATAGCTGTTATCTATTATTCTACCGAGAAGATGCAGTAGGAATAACAAAGTAGAAGTCTCCCCACGAGTCTGCCTCCATGATAACAGGTGAATTTTGTGATATGGAAACCTGCCTTCTGGCAATTGCATGAACTTGTTTCCACCCACCCCAACACCTCTTATCAGATAGTAACAACTTTTGGTTATTAATGGCATGTCCTGGATTTGAACTGGTGACCAAGAGCACAAAAGCCTCTATTGCCTTTTACAAATCACCGGAGAGAGATGTAGCTACTAACAATGGGATTCATAAAAGCCAGCATGCTCTATGAGGAGCTGCCTAAGCAAGGCAATAGAAAATGCTAAGGAGAGAGGTGTGCCCTAAGTCCTGCTCCTCAAAGGGATTTAGGTGCCCAACAGGAGGCTTTTCCCTCCTTCCATTCACAACTGTGATCCCTCTTTTGGCATTAGGCACCTAAGCCACATCAGTCCTTTTTGTAGCTGCCCTCCACCAAAAAATGGGGAGAGAAGGAGGGGGAAATGATGAAATATTTAAATATTCATTGAGCCAGAGAGACAGAGGCTTGTCCACACACTGTGTTGATCTGCACCACAGGGAAGTAAATTTTAGTGCACACCAGAATGTTTTGCACTAGCCCATTTGGACCCTGCTGGCATGCACTAAAAGTTCCCTGGAATGTATCAGTATTGTTTGAAATGGAACTAACAGGCACTAGGGAACTTTAGTGCCTATCAGCAGGGTCCACACAGGCCAGTTAGTGTGTGACACACTCGTGTGCATGAAATTACACCTGTAAGCATGTGGAGAAGCCCTAACATTGACTCTATACTCTAGTGTTTTACTCTAGGGGGATCCAGGTTCCAGTCCTACTCCAATTAATTTTAAAGTATTTTATACAAAGTAGAACAAGTTAAGCAGGAGAGACTCACTCCAAGATGCTCTATAGCTCAGTGATTATGACACTCACCTGGGTAGCGGGAGACCTGAATTGAAGCCCTTGCTCCAAATCAGGCTAAATGGGGATTTGAACCTGCTTCTCCCACATCTGTGATGAGTGCACTAAGCTTAGGGCTGTTGATATTCAGGGGTGGTAGTCCTAGCACAGCATGTTTTGTGCAGGGTTCAATCTGGTCAGTGTATTATAAATTGAACTCTGAACACATCTACTAGACCAGGCCTCATATGCAAGATAGATTGCGGGTGGGGGGAGAGGGGGCTTGGTTTGAAGATCCCACTCAGGCTTAGGCTGGAGCTAGGTACCAAGAAGCTCAGTGCCAACAGGTCTTAGGGGTCCTTTTGTATGCATACATTTCCAGCAGAAATGTAGGTGCCATAAGGACTTTACTGGTGGAAACTTGGGTGCCTACAGAGTTAAGCAGCAGCTGAGCAGGGGGCTTGAATATCTCCATTTTAGATGTAGGTGCCTAAATCCCTTTGTTGATTTAGCCCATGCTGTATATACCCCAATGTCATTTGTGTATGTCTGTGTGTATATGAATGAAAGTCTGGTAAGGTTATACTATATTTGAAGACAGCAATGAATTTTTATTCAATTTAGTATTCATTGTATATGTGCTAGTAAGCACTTAGTAGAGTTTAATAAGCAAATGATAGATTCATCTAATTGCTCTGCCCTTAACTCAGTTTTATATACTAAATGCAGATTTAAATTCCTATTAGAACATTAAATTGTTAATAAATGGTTCAGGCACTTAATTAATATATATCAAGAAAGCTAGAGCAATTATTAGATAATTATTGCTACATATTTTTAAAATGTGCAGTTGTCTACCTTATAACCTTACTTTTATGCCAGTACCTGCTCTCTTTCTCTGTGTAATAATTCTATTTGTAAAATTATTATCCTTTCAACTACATTTTGTAAAATAAAAATGTGGTACATTAATCAGAATACTATTGCATATTTATAGTTGACTAGATCAAGCATTTAAGTGAAATTATTTTGCTAAAAGCATAAAGCCAAAAAGTAATTCATCATGTAGTATCGTGAGAGGGCCCCCTGTGAGTGATGTCTTTCCTGTGTCTTTTGTTGAACTTTTCCTTGCTTTCTGTCTTTTGCTTTTAATGTATTGTACATTCAAGGCACTCAGGGCACAACACCAGGTCTGCCTCTGTCCCCATCTGGACATGGAGCACTATTTAACATTGTAGAACTTCTAAAAATGGCCTCACCTACAGGAAATAGGAGTGGATAATACGATGTGATGGAACGAGAATGTTGCATTGAGCTTGAGTTCAAGAAAATTGCCAGCCTTCAATGGGTGCTTTGCTTCCCAGAAACAACAAGGACAGAACAGTATCTATTCAGAGAAGGTACATCTACATTTGAGTTGGGAGGTATGATTCCCATCTCCTGAAGATGTACCCATGCTGGCATTATTAGAGCTAGCGTATAAAAATAGCAGGGTGTTCACAGCAGCATGGGCAGCCAGTCTGGCTATCTGCCCTCAGTACAATCCTGCTTGACCTCCTGGATACATACGCCAGTGCAAAGTCTGAGCCACTTCCCATGCTGCTGCAGACACTATTTTTAGGTGCTAGCTCGAGCACATGTATACAAGCTGGGAATCGCACCAACCAGCTCAAACGTAGATGTACCCAGTGACTGTTGTTATGATCCTCCCTTTTGAGGGCTGCATGGTGGCGGCTCCTTGCTTGTCCCCTCCCATCTCCTGTGCACTCATGTAAGGGTAGATCATAACCACCAGTTCAGTAGGTATGAGCCCTGGTGACTGAGCCCTGAGGATGCCCTAAATGGGTAGCACACTATAGTTTATTTAAAATGTAAGGACATTGTGATATTTATTATTAAATATTGGTTATTTGTATTATGATAGCACTTGGAAAACCTAACCAAGACCAGGGCCCCATTGTGCTAGGCTGTGGGCAAACACATAGCAAGAGACAGACCCTGCCCTACATAGCTTGTAGTCTAACTAGAAAACAAAGCAGAAGGTGGGAGAGGAAAAAAGAAGCCCACAAATGTAAGTGACATGCTCAGCATTACACAGAACATAAGTGGGAAATAGGACCAAGGTCTCTTGACTCCCAGTGCCATGGGGTATCCACTGGACCATACCCCCTCTTTTGGCTCTCAGATAACTTCCTAGGTAATGTTTTGGCTTGAGTGTCTACAAAAAAAAAAAAAAAAGGTTTAATTCATTTGAGCAAATATAGCTGAACCAGCTTTAAAACACTAAATGCACTTCTGAGCGTGTGGATTCCTGCCAGTCCTGTACATAGAAGGTTGTGATATTTTCTTTCTATAAAACAAATAGGGTATTGAATGGCTGACCTTGCTTGTGTCTATTTTGTTAGCAATTGCTGATTTCAAAACATCAACAACAAAGATCTTTCCAAAGCCAAACTAAGCAGTACTTCTTCAAGCAACATTTTTTCTGTGCCTATTGTCACAGAAAATATTCTCAGTCTAATGCATCATTTTTATTGTTCTGAAGGGTTAAGCATTAACATCAATTAAAGCAAAATAGAGAGGGTACATTTTAAATGGGGAAATTCAAAGGACTCTTATTTTTAAAAGATGTCACTTTCAAATGGGAATATATTCTGTTTGTCCTTCCCCACCACAACCACATAAATCTTTGTTTGCAGAATTTTTCTGGATATGTGGTTGGCATATACTCAACATGACTTATTTCATCCTAGATTAATGTAAAATACATCTATACCATAGTATGGAAAGTAATACATGAATAGCAATTAGGCTTCTGTGGTTTGGGGCTCTGGAATAGTATGTGTTAAAGGTTTTCACTTTAGCCATATTTATAATTTGTGTCTTTAATTCCCTGGTACGCAAGTGGCTTCCAAATGATAGTTTGTCATTTCAGCCTCCCAGCAAGGGCAGCTCCTGCATGGTGCTTAGGGCCTTGTGCAGGTTTCTGAATCTGGTGAATGCATTTAGGCACTGATCAAGCATGAGTTCAGTGTAGATGGATAGCTGCAAATTTAGTGATTGTGAACCATATTGGAATGACAGCTATAGATATTAAGGGTACATTTTTCAAAAGCTAAGACCCTTTTACCAAAGCACCAAGTCCCATTAACTTTTAATGGACTCAGGCTCCTAATTGAATTAAGTGCTTTTGAAAATTTTACCCTGAAATCCTCCATTTTATCAATAGACTATACAAGCACAGGCTGCAGATATACAGATTACTGCATCCCTCCCAATAATGTACACCAGCCTTAATTTGGAGGAAGCATGAATTGAGTAGAGAATAGCCAGTTGTTTCTATGCCTCAGTAGTGAGTGTTTTTATGATAGCAATGTGTTCTCTCATTTAAAAATACAATTTTACATAGGACAACAAACAGTCATTAGATGGCCTGAGTAAACAGTAAACTGGTAATCTGGAGGAGACAGGCTCCAGACTCAATACTTAATACTATATTCATATATTTATAAAAGCTTCATATAAAGGTTAATATTTTCTTTTCATAGGGGGTACCCTAAAATAGAATCAGAATATTTCTTAATATGGCTCTTTTGTAGATTTTTTTATGTTCATTTACAATTAATATAATTCTTTCTCAGACATGTTTAAAAATACCGTGTTCTTAACTAAATAACTAAGGACTAAATAATCTTATTCTACTCAGTATAATCTCCTCCACTACTGTTAGTTCATGAAATTTTCATTGACTTCAACAACAAAAATTGTATGCAGTGTTGTAGTTGTGTCAGTCCAAGGCTATTAGAGAGACAAGGTGGGTGAGGTAATATCTTTTATTGGACCAACTTCTGTTGGTGAGAGAGAAAACTTGACTCTTTCACCAACAGAAGTTGGTCTAGTAAAAGATATTACCTCACTCACCTTGTCTCTCCACATAAGATTTTAAGTTTCATTTTTATTTATTGTTCCCTTTCATTTCTGATTCTTATGGACTAGCACAAAACTTAAGCTTTTGGTTTCCAGAACTACTAGGGAATATTTCAGTTACAACTATTTTTTAATTTATTTAAATTTTTGAAAAATGAAAACATCCATGGTAGATATTTTGTAAATTTCTCTACCACTTAACTGATTTACACACCTACCATTTCAGTCTCTTTTTCTGTGTTTTAATAGAAGCTATATTTGGGGGGGGGTGGGGGGAGGAGAGGGAGGAGGGAGCTAACACTGCTTAACAGTATGCCTGTAACAGCACATAAAGTGATGCCTAGATGAGATCCGGAAGAGGTTTGGAGTGTGTTTTCAATCCTGTTTGTAGACTGAGATTATGAAATACTGTTATCTATTTTATTATCCAAGATGTCATTTTTCTCTTTTAATTATATTGTTTCTACTATGTCTAGGTATATTTGATTGTCCAAGTACCATGCAGAGGAGTCACAAATCACAATAATAATAAAATTAAGAAGACACCTTTAAGGCAATTCATTTGTTTGAAAGATTTTTTTATATGGCTATTATGAACAAAAGAAAAGTTATCACCGACTCAGCTGGTAATTATTTTGGGTATTTGATTCTTAATATTGCAGCTGCTGAATAAGAGATTGGAATGCTAACCACCTACAGATTTAATAAATTATTCTATCATTAAATATCGCATTGAAATATATCAAAAGGAAACAAAAAATAGGTAGGTTAATACATCTGAGTGTATGAAAAAATCCTTTATTCCCCAAATGATACAAACTTTATAATCCCACTTACATGAACACCTGTTCTGACTGTTGTTTCCAGTTTAATGAGTTTGGGGAGGTTTATTTCTCTGAAGTGAAAGTAGCTCTATCATTTTGACATTTAATTCTGTTTCTCTTTTATAAATGTCTTATAAAAAAAGAATCATTTAGCATCTGTTATGCTATCTACAAACATCTGTCTCAGTTAGCCATTGTTAAAAATACGCTAAAATTCAGTTGACTTTTTTCCTCTTCTTAAATCACAAATTGATTTAATTATTGATTTAGAGTTTCTGCCATAGCAATAGTTTATTGAAGATTTAATGAGTTCACCCACTTAGGCTGGATTTACCAAGGGATCTTTCTTTTCCCTACTACCAATATAAGTGAACAAATAAAAACGTAGTGTCTGTGTCTTGGTTCCATGCCTATTCATAACACTTTTCTTTTTCAACATTTCCACATTATCATTTGGGAGGTGGGAAAGAGATAAAAGTGTGGCATTTTAATATTGTTCCATATAACAAATATTATAAGGGGAAAATGCGCAAACAATATAGTTGTGCTCTTATAAATCTTGAGGAGAATCTCTTAAGGTAAGTGTGTAGTTTCCTTGCTCAACGTTAAACTACAGAAAGCCACTCAATCTATGCTCTAAGTAATTTTATGACGAAACAGTTACACACCTGAATGAGACATGTTGAACTCAAGAGGGCAGATCCTCAGCTGATGTAAGTTGTCATAGCTCCACTGATCTCAATTAGGCAAAGATTTCACCCAAGATGACTAACTAATTCAGCAGAAAAAATATTCATATACATGTATCAGAGGGGTAGCCGTGTTAGTCTGAATCTGTAAAAAGCAATCTGTAAGAACCCATGAAAGCTTATGCTCCCAATACTTCTGTTAGTCTTAAAGGTGCCACAGGACCCTCTGTTGATTCATATACATGTATCTTCTGTCATGTTGTCATGAGAAGAACTTTGCAATGGATTTATACAGATATATATATATATATATATAAATTTTCAGACAGTTTCATTTCAGAGCACTGAAGTGAATTTTGTGATCCAAATTAATCTGAATAATCAAATCTAAAAAAAAAAAAGAATATTTGGAGGATTGATAGTTGATCATATGTTTCACATTAGGCCAATCCTCTGCCAAAGAAAGCTTGCTATACATAGAAAGCCATTGTAGAATTACCTTCTCCCAAATGTGGTAGAAAGAAACTGCAGTTTTGGAAACAACTGATTAGCTAGTACTGGGAAGACATGTGTGTGGAATTTCCAAGTACTTCAGAGGGACATTCTGGAGTATCTGGAGATAAGCTATTTGGTGATAGCTGTTTGATCTCATTTGTATAACTGATACTTATGTTGTTACATAATTATCTTAACTACTCTATATAGCATCATACATCCACAGGTGTATTACTATTTATATAGAACAAATGCCGTGCGCAGTGCTTTACAAATAGAGCTATGCAAATTGTTCACAGTTAACATTTAATTACTGAATTTAGGCCTTTATTGTGAACAGACTTTGATTTTTATGCATGGTTCATTATACAAAATTATATGACAAATGATTTGTATGAGAATATTTCAGCCACTGGATTGCTTGCAAATTATGTTTTAACCAAGATTTGTACTCCCCCATCTGTCCAAAACTCTCCCAGTCAAAGCTACTGAATTGATGCTCTATAAATCTTACCTTAAAAACTTCACTTTTTTTCTCTTATCTATGCTTTTACATATCTTTCTCCTGTTTAGTCCTCCTTTCTATTAATATCACTATTACTTTTTTGCTTATTTTCTAGTATAAGTAAATAATGGTATTATTGTACTCTAGGAATAGATTTAACTAAGTGCATTGTTCTGAGTGCCTCGCTTCTCAGTTTGCAAAGGACACAGACTATTGCCATGTTTATCACTATGTTGGCATGTAACCGTGGATATTGTGCATTCACAAAGAAAATTACACATATGACACTTTTCAAGTAGTATAGCAGAAGTATGTAATCAGCCATTAGGAATTTTATGGACGAGCTTGAACATGGCAGACAAATCGAACGATAGCTATAGATCATGTACTGCACACTGTCCATTCAGGCTCTGTGCACAACTCTCAATGATCCCTGTTTTCTAATGAATGAAAGGTCTGCTGCAGATCGCATCAGTGACACTTCTCTGCATTTGCAGTTTTGTTATCATCAGATAGTCTTACTTCCAAAAATGTATTGGGTGATTTTTGAAAGAACAGAATTAATTGTAATGGTAATTTGGTTCATGCACTGCCCCTTTCCTTGAACTGATCTAAAGAAAAAAGCTAGTGACAGTGTTTTTGATTTGACAAGCTAATTGAAGTTGTACAATAAGTAACTGTGATTTCAGAGGACACAGAGGTTAATGGAGTATGCTTTCCTGCAGTGGTACAATGTCAAAGATTTTTCGTTTCTGCAATCAGTTTGACTACTCCTATTTGTTTGCATAGTCATCTTATTCAAATACCTACAGCACTTGGGAGACCATTTTTGTTAAGGTGATCATTAGATCAGACAGTTGTTATGGAATATGTGGTTAAGAAACAGTACAACAATATGGTCTTGTTCCGTTAAAAAATGTCACTGTTTCATTAAAATGCAGGTGTTTGTTTCGAATTAGTAAAAGCCTGTCCTAGCATTCTCTAGGCTATCTTTTGCCCACAGTAGAACAAAATAATGATTTTAATATAATACAGATGTCCTAGATTGAAAATTAGATTACATTTTTTTGGTATTTTAAAGTGAAAATTGATATTCAGAGACATTTTTTATCTTGTGTTTTCTTACCGAGAAAGTTGAAATTAAACACCATAAAATTTATATGGGTTCTAAAAGATAGAAGGACATTTTAGAATTGACCAAGCTGCACTTTATATTGTTTGTAACAACTGTAATATGAAAATGTGTCCATTTGAAACTAGTCTGACCCCATTAATTCTGTCAGCCATAAATAATGACTTATTTTCATTACTAATATTTTGAACTGGTGACCAAGAAGTTAAAGGCTCTTTTAACAGACTGTTAATTAATTATTAATTATTATTAGTAGTAGTAGAACAGTATTTTAGATCTATGCTGTGAGCCTTGCACCTGATGCTTTACATATAGATGTGAAGATAAGACCTCAGTCCTTTATGTGCTTATGATCAACACAGATAATATAGTAACAAAATATGATATTTTTTGTGATTTGACATCACAATATTTGTAATTGTTCCTGCTGATATGTGACTTTATTATGACAAATGTACAATAATAACAGGCTAATAATAGAAAATGAGGTGCTTGTAATTTAGTAAGGCTTTCTTGATCTATACTGATTTCATGTTTGGGCTAGAGGATTTCTGCCTAACATGGGAATTTCATGGCTGTTAGCTACCCAAGTTCTTCTTTAGAAACATAACTCTCTGCAGCAAAATAGTCAGAGTACTCAATAAACTTAAATCAAACATTTTTTTAAACATAAATGGTACCCAGGAGAGAATAGCAGAGGGAAGAGAATGCGATACAAGATAAGAGGAAAGACAAAAGCTGTAAGAATCTGTTTCAAGTAAACAAGATCCCTAACCCTCACAAAACTATAGCTTTTCCCCAGGAGAATGTCATCTGGAAAGTGGCTAATTTTCACATTTTACGGGGGCACTGTGCTAGAGAGGAGAATGGGACAGAAGGAAAAGACTAAGAATGCATGGAATGAGTCACATATGGTCCTACCTTCATCCTTCCAGGACTTTGTCTTCTTCCACCACCCAGCAGTCCTGACTTGTTATATGCCCTCTTACTGATGGTTCTTGACCCTGTTGGCCCACTGCTGGGATCAGTAGTTCATGGCAGCAGCAAGAAAAGACTGGCATGCAACTGGCTGTCAGAAGGCTGGAGTATGAGGCCATCAGCACTGAAATAGGTGGCAAATTTTGAAACACTTAGGCTGCTTGGAACAGATTGTTGCAGTGATGAATGGGAGCATGGAGCTATGTAGAAGATAAAAGTACAGGGGAGGAGCCTAGTTCCTGTGGGAGAGGAAGGCAAGCCTTCTTTGGTGGCAGGAAATTAGAAAGGCTTAGATGCTGAGAACAACTGTACAATACTCCTCTCTGGTACCTTAGGGCAGGACACTGAGAATGAGTTTTCATTCCCAGTAATCAAAGGGTTAATTTGGGTTTCCAAAGAATTGGCCTACAGGCTAGTCATGAAGGCAATATTGTCCTTGTGAAGGAAACAAGTATCATTACCCTTATTTGGCAAACTGGACATTTTCCTGTTAGCAGGGAGCCATTTTAGAAATTCCTAATGCTCAAATATATCTTCATTATGAAATCATCTTTATAAAGTGGTGTTTCAGGATACCCATCTCTACTAATGAAAACTGCAAAAAAGGTGAGAAAAAAAGTTGACTTTTGGTAACTTGGGAGCACAATTTCCACAGATTTTCATTGGGAATTTTGCTCCTAAGTCACTTAGGCACCTCCCTCTGTTACCACTGCCAGTGCCAGGCAACATTCAGATTCATAAAGCTTTGAAATAGTGACTGGGAAGTAATTTACTCTTAAAATATCATTCATAAATGTATGCAACCAAAGACTTGCAGTCTCAATCATCAACAGACACAATGAAGCATAAGAACATTTTATAAAAACGATTCTGGTAAGATACTTGAGATATAATATACAGATTAATTCATTTTTCTTCTTAAGCACAGGAACAAAAGGTTGTTCGTCATTCTTCTGGACTCTTAGAAGTCTTGGAGCTCTGACAAATATTATACCTGCTTCTGAAAATAGCTTGACTAGAAAAAAGTATTGTTATTTTGCCCTTTAGTTTCATAATAAATCACTAAATGTAACAGTACTCTCTCCTCCAAGTAGCAGTATCCCATCAAATTAGGCAGAATATAGAAATCTATTTTTGCATGTGTAGCTACTCTTGAAAAATGATGTTTTTAATGAGAAATAGGCTTCATAGGTTTACATTCTGGTTTTGTATTTTCATGCTTATGGAGAAGTCTGTCTGTTTTCCCACTGCACATTTGATTTGCTTGCAGCCCCTAAAAGAGCCCAATGGGAGAAACTGGCTTCAATGACCCAAATTTCAATGAAAAAATAGCCCCGGATATATGGACTATATGAAAGTGTGTAATCTAGGCCCTGGAGCCACAATACCGGCAGCGTTTCAATACCCACTTTACTACCTACTTCATGTATAATTTTGGTGAAGCATTTAAACACTCTGGGTGAAATCTTAGCCCTGCTGAAGTCAACAGCAAAATTCCCATTGACTTCACCAGGGGCAAGATTTCATCCTCTGCTTTAGTTTCCCTTGCTACAAATGAGGAAAATAATGGGGTTCATAATTACCTCATAGAGGTGATGAGGGTTAATACTTGGACAATGTTTTGGCAATATATAGGCCTATATCATAGAGACAATCTGCTCCTGTGTTGCTATGGAGGCAGTGACTTACTGAAGTATTTTTGCCTTTTTTCATTAAGTGATGCTTTCAGTTTATGCCTTAACCATGAGTATGGCTTTTTGGTCTAAAATCTAGATTTCAAATGATTTCATTTGAGGAGATCTATAGTAAGTGGCCCTGATCCACCAATCTTCACATGTGTGATGATTATCCCTTCTTCGCTGTACATTAGATCCCTGAAATCCAGAGCACACATTCTACAGAATTAAGATTGGCTTCTGGAAATCAACCACTGGGATTATTTTATCTATGGTTTGGACTTGGAGAAACCCAGAAAAAATTCACCGGAGGAAGCTAGAAATGAGTTAAATAATGAATAGATTTTTTTTTCTCCTAATAAACAATGACTTTTCTTTCCAACATTTTGTAGCCATGTATAAATCATTGTCTGTACTCCAGCTTAGAAGTACTTTGAAGCAGTTTAATGTAGTAGTCTCCGTTAAACTTTGTGTTCATATTTCTTATTCCGGAAGCACCCTATTAGTGTGCTGCTCTTAATATGAGGAGGGGTTATGCTGAAGTTTTGGCTAGTGAGAAATCATGCCAAAGACAAATGCTTCAGGTAAGAGTCTCAGAACGTGCCTGGTGCTTTGGGGTGGGGTGGGGTGGGGGGAATAATCAGGAAATAAGCCAGTGTGTTTAAAAAAATATTTCTTAAAAGTATTTATTGACTTCTGCTTCTCTGTTGGATTGTTCAGCATGAGATAAACATCTGACTAATGAGTTAAGTATTTTCTAATAATTTTGTGTTCCTGCAACATATTATACTACTCTTGTAATTGTTTATTAAAACTTTCATCTATTAACAAGTTTCAATGTACCCTTACTTCAAAGTGCTATAACTTAAAATTGCTAAATAAATACATTAGGATTCATATTATGATTGACTTTATGCCTCTTAACTGCACTAATGGAAAGACATTAATAATTGTCTTCTGCATGAATGAGATACATAGTTATTACCCTTGCATAAATTCAATCCTGTATTGTAAGACATTTGTAAATAATTTGCACAGAAACTCCAAACCAATACGTTTGTCTAGCTATTTTCTGAATATAAATGAATATTAAAATTTACTCTATTTTTAAATCAATCTTAATAGTCAGAATTTTATAAGGCGAGCTGGTACTGATCCCTATATTCAGAATGCCTAATATTTTCAATTTCGAAGGATTGTTGTGACCTTATCTTTGAGAAGTATTAGCACCTTCATTGTTTGCCTTTGGTATTCAGGAAGGAGAAACTTCTCAATCTATAAAGGTGCCTTTTCTTTTCCCCATGAAATGCCACTCATATTTAGCTGAATTTTAAAGTGTTAAAAATTATAATTTCTCATACTTTGCTTTGTTCCTAGGGAAAAACATTGACTGGTCCAAAGAGCCTACCCTGTGCCACTGCCAAAACATCTTGGAGGTGCCAGCACACCCATAGTGGGAGCGGGAGGCAGAGAATAAAGCTGGGCTTTCCCTGACAAATCCTACCTTCTTGCTAGGACCCAACACATGGACCTACTGTCCCAGCATCCTTCAGGAACATCCTCTGGGGAAGGGGCTCTTGTTCCTCCCACAATAGAGAAGAGAGAAATCTAGCATGGGCCCACTGATTGCCCTTTGGATTCTGGCACATGGCACCAGCAACCCCCAACCCCCAGGATAACAACCTTCTCCCTTTGGTAAGTAATAGAGTTGGTCCTATAGCTCACGTGTTAGACATTTGTACTGCAATAGTCTTGTGTCTTTAGAGGAACCTACAAACCGTATTATTTCTCTCAATTGTCCAAGAGAGGGCCGGACAGTGTAGAACACATGGTTTTGGGAAAATTTGGGACTGAGAATGTGTTGGGGTCACCTTGCTGGTTGTAACCAAGGCTGGTGGAAACCAGAGTGGGGCTGTCAAGAGGCTGCTGGTGTCAGAGCTGCTGACCCAGGGCTGTCTAGACACTTCAGGGTGTGATCTGTATGCTTGTAGGCTAGTTGTGAGCTCACAGGCTGGAAGCTACAGCACAGTTAAAGGGAAAATGGTGACACAATCCATCACAGGTCTGGATTGCACCCTGAACCTGGTAACAGGGTCACCTTAATTGTTTTCACCTGTTTGGGAGGCTGCCACCAACCCTTTCCCTTTTCAACCTGGTCCCAGACAGCCCATTGCTGCCTTCCCCTTGAATAAGAGTAAAAAGGGTTGAAAAGGAAGGGGGATTGGCCCCTGCTATACCACATGTTAGGAGCCCGTTACCCAGCTTTTTTCTAAATCCTCTTCCAATCTATTTCATCCAATCACTGTATCCATTCCATAATGAGTACCTGCCCTGGGCATATGCCACAAGGAGGCTCTGGTAATTAGCTTAGCTGCCTCCCTCCCACCTGCTCTGGGTTCCCATATATTTGTCCAATTCTTTCTTTAATATTGGACAAGAATATATGTGCACACCTGTCAGATAGGTGTACCCCGTCCTCACTGAATAACTTGGTTGCCCAATACTATCTGTCCAGGTGAGTAATTACCAATCCCCTGATTATTTGGTTTGAAATGTTGCAATAGAGTATATGTGGGGAGCTAGAAAAGCCTGCCTGGATTGATAAGGCTAGAGGTGGCTAAATATTTATACAACCAGCACATACTGTTGTTTCCAAAACCCCAACAGTTCCCTCCTTAAAAAGAGTTTCAAAAGTTAATCAGTGGTTTCGCATGGTGACTTAATCAAGTGGAAAACCTGCTCTGAGCATTCCTGAGTTTTGCGAAGTTGAATTTGCCATTTTACACACTATATTTTCAATTCATAAAGCTGTAAAAATGATTGGGAATAAGAGAGAGTCATTCGGCATATTGAAGTTTATCCATTTTAATACATCATTTCCTTCTAATTGCTTCTTGATTGCATAGCTGTGTTTGCCTCAACAAGCTTGCCCATTAGGCCATTCCAAAAGTGTATTAGCCGACTGTGTTTAAAAGTGCTTCTTGACATCTGCTCTACATTTGTTCTTTTTGTACCTTGTATTTCTGTCACTCATGCTGTCTGAGATCTCTGCCTGATTTCAAACTGTGCTGTTAAGGATTTTATACATTTCTAATTTACCATCTCCATCAACCTACATTTTAAGTGTATTGCAAATTAGAATTCTAATATTCTTACTTTGCCAACTAGATCAGAAATTACTTTGCATGATCTGAGTTCTTGCACCTTTCATCGTTTTTCTATTTACCTCATTTAAATGCTTGGTCCTGGTCCTATTGTATTCAGTAGGGCTTTGTTTTGTTTTATTTTTGTGGGGTTTTTTTTTGCTATGAGCAAGCCCTGAGTGTGAAAACAACAAAGAGGAAAGTGTTCAATCAGGGGCCACATGCTAAATGGGATTTTTCAAAGGAGCCTAAATCCCATGGGATTTGGTTGCCTAGCTCCCTTAGGATGCTTTCAAAATCTGTGATAATGTAGGAAGACAAGAAAAATGAGATAGGGTGCCCTAGTGTCTAGCACACTGCATTGGGACTCAAGAGACCTAGGTTCTGCTCTAAATGATATTTGTAAATATGTGGCTATATGCATAAACTAATCTCCATCTTTAATTGTTTTATTTCCCTACCAATTGCTTAGGTATAAAGTTTATCAGTCATCTAGAATCCAAGTTCCAAATCCTCCGTTTCTCCTCTTTTAAAAATAGCTGCTCTGGGACAGTTTCCTATCCATCCACACCCAAAACTCCCATCGAATGCTATTATCAGACCTGTATGTATTTAACAATGAAAGGATTGAGCCTACACTGTCCTACATTTCTTCGCATCTGTGGAAACACCAATCATTATGGAAGATGGAGTTCTAAAAATACTTGGAAAAATTCAAAGCAAATTTCATCTTTCCTTTTTGATTTTGGAATGCATTGACATTATCTGTGAATTACTTAACCGAACCCTGTGATTATGTCACCTGACCCCACAGGATTAAGTCATGTTTTTCTTTTCTTCAATAAAACTATTACTGCCTGAAATATCCTGTGACTTACTATCCATTTTTAGTGAAGTGAAAGCAAGGTAGCTAAGTGTTTCAGTCTCTGCTTGCTCCTTATTTCCTGCCCCTCCATACTAAATAGAAGACCTTTACTTTCCATAGTTATTGTCTTGCATCTCATATACCTATACATTTAGCACTACATCAATACACTACATCATTTCTTTACTGATACTTTTTTAGCTCAGAGTGTACGTTTGCATTTGAGTTAGTTCCTAAAACGATGACTCTCAATACAAGTGGTAAGACAACTCTGAGCAATGTGGATTTTGTGCTCTCAGAGCTCTGAATGTAAGAAGCTATGTACTGTGTAGCTAATCCCAGATATATCCTCTTCTTAAAGGGTTTGACAAATAACAGCCTCATTTCATTTGATAGTTCCTACCCATATTGTGACTGGCTGCATATCATCTGATGAGATTTCTGCCAGGTTTGTAAGGTTAGGTCAGTGTGTACAGTATTTGATGTGTTTTTACTGTTTCAATTTACTCTTGATGTACACTGTTATAACCTTTTGTATACTGGTCTGAGAGGAACTTCACAATTCCATGAAGTGTCTTGATACCTTCTTCCATTACCTAATGTACAATTGAGCCATTTTCCATAACTCTTGGTGACATTTACTATTTTCAGAAAACCCTTGCATTCAAAACATAATGTAAGTGACCCTTCCGATAGACAAAATTAGATGCTGCAGGCATGGAGACTGTACTATTTGAATTTGTTCATATTTTATCATTATCTGGGATATCATTTGATGTGTGATAGTTTGTTAATATCAGGTCTGCTATGTCATAGTGATTTGGTGATGTTGAACATTTTTTCATAAGAAACATTGTGCATTATATACCTTGTTTGTTTAAGTGAATTTTGTGACCCACATATGCGTCTTACATAGCCTCGTGCTCCAGGTGAGGTTGTAAGAGATCGTTGCCCCTTACCGCTGTATGGTCAGCATCTTCTCTCCCTGTGCTTGTAGCTTCTATGAGAGCAATCATCCATTTTATATAGTTAGTTAAATTGTCCTCTTATTTGTGATGTAGCTGGGGATTATGCCCCATGTCCCAGGGTTTAAGAACTGTGCTTCATGCCCTCGTTTGCTCTTGATGAGCGAAGAGCACAGCCACTGCCTCTACTGCTTGGGGGAAGCGCATCTAGCAATATATTGTGATAGCTGCAGGATCCATGAGGCTTGTCTCCTGCACCTCTGCAAATTCCTCATGGAGGAAATACTCCAGCACTATGTAGCGTCTGATCCTGGACCCACAGAACTAGTGGTGCATGCCCCACCCTCTACCTCCCACCCGGATCCGGTAGCACCATCAAAGCACAATGAGGGCAAGGAGTGCTGCAAGCACTCCCATCCAATGATCACTGGACTACAAGCACCAACAGCCCCGCTGATGGCAGGCTTTTCCGTGGAACAGCTGTCATTCTCCCCGGGGTCCCGGAGCAGCTTGGTCTTCTGGGTGCATCAGCTGCACTAGGGGGGCTACCCCCTGTCCTGCTGCAGTGGTACACTTATTCCTGGGGTGGGGTCTGTCCCACTGCTTGTACCCACCTCCACCAGCCTTGAACTACTCCATCCATGCCCCTCTGCTGGAACTCTCCAGCTCGGACCCAGAGACAGACCTGATGGCATCATCCTCTCCAGATGAAACACTGATTTCCTCCAAACCTCTCATCTCCTGATGATCATCACCAGAAAGGTATGGCACAGCACTCCTGTCCCTACTGCTACCCTTACCACAGATGCCTCCCTAGCTGGATGGAGTGCACACTTAGATGGCCATGCCGTGCACGTGATGTGGACTCCATCTGAGGTGCACATGCGCATCAACATCTTGGAGCTGCATGCAGTATGCCTGGCTTGCCGCACATTCCTGCCTCTTCTCTGCGATCAACACACCCAGACACTCTCGGACAATATTGCAGGAGACCATCTGCCTCCGGAACTGGTGTATATGCCACAACATCATGCCCCATATGACTTAACTTTCAGGGATGCAGACCTTCTGGCGGATGCACTCAACCAGACCTGGTACCTCAACCATGAGTGAGAGCTCCATGGTCCGACTGTTACCAGGGGTTTTCAGAACCCCCAACAGGAGCAACTTAACTATTTCATTCCAGATGGTGTAAGGAATAAATCAACAGGAACACAACAGTTCTGTCTGATAAGATTCATGCAAGTAAACATACTCTATCTAAAACTACAGTTTATTAGATTTAAGCACACACAAACATAAGCAATAGGTTTAGAACATACCAGGTATTTACCTATCCTCTGGAATGGTATTGAGTAATTAGCACAGGGCTGGCCTTACCATGAGGTGAACTGAGGCGGCTGCCTAAGGTGCCAGACTGTGGTGGGGAGCACCACTAGGACCCAGAGTGTAAAAAATTGTGTCTGCTACTGGTGCATATGTATTCTCTCTACTCTAGATGCACAGAGATAGTGGAGTACTGCGCTGGAGGAAGGAGAGCAGAAGAGATATAACAGGCAGGCAGGAGCTGCTGGGAGAGAGAGAGAGGAGGAGGACCCTCTTATGTACCTCTCTAGCACCCCCAGGAGCCTGGACTGATTAACACCAGCTCCTCAGGGAGCTTCCTGTTTCCTGATGCTTCCCTGAACCCACTTGAGGAGAACAGGCAGTCAACTGAAGTAGTAGAAGCCAGTTAGGCCCTTAAGATGCTGATATCTTCCCTCACTCAGGCCCTGCTACCAGCCTGCTTATTTGTCCCCTTCAATTGAGTGTTGAGAGCAACTATAGCTGGCACAGAACAGCAGTCATGAGTGGAAGAAGAAAACGCCCCTCTGAGGCAGCATTCAGAAAAAGAAAGAAAGCAAAGGAAGCTTTTCTATCTAAGCAGGAAGGAGCTCTCCTGAGATACATAGACACATATGTTCATGGTGAGCCTTCCGACACCAGTGAGGATGTGAGTGGTGAGGAGATGCCTGATCTTCCAGTTAGTCAGAGTGCAGGTGACCTGGCAACTACTGCAGCATCCGTATCTCCATCTCAAATGGATGTAACCATGCATATTCCTGAAGAAAAATGTAGATCAGAGAAGTGTGTGGTGGAGGCACAAGAAACAGCTGCTGCTGAGTTTAGTTCTTTAAGTCTAGATGATCCAGGACTGTGGACTCACTTGAGCAGTAGCCTGAGTGACTTCCTTGTACTGCATGGGCCACAGCAAGTGAAAAATGTCATGTTCCACAAAGACAATGAAAATAGATGTTTCCATCCAAAACATTACTGGCGTGAAATCCCCAATGGTGACAAAGTGGAGAGGCCATGGGTTATGTACTCAAAAACCCAGAATGCTGCATACTGTTTTGGTTGCAAACTTTTCCAGTCTAATGTTCCAGCCACATTGGGTTCTACAGGAATAAAGGACAGGAAAAATCTGGGTAGAAATCTGGCATGCCATGAGAAGGCAGCAAATCACAAGAGAGCATTCCATAGGTGGAAAGAGCTTGAGATGAGACTAAGGTTAAAGGCCATCGTAGATGATCAGCATCAAGAGAAGGTTGCATCAGAGTCTCTGTACTGGCAAAATGTTCTGAAAAGGCTCATTGCCATTGTGAGAATGCTTGCTACCCAAAACCTAGCATTGTGTGGCACTTCAAGTCAGCTGTATGTGCCAAACAATGGAAATTTCCTTAACATTGTGGAGCTGATGGCTGAGTTTGATACTGTACTCCAGGAGCATCTAAGAAGAGTCACCACCCAAGAAATGTACACACACCACTACCTTGGAAAAACCATTAAAAATGAGATCATACAGTTACTGGCAACAAAAGTCAAACAGAAGATTGTTGCAGATCTGAAGTCAGCAAGATATTACTCTGTTATTCTGGACTACACTCCTGACATCAGCCATACAGAATAAATGACTTTAACGGTGCATTTTGTAACAACAACAGGACCTAGTGAAAATGTCCCTGCAATGGTGACTGTCAGAGAGCATTTTCTAGAATTTATTGACATTGATGATATTACAGGAGTTGGTATAACAAATGTGCTTCTTAAAAAGCTGGAAGATACGGGAATTGCGATAGCAGACATGAGAGGTCAGGGCTACGATAACGGTGCCAACATGAGAGGAAAGAACAGAGGAGTGCAGACACGGATCCGATAGTTAAACCCTCGAGCTTTTTTTGTCCCATGCAGTTCTCATTCATTGAACTTTGTGGTCAGTGATGCAGCATTAGCTTCTAGTGAGGCTGCTGATTTTTTTAATGTAATCCAAAGCATCTATGTATTTTTCTCTGCATCAACTCATCAATGGCAAATTTTGAAGCAACATCTGGGAACATCCTCTCTGACACTGAAACCACTGAGTGGTCACATGATGGGAAAGTCGAGTGGAGGCAATAAAGCCTATCGAACACCAAATTGGGAAGATAGATGATGCCATAGTTGCCATTATGGAGGATAATGGTATGACAGGAACTGTTCCTGGTAGAACAGTGGCAGAGGGAAATGGAATCACCAGAAATGTACATAACTTCAGATTTCTTTGTGGCTTAGTGTTGTGGCATGACATACTCTTTGAAATAAATGTTGTAAGCAAGAGACTCCAAGGTGTTGACCTTGATATATCTGGAGCAATGGAACAACTGGACAAAGCAAAGTCATACCTATAGTCTTATCGGTCAGATGAGGGATTTCAAAATGTTCTGAAGAGTACACAGAAGTTGGCAGAGGAACTTCACACTGAAGCTATTTCCCCACCCATTCAAGAATACAAGAGTCACCAAAGAAGAAGATGTATTGATTATGAGGCATGGGATAATCCCATAAGAGACCCCAAACAACAATTCAAAGTTGAATTCTTTAACCAGGTGCTAGATTGTGCAATACAGTCAGTTGAAGAATGTTTCATGAAGCTCAAGGAACACAGCAGTATATTTGGGACGTTGTATGATATTACAAAACTACTCACTATATCTGAAGAAGACCTATACTGTCAATGCAGGGTACTAGACAGTGTTGACACATGATGACATGCGCGATATTGATGCGAGTGATTTGGGTGATGAATTGAAAGCCCTTTCAAGATACATTTCAGCAGGATCAACTCCAAAGGCTGTTCTAGAATATATGTGCACAAATAAGATGACCACCCTCTTTCCAAATCCTTTTGTTGTTCTCCGCATACTTCTATCACTTCATGTAACAGTTGCCAATGGAGAACACAGCTTCTCCAAGCTGAAATTAATAAAAACACATCTACACTCCACAATGACACAGGAGAGGCTGGTCAGCCTTGCAAGCATCTCAGTGGAGCATGAGCTGGCCCAGACTGTAGACCTTCAGGAAGCAGTTCAAATCTTTGCAACCAAGAAGGCACTGAAAGCACCACTTTGATTATTCATACAGATACAAATGCCAGTGTTTAGTATCAAGTATCAGAGGGGTAGCCGTGTTAGTCTGAATCTGTAAAAAGCAACAGAGGGTCCTGTGGCACCTTTAAGACTAACAGAAGCTTAGTTAGTCTTAAAGGTGCCACAGGACCCTCTGTTAGTGTTTAGTATGCAGACAAGAAAAGTTACATTTGCTGTTCAGGCATTTGAAAGTTAAGTGTTACTTACCATTTTTGAACAAGGCATTTTAAGTTTAGTTCTCCTTTATTGGGGTAGGTAGCAGAGCATTACCATGAGAGGAGTAGAACAGGAAGAAGGCAGAATTGAGACCTTTCATAATTTTGGCCCAAGCAAAGGGGCTTGAGGGTGTCATTTGAGCTCCCTGCCTCAGGTGCCAAAATGTTGTGGGCTGGCCCTGAATTAACAGCAGGTTTGAAGTGGCCAGTTGCTCACCCACTGTGGAGAAAAGGTGTCAGGAAAAACGGCTCTCAAGATGGCTTCAGAGGGCTGCTCCCAAGTACACTCTATTAACTAATCTTTTATAAGTAACTTCTACAAAACACATAGGTCATAATGACCCCAACTGTATCATCACTTTTCTAACTTTCAATATACTTTTAATATCAGAGGTGTCTAGACTCAAGATTTTCCAACCACCAAGGTTTTCGGTCTCAGTTGTTTACTTGTTTGTCCCCTCCTCCCATTCTGATTAGCATAATCTGTAGCTAGTTTTGACCTTGCTTCTAAAAGCCTGTCTCCAAATTAACCCTTAACTATGTGGTGTTCTATTTCATTACTTCATGGTGGCTGAATGCACATAATATGGTTGCAATTAGCTTGATCACATTCTGGGGTATACATACCCCTCAAATCCGGGGCAACACCCCTCATTGGGACCTCTTTACCAAGAACTGCAAATTCCCCCTCTACTTCTCCTGGAGGGCCAGGGGTCAAGATTCCAAGAGCGACGCTTTCTCCTTTCGTGGTGCAGCAGTCTCCAATATGCCTTTCCCCTCCTCCCCCAAGCCATGGTCATTCTGGTAGCCCCGTGCTGGGGCCCAACAATTCTGATTTCCCAATCTACTCAGACTGTCAGCAACCTCCTACCCCATAAACACAACAGGGTTCGACACCCCAATCTGGGCCTTCTTCAGCTGATGGCCTAGTTTTTGAATGGAGCTTGCATGTAGAAAATGCATGTTTGACACCCATTCACCATATGCTTATGCACAGTAGATGGGACTCCACATGGGCATGTTATGCCGTGAAGTGGAAGTACTTCACCTCTTGGGCGCAATGCCATCCCTTTCAGGATCTCTCTATGCCCATCATTCTAGACTACCTCTTAGAGCTTAAGAACTCAGGGATCACACTTAGCACGATCTGTGTTCACCTCGTGGCACTCAGTGCCTTCCTCCCTCCACTGGATGGACACTCAGTGTTTATTCACCCTATCACTACACAGTTTCTGAACGGCATGATGAACTGCTTCCTGCCAGTCCTTACACCTATCCCCTGGAACCTTAATCTTATGCTTTCTTCCCTCACCCAGATCTCCTTTCAAACCACTGACCACATTCTCCCTCTCACATCTATCCATGAAAGTTCTCTTCCTCATGGCCATCACTTCTGCTCAGTGGGTCAGCGAATTGGCAGCCATGATGCCTGAACTCCCATATGCATCTCCCATAAGGACAAAGTTTTCCTGCACCTTCACCCTAAGTTCCTCCCAAAAGTCATCCCCAAATTCCACCTCAACCAGTCAATCCATCTCCTGATCTTCCATCCTAAACTGCATGCCACTCCCTGGATATTCGGCGAGCACTGGCCTTCTACTTTGACAGGACTTATGCCTTCTGCACCTCCCCACACCTCTTTGTGGCCAATGCAGAACGATCAAAGCAGTAAGCCTTCTCCTCACAGAGCATATCCAGATGGATCTCTAAAGGCATTGCAGAATGCTGTGCATGGCCCAAAGCTGCACTACCCTGCAGGATTACGGCCCACTTAATGAGGGCACACACAACCATCTCTACCTCCCTGGCGGATGTTCCCAGACACGATAGCTGCCTTGCGTTGACCTGGTGCTCCATCCACACCTTCCTAGTGCACTACGACATTGACCAGTGGGCAGCCGTGGACACGACCATGGGACGTGCCATCCTGCAGCAAGCATTACCCATCATGTTCTTGCAGCCATCTCCAAGTTGATCACTGCTCCATACTCACCCACGTTTGGAATACATATTGGGACCATCGCTTGAGGAGGAAGAGGAGGCTACTTACCTGTAACTGGAGGTTCTTCAAGATGTGTGGTCCTTATTTGTATTCCAATGCCTGCCCACTGTCCCTTCTGCTGTGGACTGTCTATTCAGCTGTAAGAGGGTGACTGAAGGCACATAGCCCCTCATGGCCTCTTATAACCTTGCCTGGAGCACGAGGCAATGTAAGGCACATGTGCAGGTCAAAAGACACTGCAGCTGAAAACTTCCAGCTCTGGCTCATGGTGTGGATGTGCACCCACATTTGTAATACAAATAGGGACAACACATCTCAAAGAACCTCTAGTTACGGGTAAGTTACCGCCTCTTCCCGACCCCAAATATGGCAGTCGGTTAGACCCTGAGCATGTGGACAAGACCCACTAGGTAGACACCTGGGAAAGAATTATTCCCATCAGAGCCCTCCCTATCTAGTGTCCCATCGCCAGCCATTGCAGATATTTCCTACTAGCAGTTGCAGATCAGCTACATGCCATTTTAGGCAGTCTCATCATACAATCCCCTCCATAAACTTATCAACTGCCAACAAGGATGCTATTTCGGGTGGTGATTTTTGCAATGTAGAACTTGTACAGAGATACCAGGAATTGAGATTTTCAATTAGCTCTACATAACCCACTGAATACCCTTCAGATGATAAAGACTTTAAGTCACTGTGTGCTAGTGCTGGGCTTTAACTAGTGACTAAGAGATTGATCCTGCAAGAGAATGAGCATCTTAGTACTGAGCACTCTCTATTCCCACTGGGCCAGAATGTAATATTACCCTTACACTGAACAGTACATTACACTACACATAGTCCTGTTGATTTCAGTGGGACTACTCAGAGATACAGCATGGCTCAGTGGTTAGTTCATTAGTCTAGGACTTGAGAGACTGGGCTTCAAGTTCCTGTTCTGCTACAATCTTCTTGTGTGACATTGGTAAATCACTTAGCTTCTCTGGCTGAGTTCTCTATCTGTAAAATGGGGATGAAAATACTTTCCTGGGTCACCGGGGTGTTGTGAGGATAAGTACATTAAAGATTATGAGGTGGTCAGATAGTATGGTGATGGAGGCAACATAATTACCTTAGACAGTGTGACTAAAGGTATCAAAATTTAGTTAGTGGGATACAGAGGCTACTCAACAGCTAAAAGTGATGGGCTTTGAAAGTGGACATCCAAATCCCATTACCAATCCAAATTCTAAGAGCCACTCTGTCCCTCCATTATAATTTTAACTACATGAGTTTATGGGGAAAATATTAATCCTGAGACTTACTAAGACACGTTTTTGCAAATTCATTTAGAGCAAAAGATTTCTGAAAGTGCCAGTTTACTCCTGCTCAAACAACAATATATATAAAATATAACCAATTTAACCTAACTTAACCTTCAACCATAGGCTTGAAGCAAATTGATATAGATGAACTGGCTCTTTGTAATGTATCTATTAAACAATACTCTGCATTTTCTATACAAGATAAACATTGATGAAATGAACAGTACTTTGTAGTCTACTATGTGCAGATTTCTCTAAAATTTTAATGGTGTGGAAGCAACAAAGTAGTCAATGGTTCAATGTTACTATATCTCCTAACGTCATAAATGTCTTGAAATTATAAAGGAAAACAAATATCTTTTGTTCTGATCTCTTTAATTTGAAGGATGAAACCAGCAGGAAAAAAAGATATTTTGTGTAGAGAGAAAGTAAAACTACAGTGTGAGTGCTTTCTGTTCAGTCACCAGGAGCAATTTTCATATAGGGCCTGATTCTCCATCCCTTATTCAGCCAAAGGGAGTTTGACAACTAATGGTTATCCGAAGACACCGTGTTAATTCAAACTTAGATTTTTTTAAAAACAAGCTGGTATGGACTTTAAGATCAAGAGAAATGTTTCCTTAATTTCTGTTTTAAATAAATAAATGTAGCTACTTTTAAATGGACAAGCAATTCCCCTGCAGCATAAGAAGCTCAGACATTGCAGTGCTAAGAACATGACAGTGAAACTATCTAGGGTCCTGATCTTGCAAACACTTCCTCACATGAGTGGATACCACTTTCATGGATGTCATTGGGAATAGTCATATGCTTAAAATTAAGTATGTTAGTGTTTGCAGGATCAGAGCCCTACTTTATTGTATTGCTCCCATTACACTGGTCTACAATTTTTGAGAAGTCATCTGCTTCAGAGAGAAAATGTGCTATTTATTATGTATTTTGATGTGCTGAATTCAAATATGACAATTAAAACAACTGATTGGCTACAGTTTCTAAGATATTTAAGTTTTTACACTTTATGTCTATGTATATTGTGTAGATAGTAGAGTTTTAATCATAAATTGTAAACCTAGGTCTTTTCATGTGTTTATGGTTGCTTTACATGATAATATTTCACCTGTCCTGTTTATGTAACACTTTAAAAATCAGCAAAAGGGTTATATAAATAAAATGTATTATGAAACAAAAGGCAAAAAACTATTATGTACATAGTTTAGTCCTATTTAGTGTCTACTCGGCACTTCTTGGCTTGTCTCTTGTATTCATTAAATGGAACATCTCTTGTCACTGTCCAGCAATAGTCTGCAAGCATTGATGGGCTCCATTTGCCCTGATTGATTTCACCAGGACATTGCAACAATGGAGAAATGCTATCTTTCTTGATGTAGTGGGAATCTCTTGCACGACTATCGCATTCGCAGAGAAAACAGCAGTACTTTGTGTATCCAGTCTGCAGACCAAGCAAGAGAGCAACAACCTTCAAATCGCCACAAAGCTGCCACTGATGTGGGTCATAGTTTATGCACCTCAAAAGTTGTTTCATGTTGTCATAGGTTTCCTTCATATGGACTGCATGACCAACTGGAATTGATGGCAAAACATTGCCATTATGCAGTAAAACAGCTTTAAGACTCGTCTTCGATCAATCAATGAACAGTCTCCACTCATCTGGATCGTGAACGATGTTGAGGGCTGCCATCACACCATCAATGTTGTTGCAGGCTACAAGATCACCTTCCATGAAGAAGAATGGGACAAGAGCCTTTTGATGGTCACGGAACATGGAAACCCTAACATCACCTGCCAGGAGATTCCACTGCTGTAGTCTGGAGCCCAACAGCTCTGCCTTACTCTTGGGTAATTCCAAATCCCTGACAAGGTCATTCAGTTCACCTTGTGTTATGAGGTGTGGTTCAGAGGAGGAGGATGGGAGAAAATGTGGGTCCTGTGACATTGATGGTTCAGGACCAGAAGTTTCATCCTCTTCCTCTTCCTCATCTGACTCAAGTGAGAATGATTCTGGTGCATCAGGAACCGGCAGTCCTTCGTGGGGTACTGGGTGTATAGCTGATGAAATATTTGGATGATGCACAGTGCACTTTTTCTTCTTTGACACACCTTTCCCAACTGGAGGCACCATGCAGAAGTAACAATTGCTGGTATGATCTGTTGGCTCTCTCCAAATCATTGGCACTGCAAAAGGCATAGATTTCCTTTTCCTGTTCAACCACTGGCGAAGATTCATTGCACAAGGATTGCAGCATATGTGTGGGGCCCACCTCTTGTCCTGATCTCCAATTTTGCAGCCAAAATAAAGTTGATAGGCTTTCTTAATCATAGTGGTTATACTGCGCTTTTGTGATGCAAAAGTCACTTCACTACAAACATAGCAGAAGTTATCTGCACTGTTCACACAAATACGAGGCATCTCTGCTCACTTTGGCTAAACAGAAATGTGTCCCTTTGCAAAATCAAACCCTGACAAATAAGAGAGCACGACACTGTATGATTTCTAGAGCTGATATAGGGCAATTTGTTCAGCAGAGTGATGTAAGCTTCGTTATGATTGCATCATCCATGACTTCTAGGAATAACATGATGCAATTCATATCATGCATGACGCAATACCAGCTTCAGATTGCATCATTCATTGTTTTGCCTAAAAAGCAAGTACTGTCCAAACCCAGTCATAGATTTAGTCATAGATCGAGTCAAAGATGTATTTTAGTCATTTCTGGTTTAAATTGAGATCCCTTCCCTTTATAACTCACTTATCCTCCACCATTCCCAAGTCAAGGGTCGTATATACTGACCCAATAGCATATCTTGAAAACTAGAGCCAATCAACAATTTTAAGCATCATTTTCATTCTCAGTGACCCAGAATTAGTAAAGTTTGACTACATTTACTTCAGAAGTATTTTGGCTGTAGAGCAGTGTTATCAATGCCCAGACTGATTGTACACATAGCACACACTGATAATGGCATAGCAGATGCATTTTTGATTTAATAATTTAAAAATTGATTTAATATTTTTTCATTATTCAAGCTAAGAGAAATGCAAAAGGTAAAATAGAGTTCTAAAATTTTCAGACTCAGTAATTAAACGTTCTATTAAAGACACATTAAAGACATGTTTGTTTACAAGATTATATTTTTAGTTAAAAATGAAAGGTAAATCAAACTAAAACTGAAGATTCCTTATGTTTAGAATGCCTTAATTAGATAAATTTTCTAAAACAATTTGAATATGGAAAGTTCTAAGTATTGTTATTTTATCAATATGTTCAAGCAATAACTTCTAAACAAGCTGTTAGAGAAGGCTGCATTTTTTTCTGTTATTAGCAAAGAAACAATTGAAGGAAAAATAAAATGACAGTGACTGCTATCACATCAATAACTAAATAACTTGATTTTGGAATTGCAAGTCAGCTTTAATGGCTATACTCTCATTTTATTGCCATTTCACTAAATACTGTGATAGACTTGTCTCTTGACACCACGGTGTTTAGTTTGATTACTGACTTAAGGGCGTGGGGAAGTTTTCTGAGTCTATTTAATAGAGTATCATTCTGGAGGGAGGAATGGTTATTACAAGGTGGGTTAAAAATCCACTCAGCTGCAGCAGAGGGCACAGGTTTTGGAGTGTTTTATCAAGGCAAATGGTGTGCACAAAAATGGCCCGACACCTGGACACAAAACGGGGTTGTGCATAAAATAACCTTCCGGGAATTTCCCCCCATTTTAGTTGTGGTGGTGATTTGGGGATTGGAGCTGGCTAATAAAAGGGTGTGCTTCTGGTGCAACAACATGACAGTGGTACAGGTTATCAATCGCCAAACTTCCAAATCGCCCAGGGTTATGAAGTTGGTAAGGGCGTTTGTTCTACAATGTTTAATCTTCAACATCTGTTTTTCTTCCAAGCATGTGCCAGGTATGGATAATAGCATAACAGATGCCTTGTCTCGTTTCCAGTTTGACAGATTTTGTGAGTTTGCACCAGTGGCTAGCAATGAACCCGAGCAGATGCCGCTGGCTCTCTGGAACCTCAGAATATGATGTGGTCGGCGGAATTGAGATTTTTTTGGCTTCAGGCTTACAAGTTGTTTATTTTGTTTTCTCTTAAGGAGTCTTGTCAATTCAAGGATCCAGAGAGTAGGTTGCCTATACGGCCCTCCATAGAGGGCGGTTGTTGCAGTACCGAGTCAAGGACAATGCAGCTGCTGGTGCCCATTGACGATAACACATGGGACAATGGGTTGTTTCTCCCCAGTATGGCTGCTAGGCAAGATGTCATTTGGAAATGTCTGGGAACCCAACTGGGTTGGGGGGAGGCAGCCAAGCAAATTGCTGGTGCCTCCTTGTGGTGGATGTCCAGTGCAGATACTCCATAGGGAAGGCAGCCAGTGACCAGATAAATGGCCTGGTAAAGGACTTAAAAGGAGATGCTGGATAAAGGAACAGAACAGGGGAAGGAGTTGGGGACTCCTCTGATTGGTATGACAGGGAGCCAACCCCCACCCATTCTCATAACCCACCTTAACCCTCTTACGAGACTGGTGGATGGTAAGGTCGAAGCCATGGGTTGGCTGGGGGACCTGGATGGAAACAAAGGGGGGCTGGTGGAAGCCCTGGAGAATTGATTTAAATAAACATGGATTTGCCTGCACTGTACACGTTATCTGCTGGGTAGTACCAGACATCTATATAATAAAGTTGCGTCCTGATTAAAATCCATAACAAGTGTCTCCTGTCCTTCTTGCGGTGTACCCAGACAATTAGTTTGATTACTGACTGAAGGCAATCTTTAGTGTGTTTTCTTAACAATTTTGATTTAATAAACTTTCTTCCTTAACTATATTACAAAGTATTACAAAGAATATTCCTTGAAGCCTGTAGTTAAGACTTCTTTTTAGCAATAGAATTTTTAAAGAATATTTTTGACATGGACAGTCTTATGATAGAAAATAAGAATCACTATTAGTATCATTTTGTTGTGAAAACCACCTGTATACTATTTCCATCTCCTTCACTTTCAAGCTGTAGATACATATACAATCTACCCTAAGTGTGTCTTTCCTCCAGCTGCATTACTGTTATTTTTTCTCCAATCTTTCTTCATTTTAGATCCTATGTCTAAAGATGCTAGAGTTCAATTTTGAAATATCCTGGCTATCAAATCTCACGTGACATCTATCACTAGGTCAGTATAATTCTCTTATTGGGACAAAGCTGGAATATATAGATGTGTTCTTCCCATGCTAACATAAATGTTCTTAAGGTCAGATAGGGAGAATCATTTGTGAATCATGTGTCTCTAGGACTTCTAAGACTAGTTTACATTTATAAAAAGCTGTTATACTGCTCATGACAATAGCATAACCTTTGCTTTTTTAGTTTTTCCTTTCTAAAGTACACGATATACTACCACTGAGCAATACATCAGTCTGTTTCAATCAGTGAACAGGAACAGGTGGGAGGGTCTCTTGATCACTTCTGGAATTTTTTAGTGTAAACAGAATGCAATTAAGAGGGTTAACTCCAGATTCTAGTCTCTCCAACAGGTGCTGTGACTCATTCTCGTAATTATATGCTGTTAGTTCAGGTACTACTATTCCCTTATGTAATTTGATTTCTTTGCTATAGTACAAAATATAATATGACTCACTTTTCCATTACCAATTGGTCTTCTTGTCCAAATCTTATCTCCAGGAGAATGTTTAATTGATTGGTGCTCTTTAGTTTGTTAGGATTGTGTAATACAAATTATATGACATCCTGGCCTCCTCAGGTTCTGTGATCCACCCTCAGTAGTTTTTGGTATTATCGATGCTAACTCTCTCCTGTTTTTGCCAACTAGTTGGTTTACTGAATCACTACAATGTTGGGACATGCCTGACACATTCAGTAGCACAGTGGGTGCACTCTCTTAGTGAACACAGGAATGATAGGAAGCAGTCAAGTTGTTAATTGCTCTCTGTTGGTGTAAGAGAAATATAATGTTTGTACTTTCAGAGCTCTCACAATCTGCCATTCAATCAATTGATCTAAAACATCAATAATTAAAATAAACATTTTTTTTTAAAAGGAAAATAGGCCTACATAAAACTTTTGTTATTGCTAATTTGCTTGCTGTCTAATACAATAAATATGAATGTATGAATTTTCATGCAATGTGTGAACTTACAGGGAGAGTGAAAGGTTTCACATTGGAAGCACATGGATAAAGTAATAAAATTCTCTAATAGGAAACATCTAAACTTCAACACAATTCTCTGTGAACACAAACGTTCACCTACCAGTGACAGTGACCATTTCTTAGTGTCTCTCACACAAAAGTAGACAGCTGTTCATCTGTGATGAAATGTGTAAAATATATTTGAAAGTTCCCTTTCTCTCATTTTAAAATGTATTCAGGAGTGTTTTAATCCTTGTACTAATTCTTAACAAACTGGGTCCAGGTAGCTATTTACTTAAAAGAAAGCTCTCTTGATATTGCAAAATAGAAAAGAAAAATTAAAAGACCCACTAAAAAGTTTTCACATGATGTCAGCTGTATCCATTTCTTGGGGTACTGAGGCTTTAGGACCTGATAGGCTTTTGTAGCTTTATTTGTGACTGAGCAGTTTGTTTGGCAGTAACTGTTCACTGCAGACACTACTGTGATTCTGGAAAACCTTGCAAATGTAACTTTGACAAAAAAAGACTTGTCATTACTTCAGATTATTTGAGAACTTGAATGGATTGTGGCAGTGAGCTTTTGGCTGGATACCTCTATTGTGTGGGCTCAAACAAAGTACCTGCCAAATATATTATCTTAACAGTATTCTATCATCCAAGTACATCCAGCATGATATCATTGCATTGTATACTCCCATATTCACTGATTATAAAAAGCCATACTTCTAAATTTACTCCCCCCATTTAATAGAGAGAGGATGGGGAAAATAAATGTATGTTGTTGTTGTTGTTTTTTCATGCTTTTTGGAAGGCTGTTGATTGGGAACTTGAGCCAGTAGGCTGTGAATGAAACATGAATGAAAACAGTAGGTGGCTAACCTATTTTTACTTAGAGTATTGATTAGTTGACAAGGCCATCAACAGGAACAAAGAATTACATTTAAAAATGAGGTGTAATATCCCGAATCATGAGATAGAAAGTAACTGCATCAAGGTCTATTTCCCCCTCCTTATTGGATAGATGGCTATTGAAATCTGTTCTTCTGTGGGAGTGGTAGGGATTTTTAACATAATTATTGGTGCCATTTGAATTATGCTTCCAAATCTTCATTTTAGAAATTTGTTTCTAGTGCCTGGCAGGGATATTTGTATTTGTGGGTCTGATATTTGGATTTAATTTTGTTGGCTATTTGTATTGATGTTTGGAGATGTAATCTTAAAAACAGCATAAAATCCATGAAAATTAATGATGAGAGATATTCCCATGCTAGTGTGATGAAAGTCAAACTAACTAAGAAGTGTGAAATATCCTTTTTTACCAGCTATACCAAGGTTGTGCCTGAGGTTTGGCCACAGATGAATGCAGATAGTGCTTTGACAATACACTAGCATACCTGTGTGTCCCTGTGCTCATCCAGTGCCCCTTTCTTCCTCTCTCTCCAACAAAATTCAACTGAGTGCAAGTGGGAGCCTGCAGATCATTCCTGTGTAATGATTTTATACCCTCCTGTGTGTTCAGGGTGCCTTGGACTCTTCTTTCTCTTCACAGAATTAACACTATGGGCCTGATTCACCTCCCATTTAAGTCAGTATTAGGATTCCCTATTAGCTCAAATGGGAGGTGGATAAGGGCCACATAAGTTAATAGGAGTTGGATCAGGTCTTATATGATCATTCCATTCTACTCACTATTGGCCAGCAAGGACGTTTTCTCCCACTACAGAGTCGTTCATATTCACCCAGTCTCACTTTAGTATAGTTTGACCTTCACCGTGAAATAGAATCCACATTTCACTGAAGTTAAGGGGTCTACATGAGATCAGTCATGGTCTTCTATGGACTGAGGCATAGTAATTTTGAGAGCTGTTCATGCCTATGTCAGGGATTGAACTGGCACAAACAACCTCTCTTTTGTCCCTGTACTAGTGCAGCTGGCCCATTGTATTTCCTTTCACTGTATTCTCAGTCATTCCCACGGGAGATGAATCTGTCCCTTTTAACATAGTGAGCTGCTTCTAAGTTTTCATACAATGAATTCTTTACTTGCAGTTTCGAAACATTCATGGCATCTTTAGTGTTTATATCTACTGTTGTTATTCAGATGCTTTTCCATATAGCTATGACATTTTTGCTGACCCTTCTTTTCTTTCTTCTCTCTCGCGCTGAGTTGTTGAAATAGTAGTAAAAGCAGTAAATGACAAGTTTTTTAAATATGTCTGCTGTACTTGGTTTTTCTTCAGCTACATAATTAGCAATCATTCCAGTCTCCAGTCTCTTTAGACAGCTTTCAAGGTCATCTTTGTTTTCTTTAGACTCCAAAATTCTGCCTATATGGAACATTTTGTTGTTTTTCTCCTTTTCTTTCTGCATCAATGTAGAAGATTACTGCCTTAGATATTACTACTATAGCTCGTTGATACAAATTCACTCCGCATTATACACATACAAACTGATTCAGCAGTGTGCTACTCTTGGTTTCAATAGAAATCAATAGAATTATAGTGTATAAAACAGGGATCGACAACCTTTGGAATGCGGCCAACCACGGTAAGCCCCTTGGCAGGCTGGGAAGGTTAGGCCGATTGCGGCTCCCACTGACTGCAGTTCACTACTTCAGGCCAATGGGGGCTGCAGGAAGCGGCAAGGGCCCAGGGATGTGCTGGCCGCCGCTTCCCACAGCCCCCATTGGCCTGGAGCAGTGAACCGCGGCCAGTGAGAACCGCGATCAGCCGAACCTGAAGATGTGACAGGTAAACAAAACGGCCTGGCCTGCCAGGGCGCTTACCCTAGTGGGCCGCATGCCAAAGGTTGCCAGTCCCTGGTATAAAACATGAATGAGGTAGTGAAACAGGTCTTTTATCTTACCTAAAGTTAGACTGGGTCTACATAAGAAAATTGTGCTGATTTAAGTCAATTTAGTCATTGATTTCAGTAGGGCTCCCTATTGAAATGCATGGATGATTTGCAAAATTGGGGCCTAATTTAATTAAACCAGTGCAACCCCTTCAAGTGGAAACTCTTAAATCAGCTTACGAGTACCTTGCATCTATTTTAGCTTAACTCAGTCCCTTTTTGACTTAAGCTAAATGTGTATATAGAAATATAAAATTGATTTAAGACTGTCCACTCAAGAGTCTGCACTGATTTAATGCCATCAGTTTCTATACCAATGTAGTTAAAAACAGTACTACGTTTGTGTGTAGACAAGATCCCAGAGACTTTGAGTCTGAGTCTCCACTGTCTTGCACCTTGTATAGTCGTTTGCATCTGTGCAAAGTGTATGTAATATGCCTTTGGTATGACTTTGTCAAGTAGGTATAAAATACTACCACTCACTTTGTTACATGTATAAATGACTACATAAGGAAGTAGAGAATTGGGCCCCTTGATTTTGCTGCTAACAAGCCACATACTTCCAAACACATATACCAGCTTCTTTTTAGGAATTCTGGGTAGTGTGGTCCAACAGTTAATATCAGTAGTAAATACTACCATATGCTCTATTTAAAACTACCTCCCTTATGGTACTCTTTATAAGCACACATGTTTAAGTGAAAGCTCACTCAAGCCCTATATGTGCACTTATTAATAAATGATGATGTAATATGACCCCTAATCCTGGGCTGTGTCCAAACAGCACTTAGATGAATTTGTGGGGTAGGGTGCAGGTAAAAAAATGGCTTTACAACACATTGACATGACCTCTATCCTGGGCAAGCTGGGGACTGCAGCTAAGTTCCAGTACAAGTTAAAGCAGCCTCAGGACTTCTTCTAACCTACACCAGGTTGTCTATATGGACAAATGTCCATTCTCGCAACTAGGCATTATGGGGACCAAAGATGTCCACTTTCCCAAGACATATTCCATGGATGAGGATGAGGACAGACTGTTCTCATAGCCCTCCTTAAACCTCTTGCGAGGCTGGTGGATGGTAAAGTCCAAGCCATGGGTCGGCTGGAGTTCCTGGATGGAAACAAAGGGGGGGGGGGGGGGGCTGGTGGAAGCCCCAGAGAATTGATATGAATAAGCATGGATTTGCCTGCACTGTACACTTTATCTTCCAGGTAGTCCCAGACATCTATATAATAAAGTTGAGGCCTGATTAAAACCCATAACACGTCTCCTGTCTTTCTTGCGGTGTAGCCAGCAAAGGCTCTGACACAAATCTACTAAGCGCAGGAGATTCATAGTTACCAAACTAGCCACAAGCCCAGTTTCAGTAAGATTTATGTTTGTTGCGGAATTAATTCTTCACTATAAGAATCTTTGATTTGGTGGAGATCATCTCATAACTTCAACACCCTTCTAAGGTACTTAGTATTCTGCGGATTTCCTTGGTGATTTTTTATATATTAGAAAAGTCCCTTTTTGTGCATTTCCATAATTCATGAAATTATCTGTAATTGGGTAATTAGTATAAATACATGCAATCACACTTACAACATATAATTACAAAGTTCAATGGCATAATTGTGATGGATAATGTCATAAAGAAAAATCTATATACAGGAGCCTATATGTAAAGCTGAATACTTGTGATGTCTATTAAGTTGTTTATAAAATTTGCCCCAAAATAACACCAAAATAGTTATTCCCCATTCAGAAATGATCTGAAATTGTATTTTTTTTAAATTATGAGTTATATAACAAAATTATTAGTACCTGAATTGGTTCTGAAACATTTTGCTAGTGATACTTTCATTTAACTCTTAAACAGGTGCCAATTTACAGACTGCCAGGCAAATCGGTGTTTAGAAGCACAGACAGTCAGTGGGTAATTGTTTCTGTCCCTACAATTCTGGAAGTTCATTTTATCTCTGAAATCTTTACTTTCTCTAAAACTAGAATGAACTTTTTAGGTGTTCCAACTGTAAGAGTATAAGACAGCTTTTGAATCATAAAAATGTAGGGTTGGAAGGGACCTTGAGAAGTCATAAAGTCCAGCCCCCTGTACTGAGGTAGGGCTAAGCAAAGCTAGGCCGTCCCTCACAGGTGCTTGTCTAACCTGTTCGTAAATCAACAGGTTGATACATCAACAAGAACATGGAATAGGGTGGAGTAAACACAAAAAGTATTCTTTTCTTAAATAAATTAGTCATTATAAGATGCTCACAATTTCCATCCATCCTCATTCCTCACAACCATATTCCTCAACGTCAAAGACTATTCTCAAATTAGTACTGCCATCCTGTATCTGATGATACTTCGAGTATCTGTCAAATATATAAACAGTACTGTCTGCATCCTTTTGGAAAAAATCAGCTTCTCTGTTTTTAAATGTTTTAGCCAGTGATATCTTCAGTCACCTTACAGTATTGAATTTAAGCTTTTCCTAAATACTTGAAGTGGGAAGTCTGAGTACAGCATATGGAACCGGTTTAATAAAGATGGTCACAACAGCCTCCTCATTAATTTGTATGAATTTTTCTATTCAAATTACTTTACTTGAGTCTATAAACTTGTATATGTCAGTGCACTTTGTTTAGAACAGAAGGCCCATGAAAAATAATTGTACATTGCTTATTTTTCAGGTTAAGTTGGACCATGGAATGTGACTATGATGAACTTCTGAGGAAGATATTCCTCAACTTTATGTTGTGCATGGTTTAGCGGATGGGAATTCTTTTGCAATTATTTTTTATTTCACTCAGGTGCATTGTGTAAATAAAGCACTTGAGGCCAAATTCTGTTCACAGTGGAACAGGAAGTACCAAAAAAAAAAATGTGGAACACAAATAGACTCAAGTGTAAGTCAGATATTTACCCCAAACTAAACTCCTTGATAAATGAAAGAGAATTAATGGGATTTGAAAATCAGTACAAATATTCTGATCCTTTAAAAATCACTCACGACCATTGTCTGACCATACTGAAAGAAGGACAGGTGACACTTGATATGGATTTTAATCACCCCACAACTTTGTTATATAAATGTCTGGGATTGCCTGGCAGATAAAATGTACCATGCAGGCAAATCTATGTTTATTTAAATCATTACTCGGGGCTTCCACCAGCCCACCTTCATTTTCCATCCAATTCTCCCCAGCCAGCCCCTGGCTTGGACCTTACCATCCACCCCATTTGTAGGAGGGTTAAGGTGGGCTATAAGAATGGTGTTGGGCCCCAGCCATACCAATCATAGGAGTCCCCAACCCCCCATCCCAGTTCTGTTCCTTTATCCGGCACCTCCTTTTAAGTCCTTTACCAGGCCATTTATCTGGTCAATGGATGCCTCCTCTATGGAGTACGTGCACTGGACATCCGCCCCACGCTACAAAATAAATGACAACATATAGCCTACCCCCTTGTCTTCTTACCAGAAAAGGTCCTCCCTGACACCTGCTGTGGGGAAGATGAAAAAACCTCACTCCACCAAAGCCAATCTAGTGGTGTGGGAAAAATTCCTTCCCAGCCCCCCTAAAAAGGAGAGACCAGCACAATGCCCACAGCAGGTCCTAACCCAACCTGATATTCGCCACCTCTAGGGGAGGGAGAGGGGGTGCTGCCTTGCCTGCTGCATGGAAAAAGGGGCTTTCAACTCCCAGGGCTTGCACCTTTATAGCCTTCTGACTCACATTCCCCAGGTGTGAGTCAGTGCCACAAAACTGACCACCATTCACCTTTTGTAGTAATTTCTGACCTCCTTCTCTCCCCCTGCCATAAAACACTGCTACCTTCCCTCGGAAAGCCCAGAAGTTCTCCCCACTTTAGGTGCAGTATGGTCAAACCAAATATTATTTAATTTCAATCATCCTATTCCATTCCTCCCACCCCTTTCTGAGTGTTGTCCATTTTTAATCCATACTTAGATCTCAGTCCAGCAATGAAATCTATTTGGACAGAATTTTCCATCCAAAAAGAAGAAATCCAACAGCATGAACAAGTCTATAGATTGTAAGCTTTCTTTGCTATAAGTTAGGTCTAGAGGATCACATTGAAGGGAGTAGGATCTAGATGGATGGAAGGATTTTGACATGTAAGTATGTTACTGAATTGTTGACTTGACTGCTTTCCCTGTTTTACTTTAGACATAATACTAAACAGGTTTTGGCCCTTTAACTAATGAGAACTCTGAAAATGAATAGCTCTTCTCATTCTCTAATTTCTATGTTAATGACATCTAATTCAGGGAGGAAAAATAACTCACAAGTTAAATTCAAGCTGCTCTTTTAATTATTGTGTTAAATTTCTATTCTAAGCATGAACTGTCCTACATTATTCCCGGTTACAGCTATGCACCCAGACATATTAACCCTCAAATACTTCTGACAAATAAGGGAGTTACATGTCAGTCCTTATGGTTGTTATCAGCTTTTTAGTTGTAAGTAGGAAGAATGTGGGAGAATCCGTGTTTGGAATAGAAATATACTTCAGAAATTGAAAGAGTATTTTGAATTTGAGTATTGCTTTTCCTCTGTGTCTAAGATTTATCTGGCAAAGACCTAGTAGGTCTCACACCTAGTAGGTCTCACTAATAGCAAGCATTAAAAGAAAAGACAACAGTATGAAACACATTTTTTACTCAATATATTATGTTTTTCCCCCATCAGAAAAATGGCATTCATATTTGCAAATCAAATGACATATAACTCAAAGTCTGTTATAAATGGTTATTTCAGACACTGCTTAAATATGGTACTTTGGATTTTATTATGGTTTTATAGTCTTTCTCTTAAAATCATTCCTTTACCTACCCACTCATCTGCAGAATTAGGGAACTTCGTTTAGACAAATGAGCCCAATGCTCATTAAGACGCTTATTCAGCAAATAACTTAAGTATGTGCTTAATTTTAAGCACAAGTAGTCTTGTTGAAGCCAATGAGATTTATGAGTTTAAAGTTAGGCCCCATGCTCAAGTATCTGGCTGAACTCATACCTGAGGGCTTGTCCTACTGCGTGCTAAGTGTGCCTTTTGGCAGTGTAGTTTAACACACTTCAAGGTATGGAAAGCTACTGCATACAAAGGCACTCTTAGGGTATGTCTACACTATGAAATTAGGTCAAATTTATAGAAGTCGGTTGTTTAGAAATTGTTTTTATAAGGTCAATTGTGTGTGTGTCCCCACACAAAATGCTCTAAGTGCATTAAGTCACCAGACTGTGTCCACAGTACCGAGGCTAGCGTCAACTTCCGGAGCGTTGCACTGTGGTAGCTATCCCACAGTTCCCGCAGTCTGTGCCGCCCATTGGAATTCTGGGTTGAGATCCCAATGCCTGATGGGGCAAAAATAGTGTTGTGGGTGATTCTGGGTACATGTCATCGGGCCCCACCCTCCCTCCCTCCCTGCCATGAAAGCAATGGCAGACAATCGTTTTGCGCCTTTTTTAGCCCAGACACCATCGCACTGGGATCATGGAGCCCGCTCAGATCACCGCGGCAATTATGAGCACTTTAAACACCATACACATTATCCTGGAATATATGCAGGACCAGAACCTGCCAAGGCAAAACCAGGCAAGGAGGAGACGGCAGCATGGCGACGAGAGTGATGAGGAAATAGACATGGACATAGACCTCTCACAAAGTACGGGCCCCAACAATGTGCAAATCATGGTGTTAATGGGGCAGGTTCATGCCGTGGAACGCTGATTCTGGGCCAGGGAAACAAGCACAGACTGGTGGGACCGCATGGTGTTGCAGATGTGGGATGATTCCCAGTGGCTGCGAAACTTTCGCATGCATAAGGGCACTTTCATGGAACTTTGTGAGTTGTTTTCCCCTGCCCTGAAGCACCAGAATACCAAGATGAGAGCAGCCCTCACAGTTGAGAAGCGACTGGCAATAGCCCTGTGGAAGCTTGCAACGCCAGACAGCTACCCGTCAGTCGGGAATCAATTTGGAGTGGGCAAATCTACTGTGGGGGCTGCTGTGATCCAAGTAGCCAAAGCAATCAAAGAGCTGCTGGTATCAAGGGTAGTGACTCTGGGAAATGTGCAGGTCACAGTGGATGGCTTTGCTGCAATGGGATTCCCTAACTGTGGTGGGGCGATAGACGGAACCCATATCCCTATCTTGGCACTGGCGCACCAAGCCAGCGAGTACATAAACCTCAAGGGGTACTTTTCAATGCTGCTGCAAGCACTGGTGGATCACGAGGGATGTTTCACTAACATCAATGTGGGATGGCCAGGAAAGGTACATGATGCTCACGTCTTCAGGAACTCTGGTCTGTTTCAAAAGCTGCATGAAGGGACTTTCTTCCCAGACCAGAAAATAACCGTTGGGGATATCCTTGGGGACACAGCCTATCCCTTAATGCCATGGCTCATGAAACCATACACAGGCAGCCTGGACAGTAGTCAGGACCTGTTCAACTATAGGCCGAGCAAGTGCAGAATGGTGGTAGAATGTGCATTTGGATGTTTAAAAGCATGCTGGCACGGTTTACTGACTCGGATAGACCTCAGCGAAACCAATATTCCCATTGTTATTACTGCTTGCTGTGTGCTCCACAATATCTGTGAGAGTAAGGGGGAAACATTTATGGTGGGAGGGGAGGTTGAGGCAAATTACCTGGCCGCTGATTACGCGCAGCCAGACACCAGGGTGGTTAGAAGAGCACAGCATGGCGCGGTGCGCATCAGAGAAGCTTTGAAAACCAGTTTCATGACTGGCCAGGCTACGGTGTGAAAGTTCTGTTTGTTTCTCGTTGATGAACCCCCCACCCGGTTCACTCTACTTCCCTGTAAGCTAATCACCCTCCTCTCCCCCCTTCAATCACCATTTGCAGAGGCAATAAAGTCATTGTTACTTCACATTCATGCATTCTTTATTAATTCATCACACAAATAGGGGGATAACTGCCAAGGTAACCCGGAAGGGGTGGGGGAGGAGATAAGGACAAGGGCACACTGCACTTTAAAACTTTAAAACTTATTGAAGACTAGCCTACTGTTGCTTGGGCAATCCTCTGGGGTGGAGTGGCTGGTTGGCCGGAGGGCCTCCTCCCCCCCCCCCCCGCGTTCTTGGGCATCTTGGTGAGCAGGCAATGGGACTTGGGGAGGAGGGCTGTTGGTTATACAGGGGCTGTAGCGGTGGTCTGTGCTCCTGCTGCCTTTCCTGCAGCTCAACTATACGCTGGAGCATATCAGTTTGATGCTCCAGGCAGCCGGAGCATCGACTCTTGCCTTCTGTCAGCAAACTGATGCCACCTATCTATTCAGCCCGCCACTTCCTCTCTTCAGCCCGCGATTCATCCCACCACTTCTCGTCACGTTCATATTGTGCTTTTCTGCACTCTGACATTGTCTGCCTCCAGGCATTCTGCTGTGCTCTGTCAGCGTGGGAGGACATCTGGAGCTCCGAGATCATGTCATCCAGAGTGCGCCTTTTTCGTCTTCTCATCTTCACTAGCCTCTGCGAAGGAGAAACATTTCCAGCTGGTGGAGTAGAAGGGAGAGGTGGTAGTTAAAAAGACACATTTTAGAGAACAATGGGTACACTCTTTCACGTTAAATTTTGCTGTTCACATTACACAGCACATGTGCTTTCGTTACAAGGTCACATTTTCCCTCTTATATTGGGGGCCTGCTGGTTTGGTGTGAGAGATCACTCACGCAGTGCCAAGCAACAGAATTTGGCTTGCAGGCAGCCATGGTAAGCCACAGTCTTTTGGCTTTTTTAACCTTCATAACATGTGGGAATGGTTTCAAACAGCAGCGCCCTCATTTCCCATACTAAGCGGCCTTTGGGTTGGCCATTTGAAATGGGTTTGCAATTTACAAAGAGGGGCTGTGGTTTCCGGGTTAATGTGCAGCACAAACACAACTAACCTCCCTCCCTTCCCCCACACACCCAATTCTCTGGGATGATCACTAACAGCAGGGAACATTTCTGTTCAGCAGAGCAGGAACGGGCACCTCTGAACGTCCCCTTAATAAAATCACCCCATTTCAACCAGGTGACTGTGAATGATATCACTCTCCTGAGGATAACAAAGAGAGATAAGGAATGGATGTTGTCTGCATGCCAGCAAACACAGGGACCATACGCTGCCATGCTTGTTATGCAATGATTCCAGACTACATGCTACTGGCCTGGCATGGTAAAGTGTCCTACCATGGAGGACAGAATAAGGCAGCCCTCCCCAGAAACCTTTTGCAGAGGCTTTGGGCGTACATGAAGGAGAGCTTTCTGGAGCTGTCCTTGGAGGATGTCCGCTCCATCCCCATACACATTAACAGACTTTTCCAGTAGATGTACTGAGCGCGAATGCCAGGGCAAATTAATCATTAATCATTAAACACGCTTGCTTTTAAACCATGTGTAATATTTACAAAGGTACACTCACCAGAGGTGCCTTGTGTGCCCTCAGGGTCTGGGAGCACGCCTTGGGTGGGCTTGGGGGTTACCGGTTCCAGGTCCAGGGTGAAAAACGTCTCCTGGCTGTTGGGGAAACCAGTTTCTCCGCTTCCCTGCTGTGAGCTATCTTCAATGTCTTCATCATCATTTTCCTTGTCCCCAAAACCTGCTTCCGTGTTTCGTGATTCTCCATTGATGGAGTCAAAGCACAGGGTTGAGGTAGTGGTGGCTGCACCCCCTAGCATGGCATGCAGCTCAGCATAGAAGCGGCATGTCTGCAGCTCTGCCCCGGACCTTCCGTTTGCCTCTCTGGTTTTGTGGTAGGCTTGCCTTAGCTCCTTAATTCTCACGTGGCACTGCTGTGCGTCCCTGTTATGGCCTCTGTCCTTCATGCCCTTTGAGACTTTTTCTAATGTTTTGGCATTTTGTTTACTGCTACGGAGTTCAGCTAGCACTGATTCATCTCCCCATATGGCGAACAGATCCCGTACCTCACGTTCGGTCCATGCTGGAGCTCTTTTGCGATCCTGGGACTCCATCATGGTTACCTGTGCTGATGAGCTCTGCGTGTTCACCTGGGCTCTCCACCATGCTGGGCAAACAGGAAATTCAAAATTTTGCGGGCCTTTTCCTGTCTACCTGGCCAGTTCATCTGAGTTGAGAATGCTGTCCAGAGCGGTCACAATGGAGCACACTGGGATTGCTCCCGGAGGCCAATACTGTCAAATTGCATCCACACTACCCCAAATCTGACCCAGAAAGGCCAGTATCAGTGCTAATCCCGTCGTCGTAGGTAGATTAAAGAAATTGATTTAAAGAGCCCTTTAAGTTGAAAAAAAGGGCTTTGTCCTGTGGACGGGTCCAGGCTTAAATCGAGGTAACGCTGCTAAATGCGATCTAAAATCGTAGTGTAGACCAGGCCTGAGTGTCCAGTACTGGCGTCCCATTAAGAGTTAGTGTGGAATAGTTAGTATGCACTAGCTGTTGCAAGCTTTTCCCCCCATATAGAGAATCCATATTAAAAACAATCACTTATTGGATGAAATCCTGACTCTGCTGAAATCAATGGGAGTTTTGACTTTAACTTCAAAGTGGCCAGGACTTCACCCTATGTTTTCACCCACATCCAGAGTGATGACAATAACATACAGTTTAAAGTGGTTGGGCCAGTATTGTGAACGCTCTTACTAATTGTACCTACAAAAGTTGAAGAGGATCACATACAAATAGGAACTTCAATGGGATACCCTTCTTTATTTGCTTAGTAGCACTGTAATATCAAGGCAAGTCCTGTACTTGATCAGAATGTAACATAACTTTTTTTTAAAACCAAGCATAATAAAAGTAATTTATAATCTGATTTACATTTTCCACATTAGACACTAACTTTGTATGTCACACTTGCATAAGATGACAGAGCTGAAACAAATTATATATATTTGACTTCTGTTTCTCTTGACAGTAATAAGCAGCATTTCAATTAGATGTAGCCTAAGCATCAGGGGCATATTACTCTAGTAGTATTACACTGTCAGAAAAGAAGTATGATTTGCTCAGTCTGGAAAAAAAAATTAGTATGTCTCCCTAGTCTTAAAATAAGCACTGAGACCACTTGACAGTTAATATTGAGTACATAATTTGTTAGGGACGCTTATCTTGAAAAGTATGTGCACTGTAAAATCTTTATACAATCAAATGTGTGTGTGTGTGTGTGTGTGTGTGTATATATTATATTCCTTCAAGAGAGTATGCTAGAATTGGACTCCCTCTTTTGCATAAAATACTATTTCTAAGGCTTTCAAAATCAAAGGAGATGTAAAGGAAAACTGACATTTCACCAGGTTCTGCTATGTGACTATGGAAACTATGGACAAAAGTCATTCCAAAGTTGGAAACTGCCTTTGTCCCAGACATATAGAAAGAAAGACAAGATGCAAGGAATAAGATAATTAGATCACAAATTTACTAATTTACCTTACCTGGGAACTATACATCAATAACTTGTATAGTGCAAGTCATGATTCCTTCCTTAATCATTTCCATGAGGTAGAGGACTTCTGTCAACCCCCCACCCGTCCACAAATGGTTCCCAATATATATCTATATTGGACACCTGCCACAAGGAGGCACCAGCAATTAACTTGGCTTCCTCCTCCCCCTTCCTCCCAACTCTGAATCAGGTTCCCAGGTAATTAACATTTCCCTCCCTAACTTTGGCCAAAAATATAGCTGTTCCCTTCTCAGAGAGGTGTAACCCATTGTTCCTGAATGACCAAATATGTTGTTTATGATGGGTAGTTCCTGAGCTTCCCCATTCCAGATGCTTCAAACATCTTCTGTTGTTGTCAACTCATGGAGGCCTGGCAACTTCCTGCTTTATTCTCCACTGCAGCATTTCAGATCAGTTTACTTTAATCCCTAGGGTAAGGTACAGGGTATGTCTTACATGCTCTGTGCCCTGATGATTAAGTCAACAGCCTTACAAAATCCCAGATCATTTTCACACAGGTATACAATAATAAGTTTCCTGGATGTCAAAAAGTGTAAGAGAGGGCATCAGCTGCATACCCTCCTGCTCTGCCAACTCAGATTCACCCTGGTACTAAGGCCCAGCTGAAAAGGGGCTCAAGCTAGAGGAACAGGGTTGATATACCCTTCCCCATGTGTTCATGGCTTACCCGAGACCCACCAGCCTTCCCAGCTCAGGTGATTCTTTCCCCTGCACTCCCAACCACCCCTCTGAACTCTGGAGGGAGGGGAAGGACTTAAAAAGTCACTAACTTTTTTCCCACCTTGAGATTGTATTTTTCCAGCAAAAGAAATACAAAATAGAGTCTAAGGAACATGCAACTATTTAATACAGACTCTATTTAGTTCATTTCTTTTGTACTCTGTTTTCAACTTGACACCAATCCTACAATGAATGGCAGAAAGGCAGACCTCTGTGCCCATGTGGAGCCCTATAACTTCTCTCAGTGCACATCAAGATCAGGGTATAATTGGCATGGCAAAAAGTGACAGAAAATCCTCAAGCTCCAATATTGTAAGAAATACAATGTGTTTTTGCACTCCAGCTGTTCATCTTTCTAAATTCCTTGCATATAATCTTGACATCATACAGCCACCTTTATGGATTTCAGATTCTCTTATAATCCAAAGATTGGTTTGTCTTGTTTTGGGATAACTTTGTAGTCTTCCCTTTTCTACAAAAGAGGAGTAACCTTTAAGAGATTCAAATTAACATCCAAAGTTGATGATATCTATGTTGTTCACTACCATTCCACTTCCAATCGTGCATGCTTATTAATAACGTCATTGAAAACTTAACTTTCAAGCAGCAAGTTCATAAGTGATGAACCTGAATAATGCCACAAATGAAGTCGCACTAAATGCTGCAGTTCTCAGCTGTGAGTAGCTTGTTTAATTGGAGATTTAATTAGGAATTTGTTATTTCAGAGAAATGCCAACTCTGACTGAATCTTAAACAATTGTTTGTAACTACAAAACAGAGCTTAAGATAAAAAATTGTGAGAAGAGTATGGAAGTCAAAATTATTCTTAATTTATTTCAGTAGGATTATAAGGAAACAAAAATTATAAACACCTTTTTAATTTGAATTTAAGATATTTGTAAGTGTGTAAAGAGGTTGTCTACGCGGGGAATGCACAGGGAAGTTAGTGTGACATAACTAGGTTATAATTTTAAAGTTCCATAGCTAATCTGCACTAACTGCCCATACGGACACTCTAATTCCACACAACGTAGGATAACACTAATGTGCTTTTAACATCGTGCTGTTTCAGATGGATAGCCATGTTAGTCTGTATCAGCAAAACCAAGGAGCCCTTGTGGCACCTTAGAGCATAAGCTTTGGGCACAAGCTTTTGTTGGCTAAAACCCATTTCATCAGATGCATGGAATGAAAAATACAGTAGGCAGGTGTATATATATTACAGCACAAAGGGGGTCAGTGCTAATGAGGCCAATTCAATTAGGGTGAATGTGGCCAATTCCCAACAGTTGACAAGAAGGGGTGAATATCAACAGAGGGAAAATTACTTTTTGTAGTGACCCAGCCACTCCCAGTCTTTATTCAGGCCTAATTTGATGGTGTCAAGTTTGCAAATTAATTCCAGTTCTGCAGTTTCTTGCTCAAGTCTGTTTTTGAAGTTTTTTTTTGTTAAAGAATGGCCACTTTAAAGTCTTTCATTGAGTGTCCAGGGAGATTGAAGTGCTCTCCTACTGGTTTTTGAATGTTACAATTCTTGATGTCTGATTTGTGTCTATTTATTCTTTTGCATAGAGACTGCTTGGTCTGGCCAATATACATGGCAGAGGGGCATTGCTGGCACATGATGGCATATATCACATTGGTAAATGTGCAGGTGAACAAGCCCCTGATGGTGTGGCTGATGTGGTTAGGTCCTATGATGGTGTCCCTTGAATAGATATGCGGACAGAGTTGGCAAAGGGGTTTGTTGCAGGGATTGATTTCTGGGTTAGTGTTTTTGTTGTGTGGTGTATAGTTGCCAGTGAGTATTTGCTTCAGGTTGGGGGGCTGTCTGTAAGCGAGGACTGGCCTGTCTCCCAAGGTCTGTGAGAGTGAGGGATCGTCCTTCAGCATAGGTTGTAGATCCTTGATGATGCGCTGGAGAGGTTTTAGTTGGGGGCTGTAGGTGACGGCTAGTGGCATTCTGTTACTTTCTTTGTTGGGTCTGTCCTGTAGTAGGTGACTTCTGGGTACCCTTCTGGCTCTGTCAGTCTGTTTCTTCACTTCCCCAGGTGGGTATTGTAGTTTTAAGAACACTTGATAGAGTTCCTGTAGGTGTTTGTCTGAAGGATTGGAGCAAATGCGGTTGAATCATAGGGCTTGGCTGTAGACAATGGATCGTGTGATGTGGTCTGAATGGAAGCTGGAGGCATGTAGGTAAGTATGGTGGTCAGCAGGTTTCCGGTATAGGGTGGTGTTTATGTGACCATCGCTTATTTGCATTGTAGCGTCCAAGAAGTGGATCTCTTGAGTGGACTGGTCTAGGCTGAGGTTGACGGTGAGGTGAAAATTGTTGAAATCCTAGTGGAATTCCTCAAGGGCCTCCTTCCCATGCATCCAGATGATGAAGATGTCATCTATGTAGTGCAAGTAGAGTAGGTGCAGCATTATTCTAAGTCAGCCATAAAAATGTTGGCATACTGTGGGGCCATGTGGGTACCCATAGCAGTGCAGCTGACTTGACGGTATAAATTGCCCCCAAATCTGAAATAGTTGTGTGTGAGGACAAAGTCACAAAGTTCAGCCACCAGGAACAGTATCCCTGATAATGTCATGGCAAACCTGGTGGCTGAACTTTGTGACTTTGTCCTCACACACAACTAACACAAGGAGCTGGTGCAGAGTAGCTATTCAGCAATAGATATTCTGCACTAGCTATTCTGGGCTTTTCACCATGTAGGCTTTATATATTAAAACTTTTCACATATGTGATTGTTCAGGATAAATACGGTGACTAATTTTAAATTCAACCTACATAAAGCATTAGAGAAGGATGGTTTTGAGTATATCAGGCAGTAAACTAGGATTGCTCACAAAGAGGCACAGGAAGAGAAAACATTTGTCACCAATTCGTTATCTTCAGCACTGGTTTAAATTCTTGAACCCTAAATTGTGGGGCAAAGGATATGCAAATTAGAAGGCATTATTGATGATTATTCATCTATTCCGTTAGGAAGAAGTTTTACATCATTTTGCAGTACACTTTTAAAAGCATCCTTTGCCTTTTAGAACTGTATCATTTGTCTTGTGTGTTTAACATTCATTAACTGCACTTACATGGAAACCCATACTGCATTGGGTACTTAGTACAGCTAAGGTTTTAGGCTGATTCCTTTATCCATTGAAACGACAATTTATCTTTTTGACCTGGGAGGCAAAACAGGTTATGTTGTCACCTCTAAAAGAGAAAATACAATTTAGTTTTCAGTCTGAAAAGACTGACTAAAGAAATTTTCCACTATGCTGATCACTTCAAGAGATTAATCTTTCTAAAACACTACAAAGATCAGATTGATATCTTTTCATAGATGTATCTTTCAGTCCAGCTATCCAGATCTCAGATGACTTTGTTTCATTGTCCGGCTTTACCAAAAGGAGGACAGGAGACACTTGATATGGTTTTAATCAGGCTGCAACTTTATTATTAGATGTCTAGGACTGCCTGGCAGATAAAAGTATACAGTGCAGGCTCATTCCATAATTACCTGGGGGACTTTCACCAGCTCCCCCTCTTTTTCCATCCAGGCCCCCCAGCCAACCCATTGCTGGGACCTTATCATCCACACCCTTTTGTAGAAGGGTAAAGGTGGGCTATAAGAACGGGGTTGGCTCTGTTCCAACCAGTAGTGCAGTAGTCTGGGAGCTGACCTTGTTCGTGAAGAAAGAGGCAAAAAAAGCATTGAGTACATTATCTTTTTCCATATCCTCTGTCACTAGTTTGCCTCCCGCATTCAGTAAGGGGCCTGCACTTTCCCTGACCTTCTTCTTGTTGCTAACATACCTGTAGAAACCCTTTTTGTTACTCTTAACATCCCTTGCTAGTTGCAACTCCAAGTGTGATTTGACCTTCCTGATTTCACTCCTGCATGCCTGATCAATATTTTTATACTCCCCCCTGGTCATTCGTCCTATCTTCCACTTCTTGTAAGCTTCTTTTTTGTGTTTAAGATCAGCAAGTATTTCACTGTTAAGCCAAGTTGGTCGCCTTCCATATTTACTATTCTTTCTACACATCAGGATGGTTTGTTCCTGCAATCTCAATAAGGATTCTTTAAAATACAGCCAGCTCTCCTGGACTCCTTTTCCCCTCATGTTATTCTCCCAGGGTATCCTGCCCATCCCTCCCCATGAGGGAGTCAAAGTCTGCTTTTCTGAAGTCTGGGGTCTGTATTCTGCTGCTCTCCTTTCTTCTTTGGGTCAGGAAGGTAGAAATGATCCAGGGAAGGTAGTTTTGAAGAAACCACTTAAAGTGAATGTGTAACCCCATTAACAATAGGATTTCTCTCCACACTCCTCCCAACCCCTTTGCCCCAAATAACCTACTAAAAGATCTTTGTATTTGTCATAAAATAGTTGGCTTTTGTTGTTTTATTATATGGTCACACACAATGGTGGCTATGATCTGGCACTTTGCTGACAGAGGCCAAGAATAGACATGATGACTGAAGTAACCTTTTATTATGAAGGCGGGTAAAAGTTGTGTTTGATAAGTACACTGTAATCACATAGGAACTTTGTTTGTTTTTGATTATTAACTAAGATTTCACTTTTGAAACTCCATATAGATGTTCCTTTAAACGATTTTTGAAACCTGCTGGCAGAGAAGTTCATTGAAGCATGTGTTATCATTGTCTATTCCATCTACAGATAGATAGAGAACTGCAATCTCTAGTGAATAAGTCTGACATATTTTATGAAAACCAAATTCCTTTATAACACTGCTTTAAATGTGTCACTGAAATTCTGAAAGGCTTTGTTTAAAATAAGTTCAGCTTCCAAAATACAGTGCAGATAGAGTTTCTACTGAGATCAGAAGGACAGTAACAGTTTCCAATTGCATTACCTCATTTTAAAGACCAGGAATCTCAAACCCACAGTGTCTTTCAAAATGGGAGACACTTTCTAAGTGAGAACATGGTGTGTATTTTCTGATTTTTTTTTTCTTTCCATGTGGCTTCAACAAGTGCAAAGAAGTGGATGTTATAAAGGAGAGAGACCAAATAAATTCAGGAATTATTATTTATTTGGATTGTGGTAGCATCTAGGAGCCAAAGTCACAGAGCAAGACCCTACTGTTCTAGGCATTGCACTTCCTTACATTTAATACATACACACAGTGTAAAGAGTTGACAAAAAACAAAACAAACAAACAAGCAAAAAAATCCCTCCAGCATATAAAAGCAATAGAGGATGCTATTTTAGGGGGGAGGAGAGGAAGAGAGAAAAAAATCTATATGAATCAACCTCTACCATACAGTGATATCTGAGATACATTACCACAGGTACTTAGAACTGAAAATACTTTTGATATCTCAGATACTGATGTGAAGTAATTGTTGGTGAAGATTGAGTTTTTCATGGTGATCTCTGTAAGTATTTTGACCAAGTTAGACTTGCTTCACATTTGTATTCCTCTAAGATAGTATCCCTGAGACCTATAGTTGACCGCATATGTTTGGCCTGCCACACCACTTCTGTTCAGCTCTAAATGCAGAGTCTTTGATCCCCACTAAATTCCCATCATTCATGGCCTTCAAACTACCTTAACATATTTAATATAGACACTAACAATTTATCAAAAATATTGCAAACACAGCTGTTCTGTGTATCAATATGTCAGCAAGTAGAATATAATCTATGTTGTAGGAAATATTTCAAGATAATTCCAGGTCCCATTTTGAGGTAGTTCTTTTTTCTCTCTCCTTTTCAGGGTTCTGTAGCTAAACAAACATTAAATTAGTACCAAAGTAGGATTTGTTTCATATATATATTTTTATAATATCCCTATTCTTTAGGTAGGTATCCCAGTTTATAAAATGTATGGAAAATATGACTAATTCTAATGGAAAAAAAAACTTATTTTCTTAATCATACAGGTCATTATACAAGTGAGTTTTCAGCAAGCTTTTCCTTAAACTCCAGAATAATTCTTATTTATAATCTCAGAAATAGTATTAATTTTTAAAATTAATTTTAGAGTGGTAAGGCAATTTTACTATATATCCACAGTTTGGTAGAAGTGGACACTTCCTGAGTTATCTTCATTAAAGTATGATATGGGGCACTTAGGTGTAGTTATAATTAGAAAAGTGGCTGTATAGATAGCACTTTCTTAGTCAATAAATCAGTTCACTTTGTGTTTTCTGAGTTGTATCCAGTTACATTACTGATTACTTGTCAACATGATGGCAGATGAAATTCAGTGTGGTCAAGTACAAGATCCACATTGGAACAGAGAATTTCAATGACTCAGACAAAATGATAAATTGTAAATTACTGCAACCACTCAGGGAAAAGGGGCCTACATGGCATTATAGACTGTTCAATAAAAATAAAATTACAAAAAAAACCCCAACCCTGTTCAATGGACATTTCATGGTAAAAAAGCAAACAATAAGGCAGGTTCTATCTAGGAAAAAAAAACAAAAAAACAGAGAGTCATACTAAAATATGATGTCTCAATCTAAAACCCTAAACCAAAAGTGCTTTCTGGTGATGCCAAATGTCCCCTCTAGAATGTTTCTAGTGCATAGAGACTTGATCTATCAAAACAGATAGCCCTTCTTTCTTGTCATTGTTGTTCTGAAATGATGAAACACAGTAAACAGCTAAGCAAAGTTATCTCCATCCATTTCTACAGTGAACATGTAAAAGATGGACACTGACATCCAAAGACCTATCTCTGAAAATATTAACATTTCCTTTGGTGGTGGTTAAACATTTTGAATGAAGTAGCTTGTTTACAGAAACTATTTGGGAATGCTAGACAAGACTTTAATTAAAGCTATAAAGTAATGGATCAAATATCTGCATTGTTTGAACCCTGCAGTGATATTAATGTGGTTCATGTGCAAAACTTTTTAAGGACTAATGGACCTTTGTAATGGAGAGCATATTGCTTTGGGAGCTGGTATGACTGGTGAATATTGTAAGATGAATCATCCAAGAGTTTGTGACATCAAATTTTATTAAATCCCTCTGAGTTGTTGTGTATTTGAAATTTTAGTGCCTAATTTGTATCTCGTTTATGTCTCTGTAAATCAGTCCGTTTTTACACCTGTCTGCATGAGATCAGAATTTGGCCATTTTCTTGTTTTCTGGAAAATATTTTACCTCTTAGCACTCGAAGACATAGATCTTTTTTTCTGATTTTCACAAACTTGTTTACATTCTAGAGACTTATATCCTGGCCTGTCTCACAGGCTTGGGGAAGGAAACTGGTTGCTGCTCACAGCTGCTGAGAATTATCTCATTCTACTGCTGGGACAATTTGCAAGAAGGATATTATAACAGTTTTATTGAAAGACAGACATATAGCAAATCCCACACATGCCTCTATTACAAGGGACAGGGAAAAGTTTCAGGCATAAAGGTGTGAATCCTTTGATAATAGAGTGTCTCAGATGCTTTTGCTATAACATTATTATCCTGTAATAATCTGCAAATTGTTAGATTACAGTGCATTTAAAAACTTGTTTCTATCCTATTCTTTAGTGCAAATGCAATACAACTCTCACAGTATAAACATTGCTGCTTCCATTGCTCCTCTGTTAGCTGTTATTGCAGGATACATCAGTGAACTGTGGCACCAAATTGTACTCTGATATAGCACTATGGTGAATCAGGAATAAATCTGTGACTAAATTGGCCCATGGACTTCAAAGCCTAATTTGGACTTTACAAGCTAACAAGGTTAGATTTTAACAATACAGTCTGGCCTCTGGTTGCTCTTGTAATATCAATATGAAATGAATGGTAATATAATTGTAATTGATGTACACCATAACATTAAGAATAATGTTGTTGGAATCTGCCCTTTAACTTTTATTTCTCCTGATTTTTGTGTGTGTGACTGTGTAATTGCACAATCTTAGTCCCTGATCCTGTAATAGATTCAGTATAGGCACACCAATATGCTTCAAATGGGAGAATCAGGACCATAATATTGCATTGACTCGGTACCTTGCATTTAATAGTGCTACACCTGCTCTTTTTGACTGTTGTGTATAAAGTTTTCATAAAGATACTCTTCTTTCTCGTTCCCTTTAGTATTCTTTTCTGACAGGGAAGTGTGCTTTACGGAGAGGTTATTTTAAGCTAAACAGAACATGATGTACTTTCTCTTTTTTTCCTTTTCCTGATTGTATCAATATATTTGTTTAATTTTTAAAATATATACATAATGTAAAGATTTAAAAAAAAAACTAAAATTATTTCATAACTTTTTAAATTACTATCTAACTAGTCACTTGATAGACATGTAAGGGGTCTAGTAAAAAGAGAAGTGTTATGAGAAAGTGGATCAAAATATATTGGAAAAATCAGAAAATTACAATCTTACATAATACATACAGAAAAAGAGGTGTCAAAGATGAGTCCTGGTAAGGTCAAGTTGCAAGATGTGTAGCAAGGAATGAGGCAAGGAACTGCAAGAAGAGAAAAGAAAGTCTAATGGCAATGGTAACTAAATGAAGAACTGGATTCTATCCCTGCCTCTGCCACACTGTTCTTTTGTGGGTGTCATGCTCCCTGGAGGTAACCAGGATTGTGGGGCATCTTGCTGCCAGGGCCGGCTCTGGCTTTCTGGCCACTCGAAGCAAAAAAAAAAAAAAAAAAAAAAACGCGACGGCCAGCAAAGCAAAAAAAAGAAAAAACCCTGTGGCGTGGCCGGAGCCAGGGTGCAGGGGGACTCCCTGCCCTGCAGATGTGCCCCGGCTAGCGGGGGGAGGGGGAGGGAGCTGGGGGAGAGAGAGAAGGGGGGCGGCCAGGGCTTCATTGGGGCACTGCCACGCGGCCCCTCCCGCCGTGCCCCCTGCCGGGAGGGCTCCAAGCCACTCCGGTCGCCTCGGAGGGAAGGACACGGGCTGCCCTGCCGGGCTTGCTGCAGGGCGCTCCCATCCTCCACGCCGCTGCCCCCTACAGGGCGGCCAGAGCGTAACAACAACAAAAAAGTGGCCATGCCGCCCTAGGATTGGGTGGAATGTCGCCTCCTACAAGATGCTGCCCCAAGCACCAGCTTGCTCGGCTGATGCCTGGAGCCGGCCCTGCTTTCTGCCCTCCGCCCTTAGTCTGAGGGAACCTTGTCTGTGCCTATGAGCATTTATCTCTGTGACAACCCTGCTCACAGGCAGCAGAAGTACTCCCTTCTCAGCCTCAACAGGTTCTGCTATCCCTTCTGAATGTTAGTGAAAGGCATACAACAACCTCCTCCGAGCATCCCTCTGCAGTGTCCAGCACCTGTTCCACTGGACACTCTCAGAATTCACAGATCTGCTGCTCCCAAAAGAATAGTACACACTAGCTCATCAGTTTCACCTCAGGACAGAGCTCCACTTAACACACAGCACTTAGATAAGTTTATAGTGAAAATAGGAAATTTTATTTAACAAAGAATAGAGATTTGAGAAGAAACAAGTAGCATTAATGGAAATAAATGGTTACATATAAAGTAAAATCAAAACATGCTTTCTAGAGCATATACGTAACTAACAAATTGCCCTCTTGTCTAATAAAGTACTGTTTACCCATAGTCTTTCTCACAGCATTTTCCAACCAGGATGGCTGAGACCCTCCTTTCATGAGATCTAGCCTACTGGCAGCTTATCTCCTCCAATGAAGGATGTGAGGGTGTTTTTCTGCACCCCTTGATATAGTAGACCAGACCTTTGTTCTTTGCCTGTAAACAGGTTCTATCCCCACTGTTCACTTCTTCCTGTTATTTTTTTTCTCTTGAAGTCCCCACAGTCTCTTCACTGGCATTTGACTCGGTATGCAAACCAGCTTCCATTATAAGATACACAATGGTCAGCTAGGTAGACAAGTATCTCCCACCTCCTGTCTGGTGGAACTGGTCATGAGGCATGAGACCTCTGGGTGACCTGCCTTTAACTCCAAGATCTTAATAACCTAATTTCCAATATATACACATATCACATTACATATTATTTGCACATACATTTCACAAAGTTTATGATGACCAGTGTTACACAGCCATTCAGTAGAAACATTACATGACATTCTTTGGTGAAATAAAATGGAAATAACAGATCCAGGGCACCCCTTTAACACTTATGCACCCCTGTGCCCTCTGCCAGTTGGCATCCAGAGGTCCTGGGGTAACAGTGGGTAAATCACATAAACTGAAATGTTGACCGGTGACAACTGTGTGTTTCTTGGTTTCTGGGTACCTAACATAAGACACTTGGGACAAGATTTGCAGCAGTGCTGAGCACTACATCTGCAACTGAGGTAAATGGAAGCTCTGCTCTAACCATATCAAGTGCTATGAAATGCTAAGTACTCTGAAAAATCAGGTCCTACATAAATCAGGGACCTCAAACTGGATACCCAAAACTAGTGGACACTTTTCACCTTAATTTCTCTCTAAACAGGGGTGTTATTAAAATACATTGACAGGTTTCAGAGTAGCAGACGTGTTAGTCTGTATCCGCAAAAAGAACTGGAGTACTTCTGGCACCTTAGAGACTAACAAATTTATTTGAGCATAAGCTTTTGTGGGCTACAGCCCACTTCTTCGGATGCATAGAATGGAACATATATTGAGTAGATATATATACACATACAGAGAGCATGAAAAGGTGGGAGTTGTCTTACCAACTCTGAGAGGCCAATTAATGAAGCACTAGAACACTATAGTGATGAGTGAATAGAAAAGCCCATGAAGAAATTAATACTTCTGTCTTCAGAACAGGGTTTGAATAGTGAGCAATAAATAAGTACAGGGCCACACATCAATCAAAAAAGATAAAATAAAATATTAAATAGCTGCTCATTGAGTGAGTGCCATCTATCCTGTGCACTGAATGAGGCAGGGGTCTTGTGGGAAAAATACTATGTGACCATGTAATTAAAGACTATCATAATGCATACATACATGGGGGCTGAATTAAGGTGGCATAGGCAATCTTAATTTTGGCATTTCCTAACTTTTCAGTGCTTAACTATGCAACATTAATGTTCTTTTAACATGTCAGTCTATGTTTTAAGGGCTAGTATGGTAAGGGATAGTTGGGACTGGTACCACCACCCAACCTCTATTACAAGTCATAATGCTTTAAGGTCCCAGTAGTTCTGGAACATATGACGGTCTACAAAATGGCAGAGGCAGATGCTAGGAGACAGTAAGTGGTCCTAGAATAATAGTTAATGTCTCAGGAAAGAAATCACATTGAGTAAACTAAAAGCAAGATCTTTTGCTAATATTTTTAAAGTCAAATTTTAGCAACAAATTTTGCCTGAAGACCACTGGGACAACTACTTTTGGTGCCAATTACTACTTTATCAGTGTTTTCCCTTTTCCAATATATTCATTTTTTCTTAAACTTCATTTAGGAAAGTTGTGCTTGGTTAGGAAGTTCTCCAGTTCTTCTGTTAGGGTCAGTCATGATTTTTGATAAAAGCTCTTTAAAAAAAAATTCCTCCCCACTATAAACCATACCTCCATTTTGGGTTTTAACATTTATAGTGAATTTTCTCTACTGTTGTGCTTCAAATTCTTCAGACAAATGAACTATCCACCTTGTCTATGATCATAAACCACACACCGCTTAGATTCTATCTGAACATGAATTTTTTATGTACTAAGAATAATATTGATAATAAAGGGATTAAAATGAAGCTCCAACAGAGCATCTAAAAACACTCAACAAATCTAAATAAATCCCTTTAGGCTACAAAAGCAAGATGAAATTAGACAATGCCAATTAGAGAAAAATAGCCTGTTGAAAGAATACTTTTAAAGAGGAAGGATTTCAAAGGCATGAAGGGCAGTTATGGGACTAATTCCCAATTGGTACTTCACTCCCATTTGTGCCTTTGAACATTTTCTGCAAAGGACTGAAGTATAGACCTCTGGTACTGATAGGCAACAGCTCCCACTACTTCATCCCTTTCCCTTCCACCACATACATTAGTGCTTATCAGACATGACAAAATATTTAGAAAAGGAGTCTATATCCTCTTTCAAAAAGAGAAAGTTGAACAGAAGCTTATTGTCATGTTAAAATAGCTAATTGTCTAAGTTATCTTATTCTCTAAACATTCTGATTATATATGTGGCATTGTTCATTATAATATACACAGGAAAAATACAAATCTTCTCTTTTTAACTTACAATAAATTTTGAGACATTACCTCAAGGGTAGCATGTCCATCACTTTCTGGAAATCAGGCCTCTTTAAGGAGGCTCGCATTAGGCATTCAAAAAATAAGGTAACCAAAATCACTAGTCATTTTTGAAAATCTTGGTCAAAGCTGTTAAACGACTCCTGTGAGATCCTTATATCAATAACTATGGCTTTATACTTAATGTCAAAACCAACCTGCCAACCAAAAATTTAAAAAAAACCCTAACAAAGATGCAAGTATTGGTACATAACTAATTAGTGCACATCTACACAATTAGCCTGCTAGCCAAGAGGAAGTGACAAATCCTTTTAATCTTACTAACTGTACATAATATAGTACTTTGTATTTCCGTTAAAAAGAAAATACAAGATTTTGAAGCATTCCTACAACTCTGAACTAGAAAATTAATGGAGTCAGAACCTGGAAACACAGTAAAGACCTACTTGCCTAACTTCATCACCTGAAAGGAGAAAGACATTTCCCTTTGGACTTCTTAGAGCTGAAGATTTTGTTTCTATTGAAAGATTTTAAACTATTTATGGACAATTTAAAAAGTGGTGGTCACCCTGCTCGAAAACTTTACTCGTACCAAGTGGGAATTCTCACATGTATTTTGGCAAGTTGGTTTCTGTTACCATTCTATTCCTGAGAAGTGCTAAGGTTTTTCAGGTTATATAACAGGGATCGGCAACCTTCGGCCCTTCGGTAATCCCCCTGGTGGGCCGGGCCAGTTTGTTTACCTGCTGCGTCTGCAGGTTCGGCCGATGTGCTGCTTCCCACAGCGCCCATTGGCCTGGGACAGCAAACCGCAGCCAGTGGGAGCCGTGATCAGTCGAACCTGCAGATGCAGCAGGTAAACAAACCGGCCCGGCCCACCAGGGGACTCACCCTGGTGAGCCGCGTGCCGAAGGTTGCCGATCCCTCTTACATAACAATAATAATAAAAAATAATAATCTTACCCTAAATGATTCTTTATTCAGAAAATTGAGTATTTTTTGTTACAATTTAAGGTCTTGGCATGTCATCTTTAGTCTTTTGTCAGAGACCATAATTGGCTCTATGTATGTAATGTTTCAATATCATGTAATATGTTTAGTTTACTTGCATCCTGTATTCAGCAGATTCATCTAAGAGTGATTCAGCCAGAGAGACACTCAGGTAGTGATCAAAGTTTATGGGTGATATGCATTTCTCAACGTTTTGAATGCTTAAATGTTCAAATAGAAGTGATAAGACAGTTACATTTCCATCTGGTGGCTCCCAAAACAATATGAATATAAATATATAGTATTAAAACCTCCATGGTCTGCTTAAACCTATCCCTGTGTCTGACTTTCATTCACCTGCGTGCCCTGATCAATGATCTATCAGTCTATTTATACATTAAGTAGGAACAAAATGCTGCAAGTCTAAGCTAGAGCTGGTCAAGAATTTTCCATTGGAATAATTTTCTGATGGAAAATGCAGTGTCCACACATTCAAAATTTTCTACAGGAAACTTCAATTTTGCCAATATTTTTAATTGTTCCATCAGGAAAATTTTTAAAAAAATGTATTGGATCATCATTATCATGGCAAATCCCAAAGAAATGAAGCTTCCTTGCAGATTGAGCACCACCTGAAATGATCTCTAGCTAGGTTTTTAAGGTAGTCTGGCTTGGATGTTCAATTTATGTCCCTGTCAGTTTAATAGGGAGGCCATGTCCCTAAATATGATGTTTTAAAATGCAATGCTCAATAGGGGAATTAGTAGTTCAAGGGGCTCTGGCCCTCTGGGCAGAGCAACCAGCAGTTTAGAGGCCCTGACCCTTGGGCAGGGCAGAGCACAGGTGAATGCAGTCTGGCCAGCCTAAGGTGGTGAGTCTGCCACCCCTGAGGTGGGGCTGGCAGCAGGCAGTAGGGGGACCCTGGCCCACCTTACTTCACCAGGTCCTAGCCCAGGGCCCTTACAGTGGTGGAGGGTTCTACTACTAGGTTAGTGGAGATCCCACCAAAGCACACTGTGCTAGACTCTGGCAACACAACCAGACTAATATCTGCTATCCCTTCTGAGTGTACCTCCATCTCCTCCGGTTCCTCTGTCTCCTCAGGGTACATGGCCAGTGGCAATTCCAGTAGCTCCTCTGGGTACTGGTCAGTCAGCAGTCCTGACACTTGCTCTGGGTCATTGGCATTGTAGAGCTTTATCTTGGGCACAGGGCAAGAGACACCTGATTCTTTCTCCATCTCTCGCACAACTGAGCTGCAGGGCCCACATTTTAAATTTCCTGTCCTGCCCCTCTGCTTCCAGCAGGGGGAAGGAGCGTGGCTTGTGTAGCTTCACCCACCAGAGGGTGGAGAGTGGTTTCTTCCCGTCAGTCTTGAAGGGAAGTCACACCCCTCACTACAGCCATTACTAGCAATCTAATCATGCAACACAAGCTTCTGGGACTATGTGACAGCTGTCCATGTAGCAGGATTCTTTAGTAACACACTTAGTAACTCATTCATCTTACATTCTAATAGCATGTCCATAACAAGAAAGCCACAGAAATCAAACCAGTGCTGATAGAGGGAGTCGGTGGGTTCAGCTACAAATATCTTAATTTCTGTTCTTGTCCTGCCACTTAATATGGAGCAACTGACCTAAAAGACAAAAATCAGAAATGCCAATCTGCTGCTTTTCAGCCTTCATCAGCCTCCATGTTTCACTGCCATACAACAGAGTTGTTATAACTGTGGAGCTACAGCTTTGTAGCAAGCTTGATGTCATGGCATCCCAACCAAAGCCTCTGAAGGACCTGAAATTTGGCAGCTGGTGATGCTGCATGAGTGAGCACATCTTTAGAGTATCCTCCAGAACTATGACTCTTCCCAAGTATTTGATTGTTGTAATCTGGAGCTGGAGGCTGCTTGATGGTAATGGCCAGGGATGGAGTTTTATCTGGATTCATAACCAAACCAATGTGTGCTGTTTTTTTCCCAACCATATTAGCCATCAGTTGCAGAGATCAGGAAAGTGAGCTTAAGAAAACCCTCATCAATGTATTCAAGATCTCAAAGCAGAATGGTGTTCAGCTGACTGTCACCGACAGTTTTTCCTCAAGCTTACCCAGCAACCAATCAATGCCAGTACTGAACAGAATGCAGCCTTGCCAAACTCCTGTGAAACTAATAAACCATGTTGTATATCTGCCATTATTTCAAGCATAGCTTTTGGTTCCATTATAGACCTTTTCTGTCTTGTTTTTGGTTGGTATGATCCAAATCAGAATATTTTGTTTTACTGAATTAACTTGAAACATTTGGTTTTGAATTAATTAAAAAAAATTAAAGTGCATTCTCATAGCATATTGCTTAATGGTAGTTGTAGTTCAGAGTCCTGTTGTCGTCTATGGACTGGGCTACGTGGAGGACTACAGCTTCCACAATGCACTGTAGACCCAGATAAATGGGCTGTGTGGTGCATCAAAGAAGACACAATGTAGCCAGGGATCCATTGTCCACCTATGGGCCAGGCTCCACAGCTGGGATACAGTGTCACAGTGATTAAAACTTTGATTTGTGAAGTCATGAATCTCTTGAAGAGAGGACTCTTTTTATATATTTTTGCAACTTTCTAAGGAAAGGTAGCATAGATTCTAATAGCAGCCGTGAGTGTCTCTGCATAGCTGGATTACTGGCTGCTTAGATCTGCTGTACCTCATGTGAAAAGCTTATGTAGCAACTGACTAGAGAGATCAGTTAGTTATATTTCTTCTTCTACTTGCCTTTGAGAGCAGTAGTATACACTGCAATAACTATTGCTGTAACTAATGGTCTATTTCTACATGGGTGTTTCATATTATGTAGAAGAAAACAAATAAAGCTGCTCTCTTTAAAGAGTTCTTTTTGATCTGTGCAAAATGGTTCTTTTGAAGTTAAGCATCTACTTGTTATATTTTGAGATAAGTATATATGCATGAAAGAGCGTGTTAAATCAGGGTTTTTGGGGGGAGGTGATAAGGCAAGACACAGTTCTAGCAGTGATGCACACATACATATTTACATATTTAAGATAAGAACATAAGAAAGGCCATACCGGGTCAGACCAAAGGTCCATCTAACCCAGTATCCTGTCTACCAACAGTGGCCTATGCCAGGTGCCCCAGAGGGAGTGAACCTAACAGGCAATGATCAAGTGATCTCTCTCCTGCCACCCATCTCCACCCTATGACAGACAGAGGCTAGGGACACCATTCCTTACCCGTTCTGGCTAATAGCCATTAATGGACTTAACCACCATGAATTTATCCAGTTCTCTTTTAAACTCTGTTATAGTCCTAGCCTTCACAACCTCCTCAGGTCAGGAGTTCCACAAGTTGACTGTGCACTGCGTGAAGAAGAACTTCCTTTTATTTGTTTTAAACCTGCTGCCTATTAATTTCATTTGATGACCTGTAGTTCTTGTATTATGGGAATAAGTAAATAACTTTTCCTTATCCACTTTCTCCACATCACTCGTGATTTTATATACCTCTATCATATCCCCCCGCTTAGTCTCCTCTTTTCCAAGCTGAAGAGTCCTAGCCTCTTTAATCTCTCCTCATATGGGACCAGTTCCAAACCCTTAATCATTTTAGTTGCCCTTTTCTGAACCTCTTCTAGTGCCAATATATCTTTTTTGAGATGAGGAGACCACATCTGTGCGCAGTATTCGAGATGAGGGCATACCACTGATTTATATAAGGGCAATAATATATTCTCAGTCTTATTCTCAATCCCCTTTTTAATGATTCCTAACATCCCATTTGCTTTTTTGACCGCCTTTGCACACTGCGCGGACATCTTCAGAGAACTTTCCACGATGACTCCAAGATCTTTTTCCTGACTTGTTGTAGCTAAATTAGCCCCCATCATATTGTATGTATAGTTGGGGTTATTTTTTCCAATGTGCATTCCAATGTAAAGTCATATTGGTCTTAATTAAAATGTGCTAATGCTGTATTGTAAATACTAGTCCTCAGGAAGCATCACTTCTTAAACATTTAATTTGAAGACAGCTGATCCTAGAGGTGAATGGCATGAATCTGAATGAATACTATTCTATCAATGTTTGGACAGTGTAAATGACTATTTAGATTAGCAATTGTGTTTTCAAAAAGCATTAATTTATTTTCTAAGTATAAAATAATCCTTTAAGAGAAACTTGAGGCTGAAATTATATAATTGTCTATGTGTATATGGGGAGGCCCAATCCTGCAAACTCTAAGAACAAGGCACAGTGCTTCCTGCCAGCCTACAGTGATACCTTCAAGATAATGGCTCAGATTATTACTGCGGTTGGGATGATTTGGTCTGGTCCTTTCCTATGAGTCGTCCTCCCATGGTGACTGCTAGAATATTTGGGGTCCTATTGAAGTCAATGATAAAATTCCCATTTGCTTCTCAGGGGCCAGGATTTCACCCTGACTTTTTCCGGTGATCAGGTGAAACCATGCTCTGTAAACTTTTTATCACCGTTGCAGAAAGTTCACCTGACGTACTTGCAAGAGATCTTTGTAATAATGCATATGTTTTAGTCTTTTATACTGTCAGAAAGAGGACTAGGTTCCTCTTAGAAAATAAGGAATCTGCCTTGTGCTTTCCTTACCCTAATGAGAGCTATTACAACTATGAAAATCAGCTTAATGCATGTTACATATCTTGCCTGAAATATTGCATTTTAAGACCATATGGATTTTCTGTTAATCAGAATAAAAGCATCTACAGTGCGATGTGATATTATTATAGGGCACAGGCAGAATTCTAGGGGGCAAATCCTCTGCTGGTGTAAATGGCTGGCGTTCATTGGACTAGAACGGAGCAGCATCCATTAACACCTGCAGAGGAGTTGACCCCAGAACAGGAAACTATTACCATGTGAAACTGGATGTCACTGACAGGATCGCAGGATAACATGCAAAAAAAAAGAGAAGTAGATTCTTTGAGCTTTTAAGGTGCTTATGTATTCTTCCCACACACACCCCGGAAGGAGGACAGTGTGTTTGTATTAAGTAGGATGACCGGTGTTCCCATTATTGTGTGCGGTGTTGTTGTAGACATTAGTCAGTTAGGTGTGACAGTCCCCAGATAATTTTATTATAACAAAGATTTCCCACACACACACCAAATTCCGATGTTCCCTTTACTGTACAGTGCGGCTGTGCTGGTATCCTGGCTGGTCACTTATGGTCACCAGGAGGAAACTCCTTACTCACTTTCTACTTTTCCTCTCTTCTCAATAGAAATAGAAGTGGAAAATATAGTACTGATGCTTAGAACTGTTATTCACAGATGGTTGAGGTGAGGATGGCACTGCGACTCAGCTGAGAGTAGTTATTGTAAACAAAGTGTATGATTTGTTCTGACACAAATCTGAACCTACTAATTTTCAGTCCTATTTTGATAACCATGGCTATTGTAGTACCAGCCTTTATTGTCTCATTGCTTCATTGCACATCAGATATAGCTAAATGAACACATATATTGTTTACATGTCATCAGTAAGTGAGTAAAAACGTCAAGGGAAATATTAGTTCAGATTACAAGTAGAAATAAAGGTGATCTCTAAATACAAGTGGATCCTGAAACTGGAGTTCTACCAACTTTTCATAACTAAACCTATAATAAGGTAAAACTTGATTAGCTCTATTTCTACTGTGACAGACCCAGACCAGTGTGGTACAAGAGTCTGGTAGAGGGCAAATATACTGGTCACTGGATGAGTAGTTTTCTGTTCCCTGAGTGACCAGAGAAGGGGCTGCACTAGAGTAATCAGAAACCTGCTAGAACCAGTTAAGGCAGGCAGGCTAATTAGGGCACCTGGAGCCAATTAAGAAGAAGATTCTAGAATCAATTAAGGCAGGCTAATCAGGGCACCTGGGTTTTAAAAAGGAGCTCACTTCAGTTTGTGGGGGAAGTGTGAGGAGCTGGGAGCAAGGGGCGCAAGGAGCTGAGAGTGAGAGGGTGTACTACTGGAGGACTGAGGAGCACAAGCGTTATCAGACACCAGGAGGAAGGTCCTGTGGTGAGAATAAGGAAGGTGTTTGGAGGAGGCCATGGGGAAGTAGCCCAGGGAGTTGTAGCTGTCATGCAGCTGTTACAGGAGGCACTATAGACAGCTGCAGTCCACAGGGCCCTGGGCTGGAACCCGGAGTAGGGGGTTGGCCCGGATTCCCCCCCAAACCTCCCAATTGACCTGGACTGTGGGTTCTCCCAAAGGGGAAGGTCTCTGGGCTGTTCCCCAACCCACATGGTGATTCTCTGAGGCAAGAAAATCTGCCAATAAGCACAGGACCCACCAAGATAGAGGAGGAACTTTGTCACACTACCTAGAAACTTTACATTCTCTATGTTGAAGATTCACAGATCTGCTTGTCCAGTTTTGTCCTGTCTCCCTTCACTCACTTCTGTATCTCATCCTGTCTGCATGACATCTCCTTCTAGATATTCTGCCTTCAGCTTAATGTTAACATAGCCAAAAAAACCACCCTGAAGTATCCTCCCAAACTCTCTTCACTCACCCATTCTCTGTCATTGCTGACAACACTACCATCCTGCCTGTCACTTATAACTGTAACCTTGAGTTCATCTCTTGCTCTCTCTCTCACACACCACATCAAGGTATGTCCATTTTTTATGCTTTTTCCTCTACAACCTAATCCTTTCCAGTCTTCCTGACATGCATATCACTTTCCTACATATTTAAAAAGAATCATGATTTTTTTTTTGGACAAAACACTACATTTTTAAAAGTATGGGTTTTCATTGGAAAAAATTAGGGATATCAATGGGAGTTAGGCACATAAATACCTTTAAGGATTTGGTCCTAAATCTAAAAATGGAGTTACTTCACCAAGTATTGGTAGAATGTGTGGTACTGAATGGATAGTCAGCTTCCTGATGATAATCAATTTCATAGTCATTATTTTTTTTCACAGAAGAAAATAAATTGATTAAACTATTTTTTTGTTTGTTTTTATAGAAATTTTTCTAAAATTTTGGTAAAAAACAAAAAAACAAAAAATTTCAAGAACCAGAACTTTTAAACCAAGTAGGAAAAACATGTCCAGTTTTATCAAAATTTTTGCTCAACTGCCTCCTCCCAAACCCCACTTTCCAGTTTTAGGTTCCCATCGTCAAAACATTTTTTTTTTTTAATTTGTGAGTAGTTTTGTTTTTTTGGTGACACCCCTACTTCCACAAAAATCAAAATTGGAGATTCCCCATGGAAACTTCCATTGTGATGAAGCAATTTTTAATCTAATTGAAAAATTGCAACCAGCTCTAATTTAATGTTTGCGACATTGAACATTATGAGTGGTCCACATCGTACTCCTGACATGAAAAATGTGATTGAACTGACTAATTGAAGATGCACCATCAAAAGTCTGTTCAACAATGTAATATATATGCAATATATAAAAAACCTTTAGCTATAATATTTATGTTATTGGTTTCCTTTTAGGATTGGTCAATACTTTATTTGGAAATTTTTGCAAACAAAAATTTTCATAAATATAGTGCAGGTTTTAGTTGGGGGAAAAATCCCAAACCACTAAAGCCTGGTGTTTGTTTGTTTGTTTTTGATTTTGGTTGATTGGTTTGATTTTGGTTACCAAAATTATGGAGAAAAGTCTGTTTTCTGCTTTACATTTTTTGATGACCCCCCCAAAATTGGAAGAGTACTGAAATGTCATTGAAAGTTTTCACTGAGAAAATAATTTCCACCCCTGTTCTAGTTCCTTTCCATAAGGTAGGGGGGGAGGAAAAGGGGGAAAAAATCAGGTTTGGTGTTGAAAATTCAAGTATGTGTGACTAATGAATTGTTTTACTTGTAAAAAGAATAAACTTCTTTATTTCTTTCAATAACAAACTTGGTCAATTTTTTGTATTGAAGACAAAATAAACACTAGTAAAAAAGATATTTCACCTATAAATCACCAATGAAGAGATTGAAGGCACACTAAAATGGCAATTCCTCCTCCCTTTGATTATTTGTTATTTCCCTCTTTGTTTCTATGCTTGTTCATAGCCCAATATTACCTCAGGCCTGGTCTACACTACGAGTTTAGGTCGAATTTAGCAGCGTTAAATCGAATTAAGCCTGGACACGTCCACACGACAAAGCCCTTTTTTTCAACTTAAAGGGCCCTTTAAACCAGTTTCTTTACTCCTCCTCTGACGAGGGGATTAGCGATGAAATCGGCCTTTCCGGGTCAGATTTGGGGTAGTGTGGACGTAATTCAACGGTATTGGCCTCCGGGAGCTATTCCAGAGTGTTTCATTGTGAACACTCTGGACAGCACTCTCAACTCAGATACACTGACCAGGTAGACAGGAAAAGCCCTGCGAACTTTTGAATTTCATTTCCTGTTTGCCCAGCGTGGAGAGCACAGTGACCACGCAGAGCTCATCAGCACAGGTAACCATGATGGAGTCCCAGGATCGCAAAAGAGCTCCGGCATGGATCAAATGGGAGGTACGGAATCTGCTCGCCATATGTGGAGATGAATCAGTGCTAGCTGAACTCTGTTGCAGCAAATGAAATGGCAAAATATTAGAAAAAGTTTCAAAGGCCATGAAGGACAGAAGCCATAACAGGGACGCACAGCAGTGCCGCGTGCCAATTAAGGAGCTAAGGCAAGCCTACCACAAAGAAAGAGAGGCAAACTGAAGGTCCGGGGCAGAGCCGGAGAAATGCCGCTTCTATGCGGAGCTGCATGCCATGCTAGGGAGTGCAGCCACCACTACCTCAACCATGTGCTTTGACTCCATCAATGGAGAATCACGCAACAGGGAAGCGGGTTCGGGGTACGAGGAAGATGATGATGAAGACAATGAAGATCGCTCACAGCAAGGAAGCAGAGAAACCGGTTTCCCCACCAGCCAGGATATGTTTATCAGCCTGGACCTGGAACCAGTAACCCCCGAACTCACCCAAGGCGTACTCCCAGATCCTGAGGGCACATAAGGGACCTCTGGTGAGTGTACCTTTGTAAATATTACACATGGTTTAAAAGCAAGCGTGTTTAATGATTGATGATTATAATTTGCCCTGGCAATCGCGGCCAGTACAGCTACTGGAAAAGTCTGTTAACATGTATGGGGATGGAGCGGAAATCCTCCAGGGACATCTCCAGAAAGCTCTCCTTGATGTACTCCCAAAGCCTTTGCAAAAAGTTTCTGGGGAGGGCTGCCTTATCCTGTCCGCCATGGTAGGACACTTTACCACGCCAGGCCAGTAGCATGTATTCTGGAATCATTGCATAACAAAGCATGGCAGCGTATGGTCCCTGTGTTTGCTGGCATGCAGACAACATCCATTGCTTATCTCTCTTTGTTATCCTCAGGAGAGTGATATCATTCACGGTCACCTGGTTGAAATGGGGTGATTTTATTAAGGGGACATTCAGAGGTACCTGTTCCTGCTCGGAAATATTCCCCATTGTTAGCCACACGGTGGGGGAGAGGGGTGAAGTGATCATCCCAGAGAATTGTGTGTGTGTGTGTGTGGGGTGGGGGGGTTAGTTGGGTTTGTGCTGCATGTTAACCCGGAAACCACAGCCCCTTCTTTTACATTGCAAACCCATTTTAAATGGCCAACCCAATGGTTGCTTGGAATGGGAAATGAGGGCGCTGCTGTTTGAAACCATTCCCACATGTTATGAAGGTTAAAAAAGCCAAAAGACTGTGGCTTACCATGGCTGCCTGCAAGCCGAACTCTGTTGCCTGGCACTGCGTGAGTTATCTCTCACACCAAACCGGCAGGACCTCAATATAAGAGGAAAAATGTGACCTTGTAACGAAAGCACATGTGCTGTGTAATGTGAAAAGCAAAATTTAACATGAAAGAGTGTACCCATTGTTCTCTAAAATGTCTTTTTTAACCACCTCTCCCTTCTCCTCCACCAGCTGCAAATGTTTCTCCTTCACAGAGGCTAGTGAAGATTAGAAGGAGAAAACGGCGGACTCGGGATAATATGGTCTCGGACCTCCAGATGTCCTCCCACACTGACAGAGCACAGCAGAATGAATGTAGGCAGTCAATGTCAGAGTGGAGAAAAGCACAATATGAATGAGAAGAGAGGTGATGGGCTGAAGAGAGCAAGTGGTGGGCTGAAGAGGATAGGTGGCGTCAGCTTGCAGACAGAAGGCAAGAGTCGATGCTCCGGCTGCTGGAGCATCAAACTGATATGCTCCAGCGTATGATTGAGCTGCAGGAAAGGCAGCAGGAGCACAGACCACCGCTACAGCCTCTGTGTAACCACCAGCCCTCCTCCCCAAGTTCCATAGCCTCCTCCCCCAGATGCCCAAGAACGTGGTGAGGGGGCCTCCGGCCACCCAGCCACTCCACCCAAATGATTGCCCAAGCATCAGAAGGCTGGCCTTCAATAAGTGTTAAAGTTTTAAAGTTTTAAACTGCAGTTTGTCCTTGTCCCTCACTCCTCCCCCACTCCTCACGGGCTACCTTGCCAGTTAATCCCCTAGTTGTGTGATGAATTAATAAAGAATGCATGAATGTGAAATAACAATGACTTTATTGCCTCTGCAAGCGGTGCTCGAAGGGGGGAGGGAGGGTGGTTAGCTTACAGGGAAGTAGAGTGAAACGGAGGGGGGGTTCATCAAGGAGAAACAAACAGAAGTTTCACACCGTAGCCTGGCCAGTCACAAAACTGGCTTTCAAAGCTTCTCTGATGTGCACTGCACCCTGCTGTACTCTTCTAACCGCCCTGGTGTCTGGCTGCACGTAATCAGCGGCCAGGCGATTTGCCTCAACCTCCCACCCTGCCATAAATGTCTCCCCTTTACTCTCACAGATGTTGTGGAGCGCACAGCAAGCAGCAATAACAGTTGGAATATTGGTTTCACTGAGGTCTATCCGAGTCAGTAAACTGTGCCAGCGTGCTTTTAAACATCCAAATGCACATTCTACCACCATTCAGCCTATAGTTGAACAGGTCCTGACTACTGTCAGGCTGCCTGTGTACGGCTTCATGAGCCATGGCATTAAGGGGTAGGCTGGGTCCCCAAGGATAACTATAGGTATTTCAACATTCCCAACTGTTATTTTCTGGTCCGGGAAGAAAGTCTCTTCCTCCAGCTTTTGAAACAGACCAGAGTTCTGCATCATGTACCTTTCCTGGCCATCCCACGTTGATTTTAGTGAAACATCCCTTGTGATCCACCAGGGCTTGCAGCAGCTTTGAAAAGTACCCTTTTCGGTTTATGTACTCGGTGGCTTGGTGCTCCAGTGACAATATAGGGATATGGGTTCTCTCTATCACCCCACCACAGTTAGGGAATCCCACTTCAGCAAAGCCATCCACTATGACCTGCATGTTTCCAGAGTCACTACCCTTGATATCAGCAGGTCTTTGATTGCGTTGGCTACTTGGATCACAGCAGCCCCCACAGCAGATTTACCCACTCCCAACTGATTCCCGACTGACCGGTAGCTGTCTGGCATTGAAAGCTTCCACAGGGCTATTGCCACTTGCTTCTCAACTGTGAGGGCTGCTCTCATCCTGGTATTCTGGTCCTTCAGGGCAGGGGAAAGCAAGTCATAAAGTTCCATGAAAGTGCCCTTATGCATGCGAAAGTTTCGCAGCCACTGGGAATCGTCCCACACCTGCAACACGATGCGGTCCCACCAGTATGTGCTTGTTTCCCGGGTCCTGAATCGGTGTTCCACAGCATGAACCTGCCCCAGTAACACCATAATTTGCACATTGCTGGGGCCAGTACTTTGTGAGAAGTCTATGTCCATGTCAATTTCTTCATCACTCTCGTTGCCACGCTGCAATCGCCTCCTGGCCTGGTTTTGCTTTGGCATGTTCTGGCTCTGCATATACTCCAGGACAATGCACATGGTGTTCATAGTGCTCATAATTGCCACGGTGATCTGAGCGGGCTCCATGATCCCAGTGCTATGTTGTCTGGGCTGAAAAAAGGCGCGAAACTATTGTCTGATGGAGGAAGGAAGGGAGGGGCGAGTGACGACATGGTTTACAGGGAATTAAAATCAACAAAGGTAGCTGTGCATCAGGGAGAAACACAAACAACTGTCACCATTAGGAACTGCTTTGTGAAACTACATATATTACTTTGCTTTTCTAGTCTTGTTTCCTGACTATTACTATATTTCTTTGTATTATGGTAGTAATCTAAAGGCTCCATTGTTCTAGATACTATACAGATACATAGCAAGAAGGTGTGTGTGTGTTTTTTTTTTTTTTGCAGAAGCTACCTGAACTGCTGTAGTATTGTCTTGTACTTCTTTATCCATAGACACATCTTCATTAGGTTTAATTGTTACACAGCATTTCTCTTTTAAAGTATTATTTTATGACTTTTAAACTATATACTTCTCATTGCTTGGCTGATTAACCCATTATGTTGCAGTTTAGAGAGGTTATTATCTAATTCCAGGGGGCTGACGTCTACTGTGTTTTTAACAGATGGGAGACAATAGGATGTAGAAAATAAATATAAACACGCTACAGGATAGTCTCTTTATCACTTTTTAAAGCTGGGTGCTCCTGCTTCAAAGGACAAACTGGAATCAAAAGCTAGTCTTCCCATGGTGAACACTTAATGAAGCACTCTCAAGATGAAAAGAATCGGCACTCTTAGCATGATATTTCCTTTTCAATTTGAAAGAAAAGTCTTCATTTTAATCAAAATATTCAGGGCAATTGTAACAGTAATTATAACTTTTTTGTACGTTTTCTTTATTCTTTGGAGAAAAATAAAGTGAAGTCAGTTTTTCCTCACCCCTTGATACTTTGACAATTTTCTTCCAGAGTAGCAATCAGGGTCTGATCCCAGTGAAAACGGTGTAAACATAGAGTGAATATCATTGGGGTTACTCCAAATCTATACATGTATCTGAGATCAGAATCTGGTCCTAGGTGTTTTCAGTGATTGGAGAAAATAGTGTAAATCTATAAACCTAAATATTTTCATAGTTTATCTTTAAATTACAGAATCACAGTGTCTATGTGTCAGTGAATAGTCACCAACTCAGTCTTGTCCATGCAGAGATCTGCATCAAATGCACCAAATATCCACAAACAAGCTTGTGGAAAGTTGGGAAGAGAGCCTATTGACAGACAGGTACATGCTACCCAGGGCAAAGCTTGTCAGATATCAAGATCAGAATAGCTTAAAGCTCTACATTTGCATATTGTACATAAAAACAGATTAGGCATCTAACAACCTATTTTTTAAGACCAAATGCCCATTCTCACACAAATATGGATGTTTATACAATTTTGAGGGTACATTCTTGAATGATTTAGTTGTGGTCCTGCTTTGAGCAGGGGGTTGGACTAGATGACCTCCTAAGGTCTCTTCCAGCCCTAATCTTCTATGATTCTATGAACCCATTTTGAAATTTTAGTTCTTTGTCCCCGGCAGCCTTAAGGCTCTACAGCTTTTTGTTTTGTTTTGTTTTGTTTTTTTGGCCTGTTTTCTCCCTAGCAGACTCATTTTTTCCACCTGGCAAATCTGGCAAGTCGTCCTTTCAAATATGGTAGTGTGGCCACAATCCTGGATTTTCCTAATGGAGCTTCTCTTTGACCATACGCAACCAATCAATAATTAGTAACTTTAAAAAACATTTTGTTGTTTACAATGTTAAATTTATAAGAAAAGTTTCATACTACTTTGAATGCTGTACAGCAATCTAATTACTATATATTATGGGGGTTTTCTGTTATTTTTGAATAATTAAGATTCATTTTAAGAACTAATCTCTGCATTGTTTAGGAATTTATTTTTGAAATCATAGTGCTTCATCTGAATAATTGTTAATGTCACTTTATCGTGAACAGCTCTAGTTTGAATGCATTAAAATTGGTCTTTTTTATATATAATTTGTCTGAAAAGCTTCTTTTAGTTTTTGGTTTTGCCTTTTCTGGAATGTTTTTACAAAACATTAGAGAATTTAAAGTTTCCAAATTAACGGGCTAAATGAAGATCATGAAGGAAGAATGTGTTAACCATGGAGAACTAAATCACTACTCATGATTCTCATTTAATCAGCATTGTTTCATTATTTAAATGTCTAAACTGGTTTAAAATTAATGTACAGAAGAAGTCAAATCCATTTAGTCTAAATCCCTGCACTATGTGATCTGAATTCTAAGAAGCAGCAAAGAGGAATGAGACCGGATATTCAAATTCAAGGTCTGCATGCTGGTTTTACAGTTGTGTCTAAGTTAACAAAACAAAGTCCACAACATAGGTTAAGTTAAATCATAATAGTGTACCTAATTATTACATTAGAAGTGAATGTGTGGAAGCTTTCGTTGCAGCATGAGGTAATCTAGCCAACGTGAGCAGAAAACAAATATGTCTAAAATATTAACTTGGCTCCTTTTTGGAACATGTGAATCATCATCCCAAAGTGCTTAAAATTTGACAGATGCTAGAAAGTAGTAAAATTGTATCTACTTGAAATTATTGAAGGACTTAATGCAATTGGTAATAGTTGATAAAGTTAGGTCAGCCAGGTAAAATATAACTGACCTTCAATATTTGCCTTGTTTCACTTTTGTCTCATACTTAGTGCTGCAAAACTTTGGAATAAAGTTGATTGCAGATTATGCTCTAAATAATAGTAACAATAATTAATAGATTGATACAAATTTTAAACATTTGGAAGCTTTCGCTTAATTTAAATTAATTATTTACATTTCAAATATGTCTATTGATACCCAATCTGATGTTGCTTCAAATGGAATCCCAGCATGCTTTGCCAAATGTCAAGAGTCTCCTTTTCTAATGATGTGTTCAAACAATAATAGGATTAGGCCCAGGAAAGTGGCATTTTCTCTGCTGCTTCTGCTCAGAATATCCACCATGTTTGACTTCGATTTATGTAGTTAAAGTTATTGTCATAAGCCCTGAGATGGATCTATTTCCATGTGTAAAATTAAGCACATGCAAGATTGCGGTCTTATTTTGCCTTCTTCCCTCCTTGTTGCAAAATCGAATCCCCTTCCATTTTGGGCTCAGTTCAGAGACGAGGAGAAAGAAAGACATACACAGCTGGCTCCTACTCCAGACACTCACTTCAAAAGCTGTTTCATCCCCTACCTCTTCTTCTCAGTCAAGTACTGCTCTTTCATATAGATTTCACTTGACTGCTCAAGTGCAATGTACTCATTGATGAATGACAACAGCAGCAGCAAGAGTCTGTGCTAGATATGAGTCTAATAGATGCCAGGTTGAGGCCCCTTTGAAATTGTGGCCTTTTATCTCCTAGAGAATGCAGAGAAAATTATGCAGAATTCTATAGCATGGTTAAAATTTAAAATAGCCTATAGTAAGGATTTCATTCTTTATTAAATTAGATAACTTTTTAGGCTAATTCTATATAGCTTTTTAATGTCTACATAACCCTATTGGTTTCATCCTTATTCAGGACTTTTTCATAAGGGCTTCTGCAATTTTTTTTTTCAAACAGCAAAAAGAAAGTATTTCCTTTATATCTCATCTATTTGTTATTTTTTCACGTGAGGTTCTCCAATATTGCATCCCTGTACTTGTCTGCCTGGTTTGGTTCACAGTCTCCTTTGTTATAGAATTGATAGCAAAATTCAAGAGAGGATAATATATCTTTTTTTCAAGGATGGTTTCTTGTTTTACTTTCTGTTGACTGGACTCTACAATGTCCCAGTGACAGACTGTTTTTTACATATACATCATCTGATCATGTAAAAACTGTCAAAAAGAAGTGGTTCAATAACTTAATAATGAATTGTTAGCAATTTGTGATTTGATTTCACATAAACAACCTGGCCATAAAGTTTCCACTTGTATCCTGTATAGACAAACATGCATAAGGCCAGCTTTACTCAAGCAAGTAACCCCACTAAAGTCAAAAAGACTACTCATATGAGTGAAGTTTCTTATGTGTGCAAGTGTTTATTGGATCAGGTCCAGATATAATATACAGTTGCATTCAATGCATATTGTTTTTTTAGTCACTCAATATTAGAGTTTGCACTTTATCTTTTTCAGACTAAAAATGTTAATCCTGTCTATGAAACATCTAGCAATATGCTATCAATTCTACTAGTAAGATAACCACATTTTACTATGTCTGCTTTTAGTGTTTGGCTGCAGTTCTGCAACATTCCTGTTCCTACTTTACTAGTAGACTTTACCAATGGCCTAATCCTCACTCCTCAGAGGGAGTTCGGTGACTATCTCTGACCTGGGACTTAGGCACCTATGTTCTCTAGGATTCACAGCCATGAGCCCTCTCCTGGAGCTAGGTGCCTATGCTCTTTGTAGCAAAAAATGGTGGTAGTGGTGCCACCATCACCCCATAAACCTTTAGTTCAGTGGATAGTGCATTTATCCATAAGGTAGGATACCTGGGTGCAAATCCCTCTTCTTCTGCTTGAGGTGGAGCAAGGATTTGAACACACATTTCATATCTCTAAGGCAGTAATACGCAGACTAAGGCTTGCGAGCAGCAAGTGGCTCTTCGATGTGTCTCCTGCAGCTCTTGGCAGCCCATGATATTAAAACATTGTGTGATTTTGATTATTAATTAACCAATTGGATGTTTTTACTATGTTATTAACCAACTGTAGTTAGTTATAGTTGTTAATTGTTGGTTAGATATTTTTTTAATTATATTTATGTGCATATCCCCCCCTGGACAAGAGAGTGTTAGCCCGACACTATGGGTGGCGGAAGTCCTGCCTCTTTGACCATTCTGGGCATGCTCCAACTGCTGCCTCAGTATAAAAGGGAGCAACCCAGCTCATTCTAGGCTGACCACCAGAGGAGAAGGACCTTTGGCGAAGGCTCCAGCTGAAGAGCTTTTTCCTGTGGGAGCTGGAGACCCTGAGAGCTGGACTGGAGGTCTGCAGCAAACAGCGCCTTAGGAAATCTCCTGTGTTGAGGAGCCCAGAGACCCCAATGCTCCATGGACAGCAGCTCCTGGAAGTGTGGTAGGAAGTGACCCAGGGAGGGTGTGTGAGTGGTACCTACCACCTGAGTGAGGTCAGTGTGTTTTGGTGGTATTCCCTTCTGACCCAGTGGCGGACCACTCTGCCACTGTTACGGCCTTGGGTTGGGGCCTGGTGGAGTCGGGTGGGCCCGGACCCCCTACCCAGGCTGCCACCCCCCTGGAGATGGCCCCTATCCCCCCCACCCCACTGCTCTGTGTCTAGGGGCTGCTATATGGACTTTAGCCATTGGGTCACACTGTCCCTGTGTGCCATCATACTGATTCTGGCCATTAGGTCACATTTCCCTTTCCCTGAGGGCTGTTAAACCGACCCTGGCCACTAGGCCATACTACTCTGCACCTGAGGACGGTTATACCAACTTTTTCCACTAGATCATACTGCCCTGTATCTGAAGGCAGTTATACTGACTCTGGCCGCTAGGCCGTGATACCCTGGACACAAGGGTTGCTGTAACTGACTCTGGCCACTAGGACACTCTATCCTGAATGCCAGGGCCACTATACTTGACTCTGGCCATTGGGTGATATCACTCTGACCTTAAGGGCCATCATACCATCTTTGGCCTTTGGGCCATACCGCTTTCAGCCTAAAGACTGTCAAGAGGACTGTAACTGCGGTGGTATCACAATCCTGGCCCTCCCCAAATTGGTAACTGCATACCCAGCGACAACATATAAATAAAAACTAAATGTTTCCCCGTTCTATAGTAAATGAAACAATGAATTCACACTACTGTGGCTCTTTTGGGGAATGCTGATCACTGATTTGACTCCTGAACCACTGCAGTCTGAATATCACTGCTCTAAGGATAGTGCCCTTTCCATGAGGTCTTCCGGGATTGATCGTTGTCAGTCTCTCCTGATGAAGCTGTTCCACTTAAATGAATATTCATTGGAACAGGGATTTGAGCTTGGGTCTCCCAACCTCTAGCTGAGTGCCCTAACTACTGACCAGTAGGATCATTTTCACTTTTTTGACCCAATTAATAATTATTTATACAAAGGGGAACAGCTTCAAAAGGATATACGTGAGAACTCTGCCCCACAATTCCTCAGTGGTATGGGCACTATCCTGAGCAGTGGGAGGTATGGTTTAAAATCCCTACTCCACATCATGCAGAAGATGGGATTTGAACCCACATGTGAGTGAGTGCTCTAGCCACTGGGTTAAAGAGTATTCAACAGGAAAAAACCCTCTCTTTGTGCAAAGTTAAGTTGGTGCTAAGTTGTCCCCTTGCAGAACAGAGTTGCCCGTACAACCTTAACTCTGCTCTTTTTCAGCAATGCCCGATATATCCTGTTAACACATAGTTGCTGAAATGTAGAAGCTCTTCACCTCCTTTTACAATCCATTACCTCTCACCCACAGAGCTGTTGGGGTGCACTGGTAATTGGGGTCTGCAGAGTTGGTTGGTGGTATTAGCAGAGGTGGGGTGCAGTGGGGTTGGGGACCATTGGCAGAACTGAAGGTTCAGGGGGGTTGGGGTGCACTAGCAGAGCTGGGAGTGCAGGGGACTGTGGTGCAAGAAGGTTTGGGTGCACAGGCAGAGCCATAAGTGCAAGGGGGGTTTGGGGTGCACAGGCACTGTGTATGTGTGTGTGGGGGGGGGAGAGTTCATGAATTGCTCATCTGATCCATTCCATGTATCTACCTCCCTTTGCTGCAGCCCCAAACCCTTTTTCCCTACTACTCCACCTCCCTTTGCTGCAACCCCAAACCCTTTTTCCCTACTACTCCACCCCCTAACATCCTCTCCCTTCCAGCAAGCATTCACATGTCTATTTTCCACCAAAGACTTTGAATATATTCCCCACAAAATAAAATTGCCACCCATGACTCACAAATTGTAGAAACCTCCTGGCAGGCAGTCCAGAACTCCTTTTGTCTTAGGTGAGAAGGTTGTAATTAACATCTTTAGTTAATTGAAGGATGAGGTTCACAGTCATCAGCAGGTCTATGATTCATCCAGTCATTAGTACCTCTGAGTTTAACAATACAATCCAGCAAAATAAACCATTTGGGGACGGTGGGGGTGGGAGTGGGGTGATGTAGTTTGGGATCCCCTTGGTCAAATTAATCTAAAAATATATCACTAATGCGACCCCATGACCTATGAGGCAGACCAGATTTCAAAGCAATCTGATTAACCATTTGAATTTTAGAGCACTTGCAAGCTTTAAAATGTGACAAGAATTGAAACCTTTTAGATATTTTACTGTATTGGCACATGCCAAGTGTTAAAATGTATATTTTCTTAAATACTGTTATCAACATGGGTCCCCAAAGATTTAGTGGGTGCCATATACTACTATGGGGAAAACTTGACAGATTTTTAATAAATGTGTAAATGCAGGTGTCTTACCACATGACTAGAGGATTGCTAACGTAGTACCTATTTTTAAGAAATAATACGGGGAAGTACGGGCCTGTTAGTTTAGTTCAGAAGTGACAAAGGAGGAGAAAGACCTGGGAATATTGGTTGATCACAGGATGACTATGAGCTGCCAAAGTGATAAGGCAGTGTAAAAAGCTAATGCAGCTCTAGAATATATCAGTCAGGCTATTTTCAGTAGAGACAAAGAAGTGTTAGTACCATTACACAAGGCACTAGTGAGACCTCATCTGGAATACTGTGTGCAATTCTGGTCTCCCATGTTTAAGAAAGATAAATTCAAATTGGAACTGGTGCAGAGAAGGGCTACTAGGATGATCAAGAAATGGAAAACCTACCTTATGAGAGGAGACTCAAAGAGTTTGTCTTGTTTAGCCTAACCAAATGAAGGCTGAGGGGAGATATGATTGCTCTCCATAAATACATCAGAGGGATAAATACCAGGAGGGAGAGGAGTTATTTAACGTAAATCTCCAGTGTTGACACAGGAACAAATGGATATAAACTGGCCATCAATAGGTTTAGGCTTGAAATTAGATGAAAGTTCAGAGAGAAGTAAAGTTCTGGAACAACTTTCCAAGGGGAGCAATGGAGACAAAAAACTTAATTGGCTTCAAGACTGAGCTTGATAAGTTTATGGCAGGTATGATATGATAAGACTACCTACAATGGTATATAGCCAATCTGCGACTACTAGTAGCAAATATCCCCAATGGCCAGTGATGAGGACGGCTCCAAATTCCTACAAAAAATATTTTAGGGTCCAACTGACCACCATATTTGGGGGCAGTAAGGAATTTTACCCTGAGTAAGATTGACAGAAATCCTGTTTTTTTTCCCCCCTTCCTCAGCAGCATGGGTCACTTGCAGGTTTAAACTAGTGTAAATGGTGAAATCTCTGTAACTTGAAGTCTTTAAATCATGATTTGAAGACTTCAGTAACAGAGGTTAGGGGTCTATTACAGGAGTTGGTGGGTGAGGTCCTGTGGCCTGCAATGTGCAGGAGGTCAGACTAGATGATCATGATGGTCCCTTCTGGCCTTAAAGTCTATGAGACTATTTTGATCTGCAACACATGAATAGCTTGATCTCTAGCTGGGGGGGAGGGGGGAAACAAACCAAACCTAGAAACTTCTTTTTAAAGTCTATTTTGGGATGTGGGGGCTTATGTCTCTGGAACCCCACACTCAAATGATTCAAAGTTTGGGTTACTATCCCCACCCTGCAACCTCTTGAGACATACCATATCTCAAAGAAATCTGATCAAGTATTTATAGGACTGAGTGTGATGGCTCAGCTCTCAAACTCAGGCCTGGGAGTCCCCAACCAGCTGTCATATCCTAGCCTTCACCCAATGGCTATTGAAACTAGGTAGGCTGAGAAGCTACTAGGGCTATAGCCCCAGCCAAGGTACCACCCGTGGGAGCTCTGATTGGAGGATTGCCCAGCTCAATTGATTGGTCTAATTACACTATTTAAGCCAAGAGGAGGAACAGGAAATTTGTCCTACCAACAAGATGGTTTCCTTTTGTGTCTGCATTGGATCTACCTTGTGTCTACCTCCTGCACTCTACCCTGTTCCTCCTCTGCTCCTGATTCCTACTTTATCCCCACATTTGCTCTTGTTCCCACTGTGAGTCTTCCTTGCATCTCCTCCTGCCCTAACACCTCACCTCCAATTCTTAGTGACCAGTTCTGACTCTGGCTTGACCCTTGGCTCTGGCATTTGGCATCTAACCTTGGCTCTGACTCCTCAGCTTTGATTCCTGGTTCTGCCACTTATCAGTTAACTCTGGTGCTGATCCTTAGCTTCATTCCCCAACCTGTACACCTGCTCTCCCCAATAGATCTGACTGCCTACATCCTGCTCCATAACACTGAGAAAGTTTGATCTTTAAACAGATGTTGTGATGCAACCTTAACTATAGTGGCACTTCTACATCACTATAACAAAGGGGTGCCACCTTCTCCTCTGGCTAAGTTTTGTATGGTGCTTGATCTGTTATGCAACTTCGGAGAATAGGTCCTGGATCAGGCCCTGCAGGTGCGGGGGGGGGGGGGATATGCCAGTATGAGGATCCTATTGGGACATAGGCAGCTATGTGCATGTTTACAGCCAGATTTTTAGGCACTTAGGGGAATTTATCAATGGAAATTTGGGCACCTAGGGAATTTAGGCACCTATAGGCTTGGGCAGCAGCTAAGTGGGGGTTTGAGGGCCTAAATTTTTTACTTAAGTGCTTAAAGTGACAGTTAAGTGCTTACATCATTTTGTGGATCTAGCCCATCCTCTCCCAGAAAAGGAGGTGAAAGTGGCTCTCTGGGCTGAACAGTACCAAGGAAGGGACACTAGTATCAGTAAATTCTGTGAAGAAGGCTTGGGCTGGAATTGGTCACACTATTATTTTCTTTGTAAATTAAACCAAACCTCAGCGAACAGCGGAGGCTAACAGGAGTTTGCCTGGGAGTTCGCCTGGGGAAAGTGCACTGAAGCTTTCATCTTCCGGGCTTCTCTGAGTAGATACTGCAACAGCTGAGGAAGCTCTTAGAAGGAAGGTAATATGGATGGTGAGCGTTCAGCTGTTGTAACTTGCACAGGTTGTGTCATATTTGTCTTTCTTCCACAGGATAGTAGCTACTTTGTCTGTACAAAGTGCAAGCTGGTCTTCATATTGGAAGAGAAGGGTCAAGGTCTGGAGAAACAAATATCGACCCTGCATTGCATAAGAGAAAATGAAGATTTCCTGGACAGATGTTAGGATATGCTTCTACGGGCACAACATTCTGAAGAATCAGAGCAGGCTGCGCAGCAGGGACAGAGGGACGGTGACGAAATTTGGCAGCATGTGACCTCCAGAAGGAGAAAGAGGAGCGTCCACATACCAGCAATGGAGATACAGGTGAGCAACCATTTTCATGTTCTCTCCAAAGGTACTAATGCGGAGTGTGGACTAGATGATACATCTGAGGGAAGGGAGCAGAAGGAGACTCCACCGATTAGCAGACATGAGATGCACTGTTCTAGGGATGGGGGGTCCACAACCACCGCTCCCAAGAGAAGGAGGCGGGTGGTGGTGGTCGGGGACTCCCTCCTCAGGGGGGACTGAGTCATCTAGCTGCCGCCCTGACTGGGAAAACCAAGAGGTCTGCTGCTTGCCAGGAGCTAGGATTCACGATGTGTCAGAGAGACTGCCGAGACTCATTAAGCCCTTGGTTCACTACCCCTTCCTGCTTCTCCACGTGGGCACCAATGATACTGCCAAGAATCACCTTGAGCAGATCACTGCAGACTACGTGGCTCTGGGAAGAAGGATAAAGGAGTTTGAGGCGCAAGTGGTGCTCTCGTCCATCCTCCCTGTGCAAGGAAAAGGCCTGGGTAGAGACTATCGAATCGTGGAAGTCAATGAATGGCTATGCAGGTGGTATTGGAGAGAAGGCTTTGAATTCTTTGACCATGGGATGGTGTTCCAAGAAGGAGGAGTGCTAGGCAGAGACGGGCTCCACCTAAAGAAGAGAGGGAAGAGCAACTTCACAAGCAGGCTGGCTAACCTAGTGAGGAGGGCTTTAAACTAGGTTCACCGGGGGAAGGAGACCAAAGCCCTGAGGTAAGTGGGGAAATGGGATACTGGGAGGAAGCACGAGCAGGAGAGCACAAGAGTGGAGGACTCCTGACTCATACTGAGAAAGCGGGATGATCAGCGAGTTATCTTAAGTGCCTATACACAAATTCAAGAAGACTGGAAACAAGCAGGGAGAACTGGAAGTCCTGGCACAGTCAAGGAACTATGATGTGATTGGAATAACAAAGACCTGGTGGGATAAATCACATGACTGGAGTACTGTCATGGATGGATATAAACTGTTCAGGAAGGACAGGCAGGGCAGAAAAGGTGGGGGAGTTGCGTTGTATGTAAGAGAGGAGTATGACTGCTCAGAGCTCCGGTATGAAACTGCAGAAAAACCTGAGAGTCTTTGGATTAAGTTGAGAAGTGTGAGCAACAAGGGTGATGTTGTGGTGGGAGTCTGCTATAGACCACCAGACCAGGGGGATGAGGTGGAGGAGGCTTTCTTCTGGCAACTAACAGAAGTTACTAGATTGCAGGCCCTGGTTCTCATGGGAGACTTTAATCACCCTGATATCTGCAGGGAGAGCAATACAGCAGTGCAGAGACAATCCAGGAAGTTTTTGGAAAGTGTAGGGGACAATTTCCTGGTGCAAGTGCTGGAGGAATAAACTAGGGGCAAAGCTCTTCTTGACCTGCTGCTCACAAACTGGGAAGAATTAGTAGGGGAAGCAAAAGTGGATGGGAACCTGAGAGGCAGTGACCACGAGATGGTCGAGTTCAGGATCCTGACCCAACAAAGAAAGGAGAGCAGCAGTATATGGACCCTGGACTTCAGAAAAGCAGACTTTGACTCCCTCAGGGAACTGATGGGCGGGATCTCCTGGGAGAATAACATGAGGGGCAGAGGAGTCCAGGAGAGCTGGCTGTATTTTAAAGAATCCTTATTGAGGTTGCAGGACCAAACCATCCCAATGTGTAGAAAGAATAGAAAATATGGCAGGTGACCAACTTAGCTTAACAGTGAAATACTTGCTGATCTTAAACAGAAAAAAAGAATCTTACAAGAAGTGGAAGATTGGACAAATGACCAGGGGGGAGTATAAAAATATTGCTTGGGCATGCAGGAGTGAAATCAGGAAGGCCAAATCACACTACAGGCCAGTCAGCCTCACCTCAGTCCTTGGAAAAATAATGGAGCAGGTCTTCAAGGAATCAATTCTGAAGCACTTAGAGGAGAGGAAAGTGATCAGCAACAGTCAGCATGGAATCACCAAGGGTAAGTCATGCCTGACTAACCTAATTGCCTTCTATGAGGAGATAACTGGGTCTGTGGATGAGGGGAAAGCAGTGGATGTGTTATTTCTTGACTTTAGCAAAGCTTTTGATATGGTTTCCCACAGTATTCTTTCTGGCAAGTTAAAGAAGTATGGGCTGGATGAATGGACAATAAGGTGGATAGAAAGCTGGCCAGATCATCGGGCTCAACAGGTAGTGATCGTTCACCTCTATTCGACATTGGTGAGGCCTCATCTGGAGTACTGTGTCCAGTTTTGGGCCCCACAGTACAAGAAGGATGTGGAAAAATTGGAAAGAGTCCAGCAGAGGGCAACAAAAATGATTAGGGGGCTGGAACACATGATTTATGAGGAGAGGCTGAGGTAACTGGGATTGTTTAGTCTGCAGAAGTGAAGAATGAGGGGGGATTTGATAGCTGCTTTCAACTACCTGAAAGGGGGTTCCAAAGAGGATGGATCTAGACTGTTCTCAGTGGTAGCAGATGACAGAACAAGGACTAATGGTCTCAAGTTGCAGTGGGGGAGGTTTAGGTTGGATATTAGGAAAAACTTTTTCACTAGGAGTGTGGTAAAGCACCAGAATGGGCTACCTAAGGAGGTGGTGGAATCTCAATCCTTAGAGGTTTTTAAGGTCAAGCTTGACAAAGCCCTTGCTGTGATGATTTAGGTGGGAATTGGTCCTGCTTTGAGCAGGGGGTGGGACTAGATGACCTCCTGATGTCCCTTCCAACCCTAATATCACTGGTCTACAATTTTTGAGAAGTCATCTGCTTCAGAGATAAAATGTGCTATTTATTATATATTTTGATGTGCTGAATTCCAATATGACAATTAAAACAACTGATTGGCTACTGTTTCTAAGATATTTAAGTTTTTACATTTTATGTCCATGTATATTGTGTAGATAGTAGAGTTTTAATCATAAATTGTAAACCTAGGTCTTTTCATGTGTTTATGGTTGCTTTACATGATAATATTTCACCTGTCCTGTTTATGTAACACTTTAAAAATCAGCAAAAGGGTTATATAAATAAAATTTATTATGAAACAAAAGGCAAAAAACTATTATGTGTATAGTTTAGTCCTATTCAGTGTCTACTCAAAGCTTCTTGGCTTGTCTCTTGTATTCATTAAATGGAGTATCTCTTGTCACTGTCCAGCAATAGTTTGCAAGCATTGATGGGCTCCATTTGCCATGATAGCATTTCTTCATTGTTGCAATGTCCTGGTGAAATCAGTCTTTCTTGATGTAGTGGGAATCTCTTGCATGACTATCCCATTTGCAGAGAAAACAGCAGTACTTTGTGTATCCAGTCTGTAGACCAAACAAGAAAGCAACAACCTTCAAATCGCCACAAAGCTGCCACTGATGTTGGTCATAGTTTATGCACCTCAAAAGTTGTTTCATGTTGTCATAGGTTTCCTTCATATGGACTGCATGACCAACTGGAATTGATGGCAAAACATTGCCATTATGCAGTAAAACAGCTTTAAGACTTGTCTTCGATAAATCAATGAACAGTCTCCACTCATCTGGATCGTGAACGATGTTGAGGGCTGCCATCACACCATCGATGTTATTGCAGGCTACAAGATCACCTTCCATGAAGAAGAATGGGACAAGATCCTTTTGACGGTCACGGAACATGGAAACCCTAACATCACCTGTCAGGAGATTCCACTGCTGTAGTCTGGAGCCCAACAGCTCTGCCTTACTCTTGAGTAGTTCCAAATCCCTGACAAGGTCATTCAGTTCACCTTGTGTTATGAGGTGTGGTTCAGAGGAGGAGGATGGGAGAAAATGTGGATCCTGTGACATTGATGGTTCAGGACCAGAAGTTTCATCCTCTTCCTCTTCCTCGTCTGACTCAAGTGAGAATGATTCTGGTGCATCAGGAACCGGCAGTCCTTCTCCGTGGGGTACTGGGCGTATAGCTGATGGAATGTTTGGATAATGCACAGTCCACTTTTGCTTCTTTGACACACCTTTCCCAACTGGAGGCACCATGCAGAAGTAACAATTGCTGGTATAATCTGTTGGCTCTCTCCAAATCATTGGCACTGCAAAAGGCATAGATTTCCTTTTCCTGTTCAACCACTGGCGAAGATTTGTTGCACAAGTGTTGCAGCATATGTGTGGGGCCCACCTCTTGTCCTGATCTCCAATTTTGCAGCCAAAATAAAGGTGATAGGCTTTCTTAACCATAGTGGTTATACTGCGCTTTTGTGATGCAAAAGTCACTTCACCACAAACATAGCAGAAGTTATCTGCACTGTTCACACAAGTACCAGGCATCTCTGCTCACTTTGGCTAAACAGAAATGTGTCCCTTTGCAAAATTAAACACTGACAAATAAGAGAGCACAACACTGTATGATTTCTAGAGCTGATATAGGGCAATTTGTTCAGCAGAGTGATGTAAGCGTCGTTATGATTGCATCATCCATGACTTCTAGGAATAACATGATGCAATTCATATCATGTATGATGCATTACCAGCTTCAGATTGCATCATTCATTGTTTTGCCTAAAAAGCAAGTACTGTCCAAACCCAGTCATAGATTTATTCATAGATCCAGTCAAAGATGTATTTTAGTCATTTCTGGTTTAAATTGAGATCCCTTTCCTTTATAACTCACTTATCCTCCGCCATTCCCAAGTCAAGGGTCGTATATACTGACCCAATAGCATATCTTGAAAACTAGAGCCAATCAACAATTTTAAGCATCATTTTCGTTCTCAGTGACCCAGAATTAGTAAAGTTTGACTACGTTTATTTTAGAAGCATTTTGGCTGTAGAGCAGTGTATTCTATGATTCTATGATTCAGGATGGCGATGGATTTTGACTCTGCACAACATATGTGGACTATCTTTTGAACTAAGTTAGTGTGAAGAGATGACTTTCCTATCATCAATGAGCTTTGTCAATATCAAGGATCCTGGTTCAGCAGTAGCAGCAACAGAGTATACTAAGTGCTGTAACCTCACACAGCACTGCAGAGATTTTACCAGTTCAATAAATAAATAAATAAACAACCACAAGCGCGGAGGGGTCTGAAGAATAATAATGAGGCTACAGGGGTTCCAAGAGATCTGGAGAGGTCTAGGCTGAAAGCAACACTTACACTTAATTTGCTGTGGGAAAGACAATTAGTACTGCCACCTACTCTCCCTGTAGACAGCATTAACAGCTTGAGTACAAGAAAAGAAAAGATGCCTAATCAACAAGTGTAAACTTTTTAAAATGCTTTTTAATTAGCACTGTTTTATAGACATACTTTCTCAATGACACTTTATGGAGTAGTGCATTTATCTGATTCGTGGAGTCTCAATGTATGTGCACTGAGATGTATCGTGGCTTTGGAAAAAAACACTCTCTAACAAATCAAATCGCTGTTTTTATTCAAGCACTACAGGTCTACTCATTGTGTTTTTAATGCTGCAGTTGATGCTGGTCTCTTTTGGCTCTTATACCTTTTACCTTCCATACATTCTATTAAATGTTCGTAGTTTAGTACTTTCTTAAACTCATTCCAGTTGCCAAATTCCTGGGGAGGGATCTAGTTTGCTCACATGTACACTTCTACCTCGATATAACGCTGTCCTTGGGAGCCAAAAAATCTTACCGCATTATAGGTGAAACCGCGTTATATCGAACTTGCTTTGATCCGCCGGAGTGCACAGCCTCGCTCCCCCAGGAGCATTGCTTTACTGCATTATATCAGAATTCGTGTTATTTCGGGTCGCGTTATATCGGGGTAGAGGTGTACTTGGTATTTGCAAATTGAGCCATAATTCATTCTTTTTCGCTAAGTTTTAAATTACCTGTTTTGTGCTGCTATGGTAGAAAGAAAACTGTACATTTTTCTTCTCCCTCCTCCTCCTCCTAGCTGGTGTCTCACTTATTAATGTATGACAAAAAAATTCAATCAGATTGTTGTATAGGGTCCATTAAAATTGGTCTCACCTTCTACAGACTATGGCAAGTTCACAGAAGAGGTATGTGGGAAATGGGCTGGGGTATCTGGGTTATAGAGAAGAAGGCCTTTATCCTCATTAAGATCTTAGGTACTTCTGGAAATTTGGAGCTAAGCGGCTTAGGCACCTAAAATCTCACTTAAAAGTAAGTAGGACTTAAGCTTTCAAGTCACTTATGTTGTTTTTGAAAATTTTACTCAGTTTTCAAAGCTTTGATTATTTTTTTTAATCTGGGGTGGGAGGGACGGGGGAGAATATGAAAACACTTGGAGAGTTATATAATACCTCATCATTTTCTGCCTCTAAACATTGCTAGGCAAATAAAAATACTCACACATTGACTTTCTTGGAATGTATGCAGGCTGTTCTGTACCTTTGAGATACCTTAATCATTACCAATGTGTGTTTTTGCTGGCTGCTAAGCAGAAATGTTTCAAAACACTCAAAGTGACATTTACTGCTATTACGACTGGGCTGCAGTAACTTACATGTAGTTTGAAACTTCTTACACGTCTAAATATTTCATTGATGCGGTACTGTCTGTAGCAAGACATCAATAGTTTTTTTTTTTTCCACTTTGAGAACATAAACTAAGGGCACTTAAGTTGAATAACAGCCTTCATCTTTTCAGACTAATTGCAAAAATTACTTTGCCCTGATTGCCATATTTCCACTGTGAGAGATTTGCAGTGACACAGCCAGAAGGATGGGAATTCCTCCCTTACTTTCTCTGTGCTTTAACTCTCTCTAGGTTACACATCACAACAACCATTCAACCAGCCTGGGAGTTCAAGGAAAGGTTTCCTTCTGTATTTGTCAATGCTGCAAATTTGTCAGAGTCACTGTTTAATGACCAAGGCAATCCATCTACCTTCCTCTCCATGACATTGAGACTTGGTTAGAAAGATCATTCAAAACTTTGGTGAGAGATGTGTCTAAGTTTATACTCAATTTTCATTTTCTCTGCTGTCTGGAATACTATCACTTGTTTCTCCCACTCCTCTACATCCAGTTTTCTTTTGGCTTTCATCACATTGTCCTTTTCTGGTTTCTTCTAATCTCTCCACATATTGGTGCAATGTCTCCTTAGGCAGCTCCTTTCATCTATTGGAATTCCTTGGCTGGCTCCTCTTCTCTGTCTACAAGTTCTCAGTGCGTGACTTAAGTAAATCCACATGAGCTAATGATCAGTTCTACCCCTATGACTCTCAAACTTACTTCTTTTATCTTTGTGGTTCAGTCTCATATCTCTCATTGTCTTTAAGTTATCTCTGCTCCTGTGGCCTGCTGCTAAGGACAACATGACCCAAAACAGACTTCATGCTCTTTCCTGTGAACCCTTCTCAACTATTTTTGTTCTCAGCTATGGTGGAAATCACCAACAATCTTCATGTCCCTCAGGAATGAAATAAAGGGGTTATCTTCAACTCCTCTCTCCTTTCCCCACCATATTGCCCCTTTTTTTCTCTTGATGACCAAATATCTTATCTATTCTGTAGTCTCCCATTGGGTCACTTTTACATTAACCTCACCCCCCTCCAGCCCACTAAAATTTTTGCTGCCACATCTGTATTTTTCACCCACCACTTTGACCATGTCACTCCTCTCTTTGATTTACTTCACTGTCTTCCCTATTGCTCTGCCCCTTGTATTCAAGCTTTTTGTCCTCATCTTCAAGGGCTTACATCATATCCTGCCTGCCTACATATCTGACCTGTTCTTTTTTTACGTGCCCTTCCACTAACACCCATCTCTATTCCACCAGTGATGTATGCCAGCATCTTAAAAAACTGCCAGAGAAAGTCATTAGAAGTACACAATAAGAAGTTCTATTGGTCCTACAAAATCCAAGAGCAATGCTACATATTCTTGATCATTATATACTAGCACCTTATCTATTAACTAGCTATATATAGCACACACACAGATTTACAACTCTCTCATAAGTTTCCACATCCTCTTTGTTTGTGTCTTTCTCTTTCTCACACACAACACCCTTCCATCCCTTACCATTCACCTCCCTGTCCATTTTCAAAATCCTTCCTAAAATCTTACATATGCAGTCCTGACTATGAGAAAGGGAATGAAAGGTAGTGCATGTGTACACACACATCCAGCAACAACCAGGTAAGATCATATTCACCAAGCTTTACTGAGTAACTATGCTATCTTATTGTCACTCTTGTCTTACTTGTATCATATTGGATTCGTTTGCACTTTTTGGAGCATAGGCTGTCTCTATTTGTTTTGTGAGGATTTGAAAATAAATCAATAAGAATATTAACTTTTAAAATCATTCTCTTTACTTTTGTAATTCTACTGAAGATTCCTGGTAAACCCAGGCTTAAGGGGCACTTGGACTGCCACTGAATGTGCTAAATACGTTCTAATATTGCTTGGAACATTTAAAATGAATAGTGTGCCCAGCAGTTGTGGAAAAAGACCCAGTGGCAAAGAGATTAATCTATGGTAGCTGTGAGTTGGAACATAAAGGAAACAATATCCCTTAAGATTATGTGTGGAAGTGCTAGATGGACTGCTGTTGTGACCTTCTTGGCAGGGGAGCTGGCTGTCTTCAACACCCACAACTGATGTACATACATGATCACTTGGCCATCAGTAGTCCTCATAACCATCTGTTAGGATGGCATTATTCCTGCTCACAAGCTGATATGCCTGTTTAATTAAACCACAGGTGCCAATTGAGTCACTTGGCAGCCTTTGACTTCACAAGTGCCTTTTCTTCTGCAGGAAGCAATACCACATTAACCACCACCTCCCCATGGCTCGTTACCTCAGTCACACCTGTTCATGCTTGAGTGCCAAAAAATGTACAGGGAAAAGCTCACTAGTGAGCACTTGAGTAACCAGTAACGAGCACATGCAGGGTGTCAAAATGAATAATATATTACATAAGACAGCTGCCTAAATGCACTTTGTGAGAGAAAACTCATGACAAAGAGGGATGCCAGAAGACCAAATTAAGTCAATGGAGTCAAGACCATGGAGTGTGAAATAGAATTTAATTTGTGCACTTACCTTGAAATGTGAGGAAACTGCAGTCCTGAATGACATGCCCTGCTATTGGACCCATGTATGATTGAAGCAATGTGTGATTAGCTTCTTATACTGATTTTTTTTTCCAAATTATGCTTCTATTTGGGGTATTTTGTCTCTGCAACCTTTTTGATATTTCTTGTGATGGACGGAAGGACTTTCCTTACAGATTTTAAGAAAACAAAATACTTTCTCTTTGGAGTAGAGAGTACCTGAACCCCACATCTGCAAATACCCTGAACTTTTTCGGAAATTCACATCCTGGTCTAGGTTGCCAGACCAACTCTGATGTACATTTTTGCCAGCTGAGGAAATGGCCTCTGGACTGGAACTGCGCAGCCAGTCTCGATCTTTATAATGAGTTAAATTAAAACCCCAGATCTGAGCATTTGTCCAGATGTGAAGAGGTTTGGACAGGGATCCAAATGTTGTAGCTTGGGCTCATTTTTTAGTTTTGAATGTTTTGGCTTCACATACATTCAGTGCCAGGCCTGTACTTTTGTATTTGACCAAAACAAACTAAAATCAAACAATACTACTTGGTTTCAGAATTTGAAAGTGCAATCAAAAATTCTAATTGGTCCAAATTAACTTACAAGTTATGGGAAATTTGGAAGAAAAGAAATAAATAGTTAAATGCAAGAATTAAATGCAAATGACCTATGGTAACAGACTGTAGTTTTATTTATGCTTTACATACGCTAGTTCAATGCCTTAGCCTTGTAAGGCGATGACACTGTGACTTGATCCTGGAAAGTACTTTAAGTTAAGCATATGATTAAGTGAATCAGGCCACAGTGCTCAGCACTTTGCAGGATCAAACCCAGTGAGTGTAGATGCAGCAGCCCACCCCTGACTTGCTCTGCTCCCCCTCAATGGCCATTTCCACAGAAGCCTATTTTGGCTGTCCCAATGGCATGCAGCTGCTGCACAAGCGTTTCTGCATATTAGTTCCATCCATGTATCCCCCTTTACAGGAAGGGTCAAGCAAGGTTGAAGCTATACAAAATCTTTGCTTGGGAAGGTACATTTCCTCCTTAATGAGTGCTTTGAACAGTAAAGAGGAAGATGAATATAAAACAGAACTTCAATTTGATAGTGTCTTATTAATGCTTTGTGGAATTTCCTTTTGTATTTAGTTGCAATAGTAAACTTAAAATGTGAATTCCACATACAATGCGTACTGTAGATATCTAGGTAACTTTATACTTGACTTCTGTACTGTATGTTCAGCCAACAGTAAAATGATCATGCGTATCAGGTTACAAACCTCCCCCCCACACACACACATATGCATAACGTGAAACTGCACATATAATTATTGTACTTTCTTTAGTAAAATAACTAGTATAGTGGATTAGATCTTCAGCTATAACCCAAAGCACAAGACAGGGAGAAAAGAGGGGGAAAAATGGTTTAAAAGCTCAGCATTGCACTCCTCAGATGTTGGGCCTGTTGTATAGTGCTAGGTCCCCAGTGTAAATTACAGCCAACCCAGATGTTAAAATTGCTCAAGCCATTTCCCTTGGATTTTGTTTTTTGTTTTTTACTGAGGGTGCTGATAGGAGCAACATCAACTTTAAGTTAATGACTTTTTATTGCATGTGTGTGTGTATGGGGATCTGAAAATATTTGCTAAAGTTCTTGCTTGTTGCTAAAAGGTGCTATGCAAGATGCAGAACAATTTTATTTTCTGATATTTAATTATTGCGATTTGATTTTGCCCCGTTTTAAAAATGGTACTGATTTCTAGTTATGATAGTGGGCCTTGGCTTCTAAGAATTGGTAAAGAACTGTCAAGCATCACTAGTATACCTACTCTTATGTTCATTGCATTTATGATGTCAGAAAAAGCACCAGCAAATCAGATTTACTGACCCTGTACCAACATGTCAGCGCTTTTTATGCTCAGTGGATAATCCCTCTTGGGCCAGAAACTCTGTCTTGTTTTCTAGAGAAGGAGAAATCCCTATTGTACTTTTGGAAACTTTTGGAATTTCTATAGGCTGTTAACTGTATTCTAAAATAGGAGCTTCTGCTCTCAGAGAAACTGAAAGCTTAATAATGTGACCTAGTCAGGAGCCAGATACTGCAGCCTGGTTACGGATCACTAGCAGTGGGACTACTGAGAAATGTGTTGAGGAAGCAATTACTGTCAACAGCTAGTTTATGGACGTGTTTCTCAACCTTATTCAATATACTAAAAAAAAGATCCGCTTATATTTACTTTAAAAAAGTAATATATATATATATATGTACATATATATATAAAACCTATATCATTTGTGTGTGTTTTGAGAGACTGACAGCGAATACTTGATCTTGAAAGGGAAGGGTGTGCAGGAAGTGGAGAGCAAGATTTTCTTTGTTTTAAGATTGTGATAAAATTTTCAGTGCTTCATGACCTCCTCCAATTACCTTTCATGTCACCCCTCCTTTTCCCTCCCACTTCCCAGGGGCTATTACCTACTGGATGAGAAACATGAGTCTAGACTGATGTAAGACAGCTGAATGTCATTATTGACTCAGGTAGTCATGCCAGGTGATTTTATTACCTGGAAAAAGCAGGTTAAGCTACACTGTTAACAAGAAACTTGTCTCCAATCAGTAAGGGAATGAGATGGTGAGTGCCCACAACTCTAACTGATGTCAATGGAAGCAGGTTCAGCACCTTTGCAAATCAGGCCTACAAAGGCTTGGTTGGGGACTTGCCTACACAATAGAAGCTGAGGGAGTAGGAGAGTTTTTCTCCAAGATGTTTGTTTCTTTTACCTGCTTCAACCCTTTGTGCATGTATGAAGATTGTAAATTGAGACAGTGATCACTAAAAACGTTTCCTTGCGGCCCTAAAACCAAAACAAATCCAAACTGTCAAGAATGTTCCTTTTAAACCACTGTGACCTATGGGTGTTCAGCAGCGCTGGGACCTGGGTCTTCCACAGCTGCAGAGTTATTTTTGTGTGTGTGACAGATCCATTATTGCCATGTGCGTTGGGTATAAAAGAAATCACAAAATAAATGCTCTCTCATGGCAGGAAAAAGAGGATAAACTAAGAGGTTCTCTTTAACAGATGTCCTAAATTACTTTAAAATAACTTTGGATTCCAGTATCTGCTACACTATGCAGATGCTTTTGCATCCACTTAGATACTGACTGCCGCCATCAACGTTCATAGAATAATTTTATAAACTGCCCCCTATAGGAAGACAACTGGTGTTGAAACAAATGGAATCCTTATATCGAACACAGCGTAATACAATAATGCAACATACTCTAAACTTTAAGCAGCAATGACACATCACAAGTATCTCTGTGAATCTGTTAAATTTGATAAACACTTTATTAAGAATTCTAACAGAGTATAACTAGTTTTCAGATTTGGATACTGACTAATCAATTCAGATTTTATCTCCAAGCTACAGTAACAAGATTCATGTAATTGAGGCATGCTGCTCACCTAGTACTTTTTAAATGAATTTTGGCACTCTCTATAGAATATGCATATATGCATTGCTGACTTTGTCATTTTACTCTGAAATAGCCCTTTCCCATAAATCAAGTTCAGGCTCCCCACAGGGCCCATATCTGAGATATATGACATCATGCAAATTTCACACAATTGCAACTGAAGCAAAATGACATCCAGAAGATGAAGCTGCACAGTGAGTCAATTGGCAGCTTGTGATTGATCCATCAAGCCAAATGCTTATGAAAATTAGACACAAAGCGCCTATTGTGTCATACTGAAATAATATCCAACATTGCTTAGCACCCAGGCCTACGATTAAGTGTATTATGTATGTATGCATTGGCTATTACATGTGGCGAGAATCTGGTGTATGTTCTTTATTACTAGACCATTTAAAAAAAACTATATTCTTGAGGAAAAAAATGAAATTTAAAACTAAAACCACCCTTTAGTAGGCCAACCCTCAACCTAGGCTCAGCCATAGTCTCTTTGAGTCTCTTGCCCCGGATCCCCTGGGTAATTACAAGGTAATTTCTCTGTTCCTGGCAGGAATTCAGCTCACTTCTGGGGTCCTTTCTCATTCCAATTACGTCTAGTTCCTGGTGGCATTCCCCTGGTCCTGTCACAGGTTGTTGGCTGGGAGCAACCCACCAATGCTCCTCATACATAACAGGCTTGTCATGCCAGTCTGTCCCCAAACATGGTAGGAAGAAAGGAAAGGCTAGCCTCTGCCTCAGGCTGGATTCCCCTTGCTAATGGAGCTCAATCGCATTCCTCAGCAGTCTCTCCTCCCGGGCAATTTTTTCCCTTTCTCTGTTGCAAGTTTCACCTTTTTAAGGTCCCCTTCTCCAGGTGGCACATGTTCTGGAGGTGTGCCTAATTAGTGCTGCCTGAGTGCAGGAATGTTCATTAGTCTTTCTATCAGTGGGATGGTAGCGGGTCCCATGACACACCCCCATATTATCACTTTGTGTTGGGGGTATACGCTTTCATCTACTACTTAAATGAGGCTTAACTTTAAATTAATTGGGCTAACTTCCTGTGCCATGTTCTATGCTCCTTTTAAAGATAGACTGTTTGTGATATGTTCATGTATTTAGTCTATTCACCTAAAAGGAATTCTATTTGAGCTTTTAGAATGTGGTGATGGGAAACTACAGCTATTTCTCTTAAAGCTGCTGAGTCCTTAGGGTTTGTCTAACTGGGGACACTCTGGCAAGTTAAAACAAATCAACTAAAGGTGCGAAGTCAAAGTGCATAAGTTAAAACATGTTAAGCCACAATGTGGATGCTCTCATTCAAGAGTAAAATGATCTTAGTTCCCTGTAACTTAATCCTCCTTGGAATGTCTCCATGTAGACATAGCCTCAATAATCTTTTCAAGTGTCTTTAGGACAATGTGATTGTGAGGATTGTTTGGCTTTATTATGAACCACAAGAGTTTACCCAGGTGAAATTGGGGTGGCAGGTAAGTGAAATCTGGAGGTAGGAGCTTGGGACTGAAGAACATCTCTGAGCACCCACTTCTCCAGCTTATAGGCTGGGATGGTGGACACAATTCCTCTTGTACACTGTGCTATGGCTATCACATTTATTTAGATATGGATCCTATGGCTTCTTCCCAACCTATCGTCCTATTCACCATACTGTGCAGAGCTGGTACACCAAACCCCTTTCCCATAACATTCAAGGACCTGGGTCAGAGGCAAGGCTAGTGTGCAGACCAAGTATCAGTTTAAGAGATGCGGAAGACCTTGCACCAGCCCTTCCAAGTTGGGTGACTTTTCACCTTTATGGCATTTATCCAAAGATACTCCTAGGCAACTGTTAGGTTGTAAATTAACAATAATTGGTTTGCTTGCAATTTTGAGCTGCAATTTGTGTATTAAGTATGTTTGGATCTTATTGAATAGCTAACTATGCAAGGTTAAAAATTAAATTTTAAAAGGTTATAAAATTGAAACACATTTGTACTTGGAGAAGCTGTATATTTGTAGCTTATTTTTTTTTAAAGTCTGCAGCTTTAGGATGGATCTATGTAGTTTCTTGCTGTGCTATGCTAATTATATTGCTGCAGAAGTCAAGAGCCAGTCATCAAGAAAAAGAGCTTGGACCCAGATCCACAAAGAGATTTTGGTGGCTAAACCCAAGATCCCTATTTGGATCTGGGCCTTACAACCTTTTGTTTAGAATTTACACTAATGATTTCACTAGTAGAGGATGAAGTGTGGCTTGCAGGAGAGATGCAGTGCTCAGGATGGCTTACATGGACACACATGTAAGATAAAAGGTATTTCTATAGCAGCAATGATAAATTATGTGCTGGATTCTGTGACTGTAGAAAGGCAGTAAATACTGGTAAGATGAATTGGTATAGTTACCCTTGTTCTTTGGTTTCAATGAAGGAAGGGTGAAATAACTGTCTGTACCTTTAAGTTCCAGGAATAGCTACAGCACATTAAATAACTGTGGAATGATGAAAAGCAGCAGGGGGAGCCGAAAGGGAAAGAACTAACTGTTTGTTGATTTTTGAGAAGTAAATGCCTCTTTTAGGGGGTACCAGCTGATAATGAGTCAGTATAAGATCACGCAAAGCAAGCTAAGGTTGGTTGATGACTGGGTATTACAGTTCTAGCAGTGGAATTTTCCATCAGCTCGAGCAAGCTTCTCAGACTGAACTGCCTTTGGGGTACCCTTTGTGATATGCTGAAACATTTTCCTTAGAGATAGCTTTCCCAGGAGACCTTTAGATATCCTTTAGAAATTTGGGCATATTTTCAATACTTGTGTATCACTGTGTCACTGTCAGTCTCCTTGAGTTTGTGCCACTAATAAATTTAACCTTTTTATACAGATATCTGCATCTGACATTTTCTTTTTACTCTTGCCAAGAATGTCTCCACTGTCACAGATGTACAAAAATGTATTCGGACCCTTTAAAAAATCTCTGTTGGTTATTATTTTTTAAATACAACAAAAAGGAATACAGCCAGGAATACATATGTGATGTTTAAGCTTTCTGATAATCTAAGTTAAAACACTAGATTATTGTTTATCAAAGGGGTAGCCGTGTTAGTCTGGATCTGTAAAAGCAGCAGAGAGTCCTGTGGCACCTTATAGACTAACAGACGCATTGGAGCATGAGCTTTCGTGGGTGAATACTCACTTCGTCGGATGCCTCCGAAGAAGTGGGTATTCACCCACGAAAGTTCATGCTCCAATCCGTCTGTTAGTCTATAAGGTGCCACAGGACTCTCTGCTAGATTATTGTTGTAATATTCATTAGTTTCCATGTATGATCCATATACACAGTAAAGCCCAAAGTATATATTTAAAACTACTTGTACTCAGGAAATCTGGGTGGAGCATGAGAAAAGAACCCTTTCGATAAATGAAATAATGTCACAATCTCATTCTATTCAATTACTCGCCACAATACAACCAATGATCCCTCTCTTGGGCCAAACTTAATTATGAATCCTACTGCAAAATTTACCAATTATTCTATCTAGCTTCCTGGCTTGAAGCCAACACTGCATTTGATCTACCTTCTATGCCATTGTAATCCATCTTCACCATATCCATAATTTTGTTCAGATATTCTTAATGTTCTGAATTTCCTATGCAACTGGAAAAACTGGAATGTAATGGGGATACATACCAAACCTTAGCTTTTTATAGCATGTGCACCTACTTCCACTTAGCTTTTCACATTCTAGGTAGACCTTAAGTCCTGATAAGAGATTACCATATACTTTCTAGCAATGTGGATTTGAGAATAAAGTGGGTCATGAATGCAACTGGCTTTTAAAAAACAACAACACCTCCACCAGTCTCCAATTTTATGCCCCCCAAAATTTGCAATTAAAAAGGATGTCACTTCATTTACATTTTCAATAAGGCAGAGATCAGTAAATGCTGTCTTTTCTGCCCACTGTACTGCTGGTACAAAATTGGGATACGCTTTTAAAATATTTGACCTCAAAACTTGAATATATGGCTTTCAAATGTTTGAGTCTGTGCCAGTACTCAAGAAAAAGAACAGCATGAACACCCCTCCATTTCTTACTCCTTTACTGGACCTCGGGAGCTTTGGTCTCTTCCATAGTTTTCTTCTGTGACCTTGGGCAAGTCACATAATCTATGTGTTTCAGTTTCCCCATTTGTAAAATGTGGATAAGATACTTCCTTTGTCCACCATTTTTCTATTTTGTTTATTTAGATTCTACACTCTTCAGAGCAGAGACTATATCTTGTTATGTAAAATAGAGCCTCAGTCACAACTGGATGCTATGGTAATATAAAAAATAGATAACAAATAAGGCGTTCCTGGAGCATCATTCCTTGAAGGAATTGCTTGAGTGTAATTGGTCATACTTTGGTGATATTGAAATACATTTTATGCACCAAATAAAAATGACTAAAGTGATTCCCAGATTGATAACAAGTAAAGCAAATAGGCCTAATGAGGTACACAATCTAGACAAATTGAATGCCCATCTCTGTCTTCCACATGACCTTGCATGTCACATCCATTCTGGTCAGCTGTAAAAAATACTTTCTTTCTGCTTTTGTAATAAATGTATTGAGGCACTGTGCCTCAAAGTGAAAACATAAAAATGGATTATGCTAATCTAAAATTGACAGGAACCCAGATTCAGATCAGCATATTTTTTAATCTGTAAAACTGTTAGGATAAAAATTGTCGCTTCAAGGAGTACATCTTCTTACCATGGAATAGATCAACTAATTTTATCAAATACTTCTTTTTTAGAAAAATATCTGATTTTTTTAAAATGTTGCTCCTCCCATGAATTGATGAAGATGGCACAAATATATACTTACATTTTATTGTTTGAATTATTGTTCTAGTAACCAACCACTCATACATAAAAACAATTTGGCAGCTGGCTCCATAAGATGTGATCCTACACAGAGAAGTCTGTTGTTGGTCATATTTGCCTACATGTAGGCACCGGGGCTCCATGCAGTTACAGGAATATGCTTCTCAATGCGGGGACCCTCAATATTAGTCAAGCTCTATTTATGTGGATTTAAAACAAAACCTTTTTGTCGTGGTTGTTACTATACATAAATTAGTAAATTTAAGAACCCGTGCCTTGGGGCTTCTCTAACTTGTCCCTAGGAATTTCCATAATAGCCAGGATTAGCCAAATTCTAAAAAAAGGAATAAAAACTCATTATTCTGGATTGCTGTTGTTCTTCCTTTGAACACTGACCAAACCTATATGCTGAGAACTGGGACTGGAAAGTGGTGTAGAACCACTGGCCCAGGTGACAAGGTGCTCTAGCTTAATGGCCTCTTTGCACCAGTGGAGCATCCCAAAAAAGCTGTAGCAGTCACAACAATCATACCAAACAACCCCACTGAAGACGTAGTTGGTGGAGGATGTTTCAGGTTTCCTAATTTTGGTAGTGGCTTTAATATACCCTTTATTTATTTATTTTTAGAAACTAGGTAATTATGGTTTTGTTCTTTTTGTCAGAGGAATGAACTTACCCTGTCCTTTTTCATTTTCCATATTTCCCTTCTCCAAAGAACAAAAAAAATTCTTTCCAGTGATCTCCATCAAAACACAGGAAATATCTTTTTAAAACTTCTTTTGCCAATGTAACAACACAGAGAAACAAGCACTACAACAGTTTAGCCTGAATAACAGGGGAAAACATCCTGACAGAGAGATCAGTTAGATTTTGAGATTGGGGCAGTAATGGAAGCTTCATGATTGAGATGTCTTAAAACTAAATTGGACAAGGTGTGGCGTGGGAGAATGATCCTGTAGTGTCAAGAACAGGGAATGGGACTGGTTGACCTAATGAATATTTTTGATCCCTAAGATTTTAGAGAGATGAATTTAAGTTTTTCTGATGGGCTTTTATCCAGAAATGACCATGTATTCTTTCCTTCTCTCCTTATATCTTTAAGGAAGTAAGGTCAAGGTGGTCTTGTATCTAGAAAATATTGAAGCAACATTTCAGATTGCTCCAGACTATTTTAGAGGATAGTTTCAATAACTGAAATCAAGAAAAGGGAAGATAGAGAGCATAAGTAGGCTGTAGATTTGTTTATAATTTAAAAAAACCACACACACACCAAAATTCTAAAACTACTAGGTGTTGATCTACCACTAAGAGCCAGCTTCTATATGCTACACTCTCTATTTAGTTATTAGCCAGTGGACAAAGAAAGCATCACACATTTATTTGTAAAAAAAGATGAATAGCAATCTAAATTGCATGTGTATCTTTGCAGCTTTAAAGAGCACCAACTGGTTGGGTTCAATTGTCAGAATTGATTTCTTTCTTCCTCCAGCTCTCTCGTGTTTTTAATTTTTATTTCTTAGTACAAAAGATATATTGATTTATTGATCCACTTGCTCCATCTCCCAAAGCCATTGAAAAGGAGAGAATATCAGCCAAAAGATTCAGATTCAGGAAAGGTACTCCAGACAACTAAATTTAAACAAGTTGGCGACAGCTGATTGGATCAAAGATTTTGTTTTATTTTTCTGAAGGCTGCAAACATTTGCTGAATTGTATTAAGAAAAAAGAGACTTTGTGCAGAATTCATTCCTTTATTATTTGTTTTATATCTTCCTATTGTCCAGCGATACAATTATTTTAGGTTATAGAAAGGAAACATACCAAAAGTTGCTGATCCACAATGATCTAGCACCCTGATTAGGACAAGTAATGACTGTACCTCATAAAGCTGTCTTTTTTCAGAAAGGCTTAGATAAGCCCCAAAAATATATTGGTAACTATCTGAACTTTCTGAGCTTTTTCCACCAACTTATAATACCTGAACCCACAACTGTTTGTACAGTGTCAGGAAATCTGTAGGCTCCATGGTTGCCTGGCAACCTGATGAGTTCAGCTGGGCCCAATAAGCTCTGAGCAACTGTGCTCCTTGATTAGACAGACAAGCCAGCAGATCATGTGGTCTCTATGCAAGCAGTTATGGCAGACACTTTTTATTCCAGTTCTGTCTTCATCTTGCACTTGTTCCTGCTTCAGCCCTAGTGTCTAGCTTCCTCCGAACCTCCTGGCTCTGACCATCAGCGTGTCTCCTGACTGACTCCAATTCACCATCCAGCTCTTCTCTGATCACTAGTCCTGACTTCTGGTCTTATCATGAGATTGCACCACCTACACACCAGTAAGTGAAAGTTTGAGCAGCCCACTAAAAGATAAGAAGGGACATTGGCCCAAGGCTTGGAGATCTACAGAAGGGCCCAAGAGGGAGCCCAACTCATGTTATTGGATGTTGTTGGGGTCTTGCAGGAGCTGCAGGCTCAGATCACGACACTGCATGACCAGAATTTGGTCCTTCAAGCCTAGGAAGTGGCTCCTATTCTACCAACTCTCACATCAATATTCTATGAGCCCAAGGTGCCATGGGTTCCTTAATCAATGCTGTCTCTTTTGTATTACCACAGATGTACCCCACGGGTCAGTCCCAAATGACATTAGTAATTAGTCTGCTCACTGGAGAGGCCCTGAAATGGACATTTCCACTTCTGGAGGGATCCAGTCATCTCCTCAACATGTCAAGAACTTTGTACAGGGAATGTCAGGGATCTTTGTTGGCCTTAATTGAGAATGTATCAAAGAAGCTGCTCTCCACTCCAAGCCCTTCAGCATGCTCCCTGGTTCATCGTTAGGTATCCAGATGAATTTTGATGTCTGGCCTCAAATACCCACTGGAATGAGGTCACACAGTGACTCTATCACCAGTGAACTAGCATATGTGGAACCTCCACCTGTTCTGGAAGCTTTAATTGATCTTTGTATTAAGACTGATGGCCAGCCAATGGAGTAGGCCCAAGAAAGACATTAATTACCCTACCCCTGTCAGTCAGAATTCTTCCAACTCCTCCAGCCCCAGTTGCCCTACCAGACCCCAAACCAATGCAAAGTGACCAAGTCCACTCCAACCTCTTTGCCAATTAAAAGAGCCATCCCTAGGCATTAGGGTTATGCGTGAGATGTGGAATCACTGGACATGTTACACCACAGTGACCAGCTAAGGGCCGGCGTACCCTGGGTTGTGAAACACCAAGTACAGGGGGCTTGGATTGGGGCCATGTCATACTCCTCCCCACAACAAATCGTGCTACCATCTATTTGCCAAAATCCTGGCAGCCTCTATTCCATACACTGCCCATCTTGGTGGTCTTATTTGTCTCTGGCATTCTGCTATATCCAACATTGACTTAAAAGTATTGCTCAACTTTGCCTCCAATTTAATCCACCAATATTTTAAAGGACATTGGATCCCCATCCTCCACAAGGACTTCTCTGAGCTTGTTGAAGCTATTGACAGGTAACCCATTTCTTCAGGCCCCCTCACACATCAAACAGCTCCCTTGGAAGTCATTATCCTTATCAGATAATCTTATAATTTGGGGTTCATTCACTGGTTGTTTTTGGTGATCCCTGGCTAATCATTGGTGATCATGGTCTTTAATCTTCTGTTCCACATGGTGCCAATGAGCATGCCTTCCCAGTTCCAGCCAATGACCATTCTAGCTCTGCAGGGTGCAATATCCTCGAAGGGATCCAGAGTTGCAAAACACAGGTTAATCAGCAGTGACTGAAATTCTGGTCAAATACCAGCAATATCCCAAGGCATTAGACAAAGAAGGCAGTAATTCTGCCACCTCATTGCCTCATTGACCTCCAACTGGGAACAAAAGTTCCTTTCAGGTGCATTTACATCCTATATGAACCCGAGCTGCATATCATAAAGAAAGAGCTGGGAGTATCATAAAGAAATTTTGAGGAAGAGTTTCATCCGTCCTTTGACTTCCCCAGTAGGGGCACTTATTTTCTTTGTGGCTAAGAAAGATGGATCTCTCTGACCTTATGTTGATTACTGACACCTAAACATGATAACCATCTGTAATAACTACTCACTTCACTCAAACTCCTGGAAATAACCATTCAACCTGGGTCTTCATGAAGCTAGATCAGGGTCGGCAACGTCTGGCACGCGGCTCGCCAGGGTAAACACCATGGCAGGCCGGGCCAGTTTATTTACCTGCTGACGCGGCAGGTTCAGCCAATCGCAGCCCTCACTCTCCGCAGTTCACCGTCCCGGGCCAATGGGGGCGGCGGGAAGCCGCGGCCAGCACATCTCTTGCCCGCGCCGCTTCTCGCTGCCCCCATTGGCCCGGGACGTTGAACCGCGGCCAGTGGGGGCCGCGATCGGCCTAACCTGCCGTGTCAGCAGGTAAATATACTGGCCCGGCCCGCCAGGGTCCTTACCCTGGTGAGCCACGTGCCAAACATTGCCGACCCCGAGCTAGACTTACACAGAGCATAAGCATGGTCAGAATCTGGCAAGGGGATGAATGGAAGATGACATTTTGAACCAGGTGTGGCCATTTTGAAAACTTGGTCATGCTATTTGGCCTATGCAATGCCCTACTACCTTCCAGCATTTTACAAACAACATCTTCAGAGATATCCTCAACCAATTTGTGATCATCTACTTTGAAAAAAAAATTAGAATATTGTCTGAGAATCCAGCTCTATGACCACCATGTGTGCACTGTTCTTGATCAGATTTGCCCAAATCACCTGTACATGAAACCTGAGAAACATGAATTTGATATGGCTCCCCTGGAGTTTCTGCAATATGTCATCTCCTTGGTGGCACTTGCTATGGATCCCTACAAGGTTGCCACCATTAGCCAGTGGTAGGCACCCTCAAATGTACACAGGTTACAGCAGTTCCTGAGGTTTGAAAATTTTTACTGGAGATTTATCAAAGTCTTCTCCAACTTGGTTGCTCCTATAATGACCCTCTTAAAAAGAGGACTAAGTTAATCTGGTCTACTGACATGTAGGTGGCATTTGACCTTCGGCATTTGAAAAAGGCATTCATTTCAGTCCCCACTTTGACCCATCCAGACCACAAAAAGATGTTTATAGTCAAGACCAACATACTAAATTTTACAATAGGTCCAGTCCTCTCACAATTCACATGCCCCCACCAGCTGCTCCAACCCTGAGCCACCTTCTCTCAGAAACTGACCCATACAGAGAAAAAATATGTTGTATAGGACCACCGTGGGGCAAGTGCACCCTGTCCACTCTTTGGGCAGGATGAAGGCTATTATTTCCCTGCAGCCATATCTTTACAACCACCAATAAAGATGAGGATTTTACCACTTTTACCACTAGACCTCGGGGTAGCATGGCCTAGTGATAAAAGTCAATGGCCACTCTCTCTCTCTCTCTCAGGGTTGTGTGGCCTGGTGGCCATGGTCAGGGTGATGGCATCTCTGGGCTCCTAGGTCTGTGCGGCTCCCAGAAGCTCCGTCACTCCTTGGGCATCCACAGGAGCTGGGATGGTTGCCTGGGTCTCAGCGTCTCTGGCATCCACCATTTGCTGCTTGCAGTGTGTGTTCTCCCTTTTCAACAGTCAGCCCTGAATGAGCTGAGCTGTTCTCCAGCCAGAACATGCCCAGTTGAGTGAATAATGGATTTTTCAGTTAACTGATATTCAAAATGTTACAGTACAAGATTCTTCTCCTTCCATACTTAACCTACCAAAGGAGATACAAAATTCCAGATCTGAGAGAGATGATATGGCATGATTTCAGTCATTCGTAAATATAGAACTTCACCAGGTAATTTTAGCTGATATAATTTGTTTCTTGTTTAGTTGGCTATTAGGCAAGTGTTAAAGAAGAAAATTTGTCAGAGAGAGTCTGATTCCTTACTTAAGAACCAAGAATTTGTATGTAAAAACGTCTTTAATATTGGAGAAATTTAGCAAAACAAACTATAATTACAACCTTGAATTCCCTAAATGACATCTACAAGGTGAATTCAACTGAATCTAAAGGTAGTACAAACTACATTTTAACTTACTTACTAGTGATGCAACTTGATCTTCGTTCTATTAATATACACAAAAATAATTCTTAAAAATCTCACTCATTAACAGGGTGCTGGAACAATCTGTACAGTAGAGGTGCTGAGAGCCATTGAACCAAACTATATACCTGGTCTATGATGGAAACCACTTCAGGTTAGGGGGGCTGGCAGCACCCCCAACACCCCTAGTTCCAGCACCTATGTTCATTATTAGTAACAATTTCAAACTCAAAGAGGAACAATAAGTCCATCCTACTCCTGAACTACATTTCCCAGGATACCATCGGGCTAGAGTTGAGATTCACTTCCTCATCCCAGCACTAAAATCTCCTGCTTCTAGGCATGTATTTCTGTTACAGAGAGGTATTTCCTGCTGTATGGAGGACACCCAGTGAAGGCAAAACCTCTCAATGGCCATCCTGTGGCATAATCCAATACATAGACTCAGCTTCAATGCCCCCATCATAAGTTATTGTTTTGACAATCAATAAATTGTATTGTCCCATAACATAATTTCTCACAAATATTTAATTTTTGCAGAGATGCTTTTATTTATAACTCCTTTAGTAATCAACTATAAAATTGTAAGTTTTCTTTTTAAACACTTCTCCTTCCCAATATGTTATCTGTGTTAGGGTCAAAATCTGCCTGTTTTGGCTAATCCTGGGTCACAACAAAAAGAGAAAAATACATAAATAAAAGTGTGCATGTATGCACACACACATTCTACTTCACAACCCAGTACTAATATAGCTTGTGTTTCCTGTACAGTTTAGTTCTAACCCAGTCCAGGCAACAATTGGAGACTTTCAATATAAAGAGCTAAATTGTGACTTGTAGGCACACACTTATATTGGAAGCAATGTGGAACGCTATCATTCCAGTGGGAGCATTAGAGGTATTCTGCCTATAAGAGCATGGCTCATTCTTTAAACACAATACATTCTTTATACTCTAGTTGTGGAGGTAATGGACGTGGGAAGGGAAACTAAACATTTTCATTGTCTTTATATCATAGGGTTTTAATTTTATATTCCATGTTTTTAATAATTCAATACGTATTTTTTAAAATTACTTACTTTTGAAACTGTACGTTCCTCAGCACATTGATGTGTCTCCTTGGCATTGCCACCTGGAATGATTACTTGTGTAAATGAAAATGAGGGGTGGGGGGGAAAAAGAGTTCCATAACATAATGTCATATTGGGTTTTTTTGAGCTCTTGACATGATATCTGACACTTCTGGTGAGTAAATAACAGTGGGCCATTGAGCACTATAAGCAGGCTAATCTGTTCATGAATTCAAGGTGATCCTGCATTGTTTCTTTGGCAGCAAAGGACAAATGGTTAGCTTCTGTCTTTCTCTCTCTTTTATTATGGTTATTAACGGCCACGATAGCGTTAGTGCTCACTGATGAGGCTGAAAGGTTAATGCAGTCACATCTGAAAAAATAGGCTTAGTGTAAACTGAGCATGAAAAATATTTCTGCAGTGAACTGATTCTACAAACTCCTTTCATAAAACCATACATCAGAATGTAGACAGTAACTTCTATACCAAATTAGTATGAACCATGTTCTACACAAACTAATTGATAAATTTTACTTTAATTGACATCCAGACAACAGAGAGAGCCTTGCTGAAAATTGTTGGCAGACTCATATCCAAATGACCTTCAGTGTAAGACAGAGGTACTCCAAATATGATGTGAATTTATTACTGTCTTCAGCACTTACTCAAAGAGACATAGTGAACAATGAAGTCAAAAGAAATAAGACTATCCATCATCTCCACATGGGGGGGTGGGGTGAGGAAATGACTGATGTTGTAACTGTACTTCAATGGTTCTGCAAATATGTAAATGTGGAGATGATATAAAATTAAAAGAATGGGTTACTGGGTTAAACAGGCAAGTGACTGATTTTTTTTGCTTCAAGATTCATAATCATATTCCAATGTATGTCTTCCAATTATGGGACCTAATCTTGCCAATACTTATGCATATGCTTAGCTTTACCCATAAATTGACCCACTGAGTTAAACTGGAAGATTCAAGTGTGCAAAGTTAAGCACGTTGAGCAGTGTTTGTTGAATCTGGACCTTAGTTTGCAGGCAGGAATGTTCCAGTGGCTGTCTGTGCCATACAAACAGTAAGAAAGCACAGTGAATGAGTAAAGCGCGTTCCTTCTTACCCAGGAAAATTGATTCAGGTTGTGCCATTTTCAGTTCTTGTTACAAACTTTGCCATGAAAACAGGGCATTGGGATTAAAATAAAGGCTTTGTTGATGTAGCAAAGTACAGAATCAGAATGCTTCACCTTCTTAAATATTCTAGAGTTCTCAGACTCTCCTTTTTCCTCAGCTGAGTCTGCTTATCTTAAAGGGGTTGAGCTTTATCCAACTTTTGTCCATACTCTTCTTTCAGAGTAGTTTTACTTTTGACTAACCAAGCATTCTCTGGCTCACTTGCTGACTGCTGCTCAGTTGTCATCAACAGCCCATGTGGGGAATTTTCCTAAAGTTTTAAAAGAATTAAGTGCTTAGCTATGCATGTGTTTTCATTTTAAGAGGATTATACAAGAAGCCTAAGAAAATTCATGCAATAGTTAACACTGCATATCACAAGTGGGCAGCAAGTCAGCATCACTTTATTAATATTTACAACTCAGTCAACCATCTCCGGGAAAGGCCTGTGCAGGAAATTTCTGCTTCATTTTAATGGGTACATCCTGAATTCAGAAGCAAGTACCCAATTTCATCTGAATCTCTCTCCCATCTCTCCTCATCACTACTACTATTATAATTCTTTGTATGTACTTTTCTCTCTTCATCTTTAAAGTCTATTTGGCAGTACATTGTTTATTATGTTGGACAGATTCTGCAATGATTATTTATTTGAAGTAACACTCACATTGGTAGTACCTTTTACTTCTAGGGGCTTTTCAGGAAGTAGCACTCAACATGAGTAAGGCTACATCTACACTACTGGGGGGGTCGATTTAAGATACGCAAATTCAGCTACGCGTATAGTGCTTACCCCGCTGTAGGGACGGCGGCAAAATCGACCTCTGCGGCTTCCCGTCAACGGCGCTTACTCCCACCTCCGCTGGTGGAGTAAGAGCGTCGATTCGGGGATCGATTGTCGCGTCCCAATTCAGGCGGGTAGTGTAGACCCAGCCTAAGATTTGCAGAATCTGGCCCATAGCTAATAAACAAAATCAACTACCCAGAATCAAAAAGTATGGTTTTTTTTCTAAGGAGTTTGTATTCTACTATTAAAATTGTACTTCTTTATTATGGCAATTTATGTATAATAAATACACAATGAACATAGAGGAAAGGTAAAAGTCTAAACATGGCCTATTCTATTGATATAAAAAATAGGAAAATAATATTGCAAATATTAACAAGCTGGTTTGGCTTGCAGTAATTTAAATTCCTCTAAATAAAGAATGTCAGGTCACCTAGCTGTACTGCTAGTTACCTGAATGAGACCTTCCATGTGTATTGAGCAATAGTTGGTTAAGCTATAGAAACTTTAATTGGCCTGATGTAGTTTGGGCAGCTCTCAAATGTCAGACTTCTACCACTGCATTCTCTTTAACATGGTTTTAAGGTTGTCTTTGGCTATTATAAAATAACAGGTATCTTCTTTCTGACTCATCTCTAGATAAAAGAGGTTTCTTTAAAACCCCTTAAATACAAACATTCTCTTTAAATATAGACATCTGGTAGCATATGAATATGAAAGATATAGACCAGACAAGCCTGAATGTTGCCTCAGGGCTCTTTTTAGTCACATATTTGTGACTTTCAAAAGGACTTCAGGAAGTTAAACCCCCAAATTCAATTGAATTTTAAGGAGTGGGGTACCTCATTCCTTTAGACCCCATTGAAAATCATAGGATTAATGTGGCACAATGGCAAAATCTCAACATGCTTCAACTGGCAAATATGAAAGTCTGTGTTTTTTTAACACTTCCTCCCTGGGTTAGTGAGGACCCGTGTAGTTGCTTCTCTTCTCATGTTCACATATAGATGAGGTCTCTTCCTGGAAATAGCAGGCACTCTCGTCTGAGGGCTTGGCTACTCTTGCGAGTTACAGCACAATAAAGGAGACCCGGGTGCACTAGCTCACCACCCGTCCGCACTGGCAAGACACGTAGAGCGCTCTGACTCTGCGGCTACAGTGCCGCTGGTACTCCACCTCGGTGAGTAGAATAACGTTTGCTGCACCCTCGCTGCAGCGCCAGTATGAATGAGGTGTTGCATTATAGCGCTCTGATTGATCTCTGGAAATGTCCCATAAGTCAAGTGGCCACTCTTGTCATTGTTTTGAACTCACTGTAGGAATGCTGTAGGAATGCAGACATGCCCTTTCAAAGCTCCGTTTCTGACAGCTGGCTGCTTATCTGCTCCGGGACAAAGGAATGCTGCTTGCTTTGAATGAGAGGTCTACTGCTGTCTGAACTTATAAGACAGCATGCTGACATGCTCTCTGAACCCCCCCCCCAAACCCACTCTCTCTTCCTCCACATACACACAACACACTCCCTGTCACACTCCACCCAACCCCCCGCATTTGAAAAGCACATTGCAGCCACTTGCATGCTGGGATAGCTATCACAATGCACTGCTCTTTGTGGTGTTGCAAGAGCTGCTAATGTGGCCACGCCAGTGTGCTTCCAGCTGAGAGTGTAGACACTTGGCAGTGTTTTCCCTGCTGCGGTCTCCGAAGGCTGGTTTAATTCCCAGTGCTCTACAACTGCAAGTGTAGCCATGCCCTGAGCCTGGTCAAGAACAGCTTGGGGTCTGTACTGCCAGGAAGTGCTGTCTTTCAGATGAAATAGTGCGGTTCGGGAGTCATGTCATTAAAGGTCTCCTGGCATTTTTCATAAGAATGGGTGTGCCCTGGCCAAATTCCCATTCATGTTGCAGTATTATTCCTTCCTAAAATTCCTCTGCATTTTCAATGGAATAATGTATTCTGCTTCACTTAATATCATATCTGCCTTATTATAGAGCAGCTCTGGGCTATTAATCTGATGCCATGCTGCTTTACTTATATGTCTGCATTTCAGCGATGGGTGAAATGATTGCTGTATAATATGTAGAAGCCATTTCATGGACAAGTACTTTAGGTTATTTGAACCTCTTTTGCTTTCAGAAGTACTTACTGGCCCTTCTGTTGCACTGCACGTGAGGGAAAATCTCAGCATTCCACATACCCTTGACCTTCAGACCAGCTCCTCATGCTTACTTTTTTTCTGGAGAGGACAGAGACCCATTTCCTTTGAGATCACCCAGTGAGTAATGTCTCCAGCCTAAACTTTGAAAATCCAATAATTCTTAGATTAAACAAAAGCTATATTTATTTGCATAATAAAGAAGAGAAGACCCCCCCCCCAGCAGCTTTTAAACTCACAAGCTTAATATGGAATTTATGATAAAATCCTGAAAGCTGGCACTTAAAAATAAGTTGTATAGAAAAGTAGACTTTAAAAAAAAAGTCTTTTTCCCAGCTACCATAATGGACAACTCTTCCCTCTATCTGTCACTGCAACATTTGGAAAATGACATTTTGCAGAGTACAGCCCAGTTCATTGCATAGCTTCCTAGCATCTGAAGTAAAGGTCTCTCAGATTAAAGTGCATGCATTATTTGGAGGACCCCATGTGTTCTTCACTTGCCAGTTTGCCCAAATGTCCCATGCTGATAACAGAGTCCACTGGCAGGCAGCATAGTCGAGTGGATAGAATCTTGGACTAGGAGTTGAGTGATATGGAGCTCTATGCCTGGCTCAGCAGCTGACCAGTTCTGTGACCTTGGTTAAATCACTTCATATTTCTGTTTCCCTTCTCACCCTTTGTGCATCTTGTCTACTTAGACCAGGGGTTGGCAATGTTCGGCACGCGGCTCGCCAGGGTAAGCACCCTGGTGGGCCGGACCAGTTTTATTTACCTGCTGACATGGCAGGTTCGGCCGATCGTGGCCCCCACTGGCCGCAGTTCACCGTCCCGGGCCAATGGGAGCGGCGAGAAGCCGCAGCCAGCACATCACTCGCCCGCGCTGCTTCCCGCCGCCCCCATTGGCCCGGGACGGCGAACCGCGGCCAGTGGGGGCCACGATCGGCCGAACCTGCCATGTCAGCAGGTAAATAAAACTGACCCGGCCCGCCAGGGTGCTTACCTTGGCGAGCCGCGTGCCAAACGTTGCCGACCCCTGACTTAGACTGTAAGCTGGTTGGGACAGGGACTGTGTCTATGCATTTATACAGTGCCCTGATATCAGTTGCAATTTCTAGGTCCTACCTTAATCCAAGTAAAAAAATAAGAACAACAACAAAGTGACCAATAACAGCACTTTGTTGTTGCAAACAATTTGAACCCAGAGCAATAATTTTCATGTTGTAATATAACTTTTCTTTCCATAAATGCATATACTTTGAGTGCTTCCCAGAAATTGATATTTAAGCACAACTGGTAGCTCTGCTCATCGTTTAGAGAGGACTTGTGTGCTACAGACATCCTCCAAAAAAAAGATAGCAAACTTGAAAAAAATTGTTTGCTATATTAATACACATTTGAGTAAACCATTCTAATACTATTCTATGGACATTCAAATATAGCATAATTGAGATCACCTAACTGATCATAATGGTCTTCATTATTTGGTTCAGAACAGCAGCAAATGCCTACCTATTGCTAGCCCTTGTTCTAATTTTTTAAAGTACTGGGGCACCCAAGCTTATCATTAGACTTGGGAACCCCACTCAAGTGACTAACATTGTGATTATTCAAGATGATTTGTTCAGTCGTACCTCTGCATCCTCATGAAAATCCCCTGGCTTCAGTAGATTTCTGAGCAAATGTTTTAAAGCGACAGACAAACACATATCTAAAATGTAACAGGTTATATCTTAGAACAGCTTGTGTAGGTTTGGAAAAGATCATAAATCTACAAGCAGGAACTACAGAAGCCTAAGTCCAACATGTAAGTGCCACTCAGGTCCTGAAACCTCCTGCTTAGCTTCCACCTAGCTCTGTCAGTGCCTAAAGTCCCGAGGTGGCTAAATTTCTGCCAGTATGCATGAATAATGCTGCCTCACTCTAGGTGCCCAGGCACCTATGTCACACCTAAGCCCCAGAATCCTCAAACTAAGCGTTCCCCTGCCTATCTCACCTGCGGGGTATGATCTGGTAGGCGCACTCAGTCCACATAAAACAGCCAGCGGAGGAAGTGGGGGTATTGTGGGCCACTTTCAGTTTCTTCTGTTGAAGCTGTTCCACTGTGCCAAATAATTACATATGCATTGGGCATGAGACTGACTCATGAGTGGAGGTGCCCAATGACTAGGGCACCTCCACTCCGACGACTTTATTCATACACAGTGGAACAGCTGCCCCAGAATATCCCATAGTGACCAGGTCACTCTCGTGGGAGGAGGGGGAGATATGAATTCAAATCACTTCTCCACATCAGGCAGCGGGGGAATTTAAACAGGTCTCCCACGTCCCAGGTGTGTGCTCTAAACACTGGGCTAAAAGTTATAAGCAGAGCTTGTAATGCCACCTTCTTGTTTTTCGTTTGTTTTGTGCAGAAAGGACTTAGGTGCCTAACTCCAAGAGAGGGTTCACAGCTGTGAATCCTGAGTAGAGATAGGTGCCTCCCTCTTGCCCAGACTTAGATGGATTATTACCTTTGAACAGTGGGGTTTAGGCCTACTGGCCAGGTTAGGCAGCTCCCTGCTTCTTATGCTGGCTTTTGTGAATCCCTTTCTTAGGTGCCTCACTCTCTCTATGCATTGTATGGGGAACCTAACTCAGGGCTGTGGATTCCCCTGGGTGACAAGGTGCCTAAATATTGGGTGCTGCAATGCTGAGTTGTGCAATGCCTAAGTTCCTTTGTGGATATAGTCCAAGAGACATAGAAGTACAGTTTCTGTGATAAAATATTTGATTATTTTAGCATATCTAGCCAAGATTTTAATAAAAGATATGCATGATTGTGGCTTACACATTTACAAACATTCAGTCTAATTCTTGATATTCCGGTCTTATTGACTAACAGGTTTTGGACTTGTGACTTGGAGCACATCTGTCATCCTGTAGGCATTTCCATTGGATTTGTTTGATAAATACTCTGGACCCTGGAAAGAGGTCATGTATAAAGGTGAGATCAAAAATGTAGACCATGTATATATTCAGAATTGAACTTTAAATTGTATAAAAACTGTTTTAGTTAAATTGATGCAAAACAATGTGGACAATCTTAATTCAGTGTAGCCCTTTCTTATATCAATGTAGCTTAAGTCAATTTTTGTTAATGTGGCTTGCACTGGCTTAACTAAATTGGCTTCAAATCACACCTTTAATTAAACTTCTGCAACTTTGGTTAGAGAGGCCTGAGTCAGAATTTTGCCAAGTGACTTGCTTTCTCTGTTGTGAGTATACATTTGTATCCTTTGCTTCTTGTTATGGATGCCATGAAATATTTTAACTGCTGTTTCTCTGGCAGGATAATTTTAAATGAGACAACATGCTTAATATGAGAGTAACTGAGATACAGTTTATAAAAGAAAAGATAATTAAAACCTTTCAGAAACACCTCTTCTATCTTTACTTGATATACCATGGCTACTGGAGGTAAAATGTGTTATATTAGCTTTCATAGCATAATTATATTATCTAAGCTAGCTCTACAGTTGACAAACTAGAAGTGGTGCAGTTTTGATAAATATGCCGTTCATTTTTCAAATACTGTGACCTGGCAACTTTCCAAATAAGCACACTGATTTTTATGACCACGTGCAATTAGAAAAATCACATCCTTAGCTTGAAAGAAACATTGATACCTTTGAAGCGCTGAGGTGGGGATTTCAAACTGTTGTCATCTATACATCCAATGTCCATCTCAAACCCCAAGATTACTACTGCAGCTTAATGGATTCCATGTGTGCTACAAGCACCTCCAGCAGAACATTTCTTGATAGGGGAAAGCAGAGAAAGCCCATTCTTTCCTTGGAGCACCTTCCTCTATTGCTAGCCTAAGATACAAGATAAAATTTCTTGAAAGTGCCTAAGTCACAGTGAATATCAGTAGGACTTAGACCATGTCTACACTACAAACTTTGGTCAATACAAGTTATGTCTGTGTGAAGTCGCCACAGTTAATATACTGCTCACATGAATGTTTACTTATTTGCTTGCATCAGTGCTGTGCATACTAGTGCTTGTGTCAATGCAAAGGGCTGTGCATCATATGTAGGTATCCCAGTATGCCATGCACTACCATCCAATGCAATGCCTTTTTGGAAAATTTTCTCAATGTGTTCTGGAATAGAAATGACTTGCCCACGGATCTCTGGGAGTACAGAGTCAAATTCCCAGCATTCAGCTTTCTCCATCCTATAATGACACCTATATCCCATAATTTTCACACCTGTTTTAAAAAATTCCACAAACCCACCTGGCACATTTGAATGTCCACCAACTCTGGCAGAAACACAGATCCTCCATAACTCTGTGCTACTCTCATGAATGTTACAAATACAGGATGCATGATTCTCCTGTATTTGCAGGACCACAGGAAGTACTGCAATAACAGGGTAGCCAACAATGTCTGCAAGAACAGTTTGCTAAAGGACATCATGGAAAAAAAAACGATTCAAGGTTGTCAGTGGTGTTCACATAGCAGCTGCACATGATGGAGCACCACTTTTGAGCCTGAGAAAAATGCACTGACTGATGGGTTGAATAGTAATGCAGGCTTGAGATCATGAACAGTGTCTGCATAACTTCCATACGTGAAAAGCCAACATGTTCCTGGATCTGTGTGCTGAGTTTGGCGCAGCCCCCCACTCTGGGACCCCAGACTGAGAGCTGTATTGACAGTGGAGAAGTGAGTGGCAATCTCACTCTGAAAGCTTGTAACACCAGATTGTTTCTGGTGGTGGGGAATCATTTTGGTGTTGGAAAATCCACAGTTGGGGCTGTTGTCATGCAAGTATGCAGGGCCATTAGGTCTCTTGCTATACTGTGATTCTGTGCTCTGTGCAGTATAGGGGATTAATTTGCATCAATGAGATTCCCAATCTTCAGTGGGATAATAGACAGCATTCATATCCCTATTTTGGCACCAGCCACTTTGCCATGGAGTATAGTAACAGAAAGGGCTAATTCTTTATGATTATGCAAGCACTGGTAGATCACAGGGACTCTTCACTGACATTAGCGTGGGCTGGTCAGGGAAGGTGCATGACAGTTGCTTCTTTAAGAACAAAAGACTGTTCAGAAAACTTCAAGAAGGGACATTTTTCCTGACTGGTGATATTGAAATGCCACTAGTGATTTTTAAGGACTCAGCTATCCCTTGCTTCCCTGGCTCATGAAGCTGTACACTGGCCATCTCAAAGCACCAAGGAAGGATTCAGCTACTGGCTCGGGAGGTGCAGAAAGACTGTTGATTGTGTGTTCGATATATTGAAACGAAGCTGGCAGTGTTTACTTACTAGATTGGATCTCAGTAAGAAAAATATGCCAATAGTTATGCTACCTGTTGTATATGGCACAATATCTGTGAGGTAAAGGAGTAAAAAAAAAGCAATCACCAGGGTGGAGGTGGAACAGCTGTCTGCTGACTCTAAACAGCCAGACACAAGGTCCCGTGCAAGATCTCTATGTGGAGCTATGTGACTGAGGGATGCTTTGAAAGAACAATGTAATAATCATACAAAGTAGCATTCTGTGCTTATCTGTTCTCTGGGCATGGCACTTTGGGTGCTGCTAGGAATTGTGTAATGCTCTTTGTATGTTTATAAGTATAACTAGGTGTTTTTTATGAAGCTATGAATTATGTAGTGCTTGCTATATATTTACAAGTACCAAGTGTGAACCAATGAATGTAATTTTATTCTCAAAAAATAGAAATATATGGAGTGGCAACAACAGTGCAGAAAAACAATGTGCAAAGAAACATAGGTAATGTAATACAAACTTTTAACATAAATTAAAGGAGCGTGACTTTGAAACTGTAAAGGTAGCAAACATTTCTGTAGTTCGTTGTGACTACACATGCACCACCAATGGTTCTCAGAGGTCTGTGTATGTGAAGCTGTGGTTTTCCTTGCTGTCCCTTGGTATGGAGTGGTAGGGGTAAAGATGCAGCCCATGATGCCATGTGGTATGTTGGGCAGCTATAGGGAGCAGTGACAGTGGAATTCTTCAAGGACTACAAAGGGGGCTGCCTGGGATTTTTGGACTCCTAGGTCACCCATAGTCAGCAGCATTTGTTTTTTGCTGTCAGAGAAGACCTATTATGTCCTGGTGCATCCTCGCTCCTTGTCCTTCTGGGACTCCTGGACCTTTCTCCTGTCTTCTCTTTCTTTCTCCATGCTATTGGTCATATTGGCCCATTGTTCACAGTTTGTTGCAGCACTGACTCTCAGGATCTCGCTGAACATGTCCTCCATCATCCTCTTCTTTCTCCTCATCATCTCACACACACACACACATATACACACACACACACCACCTAACCAAACAGGGTAAAAAAAAGCAGGTGTCCTCTCTCCCTCTAGTTGTAGTACATCTTCCTTTTTCATATGAGTAAAACAATGAAATATTTGTACCTGTGTTTCGTTAACTTGAGGATGGGCCAGGCACCATTTTTAAATATAAATGCTCTAAGGAAAAATATATCCACAAGTTTAACCAGGGTCCCTTCCCCTTCATTGGGCTCATCCATTCTCACTTGGTAGGACTGGCTAGACTGTGGCAGATAGGTTAAATAGGTCCTGGCTTGCAGCCTGGCTTCAATCCAGCTGAGGATTGGCCCCACCACTTTTAGTACAATGGTTGTCATTAAAAAAGAAACATTTATCTTATGGTAATATAAATGTTTTGCCACAGCATTCATTATAATAGGATATATCATGCTAAAAATAAGTATTGCAGGAAAATGAATCCTTTCTTTTTGCAGTTATCAATGGTGGTGTTTTTAAATCCAGTTTGACAAAAGGGAAAGTTAATACTTGAAATGAAATCTAACCAAAACTTTGAAAAACATTGAATCAGACACAAATGCAGGCTATCATATCCCATGCGCCATTAACATACAGCAAATACTGGTGTTTTATAGCCTGTGTATTTGCATATGACTGTTGAACTCTAGCATGCCAAGAGTCTGTCTTACGCCATTTAGAATCTTGACTTTAGCAATACAGTACATTAAACAAACACTAGCAGAAAAATGATAGCTGTTATAAAGCTTTTGAGCAACTGTTCAGCTTTATGTTCTTGGGACACTTACGGAAAATTGCTTCTAATCTCCCTCTCAAGAAAAGAAAAGAAAACATTCAGAGATATGGAAACACACCAGCATTATTCTGTTTTCTGTGCTTGGACAAAATAATTTAGAAAAGAAGAGTTTAACTGAAAAACAGTGATCTGTTTTACCATTTTTTTAAATAAACGTGATCATTTGCATGAGGCTTATTATTAGGAATAAAATGTTTGCTTTCATGTGTTGTCTCCATTTGACCTCATTTAAATAACTCAAAATGCTTCTAGGCTAACAAAAAACTGTGTGTGTGTGTGTGTGCAGGGGAGGGAGAGAGGAGTTTAGTTTAATTTTTGGCATGTTGCATCATGGGTGATGTAATGACTCCGTGATGCAGAACATAGACTGATATCGACAATGTGTCAGAAATAATTTTAAAAATCAAGTCAAGGTCAGAATATTTTTAGCCCACCTCTAAGCATCATGTATTTTATAACACCTTTTGTCTTTTTGTTCTAACAATTGCAGAAATTAAAAATGAAGAAAGTTTGGATGTATAACTTGTATTTCTGTAGGTCATTCTACTTAAATAGTCTGAATAAATCTGGTGTGTTTGTTAGGTACAAAAGATATGGCCGAGTCCAATATATTAAATGAATCCTAGGGTTGTAAAATAAAAACTTAATTCATTAATAAGAAGCCTCTTTGTCATTGGCAAAGATAGCACTCTGGGAGCCTTAAGTATCTTCCACTAAATTATTATTGAATCACATTTAAACTGTCATTTTTGTATTATATTTATAATATAATTGTCTTCTTCTAATTGCTATCTATAATGTCATTGATGGTTTACAAGAGTTTACTGTACACTGTGGCTTACAGACCACAATTTCTGTAGCGCACAAATAAATCTTTATTTTTCTTCCTTTACTGAAAAGCTCAAGCCTGAAAATCAAGATGAGATGGAAAATTTGAATTAAAGCATTTACAAGTGTGCCATAATGAAAATTTACTACGGACAAAAATGAAAACAATGGACAAACTGTCCTATTAAAAGGATTGTCAGGAAACATGTCATCTAAAGGCTTTTTAAGGAATGTGTAATCCTTTTGAAAACAGCTGTTTTGCTGAGCTGTTATGTGATGCTAGGACTTCCATTTTATCCAAATTCATTAAAATGCAAATGAGTTTTCCAATAAAATGAGGTAGTGTATGACCAGTGTAATGGAGGGCCAGTGAGTGAAGGCCAATTTGTAAAATGGTATTGCTGAAATGGTGATTACAGAGAGAGATGGGCTGACCCGGTTTGAAAATGCTGAAATTAGATCAAATGTTGATGAACATGGGCGGGGGGGTAATAATTTACTGGTAGTTTTTTGTTTTTTGTTTTACTTTTTGCAGCCAATAAGCTTCATAGTACAGTTCATTTATTGAAGCAAATATGTACATTACTGTCATGGAAAGGAAGGGACTGTACAACCCAAGTAGAGTTAAAAATGCCGCACCCAGTCCATTCATACACCTGCTTCACTGGTCACAGCTTACATTTATTTAGGTATGCTTTACCACATTCTTAAATATGTCAGTGCACTGCCTTTTTTAACTTTATCATTTTATGATGAAAACACACTCATTTTTATTTAAAACCTCCAGCATTACAAATAAAACATAAGAGGTAAAATTCTGGCCCCACTGAAATCAAGGGTTAAACTCTCCAGGACTTCAGTGAAGCCAGGATTTCACTCCAGAATTATCGCATAAATTAGTTTATAAAAGATATCTCCAAACATGGAAGTACAACACACACATCGTTTCGGTATTTTCCTAACCCACAAACTCCAGTCCTGAATAAGGAAAACATCCTTATTCGGGACAGCAATTAATCACATGCTTAACTTTAAGCAGATACTTAATTCCCATGGTCCTGAAGCATTCCCTTACATTTAAGCATGTACTTAAGAGTTTTGCTGAATTGAGGCCTAAATGTGCAATATCTTATAATGAATGGGTAGCATGGACTGTCAGTCCATATCTGCTCTAAAAGAGTAGCCTAGGAAATACTAGCTTTTCCTTTCCAACTGAAATTTAAGATGGACTCTGACAGATAATATTTTACAGTCCTGAAATACACCACCATGTAGAGGGTAAGGTTTCCAACCCTCCAGGATTGGTCTGGAGTCTCTAGGAATTAAAGACTGATCTTTAATTAAAGATTTTGTCATGCAAATAAACCTCCAGGAATATGTCCAACCAAAACTGGCAATCCTAGAAGAGGGTCACCACAAAGATTTAAGTGGGACTTACAAAGTACTCAGGTGCATAGGCCTGGTGCCGGCACTCTTCACAGGGATGAATTCCACTTTTAAAATATTCCTAATACGTTTACAAAAAAATGAACAGTTTTGCATGTGTGTTTAAATATTTATTTTAAAGTTTTGTCCTATCACACCGTTGGCACAACGCCTTTTTACTGCAAAAAATGGTGTAAGTTCTCCATGAAAATGCTGAAGTTTCACCTGGGATAAGCGTGTTAAGACATTGTCTGCTATGAATATCTATATTCCCTGGTGGAAATGACAATATGTCTACTTTGAACTAATCCATGTCAAAAATTGTGAAGATGAAATAGTTAATTTCACACAGCTCTAATGCTTTCATCACGTATACCCATGCATAACCAATCAGTTTTACACACATTTGACCATGCCACTTCATACCCGAATAGTAGCAATCCAAGTGTGTGTATATACTACCTCTCTTTCTGGTGGAAAAATCTAAAAGAAATCCTGTCATATTGCAGTCAACATGGTAAATTACAACTAGCTAATAAGTGTTTAGGTACCTGAATCACAAAAGTATTTGAACCTTGAAAGGAAATAATATGGGTCAACAACTTTGCTTTATATGTATTTGAGAGGAACAGGCCTAGGGATATTGGGCAAAATCCTAGCCCCATTGAAGGTGACAAATCTCATATTGACTACAGTGAATTTGGGAGTTTGGGTATTGACTAGCAAATGTATATTCTCTTTGGAGAGGGCCTAGTTTGAGGACTGAAATGGAACTTCAGGCCCCCTTGCTGCTAGGGTTGCCAACTTTCTGATTGCAGAAAACTGAACACCCTTGCCCCGCCCCTTCTCCAGGGCCCCACCTGTGCTCACCCATCCCTTCTCCCTCCCTCCCTCCTTCGCTCTCCCCCACCCTCACTCACTTGCTCATTTTCACAGGGCTGGGGCAAGGGGTTGGGCTGGGTGCAGAAGGGGATGAGGGCTCCAGCTGGGGGCATAGGCTCTGGGGTGGGGCCGGGGGATGAGGGGTGTGGGATGCAGGAGGGGGCTCCAGTCTAGGGGGTGGAGCCGTGAGGTTTGGAGTGTGGGAGGAGGCTTCACATTGGGAAAGAGGGTTGGGATGTGGGAGGGGGTGAGGGCTCCAACTGGAGGTGTGGGCTATGGGATGGGACCAAGGATGAGGGATTTGGGGTGCAGGAAGGGGCTCCAGGCTGGGGCAGGGGGTTGAGATATGGGAGGGGTGCAGGCTCTGGGAGGGAGTTTCGGTCTGAGAGGGGTCTCGGGGCTGGGGCAGGGGGTTGGGGTGCAGGAAGGGGTGAGGGCTCTGGCTGGGGGTACAGGCTCTGGGTATGCAGAAACACCTGACTGTGCCTCTGCCTAGGGGCCACAGGGACATGCCGGTTGATTCCGGGAGCCTGCCTGCCTTAGCCCCGCTGTGTTGCTGACTGGACTTTTAATGGGTCCCTTTTCAAACAGGCATTCCTATCGAAAACTGATGCCTGGCAAACCTAGTTGCTTCCCCTCTGCACAAGGATGGATTTTACCCAAACTGCTCAAGACCTTCTTCCTTCCCCACTGTAAGGAAAAGTATATTTAATACACCAGGATCTAAATTCTGGTGCCTTCACTCAGTTTTCACTCAAGTCAATGGCAGCTTTGCTGAGTAAAGATTGACTAAAAATTAAAAAATAGTATAGAAGATTATCTTTTATATTGCGATAACAACACTTAGAAATTCCAATCGGTATTATTGTCCCATAGTGTTTGTTGTTTTACAAACATATAGTCCGTGACTGCATGTTTTTTTACTATTCCTCATTTAACATTTGAACAATTTTATCTAGATGCTTATTTCATATACTGTATTTTTTATCTTTGAGCTCAACCACCCTGATTTTTATTTGGAGTATACTTGTACGTACTATGTGATGGCATGTTAGCCATATATACACTTAGGCCAGGTCTACGCTATGAGTTTAATTCGAATTTAGCAGCGTTAAATCGAATTAACCCTGCACCTGTCCACACCACGAAGCCATTTATTTCGAAATAAAGGGCTCTTAAAATTGATTTCCATACTCCTCCCCGACGAGGGGAGTAGCGCCGAAATTGATATTGCCATTTCGAATTAGAGTTAGTGTGGCCGCAATTAGATGGTATTGACCTCCGGGAGCTATCCCACAGTGCACCATTGTGACCTCTCTGGACAGCAATCTGAACTCGGATGCACTGGCCAGGTAGACAGGAAAAGCCCCGCGAACTTTTGAATTTCATTTCCTGTTTGCCCAGCGTGGAGAGCACAGGTGACCACAGAGAGCTCATCAGCACAGGTAACCATGCAGTCCGATAATCTAAAAAGAGCACCAGCCTGGACCATACGATAGGTACTGGATCTGATCACTATATGGGGATAGGATTCAGTGCTAGCAGAACTGCATTCAAAAAGATGAAATGCCAAAACTTTTGAAAAAAATCTCCAAGAGCATGATGGAGAGATGCCACAATAGGGACTCAGATCAGTGCCGCGTGAAAGTTAAGGAGCTCAGAAAAGCCTATCAAAAAACAAAGGAGGCAAACGGTCGCTCCGGGTCAGAGCCGCAGACATGCCGCTTCTACGCTGAGCTGCATGCAATTTTAGGGGGGGCCGCCACCACTACCCCACCTCTGACCATGGATTCCGAGGCGGGGGTAATCTCAGCCACACCTGGGGATTCTGCAGATGGGGAACAGGAGGAGGAGGAGTAGGACGAGCTTGCGGAGATCACACAGCACTCCCTTCTCCGCAACAGCCAGGATCTTTTTCACAGCCTGAATGAAGTATCCTCCCAACCCTCCCAAGGCAGTATCCAAGACCATGACCCCATGGAAGGGACCTCAGGTGAGTTTACCTTTTAAAATATAAAGCATGGTTTAAAAGCAAGCGTTTTTTAAGGATTACTTTGTCCGGAGGACTTGGGATGCATTCGCGGCCAGTACAGCTACTGGAAAAGTCTGTTAACGTGTCTGGGGATGGAGCGGAAATCCTCCAGGGACATCTCCATGAAACTCTCCTGTTGTGATCTTCTAATCGCCCTGGTGTCTGGCTGTGCATAATCAGCAGCCAGGCGATTTGCCTAAGCCTCCCACCCCAATTTATGTACGGGCGTGACTACCTGCCCTTTCCTGGTTATTATACGCGGCCAGTCCGCATCCACATCCAGTAGTTAAAAAAAATATAAACTAATAATTTAAATTGGAATTTCATCCATTAATAAGTATTTATTATATAGTTAAAACCATTCTATTGAAGGACAGATATTAAATAACACTAAATATGTTAATGTTCAAAACAATATTAAAAATTTGAAAATTTAGAGCATGGAAACCAAAATAGCTAAAATTTAGTTTTGGCAAGATACACGGAATAGAAACTCCGGGATCTTTACCTGTCACTGAATATAGCCATCATACCAATAGTGGAATATAAAACAAGTCTACATATACTCTCCTTAAAATTTTTACTTCTGTCCATTCCCAATAATTGTAACAAATCATTATTACCTTCACTCCACTTGCCACGCGCCCCAAGCACAAAACCAAAGAAGTGAATATTTTTACCTCCTGTTAAGTTTTTAATTTCTTCCTCTAACTCAAGATAATAAGCCACCTTCTCACTGTGGGCTTGTTCCAAACTTCCAGCATTATCCTCCCATCGCACTGTAACATCAACCACCACTGCTGTATCTCCTTTTATAAATATAATATCCGGCTTTCTTAACTCACCCTTACTATTTCTCAAATGGGGCTCTATCATTGCCTTCCACCCTAATTTACCAACCTTATCTACAACTGCAGACACTACTCTATTATGCCTTTTTATCCTAGCATTCTTAGTCTTATAACATTGTCCTGAGATATGGGGAACAGTCTCCCGCACTTTACCGCACCATCTACAAAGAGCATTCACACCTCCTCTTCCTCTTGCTAATGTCTCCCTAGTAGGATAAATATTTGCCCTAAGCTGCAATGCTGCGATATACGCTGACGATTTAACTTTACTAGAGTTTCTAAAAATTGAATTACTAATTAAATCATTTTTAAAATATTTTATCCCTATTCCCTGACATCTCAGTTCCGACCATCTTAAAAATTCCTCTTCCCTCCATTTCTTGGGATGAGATGTTACTGCACTAAATGACAATATTTTATCCACAAGATTTTCTCCTGCATATAGATAAGATAGGTCCATCCAATCATCTCTCGAGACAATATGTCTCCTCCATTTACGAATTAACATATTTGGGATTTGTACACTAAACTTAGTGAGAGCTAAACCACCATCCCTACCTCTAGAATAAAATATCCCATCTGTGGTACACTGAGGTAAATGTAAAATCTCTTTAACTATTTTTCTAACTAACACATCAAGATCGTCTAAAAGATTAAAAGGGGGTTCTATTAAAAGAAGATTATAAAATAGCTTTGGTAAGATGTATGTCTGTAAAATTAATATTTTTTTGGGCCGGTTTTAATGGGGCCTTAATTAAATTCTCACTCCAATCTTTCAATTTTTCTTTAAGTACTGGTCCCCCTACACCTATCCAGGGATCTATTCTAGCCCCTAAATATTTTTCAAAATCCCCTGGTTGAACATATTCAATCTCCTCTGACCCTATCTGCCAATTATCCTTAGGATTAACTACATAGGTTTTATGTTTAGTTAAAATATGAAAGCCTTTCGTTTTCTTCACATTAACAGAGAGATTAGTATTTTTACAAAACTCCTCTAAGATACCCAAATTTTTGATCATTCCTTTATATGAGCTACTTAAAATTGCCACATCATCGGCAAAAGCCAATGATGTGACACTATTACCCTTAACATAAAAACCACTTCCTTCTACTTCTAATCTAGTTAAAAGGGGATCCATAGCAATATTAAACAAAATTGGGGACAACGGGTCACCCTGCTTGACCCCCCTCCTAATTAAAATAGACTCAGTAGCTTCATCACCCACCCATACCCTAGTTGTGCAATTATCATAAAGGTCCCTAATAATATCTATAAAATGTTCATCTATACCAAATCTTCTCAACCCGGCTATTATATGTCCGTGTCCCACAGAATCAAATGCTTTAGCCAGATCTACAAACACTATTGCAATTTCATTCCCATTTCGTTTAGCCCCTTTAATCAAATGATCTAATATAGCAATATTTTCCTCACACCCAGGGGCGGATATAAACCCTTTTTGTCTACTACATATCTTAACTGTTTCCACCAGTCTTTTTGCTAATATTTTGGTATAGATTCTAATCCAAACTGACCCAATTGTCAATGGTCTCCAAGATGTTAACTTCTTCATTTCCTCCTCATCTTGTGTCTTTGATATTAAAATCGTTCTATTTTTCTTAAATTCATCTGGCACCTGTCTATTTAGAAACCATATATTAAAAATTTTTGTAAGTATTAAGGAGTCTAAATTAAAAATATCCCACAAATTGCTCACTTTAACTTTATCTGGGCCAGGAGCACTATCTTTTCTTATTTCTCTTAAAGCTATTCTAATCTCATCCACAGAGATCGGACTCATTAATATATCATTATCCGCATTCTCTGTGGATGATGGCCACCCTATCATATTACCATGTCCAATTGTTCCCAAAATATTTACATAGTATTCCTCAATTTCTTTCATAGGGATAGCACACTTAGCCTTATCTGGCTCTCCCATTATAATGCGAGTCAATCTTCTTCTATCCTTATCAAATAATTGTTGATAGAATTTATACTTAGCTTTCTTTGTAGCATATCTCCTAATTGCATTAAATTGCTTCCTTCTCCCCTCCTTTCTCATCTTCCCTTTTCCTTTATTCCTCAACTCTATTTGACTTTCATTTCTAGGGTCCTTTCCCTCTACTAATGAATAACATAATTTTTCCAACATTGCCCATCCAAGAGCTTTTGTTAAATCCTCCTTTAATAATCCTTCAATTTCCCCTAAACTATTTATTATTTCTCTTCCCTCCCTACTTTGTTTTCCCCGTTTACATATTTTCTCCACTAAATCCACTTCTGGATGTCCTTTTAGTGGGAAAATCCTCTCTCTTGGGGGCGGAATTTCTAATATATTTACTCTAATGTCCTCTACCTCAGTCACTTCCTCCCTATCTCCTGTTACCACTAACTTCTTCTTTGCTAATTCTTGTCTTTTATCTGATATTTGTTTATTCATTTTGGTCCCCATCTCGCTCTCAATACATTTATTTATATTCCTTTTCCCAATATATTTCCTTTCCAACTGTATAAGCTGCGCAACCTCATCTTTGGTCCATATATGAGATCTAGTCGATCCCTCTTTGATCTTACTTTTAGCAGCCATATCTTCTTTTCTTTGCTCATTCTTCACAGCAGGGTGTCTATGTCTACAGTGTTGGCTCAATCCAGATCTAGTATGAAAACCAAGCCCACAGACCGAGCACGTATGGCTCTTCACTGGGGTATCCGCCTTCTTGGGTATGCACTTGGGGTAGTGGCAAGCTATATTATGATATTGAGAAGATTTTCCACATTTACTACATACAACTCGTATGGCTTTACTTTTATGAACCACATTAATGTGTTTGGCCCATTTACCAAATGTTGGTAATATCTGGGGACATATTGGACAATTAAAACTATCAACGGGATACTCTAAATAAAAAAACCCATCCTTCCACGAACTACTTTCTAATATATTTATATTACTACCAGTACTGTTAAGATCCTTATTACGATCCCTATTAAAATCAGTACTTGGTCTAAAACTATTTAATAAACTAGACCCATTAACTAAATGAGCATTAAGATATCCCGATTCCCTAACATATGGATCATCAAATGTACTTAAATACTTAAAATCTGGATTAAAACTGTCCATAGTTAAATCATTAAAAGTGTCCCTTGTAAAAACCATCGGTAAGATAGATAAAATCTCCTCACCATGATCATCACAAACATTCTCCTCTATCTCCTCTCCATGCTCCACTGGGAGGACTTGATTCTCACTCTCATGCTCATGAGACTTCATTATAGTCCACACCATTTTATCCATTGGTCCAGCGACCCTGATCACACCCCTAATATATTTAACACTGTCAGCCGGGGCATCAAAGCCAACAGCGGGGGCGTTATTAACCCGGTCCAGCGCCAATCCGGTATAAAAATATAAATTACTTTTTTCCATAGCTAAAAGATTTACCCTTCTCAGGGGGAAACTAACCCTTTCCAGGGGGAAACTAACCCGTACCTGGGGGAAACTTACCCTTTCTAGGGGGAAACTAACCCGTGCCTGGGGGAGACTACCCTTACCAGGGGGAATCTAACCCTTACCAGGGGGAGTCAACCCGTACTTGGGGGAGGCTACCCTTACCAGGGGGGCATCCATGTGGCACCATATGGGGCTGCCCAACCCCGTCCCACACCCCACTAAATGTGGGATGTGGGTTCGTCCTCCGCAATCCGCCTGGCTATCCAAGCCAGTTACCGACTCTCACCACGAGGAAGTAGCGGTTGGACTTGCAATCCAGAGGCTTTCCTCAAAGAGGGGTCCCAAACAGCATAATGTCGAGCTCTAACGGGCGTGTGAGAAAAGGCTCAGATCTTGGTAGGGGTTGCCCCTATTGACCGGGCTCACGCCCACCCCCACCTCACCGATAACCCATTCTCTCACTACCCTCAGGCAATGTTTCCGTCCAAGCCTGACAGCTGAGAGGGTCCAGAGATGCATGGAGAGCCATTAAGAGAGCCATAAAGGTCTCCCCCTTACTCTCACAAAGATTGTGGAGCACACAGCAAGCAGCAATAACAATGGGGATATTGGTTTGGCTGAGGTCTGACCGAGTCAGTAATGAGCGCCAGCAACCTTTTAAATGTCCAAATGCACATTCTACCACCATTCTGCACTTGCTCAGCCTGTAGTTGAACAGCTCCTGTCTACTGTCCAGGCTGCCTGTGTATGGCTTCATGAGCCATGGCATTAAGGGGTAGGCTGGGTCCCCAAGGATAACTATAGGCATTTCAACATCCCCAATGGTTATTTTCTGGTCCAGGAAGTAAGTCCCTTGCTGCAGCCGTTTAAACAGAGTAGTGTTCCTGAAGACGCGAGTATCATGAACCCTTCCCAGCCAGCCCACGTTGATGTTGGTGAAACGTCCCTTGTGATCCACCAGTGCTTGCAGCACCATTGAAAAGTACCCCTTGCAGTTTATGTACTAGCTGCCCTGGTGCTCCGGTGCCAAGATAGGGATATGGGTTCCATCTATCGCCCCACCACAGTTAGGGAATCCCATTGCAGCAAAGCCATCCACTATGACCTGCACATTTCCCAGAGTCACTACCTTTGGTAGCAGCAGCTCAGCGATTGCTTTGGCTACTTGCATCACAGCAGCCCCTACAGTAGATTTGCCCACTCCAAATTGATTCCCGACTGACGGGTAGCTGTCTGGCGTTGCAAGCTTCCATAGGGCTATCACCACTCGCTTCTCAACCATGAGGGCTGCTTTCATCTTGGTATTCTGGCGCTTCAGGGCAGGGGAAAGCAAGTCACAAAGTTCCATGAAAGTACCCTTACGCATGCGAAAGTTTCGCAGCCACTGGGAATCATCCCACACCTGCAACACTATGCAGTCCCACCAGTCTGTGCTGTTTCCCGGGCCCAGAATCAGCATTCCATGGCTATAACCTGCCCCATTAACAGCATGATCTGCAAAGCGCTGGGGCCCGCGGTTTGATAGAATTCCATGTCCATGTCCTTATCACTCTCGCCACTACGCTACCATAGCCTACTCCTCGCCGCCTGGTTTTGCAGGTTCTGGTTCAGCATAAACTGCACGATAATGCGCGAGGTGTTTACAATGTTCATGACTGCTGTCTTGAGCTGAGCGGGTTTCATGCTTGCCATGGTGTGGCGTCTGCACTGTTCACCCAGGAAAAAGGCGCAAAACGGTTGTCTGCCAGTGCTTTCCTGGAGAGAGGGGGAGGATGTACCCAGAACCACCCGCGACAATGTTTTTGGCCCCATCAGGCATTGGGATCTCAACCCAGAATTCCAATGGGTGGAGGCAACTGCAGGAACTATGGGATAGCTATGGGATAGCTACCCACAGTGCAACACTCCGGAAATCGACGCTAGCCCCGGTACATGGACACATACTGCCGAATTAATGTGCTTAATGTGTCCGCATACATTCGACTTTATACAATCTGTTTCCAAAATTCAAATTCTGTAAATTTGGATTAATCCCGTAGTGTAGATATAGCCTTAGTTTTCTTTCTAATTCCCTTAACACTGGTACATCGAAGTCACTGGGACTATTTCAAACCACAGGCCCTTACGCTATTTTACAGTGACATTATTGGCAGGGTACATAGGATGAAGAATTGACCTTTAATGATATACTAAATTAGTAAACAAGTCTTTCCTTTTGCAGAGCAAAGTCATAATCCAGATACATACAATCACAGAGACAGGGCTGGAAACAATGGATGCTTCTTTTGTTAATGAAATTAACCTCAAGAGATTGGAGCACATAGAAAGGTCAATGTTATGCAGAAAGGAAAGACAGGAATGGCTGTTTGTTGCAACTCTCTAAACTGTGTGTTTGTATCTTTCCCTGCTTCTTACATCCCACTGTTCTTATTCTTATTCATTTTACTGTAATGTAATAGAAGTGAAAAGTGATTAATCCTGAATTAATATGTAAGCCACTGGTCAGATTGTGTTACTGCCCCCCCCCGGCCCCCTACCCTCTGCGCGTTTGATCCACAGAAGGTTCGGGTCTGCTATAGTGCTACTTAGCCCACTAGAGCTGAAACCAGAGCCCCTTCATGCTTCTAAGTCTCAGGGTCCCTGGTTTAATCCCTGGTGTGTCAGCCAAAATGGTTGCTCTCACAAATACTTAATTTCACTCTGATCAGTAATTGCTCTAGACTTATTGGGCAAAACCCTAATTTCTGCTCTGTCCTACTCAAGACATCTGACATAGGAAGCCCTGAGCAAGAGCAGGACTGGAGACAAGAGAGCATTAGATTTGAGAACCAGGTAATATTCTGGCTACCATGCAATAAAGATAAAACAGAATATGATAGATCAAGAAAAAGCATGCGGACAAGTGCTTGCAGGGATGTAGACTTAACTTGTAAAAGAGAATGAATTTCCATCTGGAGATGGGGGGTGAGGGGAAGCAAAGAGGAAGGTGAAGGGAGAGAGGCAATAAACCAGCAGTTTTAAATTTCCCACTCCCATTAATGTGCTGTGTTGGTGAGTGTGACTCTTTCAACCACTTTTAATGATTTTCTAAGGTGAAAGCTGAACTGGAAAACCATATTCCAAATTATTTTCTTCTTTATAAAAAAAGTGATTTAATATTGCTTGCTGGTGACACACTTCTGCTGAAATGACATCAGGGTTATAGAGAGGGAAAGGTCCTAATAGTCCAGATAATTTGATAAAAAGTATCAACAAATCTACTACAAATAGTCATAACACTTTCCCCATTTTCTCATTATTCCAATAGGAAGTACTTTTCACAGTGGAAGGACACATTACATAAACTCCCCTAAGCTGCTTTTTATAAAGCTTATAAAAATGCAGTGTAAAACTAATGAGCCATCTTTTAATAGCATGAAGTCCTTAATATGGGGAGAATTAGTAAGGTATTGGTGAACTTCTTGCGTGGTTGAAGGCTCTCTGCCTAATGCATTGAAAGCTTGGGTCAATAGCTTGCTAATGCACACCCAGTTCTATCTGACTGCTATCTTCTTGCCTATAATCCCTGCCCCACTGATTATTCTAGAGTGAACAGTCTAGTTTCAAATGACTCATGGCAACTTCTGTCCCTTTTCTTGTGAAGCTGTTCTGCCGTCCTACTCACCTCACTGTTAGGATTTTTTTCCTTATTGACAACCTCAATCAGTCCTTGCCTTTCTTGTAATGGAACTACTCTGTTCGTGTCATTATTCTTCATGTAATACAGCCCTTCTTAAGAAACTTTTCACCCTTCTTATATTTGATGCTTGGTATGTCTGCTATGTCTAAATCAAGTCAAACAGAAATTACATCTGAGTTCTGATCAGAGAGATCTGGCAATTTTGCTACTACTCTTCCCTGCCAGATACCTATCAAATCATATGCAGCTTAAAAACCTCTCTCTTTACCAACAGTGCCTGATTTTCTACTTGGTTGACATTGTTCAAGCACCAGGTGCAGATGTTTGATAAGTGTTATACTGTAAGCCTATACTATCAGCACTCTCTTGTAAAGTGATGATCTCAAATAGCTGGAGGAGGGAATTAAAAAAAAAACAATGAAACTAAAAGCTTGTGTTAGAATGGAATAGAGGAACAAATAACTGTAATTACCTTCTACTTAGCAGTACTTCATAAAACATTTGTTTCTCTTCTAGAAAGCATATATAAGCAAAGACTTTAAAACATGGACCTTAAAGTTACCTGGTAACTAAAAGGTAATGACATTTTCAATGCTAAGCACCCATTGGAGTCAATATGAATTTAGATGTTTAACTTTAGGCACCCATTTAAAAAAAAATTGTGGTATTTAGACTTAAACTAAATGACCCATTGTCACAATTCAAAATGGAGATTTCCTCATGATTTTTTACAAAAAGTATGACTTCAAAATAATGCTATTTTTGTCAGCCAAAATAGTGCAACTTCATGTTATGTGCTTACCTGCCAGGTTAAAAAACAACAACATTTTTTCTACCTACACTAAAGTTGAATAGAACCTCGCTCTGTGAATACATCATAATTTTATTTTCATCAATGGACGTACTCGTAGGAACAGTTACTACTTAATATGAGTAAGAATATGAGAATCTGGATCAGAATTCATTAAGTCCTAGCCAGTGATCTTAGAAAAGTTGTGTAATATTGTTTACCTCAACAGTTGAGTCAATAAAAGCCATACCATAGTGTTATAACTGCAGCACTAGTGATAAGTTATAGTTAAAGCATTTCCATTACAGCCTTTCCATCGCTCATAACTTTCTGAATGTTTCACCCATTAGGTTGAAATTTTCCAGGTAAATTGCATATTTATGTGTGTGTAAGATTTTAAGCAAAGGAGTATTAGCCATTTTTGAATAAAAAATTGAAAATGAACTATCCTCCTGGTTTAAAAATGAAAGAAAATTGTGCATCCATTTTTGAACAGCTCTCATGCCCACCATGACAAATTCCATGAAATAGCAAATAATTCCCCCCTTTGAATTCAACATTGTAGTCCAAAGTAAATGATATTAGAAATGTTGAAAGTTCATGTGTAACTAGTAATACCTTAATTAAATTGCAGCCATTATATTAAACTATTATTATTAATTATTATTATTTTATTTATTATGCATTACTATGTTTGCAGTGTATTAAAAAGATGCATCTTCTGTAAAGACCTTTCTCTTAGGAGATTACAATTTAAAAACCATTACACAGAAAGGCAGGTGTGTTCTTCATGAGAGAGGATTTTTGTGACACAGGAAGAGTTTCTGCATATTGCTGTGGCACAAGGACTAATGGATAATGAAAAATATTAGTAATTTTGTTAGGAATTATTGTCTTGTGTATATACAGGAGTTGCCACTAAACAGTCAATGTCTGTGCAATGGAAATGTATTCCAAATAAAAGATTCCATATATGATGAATCCTTTTTTACCTAAGTAGAGGAAATATCACTGGTACAAAGCACAATATGTTTGTGTATTGCTTTTCAGTAGTACTGTCACTGCTTACCACAATATTTTTACCCAGCAGCTAAACAATTAATTGTCTCTGAGTTTATGGTATTTGTGTTAAATATAAAGCCAGGTTTTTGGATTTAAGTGTTTGGGGGGCAGAAAGTGGATGGTATACAGTTGTAATTAGTTTGGATGTGCTCTTAATTGGTCTGGAGACAGAGTTCAGAAGAACTGTGCAGAAGAACAGCTTCAGAACTGCCAGCTGTGCTGAAGGAGGAACCTTATCACCTGGTTAGGTTATAGTTCAGAATGCATCAGTCAACACTGATTGTTAGAAAATTGTTTCTCGTTGCTTAATAAAAATTCAGAATTTTCCGTAGGCAGCTCAGGTTGGTGCTTTGTGATTTTTCAATAGACTTCACAAGAATCTGTAGTGGATATACTTTTCACTCGAGGTAAAATTCACCCATGTGCTGATGGCCAGCACAATATCTATGTCCCTTTTAAGCTTTCAAAATAATAGTGTCTAAGTAGAACACTAGGCTTTGTCCTGGTCCTCTGGGTATAGGGCTGAATTTCACTTGCTGAGTCCTTATGCACATAGCTGTTATTTTGAAAGCCTAACAGTAATTAACTTCTTTTTCCAAACACCACAATGAAAGCAGGTTTTTCCAGAGGCTGATGTACTGAATGCATGTGTTTCTGCATTCTGAAAATTTAGCATAGATATTTTAAATTATATCAATTTACTATGAATATTACAGTATGTTATTTTCCCATAGAGGATACTTAAAAAGAAATGGTGCATAAATGGTTTGCCTTGTAGCTTCAGAGATTATTTATTAATGATCCATTTATCTTCTAATGTTCTTCTATGGAAAAGAGCTCCAATATGTTTAGAATAATAATTTGTAAATTCAAAAACATATTATTAGAGATATAGGATTATTTTTTGAAAATGATACTCTAAAGTTTCCTTAAATTTCTTTGTTGTCCTCAGGAGATACTATGGACAATTTATGTATTAAACTGATGCTGTCCTCATCAGTCACCATACAAAGAACATTATATTGATATAATTTAAAATATCTATGCTAAACTTTCAGAATGTAGAAACACATGCATTCAGCACATCAGCTTCATGTGCTGGAACTTTTTGCCTTGAATTCAATCAGATGGCCTTCAGGTGGGAAACTGGGAACAAAGAACTCAAGAACTATTAAAAGAGAAGCCCTGAGAAATAGAGGAGAAGTATGCTCTCTAGAGAGGCAGTATGTATAATTTGATCCCCAGAGAATGGGCAGTACGAGGGCTGAGTTGGGCCTACCATAGTGTCGAAAGAAATGCTAAGCTAAGGCAAGATTATATGCATGTAGATGTTTTGTTGTTTTAACCTTTTTTGTTCTGATTGCAATATTTCTATGGATAAATAAATAATCCTTTTTTTTGCAGAAACTGGTCAGTGTCATTGCTCTTACCCACTATTTACAGATCCCAAAGGAAGTGTATAGAAGGGGCCAAAGACAGTTGGACCTGCTGAGGAAACCCTGGCTGGCAAACAGTGCTGCTGTAACTGGGATACTCTGTATGGTAAGTCATGGGATTCAACTTTGAAAGAAACGCAGGAGTTTTCTAATGCTGGCCTGTCACTTGTCAAGGTGCTCATGAAGAGATTCAGAGATCAAAGGTATATCTAACCTTGGAACTCTGATGTTTTACATCCATTCTAAACTCACTTTCCACAGGTTCAAATGATTACAAAGAGGAGAATTAGACCCTTTATGTTTGGTGTGAGGTATACATTTTTTGATGGAAGTGTCTAATTTCCATCAACAGCTCCCTTTTAAAAATAAATATATTGAAAGTACATGTTCTAACAATATGTTCATGAAATTACTGGGCTTCATCCATCATTGTTCTGATGTTAAATCATATTTGTTATTTCAGGTCATGTTTTTTCTCTCCTACCACTGTAACCTAAACAGCTTATCATGTTTTCAGATTGCCTTTTTCAAGGCCACTGTAGTGGTATCTCTCTGCCCCTATAGACGAGAGTTCTGTTTCCTCCGTTCACTAGTGTTTGACCTTCATATAATATAGTTCAATACAGATTATAATTGGCCTGGGGACTTTATTTTACTTCTACTCAGTTTCCTTTGTAAAATAATTTTGTTTTGGTTGGGAGAGTAAATCCCTTAGAATTGATTTTATCACCGTTAACTTTTTGTTCAAGATAGCAAGACTCATTCACCTTGCAGGATATTATAGCAAGACATAGGATTCAAATGTCCTCCTGCCCTATTTATTCATGTATAGTTGAAATTCATCTTGCTGCAAAGGACTAACACAAGGTCTATGCACCAACAAAATCCCTTTTAATTCCTCAAAATGGATCTTAAGCAGCACTTAAGTGGTACATAGATTTTGTGTTAGCCCTATGCACCAAAGTGAATTTTATCCATCAGTGAATAAACATGGCAAGAATTTTAGCACTGTAATATGTAAAAGAAGCTACATATCAACTGTAAGACAAAGTACCTTGATGTTTAATGTATATTTTTGATACAAGGCCAGTTCTTATAAATAATTATTTAAAAGAGTGTGTCAATCCCATTGCATAATCTATCATATCTTTTCAGCCTGCAGTCATATTGCCTTGCACTGAGATCTTGATACGTCTGTTGGCTAGAGAGTAAAGCTACAGTACTCTGTGTGATCCTCATCTGTTCCCAGCCTCACATCACAGTGTGTTATTTCCAGTGAAAGGAAGACAGCACTTGCTGTTCCTGGCACACCCAGTAGATCAAGGGCTGACAATTTTTCCATTTAGTTCAATAAGAATTTATTGGCAGTACAAGCAATATAAATTTGCCAAAGTACAAGAGAAAGATAGACCACTCAGACCTGTCAGAGGCAGGTATGACCCACCAAGGATAAGTTTACATACTGTGTTTGGGTTTGATCTCCTGAGGTCATGTCTCGTTATTGACAATTCACAATCCGGTGGAAGGTTGCTACATAATATAAAGTTCTTGTGCACAAGATGTACACATCTGCTTCCCAACTTTACACACACAAACCAGCTCTCCAATTATTTGATGTGTGCGCTTGCTCAGCCTCTCCGCTTCTGCTACTATCAGATGACTTTGAAGAATACATCCTCCACAACCTTAAATGTGTGGCGTGTTTGTTTGGACTGGCAGGATAAAGGAGTAATGTCTCCTTTAAGGATATTCCCCTGCCCCTTCAATGTTTCCTCTTCCTCTTTGTGTTCTCTGCTTAATGGCTTAATTAGCCTTCCAGCTTTTCTTCACCCATCAATTAAACATAGCTCTTCTTAATAAGGTGTGTTCTGCAGTAATTAATTGGAGCTGCAGTGACCAGAGTGCTGGCCTTGCTGCTATTGCCCAGCACTGTTACAGGAAGGTATGTTTATGCTAAGTAGTATGGCTTATTGCTTTGATCTCATTGAGATTAGATGTGAACGCACCCTTCCGTTAACATAACAGAATACATTAGTTACAAGCTGTCACCTTGGGTACATAGCATGTTTTTTGTCTTAAACCTAGGAGTTTTGAACTGAATGTGAAGAGGGGTTTTGCTGTGTATTGTTTCTGTTAGGGGGAGGGAAGAGGAGGAGGCAGAACACACAGAAACAGAAAGAGAGGAAGAGGCAAAAAGCAAGAAAGCCAAGCAGTGCACTGTGCTCAGTATGAACCCAAAAAAAGCTAGAGAGGGAAATTTGGGGTCTGGTGTTGGCTAAAGAGGCTTGGGAATATGAGATATGATATTGCTCCTTTTGTTCTTGGTTCCTTTTGCATTCAGAGATGTGGGACTTTGTACATTTCTTGTACATAACCAAGATTGCATGAAAGAAAAAATAGAGTCCATCAATTTATGCTCCCAGCTGGAATATCCCCAGAGCCCTGAACTTTGACTAGCTTCTCAGGTAAGAAAGGGGAAACAGTATATAAACCTTGTTCCTCCAGCTGAAGCCCCCTTTCATGCCCAGATTAGCAGGCAGAAAGTTCCATGCCGGTGTGGGGGTCACCAAGGGCATCATTGTGACTAACAAGGTCCAGCAATGATTGACTGGAAATCCCCGTAGAGTCTGCAGGTACTTATCTTATAGGGTCTGGTTTCCTGAAGAACTGGGATCTGAAGTGCACTAAAGAAGCTGGGGAATGGGGTTGCAACTCCTACTGTTTGGTACAGCTAGGCGGCAATGCCCCTTCCCCAGCTTGCTAGCCCTCAGATGAGAAGAGGGTGGAGGGATCTCAGCAATGAGATGGGTACCAGCTGTGGAGGGGCGGAGACTGACGGCAGCCCTCAACTTGGTGGAAATGATTAAGGAAGGATCATGATCTGGATCATGGAAATGATTAAGGAAGGATCATGATCTGCACTGTACAAGTTATTGCTGGATAGTTCCCAGATGAGTTAAGTTAATACAGTTGCAGCACAAATAGACTACCTTGCATCTTGTCTGCTTTCCTGGGTGCCAAGGATAATGGACCTTTACCTGGTTTCCCCCCACCGTCCCGCCACCAACCACCCCCCTGTTTTTTTTCTTAGGATTCCTTCCTCAGTTTTGTCTTCATGTATCTTTTGCTATCAGCCCTCCCCGTCTTGTTGCTTATAGAAAAGGAATTTCCCATCAAAGTTTGGAGGATTCTCCTTAAAAAAAAAATAGCTATCCAGATCTTCCCCTCCCTCACTAAGAGCTATATGAAAAAATAGGGTTGTTGTCCTGTAAGTTGACCACCCTTTCTTTCTCATCCTGACTCTCACTCCAGTACAAAGTAAGTCAGAAAAAATAGATTTCAGCTGCACTGTAATGTGATAGTGATTCAGAGACTGCAGATTTGCAAAAATGAATGTAAAGGTTTTAAAGTTCCTACAAAGTGTATTGCTAGTTTATCTACTACCTTGCATACATCTCATTATAATTATATGTACTTTACAATCTTCTCTGCTTTATCAGTCAAATTGTGAGAGTATGAAGGATTATCCTATATTTTTGACAACACATCTTTCCATAAGTAGAGCTTGATGTTAAAGCAAAGGGGTATGATGTGCTTGACATTGTCAAAGCATTAATTCAGACTCCTGATCAAGACCAATTCTTTGCAGATAATCATGCTTGTGCTTTTTTTGTTCCAATTTGGCTTCAGATTTCTTTGTGACACTCAGATTTGGAGCTGGCAGCCTTGATGTGGTCCTTCAAAATGATGTATGATAACATTGTAAGTAAAAGAGCATTTACATGGTATTTGTCCTTAAAAAATTAGTTTGAGAGATTACGTATTAGTTCAATAGAATTAATAAATTAGAAGATTACTTATTAGTATCTATGGAATTCATGAATCAGTATCTGATAAATCTTTCTCAATTATATTTTCAGCAGGAAGATGCCTAAACGTGAATTTCTCTCTCTGTCTCTCTCTCTCACACACACACACACACACACACACACGATTACATTAGCTTGAATGCATAGGGATAATATGAAGTTCCTGCTCATTTTCAGCCGTGCCTAATAAATTGTTGTAACAAATGCATGGACAGTAAAATCCTTGAAGGTGTCCAATGACATCTGAGTTATTCCACTGTCTTACAGGGAGGTCCACTCTACTTTTGTCTGACTACAAAAAGCAATACAATTCAACGTCCACATTTTCCAGGGATAAGAAAAGAGTCAAGAAGAGTCAGAGACTGGACTGTTGGTCTATCCATTCTGTATAGAAATCACCTTGACATACAAGTTACTATGACAGATTCTCTCTGGTCACAATTTGCTTTTGTGGCTGTAGAACCAGTAAAATATCTGAGAGCAGTTATATACAGTGGACTTCTTTCTTACATTGCTACCCAAGCCTGGTTCTTTCCCAGGAAATCTAGTCTAACTCTGCCTAGCCTACAATCAAACAGAGGAAGCCTGTGAATATGAACAGTTACCTTTTCCAATGTCACACGGCAGGTGCTTGACTAAATAACTCCTGTTCATCAGGACAATATTATATTGGGGCCTCCTCCAGTGATATTCTTAGTAGTTAACTTGCCATAGGTAGGGGGAGGGATAGCACAGTGGTTTGAGCATTGGCCTGCTAAACCTAAGGTTGTGAGTTCAATCTTTAAGGGGGCCATTTAGGGATCTGGGGCAAAAATCTGTCTGGGCATTGGTCCTGCCTTGACCAGGGGGTTGGACTAGATGACCTCCTGAGGTCCCTTCCAACACTGATATTAAAATAATAAGACTATCTGGAGTCAGATTCCATTCCTGGGGAAGAGTGGAGCAGCTGTTATACAATGCTGCAAATTAGTGTAGTGGGAAATGATCTAGGTATCATTTAAATTCCACTTACATCTTCAAGATGAGACTTATATAGCACACAGACTTTGTGTGTAGGGCTGCCTGGAACACAACTGTGTTTCACAAAAAAAAAAAAAAAAAAATCAAGGTTTTGAAATGTATTTTCATTTGGATGCAGAACAAAAATGTGACCTTTCAAAAGGTTACAAGAAAAAGAGAGCCCTGTCTCAGAATAGATAATTGCCTGTGGGTTGGGCCACAGTTATGTGGTGTGGGAGACTGGGGTTCAAGTCCTTGAGCTGATTCAGGTACCCCAGAGCACAGACTTGAGCCTTGCGTCCCACGTTGCAGCTCAGTGTACCAATCTCTTGGATCACCCACAGCCACGCCAGTCCCCTTGTCACCAGACTATTGGCTATTCAGGGTGGAGTGTCCCTATCACAGAAATTCTATGTTGGGCCTGAGATAATTTTCATCAACATTGATACAGTTCCACAACACAATTTAGTTTTCATGGAAAAAAGTTTCATCAAAAATTCTTTGAAAGGAAAAAAAAAGTCCCTGTTTGGCTTTTTTCAGGATGAAAATAATTGTCATAATCAGAAATTGATATTGCACTAATATCACTGTAGAACAACAACACATAACTCTACCACTTAGTCTGATTTTCTCTTTTTCAGAATTTTCATCTTTAGTAACAGCATTGGCCACAACCATGTTTTTTTTCTACACAATATGAACATAATTGTGTACACCAGCTATTATATGTATCACCAGCTCCTCTTAATATAACAGTTCTTCTTGTTCAAATGAGTGTTTTTGATGCTGTTAGGTAGTTGTTTGGATTTCCTAGAGACTAATTCTGCATGCACTTACGCTTTCATGTTGTCCGGTTGACTCTGATGGTCCTATGCATAGGACTAAATATACATAAGTAAAGAAGAGTGTTCCAGGATATAGTCTAAAATATAAAAAACCTGGTAAGAAAAGAGTCCCTAAAATTGGACATTGCTTCCATAAGCGGGATATTGCAAGCAGAGCAGCCTTGTACTCTATAGTAGCATGGAGACAGCAAGTGGACAACAATATCTGCAATTTTCAAACAACAAACACAGCAAATCTATGACCATAGCAGCATGTAAAAAGTAAATGAAATAAGAGAGATGAAATGGGAGCATGAGTGCAGCAGTTCCAATTTTGTTAATTAGTCTGTATTCATGCTTCACTGAGGCTGCAATTATGCTACCTCATCCTCCTGTAGCCCTATTGTGCAAATGCTGCCATTATGCTCCTAGTAGCACATAAAATGGTGCATGATATGAGCTACCTACAGAGATGTCATTACAATTGTGTCAATTTAACAGTATGCTTTTTAAAATTTATAATTATTTGCCTGCACAGAGAAGCTATTTGTGAACCTATTACCAGTCTTTTTGAAGTTAACTTGGTAATTTCCTTTGTATTATTTTAAACACCTGCCACTAAAGTTCATATTATTGCAAACATCTAGTTATAATGCTTTATTATAACAAACACAGCCTCTCTGTTCATTTAATAATATAACTTTTAGTATAGATTTTAATTTTAGTTATGGTATTTTTCATGCTTTCCAATTAAATCATATTGCAGTAGAACTCTGAAAACAACAGAAGAACCAGGAAGCATCAGAAAACATACAGCCCTGTGCAGTGCAAAGTAGTAAGACACATTATGCATTTTGATCTTACTGCATTAAGGCACCAATGTTCTTTCCACTGCAATGGCAAAGCTTGCATTGACTCCAGTGGTTAAGAATCATGCCCTAAATGCTTTAAGCAACTTGTTTTCCAAAGAGCTTTTATATATATTTAAAAACTGCACTTCAAATATATAAGACTATGTAATTTGGAATGACACCTTAAAATTGAGATCTTATCCAGTGAGAGCTGAATCCAGGATCTTTGGATCAAAATGTATGTGTCTCTACCGTTTGAATTAAAAGGCCAGTGCCATTAACATGAGTTCAGTGGCAGACTCATGAACATCTTATGTGGTCAATCCACCTCTACCCCATGCTTGTTGTAGTAGCCACTACATTTTTTTTTAAGTGGAAAGATTTATAATCATAACAATAGCCCCTCCATCTCTTGGAATATCAAGGAATGTAACAAAAATATCAATTTCAGTTTAGTTTCAATCAATGCCTTCCTGCAAAGCACTTTCTTCTTGGACTGTAAAAGGATATATAGAGTTACACACAGAACATAGAAGGTTGGGTTGTCAGTTTATTGTGAGAATGGAAGCACTGAAGAAAAAAGAAGGGGAATTTGTGGTGGCCAGTGTAAATGGACTAACAAAATGCAAACAAGAGTGTCAAATGCATTTGCTTAAAAAAAAGTTAAAGTTAAAGACACCTTTGCATCCCCACCATAAATTAAGGTCTAGCCCAGGGAAATCAGAAACTATTTAATGAAAGCCAGTTCAAAGGAGCAACTGGAGTTGTTCCTAAGTTGGCACTCCAAGGAAGAGGTCAGAGAAAGGAAGAAGAAATCCATAAATTCAGACTTTTCACCTGTGCTGAAAATGAACTATGATGAGGTAGGTGACTCTGGAGAAACAAAGAAAAACTTCAGTCACGATAAACAGGAAGAGGGGATCCAATAAACATTATATAATGGCCTATTGGACAGAAAAAGGAAAGGAGAGCAAAGTGGAAAAGAAAGGAGGAAGAGTCTGGAAGTGATCAAAGTGACCGTGGGAGTATCCAACACCATCAGCTTGGCTCCCAGTTATATGGAGAAAATAAGGGACGAGTCTCCAAAGGAGTATGTATATATTCGTCAGGAGAGAGCCAGGCTTCAAAGGAAGATGGGGGATAGCACATGAAGTGAAAGATCATTGATCAAGGTACATTTCTTAGAAATGAACTGGGAATTCTAGAGAAAAGAGAAGAAAAGAAGAAGAGAAGGATGCAAGGGTTGGGGAAAAATTGGCAGAAGGACACTGCAACAGATAAATCAACATATTTGGGAAGAGTGAGAGGAGGAGTGTGCTGGTATGAAGAATGTGCAGATTTGGGAAATATATTGTCAAAGACAAGAGCAAAGCAGCAGAGTTAGAACTGAGCTAAGGCCTTATGAGAATGAGGAGGAAAAGAAAATCTGATACTGCATTCTTTTCTCCTGTCTTTCTCATTGTAACTGGAAAAAGTGCAGAAAGGGGCTTGAATAAAAAACAAAATAGTTCTTGCTTTAGGAAGAAGAGGTCTGTAGTGGCAGATGTCTTATCCAAAGTTCCAACGCCTGTGTTTTGATTTCTTTTGGATTACAGAAGCATTATCAATGTAAAGATACTTCTGATAAATTAACTTTGTGTGTGAACAGAAGCTGTTTCTTGTGATGGACTAGCACTTAATTTAAGTAGCCTGGATACAGACGGTTCAGTCTCATCAGCGTTTAGGTCCATTTATTTAATGCGAAGAAGAACTGTATATGAACTATTTTTTCTGTCACAGCTGAATCCTGTTTCCAAACCATGCCAAAATAAGAGACTTTTATTTTGCATCTGGATCACTGATTATCAGTAAAACATACATAACTACACACAGGTGTTTGAGTTTTTAACTGTTAGCTAGCTAGGCAAAGAGGAGTCAGCCATGGAAGCCCCAGGAAGATTGGTCCACCCACTGCAAGTGCATTTAGTCATAGTGACTGCCTTGCAAGTTACATTTTAGAGAGTATAATCTGTCAACATCATTCAGACTCACTGTTGTAAATGAGACATTCAGCACTATCTGCACTAAGCAGTCTTTTTTTCCTGTAATAATGCTTCCAGTGCTGAAGATGCACTCAAAGTAAATGCCAGATGGCCAATAAGTCAGGTTGAGAATCGTAATTTTTGTCAGACCTGTCAACCGCTGGCATCAGTGAAGTATCTTCCTTGATACCCACAGAAATTTCATCATGGAAATAGCTTTCCACTGATCTCAAAGCAGACTAAGACAGTGTGAATTCCAACCCATTAGAATTACTTTAGAAATAGCATAGGAGTATATTATTTTTGGGCTATCAGGCTCATTCTGCTAAATAGTTTCAGGGGCGGCTCCAGGCACCAGCGCAGCAAGCGCGTGTCTGGGGCGGCAAGCCACGGGGGGCGGCCTGCTGGTCTCTGTGAGGGCGGCAGTCAGGCAGCCTTTGGGGGCATGCCTGTGGGAGGTCCGCCAGTCCTTCGGCTTCGGCAGCAATTCAGCAGCGGGCATGCCGAAGGTGCGGGACCGGCAGATCACCCACAGACACGCCGCCGAATCCCGTCACCAGTGGACCTCCCACAGGCGTGCCGCCAAAGGCCACCTGACTGCCGTGCTTGAGGCGGCAAAAAACAGAGCCGCCCCTGATAGTTTAGGGCATTCTGAAGAGTATACCCCTTTTCACTCCTTTATATAACAAGTAAATATTAATCAAAGCACAAAGGTGGTAAGTTATGAGTAAAAGTCATGAACAGCAGGGCATTGCATCAAAATATCACCTTCACTGAGCAGGAGAGATTTGGGTTAGGAAACTCAAAAATTAACACAATCTTCCAAATTAAAAGCTCTACAACCCTGACCTAAACTGGCATATTAAAGAAACACAGCTTTCTGCAAGGCAGATGATGTAAGATTGAGTATGTGAGTCCTTGAGTGCATAGCAAGAATCAGGGATACAACAATGTTCCCCATCTTTTGTGAAACATTTTTTTTGGAAAATGTCCCTTTTTCATCTAAAATTTTGAAATGCAATATTTTCCAACCAGCTGTAGAAGCAGCAGTATTTACATTTTTGGGTGAGTGATCCATATAATTAGATACTGATCTCTTTAGCCTACTTATCACTTTTTCTAGAGACTCCAAAAAGAGTAATAACATGTCTACACTCAGATGGAGAATATAGGCAAAGAAAAAAATCTAGGAAATCTGACCAAAAACAGTTCAAAATATCTTATTACATTTTAAGGCATTCTCATTTAAAATTTTGAAAAAAATAGAAATATGTAGACTTCATGAAGTATTTTTTACCTCAAATATAAACATTTGCTGTGCGTCACTGGTGGATTAAATTATTGAAACACATAGGTGTGTAATCCAAAAAAGAAACATTAAAAAACCTATCATATATTCAGATGAATGACCTGTTTAATACTTTAATTTTATCCAGACAAATATCCAATAATACAGTTCTGATCCATACTAAGTGGATGTTTTGTTGGTTGAATATGATAATATTTCCTATAATTCTTGTTTCCACAATTTTTCAGAACTACCATAAAAAGGTCAATCCCCAGGAACAGGAAATTTATTGCTAAAATTAAAGTTCCAGGTTTGAAGGAATCAGGATTCATGTCTTTGCATAGTAATACCAATAAATTAATAGCGTTCTAAGTGAAAAAACATGTTCAAATGGATTTATGGTTTCATTACTGCAGCAATTTCCATTGATCTTTCTTAAAAAGGCAGTTGACATCATATATAATGAGAATTATGTGCTATCCAAAGTATAGAGTTTTGACTTTGTGTTGATCTTAACTCTATAACTCTGTTTTCAAGGCCAAAAAAAGAGCAATAATTAAAGGAAAGCACACATGTTCCTCCATTTGTGCTAGAAAAGGGCAGCTGCCAATCATTAGAAAATCATAGGAGTTTGTATGACTGATCCCTGAGTTGCATGCATTCAGCGTCTCTAAGGATTAGATCTCACCTGACTTTGATACCATCAATGACATGGATCTGGTTTTTCAACTCAATTAGCTTTTGAAAATCGGATGGCTCGGTGCGCTTGATGTGTGTGTGTGTGTGTGTGTGTGTGTGTGTGTGTATTTGGCTCAAATTAGCAAAGAATTGTGAAAAAATCACTTGCGGATGGAGACATCCCAGCTGGATGGATTGTTCTCACTGATCCATAAAGGGGTTTTTATTCCACATGTGTAGAGTCTGGGAAATTTTCCAGATTTGTTTGAAAAACTGATATGCTCATCAACATCAGCTCTAGTCAATATTCAAAAATACAAGCACAATCCCAATAGCTTTCCCCCTGTAGCAACTGTGCTAGCAGCATGTCTGAACTGGAAGTAACTATTCTGGACATTTGCAGATAGATGGGGATAGTGTGTGTATTTGTGTAAGTAACTTGCACTGTTATGTTTTCCTACTATAAATTAGGTTTTGTATGAATAAGACTCTTAAAACAATGACGATAATTACCATGGTATAAATTACCTAGGGGTCTGGTGGATTTTCTGTTGCTTGAAGTCTTTAACTCAACATTGGATGTCTTTCTGAAATATATGCTCTGGATCCACCAGAAGTTAAGGGCTTGATGAAAAAATTACGGAAATTCTATGGCTTGTTTTATGCAAGATTTCAGACTAGGTGATCATAATGGTTCCTTCTTTAAAATATATGAAAATGTGCATATTAATAATGAGTCAGGCATTATATAATGTTCTGGATTTCAAAGGTAAGATAATGCAATACCTTGAAGAGTAAATCTTATAAAATGGGCTATATTGTGCCTTTACTGCTAGCTCTGTATAATGAGTACTCTGTTGCTACGCTAGCCCCAGGAGAATAACAGTGTTTGGGGTGTCACAACTCCTTTTCTGTTGACTCTGAATTATTTCAGATCACTATTGTACTGCCCTATGCCAGCTCAGCTCTGCTGGCTGGCATGTTGGGAATGCAACCAAATTCCCATCAATTCCCTATCTTTCTATCCCCATCCCCTGCCCAGTTGAGCAGGGGAAAAGAATACTAGGCATACATCCGCAGGCACACATGCTCTCCCCAACATGCCTTGTAGCCAAGAGGCAGGGAGTGGGAAGGTGGTTCGTGATTCTTTATTTCCCAGGATGACTGCATAGGGTTGGCCCATTGTTCTCCCTAAGTTTAGTATATTAATTGAATGTGTTTAAGATTAGTCAAGAAATATTGAGAGAGCAGTTTTAATGTTGAGAAGTTGAAATGAGTTAAATCTAGAAACACCAGAATTTTAGCTGAAGCCCAAAAAGGTTGCTGCGACTCATTTTCCCCAAGAATGATACACAGTGTCTTAAGCTGAATAAGCGAGATGTAGCTAACTAGAATCCACCCGAGAGTTTGTGATTTTTTTTTTTTAGCATTTTATAGTGCTTTATATGCCCATGGCACTATACAGACTGTAATTAATAAGGTATTTTCTTGTGCAGTTGAGGGAAGAGATGTATGTAATTAAAATAACTAACTAAAATTACTTATATTAAATGACAGTCCAGTATATTAAAAATTAATATAAATAAACGTGTATTGCTTGTAAATTAAAATTTACTAAAGGCGGCAAAGGGAAATTTCATGATCTGAGTATTAATTCTTCATAGAAATGTTTTATTAGCGGAAATGCTATCCACATTGTTATATAAAGCTTTGTAAAGACTAGAAGTAATTCTTTAAATGCTTCAGACAGTAGAATAACAATTTCATATCTAATTATCAAAATTGATTACATAAAGGAGAGCTAATTAAGTTAATTTCAATACAGAATTACTACCTAGAGATAATTTTGAGCAGAGATACTAAAATATGTTTAGGTTTTATTTTAAAAACGATACACACAAAAAGGCACCTTTCTGACATTCTCAGTGATTTTGACATAAATTAAAAAGACATATAATCAGAGTCATCAGATTAAGCCCAGTCCACCAACAATTCCCAACAAGTCTTACTCGGGTACATTGTTACACTTCTGTTTCACTATATGATAATAAAGAATATGGTGCCTTGAGAATTCTCTACTGTCTGAGGCAGCAACCCAGACTGCTCAGAATATCAGGCAGTGTTCTGAGTGTCTTTTGAGGAGCTAGTAGAAGCTATTTTTTCCACCCCGATTACAGAGCTGCTCTGCAGAGACTACTTAACCCCAAGGCTGAAATAGTTTCCCAGACCCCAGTGTCTACTTGCTGCCTTGTGGTAGCCCCATATAGATGACATCTGTTTTCAATATGTGTTCATTGAGCATGGCTTGTTTGATAGATCTTAGGAAATCTGCCTTTTAAAGCTGTCTAAGAGATGTCAGGTCTAGAGGGAATATAGCAGAGTTGGGCAGTCCACAGTTGCTTGCTTGTATATAAAAAAACCCCAGAATGTCATGTTGTATTGCAGCATAAAAAGATGCAATATGACTGTATGAAGGTCCTTGTTCGGGGGTTGGTTGGTAGGGTAACATCACCTAGTGATCGAGTCCTAAGTCCCTGACTTGTAGGGGGGTTGTTGGTAGGGAAGCCTGAGCTGTCCCAGTCCATCAGGCTCCAACCCAGGGCCCTCTGATGGCGCTCAGTGATTTGACAGCCAGGGCTGCTTAAGGCTGCCCTCCCTGGACCATTTCCTATCTCCCCACCCTCTGTCCCTGTGATTGTTCCAAAGTCACTGTATGGGTGAATGGTCCCACTCACCACAAGTCACATGCTGGTGGCTGCGTATAGCATGGCAGCTCTCCCTCTTTTGTGCAGCAACTGCCTCCTCCTATGGTATGGCCCACCCTCCTGAGCCAGCTCAGTCCTGGTGCATTCCCCTGCTGGCGTAGTCCAAACAAAGCCAAGGGGATTAACCAAGTCCAGGGTTTGCTTGAGGGGGAGAGGGGAATGCTTCCCTCTCAGGCTTTCCCTGTAGTAGGTCCTCCCTTCCCTTAGGGAGGAACCTTTTGGAAGTCATTGTGAGGAGAGATTCTGCCTTTCCCTCTGCTGGTGCTGCAAGTAGCAGATCTGCTCTTTTCACTGGTCTGCTGCCAAAGGAGCTGCTCCCCTGCCTTTTAACTCCCCTTCCAGTTGGTGCATTTTCTACAGGTGTGGTGGGGCAGGGCTGTCTGAGCCCAGCATAGTTCCTTAACTTCTTTTTGCCCAGTGTGGGATTTGTAAACCCTGTCACAGACTGCAATGGTATTCATTTTTCGACTAACTGTACTGCTTACATGCACTCGCTATATCTGGTTGTTTTGAAATGAAACCTCTGCCTTATTTATTGAAGTCCCATAGACATGAACTCCCTTCTTGACCTGATGCGCCAGACCTTCATCCTCTTTACTTGCATATCCCTCCCTACGACACGTTATTTCAATCAAGCCTATAAAGCCTAGATTTCACTTCAGTGAAAAAGTATTACAAACCAAGGAAGAACTTAGTGTAACTTTCATGATGTGTGCCTTGCTATGCATAACAACCTCCATTCCCAACAGTGGTTGCCATTACTCATCTTATGTGGCTTAATTCTGATCTCACACTGTCGTAAAAGAGAAACTCCACTGAAATTAGTGTAAAATGGTGAAAGGAAGAAGAGAATTGGACATTTGTGTCAGGGCAGAGTCCTCACACCCTTCATTGTATGAGAGTTCTTTACTAGAGCTGGCTGAAACTTGGAATTTTCAGTTCATTGGCTGTCATAAGACATACAAACCCCACACTGGGCCCAAAGGGATTAAAAAGCAATATTGGGACCAGGTAGCTCTGCCCCTGCTGATCTGCCATGCATGCTCCTGCTGTAAGAACTAACTTAATGGAGCTCAGAAGCCCAGGCAAAGGGTGGTGGACAAGCTGCAAAAGAGATGATTCCTTACCAGGAAGTGATATGGAGGGTTGAGTCTCAGAGGGGATCACAGAGCAGTTAAGGCTCCTAGGCAGAGCTTTCTCTAACCGCCACGCTCTTTGAGAATCTGCAGGGGGTGTTTTTTATTAAGTGAGTGAGTCATTGGAGGCTAGGGGGCCATGACCCAAACAGAAGTGATCTAGAGATCAGAAGTGGCCCAGGGCAGCAGACTTGGATTTGCTGCCGAGAAGACCCTGCCAGTGTTGTTTCCCCACACAGTGCAGAGCTGGAACCAACTGCAGAGGAGGGACTGGGTCCCCCTACCCACACCCCCTTAAGGGCTGAGGCCTTTCGAGCACCTGTCCCTATCACTTTGACATTTCAAAATTTGGTTTCATTCAGATATGGAACAAAAACCAGGAATTAAAAACAAAAAGAAAATTGAAAACCCAACGTGAAATATAGTTCCTAGGACCTTAGTGACTTCGGAGTGAAATTGTCATGATTCTAGTTAGTTTCAATGCTGCTCATCAGTGATTAGAGTCCACAATGGGATGCTCACCCAAAAGCAGGGACCCTGGAAGCAATAGGGTCACAGTCCCCAGGGCAATCTATATGCTAGCACTGCCCTAGACCTGCTGACCCTGGAAGTCCAGGCTCCCCACTGGGTAAACTGGCAGAAAATTATCAGAGCAACATTTCTGATGGGACCCTGCCTATGGTTCAGTGAAAGTTTGTCAAACCCAATACATTATGTGAAATGTTCTGGGTTTCACAAACGGACATTTTCTTGATGAAACCCCATTTTGTCAGAAAATTCCCAATCAGATCTACTTCTTATTCATACGTAGAACGTCAAAGACACAAACACCAGAGGTACAGAGCGACCGGTCAACAGGACACCATGTGAAACTGGAAGTAACCAATCAGGCAGCAGCAAAGACCAGGAAAAAAACAATAATTATTGTACTGTGCCTGTATTGTATCTTAAAGGTAGGCACATCTGGGCTGCCTATTCCCATCCTACCCCCACTTATAGCAAAACACACTGGGGCTGCCAGCCCAATGCAGCCGGAGCCGGCAGAGCAGAGGCACGTGCTGTTTTTACACACACACACAACCTGCTGCTGAAACCTGGTGGAGTTCTAACTGCACTTTGTTCAGAGTTATGAACATTTCAGCATTACAGTCCATCTCCATTCCCGAGGTGTCTAACTCTGAGGTTCTACTTTATAACCAGTCTCTTGCCTGCAATGGGACTTTTCATATAGTTAAGGATTCCTCTGGCAAGTAAAAGATGCAGAATCAGGCTCTCCTATCATAAGGTCTTCTGACACTGTTATTTATTTATCTATATACCAACAATTATGGAAAACTATTTTTTCCTTTTATCACATAGTAACATTTCAGAACTAAGTGTAATGCATGTCTAGTGTTCATTAGAGTCACATTAGTAGGTCTTTGCTGATAAAATAAACTATTGTATACTGTATTAATGGCACCAAAGTGCAAATTGTTAATCATGAAAATTGTATTCCAACAGTTAAGACTTCTAGGTTTACGAAGTTGGACAAAAATAACTCAAGACTATCTCATTGTTGAAATTAACTGTATTATTACTCAAGGGGTAGCTGTGTTAGTCTGGAGCTGTAAAAAGCAACAAAGAGTCCTGTGGCACTCTTTGTCACTGTATTATTACAGTGACTACAGTTGAAACCTACCTTCTTCAGTGTTAAATTAGACTGTTTCATGTATTGTTTATTATTTAAATAAAACACACTCAGTTTAAACTAACAGTTCTTAAAAAATTTATACTCCTCCTTTGAACATGAGAAGACAGCTCTGAATCCACTTTTTTCTCACAGATAATATTCAGTCAGTACTCTTTTGAATGCTATAGTATATTTGTCTTTCATCCACCTACCTTAGAATGTCTTTTTTATATAAAAATTTATTTCATTTTGTGGGAATCTGGAATAGTTTGTCTTAGAATCTGACATGGTTTGATGTATGGTAACTTGATATAAGGAGCTATTGCAACTTAACAACATTAGGCTGTATTGCAATTGTTTTCTTCTAAGTGTCATCATGCTCTACTCCATAAATCAGCCCCATTTAAATTCTGTGAAGAAGCAGTAATTTGTCTTGCTGAAAAACGGTTTCACATTGACTTATATTTTCCAGCATTAGCCATACATTCATCTAATGCATGTCAAAACTGGTCCCTAAGTGTTTTGCAAACTATCTACAATAGTTAAGATGCAAAATCACAGCCCTGGATGAATAATCTAAGAATGACAATGGAGCTAGCCCCTAGGGAAATCAGTTTTAAAATATATTTTAAACTGTTTTATTATACTAATATTGGAACTGCATATTCTTATTCACAATTCTTCTCAAAAGAGTGATTGCTGTAAATGCGCAATGTAGAGTAAATAATTATTTGAAAAAGTAGACATGAAAATAAAATACTACCAGTTACTGAATCTGGAGGTGCAAGCATCTGATTTAGGAGTATTCCTTTAGATTAAGCCATAGGTATTCTGAAATTTCCCTCTTAAATGCAATTTACCTTGCCAAAGAACCATTATTTCCTATTTTTGCGGATTCAGACTAACACGGCTGCTACTCTGAAACCTGTCATTATTTCCTATACGTTTGATCAAATCAATTGCATGTTATGTATATGTGACACCAAACATGCTCCACTGCTCACTGTAAGGAGTTTGCTGCATTCTTCCTTTTGAACTTTGTAAAGATACAGCTAGCATACCTTGGATGCAGCTGTAATTTAACACTGCCTCATACACATCTTATTCTCCACCTTGGCCACTGACATCTCTCAGTCATGTACGTACCACTTCTCTTAACTGATATTTCTAAAGTAAAATACAAGGGAAAAAAATCCAGAAAAAGAATAAAAACCAATTTTAAAAAGCCGTTGAAGGTCATTTTTAAGCAATGAACATGAAAGAGAATTTAAAGCAGCTTCCCAATATACCCATATCTTGGCAGATAAGGTACCCTTTGTGACAAAGTTCCTCCTCTACCTTAGTGGGTCCTGCGCTTATTGGCAGATTTGCTCCCTTCACAGATTCACCCTATGGGTCAGGAAACAGTGCAGATACCTTCCCCTCTGGTAGAAGCTATAGTCCAGGTCAATTCCTCCTGTGTTTGATCAGGAGTTGGGAGATATGGGGGGAACCCAGGCCCACCCTCTACTCTGGGTTCCAGCCCAGGGCCCTGTGGACTGTAGCTGTTTAGAGTGCCTCCTGGTACAGTTGCACGACACCTACAACTCCCTGGGCTACTTCCCCATGGCCTCCTCCCAACACCTTCTTTGTCCTCACCATCAGACCTTCCTCCTGATGTCTGATAACACTTGTGCTTCTCCGTCCTCCAGCAGTACACCTACTCACTCTCAGCTTCTTGCACACCTCTTGTTCCCAGTTCCTCTCAAACACACTTCCTCTCCTCTAGCTCCCCCTGGCTTGACTGGAGTGAGCCCTTTTATAGCATCAGAGGGGCCTTAATTAGCATCAGATGCTTAACTGCCTCACCTGACTCTTATCAGGTTAATTGGAGTCAGGTGGTCTATTAGCCTGGAGCAGCCCCTGCTCTGGTCATTCAGGGAACAGAAAACTACTTATCCAGTGGCCAGTATATCTCCCTTCTGCTACTCTGCTGTTCCCAACTGATCTGGGTCTATCACACCTTGTTTTGCACACTGATTGAATGTTGTCAATAGAGTGGTCCACTTAAACCAGTGGTGAATTTAGGTCTGGATTTTGCACCCTGTGTTTTCACTTCCATTTTTCCCCTGCACAGTGCCCCTCTCTGAAAACTTTCCACACTCTCTACTAATACCATATTTTAAACTGAATATTCAAATCTGTGACCTTTAAGTTTGAAATTAGGCAAAACAAGATCACTCATCTGTATCACAATATCAATGTTCATCACAATTTGATTTGTGATGGATCTGAGCTGCCAAGATTAGACCAGGATCCAAATCTTGAACACCCAAAAGTTTGAAAGTGTTTTAGATCTTTAATCTGACCCATTGTAGGGATAGATGCCAAGTGCAAAATTCATCTGCAGATTCAGATTCTATATTCTCTAAAACTCAGTTGTGTACAGATCTGCAATTTTGTTCTGGGCCCACCCTTCTCAAAGTCTGATTCTTCTGATTTGAATATACTTTATCTCTTATGTTGTGGTTTATCATTAACATCTAACAGTCAAAACACTTCAAAAGCATGATTATAACTATAGATGCACAGAAAGTAAGGAGAGATGAGAGAAAGGGTGGAGCGTGGGTGTGAGATACCTCCATATGATTGTGAGCAAGTTTGTGCTTCTCTGGTATAATTTCTGGATGACACAAAGCCATCAAGTGCACTGAAATCAGGTAAAAAAATACTATGCTGTTACATCTGTAAAATTATCTTTCTGAATAAGGTTGTGAATGTATTTACCTGATATATTTAATTAGATTTATAAAAGATTAAGAAAAAAGGCACTTATCTTCACATTCTAGGCACCTCTAACACAAGCTACAAAAGACAAATAATAAAGATAGCAGCTGACAACTAACCCCACCTGTCAACAGGAATCATCCTCCCCTCTCCCCCACCAACAAAGATCCCTTCCCCCTGCAATACACTCTACCCTGATACAAGGCAAGCATCAACCTACATCAGGTAAGTGGATAGTCTCTCCAGCATGCCCTGAGGTAAAGTAATATTACTTGTTCTCCCTTCTTTTTAAAGCTTCCGATCATGCATAGTTGTGAACGTGGTGATATTCTTTACTGCCTCTGAACAAATGTAAACGGTTGGGGATTGATTTAGTAAATATAGATTTTATTTTTAAGAAAATGCTTTTTAAAAAGTGGCAATAGACTGTTTCTTGACTTAAAGCAAACTTTGATATGATTTTTATTAACTGAAGGTTATAAAAACACTTCCGTAAGAGATGAAGGAACAGTAATGTTCTGCATGTGTCAGTAAATATCTTGGAACTCCGGTGAATTGACTGGAATTAAATATAGACACACTGATTATTATCAATGTAACTCCTAAATGCACCAAAGAATATATATTGTCAGCTGTTTCAGGATTTCTTTCACTATCTATTCTGAACCATGAAGTAACTGTTTGGGTAAAGAGTAACTTCTGTTTACAGTTATCCATTAGACACAATATGAGGAAAAACAGTGCAATATAGTGACTATAACTATTTTGCACTGTATCTAGAATGTAAAGTAGCCAAAGAATAATACAATTTATTAGGAAACAAATTTACAGATTGTCTATAAACTGTGTTAGATTCCTTCTATTGTAAGCTTATGTGAATTTATTACAAACATTAGAGGGAGCAGTTTCCATAGAAAAACCCTTCTGAAAATGTCTATAAAATCTCTGTAGAATGGATGTAGATTGGAGCAATGTCTGTGGAAGAACAATGCTTACAAGATCTAGGTTTCCAGTCCTGCAAAAAAGAATGACCGCAGTGCACGTGAAGTGGAAGGAACGTTGTCTGGGCTTGCCGAAGGAAGTCAGTAGTGCTTTATGCAGTGGGGGAGGGACAGTGAACAAGATCAGAAACTGCTGCAAAAGGTGAGCAGTGGTCAGCTTTGCGGTGCTGACTCACCCCCCTAGGAATGTGAGGTCAGAAGGCTATGAAGGAGCAAGCCCTGGGCATTGGTAGCCCTTTCTCCACACAACAGGGAAGGCATCCAGTGACTAGATAACTGCCCTGGTAAATGACTTAAAAGAAGGTGCTGGATAAAGGAACAGAAAGGGGGAGAGAGGTTGGTATGGCAGGGAGCCAACTCCACCCCCCCCCATCCTTATAGCCCACCTTCACCCTCCTATGAGGGGGGTGGATGGTAAGGTCCAAGCAATGGGTTGGCTGGGGGACCTACATGGAAAATGAAGGGGGTCTGGTAGAAGCCCCAGGTAATGATTTGAATAAACATGCACTGTACACTTTATCTGCCAGGTAGTCCCAGACATCTGCGGTCTGATTAATATCCATATCAGCTGTCTCCTGTCCTTCTTTCGGTATAGCCAGACAAAGGCATAGGTGTACCCCTCCATCCACATGGTTTTCTCTGAAGGATAAGAGCCTAAACAGGGATTTAAATCTGATCCACCACTGGAATAATGCAGTGCTGAATGAGGGTCTTAGGGTTTGGTTTTCTTCTCACATTAGTTTTGCACTACTTGCTCTATTGGTTTCAGTGGAGTTGCTCCTGATTTACATCAGTGTAAATGAGAGTTGAACCAGGCCTAAGGGTATGTCTACACTGCAATTAAACACCCACAGCTGGCCTGTGCTAGTTGATTCAGGCTAAGGGACTCAGGCTAATGAGTGTTTAATTCTGGTGTAGACATTTGGGCTGGAGGCAGAGCTCTGGGACCCTCCCCCAGCGGAGTGTCCCTGAACTCAGGCTCCAGCCTGATCCCAAAAGTCTACACCACAATTAAATAGCCCCGCAAGCCCTGTGCGCATGATTCAGCTGACACAGGCCAGCCACAGGTTTTTAATTGCAGTGTAGATATAGATTCTGTAGCACTTTTTACATATTCTATAGAATCATGTTTCCTTTTGGCAGGGACATCCTTTCCCATATTCATTTTCTTCAATAGGGATCTTTTGATCCATTCTTTGTTTGCTTTATTCTAGGCATGTTCTTCTAAAATGGGGTATGTCTATAATACAGTGGCTACAGCAACATAACTATGGCACTGCAGTTGTGTTGAAGTGTAGACACTTCCTACACTGACAAAAGATTTTTTTCTCGTCATTGTAGGTAATCCACCTCTCCAAAGTGCATCTTCAGTGAGGGATAGGTTAACCTAACTACATCGCACAGAGGGCAAAATTTTTCATGGCCATAAGTGATGTAACTAGGTTGACCTAAATGTGAGATGTAGACCAGACATTAGTAAGCAATGAGTCCATCTGGAGAAGATGTGAAAAAGAATCTGTTAATATATACATGGGATAGTAGGTATAAGTTCAGTTTTTGAAAAATACCTGATCTGAGTAGGGAAGAAAAAGATTAATGTTGTTCTTTAAATAGAAAATGTATTTTGTGTTCCAAGTAAAAGCTCTATTATGGATATTGTTAATGACTAGTTATTAATTGATATTTACTGAAAAGTGAAGAAATGTAACAATTGTGTCTTTCTCAACAGGAGTCCAAGGTTATGTCTCAGCTTTAATGGGAGTAACTTTAGGGGAAGTTAAATAAATATTTTATTATTCTGGTGAAGTCAAAAACATTTTGCAATAAAAAATGAAAGTGCCTAACCTAATACAGAAATTGAACAAGGACTATCTGGACTCTGAAGAACAATAGAAGTCAAAACATTTCTCTCTGCCTGATTTCACTTGACTGTTTGTTTTGTTTATTACCAGGCAATTAGTTAAGATTATAAATTGATAACTGGAGTTCGTGTTTGTCACTATTCTCTCTTTCATCTTCTTTAGATTTGATTACTGTTTAGCATGAAAGGCATTCTTATTCTTATAGTGCTTAGTTTTTAATAGCAATTTCTACTTGAAGATCTCTAGTGCTTTACAAGGAAGATATGTATCATTGCCTTCATTTTACAGTGTTTTTTTTTTCAAGAACCTTTCTATTTTTAAAAGTTGCTTAAAGCACAGTTTAAAGATTTCTTCCTAGAAGGATGACAGTAAGAAAGAGGAGCAGAATAGTGAACAGACTGCCAGCCAGAGATGGAATTCATTTCAATAAGATGTGCAAAACCTCCCAGGACCCATATATAGTTAAGGAGTGGAAAATCCAAATAATTATTATAATTTATATTCTTGGGAATAGAAACTGAAAACATTTCTTGAGGAAACAAACACATTGAGAACAGATATATGAATGGGGATAGGTAAATTCAGCTAATCAATCTTCTTACACAAAAACAAAATCATTAGAAGAAGCTTTCAATCTGACCTCTGTGATCTTTAGCTAGAGTAAATCCTTTATAAATATGTGGGCTCATGCCTAAGCAAACATATGTATTGTAATCCTCAACAAACTGAAACCCCACCTTTCTCACCTTGTATTCCTATATCCTCTTTTCAAATGGGCAGAAAGAATATGATCTAGAAGGATTTTTCATCACACCATAAAATGGGACACGATAAACATAACAAATCTTGCCTTTTCATCCTCATTAAATGTTAATAATTTTCTAATTTGTTTAAAGCACAGGTCTAAAAGGAAATACTTTGACAAGCAGATGAACTTTGTTGTTTTGTCCATCGAGCCTCTATATCCACAAATCTATTCACGAGAAATGGGGAGGAAAATACTCACTTTCAGACTGGAACATCCTCTGAGGGGACTGTGGTTAAGAAAAGAGTAGCCTTTCATGGGGTTCTGAGAGTTAATTCTTTGGTTCCTATTGTTTAGGCCATATGCTTTACTGCCAGATGGGTCCAGTCTATCACTAGAATGACCCAGCAGCATAAGTAGTCCACAGGGAATCCAAATGGCAGCAGTGTTAGCATGAAGAAGTTTTGTATTCTGTAAATACCATTTCTGCCAAGGATCGGAAGGAGGTGAGTGGAAAGAGAAAGGGTCATTGGGCTAGATTCACAAAAGGACTTAGGTGACATACACCATGTTTGGTGCCTTAATCCTAGAATCAGGCCCCACTGGGAAAAATCCCGCTCAGCTGCCCTTGAATCCTGTAGGTGGTTACATTTGTTCAGCTCCTATTGTTGAGCAGTAAGAGTTCCCTAAGTACTTATGTTTCTCCTTCTGACCATGTGCACTGCAGCCCCATGTCAGGCATCCAGACACCTAAGTCCCAGTGTGATGAATGAAAGAGGGGAAGGAATACGTTTATCTGACTAACTTGCCTACGGGGCCCAATCTGGTAAGTATGGTCAGACCTTGCTTACTAGATAAAGCTCCTGTAGGCAATCTCACACAAAAGGGCCAGAAGAGGACTACCTCCCTCCTAACTTTTAGCCCAATGGTTAGGGTATTTACCTAGGACATGGGAGAGTTATGGTTAAAGTCCCCTCTCCAGCTGAGGGGAAGAAGATATTTGAAGAAGGATCTGACACATCTCTAGCGTGGGCCCTAGCTGCTGGGCTATGGGATATTCTGATGTGGGGCTTCCTCAGTCTTGTCTGCTGAAGCTGTATAAATAATTTTAATGAGCTATTAGAGCGGGGGGGGGGGGTGTCAGGTCCTGGGTCTGCAGCCTCTCAGGTGAGGGCCAAAACCAGGCTACAAAGTCATTCTCATGTGTGCTCTCTCTCTCTCTATTCCTGAGGGGGAATTCTGTGTTGCCTAATGATTGTAAAGAAGGGACAATACACAGTACAAGGCTTTTTTCAGGCAGGTTTTGGAATAATTGATGGAAACCAGGCTGTAAAAGCCAATTGGATACCAATACATCTCAAATTACATTTTATGTGATCCTGATGGGTAGTTATGTGTACTGGTGCATTTCACTTGTTTGGGTGTGGTCTCAAACTCCCACTAAATAGTAGTTAATTGAATCCTGTGCTAGTACTCCTTGGCAACTTAGCACATTAGTTGTGCTAATTTGAGCAGAAACAGTGTTTGAGCAGAAACAGTAGATCTCCAAAATTAAAAGCTCTCTACTTTGGGATTTAAAAGAGAATACTGGCCATACCTCCTGGATCAACCTCCATCCAGAGGGTGAGGAACAACCACAACCCTCTTAAGAGGGCATATCCTTTTCTCCGTTCTTCAAACTGCCATGTTAGATGGCTGATGTAGGGCCATGTCTTGCCTTCTCCCCTGTTCTTTTGGGTAGGTAGTAATACAAACCTTGTGCAGTCCTTGTATTCAGCCTCTGAACAGAGACTTCTAAAATGTAGCAGGTGTCAGGGAGTGTTCCTGTGTCTTCCCTTCATTGTACACCCGTAAAAGGGTTGTGTAAAATCTGGAACTTAAATTAAGACCTAATGGACAAATGGCAGTGTACCACCTCCCTCAATTAACCTACTCTTGTTTTAACTTTTGGGTCCCAAGAGACAAAGCAACAAAGAGGGGAATGGTCTAGTTGCAGAATCTATATTCTAAAATCTTGCAGACTATATTCAGTAGAGATATTATCTGGCACAAGCTAGCATTTCCAGCAGGATGATCTCTCTGTTGGACAACTGTTAGAGATTACTCTGGGCACAAAGTGTTCTCTAGTTTTCTGTATAATGTTCTCCGTCTCCCCTTGAAGACCTTCTGGGAGTATGACAGAGGAAAGAGAGATTGATAGAAGGAGGGAACTTTCATCCTGCAAATACTAAGAAATGGGTTTTTCTGCTTAGTGATTCAGCTTTCTTAATTACTTGAGTGCTGCTCTACACTTTGTAGATGAAGGAAAATGAATTTCCAGTGCTGCTGCTTGTATCAGAAATGTCCTCAGTTAAGCATCAACAATCCAGAGGAATGGTGAGACTCATAACTTTGTCTGAAGGAAACTGAAGGTGACATGGAGTCCCACAGGGAAAAAAGTTAACATCTTACAGTCCAAGAGAGAAATCCTGGCCCCACTGAAGTCAATAAGACTTTTGCCATTGACTTCAATGGAACCAAGATTTCACTCAAGGAGTTTATCCACTCATGCATTTTTGAAGAAATATATAAAGTAACTTTTGTGATCAAATGCAGAATTTCCTCATGTTGAACAAGCTGAATAATGTTTGCTAATGAAAAAATGTGATAGGAATATTTACAAAAACAAATGAAGCAAACATAACCTTGAATAATGACTTTTGAAATTATGTTTACTAACCTCCAAGGCTTATGGGAGCAGCTCTCAAAGGACTGACACTACGGATACACAACACACATTTGTCAGACAAGAAGAAAAAAAGGACATGAAATTCAGTAGCTTAAACTATAAAATACATTACATAAGGCTTAATTTTCCAGCATTATACAGTACATCCTCAGTGCCTTTTTTAAATTTTATTTTAAAATTTCAAGGGTTGTATCTAAGAACAATTAATTTAAAAATGAGAGATCTAAAAGCTCACAATACTTGTCTGGTTTTGACATCAAAAGTCATGCTCTCACAACGCTACTCAAAGTCCAGAAAAAAATTTCCATAGGAAAACGATGTTGATGTGAGGCATTTTAGAATCCCTTTTTTAACCAATATACTGTCTTGAAGTCAGAAGATAACAGATATACTAATATAAGTGGAGAAGAGGATTCTTATGAGAGGGAAGACACAATCCCAGAAAGGAAACTGAAGCATGGAAACCAAATTACAGCAGACTACATATGACAAAAAACAGACATCAGACAACCACATTGCACTGCAATATAGTGATAGAAGTGGCAATACATTGGAGTTGCACAGAGAAAATGAAGATTTGTGTTTGTTTTAAAGAAGTGAGAAAATAATGTTATTCAGAACATTTCTTGATTTCATATGAATACTTTCTAAAACATGTTTTTTTTTCTTCCTGTATGAAGAAAAAGGAGCTAATAAGTGCAATAATAATAATAAACTACCCTTTCTTCAATGCTACTCCACAAGGGCTTCATTCTGACACTGTGATTCATGCTGCACAGTACCATACTCCAGTAGTCCTATTTGTGGAATAAATCACATTGGATTAATTAAAAGGTCTTTTTCCTTTTTATTACTAGCTGTGTATTAATTAGCACTGTAGCACAAAATTACACTGCAATAGAAAAGGAGTGGTAAAAGCTACAGCTTACTTAGATTGTAAATTGTTTGAAGTGGGGACCATCTTTTTGTTCTGTTTTTGTGTAGCCCCTATACAATGCTTTGTATAGCACCTATATAATGGGCCCTTGGTCCATGGCTGAGATTCCTATATGCTACTGCAAAACAAAATATTATTAATAATAATGCACATAATTTTTGAATGAAAACTTAATTATAATATGGCCTCTTACAACAATTCAAATGTTCATGCAACCAATTAGTGTTTTTGTTTTGTTTTTAAATAAAACGAAAACAAAAATATTAACCTGTTAGTTTTTTCATCTTGGTCTTTCTTTTTTAACTTGTTATCCTTATTTTTCAGTTTTTGGCTCCTCCATCATTTCATGGTTGCTCTTTAGGTTTGGTCATTGTCATTTTCCTTGGTCTTCATACAAGTTTACTGATTCAGTCATCATTATTCTCCTTCAGTTCAGATTTTATCATTATCAGCTGTCTTTTACTTCTTAATATTTTTGTTGAACATTGTAATTCTCTGTGTTCTGTTTCATCTTCCATTGTGATTTTTCTTTTGTCCTCCTTCTCTGTGTCAGTCATCATCTTCTTTATGCTCACTCATCATCTTCCTTCCATTTCTTCATATTCTGTACAGTACCTGAATAGAAGAGGCATGAGCCACCACCAATATGTCCCTGTGCCAATGATAGAATCAAAACCATGGGGTCTTCAAATCATTTCCTCCACTACTTTTGCTTTGAGTGTTCTAATCTTTCAGAAGTAGTGTTCCCTGCCCATAACAGCATTTGCTATTCTCTGGCAGTGTTGACTATCTCAAGGGATAGAAGAGAGATCTTCCCAAATGCATGACAATTCTGTTTTTCATCTAGTTGAGATTTCGTTCTAATTGCTACCAAACCTAGTTACCTTTCTTTGATTTATAGATCAAAAGGAGCCTGGAAATGGAAAATTATCGTAAGTGGTATCCAGCACAGCATATTTGAATCCCTTAACCTCTTGCAGAGTCCCCAATCATTATAACAAACCAGGGAGCTATTCTCCCATTGGCAGGGTGCCCACCCCATTTCTGTAACACAGGATCAACTCACCTGATTCTCCCCAAGGTCAGCTAATTTATTTTTTTTAACAGCAGTGAATGGCTTCCCAGCACCAGACACCACTACCGGGTACCACTCTGAGTCCCTGGAGATGATGTTGAAATATTCCACCAGCTGCATGAAGAGATCACAACAAGAGATCAGCCTTATTAGCTGTTGAGGAGTCACTTGCTAGAGGAATGATTACTATGTGATCTTAAAGTATGTTAAAAAAATCCCCCTCTCCTACCCACATGTCCCACCCCTAATTCTAGTGAGATTCCTACCACCTCTCCAGAGTGAACGGGGGAGTTCAGAATCAGATCCATCTGATGAGGCTGCCCACAAGGAGGTGAATTGTTTTGATCTAGACCCTAGCCCTGCCAGGGACCAGGCTGAGACCCAACCAACTAAATCCAGTAGTTCTAAGCTGATTCCCTGTCATCTGGACCACAGAGCAGGACAAGGCTCTTAAGGGGGTGAAGAGGGTGGTCTCAATGGTGATATATAGCACAACATGAGAGCAGGGAAATTTTAACAACTTTTATTATTTAACTCTAGCAGTGTTTGAGATCAGGGACAGGCTAGAAATAGGAGAGGACATGGCAGTGTCCCAGCTCAGGATGGGGATGGGAGAAAGTCAGTGATGCCGGCTAAGAACATCCTATTGGCACCATCCAATATACCCAATGTGGGGACTCCAGAAACACATGCTGCTTTACCAGCCAGCTTTAGAGGCCAGCTGTGGCAAAAGCAGACAACCAGGCATAGAACAAAAAGCCGACATGTCCATTTAGCATCAGCTTCATCCCTGAGCCAGTCTCTGGGTGAAAGATATGGCAATTTCCTGCAGTATCCTTGAAGAAAACCTCATTGATTTAAGTGTATCTTTGGGGCTATTAAATAAATTTGTAAAATATAGTTAAAAGAGAAATATTAACCTGTCGGTGTTTTTTTACTGAGATTCTTTTTTTTAAATACTTTGTATCCTTACTTTCTGTTTTTGGCTCCTTGTGATGGATGGACAAGCCCCAAAGGCGTTAAGGCCTAAGAGGCCAATGATGGTACCTAGCTTCACCTGGAGGAAGAACCAAGCTTAACTGATCATGAAGCTCACCTGGGCAGGAGCAGACTTGCTAGTATAAAGCCAGGAAGTTGAGAGCAGGAGGCTGTAGGGAGGGAATCTTCAGTCACTACCTGGAAGCAAAGAAGTGGTAATGGAGGGAGGAGACTAAGCCTTGAGGCCCTGTCCCTGAACGAAGGGCTAACCTAGATAAGTTATGGGGAAGAAAGCATGCGAGAGGCTGGATAGGAAGAAGCCTAGGGAAATAGCAGCAAGGAGTGGCACTGTGCAGATTGTGGCTTCTAGTTGTAATGTCCCTGGGCTGGAACCCAGCATAGGAGGGCCTGAGTTCCCCTACCAGCTACTGGATAAGTGGAACAGGACCTGGAGATGTAGAAAAGAAGATCATCTGAGGTGGCACCTGGACAGTTTTCTGGTGGGATTTTGTTACCTTGGAAGAGGAGGATTGTACAGTGACCTTTCTGAGGGCTGAGTCATGAATAGGAAGTACCCAAAGTCACTAGGGGAGAGAGGTGACACAGCATAAACAACTGATAGAAGGGGTGCCAGACAAAGTGAAAGCTAATACTCATACCCAGTCACAAGGAGTGGACCCCTTTATTCTCCGTCATGTGTTTTTATGCTTGCCAGTTGGGTTGGACACTGCACAGACACCAAGTGAGAAACAGTCCCTGTACTGAAGAGTTTCTAATCTAATTAGACTACAGGAGGTTATCCCTGTTTTACAGATGGGCGAATTGAGCCCCAGGCGGATGAAGTGACTTACCCAATGCCACAAAAGGAGTTTGTAGCAGAGCTAGGAATTGAAACCAACTCTACTGAGTGTCAGTCCCTTGATCACAAACCCATCCTTTCACCTGGCCAGTTCAGAAAGTTCCATCCCAGTCTTTTCAATAAATCAGCTGCAGCTTCTTTCACTAAAGCTCCCTCCCATGACAGACTCCCTCTACAGTATGCTGCCCTGTCCTGATTCTGTGCATGTTTGGTTCTGGACTCATTAGAGCAGGAACTTGTTTGAATTTTGATCCAGGTCACCTCCCCTACAGAATAATGTGTACTGTGATCCCACAAGAACAGTCAGGAACTGCAATCTTCCATCTCCTTGCTTGTTTCCTGTTGTCTACGTATCCTTAATCCTGCCTTGAGTGGAGGGAAGGATGGGCTAGAGTACCTTTAGGGATTCCTCCCAGCCCTATATTTCTATGACTCTATAATTCTAATACTGTATATTGACTCGGCATGCCTACCTTGATCCAACAGTTTATACACCTGAACTAGGAAATAAATGTCTTATGAACAGCCACAAACTCAAAGAGGTCTATTTATACATCTTTACGTACAAGAACACTAGTCTTTTTGCAGTGCTTCCAAAACTGTATGTTGCTATGGGAAATGGAGGGTAAAAGCAAAATAAATGGTGAAGCTTTTAAATGAGATGTACTGAAGTGTTCTGTAAATGACAAAATATTTGCTATTGAAAATATGCATTTCATCTGTTATAAAGATTATTAATTTTAAACATATTTTAAAATATTCCAGCCTTGTCATATACCTGTTTCTAGATCACTATAATCATAATCCTAAAGTAACTTATGTTTTATTGAATTTTATATTTGAGGAAACTACATAACATTAATATATCTTGTGCACAGAAGTATTATGTACACCATCTTAAAAATGTACTCATGGATACTAAGTTTTGTAGCTCATAATTTATTGTATATTCAATGCTAGGAGAAAGAGCATGACGTTGCCATATTTAACCATGCTCTTTCTGTATTGGAGGGGATACATATTATTATACTTTCTTGTGCCTTAAAGAAAAAAAATGCTGGTGCATTTAAAGTATTGCCAGGAGATTAAGTTATTTAAGTAGACTACAGGTATGTTCCTATAGCATAGTGAAAATCACCAATGAAAGACTTGTAACAATCTGGAATAATGATCAGCCCAATTATTATAATCCTCATTCTGGTTAGTTTAGGCTTTCATAAAAAAGTCAACAGTATTTAAAATTAAATAATTTGTGTACACTTTGTGTAGTGGGCAAAACTGAGTGAAGGAGGATGGGTTGTGGTTGTTCCTCTCCTTCTGGATGGAGGTTGATCCAGGAGGTATGGCCAGTACTCTCTTTTAAATCCCAAAGTAGAGAGCTTTTAATTTTGGAGATCTACTGTTTCTGCTCAAACACTGTTTCTGCTCATAATAATAGGTTTAACATAGTCCTTTGATCCAAAAGTCATGAACTTTGGAGCCAGATGTTATGGCTGCTGTCCATATCCCTCAAAAGTTCACATACCTTTGAAATGAGGATTGGAAGCCAATTTGGTAACTGGAAGATGGAGATTTGAATAGGTCTCTTGGTTAGCATCTCTAGTTTGTTGGGATGACATTAAGGCATTGGCCTTGGTAAGGAATACTGGTTCAGCAGCTATAACTTGCTGGGCTGAAGCCAAAGCACAGACTTGTATGATGCTATTTGCATAGTGTTTCTAATTTGCTAGTCTGATGTTAAAGAACTAGCCTCTGAGATAACTGGATCAGTACTTCTAGATTTCAGGTGCCATGTGAAGGCCAGACTTCCATGCAGTCTCTTTCTCGGTACCACTAGTTAATGAGATGTAAGGTTTATTATTATTTATTAATTTTTATTTATTACAGAGCTAATTTCTAGGAACTGGCTTTTGTGAGGATACTGACTAAACACCTCCACTTTCTGGCTTAATATCAAGGTATAGATGTTTGGAAGTTACTGTCTCAGCACCAGCAGCTAAGGTAGGGGGAGCCTGCCAACACTGGTAATTGTCATGGTTGATGACATCATGTGTTGAAGTGACATTGCATCATTTTCTGTGATGGGACATGTTAAGATAATAGTGACACAGGAATAAATGTGTCTGGTATGTGCCCATTATGCCAGGTTAAAACGTATAGTATCTGACTGTTACTGCCCCAAGGAGATTACAGTCTATACATAAGACAAGGAGGGTGGAAGAAAATGGTATTATCTATTTTATATATGGGGATCTGAAGAAGAGAGAAATTTAATGACTTGCCCAAGTTCACATATGAAGCCTGTGCAAAGCCAATAACTAAACTCAGATCTCAAGACCATATCCAGGTTCCATATCCACAAGACCAACCTTTTTCTTTTATCATAACAGACTGAAATTAAACTAGATTTGTCAAACATGGAAAATGCCTTATCTTTATCTTTTATAGGGATTGTTTGCTTACACTCTAATTCACAAAACTCCTAGTCATTAGTGTGAATTTGTGAAGTTGTAGAATACAAAAACTCTTCCAAAACAATTTAAGCGGCTGCAAATAATCCTTTGATAACATAAAATCATCCAAGAAAAAGTAAACATATTTGAAAACGTTTAGAATTGTTTTTTCTTTTTTCTTTTGGTACATTATATTATATTAAAATAGTCTTCCTTTGTTGTATCTTAGTTGCATAAAATAAATATAAATACAGCAATTCTGAAAAAAATTCATGCAAACACGCTGGATAAGATGACAGCAAATTTAAAAGTAACATTTCACTGAATTCTCATGTAACCCTTTCATTATTGCTACCCGGCATTAGCAGCTATCATATTATTAGCATTCCACTGAAAGCAATGGTTTGAGATTCATTCATATTGTCAGTCAGCAGAGTGGCAAGTGCATACTCTTGGGCACACATGGAATGTTTGTTTGCAGTCAGAGTTGGTCTCCCACATATAGAAACTATCCAAACATTCCATAATTAAAATTCCTTTCGGTTGTGTAAAAAAATATTTTCCCAACTTCCAAATAATTAAAAATCACATATTTATCATACATGTTCTCTTCCCTCATATTCATTCTTCCTCATTCCTTGACAGAAGCAAGGTTTCTCTGAGTTCTGTGAGCTTCAACAAGAGTTGGATTGTAATTCTTCTCATCACTGGCTACATCCTGTTTGTATTTTACCCCTTACGCCTTCTCTAGAGCTGGTCAAAAAAATCAGAATTTCTACCCATGGAAAATTCTGATATTGTTTACTTTTTTCTGCACAAATAGGATGTAGAGTCTAAATATCAACATTTTTCAGAGAACTACTCCTGAACAATTTTGATTCAGAAAATTGGTAGGGGAGTAGAAGTGGGCAGCAGTAACCATGAGATAGTCGAGTTCAGGAGCCTGACCAAAAGGAAGCAAGGAGAGCAGCAGAAAACAGACCCCTGACTTCAGAGAAGCAGACTTTGACCCCTCCCCAGGGAACTGATGGGCAGGATCCCATAGGAGGCTAATATGAGAGGGAAAGGAGTCCAGGAGAGCTGGCTGTATTTTAAAGAAGCCTTATTGAGGTTGCAGGAACAAACCATCCCAATGTGCAGAACGAATAGCAAATATGGCAGGCAACCAGGTTGGCTTAACAGAGAAATCTTTGGTGAGCTTAAACACAAAAAGGAAGCTTACAAGAAATGGAAATTTGGACAGATGATGAGGGAGGAGTATGAAAATATTGCTCGAGCATAAAGGGGTGTAATCAAGAAGACCAAAGCACAATTGGAGTTGCAGCTAGCAAGGGATGTGAAGAGTAACAAGAAGGGTTTCTACAGGTATATTAGCAACAAGAAGAAGGTCAGGGAAAGTGTGGGACCCTTACTGAATGGGGGAGGCAACCTAGTGATAGATAATGTGGAAAAAGCTGAAGTACTCAATGCTTTTTTTGCCTCGGTCTTCACAGACAAGTTCAGCTCCCAGACTGCTGCACTGGGCAGCACAGCATGAGGAGGAGGTGAGCAGCCCTCAGTGGTGAAAGGACAGGTTAAGGACTATTTAGAAAAGCTGGAAATGCACAAGTCCATGGGGCCGGACGGAATGCATCCCAGGGTGCTGAGGAAGTTGGAGGATCTGATCTTTGAGAACTCGTGGGGAACGGGGGAGGTCCCGGACAATTGGAAAAAAGCAAATATAGTTCCTATATTTTAAAAAGGGATGAAGGAGAATCCAGGGAACTATAGACCGGTCAGCCTCACCTCAGTCCCTGGAAAAATCATGGAGCAGGTCCTCAAAGGATGCATTTTGAAGCACCTGGAGGAGAGGACGGTGATCAGGAACAGTCAACATGGATTCACCAAGGACAAGTCATGCCTGACCAAGTTGATTGCCTTCTGTGATGAAATAACTGGCTCTGTGGATATGGGGAAAGTGGCAGACGTCTCCCACAGTATTCTTGCTGGCAAGTTAAAGAAGTATGGATTGGATGAATGGACTATAAGGTGGATAGAATTTGGCTAGATCGTCGGGCTCAACAGGTAGTGATCAATGGCTTGATGTCTAGTTGGCAGCCGGTATCAAGCCGAATGCCCCAGGGCTCTGTCCTGGGGCCAGTTTTGTTCAGAATCTTCATTAATGATCTGGATGATGGGATGAATTGCACCCTCAGCAAGTTCATGGATAACACAAAGCTGTGGGGAGTGGTAGATACACTGGAGGGTAGGGCAGGGTCCAGAGTGACTTGGACAAATTGGAGGATTGGGCCAAAAGAAATCTGATAGCGGTTCAACAAGGACAAGTGCTGAGTCCTGCATTTAGGATGGAAGAATCCCATGCACTGCTACAGGCTGGGGACTGACTGGCTAAGCGGCAGTTCTGCAGAAAAAGACTTGGGGGATTACAGTGGATGAGAAGCTGGATATTAGTCAACAGTGTGTCCTTGTTGCCAAGAAGGCTAACAGCATATTGGGCTGAATTAGTAGAAGCATTGCCAGCAGATTGAGGGAAGTGATTATTTCCCTCTATTTGGCACTAGTGAGGCCACATCTGGAGTACTCCATCCAATTTTGGGCCCCCCCTACAGAAAGTATGTGGACAAATTGGAGAGAGTCCAATGGAGGGCAACAAAAATGATTAGGGGGCTGGGGCACATGACTTATGAGGAGAGGCTGAGGGAACTGGGGTTATTTAGTCTGCCAAAGAGAAGAATTAGGGATTTGATAGCAGGATTCAAATACCTGAAGGGGGGGGTTCCAAAGAGGATGGAGCTCGGCTGTTCTCAGTGGTGGCAGATGACAGAACAAGGAACAATGGTCTCAAGTTGCTGTGGAGGAGATCTAGGTTGCATATTAGGAAACACTATTTCACTAGGGGGATGGTGAAGAACTGGAATGGGTTACCTCAGGAGGTGGTGGAATGGACATCCTTAGAGGTTGCCATCCTTAGAGGTTTCTTAGGCCCGGCTTGACAAACCCTGGCTGGGATGATTTAGTTGGGATTGGTCCTGCTTTGAGCAGGGGGTTGGACTAGATAACCTCCTGAGGTCTCTTCCAACTCTAATCTTCTATGATTCTATAATGATTCTATGAATATCAAAGAATCTTGTTTCAGATTGGTTTGGCATTGAACTACAATTGCCTGAGCTAAGGCAACATCATGGGAATTGTAGCTCAGGAGCCTCATGTTTCCATTCTCTTCTATAAGCCATTCTCCCTGTATGGAATGCAGCTCCCATAGTGTGACACGCCCATGGGGCTTTTGTAATGCACCATGTTGGTTACACTGTTGGGGAGAACATCCACCATGCATTATGGGAGATGTCCATGCCAGGGTAGAATGGGAAAATAAGGCACCTAATCTACAACTCCCATGAAGTACTGAAGCAGGGCAGGTGGACATAGTTCAGTGTCCAACTGACTACAGCTGGTCAGGAATTTTCTAATAAAACATTTCCTGAATGGACAATGGCAATTCATTAAAACAGATTTTTTTTTCTCAGAAACATATAATTTTGTCAGGAAGTTGTCTGAGTTCCAGAATAGTCAATGTTAAGGTACTCACCAGTGATATGGAACACCCACATTGAAATCCCTTCTCTGCCTGATGGGGAACAGGGCCTAGAACCTGTGTTTCCTAGGTGCTTAGTTCTCTCTAGCCCAATAAATAGTTGAGTGTCAGTCTCTCAAGTTCTGATGTTGGGGCTATTCCATTTTATATAAATAAACAAACATTCAAGAATCAAGCAAGAGTGGGATTCTAAACAATCTGTATTCTTGTCATTCCATTGCCACTTTAGCTCACCAATACCCTGCAAAATATCCTTTCTTTTGATTTTTCTCTTCCATTTGTTTGCCTCTCTCTTCATGTGATTGAAACATCTGTATCCAATGTAGAATAAAGCTGGTTGTTAATTTTTCAACAAACTGTTTTTTTGTCAAAAAATATCAGTTTATCAATACTGAAACTGTTCACAAAACAGGATCAGGTTTGGTGAATTTCCTGACTCAAAATTAGTTGGGCAATAAAGTTCTGAAATTGCCAATGTTTCGTTTCAACCTTTTCAAAATGAAATATTTCAGTTTTCCAGTTTAATGCAACTTTTCTTTTTGAAATTTAAGTTAACCAGATTGGAAAGGAAGTTTAAAAAAGAAAGTCAGAACTGAAATATTTCAGAATTATCAAAACTTTTCAATTGACCCAAAATGGAAAAAAAATGGGGGGTTTGGTTCAACAATTACTTTTGAAATTTTGACTTTTCATCCTGATCTGAGATGGGTGGGGGGTGGGGAATTCAAATTCTCAATAGTTTCAAGACTGATAGTTAAAGCTGTATATTTAATGTGGAAGTGATGTACAAAGGAGTTAGAAAACTGAAGAGAGAATGCTTCAGTTATAAAGATAGGGAAGAGATTAAAGAAAGTAGAGAAGGGGCTTCTCAAAAGATCTGAATACTTTCTTGCATTTGAGGCAAAATATAATCCAGCAGAAATCTCTGTGGGTTATTCAGAGCCACAGGAATCCTGCTGATTTAAAAGTTAGAGTACTTGAAGAGATTAAATAAATTGTGTGAATTTGAAGAGCTCAAAGATCATTCTTCCTCTCTCCAAGAAAAAGCAATCAAGATTGTCCATAATTCAGATTCCTGTAAGCAACTGGATTCCATAAAAAACGTGTACAAGTTAATTTGTCTTTGTTCATCATCATGTTTGGCTAACTGAACAAGAAGAATGGGATTTTTTGCATATACCAAACACTGAATTTTCAGTGGAATTCTGCAATATTTCAGTCTGAAATGTGAATGGAGAGTGACTTTCCCTGCAAAATTAAGTCTACATCTTAACATTTCAGCTGGGAGCAATTGTTTAGTAAAATAAGAATCTGCTTATAATATTAAATTCTTCACTGCAACAATGGTTTGTGCCCAAATAGTGTGACCAGATATCCTGATTTTATAGGGACAGTCCAGATATTTGGGGCTTTGTCTTATATAGGCACCTATTACCTCCTGATTTTTCACATTTGCTGTCTGGTCACTCTATGCCTAAATGACAAAACACTGACTCCTTGCTGCCATTATGCTGGCCAGTTGCCATTATGTATTCTCATGGCAACTTTCCTAATGGAAGAAGGGCAGGGGATTGACATTTCATTAGTGATGAAAGGAACAAGGGTTTATGAACTACCACCGATTTGAGCAGTCAGTTTCTAATTCACTACTTTCCCACTAAGAATCTCAAGGGGATACAAACAAAAATGTATCTGAAGTTAGTCCAAGTTAGTTAAATTTCTAATCATAATATTCTCTAAATATATATCTGTGCAGAGTAGACTCCCAGAACCTCTTTATACAAATAACACATATAATGAACTAATTAAATATGCAATCAAATCACGGGTGAGACTGGAATCCACTTATCCAGTTACTTGATAAGTGCTTTACCAATATATTCTACTGAACTGAAGATGTTTATATTAAATTAAGCTGACATGGACTCTGTCATATTGTGCCTAATCTGTGAGCTTCTCATAATTAAGTTAGATTTGGCCTTGAGAAGATCATTAACCGAATACATGCCACAATTGTCACCTATGATATTTTCTACATAAAATGGAGATGTACAGCAGTTTAAATGAACAGCTCTACAGAAATGGCCCAATTTTGCTCCCATGGAAGTCTATGGCAAAACTTTCACTGACATCAGGGGGAGCAAACCTGGACCATATGTTCAGTTTCTGATGCTACTAGTATGCCGGTGGTGCAATGCAACCCTTAAAGCTAACACAGTGTCGTCAGCAGGATTAAATCAGCAAATGAGGCTCCTTGGGAAGTGATGAGTTGGTTTAATGGTTGCTAAACCTGTCTCCTTGTAGCCAACATAGGAGATGCGCACAGGATTTCACTGAGCCCCTTTAATTCCCTCAGTAGACACAACCTTCAAGACCAGATTGGCACAGTGGCCCTTAGAAGCAAAAATGTGGCTCCTTAGTCACAATACAAGATTGGGACATCAGTCTCTAATTTCCAGTTTTAGTACATTGAAATTATTGATAAACAATTACACTAACTCGATATGAGTTGCAAAGGGTGCCTTCAACCCAAAGTAATTGAGGCTTAAGGAGCAGTATGGCAATAGTTTTTCTTTATTATAATGTTAATAAATAAGAGGCATTCTTATTCATTGTATGCCTACTTTTAAACTTGAAGGACTTATTCTAGTGATAAATATGGAACTTCTGCTATAAATAATAAAAATGGAAAGTTCTCGAATATCAAAACATGAAATTGAAGACAGGAGCAGCAGAATAGTGGTGGTGTTGGGATGTGTGTGTACAGGAGATGAGGCCCAGCCAACGCACCAAGAGAAACATGGTGTTAGGACATTTCTCCACAATCTCATATTGCAATTTCCTGAAATATCCTAGGGAGACCTTACTGAATTAAGTTTAAGTATCTCTGGGGTCAATTATGTTAAAATGAGAAGTTTAAGTATTGTTGTGGGCTGCTCAGGAGGGGGAGAGACGGATGTCTGTGCCCAAGAGAGGTGACAGCTGAGAGGCAGAAACCTTTTAGTAGGTGCTGTCAAGGGGCCACCAAGGGGGAATGAAGGTGCAGGTACCCTAAAATTGTAACATGCATGATAAGTGATTTCAAGCCAGTAATGGTGAAAGGATCTAATTGCCAAACAGTGGAGCAACCATAACAGGTTCATCTTGTATGGCCTGGCTGGCCAACTTGGAAAAGTCAGTCTCAGGCAGAAGGAAGAATTTATACCTATGTCCTGTAACAAAAAAAAAAAAAAAAAAGCAACAACCAAGGAGTAATATGATAATTGACATACACAAGAAAGATGGGGCTTTGAGAAAAGGCTAAAGGAGTCACTCTCCGGAAGGTAAAATGTGACCAGGCTGGGTCCTAAGAACTCCTTGGCTACCTAAAATAATACAAATTGGGTCTTTTCTGTTCCTGTTATTCAAGAAGGAAGTCCCTGTAGTTAAGCGTGTAATGAAGCATAAAATTAGTGTGGCTAAATGTGCTGTTTGTTCTGAAATCATTTTCTCTAATGCTTTGTTTCATGTACTAATAGTCTTACCTGTTTTAAGAGGGCTGTTGGGTAGAACAGCCTGGATAATGGAATTTCTTTCTGCAGAAATCTTCAGTTTTTTGGAAAAGAAATTCATTCTCAATAGGGACACAAAGTCAGAATGGAAATTTTTTCCAGGAGGAAAAATTCCATTATGGGAGAACTGAACCAGAATGTTTTGGACTGTTCCTGGTTGCCTGACTCCCAGAGCCACCTGACTCCCTCTGCAGTCACCAAAGGGGTCATCAAATAAAATTAATAGGCAAAAGGTTTAAAACGAACAAAAGAAGTAATTCTTCACACAACACATAGTCAACTTGTGAAACTCTTTGCCAGAGGATGTTATGAAGACCAAGAATATAACAGGGTTCATAAAAGAACTAGATAAGTTCATAGAGGATAGGTCTATCAGTGGCTATTAGCCAGGATGGGCAGGAATGCAAAACCATGCTCTGAAATGTCCCTAGCCTCTGTTTGCCAGAAGCTGGGAATGGGTGATAGGGGATGTATCACTTGATGATTACCTGTTCTGTTCATTCCCTCTGAAGCACCTTTTATTGGCCACCTGTCAGAAGACAGGATACTGGACTAGATAGACATTTGGTCTGTCCCAATATGGTCGTTCTCTTGTTCAGTCAACTCCTGGGGAGCTGGACAGCACTAAGTCATGAATTCAGTTGAGAGACTGGTCAAAATGTTTTTGAACAATGGAAGGGAGAGACGCAGCCTGAAGAATTTGTATTATAGGGTATAATATATTATAGAATTTCTCAGATTAAATTATATCAAGTCTGAGATATTAGACTCTTGGGTAAATAGTACAAATAATAGAAACTCTCTCTAATGCCTGTTTATAAATAATTGTAATGTCTTAAAGATTATTTTCTGCTCTGCAATGCTTTTCAGTGATGTTGCAATATGTATTTTTGCTTTTTTTTCTCCATCTGAATGTTATTTGTTTACTACTTTGATTAAATAACTTTTTTCTACATTTTTCCTGCTTTGGTATATTTTTGTGTAACTGTATTGGTTTTTTCCATCTCAAGAGATGGGAGTTTTAATAACTTTTGTTGTAACTCTTTTGATGCAGTGTTATTCTCCTTTATTTCTTTCTAGAAAGACAAATATTTTCATATATTATACTTAGAGATAGCTGTGACTGATTTTATTTTTTTATAAGTGTGTTCCCAATATATGATATATCTCTGCACAGCCTTAAGTTTGGTAGATTGGATTCCTCACCTCCCTTCCTGCAGCAGTGACTGCTGTGTTCATGTTGTTTGGGGGTTTTTTAAACAATTTCTCTGTATTTGGGTTTTGCATCTTACGGTGTGTGCCTCTGAAAATGTCTGATTGGCACCTACAGTTAGTAAAGCCAAAAAGTGAATTTTTATTTAACAGATTTTTAAAAAATAATTTTAAAAGAACAAACTTTCATCTTAATTCTGGGTTCTCACAACACTGAGAGGAAGAAATTGAAAGGCTTACTCATTAAAATGTAGTTAATCATGGGGATTTCCCCCTTTCTTTACATGAAAGGAGTAAAACATTCTTTGTGATTCATAATGTTTTTTGAGATATGTATAATGGGACCTCTGTTTTCGACAGTATGTGGGAGAAAAGTAGATAAAGACAGAGGAAATGGATTTAGGGGGAAAAAAGGTGGGAAGTGCATGTTTCTATGCAGTATATCAGCTTTGTTTGAGGAATGAATAATAAGAGATCTGTGTGTTTATAAATCATTTCCACCCTGTGGACCAAATGCTGAGCTCACTTATATGGATGCAGTAGAACAAAAATAATTGAAACAAAAGTGATTTTGTGCTCCCAGGGATTAAGATCCTTACAGACTTCAAAGATGGGGGGAAATGTAGCTGTGGCTATTGCAAAATAGCAGCTTCTGTGCATGCATATTGACATTTGTACATACAGTTGGCCTATCTCTTTCTGCAAACGATGGATTTTGCATGTGCAAACAAAAGCAAGTATGAAAGAGGCAAATCTTAACATCTTCCCCACCAGTTGCCAGAGTGGGCTTTGTCCACCCTGGAATTGGTGAAGTTTTGATAGGCAGGGAGCAGCCATGTTGCTGTGAGTCCATCTCCACAGAGATTCCTTTTGTAAAAGGAAGTTTTTGTTTTGGGGGAGAGAGCTAGGGCAATTAAGGAAGCCAGCTGAAAATGTAGCTTCAAGAGTAAGATCTTTTTTTCTGTATCTAATCTCAGACAGGCCACAACTATAGGGACAGGAACAATTTAAATTATAATTCCGTCTGAATTATTTAATATTTGCTATTGTTGCTAATGATACCTAATATTACTATAAATGAAAGAAAACAAGAGAAAATATTTCCCTCTTCTCATTTTGATTAGAATGTTATATGTCTTGGTATGCATGCGTGCATTTGTCATGGTGTGTGAATAAAATTAATGTATTTGAAATTGTCTCCTCGAGCTGCATATACAGAATTATAACAAAGTTCCTGTCTTTAAAAGAGCAATAAATATTTCTGAGTATGAAATTTGTACAGTCGGGGAGGTTACAGACGACATATCACTATAAGAGGTGTCATGCCTAGACACTTTCATTATTCATAATTCCTACAGTCTCTGCCTTAGTCCATATCCCCAGCACTAGCAGTCAATGCTACATTTCTCAAAAGCTGCCTGCCTCCTCATACTCATGCTCCATAGAGCAGCATAACAGAGTTCAAGTAAAGTGAAAAATCTTTCTCTATCTTAATGTGCTTGGTTGATTTTTTTTCACCCTTAAATGGAGTGCTGTTCCACTCTCCCAAAGCTATACTTTGAGAAATGGTAACAAACAATTGATGAGGAGGGTGCATAGGAACTAAGCAGAAACTTATTTCATCAGGAAATTCAGCTACTTTTATACAAACAGAAGTAATAGAGAGTTCCACTGGTGTTTTGTTACAATAAGCTAGCTACTTGTCTAAACAACTGAGCAAATGGATAGTCATTAAAAATAATGCATGAAGGAACCTGTTTGAATTTTGGGTGATCAGACTGTGAAATCCTGGTTTTATACAACTTGTAATTAGCATTATGGACTACGTGGTATGGGTAAAGGAAGGCTTCATTCTGATTGCAGAAAGAAGATAAGTGATAATGAAAGATCTAATAGTTTTGCCCTGTTTTGGATTCAGAAGTTTCCCAGACTGGCTCAGTTCCTTTTCAGACATTTTTATGGGAGAAAATGATGTTGAAAATCTCTGTGGAATTCTCATGAATAATGCAATACAGGTGACTTGGATTATCTCTGAATTCTAAGAAATATTTCAATGCATTTTCATAACTGTAACTAGTGTTATGTTTATTAAAATAGTAATATGTTTATTATTGTATATTAGGAATATGAAATATTCAATTTTTTTAAAAATTGCCTTTAGAGAGCAACTTATCAGCAGAAGGCCATATTCTCTACCCTAATACATCCCTTTACCACCATTCCATAAAAAAGGGTCCTGCCTGGGAGTTGGAGGGAGACTAATTGGAGTTCCTTGTGGGTGGTGTAATGTGGCAATTCCTAGTTGCATAAAGGTCTCTATGGGGTTTTTAGCAGAAGGAATGAGAGAGATCCTGAGGTTGATCTAATTTATACCTGGGGCTGAACTGGCCTGTGCCCTGGGTTGGGGGAATACAATGGTGCTTTAAACAATCTTTGCTTCTCTACTCTACTCCCCTGGCTCCTAAACCAGGAGCAGCTCAGCCAGATGTGAGGTTTCCAGCCAGTCATTTTCTATAGTAAAATATTGTGTCAGAGAAGTAATTAAGTTTTCTTTACTTGTCATTTTTTGACATAAAGAGGTGGAAAATGCTCATTCTAACAGGAAACAGGGTTGCTAGACTAGCACTAGCAATGCTAGTGATTTTAAATGTGTGATGATTTGAATATGTGAAAATATTGGGGGTAAACTGGCAATCGTACTCCATTGCAAAATTGCACAACTAAGGAATGTTGCTCACCACATGTTCATTATGTGGCTTGTTTTGATCAAAGGATACTGCATTTCAAATGTTTGCATGTTTCATTCCGAATATTATTTATGTAATTTCCAAGGGCACAATTTGAAAAGTATTTTTGATCTTTCTCAGAAATGGGGCATTGCAAAAATTGTCCTGTTTTAGATTTAAAAACTATGCAATTGTTGTTCTTGAATTTTCAACAAATTTCTACTTTCAATATTTCTCCCAGCTAGAGAAAATTCTACTAATTTGTCACTTGTCACTTCCTAAAATTTAATTTACTTAGGCCATGGCTGTGCCTCTTTGTCATACTTTTTTTTTTAAATAAAATTTAATGCAACTGAGCTTATCACCTAAAACATTCATGGAAAGCTAATCATAAGCTCATACTCTCAAATTCAATACCAAAGAAAGCAAATACAAGTACACTGTTTTCAGACATTAGAAAAATAAATCCGATTATAATAGTTATGGTTATGCAGTCATAGAATAGAAACAATACAGTTGTTGTTTATTATTTTGTATTGCCTAGGAGCTATACAAACACAGAACAAAAAAGATGATCTCTAGCCCTAAAAGCTTACAACCATGACTCACATTACTAGTCACAAGCCACACAGTTCACATTTCAGATTTCAAAGTTCCTAATCTCATCTTTGGGATGAGGCACATAACTCACTTATTAATGGAGCCAACCCAAATGCATGCCAATGAGATATGTGTCACAACACACCATCATATATTTCATATTTATGTTTATTGAGAAATCTCATTCAATTTTTGGAAATCTTTCTTTTTTATTTCTTTCCGATAACTTCTTGCTTCTGCAGGATTTGCAGATCACTAATGCAAGTATTTATTTCTTAATTCCATTTCAACACTGTCAAGAAAGTGATCTTTAAATGATCCTTCATTTTTATTCTAATTTTACCAAGACAAATATCTAAACATGTTTCTGTTTCAGTTAAAGTGAAACCTAGAAAAGTAGTATGCTGCCATACTTTTCTTTGTCATATCATATTTAAACAAATTAAGTAGTATGCTGCTTTTCTTTGTCATATTGTATTTAAACAAACAAACAAACAAAACAACAATACCATTATGTTAAAAGAATGTTAAGGTCAAACACTGAAGTTAGAAAATATCAATATTAAGATTGTCTGTGCAACTTTAATTCTCCCTTTGTCTGTATATATTATAATATGGTCTTCAATTACATGATCATGTACTATTTTTTTCCACAGGACCTCTGCCTCTCTAAATGCAAAGAAAGGAGAGTGCTCACTAAAGGTATATTTATTCTATATTTTTTATCTTTCTTTTTCAATATTTATTTTTATACTCATGCCAAGTTTCAAAGTTCATCTATAGACAATTGCCACACTTTTGTACCTAACTAAGGTATGTCGACACTATGAGAGTAGTTTGATTTTACTTAAAGCGAATTTGTGGAACCGATATTACAAAGTCGAAAGTGTGTATCCACACTAAGGACAGTAATTCGACTTTGTGAGTCCACACTAATGGGGCAAGCGTCGACATTGGAAGCGGTGCTCTGTGGGTAGCTATCCCACAGTTCCCGCAGTCCCCGCTGCCCATTGGAATTCTGGGTCGAGCTCCCAATGCCTGTTGGGGCAAAAAAATGTGTTGAGGGTGGTTTGGGGTAACTGTCGTCATTCAACCCTCACTCCCGCCCTCCCTCCGTGAAAGCGCCGGCGACTATCAGTTCGCGCACTTTTCTGGTGATTGACAGCGCGGACGCCAAAGCACTGCGAGCATGGAGCCCACTGCGATCATCGCTACAGTTATGGCCGTTGTCAATACCTTGCGCCTTATCATGCACCTTTTTCAGAGGAAGATGCTGAGAAATCGGGCGAGGAGGCTACGGCAGTGCGGTGAGGACATTAAGTCTGAGAGGGACATAGACCTCTCACAAAGCACGGGACTCGCGTCGTGAACATCATGGTGGCAATGGGTCATGTTGATGCTGTGGAACAGCAATTCTGGGCCCGGGAAACAAGCACGGACTGGTGGGACCGCACAATGCTGCAGGTCTGGGATGAATCACAGTGGCTGCAAAACTTTCGGATGCGTAAGGGAACTTTCCTGGAACTTTGTGAGTTGCTGTCCCCTGCCCTGAAGCGCAAGGACACCCGGATGCGAGCAGCCCTGACTGTCCAGAAGCGAGTGGCCATAGCCCTCTGGAAGCTTGCAACGCCAGACAGCTACCGGTCAGTCGCCAATCAATTTGGAGTGGGCAAATCTACCATGGGGGTTTGTCAGGACTGAGATCCCCACTTTGAACTTTAGGGTACAAATGTAGGGGCCTGCATGAAAAACTTCTAAGCTTAACTACCAGCTTAGCTCTGGTTCGGCTGCCACCATTCAATGGATTCCCTCCCTGGGAAGCCTTGAAAAACCCTCACCAAATCCCTGGTGAAAACAAATCCAAAACCCCTTGGATCTTAAAACAAGGAGAAATTAACCATTCCCCTCCTTCCTCCCACCAACTCCTGGTGAATCAGTTCCAACCGCCCCCTGGGATCTACAACAGGGAGAAATTAACCATCCCCCCTCCTTCCTCCCACCAACTCCTGGTGAATCAAGATCCAAAACCCCTTTGGATCTAAAACAAGGAAAAATCAATCAGGTTCTTAAAAAGAAGGTTTTTAATTAAAGAAAAAGGTAAAAATCATCTCTGTAAAATCAGTATGGAAATTAACCTTACAGGGTAATCAAACTTAAAGAGCTCAGAGGACTCCCCTCTAGTCTCAGGTTCAAAGTACAGCAAACAAAGATAAACACTCTAGTAAAAGGTACATTTACAAGTTGAGAAAAACAAAGGAAAACTAACACGCCTTGCCTGGCTATTTACTTACAAGTTTGAAATAGGAGAGGCTTGTTTAGAAAGATGTGGAGAACCTGGATTGATGTCTGGTCCCTCTCAGTCCCCGAGAACGAACACACTCCCAAACAAAGAACACAAACAAAAGCCTTCCCCCCCCAAGATTTGAAAGTATCTTGTCCCCTTATTGGTCCTTTAGGTCAGATGCCAGCCAGGTTACCTGAGCTTCTTAACCCTTTACAGGGAAAAGGATTTTGGAGTCTCTGGCCAGGAGGGATTTATAGTACTGTACACAGGACAGCTATTACCCTTCCCTTTATAGTTATGACAGGGTTGCTGTGATGCAAGTAGCCAACACAATCATTGAGCTACTGCTCTCAAAGGTAATGACCCTGGGAAACATTCAGGTGATCATAGATGGCTTCGCCGCGATGGGATTCCCAAACTGTGGTGGGGCTATAGAGGGAACTCACATCCCTATCCTGGGACCGGCCCATCAGACCAGCCAGTACATTAACCAAAAGGGCTACTTTTCCATGGTGCTGCAAGCACTGGTGGACCATAGGGGACCTTTTACCAACATCAATGTCGGATGGCCGGGCAAGGTTCATGATGCTCGCGTTTTCAGGGACTCTGGTCTGTTTAGACAGCTGCAGGAAGGTATTTACTTCCTGGACCACAAAATAACTGTTGGGGATATGGAGATGCCTATAGTCATCCTCCGGGACCCAGCCTACCAGCTAATGCCCTGTCTCATGAAGCCCTATACAGGCGCCCTGGACAGTGAAAAAGAACTCTTCAACTACCGGCTGAGCAAGTGCAGAATGGTGATGGAGTGTGCTTTTGGACATCTGAAGGGGAGATGGAAAAGCTTACTGACTCGCTCTGATCTCAGCGAAACCAATATCCCCATTGTTATTGCAGCTTGCTGTGTGCTCCACAATCTCTGTGAGAGTCAGGGGGAGACGTTTATGGCGAGGTGGGAGGTTGAGGCAAATTGCCTGGCTGCTGATTACGCCCAACCAGACACCTGGGTGATTAGAAGAGCCCAGCGGGACGCACTGTGCATCCGTGAAGCTTTGGAAGCTAGGTTCCAGAGTGAGCAAGGTAACCTGTGACTGTTACATTTGTTTAAACAAAAGCTGAACCTGCCCCCGTTTCTTTACCCAGTTAATGTTGACTATCCTCTCCAGTTACCAACCACGTTCCCCTCCTTCCAACACACCTTTAAAAATAAAATAAATGAAACTTTGTTCATTAACACCGTTTTCTTTATTAAGGATTTTGCGGTAAAAGGTTGAAACTGGGACGCAGACTGTGGTGTGGAGCGGGTGTAGTGATGGAAAGGACGCTGCTAAACTCGAGGAATGACAGGCTCCTGCTCCTAGAGCGGTCCGCATTGGTGGACTGGTTGTTTCAAAGGAGCCTGCCACCCCTCCTTTTCGGGACTCTGTGTGTGGAGGCTATGTGACTTTGTGGTGGGGGAGGGTGGTTACAGATCCTCTGCTGCATGACTCTGTTATCCAGGCTAAGGACCGCTGCATAAGATCTGTAACCGCCCTCCCCCGCCACAAACTCACATAGCCCCCCCCCACAGAACATGAAAACCACCTCCCAGACTGACCAGTGTGCCTAGTGACTGCAATGTGTGACCTTTTGCTGAACCTGCCCCCGTGTCTGTACCCTGGTAAAGGTGACTGTGCTCTCCAATTACACTGGTCTACAATTTTTGAGAAGTCGTCTGCTTCAGAGATAAAATGTGCTATTTATTACGTATTTTGATGTGCTGAATTCAAATATGACAATTAAAACAACTGATTGACTACTGTTTCTAAGATATTTAAGTTTTTACATTTTATGTCTATGTATATTGTGTAGATAGTAGAGTTTTAATCATAAATTGTAAACCTAGGTCTTTTCATGTGTTTATGGTTGCTTTACATGATAATATTTCACCTGTCCTGTTTATGTAACACTTTAAAAATCACCCAAAGGGTTATATAAAAAAAAATATTATGAAACAAAGGCAAAAACTATGTATATAGTTTAGTCCTATTCAGTGTCTACTCGGCGCTTCTTGGCTTGTCTGTTGTATTCATTAAAGAGAGCATTTCTTGTCACTGTCCAGCAATAGTCTGCAAGCATTGATGGGCTCCATTTGCCCGATAGCATTTCTCCATTGTTGCAATGTCCTGGTGAAATCGCTCGCCGTGCTCGTCGCTCACTGCTCCGCAGTTTGGTGGAAAAAAATCTAGATGAGAGTGCAAAAAATGTATCTTTAGTGACCTGCTGCAACCCCAAGGCTTTTGTATGCCTTGAGGAGGTTTTCCACCAACAACCTGTAGCTGTCTGCCTTGTTGTTTCCGAGAAAATTTATTGCTACTAACAGGAAGGCTTTCCATGCCATCTTTTCCTTGCCACGCAGTGCATGGTCAAATGCATCATCTCGAAAAAGTTCATGAATCTGAGGGCCAACAAAGACACCTTCCTTTATCTTAGCTTCACTTAACCTTGGAAATTTTCCATGGAGCTACTTGAAAGCTGCTTGTGTTTTGTCAATGGCCTTGACAAAGTTCTTCATCAGACCCAGCTTGATGTGTAAGGGTGGTAACAAAATCTTCCTTGCTTCAACAAGTGGTGGATGCTGAACACTTTTCCTCCCGGGCTCCAATGACTGTCAGAGTGGCCAATCTTTCTTGATGTAGTGGGAAACTCTTGCACGACTATCCCATTCACAGAGAAAACAGCAGTACTTTGTGTATCCAGTCTGCAGACCAAGCAAGAGAGCAACAACCTTCAAATCGCCACAAAGCTGCCACTAATGTTGGTCATAGTTTATGCACCTCAAAAGTTGTTTCAAAACATTGCCATTATGCAGTAAAACAGCTTTAAGACTCGCCTTCGATGAATCAATGAACAGTCTCTACTCATCTGGCTCATGAATGATGTTGAGGGCTGCCATCACACCATCGATGTTGTTGCAGGCTACAAGATCACCTTCCATGAAGAAGAATGGGACAAGATCCTTTTGATGGTCACGGAACATGGAAACCCTAACATCACCTGCCAGGAGATTCTACTGCTGTAGTCTGGAGCCCAAAGGCTCTGCCTTACTCTTGGGTAGTTCCAAATCCCTGACAAGGTCATTCAGTTCACCTTGTGTTATGAGGTGTGGTTCAGAGGAGGAGGATGGGAGAAAATGTGGGTCCTGTGACATTGATGGTTCAGAACCAGAAGTTGCATCCTCTTCCTCTTCCTCGTCTGACTCAAGTGAGAATGATTCTGGTGCATCAGGAACTGGCAGTCCTTTTCCGTGGGGTACTGGGCGTATTGCTGATGGAATGTTTGGATAATGCACAGTCCACTTTTTCTTCTTTGACACACCTTTCCCAACTGGAGGCACCATGCAGAAAAAACAATTGCTGGTATGATTTATTGGCTCTCTTCAAATCATTGGCACTGCAAAAGGCATAGATTATCTTTTCCTGTTCAACCACTTGCAAAGATTTGTTGCACAAGTGTTGCAGCATATGTGTGGGGCCCACCTCTTGTCCTGATCTCCAATTTTGCAGCCAAAATAAAGGTGATAGGCTTTCTTAACCATAGTGGTTATACTGTGCTTTTGTGATGCAAAAGTCACTTCACCACAAACATAGCAGAAGTTATCTGCACTGTTCACACAAGTACGAGGCAGCTCTGCTCACTTTGGCTAAACAGAAATGTGTCCCTTTGCAAAATCAAACACTGACAAATAAGAGAGCACGACACTGTATGATTTCTAGAGCTGATATAGGGCAATTTGTTCAGCAGAGCGATGTAAGCTTCATTATGATTGCATCATCCATGACTTCTAGGAATAACATGATGCAATTCATATCATATATGATGCAATACCAGCTTCAGATTGCATCATTCATTGTTTTGCCTAAAAAGCAAGTACTGTCCAAACCCAATCATAGATTTATTCATAGATCCAGTCAAAGATGTAGTTTCGTCATTTTTGGTTTAAATTGAGATCCCTTCCCTTTATAACTCACTTATCCTCCACCATTCACAAGTCAAGGGTCGTATATACTGACCCAATAGCATATCTTGAAAACTAGAGCCAATCAACAATTTTAAGCATCATTTTCGTTCTCAGTGACCCAGAATTAATAAAGTTTGACTACATTTATTTCAGAAGCATTTTGGCTGTAGAGCAGTGTTACCAACCCCCTTCTCCCCCTTCGAATACACTGTCCTCTAAAAGAACATGACGGAAACAGTAATTAACAGAAACGTATTTTTTATTAAGAACTACACAGGGGATGAAACTGGGACGGTGAGGTGCATTTGGAAGGAAGGAAAGGATATATCAAATCTTTGGGAATGAGAGCCTTCTGCAATTTGAGCATTCTGCAGGGCTGGAGTGACTGTTTTCACAGCCCCTGCAGCCCCTCCTTCTTGGGACTTTGGGTGAGGGGGGATGGGACTTTGTGGTGGGGGAGGGCGGTTAGAGATAGAATTCCGCGGGGCTCTGTCCTCTTGCCTCCGGTCCTGCAGAACATCTACAAGGCGCCGGAGCATGTCCATTTGCTCCCTCATTAGTCAAAGCAGCTTTTGAGTCGCCTGCTGGTCTTCCTGCTGCCACCTGTCCTCCCTTTCGCTGTGTGATCACTGGTATTGCAACATGTTCTCCCTCCACTGGGTCTGCTGTGCTGCCTCGGCTTGGGAACAGACCATAAGTTCTGAGAACATCTCGTCCCGTGTCCTGTTCTTTCACCACCTGATCTGCGCCAGCCTTTTGGAGGGGGATGCCCGGGTAGCTCGGGAGACTCTCGCAGCTGTGGGATGGGAAAAAGGGAGTGAATTCCTCAAAAAGATACATTTTTGCAAACAATGCATATAGTCTTTCACTGTGAACAAGACCATGCACAGTACCTATCACATGTGCACTCAGTACAAGGTCGCATTTTCTGTCTTCACCTTCAGTGCCTGGGGTCTTGCTGTACAAATCACACAAGCAGGGCCGGACACCGGAATTCTGCTAGCAGGCGGCCATAGTAAGCCGTAGATTTGTGGCTGCTTAAAGCTTAATTTGCAGCAGTGCCCTCCTTTCACGTTCCAAGCAATGCTCCTAGCGTTGGCCAGTTCCTGCTGCCGGCGATCCGGCCGGCATGAACTCTGCCCCGTCCCACCCCTGTCGCGGCTGTCCCCAGGAAAGATCCCTGCATGCTGCTGGCAAACCGCTCAGCAGAAACGGTTCGCCTCCCCGCCCCCACCGCATGGCTGTAAACCTCCGGTTACAGTTATTTAAAGGAACAGGCAATCAGTCCCCATACTAAAATTCCCCTAATTCAAATCAGGTCACCATGAGTGATATCACTCTGATGAGGATTACGGAGGCAGAGAAAGACCGCATGCTGCGTGAATGCCAGCAAACACCAGGGCCGTATGCCACCATGCTTTGCCAGGCAATGATCCCGGAGTACCTGCTGCTAGCCTGGCGTGGAAAAGTTTCCTACCATGGAGGAGGCGATAAGGCTGCTCTCCCCAGGAACCTGATGCAAAGGTTTTCATTACCTCCAGGAGAGCTTCGTGGAGATGTCCCTGGAGGATTTCTACTCTATCCCCAGACATGTTAACAGACTTTTCCAGTAGCTGCACTGGCACAGACTAAAAAGTTAAGTGGCTAGGGCGAACTAATCATTAAAAACCCATTGCTAACATACCATTTCTATTCTATTCAAAATAAATGTTTACAACACTTACCTACTGATGTTTCCCCTGATTTATGGTCCGGGTTACTGCCTTGGGAGGGTTGGTAGGGGATCTCCGTGAGGGTGATGAAGAGATCCTGGCTATCGGGGAAATCAGCGTTGAAAGCGCTGTCGAGTGCCTTGTCCTCCTCATTTCCTTCTTCATCTTCCCCGTCCGCAAACAGCTCCGAGGAAGTGGCCGTCGACAATACCCCATCATCAGAGTCCACAGACAGTGGTGGGGTAGTGGTGTCGGCCGCACCTAGAATGGAATGCAGTGCCTCGTAGAAACGGCATGTCTGGGGCTGGGATCCGGAGTGTCTGTTTGACTCTTTGGTCTTCTGGTACGCTTGTCTCAGCTCCTTGATTTTCACGCAGTACTGCGTTGCATCCAGGCTGTATCCTCTCTCCGTCATGGCTTTTGAGATCTTCTCGTAGATCTTCGCATTCCGTCTTTTCGATCCAGCTCTGAAAGCACGGACTCATTGCCCCACACAGTGATCAGATCCAAGACTTCCCGATCAGTCCATGCTGGGGCCCTCTTTCTATTCAGCGATTGCATGGTCACCTCTGCTGGAGAGCTCTGCATCGTTGCCAGTGCTGCTGAGCTCGCCACGATGTCCAAACAGGAAATGAGATTCAAACTGGCCAGACAGGAAAGGGAATTCAAATTTTCCTACTACTGGCTTAGTAACATTGAATCTATGAAAAACAAAAACAAAACTATAGAGCAATTTCAAGAGCAATAATATAGCTTTGTAAAAGTAGAACGTGCTTTTTTGCCATCAGAGAACTCAAAAATTGCTGATGGGATTTTGCACAGATTTTCAATACATAAATAGTTTGTTTTTTTAAATTCATAGTTGGACAGACACTAGCATGGTAAATGTATCCTGAAAAGTGAATGAGCATATGAAAACAAAGCCAGTATTTTTGAAAATTAGCACCTGAAGTCAGACTTCTAAATGCACATTTAGACACCTAAATAAGAGACCTTATTTTTCAAAAGGGTTGAATACAGAGCAGCTTTTACTGTATCCATTGAGAACTGTTGGGTACACAACACTTCTTAAACTCAGACAGAAGTTTAAATATGGTTTATATAAAGTTCAAACTTTAAGCTCCTACTTTTGCAAACCTTGTCCATAGAGCTATAAATGAAAAATTAATAAAATGATACCTGTCAGATGACCACTCTCCTAAGATCAAGACCAAGAAGTTGAATTTTAAATAATGTAGCTGCCAAATTTATGCCAGTTGCATTGGTGAGATACTATACTTTGTCTCCCATTGAAATAATTATCTTGATTATAATACTGCTTTATTACACCCAAAATGCTTATGTTATAAACTGGATCCAATGGAAGGATAATTAATCCACTGTGGTAGGAGGTGGGTAAGAAAGGAAGATAATTAGGGGTCTACTTAAATTGCAAAGAAATCACACATTTTTCATGGATTGGTCACAGCATATGTAGCAAATTTCCTGGATGTTTTACACAGCTGCAAAATTTGCTAATTGTGCCATGACCAACCCACAAAAAATGTGTGATTTTTCCGCAGCATTTCTCTGATCCAAAGGGAGGTCGCACACTTATTGTAGGGAGGTCGTGGTATTGCCATCCGTACTTCTGCGCTGCTGCTGGCGATAGTGCTGCCTGAAGCTTGGTGTTGGGAGAGCAGTGGCTGCTAGACAGGCACCCAGCTCTGAAGACAGTGCCGCTGTCAGCAGCAGCACAGAAGGAAGGATGGGAATACCAGGCCACCCTTACTTCTGCGCAGCTGCTGTTAGCAGCACTGCCTTCAGAGCTGGGTGCCTTTCTACCAGCTGCCGCTCTCTGCTTTGCCTTCAGAACTGGGCAGCCGGCGACCAGATTTCATGGGGGAGATCAGATTTCACAGTCTGTTATGTGATTTTCATGGCTGCAAATTTCATAGACCCCTAAAAATAATATCAGAGGGGTAGCCGTGTTAGTCTGAATCTGTAAAAAGCAATAGAGGGTCCTGTGGCACCTTTGAGACTAACAGAAGTATTGGGATGCAAGACTTCTTGCATCTGAAGAAGTGAGGTTCTTACCCACGAAAGCTTATGCTCCCAATACTTCTGTTAGTCTCAAAGGTGCTACAGGACCCTCTATTGCTTTTTAAAAATAATATGCTTACACTTCCTATTAATATGAATCAATTCACCATCAAAACAATGGATGCCACCAAAGATTACGCACAATTAATTTGTCTTCTTAATCACATGGAATGCATCTCTATAATGTCTGACACATGCTAGAGACATTGGGTGAAATTCTGGCCCTAGTGAAGTCATTAGGTGCTTTGTAATTGACTTCAACAGGATTTCATCCATTCATTTTAAAAAAAAATCATAACACATGGCAGAAGTGATACAACATTTAGAGATATTGTAATAATTTAGCTCTCTTAGTACCTTTATTTTGTTCAACATAATGTCTGCCACTGTATTTCCTGTGGAGAGCAAGTAAGTAATAATGAAAAGTTAATTTCAACTGAGAATAAGACATCAGTTTTCAAAAAAGCAATCTTTGCTGTATTATTTCTTAGAATGAATACAAAAATCAGATAATTCCAGCAAAGATAAGCTGGTGTTCGTTCTCCTATAACATTCCCACATTGGTACTCTCCACTTGTATAAATGTCATCTGGCTAACATTTAAATTTTGAGTGAATGTCTCTAAATGATGCAAAGAATTTTTAGCAACCTTTGCACTTCAGTGCACCTAAGGGTTTCAAACAAGCCACATGAGACTGAAGGCTATTCCAAAGTGGCTTTACTGTGTGACAATGAAAAGCACATTTTTTCCTTCCGCAGTTTATTATAGATTCATTATCTTTTTCCCCTACCCACACTACATTGTCAGTGGCTTTTGAAGTGTCCTAAAAGGAGCATTGACTAGAAATGTTGCAGGTTCAGGGAAGTGTAAGTGGAAGGATCTCTTTGGCTCATCATTAAGGATGAGATAGTTTATGAAACTTTGTACATTTTTGTTGCTGTTGCTAGAAATGTTAGTGTCTGTATGTAACTATGTAAATTTTGTTACCACAACAAAAGTAAAACAGGAGTACTTGTGGCACCTTAGAGACTAACAAATTTATTAGCGCATAAGCTTTCGTGGACTACAGCCCACTTCTTTGGATGCATATAGAATGGAACATATATTGAGGAGATATATATACACACATACAGAGAGCGTAAACAGGTGGGAGTTGTCTTGTGTATACACAAGTACTCCTGTTCTTCTTTTTGCGGATACAGACTAACACGGCTGCTACTCTGAAACACAACAAAAGTGTGGACCCTGTGAGGAGGAATAAACTAAGAACCTTGTATGAAGGTTGCTAGTCACATTGTTATATACAAACAATGCAGAAGGGCACAGTATAAGAAGATGAATTAAAATGAATAGATGAGAGTTACTCTGTCATCTTCTCCCTGGCTAAAAGCTGACCTTGGGAACTAGCAAAGGAAAATAAGTGGGGGTCTTCTGGGTTCAAGATGACTCCTCCCAAAACAAACAAAAAAGTTATTAATGGGAATTAGGACAGAGGGCTCTATTCCAGTACCCATTTCCCTGAGGACAGGCCACCTGAAGGTCGGACATCTCTCCCTTCAATGTTGGGGTATTTCAGTTAAGTTGTTGTGAGTCTAGACTCTAGGAAAATCCATGTGCTGTGATATTTTAGTAGGGACAGGTATATAACAGGGAACTATAAGTCATGGGAACCTGCACGAGCTTTCTCTTTTAGCTGTTTAAATCTCTGGAATGTAGGATTTCTCTTTGTTTTTTGTTCTGGTCTTTTGCATGATCTGAAGTTTGCATTTACTTTGGACTGCATCACTCCATAGGTTTCATTTAAAAATAGAATCACTATTTTATATAGTTTGCTTTGTTCCATTGTTGACAGAAACTAATACAAAATGGAGCCAACAACTAACTAAGGCTACATCCACACTACAAGCTAGGGGTGCGATTCCCAGCTTGCATAGATATACTTATACTACCTCTCATCTGAGCTAGCATGCAAAAAAATAAAAAATAAAAATACAAGCAAGATAGCCATGGTATCTTGGGCAGTGGCAGAGTAGCACAAGCTAGCAGCTGTAAGTACAAACCCACCTGAACCCTATGGATATAAATTTAGGACGACTAGCCTGTGCTGCTACTTTCCATGCTACCATGGCTACACCACTATTTTTTCAAGTGCTAAGTTTAGATGAGAGCTAATGCAAGTATGTGTATATGAGTTTGGAATCACACTCCAGTTCCAAGTGTATGCCTTAAACAGTAATTTTAAACAGATTGAATAGGATGATGCGAAATGGATTAAAGAACAGGTGCAAATAAAAATGATGATACACTTGTTCACAAAAAGGGAGAGAAAATAGAAGAGATCAGATAAGTGGAGTATTAGCAACCCAAGGAAGACCATAGGGTTATGCTGGATGCAGCATTGAAAGTTATTGGAAATTATCAGAGAATGGGCAGTACAATGACAGATGTCATACATTGGGCTATGGGAGGATACTTAAAGTTAGAAGTGTAGTTGCTTCACAGCAAGTTAATGGCATTTGTTACCCACTTGCTTGCATATAGCTAAGGACTATTGTTGACAACGGAAGAAAGAAAAGGAAAACAAGTTATGTAAACTGGCATAACCTCTGTTTATAGTCCTGCTAGCAAGATTTCTATCAAGTGTGATTATACTGAGAAAAGTAAATGTGAAGGATGGGACTGAAATGATTATTAATTCTAGTACAGTTGAGATTATAGCCCCATTGTGCTAGGTGCTGTACAAGCACATGTACCCTGAGGTGCTTACAATTTACATGGACAAGACAGACAAAGCAAGGGTGAAAGATGTTATCATCACCAAATTATAATTATTATGTTATTTAACCAAGGTTATGTAGTAAATCTGAGACAGAATTCAGAATTTAATTAAGGTCTCTTGAGTCACAGGCCAGTATTTTAATCCCAAGACCTGCCTACTTCTCTAAATTACAGTTTATATCTGTGATGGGATTTTCACCCACAATTGAACATAAGAATGACCATACTGGGTCAGACCAAAGGTCCATCTAGCCCAGTATCCTCTCTTCCAACAGTGGCCAATGAACAGAACAGGTAATCATCAAGTGATCCATCCCCTATCGCCAATTCCCAGCTTTTGGCAAACAGAGGCTAGGGACATCATCCTGGCTCATAGCCATTGATGGACCTATCCTCCATGAATTTATCAAGTTCTTTTTTGAACCGTGTTATAGTCTTGGCCTTCACTTGCCCAGAAAGGTTTAATGTTGGTTAAGAAGGGGGATAATTAACCAGACAGGCACAGCTGAGGGGAATCAGGTGGTTTAAATAATCCCCTGACTGAATGAGGGAGCCTAGCTGAGGAGCAATGAGCTGATCTGGGTTTATAAAGGCAGGAAGCTGATAGCAATGAGAGGGCTGCAGGGAAGTAGGCTGCAATCATTCCCTAACAGAAGAGAAGTGCATCTAGGGCAGTGTTTCTCAAACTGGGGCCGCCGCTTGTTCAAGGAAAGCCCCTGGCGGGCCGAGCCAGTTTGTTTACCTGCCCCGTCCGCAGGTCCAGCCTATCGCGGCTCCCACTGGCCGTGATTCACTGCTCCAGGCCAATGGGAGCTGCTGGAAGCAGTATGGGCTGTGGGACGTACTGGGCACCGCTTCCAGCAGCTCCCATTGGCCTGCAGCGGTGAACCGCGGCCATTGGGAGCCGCGATCGGCCGGATCTGCAGACGGGGCAGGTAAACAAACTGGCCTGGTCTACCAGGGGCTTTCCATATACAAGCAGCAGCCTCAGTTTGAGAAACACTGATCTAGGACTACAGAGGTAAGTAGCTTACAGTTACTCCCAGGCAGGAGGGAGTTGTGAGAGGCCCAAAGAGTGGGAGAGAGCTAGAAGATAAGGTAAGGAAAAGGGTCAGGGAAAGGCAGTATGGTCCTGGAGGAAACAGGCTTTAGCTGCTGGTTAGAGGGACCCTGAGCTGGAACCCAGAGTAGAGGGTGAGCCTGGGTCCCCTGCTAGCCCCTGGAGGAGGGGCACCACAGGGCAGTGAATGGGAAGACTGCTAGTGAGGAAACACTTTGATACCCTGGAAGGGGAAAATACATATAATGACCTGGCTGGAGAGCCAAGTCATGAAGAAGAAGCACCCAGAGTCACAGAGACTGAGAGAAGCAGCCAGGCATGCAGCAAGCAGCAGAATGGGGCCCTGAACCTGGAAGGAGCTAATCCCCAGCATGGCCAGGAGGACCCTGTGAAAATAACACTTTTTTCTAGGAGAAATTGCAAAGGATTTATTTATTTGACATTCACTAGAATGATTTTCTGAGGTACTTTCACTTTTCTCCCTGCTGAACAATTTTTATTCCACCTGATGCACCAGATTTGAAATGTGACTAAATGATATATTTGCATAACAGCTTACAGTATATACTGTATGTCAAATGTGTTTCTCTGTCTTTAGAGTTCTTCCTTCCATAAATGTAATACATAAGTGAAATATGTGAGTTTGGGACTATAATTCAGAGAGTGATAGAAGCATTGACACTGTGTTAAATACTTTCACATAATACATGAGATTCATCATTTTGGGTTGAAACTACTCACAATTCAGCAGAAATTAAAACCATTCTGCTTCCACATCTGCTTGTAAATGATAACCATATTGTTCCTTATTTGAAAAGTACATTTGTGATTCAAGCAGCTCACATCACACTTCCTGCCTGGAATATCTTTTCCTGATCTCCCTCTCCTTCAAATATTACCTCAAGACACACTGCTTTCAGTCAGCCAAGTGGTGAGCAAACTGTGGCCCATGGGCCACCTGCGGCCCGTCATGGTAATCCGCAAGCAGGCTGTGAGATAGTTTATTTACATTTACCGTCCACAGGCACAGCTGCCCGCGGCTCCCAGTGGCCGCGGTTCGCTGTTCCCAGCGAATGGGAGCTGCAGGCAGCCGTACCTGTAGACGGTAAATGTAAACAAACCGTCTCGAGTCCCGCCAGCGGATTACCCTGATGGGCCGCAGGTTGCCCACCACTGAGTCAACCTCCCATTATTGACCCTTATCCCCGTTTTCATTTTAGTCTTCCACAGGATGTTGTTGAAGTTAAAAAACAACAACAACAAAACCCAAGATTCAAATAGGGCTTAGATATTTATATGGATAATAGAAGTATCCAGAGTCAAAATAGTTAATGCTACCAAATATTTTGAAAGGGTTGTATAAAACCTCATGCTCCTGCATTCAATCAAATTTCAAATTACTAGTGTTTGGGGAAGTTTATCGCACATCTTTATAATGTGAGGTTGCTTACACCTTCTTCTGTAGCATCTGGTGCTGACCACTGCTGGAAGGGCTGGCCTTACCATGAGGCGAACTGAGGTGGCCGCCTCAGGTGCCAGACTGTTGGGGGGCGCCACTAGGACCCAGAGTGCAGAAAATTGTGTCTGCTGTGGGTGCATATGTATTCTCTCTGCTCTAGATGCACATAGATGGTGGAGTGCTGTGCTGGAGGAAGGAGGGCACAAGAGACATAACAAGCAGGCAGGAGAAAAGGTGACAGGGAATAACAGAAAGCAGCAGGAGCTGCAGGGAGAGAGAGAGGAAGAGGAGCCTCTTATGTACCTCTCTAGCACCCCCAGGAGCCTGGACTGATTAATACCAGCTTCTCAGTGAGCTTCCTGTTTCCTGCTGCTTCCCTGAACCCACTTGAGGAGAACAAAAAGAACAGGAGTACTTGTGGCACCTTAGAGACTAACAAATTTATTAGAGCATAAGCTTTTGTGGGCTACAGCCCACTTCTTCGGCTGCATATAGAATGGAACATATATTGAGGAGATATATATACACACTTACAGAGAGCATGAACAGGTGGGAGTTGTCTTACCAACTCTGAGAGGCCAATTAAGTAAGTGAAAAAAAACTTTTGAAGTGATACTCAAGATAGCCCAGTACAGACAGTTTGATAAGAAGTGTGAGGAGAACGGGCAGTCAACTGAAGTAGTAGGAGCCACTTAGGCCCTTAAAATGTTGATATCTTCCCTCACTCAGGCCCGGCTACCAGCCTGCTTATTTGTCCCCTTCAATTGAGTGTTGAGGGCCATTATAGCTGGCACAGAACAGCAATCATGAGTGAAAGAAAAAAACGCCCCTCTGGGGCATCATTCAGAAAAAGAAAGAAAGCAAAGGAAGCTTTTCTATCTAAGCAGAAAGGAACTTTCCTGAGATACATAGACACAAATGTTTATGGTGAGCCTTCTGGCCCCAGTGAGGATGCGAGTGGTGCAGAGATGCCCGATCTTCCAGTTAGTCAGAGTGCAGGTGACCTGGCAGCTACTGCAGCATCCATATCTTCATCTCAAATGGATGTAACCATGCACATTCCTGAAGAAAAGTGTAGATCAGAGAAGTGTGTGGTGGAGGCACAAGAAACAGCTGCTGCTGAGTTTAGTTCCTTAAGTCTAGATGATGCAGGACTGTGGGCCCACTTGAGCAGTAGCCTGAGCGTCTTCCTTGTACTGCATGGGCCACAGCAAGTGAAAAACTTCATGTTTCCCAAAGACAATGAAAATAGAAGTTTCTTTCCAACACACTACTGGTGTGAAATCCCCAATGGTGACAAAGTGGAGAGGCTATGGTTTATGTACTCAAAAACCCAGAATGCTGCATACTGTTTTTGTTGCAAACTTTTCCAGTCTAATGTTCCAGCCACATTGGGTTCTACAGGAACAAAGTACTGGAAAAATCTGGCTAGAAATCTGGCATGCCATGAGAAGGCAGCAAATCACCAGAGAGCATTCCATAGGTGGAAAGAGCTTGAGATGAGACTAAGGTGAAAGGCCACCATAGATGATCAGCATCAAGAGAAGATTGCATCAGAGTCTCTTTACTGGCAAAATGTTCTGAAAAGGCTCATTGCCATTGTGAGAATGCTTGCTACCCAAAACCTACCACTGTGTGGCACTTCAGATCAGCTGTATGTGCCAAACAATGGAAACTTCCTTAAAATTGTGGAGCTGATGGCTGAGCTGGATGCTGTACTCCAGGAGCATCTAAGCAGAGTCACCACGCAAGAAATGTACACACACCACTACCTTGGAAAAACAATTCAAAATGAGAGCATACAGTTACTGGCAACAAAAGTCAAACAGAAGATTGTGGCAGATCTGAAGTCAGCAAGATATTACTCTGTTATTCTGGACTGCACAGCTGACATCAGCCATACGGAACAAATGGCTTTAATGGTGCGTTTTGTAACAACAACAGAACCTAGTGAAAATGTCCCTGCAATGGTGACTGTCAGAGAGCATTTTCTAGAATGTATTGTCAATGATGATACTACAGGAGCTGGTATGACAAATGTGCTTCTTAAAAAGCTGGAAGTTATGGGAATTGCAATAGCTGACATGAGAGGTCAGAGCTACGATAATGGTGCCAACATGAGAAGAAAGAACAGAGGAGTGCTGACATGGATCCGAGAGTTAAACCCTCAAGCTTTTTTTAGTCCCGTGAAGTTCTCATTCATCGAACTTGGTGGTCAGTGATGCAGCATCAGCTTCTAGTGAGGCTGCTGGATTTTTTAATGTAATCCAAAGCATCTATGTATTTTTCTCTGCACCAACTCATCTGGGAATATCCTCTCTGATACTGAAACCACTGAGTGCCACAGGTTGGGAAAGTTGAGTGGAGGCAATAAAGCCTATCAAACACCAAATTGGGAAGATAGATGATGCCATAGTTGCCATTATGGAGGATAATGCTATGACAGGAACTGTTCATGGGAGAACAGTGGCAGAGGGAAATGGAATCACCAGAAATATATATAACTTCAAATTTCTGTGTGGCTTAGTGTTGTGGCATGACATACTGTTTGAAATAAATGTTGTAAGCAAGAGACTCCAAGGTGTTGACCTTGATATATCTGGAGCAATGGAACAGCTAGACAAAGCAAAGTCATAGCTACAGTCTTACCAGTCAGATGAGGAATTTCAAAATGTTCTGAAGAGTGCACAGAAGTTGGCAGAGGAACTTCACACTGAAGCTATTTTCCCACCCATTCAAGAATACAAGTCACCAAAGAAGAAGCCATTTTGATTACAAGGCACAGGATAATTCCATAAGAGACCTCAAACAACAATTCAAAGTTAAAGGTGCTAGATTGTGCAATACAGTCAGTTGAAGAACGTTTCCTGCAGCTCAAGGAACACAGTAGTATATTTGGGACGTTGTATGATATTCCAAAACTCCTCACTATACCTGAAGAAGACCTACACCAGCAATGCAGGGCACTAGAGACAGTGTTGACACATGATGACATGCGCGATATTTATGTGTGTGATTTAAGTGATGAACTGAAAGCCCTTTCAAGATACATTTCAGCAGGATCAACTCCAAAGGCTATTCTGGAATATATGTGCACAAATAAGCTGACCACCCTCTTTCCAAATGCTTTTGTTGCTCTGCACGTACTTCTAACACTTCCTGTAACAGTTGCCAGTGGAGAATGCAGCTTCTCCAAGATGAAGTTAATAAAAACACATCTATGCTCCACAATGACACAGGAGAGGCTGATCGGCCTTGCAACCATCTCAATAGAGCATGAGCTGGCCCAGACTGTGGACCTTCAGGAAGCAGTTCAGATCTTTGCAACCAAGAAGGCATGGAAAGCACCACTTTGATTATTCAAAGAGATGAAAATGCCAGTGTTTACTATGCAGACAAGAAAAGTTACATTTGAGGTTTAGGCATTTGAAAGTTAAGTGTTACTTAAAATTTTTGAACAAGGCATTTTAAGTTGTTAGTTCTCCTTTATTGGGGTAGATAGTAGAGAAGTACCATGAGAGGAGTAGTACAGTAGTACTGAAACCTTTCAAAGTTTTGGCCCAAGCAAGAGGGCTTGGGGTGTCATTTCAGCTCCCCACCTCAGGGGCCAAAATGTTGTGGGCCGGCCCTGACTGCTGGAGACAGGATGCCAGACTCAACTGACAATAGGACTGGTCCATTATGACAGTTCCTGTGTTTTCTATCTTCCTCGCTCACAGTACTGAATTTAATTTTCAGAAGCCAAATAAGAATAGCAAATATGGCAGGTGACCAGTTTGGCTCAACAGAGAAATCTTTAATGAGTTTAAACACAAAAAGATGTTGGATAGATGACTAGGGAGGAGTATAAAATATTGCTCGAGCATGCAGGGGTGTAATCAGGAAGGCCAAAGCACATTTGGAGTTGCAGCTAGCAAGGGATGTGAAAGGTAACAAAAAAGGGTTTCTACAGGTATCTTAACAACAAGAAGAAAGTCAGGGAAAGTGTGGGACCCTTACTGAATGGGGGAGGAAACCTAGTGACTGATGATGTGGAAAAGTACTCAATGCTTTTTTTTGCCTGGGTCTTCACAGATAAGGTCAGCTCCAAGACTGCTACATGCCCCAGCACAGTACGGGGAGGAGGTGAGCAGCCCTTAGTGGTGAAAAAAAACAGATGAAGGACTATTCAGAAAAGCTGGGCATGCACAAGTCCACAGGGTCATCTCTAATGCATCGGAGGGTGCTGGGGGAGTTGGCTGATGTGATTTCAGAGCCATTGGCCATTATCTTTGAAAACTTGTGGCGATCGGGGCAGGTCCAGACGATTGGAAAAAGGCAAACATAATGCCCATCTTTAAAAAAAGGAAGAAGGAGAATCTGGGGAACTACAGCCTCACCTCAGTCCCTGGAAAAATCATGGAGCAGGTCCTCAAGGAATCCATTTTGAAGCACTTGGAGGAGAGGAAGGTATTCAGGAACAGTCAACATGGATTCACCCAGGGCAAGTCCTGCCTGAACAACCTGATTGCCTCCTATGATGAGATAACGAGCTCTGTGGATATGGGGAAAGTGCTGCATGTGTTATACCTTGACTTTAGCAAAGCTTTTGATTTGATCTCCCACAGTATTCTTGCCAGCAAGTTAAAGTATGGATTGGATGAATGGACTATAAGGTGAATAGAAAGCTGGCTAGATTATCGGGCTCAATGGATGGTGATCAACAGCTTGATGTCTAGTTGGCAGTCGGTATCAAGAAGAGTGCCTCAGGGGTCTGTCCTGGGGCCAGGTTTGTTCAACATCTTCATTAATGATCTGAATGATCTGAAACTGGGCTTGTTTAGTCTGCAGAGGAGAAGAGTGAGGGGGCATTTGATAGCAGCCATCAATTACCTGAAGGGGGGTTTCAAGGAGGATGGAGCTCGGCTGTTCTCAGTGGTGGCAGATAATAGAACAAGAAGCAATGGTCTCAAGTTACAGTGGGGGAGGTCTCGGTTGGACATTAGGAAAAATGATTTCACTAGGAGGGTGATGAAGCACTGGAATGGGTTACCTAGGGAGGTGGTGGAATCTCCATTCTTAGAGATTTTTAAGGCCTGGCTTGACAAAGCCCTGGCTGGTATGATTTATTTGGGGTTGGTCCTGCTTTGAGCAGGGGGTTCGACTAGATGACCTCCTGAGGTCTCTTTCAACCCTAATCTTCTATGATTTTATGATGAGATGTGTCAGAGCCAGTCAAAAACCTGAGAGGGAAAATTCCAAAGTTGAAAGTTGTTTTGTTTCAGAGGGTTTTCTTTTCTTTGCCCCCCCCCCCCCAGTTTTAATTTAAATATTATTTGAACATATTTTAGGATTGTTGTGAAAGGTTTTTTTTTTTAACTGAAACCTTAGCTTTCCTGAAACAAAATATTTGATGACCATTTTGATAACAATTTAAATAACTTACAAAGAAAATTTACAACCGCCCCATGAAAACCATTTCTTTAAAAAAAAAAATGGTTCGAGGGGAGGGGAGACAAAGCAAACCAAAAACAACTTTTCATTTATAAAATATTGATCAACTATATTTCATATAAATAGCTCATGGTGCTAGACTGTGTTGGAATAATGGAGTGTGTCTACTCACAACCTAAACTTGTGCCTTGAGTCCGGGCACACTGGAGTAATCAGGCACTGTATGACTATTTGCTTCCTCCTTAAATCATGTTGATCAGACTTTCTGGAGCTGGGGAAGAGTTGTTTTGTGACTGTCTACCTTTAGCCAATCCTAACAAGATAGAGATACAGCTAGGGATAGCCAATACCTGACAATTTTCCCAAACTGATAAGGGACCCTTTTCACAGGCAATGTACATGGCAGAGGGGCATTGCTGGCACATGATGGCATATATCACATTGGTAGATGTGCAGATGAACGAGCCCCTGATGGTATGGCTGATGTGATTAGGTCCTATGATGATGTCACTTGAATAGATATGTGGACAGAGTTGGCATCGGGGTTTGTTACAAGGATAGGTTCCTGGGTTAGTGGTTTTGTTCAGTGATGTGTGGTTGCTGGTGAGTATTTGCTTTAGGTTGGGGGGGTTGTCTGTAAGCGAGGACAGGTCTGTCTCCCAAGATCTGTGAGAGTAAAGGATCATCTTTCAGGATAGGTTGTAGATCTCTGATGATGCGCTGGAGAGGTTTTAGTTGGGGCTGAAGGTGACAGCTAGTGGTGTTCTGTTATTTTCTTTGTTGGGCCTGTCTTGTAGGAGGTGACTTCTGGGTACTCGTCTGGCTCTGTCAATCTGTTTTTTCATTTCAGCAGGTGGGTATTGTAGTTTTAAGAATGCTTGATAGAGATCTTGTAGGTGCTTGTCTCTATCCGAGGGATTGGAGCAAATGCGGTTATATCTTAGAGCTTGGCTGTAGACAATGGATCGTGTGGTGTGTCCTGGATGGAAGCTGGAGGCATGTAGGTAAGTGTAGCGGTCAGTAGGTTTCCGGTATAGGGTGGTATTTATGTGACCATCGCTTATTAGCACAGTAGTGTCCAGGAAATGGCTGAGGTTGATGGTGGGATGGAAATTATTGAAATCATGGTGAAATTCCTCATTGGCCAAACCGGACAGTCTCTACGCAAAAGAATTAATGGACACAAATCTGACATCAGGAATCAAAATACTCAAAAACCAGTGGGAGAACACTTTAACCTGTCTGGTCATTCAGTGACAGACCTGCGGGTGGCTATATTACAACAGAAAAACTTCAAAAACAGACTCCAACGAGAGACTGCTGAGCTAGAATTGATATGCAAACTAGACACAATCAACTCCGGTTTGAATAAGGACTGGGAATGGCTGAGCCATTACAAACATTGAATCTATCTCCCCTTGTAAGTATTCTCACACTTCTTAACTGTCTGTACTGGGCTAGCTTGATTATCACTTCAAAAGTTTTTTTTCTCTTAATTAATTGGCCTCTCAGAGTTGGTAAGACAACTCCCACCTGTTTATGCTCTCTGTATGTGTGTATATATAGCTCCTGTCATAACTATAAAGGGAAGGGTAATAGCTGTCCTGTGTACAGTACTATAAAATCCCTCCTGGCCAGAGACTCCAAAATCCTTTTCCCTGTAAAGGGTTAAGAAGCTCAGGTAACCTGGCTGGCATCTGACCTAAAGGACCAATAAGGGGACAAGATACTTTCAAATCTTGGGGGGGGGGGAAGGCTTTTGTTTGTGTTCTTTGTTTGGGAGTGTGTTCGTTCTCGGGACTGAGAGGGACCAGACATCAATCCAGGTTCTCCACATCTTTCTAAACAAGTCTCTCCTATTTCAAACTTGTAAGTAAATAGCCAGGCAAGGCGTGTTAGTTTTCCTTTGTTTTTCTCAACTTGTAAATGTACCTTTTACTAGAGTGTTTATCTTTGTTTGCTGTACTTTGAACCTAAGACTAGAGGGGAGTCCTCTGAGCTCTTTAAGTTTGATTACCCTGTAAGGTTAATTTCCATACTGATTTTACAGAGATGATTTTTACCTTTTTTTCTTTAATTAAAAGCTTTCGTTTTAGAACCTGATTGATTTTTCCTTGTTTTAAGATCCAAGGGGTTTGGATCTTGATTCCCCAGGAGTTGGTGGGAGGAAGGAGGGGGGATGGTTAATTTCTCCCTGTTGTAGATCCCAGGGGGGTTGGAACTGTATTCACCAGGAGTTGGTGGGAGGAAGGAGGGGGAATGGTTAATTTCTCCTTGTTTTAAAATCCAAAGGGTTTGGATCTGTATTCACCAGGGAATTGGTGAAGGTTTTTCAAGGTTTCCCAGGAATGGAATCCATTGAAATGGTGGCAGCAGAACCAGAGCTAAGCTGGTAGTTAAGCTTAGAAGTTTTCATGCAGGCCCCTACATTTGTACCCTAAAGTTCAAAGTGGGGATCCAGCCTTGACAGCTACTCAATATATGTTCCATTCTATATGCATCCGAAGAAGTGGGCTGTAGTCCACGAAAGCTTATGCTCTAATAAATTTGTTAGTCTCTAAGGTGCCACAAGTACTCCTGTTCTTCTTTTTTAGCAAATGTTTCATCTGAACTGTGAGATACATTGTATTTGCAATATTTAGAGAGTTAATTTTAACAATATAAAGTTGCAAAGTGACTAGATGGCTTTGGTAAGGGGTAATTACATAAGAGGCCTTTCATTCATAGGTCACTAGTTACAATCTATCCTGTGTGTGTGTAATGATGAAAAGTTACCATCTGAGGGCCAGATCCTGCAATGGGATCCACCCAGAGATACACTGAAATCAGTGAGACTCCCCACTGCAGTGCAGTCTCTACCCCCTTCAGACCCTCAGATAGTAACTTAAGATACAGGGTAGTTATCTGCTTTAATGGATACATTTGTGAGCTTGGAGCCAGTCTGTTCAGAATTGTACAGCATATGACATGAATGATCTTTGTCCTGTTCCTAATTGATACATGTCCATGTCTCACAACTTAGCACTCGTTTGTTTCTTTTCGGGCAGCCTTTGCAAAGATGCCAAAGATTAAATAAGTATTAAAGCTGAACTCCCTTAATTGATGGTGGTCTCTCCAGAATGGGGTTGTATCATGTTGGCAAGATAATGTAGGGAAGCTTGAACTGCTTATGCCTTTTCTTTATCTGATCTACCTACGGGGCTAAGAGTCTTAATCTACCATTTCTTACAAACATTAAATGCATTTTCTCCTCTTCCTGAGTTCATCCTAAAACAAGGAATAAAATGGCATTATACTAGACATGGACAAATACTGAGACCCCATAGAGATCACCCCTTCCCCTTGTCGTCCCAACCCCCCCTGCCTCCCAGCAACTGTACAGAGGCTGTTTTAAGATAAATAAAGGGAGGGAAACAAGTTTGCACATTTGAGTACGTGCTGCTTGTTATCTAAGAGATTTATCCTTAGACTTCAATTAATCTCTCTATTGCCATGCCAGACTGGTGATTTCATGTAAAGAAAAAGTTTGCTCACTGAGCAAAATGGCCTAATTACATTGAGTGCTGCATAAATGTATTTTTTTTTAAAATTGCTTGTTCTTTTTAGATTTTTTGGGGAGTGGGGGGAGATGTGTCCCAACATCATGTTTCCTGGTATCTGTTCCCCAGATCTGATGCTGTGGTGGGAAATATGATGAGTTCCGATTTTTCTGAAAAGCAGAAAACTGAACATTGAGTAACTTTGTTTCCAAGCTTGCAACAAAACCAGGAGATATTCTTGTAACAAGGTTGGGACTCACCACCGCGGTGTCTCCTACTGGTTGTCTCGGGAATTAGCTCAGTCAAGTGGAGCATCCCCTCTCGGCGGTATCCTGCCCGTTGTCTTGCCCTCGGTTGGCTTCTGAGCCCACGTCACTCACCAACTCACAGCGTCCTCTTCAGGACCACTGCCGTCTCACAGTGCCCCTCAGTCCTTCCAAACCTCCTTCCGGGGGGAGGGAGGGGGGAAGAAATCAATCAGCAGTCTCTATATCCAGCCACCGTGGTCAACCACACACCCCAAAGTCTAATCCCTCCTGTCAAGGATCTGGCGTGGTCTGTAATGGCCGCTCCCTACCGCCAATGGCTGGGTGTACTGCAAGGGGGGAAGAGGGGAACCCAGGCCCACCCTCTACTCTGGGTCCCAACCCAGGGACCCTCGGGCGGCAGCCTCACTGTCCTCCTTCTCTCCCCTCTGTCTGCCTACTTCCCGGGGCCACTTCCCCTACAGCCCCTTGCACCCACTAGGCCATTCTCTTCAGGGCCTGCAGCCTGGCAGGCCTCAGGTTAGAGCTCCTCTCTGCTCCCTGAGCCTGGCCAGCACTGCGCTGTCCACGGTGCTAGTCTCTGTGCTCTGGAGACAGTCCTTCCCCTGTCAAAGACCTGGGACAGACTGACTCTCCTCTCCCTGAGCAGCCTTATTATAGGGCTAAGCCTAGTCCTGATTGGCTGTCTCCAACCTGGGCTCTGATTGGCTCCCAGTAAGCCCTTCTCCCATTGGCTGTGCATCTGCGCAGGCCCACTGGCCTGCCACAGCCCATACTCTCAGGGATTGGGGCAGCAACCCCACTACAATTCTGTATTTATGTTTTGGGTTTTTTTACCCTTTCGGTATCAGTGTGGATTCAGATCAAAACACCTCAGAATCACAAATACTCAGTTTTTTTTATATTCAGAATAAATCATCAACTGGATCATCACTAGACAGTCATCAACAAATAAAAACGTTACTCCATCAGGGCATTCCAAAGCATTTATGAACTTGTGAGAAAAACTAGAAAATAACACTATTGAAATTATCTAATCATTTTTGCCATGTATATTTGCAATTCTTTTCTCAAATTGTGTATGTCCCATTGGGAAGGCATAACACTGCTCTACAGCCAAAATGCTTCTGAAATAAATGTAGTCAAACTTTACTAATTCTGGGTCACTGAGAATGAAAATGATGCTTAAAATTGTTGATTGGCTCTAGTTTTCAAGATATGATATTGGGTCAGTATATACGACCCTTGACTTGGGAATGGCGGAGGATAAGTGAGTTATAAAGGGAAGGGATCTCAATTTAAACCAGAAATGACTAAAATACATCTTTGACTGGATCTATGAATAAATCTATGACTGGGTTTGGACAGTACTTGCTTTTTAGGCAAAACAATGAATGATGCAATCTGAAGCTGGTATTGCATCATACATGATATGAATTTTATCATGTTATTCCTAGAAGTCATGGATGATGCAATCATAACAAAGTTTACATCACTCTGCGGAACAAATTGCCCTATATCAGCTCTAGAAATCATACAGTGTCGTGCTCTCTTATTTGTCAGTGTTTGATTTTGCAAAGGGACACATTTCTGTTTAGCCAAAGTGAGCAGAGATGTCTCGTACTTGTGTGAACAGTGCAGATAACTTCTGCTATGTTTGTGGTGAAGTGACTTTTGCATCACAAAAGCGCAGTATAAACACTATGGTTAAGAAAGCCTATCACCTTTATTTTGGCTGCAAAATTGGAGATCAGGACAAGAGGTGGGCCCCACACATATGCTGCAATACTTGTGCAACGCATCTTCGCCAGTGGTTGAACAGGAAAAGGAAATCTATGCCTTTTGCAATGCCAATGATTTGGAGAGAGCCAACAAATCATACCAGCAATTGTTACTTCTGCATGGTGCCTCCAGTTGGGAAAGGTGTGTCAAGAAGAAAAAGTGGACTGTGCATTATCCAAACATTCCATCAGCTATACACCCAGTACCCCACGGAGAAGGACTGCCGGTTCCTGATGCACCAGAATCATTCTCACTTGAGTCAGACGAGGAAGAGGAAGAGAATGAAACTTCTGGTCCTGAACCATCAATGTCATAGGACCCACATTTTTTCCCATCCTCCTCCTTTGAACCACACCTCATAACACAACGTGAACTGAATGACCTTGTCAGGGATTTGGAACTACCCAAGAGTAAGGCAGAGCTGTTGGGCTCCAGACTACAGCAGTGGTATCTCCTGGCAGGTGATGTTAGGGTTTCCATGTTCCGAGATCGTCAAAAGGATCTTCTCCCATTCTTCTTCATGGAAGCTGATCTTGTAGCCTGCAACAACATCGATGGTGTGATGGCAGCCCTCAACATCGTTCACGATCCAGATGAGTGGAGACTGTTAATTGATTCATTGAAGGCGAGTCTTAAAGCTGTTTTACTGCATAATGGCAATGTTTTGCCACCAATTCCAGTTGGTCATGCAGTCCATATGAAGGAAACCTATGACAACATGAAACAACTTTTGAGGTGCATAAACTATGACCAACATCAGTGGCAGCTGTGTGGCGATTTGAAGGTTGTTGCTCTCTTGCTTGGGCTGCAGACTGGATACACAAAGTACTGCTGTTTTCTCTGCGAATGACATAGTCGTGCAAGAGATTCCCACTACATCAAGAAAGATTGGCCACTCCGACAGTCATTGGAGCCTAGGAGGAAAAGTGTTCAGCATCCACCATTTGTAGAATCAAGGAAGATTTGGTTACCACCCTTACACATCAAGCTGGGTCTGATGAAGAACTTTGTCAAGGCCATTGACAAAACACAAGCAGCTTTCAAGTATCTCCGTGGAAAATTTCCAAGGTTAAGTGAAGCTAAGATAAAGGAAGGTGTCTTTGTTGGTCCTCAGATTCGTGAACTTCTTCGAGATTTGACCATGCACTGCGTGGCAAGGAAAAGACGGCATGGAAAGCCTTCCTGTTAGTAGCAATAAATTTTCTTGGAAAGAACAAGGCAGACAACTACAGGTTGTTGGTGGAATACCTCCTCAAGGCATACAAAAGCCTTGGTTGCAACGTGTCACTAAAGATACATTTTTTGCACTCTCATCTAGATTTTTTTCCAGTGAACTGCGGAGCAGTGAGCGATGAGCCTGGCGAGCGATTTCACCAGCACATTGTAAGAATGGAGAAATGCTATCAGGGCAAATGGAGCCCATCAATGCTTGCAGACTATTGCTGGATAGTGACAAGAGATGCTCCATTTAATGAATACAAGAGACAAGCCAAGAAGTGCCGAGTAGACACTGAATAGGACTAAACTATGTACATAATAGTTTTTTGCCTTTTGTTTCATAATAAATTTTATTTATATAACCCTTTTGCTGATTTTTAAAGTGTTACATAAACAGGACAGGTGAAATATTATCATGTAAAGCAACCATAAACACATGAAAAGACCTAGCTTTACAATTTATGATTAAAACTCTACTATCTACACAATATACATAGACATAAAATGTAAAAACTTAAATATCTTAGAAACAATAGCCAATCAGTTGTTTAATTGTCATATTTGAATTCAGCACATCAAAATACATAATAAATAGCACATTTTATCTCTGAAGCAGACGACTTCTCAAAAATTGTAGACCAGTGTAATTACTTGCCTTTCCCTTTTTGCACAATTTTTTTCATAATCCATTATTCTGGGAAACACTAGACCATTCCCTTTGGAAAAAAGTGCCACTTGAAAAGTTCTCTAATCTGATTCAAACCATTTCATGGCCCCTGTTAGTAGAGTTCATGGGCCTCATTCTCGGTTACTCTGCCATTTGAGGGGGAAAGAGCAGAGGTAGTGTTAAGCCTCTTTATGCTCCCTTAGAAGATTAAAAGGAATTTAAAGATACTATTTTAGCCACTAGAGAGCTAAATCAAACATGATCTTATTTGTGTTCTGCTATATCAAGTGATAAAATCAAATAATTATGGAACAGCTGGGACTTTAAAAACATATTTCCTTAATATGTTCTATTTTAATGAGATATAATTATCTGATTCTTTTGCAACTCCTAAATAGATTAAAAGAAAACAACTGACATGCCTACTCTATTTTGAGTTTCTGGTCAGGTCTTTATATCGAGAATTTTTCTTTCTAAATAAGAAAAAAATCTTGGAAATCAGAGAAGACTCCTGCTTACTTCACTCGTGTGAATAATCTCAATTACATCAGCAGAACGCCATGTGTGTTTAATACTAATAGAATTTGGCTCAAAGCTGCTAAAGACTTCAGAAAGCATTAGAGTCCCCACATGATATCACTAACACACTAGATCAGTGGTTCCCAAACTTATTCCACCACTTGTGCAGGGAAAGCCCCTGGCAGGAAGGGCTGGTTTGTTTATCTGCCGCAGGTTCAGCCGATCACGGCTTCCAGTGGCCACGGTTCGCTGCTCCAGGCCAATGGGAGCTGATGGAAGCGGCGTGGGCCAAGGGATGTACTGGCCGCCGCTTCCAGCAGCTCCCATTGGCCTGGATCAGTGAACCGTTGCCACTGAGAGCCACAATCAGCCGAAACTGCGGAAGTGGTAGGTAAACAAACCAGCCCGGCCCCCCAGGGGCTTTCCCTGCACAAGCGGCGGAACAAGTTTGGGAACCACTGCCCTAGATAAATTGATGACTGCATTGTTCAAAAAGGGCTCTGAGTAGATAAAACAGTGGTAATGTAATAAACTTTTGCATTTCCATGTAGTAATTTCAACCTGATGGTCTTAAAGTACTTGATGATTCAGCCAGGTCTGTAAATGATTCATAGATTCCAAGGCCAGGAGGGACCATTGTGGTGATCTAGTCTGATGTCCTGTGTAACTCAGGTCACAGAACTTACCCACAATATTTCCTAGAGCATATATTTTAGGGGAGGGGGGGAAATAAACATTGAATCTTGATTTTAAAATTGCAGATGAAGGCGAATCCTCCACAATGCCCGGTAAAAGGTTCCAATTGTTAATTACTCCCATTATTAAAAATTTACCTCACATTTCCATTCTGAATTTATCTAGCTTCAACTTCAAGCCATTGGATCACATTATACCTTTCTCTGCTAGAAGGAAGAGCCCACTATCAAATATTTATTCCCTGTAGTTACTTATAGACTTTAATCAAGTCATCCTTAACCTTCTCTTTGGTAAATTAAATAGATTGACCTTTTTCATTCTATAACTATAGGGCATGTTTTTTTTTCTAAATTTGTAATAATTCTTGTGGCTTTACTCTGAACCCCTTCAGCCCCAGAACTTGAAATTACTGCATGTAACCCCAGAATTTGACATTACTGCAGTCAGCCATTTTGTTTGTCCACCTACTGCTAGCTGAAAACCAAATACCATATGGCTAAAAATAATCTTAGCCTCTGAGAGGCAAGGCCAAACAGCTGCATGTTTGCAGTTTGCTGATCAGAATAGGAGAATGAGACAGAGTTAATGTACCATAAGAACGGAAGGAATGTTTGGACAGGTGACCTCAGTTTTCAGTGCCCCTGACTATTTTTTTTTTGTTATGACTAGAAATGCTTTGATAAGAGATAATGAGTACTTGAAATTGGGAGAATTGGTGACCCACTAGGCCTTACTATGGTGACCCACAAGGAGTCAGTATGAGTTATGTGCTTTGTTTAAGTTAGCTATAAAAGATTAGGCAAAAAGTAACACTTGGAACAGTCCAAGGAAGCTTTACTTTGGGCAAGGAACTGGCACCTAAACTCCCCAGCATCTGAATGGAAGGAGGACTCACAGAAGCCTGTCTGTTGATTACTCAAAGCCATCTCAAACTTTGGTTAAATATAAATGTATGAGAGGCTCTGAACCTACTGCTACTGTGTGTGTGTGTGTGTGCGTGCGCGCGCGTGCTTGAGACCTAATAAAGCAGTTTTATATAAAACACTCTTGTTTGTACCAATCATTTCTCAGACTGAGGAGCTGTCACCAGTGATTTATTCCTGACACCATCTGGAGAGAGACAGTTATGATATCACTGCTTTGGGTTCCAAAACCTTGGCTAACACCCCCTCCAATTTATCAACGTCCTTTTTGAATTGTTGGCATCAGAAATGCACACAGTATTTTCAGTGGTTGCACCAGCGTCAAATACAAAGATAAAATAGCCTCTCTACTTCTATTCAAAATTCCCCCCTTTATTCATCCAACACTGCTTTAGCACATTTGGCCATAGTGTTATGGATTATCCACTATGACCCTCTAATCTTTTTCAGAGTTACTGCTTCCCTGCATTCTTTGTTCCTAGATGTATACATTTAGCTGTATTAAAATGCAAATTGCTTGCTTGCACCCAGTTTACCAAGCGATCCAGATTGTTCTGTATTAATGACCTATCCTCATTGTTATTTACCACTCCCCAAATTTGTGTCCTTTGTGTCCAGATTATAAGTAATGTTTGTTTGTTTTTCCCCGGTCACTGATTTTTAAAAAAAATGTTGAATAGCATAGGGCCAAAAACAGATCTCTGTAGTACACTTTTAGAAACATACCCTCTTGGTGATAATTACCTGTTTACAATTGTATTTTGAGATCTGTCAGTTAGCCATCTTGTAATCTGTTTAAAGTGTGCCATGTTACTTCAATATCGTTCTAGTTTTTTAATCAAAATTTCACATGTACCTACTGAAGTCTAAGTATGTTACATCAATATTACCTTTATCAATCAAACTTGTAATCTCACTTTAGAAAAGCACACAGTTATTCTGACAGTATCTATTTTTTATAAATCCATGTTGATTGACGTCAATTATTTTACCCTCCTTTAATTCTTTATCAAGTCCTGGATCAGTTTCTCCACTATCTTGCCCAGGATAAACATCAGCGGACAGACCTATAATTATCTGGGTCATCCCATGTATCCTTTTTTAAAAATTGGCACAACATTATCTTTCTTTCAGTGTTGAGTACTTCCTCAGTGCCCAAGAATTAGAGAAGATCAACATCAATGATCCAGCAAGCTTCTCAGCCAGCTCTTTTAAATCTCCTGGAAGCAAATTATCCAGACTTCCTAAAATGTCTAACTTTAATAGCTGCTGTTTAACATGCTTCAGAGATATTAGTGGAAGGAAAGAGTGTCGTCATATGATATGACTTCTGCGACGAGCTCTAGAAACCCCACACTAGGACTGAAGGGATTAAAGAGAAATTCTGGGACCAGATGACTCTGCCCAGCCACACCTGCAGAGCATGCACCAGATGGAGGTGGATCTTAAAAGGAAGCCAAACAGCTTAGAAGGGGGCTGACAAGGAAGAAAGAAGGACTTTCCCTGGAAGCTTCTGGGAAGGGATACTGCAGCAGCCTCTCAGGGAAAAGAAGAGCCTATTTCCTGGGTCCAGACAGATGTGAAACTTTGGGCAATGGAGTGGGCAGTAGGAAGTGGTCCAGGAAGGGCAGCCTGAAGGTGCTGTTGGATGCCAGAACTTTGGTAAGCCACACAGGGCCCTGGGTTGGAGGCTGATGGAGCGGGAGGGCCTTGGCTTCCCTATCAAAACCCCTCTGCATTAAAAAGGGACAGACCCCTAACTATTAGGCAATGCTTCTAACGCAGGTCAACCATCGAAACTACGGCATCATTTTTTTCTCAAATAAAGAACAAAAATATTTATTGAACACCTTTGCCTTTTCTTATTTATTGTTGATGTTTCTACCAATTCCATCTAGTCACGGACCAATACAAATTTTAGGATTATTTTTTTCTAATATACTTAAAAATTTTCCTTTTGTCCTTATCTCTGCTGGCCATAGATTTTTTTCCTTGTATTCCTTTGCATGTCTTATCAATTTTGTACAGTTCCTAGCATCTGACTTATATTCATTATTATCAACATCTCCTGTCTTACATGTGTGTGTGAGATATATATATATATATAGTTGTCTTCACTTCCGCTCTGAACCAGGTAGGTGGTTTTTCTTTTTATTATTTTTTAAACCAATATAGCCTTCTTCCTTGATCATGGCTTTTTGGGCATCTAGTAAAGTGGTCTTAAACAATTCCCAACTATTATTCACATTTTTCTGATTAAATTCTTCCTCGCAGCTGATTTGGCTCATATTTGTTTTCATAATTGTTTGTGAAATTGGTCCTTTTTTTAAAGGTGGGTGTGTGCGTATAAAACTGGTATGGACATTGTTATGTTTGCACATTATAAATGTGATCAAGTCATGATCACTTATACCTAAGCCACAATTAATTTTTAGTTCTGTGATCAGTTCCTCCTTATCTGTGAAGACTAGGTTTTATATAGACTTCACCCCTGTTGGCTTCAAGACTTTTTGAGTTAGGAAACTGTCATCTGTAATATTTAGAAATTCCAAGGATGTTTTAGTTCTGGCAGCATAAGACTTCCTGTATATGTCACTGAAATTGAAGTCCCCCATGATCACACAGCTATTTTTCTTACACATTCTGGATAGGTGAATAAGGAGCAGGTCATCCTCTTCCTTAGTTGGTGTCTGCTAAAGACCACCAAGTCATACTAATGCCCTATCTTGTACTTTATCTGTTAGGACACTGATCCATTAACATTCAAGATCATTTTCTTCTGAGTTACCAGTGACTCAGAAACTAGTAATACCATTTTTGAGAGAGTACAACTCCCTCTCCCTTTTGCCCACAGGACCATTCAAAAATAAATTATAATAATTGATTTTAACATTCCATTACATCTTTTGTACTGGAGTTTACCAATTGCTCCACCAAGGAGATCATGTGAGAGCAGAAAAATATTCCGTGGCAGGAGCAGCAGCTCCTCTGGCAGCAGGAAGATACTCTGTGGTAGTCACAGCAGGACAAGGTGGAAGAAGAAGCGGACACTGAGCTGTTGGAACAAAAGGCCACTTTCCTGGATCACCTACAGTGTCATTTCTGGGCCTGGTCAACAAGTGTGGGAGAGGATCATTCTGCAGTGCTGGGATGACTAGCACTGATGGGAGAACTGAGAGAACTTCAGGATGCGGCAGGCTACCCTTTTTTCATATCTGTGCATAACTGACCCTGGAGCTTCAGCGACTGTGAACCAACATGTGGTGCCTCAGCTGTGTAATGTTCGGGAGATTACTGATGGTCTGGGAGGGTCCATGATGCAAGGAAGTTTTAGAACTCAGCACTGTTTGAATTAATAGAAAAGGACTGTTTGCCCCTGGAGTGCTGTGCACATTAATGGTGTGGACGTTGGTTCAGTTACTCTCGCTCATCACAACGCGTTGGCTAAGGAAGCCATACACAAGCTGCTTGGACAGAAGGAAGGAACACTTTAACTATCACAGCAGCAGTTTCAGAATTGCAGCTGAGTGTGCATTTGGCCATTGAAAGGAAGATGGTGCTGTTTATGGAATAGGTTGGAAGCCTCAGGGGAAAAAAAAGTTTCAAACATTATAACTGCATGGTGTGTTTTGCATAACTTCTGTGAGAGCAATGGGGAAAGCCATACTGAAGGATGGGAGTCTGAGGAACAGAAACTTACTCAGAGGTTCTAGTGGCCAGAAAAGTTCCTCAAAGAGGACACAAACACCTGTGGGAACGCTGTCAGGGATGCCTAATCTTTGTATTTTGAGTCACGTGCCTGAGCATGTTAGCCCTTTGGAGGATGGGGTGCAGACATTCGAGCACTTGGGTGTTGTGTGTTGGTAGCTGAAGTTTAATGTCCCTTATGTGCATGAATTATTTCAGCTTCATTTTAAATAATTTTTTTTGTGTTAAATGCAATGACAACTCATAATAGATGCATTGTAAACAGTTTTATTCTGAATCAACAATAAATGAAATTTAATGAAACCAATGGGGAAATAACTTTGTATTTGGAAATAATTTAAGTAACAAGCTATGCACAAACCTTTATTTACTGTAGCAGTGCAGACAAAACACAAAGTACAACATTAACAACATTTCAAATATATCATTTTTTTTGTTGGGGGTGGATCAGGAGCACCGCCAGCTTTTTTGCCGCCCTAGGCGGCGGAAGGTCCCACCCCCAAAATGCCGCCCCCGACAGAGGTGGCAGAAGGTTCCGCCCCCGAAATACCACCGACAACTGGGGTGGCCAAAGATCCGGCCGCCACAGTCGCCGCCCCCCAAATGTTAGTGCCCTAGGCGACCGCTTAGATCGCCTAATGGGTTGCGCCGGCCCTGGGGTGGATGTATAAAGTTAAAGGTGAGAATACAATTTGTGCCTGGCTCTTCCTATCTGCATAGGTTCTGGGGTTGAGTGCCTCTGCTCAAAATTCTCAGGAGGCATTGCAGGACTCAAAAAGAGCTAGACTCCTATGTGCAAATGTTCCTATGCTCAGGTTAGATCTGAGAGATAATTAGGAGCTGCTGGAAACACTGCTGCAGACATGCAGAGATTAGGAGTTGCTGCTAGTCCCAGTAGCCAGAACTGTCCATGGGCTGAAGGACATGGATGGGTCCCAAATAACAGGACTGCAGGGCCTACTGGCCTAGCAGAAGAGTGTAGCAGCATGAGGGACATTTAGGAGGGTGGGGTATGGACTGCAACTGCACCATGCTGGAATGCATCATTTTGAAACAGCACATGGGGGTCAGAGTGGGGACAGAGGGGTGGCTTCTAACTTACCTCTTTCAACAACAATAATAAATTGTAAAAATAGGCAATAACATGCCTCCAGGGCATCCGACTCCAGTCCCAGCCCGAGTTTCTGGGTGGGAATCGGGGTCAGCCGATGCAAGGCAGATATCAGAGTTCATTGTAGCAGGGCTGGATTGGGGCTGACTTTCCAGCTGGCTGTTGCCAGGGTCCCAATTAAAAAAGATCTTGGCTCTCAGAAGGGCAGCTCATGAACATCTGCTTTGCAATGTCCACAAAAAGGTTTTTATTCCTATGGCTGGCCACACAAGTTTCCTGAATCTATGTCTCAGATGGAGATAAGATCAGGGGTCTTAACATTACTCCCAGAAGTTGTGCAAGGCATTATATGGCATATCTGGAGTGTTATCACAGTTGCTATCACCAGGATAATGATACACTGGAATCCAGGAGCAAATGAGCAAAATCTGGTTTTGTCTTATCTTTTAAAAGGGTGAAGTGTCATCCTAGAAATTTGACACAAGGGCAGGGCATACAAGTAAATGGACAGTCAGTAAGGGCAGAGAAACACACCAGTGGGATAGCCGAAGGAATAATACAAAAGGTGGTGCATAGTGATTGTGTGCCCAACCAAAAAAAATGAACTAATTCAATTTGAAGCAAACCTAATCCACTTTGCAAGAGGACTTCAGCAGAATTATTGCACAGTGGTGGGCTGCATCATGTATACGCAAGCTATTTCAAACCAGATTACCTCCCTGATCCAGTTTAAAGCCCTTGTGTAGATAAGCTCTTAGTTACCATGATCTGTGGAGGATGAGGAGGATGAACAGGGCCTTTGTTATTGTTTGTTTTTTTTCTTTATACAGGTCCATAACCTCCTGAAAAGCTCTGTTAGGTTGATAAACGAGGGGAAAATATCTAGGTAATTTTTGCACTCTCTGTGGAATTAGTGTTTTATAAGTGCCTGCATTTCAACCAGTCTATATTCTGGCATGACCCCTTTTGTCAAGGTATATTGTCATGGTTACTGTATCTCCACCAGTAGATGGTTCTATATCTTTATCTTTGTATTACTTTGTCTCATATGGTATATTATTGATATTACACAGCACTAGAAGTAACCTGAGGATGAAAGGACACAAAGAAGATGGTCAAAAGCGTTGGAATGTATATCAGCCTTGAGTGGGTATCTGATGGGAGCTGTTTATATATGAAATGTCATCTGATAAAGCACATGGCGGAGAAGATCCAAAGAACAAAGAGACTTCTGGAGATTAATACCTTTAAGGAGAAAGGCGGTGGAATAGACATCTCAGTGTTTGTGGACACATGCAAGATATACTGACAGAGGAGGTGGGTGATCCATGGAAGAATGTGACCATGAGGACAAGGTAGAGGAAGAAACCAACTAGTGGTGATGAAATTAAGTTAAATAACAAGTTTGATGCACTGGGGAACCAGGAGGAATAACAGGCAGCAAATGGAGTGGTGAGGAAGAAAAGAGAGAAGTGAAGTCAGTTCCTGCAGAAGAGAAGATGATGATGATGGAGATAGCCAGATACTAGAACCTAAGGAAAAATAGTGATGACATACAGGAGACTGCAAGAGAAATAGTAAGACAGGAATAGACAGTTCTAAGAGATCAGAGACTCCATACTCAAAAGACTAGATACAGGGAACAGAAGAGTGTTCTGTCTGCCAGAAGCAAGTATACAAGATGTGGACATGAGACTGAAATGGATCCTAATGGGACTGGGAAAAATCCACTGACTGTGCTGCATGTTGGGTTGAGATACTAGTAGATTCCCATACAAATGGATCAAGGACAACTATGCTCAGCTGGATAAGACACTTGAAGTGGAGTCTCAGGTGATATTCAGTGGAATATTTCCAGTCCCTGGAGGAGAGCTAAGGGGTGACAAGATAATGCAGATCAACAGAACACTAAAGGATTTCTGCTGTGAGGAAGGCTGTGGGATGATTGATATGTTGGGAGGCATTCACAGAAAGTGGGATCTTCTCAACTGATAGACTCCACTGGAATACTTAGGGTAGGGTGATCCGATGTCCCGATGTTATCGGGACCATCCTGATATTAGGGGCTTAGTCTTATATAGGCTTCTCCCCCCTGGCAAAAGTGTCCCAATTTTTCACACTTGCTATCTGGTCATTCTAATCTGGGGTATTAATCTGAGATCAGTGATGGAATGACTGATAAGGATGGCTTTAAACTTGGAGATGAAGGAAAAAGGTTAGGTTCGACTTGTGAAATCTCCATGCCTGGCATCAATATGAAGGATCGGGAAAATCAATTAAATTAAGATGTAGTATGGAATAATGGAACACCACAAGGTCAGAGTATGCACAATAAAGACGAAGAAAGTGCAAACATTGATTGTAGTAGAAATCTTGTAGGTGTTCTAGGTAGTGAAAAGACTAATCTAATCCAGATAGCTAACTGGATGAGATATAAGGGAAACAACTGAAATACTTGTACACAAATGAAAGGAGTCTGGACAATAAAATGGAGGAACTGGAACTACTGGTGCAGGAGGTCAAACCTTGGACAATATGATCATGAGGTGATTCAGTTTAAGTTAAACTGAAGGATATTCAAAACCACATAACCAACTATGGTTTTTAATTTAAAAAAGGCAGATTTGGGGAAATGAAGGGAATTAGTTAAAGTCAACTGGACTGAAGACCTCAAGGACTTAAATATGGAGGAGGCCTAGTATTTCTTCAAATCAACTATAGAACAAACTTGTAATTTGCATCACAAGCGGAGGGTGAGGATGCGGAAACTTGTAGGAAAAGTATCCAGACCTAGCTGTATGAATAACCACCTCAAAAAAGGTTATTAGGCGTAAACAAAGAGTCTATAGGGAATGGGAAAAAAAAGTTGATCACAAAGAAGCTACAACTAGGACGTTAAAGTGAGGAATAAAGTAAGTAGGAATAAACTGAGAATTGCTAAAAGTTAAGGTGAATTAGCTTTTGCCAAGAAAATTAAAATAAATAATAACAAGTTATATATAAAGAAAACAAGGAAGGTATGGGTTGCGCTACTATGCAATGTGCAGTGGAAGGAGATAAAGATAGTTTGGGGACCATACCTTGATTAAGTGAATACTTTGCCTTGGTTTTCAGTAAGGATGATAATTTTAAACATAGCAGGATGCCTGGGGGAGATAAGCATCTAGAAATGGAAATGACCACATCTGAGGTGAAAGAAAACGTCAAAGAGTTTAATGCATTGAAATAATAGATAACAGATCATTTCCATCCCAGAATTCTATAAGAACTGGCACATCCTGGTCTGGTAGCAAGGATTTTTAATACATTGATCTACTGAGGAGTACCACCACATGACTGGAGTGTAGATAATATTGCACCTATATTTAAGAATGTGCCGGTTTGGGGGTGGGGGCGGGAAATGGTCCAGGTAATTTACAGATCTGTTAATCTGGCCTCAGTGGTATGCCAGGCTTTAGAACAAACTGAAGGAAAGAATAATTAAATTGATGGAGTTCAAGGGGATGTAATGCAATATGGGTTTATCAAAGGTAGATCATGACAGACTAACTTGATTTCCTTCTTTGAGAAAATAATTGTGTGACATTCTATACCTAACCCCCATATTCCTCATTTATATATAATTGTGATCTTGCATATAAAGCATGCCATGTACGGTATCAGGGGAAAGGTTATGATCTGGTGAAAGTCACTGTTCTATCTAAATATGTATATAATTAGTGCATACAAAGTTAAAAGATTGTGTTGTATGGTTGCCAGTAAAATATGCTGTAAGTTGAGGAATCAGCCAGATATTAGCTCACCAGAGACGACAGTAAGGAAAGTAACCAACGCCTGGGCGGGTGTCAAACAACCATCAACAGCCATTGTCCAGCAATGGAGTTAAAATTCAATGACTCACCTACATAAGGCCACAGGAGAATTGCTCAATCTTGCCTGGGGATTCAGCGATGTCCACCAGACATGCCTGTACTTGTGTTCCCCAAGCACATGGGACTGAGGGTATAAAACAGATCACAGAGGCCACATGCTTGGCCTCTCTTCTTTTCCCACCTACGCTTCAAGCAACAAAAACACTCAGAAGACTGAAGACTCCAACAGAATGTACTGGCCCAGGTTTCAAGGGTGAAACCTGTATACTATGAACTGCAATATCCAGTGGGGTGAGAAACTGCTTTATCTAGATGTTGCCCAGTCTAGTAGGGTTGAGAGTTTAGACTTTGATGAAGTGGTGAACCAATTAATAAATTTAAAGTGCTCATCTTGAGCAGTGCAAAACAGTATATTCCTGAGGCACAGTGCTGGGAGCTGGGGGAATTTGGCTGGTGCCTTTCCCTGTGTGATTCATGAGTAGCTTTGGGAGCATTCATGCAATCTAGCTGGGTGTGGAGCTCCACATGTGGTGGGGCTGAGTGATAACAGCCCCTGGAGGGGTTTGCTGCTTGTCACTAGCAAAGCATTGTGAGAGACACCCTAGGGGAAGGCAGTGGTTGTTCTGAAAGATGAACTATTGGCCTGAGGGAGGTTACCAGTGGGGTTCCGCAAGTATCAGTCTTGGGACCAATATTAGTCAAGAAAGGTGTGGAACCATTACTGAACTGGGGTGGCAATCTAATGACAGATTATATAGAAAAATCTGAAGTACTCAATGCTTTTTTTGCCTCGGTCTTCACAGACAAGGTCAGCTCCCACACTGCTACATTGGGCAGCACAGTGTGGGGAGGAGGTGAGCAGCCCTAAGAGTTGAAAGAACAGGTTAAGGACTATTTATAATAGCTGGACATGCACAAGTCCATGGGGCTGGATCTAATGCATCTGAGGGTGCTGAGGGAGTTGGCTGATGTGATTGCGGAGCCATTGGCCATTATCTTTGGAAGACAGGCCAGCCTCACCTCAGTCCCTGGAAAACTCTTGGAGCAGGTCCTCAAGGAATCCATTTTGAAGCACTTGGAGGAGAGGAAGGTGATCAGGAACAGTCAACGTGGATTCACCAAGAGCAAGTCCTGCCTGACCAATCTGATTGCCTTCTATGATGAGATAACTGGCTCTGTGGATATGGGGAAAGCAGTGGACCTATTATACTTTGACTTTAGCAAAGCTTTTGATTTGGTCTCCCACAGTATACTTGTCAGCAAGTTAAAGAAGTATGGATTGGATGAATGAACTATAAGGTGGATAGAAAGCTGGCTAAATCGTTGGGCTCAACAGGTAGTGATCAACAGCTTGATATCTAGTTGGCAGCCGGTATCAAGCAGAGTGCCCCAGGAATCTGTCCTGGAGCTGGTTTTGTTCAACATCTTCATTAATGATCTTGATGATGGCATGGTTTGCACCCTCAGCAAGTTCATGGATGACACTAAGCTGGTGGGTGGGGGAGGGTGAGGTAGATACACTGGAGGGTAAGGATAGGCTCCAGAGTGACCTAGACAAATTGGAGGATTGGGCCAAAATACATCTTATGGGGTTCAATAAGGACAAGTGCGGAGTCCTGCACTTAGGACAGAAGAATGCCATGCACTGCTACAGGTTGGAGACCAACTGGATAAGCAGCAGTACTGCAGAAAAGGACTTGAGGATTACAGTGGATGAAAAGCTGGATATGAGTCAACAGTGTGCCCTTGTTGCCAAGAAGGCTAACATCATATTGGGCTGCATTAGTAGGAGCATTGCCAGCAGGTGGAGGGAAGTGATCATTCCCCTCTATTCGGCACTGGTGAGGCCAAATCTGGAGTATTGCATCCAGTTTTGGGCCCCCTACTACAGGTTGGAGAGAGTCCTGCAGAGAGCAACAAAAATGATCAGGTGGCTGGGACACATGACTTATGAGGAAAGGCTGAGGGAACTGGGCTTATTCAGTCTGCAGAAGAGAAGAGTGAGGGGGAATTTGATAGCAGCCTTCAACTATCTGAAGAGGGGTTCCAAAGAGGATGGAGCTAGGCTGTTCTCAGAGGTGGCAGATGGCAGAACAAGAAGAAATAGTCTCAAGTTGCAGTGGGGGAGGTCTAAGTTGGATATTAGGAAAAACCATTTCTCTAGGATGGTGGAGAAGCACTGGAATGGGTTACCTAGGGAAGTGGTGGAATCTCCATCCTTAGAGTTTTATAAGGCCTGGCTTGACAAAGCTCTGGCTGGGATGATTTAGTTGGGGTTGGTCCTGCTTTGAGCAGGGGTTTGGACTAGATGACCTCCTGAGTTCTCTTCCAACCTTAATCTTCTAATATTCTATGAAGGGAGATGTCTTGTACATGAATGTGTATTGGGGGAGTAACACATGGATCTATTCCATGTAGCAGAGTGAGAGGGTCCTGGTATGGCATTTTGTGCAGGTATGTAGATGTCATCACCACCTGTGCTTGTTGCAGTATCTTTCTTCATGTCTCTCTCTACTTTCTCTGTCATTGTTGACAACACTATATTTTACTTTTCACTCAGGCCACTCATATGCTGTGGAGTCATCTTTGTCACCTGCCTTCATGACACATACTGCTACATCTTCCTCCTCAACAGCTGTAAAATCACAGCTTTCTTTCTCTATCTTTCCCTAAAGCTAAAACTCTCACCCAGGCCCTCCTTATCTCTCATCATGGTTATTTTAAGCACTTTCTCAAAGGTCTCCCTGAAACTTATCTATCTTCTCCTCACCTCAAGTCCTCTAAAAATCCTTACAAGGTGCAGATGCTAAAATCATTTTCCTTACCTGTTCTGATTATTTCACCTGCCTCTTTTAATCCCTCTCCTGGTTTCCTCTCTTCTCCTGTATTGACTTCTTGTCCTTGACTTCAAGGATCTGTATAACTCTGCTCCACTTTACTTACCCACCTTTGTTTCTTCTTTCCATTACCTTCATGCTCTTTGTCCCATCAGTGAGTCCAGCTTTATATATCATTTGTTCCTTCTCCCACATATCTCTAGGGTGTGATTGCAGCTCAAGCCAATTTACCTGAGCTAGCTTTAATCTAGCTAACTGAGGTACTGGAGCAGTGAAGTCACAGAAGCATGCATTTCAACATGGGCCAGTCCTGTGACTAATTACCCAGGGTTCTGGGTAGGTATGTACAGCCCATGCTGAACACACACTCCTGTGGCTACACTGCTTCAGTACCCATGCTAGTTAGATTAAAGCTATTTTGGCTATGTCTACTGAAGCGGCAATCATACCCTGTGATTGCAGCATAGATATACCCTATGCTTTCCTCTTCAATACTCCTTTCACTTGTGGTGCCCTTCTTGTCCCTAGTCCACATGGTCACTGCCCTCTCTGCATTCAAGTTGATCTTGAAGACTGATATCTACCATGAGGAAATTTGATGACTAATAATGGCAAACTTGAGAGGCCCACTGGAGATAATGTCTATATTTAACATTATTTCAACAACAGTGGTGAAAGTGCTTTAGCAAAACATGACCAACCATTACCCAATCTAATATGATACAATAGCCCTTTCTCGTACACTCTGTTTTGTCTGCTTTAGATTGTAAAGTCTTTTGAGCAGGGACTACACTCTTTTTCTTGTTTGGTAAGTGCCTAACACATTGGCTCAAACAAATAATAAATTAAGAATATTAAGAATTTTCCTTAATTTAAATATTTTTCCATAAATGGGAGCTGCATCAAAATTACAATTTGATAGGTATATTATTTGTAAAAGAAAAAAAACAATACACAAACAATAGGATAACTACTCTGGGAACATTTGAATATTAGGCCTGGTCTACACTAGGCGTTTATGTCGAAGTTAGCGCCGTTACATCGAATTAACCCTGCACCCGTCCACACCGCGAAGGTATTTAGTTCGATATAGAGGTCTCTTTAATTCGACTTCTGTACTCCTCCCCGACGAGGGGAGTAGCGCTAAATTCGACATGGCCATGTCGAATTAGGCTAGGTGTGGATGGAAATCGATGCTAATAGCTCCGGGAGCTATCCCACAGTGCACCACTCTGTTGACGCTCTGGACAGCAGTACGAGCTCGGATGCTCTGAACAGCCACACAGGAAAAGCCCCGGGAAAATTTGAATTTGAATTCCTTTTCCTGTCTGGCCAGTTTGAATCTCATTTCCTGTCTGGACATTGTGGCGAGCTCAGCAGCACTGGCAATGATGCAGAGCTCTCCAGCAGTGATGGCCGTGCAATCTCAGAATAGAAAGAGGGCCCCAGCATGGACTGATCGGGAAGTCTTGGATCTCATCGCTGTGTGGGGTGATGAGTCCGTGCTTTCCGAGCTGCGCTCCAAGAAACGGAATGCAAAGATCTACGAGAAGATCTCTAAAGACATGTCAGAGAGAGGATACAGCCGGGATGCAACGCAGTGCCGCGTGAAAATCAAGGAGCTGAGACAAGGCTACCAGAAGACCAAAGAGGCAAACGGACGCTCCGGATCCCATCCCCAGACATCCCGTTTCTACGAGGCACTGCATTCCATCCTAGGTGCGGCCGCCACCACTACCCCACCAGTGACCGTGGACTCTGAGGATGGGATATTGTCCACGGCCGGATCCTCGGACATGTTAGCGGACGGGGAAGATGAGGAAGGAGAAGAGGTGGACGAGGCAGTCGACAGCACTCACAACGCTGGTTTCCCCGACAGCCAGGATCTCTTCATCACCCTTACAGAGATCCCCTACCAACCGTCCCCAGCCGTTACCCCGGACACAGAATCTGGGGAAGGATCAGCCAGTAAGTGTTGTAAACATCTAAACATTTATTTTTAACAGAACAGGAATATTAACAATTAAAAAAATGGGTTTCTCATGATTAGTTTGCCCTAGGCGCTTAACGGTTCAGTCATGGGCAGTGCAACTATTGAAAAAAAAATCTAGCAATGTCCAGTTTTGCATGATTGTCCTGCCCAAGCCGCTCTACTGTTTAGTCACTGCTACAGCAGCTAGAGTAAAATGCGGTCTATATGTCCGGGGATGGAGCAGAAATCCTCCTGTGACATCTCAAGGAAGCTCTCCTGGAGGTAATTGGAAATCCGTTGCATTAGGTTCCTGGGGAGAGCGGCCTTATTGGGTCCTCCGTAGTACGACACGTTGCCGCGCCACGAGACAAGCAAGTACTCGGGAATCATTGCTCTGCACAGCAGGGCGGCATACGGCCCTGGTCTTTGGAGGCTTTCCCGGAGCATTCTCTCTTTCTCGCTGTCAGAGATCCTCATGAGGGTGATGTCGCTCATGGTGACCTGCTTTGAATGAGGTAGGGGAATGTTAGTGTTGGGACTGCTTTACCGTTCCTTTACAGAACTGTAACCGCTGGTTTGCAGCCACGCGGTGGAGGCGGGAGAGGGGCAGCCGAAAGGGATCGTTCCCGGGGACAGCCGCGAGGGTGTGGGACAGGAGCAGAGTTCCTGCTTGCCGGATTGCTGGCAGCAGGGACCGACATTGATTTCAATGTGAAATGAGGCCATTGCTAATATTAAAGTTTTAAGCTGCCACGAGTCTACGGCTTACCATGTCTGCCTGCAACAGAAATTCCGTTGTCCTGACACGGTTCTCAAATGTGCTGTGCAAGACCCCAGGCACTGAATGCGAAGGCCGAGAATTCGACCTTGTGCTGAGTGCGCATGTGATAGGTGCTGTGCATGGTCTTGTTCACAGAGAAAGACTATGTTCTTTGTTCACAACTACATTTATCTTTCTGAGGAATTCACTCCCTTTTTCCCATTCCCACAGCCCCATCTGCGACTGTCTCACAACCTAGCCTGGCATCACACTCCCAGAGGCTAGCGAGGATTAGGCATAGGAAGAAGAGGACACGGGAGGACATGTTCTCAGAGCTTATGGCCTGCTCCCGAGCCCAGGCAGCACAGCAGACCCAGTGGCGGTTTTAAGTAAAATCGAACTACTCTCGTAGTGTAGACAAGGCCTAAGGCCTCGAACAAGGTAGTTCGATTTTACTTAAATCGAATTTTTGGAATCGATATTGCAAAGTCGAACGTGTGTGTCCACACTAAGGACAGTAATTCGACTTTGTGAGTCCACACTAACGGGGAAAGCGTCGACATTGGAAGCTGTGCACTGTGGGCAGCTATCCCACAGTTCCCGGAGTCCCCGCTGCCCATTGGAATTCTGGGTGGAGCCGCAAATGCCTTCTGGGTAAAAAAAATGTGTCCAGGGTGCTTTTGGGTAACTGTCGTCATCCGTCCATCACTCCCGCCCTCCCTCCCTGAAAGCGCCGGCGGGAAATCAGTTCGCGCACTTTTCTAGTCAGTGACAGCGCGGACGCCACAGCACTGTGAGCATGGAGCACACTGCGACCATCGCTGCAGTTGTGGCCGCTCTCAACGCCTCGCAGCTTATCATACACCTTTCCCTGAGGCAGATGCAGATAAGTCAGGCGAGGAGGCTACGTCACCGCGGTGATGGCCTGAAGTCTGAGAGTAGCACAGACCTCTCAGAAAGCAGGGGACCCAGCGCCGAGGACATCACGGTCGCAATGGGTCATGTTGATGCCGTGGAACGGCGATTCTGGGCACGGGAAACAAGCACTGAGTGGTGGGACCGCATAGTGCTGCAGGTCTGGGATGAATCCCAGTGGCTGCGAAACTTTCGCATGCGGAAGGGAACTTTCCTGGAACTTTGTGAGTTGCTGTCCCCTGCCCTGAAGCGCAATGACACCCGGATGCGAGTAGCCCTGACTGTCCAGAAGCGAGTGGCCATAGCCCTCTGGAAGCTTGCAACGCCAGACAGCTACCGGTCAGTCGCGAACCAGTTTGGGGTGGGCAAATCTACTGTGGGGGTTGTTGTGATGCAAGTAGCCAAGGCAATCATTGATGTACTGCTGCCAAAGGTAGTGACCCTGGGAAACGTGGAGGCGATCATAGATGGCTTCGCAGCGATGGGATTCCCAAACTGCGGTGGGGCCATAGATGGAACTCACATCCCTATCCTGGCACCGGACCACCAGGCTAGCCAGTACATTAACAGAAAGGGCTACTTTTCCATGGTGCTGCAAGCACTGGTGGACCACAGGGGACGTTTTACAAACATCTACGTCGGATGGCCGGGCAAGGTTCATGACGCTCGTGTTTTCAGGAACTCTGGTCTGTTTAGACGGCTGCAGCAAGGTATTTACTTCCCGGACCTCAAAATAACTGTTGGGGATGTGGAGATGCCTATAGTCATCCTCGGGGACCCAGCCTACCCGCTAATGCCCTGGCTCATGAAGCCCTATACTGGCGCCCTGGACAGTGAAAAAGAACTCTTCAACTACCGGCTGAGCAAGTGCAGAATGGTGGTGGAGTGTGCTTTTGGCCGTCTCAAGGGGAGATGGAGAAGCTTGCTGACTCGCTGTGATCTCAGCGAAACCAATATCCCCATTGTTATAGCAGCTTGCTGTGTGCTCCACAATCTCTGTGAGAGCAAGGGGGAGACCTTTATGGCGGGGTGGGAGGTTGAGGAAAATAGCCTGGCTTCTGATTACGCACAGCCAGACAGCCGGGCGATTAGAAGAGACCAGCGGGACGCGCTGTGCATCCGGGAGGCTTTGAAAGCTAGGTTCCTGAGTGAGCAGGGTAACCTGTGACTGTAAAGTTTGTGTACAGAGAAGCCGAACCTGCCCCCGTTTCTTTACCCAGTTAATGTTGCCTATCCTCTCCAGTTACATACCCCCTTCTCCCCCCCTTCCAACACACGTTTCGAAATAAAATCAGTTCTACTTTGTTAATGAACACCGTTTTCTTTACTACTGTTTTCGCGGGAATTTTTTAAAACTGGGATGCGGATTGTGGTGCGGAGCGGGTGTAGTGTAGTGACGCAAAGAAAGCTTCTAAACTCAAGGATTGACAGGCTCCGCTGTGGTGGGCTGGTTCTTTCAACGGAGCCTGTCACCCCTCCTGATCGGGACTGTGTGTATGGGGGGGCTATGTGACTTTGTGGCAGGGGGAGGACGGTTACAGATCTCCTGCTGTGTGGCTCTGTGATCCTGCATAAGGACCGCCGCTTAAGATCTGTAACTGCCCTCCCCCGCCACAAAGTCACAGAGCAACCCACCCCCCACTACAGAACATGAAAACCACCTCCCAGACTGACCAGGGCAACTAGTCACTGCACTGTGTATGTGCCCTGCTGCTGTACCTGCCCCCGCCTATGTACCCTGCCAAAGGTGACTGTCCTGTCCAATTACCATCCCCCTTTCCCCCCCTCCTCCAAAAGAACATGATGGAAACATTAGTTAACAGAAACATATTTTTTATTATCAACTACACATGGAACTGGGAGGTGAAACTTGGACGGGGGCTTGTGTCAGGCGGGAAGGAAAGAACTTGTCAAATTTTGGGGAATGAGAGCCTTCTGCTACTAGAGCTCTCTGCAGGGGTGGAGTGAGAGTTGGCGTGGACTCTGCCGCCTCTCCTTCTGTGCACTTTGGGTGAGGGGGGTATGGGACTTGGTGGCGGGGGAGGGCGGTTAGAGATGGACTGCAGTGGGGCTCTGTCCTCCTGCAGAACATCCACAAGGCGCCGGAGCGTGTCCGTTTGCTCCCTCAGTAGTCCAAGCAGGGTTTGAGTCGCCTGCTGGTCTTCCTGCCGCCACCTCTCCTCCCGATCGATGTTTGCTTGCTGCATTTGGGACAAGTTCTCCCGCCACTGGGTCTGCTGTGCTGCCTGGGCTCGGGAGCAGGCCATAAGCTCTGAGAACATGTCCTCCCGTGTCCTCTTCTTCCTATGCCTAATCCTCGCTAGCCTCTGGGAGTGTGATGCCAGGCTAGGTTGTGAGAGTCGCAGATGGGGCTGTGGGAATGGGAAAAAGGGAGTGAATTCCTCAGAAAGATAAATGTAGTTGTGAACAAAGAACATAGTCTTTCTCTGTGAACAAGACCATGCACAGCACCTATCACATGCGCACTCAGCACAAGGTCGAATTCTCGGCCTTCGCATTCAGTGCCTGGGGTCTTGCACAGCACATTTGAGAACCGTGTCAGGACAACGGAATTTCTGTTGCAGGCAGACATGGTAAGCCGTAGACTCGTGGCAGCTTAAAACTTTAATATTAGCAATGGCCTCATTTCACATTGAAATCAATGTCGGTCCCTGCTGCCAGCAATCCGGCAAGCAGGAACTCTGCTCCTGTCCCACACCCTCGCGGCTGTCCCCGGGAACGATCCCTTTCGGCTGCCCCTCTCCCGCCTCCACCGCGTGGCTGCAAACCAGCGGTTACAGTTCTGTAAAGGAACGGTAAAGCAGTCCCAACACTAACATTCCCCTACCTCATTCAAAGCAGGTCACCATGAGCGACATCACCCTCATGAGGATCTCTGACAGCGAGAAAGAGAGAATGCTCCGGGAAAGCCTCCAAAGACCAGGGCCGTATGCCGCCCTGCTGTGCAGAGCAATGATTCCCGAGTACTTGCTTGTCTCGTGGCGCGGCAACGTGTCGTACTACGGAGGACCCAATAAGGCCGCTCTCCCCAGGAACCTAATGCAACGGATTTCCAATTACCTCCAGGAGAGCTTCCTTGAGATGTCACAGGAGGATTTCTGCTCCATCCCCGGACATATAGACCGCATTTTACTCTAGCTGCTGTAGCAGTGACTAAACAGTAGAGCGGCTTGGGCAGGACAATCATGCAAAACTGGACATTGCTAGATTTTTTTTTCAATAGTTGCACTGCCCATGACTGAACCGTTAAGCGCCTAGGGCAAACTAATCATGAGAAACCCATTTTTTTAATTGTTAATATTCCTGTTCTGTTAAAAATAAATGTTTAGATGTTTACAACACTTACTGGCTGATCCTTCCCCAGATTCTGTGTCCGGGGTAACGGCTGGGGACGGTTGGTAGGGGATCTCTGTAAGGGTGATGAAGAGATCCTGGCTGTCGGGGAAACCAGCGTTGTGAGTGCTGTCGACTGCCTCGTCCACCTCTTCTCCTTCCTCATCTTCCCCGTCCGCTAACATGTCCGAGGATCCGGCCATGGACAATATCCCATCCTCAGAGTCCACGGTCACTGGTGGGGTAGTGGTGGCGGCCGCACCTAGGATGGAATGCAGTGCCTCGTAGAAACGGGATGTCTGGGGATGGGATCCGGAGCGTCCGTTTGCCTCTTTGGTCTTCTGGTAGCCTTGTCTCAGCTCCTTGATTTTCACGCGGCACTGCGTTGCATCCCGGCTGTATCCTCTCTCTGACATGTCTTTAGAGATCTTCTCGTAGATCTTTGCATTCCGTTTCTTGGAGCACAGCTCGGAAAGCACAGACTCATCACCCCACACAGCGATGAGATCCAAGACTTCCCGATCAGTCCATGCTGGGGCCCTCTTTCTATTCTGAGATTGCACGGCCATCACTGCTGGAGAGCTCTGCATCATTGCCAGTGCTGCTGAGCTCGCCACAATGTCCAGACAGGAAATGAGATTCAAACTGGCCAGACAGGAAAAGGAATTCAAATTCAAATTTTCCCGGGGCTTTTCCTGTGTGGCTGTTCAGAGCATCCGAGCTCGTACTGCTGTCCAGAGCGTCAACAGAGTGGTGCACTGTGGGATAGCTCCCGGAGCTATTAGCATCGATTTCCATCCACACCTAGCCTAATTCGACATGGCCATGTCGAATTTAGCGCTACTCCCCTCGTCGGGGAGGAGTACAGAAGTCAAATTAAAGAGACCTCTATATCGAACTAAATACCTTCGCGGTGTGGACGGGTGCAGGGTTAATTCGATGTAACGGCGCTAACTTCGACATAAACGCCTAGTGTAGACCAGGCCTTAGATTCCCTGTCAATATTGGTCACTTATACAGAGTGGTAGCAGTGCTCTTTTTTCTAACTTCATAAGAGTTGCTACCCTAATTCCTGATTTAAATGCTCCAAATAATTTATGAAATAGATCCCATTTAGCTGACTGGGTTTAAAGGTCTTCCTTAATGAAGTTACTGTTCAGTGCCCCATACTCGTTCTACTTCTTGCAACTTATATTCAGAAGTTTATTTTTATGATATTTTGTGGATTTGGCATGTCTCAAAACCCACAAGACAATGAAACATGATCTGAACACTGATGCTATTGTATTTAAAACAATGCAATAATAACTTAAATATAAACACAGAAGCTTTACAGACAATGTCATATGAAATACTGAGGCTTGGTCTACAGCTCAAACTTAGGTCAACCTATCTACATTGATCAGGACTGTGAAAAATTTCATGTCCAATGAGATGTAGCTAAATCAACCTAACCCCCACTGTAGATGCAGCTAGGTTGACAGAATAATTCTTCCATTGACCTAGCTACCACATCTCGAGGAAGTGGATTTACTATAGTGGTAGAAAACCCCTTTATGTCTCTGTAGTAATTCTCTACACTACAGCACTGTAACTTGCAACACTACAGCTGTGCCAATATAGCGCTTGCAGTGTAGACATACGCTCTGCTATGCATTTGAAATGCTAAAAAATAATCCTTCTTAGGCATCAAAATGACTGGCTAGAATCGTTACTCAAGTAGAATTAATAATATGACACTTAAGTAGCACTTTGCAAATATTAATTAATCCAATCAACATTTAACATAATCTCAGTTACTGCTACAGCAAAGCTTTAATTTCCCTTTGAACTCATGGGAAATGTTGTTTGATTGTCACTGGTCTTAAATTGTGTGCCAATTACCATGGCAAATGTCTGACCACATTACAAGTGGGAGCTGATGAAGGTAATGATTAGTGAGCATATATCCTCTTTCTATCATGAAACTGTGCATAGACTGGTCACCCATAAAATCTTCTCAATTGCCTAAAGGCTAGATTTTGACACCCCTACTGATCCCAGTGGAATAATTAATAGAATAAGGTATCGGAACATAAGTATGGCTGTCAGTAATTAGCTCTTGGATAATTAAATAATGCTACTCGGGGCTTTTGTTGGGAATACTGTAAATCCTGAGGGTATCTTACTGATTTACATGACAAAAATTGGTTAGGGAAGTGACCTTGAAACATCTGTGACTTTTACAAGTGTATGAATAACTATTTAGAAAAATAATATACATTTTGTTATCACTTTGGCAGATTGATTGAAACACTGGTAAGAACACTTTCTGTATTGTCTACCACTAGACTAGAGGAAAAAGATACAAGGAGAGACAGAGTTTTAAGCTGCTAATTGCCTTGAAGATGTTTCTGCCAAGGGGAGGGTTGGTGTATGTAAAAGAATAAGAAAGTAGAAGAGGGATAGCTAGGTCACATGGACAAACAATGATAAAATGTGTGATTGAGCCAAATTTGCCATAACTCATTGGTGGTTTAACATGATAAAACCACTGTCCTAGAATCTTTGAAAATGATATCTACAAATATATTTGGTAAGTTACTTGATGCATTTTGGGAGAGTCCTAAGTTCAAAGCTGCATTCTTTATCACATAGGGTTTAATTGTTATGGTTTCTCCCAATGTACTCTTAGTATACTTTAACATACTCTGGCTTTTGCACATTATCATCATAAGAACCTATGATGTAGAGAACAGACAGAAAGTGCATAGTTCAGAAGTAAGTGTAGATTCCCCATAAGTCAGAGGTGTTTAGATCCACAGTTTTATTTGAGGACTGTCACTTTAAATAATAATTTGATATTTTAAAATAAGAAAATAAATGCAAATACTGTCCAAAAATATATTCATTTGTAAGTAAAGACACATAGGTTAGTAGCTGTCTGTGTTAAGAAAAATCAACTTTTAAAACAGATTTAACAGCTTCCCAAATGCTTTGTGTAGCAAGTCAATTTTCAACTACCTCTCTATAGGTAAGAAATGAGAAATTTTGAGGCCAATTGAACACTAAATTCCCCAAATATTTCACAATTATAGAAACATCTGTGCTAAATAACTTAGTGCAAATCCACCATCAACATTAATAGTGTTAAACAGTCCTCAAAATTTCTCATTTCTCCCTGAATGGATATGTTTAAAATGTATAAAATATAAAGTGCGTTAAAAACATTTCATATGTAAAGGCCCTAAAGGAGTTACTCTAATCTCTTATGTAAATAATATACATTTAACTATATGAAGGCTTTTGCATTAGGCTACTGGGGAAAAGATGTATATCAAAACAGCCCTGTGGAGCCGTTGATTTAATCCATTATTATCTCCAGATATTTCTGTTTAAGCCTGGATTTTGAGTAATGAGAAGATATTAAGTAAATGAGACAACATTACAATGCAATGTTATCAGATATTGGAACTGTATATATTTCTGTAATCATTTGGCTTTCTGCCTGTTTTGCCTCAGAACTGAGCATAATGCTCTCTTCCCCAATTGTGGAAAAAATAATCATAATGTCTTAACATTAGTCTCAATTTGTGAAGAGTAAGAGAATGAAGACATGGGTTCATATCCTTGGCTCATGTAAATAGTCATTGTTCCATTGAATTAAAGAGAATTACGCTTATTTACACCACTGACTTCAGTGAGAGCTGCATCTATGACACTGAAGGCAGATTTGGCCCCAGTTTCTTGAAATTAGAAAATACCAGAAATGTTTTCAGGAACATAAACTTTACAATTGTTTCTGTGCAAATATCAGTAGAGTGAGGGGAGTAATATATTAGTCAGTTTAAAATCCAAGTGAATACAGAACCTGATGTGTACTTACTATCGAGACTATTGTTCCTATAAATGTGTGAGGACTGTTTTAAAGTAAAATATAATTGTTTTGAAATCTGACTGCAAACACTAAATGCATGTTATCAAGATCTTTGCATAATCACTTACTATAGGGCAAAATGAGTACAGAATACTACTGTTATGATTTATACCAACATTGCCCTGATGTAAATGACCACACAAGTTTCAGGGCACTGGAGAAGCAGGTCTGAATGCTTGTTTTATATCCATTGTTTTATAACCATTTCAACAAAGTCTTGGGGTGAAAAATGTTAAAATTATTTGAAATCAAAATGGAGCATTTCATTTTGACTGTTTCATTTCATTCCAATTGTAATGTTTCATTTTGACATTTAATTACTTTTAAAATTTGTACATGAGTAATGTGTTAATAATATGCCGGATATTTAATATTTATATTATAATATTTTGACATTGCCAACATGAAATGTTTGTTAAGGTCATTTTAATGTTGCTAAATTGAAATATTTTGTAATTTCTGTTTTGCAAAATATTTCAAGATGTTAATTTTTGGTACACCTCTACCCCGATATAACGTGACCCAATATAACATGAATTCGGATATAACGCGGTAAAGCAGTGCTCCGGGGGGGCGGGGCTGCACACTCCGGTGGATCAAAGCAAGTTCGATATAACGCGGTAAGATTTTTTGGCTTCCGAGGACAGCGTTATATCGGGGTAGAGGTATACTGATTTCCTTCTAGCTCTCCTCCTGGCAGGAGGTGGGGGAAGGTTATCTTTTATTCTAAAGATCACTGCAAGAGCCATTTGGTTTAGACACTTTTTAAAGACTGCAGCTGAGATTCATTTATGGAATATAATGGATGCTGCAATCTTCATCAACTGAGCTCCAGAGAAGCCTTGGCTTTTTCAATCTAAAGATTCCACACTGGCAAAAAAAAAAAAAAAAGGCTCTTTTGGAGGTTACAGATTGGCAGGTAAATAACTGGAAAATGCTCCTACTCTTCCATATTTTTCTTACCAGACCTAGAGCATTATGTGTAATAGGATGGGAAGATTGGGTTAGATGACAGAAAGTAGTAGATATTTAGTAAAAAGGTGGAAATAAAAGGCCGTGTCTGTTAGTAATAAGATCTTTTGCAATGCATTGTAAATATGTGGATGAATGGTTATTCTCATTCCTAAATGTATATGATTTGTCTATTTAGCAGATTGTAGTTCAGTGTGACTTTCAGACAGAAGCAGAAGGAAGAATGTGGGCTAGTAGATAGGACACTAGAGTGAGAATTAGGAGCTTGTCTACATGAGAACATCCAGGAAAATTAACCCGAGTTAACTAAAGATGTGAATTTGAACTGGATAAATTAAATCACTGATTAAATACTGTTGTTCAGAATTAAAGTTGCCTTACATTGGTTTAATTTAATTCACTTTGAAAGGGAATTAAACTTGACTGAATTAAGGCCACTTTAATTCTGAATGAGAGTGTTCAAGCAAGGGTTTAATAGGTTTAACTAATCCACTTCAAATGTCCACCTTTAGTTAATTCAGGAATTTGATATGGATTAGTTAAATCATATAATAATGTTAATTACAGTGCACTCTTCCAGTATATTCTATATAATGTATGTAAACCAAGGAAAATCTTAACCTCCATCATTAGTGTGCTCAGCAAAGACAATAGTTGCATAGCAGAACCAGTTGATGGGTAAAAGAACATAGATTTCAGTTTATTGGCAATTTCAAAAACAAAACAAAACCAGAATCCCACAACTTCATTTCAGGTCAGACCAAAAATTAAAATGTTCATCGAATCAAAAAGTAAATAAATAAAATAAATCATTGCAGGTCACATTGATCAGTTTGTTTCAGTAAAATTGAAATGTTTCATTTTGATTTCAATAATTTGTAAACATTTTTGACTTTTCTAAAAATAAAATGAAAGGAAATTTTGTAACAGTCATTTCATATGAAAAAAAATGAAATGTTTTGTTTCAAAGTTGTCAAAACTGAATGTTTTGATTTTTTTAAATTTTATTTTATTTTTCAAAATGAAAAATTCAGCAAAATTAACATGTCTTCATGAAACATTGCCCTGTTGTTGAATCTAAATTTTTGATTTAAAAAATAAGAAGTTTGTACAAAAATGTTCTCAGTCTACTCACTATATTTGCACTTTCAATGATATTCCGAATTCTGCCACTCCTGATGCAAGGAAAGCTGCTATTTTCTAATTTGCTTAATTTTGCAAACACGCCATTAACATTCATTTTAACCTTTCATTAAATATACAGAAAAGAAGGGAAAATAGTTAAAGCACTTTAAATGCAAAGTACTAAGTGGGGATTTTCATTTTAACAACATCCCTTGTTCCCTTTCCTTTTAGATAAAGATTAAAAAAGAAAACCAGCTTGTTGTATGACAGTCTTTCCGATGATATTAAAGATGGTAATTGTCCTTTTGGGGAAAAGAGAAAAAACTAGTTGAGATGAGCAGGAGCTCTTGATATTATTATAGTTCAACTACAATCCCATTTCCTAAAAGAGAAAACAAGAGAAACACACACGAGACAAAAGGAAAAAAGGAACAGCAACTTCTGTGTCTGGTGTTGACTCTCACTTGCAACCTCACTGTTGGAAAAACACAAGTGTGGAACACACCCTTACCAGCCACTTTCAGACCTGGCAAACTTGTACCATCATAGGGTTGCTTAGGGAATTGTTTTTATCTGCGTTTATGGTTACGGCAGGGATTGGCAACCTTTGGCTTACCCTAGCGGGCCGGGCCGGTTTGTTTAGCTGCCACGTCCGCAGGTTCAGCTGATTGCTGCGGGAAGTGGCAGCCAGCACATCCCTCGGCTCACGCTGTTTCCTGCAGCTCCCATTGGCCTGGAGCAGTGAACCGCAGCTAGTGGGAACTGCGATTGGCTGAACCTGCAGACGCAGCAGCTAAACAAACCGGCCCGGCATGCCAGGGTGCTTACCCTAGCGACGCTGCGTGCCAAAGGTTGCGGATCCCTGGGTTACAGGCTCACAGCACTGTGGCAAAATATCCTGTGCTAGGCAACTAATCTAGACTCTCGTTAAACAAAAGGAGAAAGAGGGAGAAGGCTTATAATGAAAATTCTAGATATTTGTAATCAAATGTTGAGAACTTTGGACCCACAAAGCTCTAATAAAAGGAACATTCAGATCATGATCCTTCTGCCACTGTCTTAAATAGCAAAGCTCCCTGGCTGCAGTAGGAGCATGAGCAGTCTTCTCTTGCAGTAATTAGGATTTCAGTGGGAATTCCTCATATGAAGGACTTTCTGGAACAGGCCCTTTAACTCTTCGTATTATTATACTGTTCCTCAGACAAAAAACTGAAACCGGTCAATTCTCCTGACCTTGAAGCTGCAACTATAAACAAAACTATCTTTCAATCTCTTAAAATATTGGGACATAAAATAACCCGACTCCGTGTCCAAGAAAATAGATTTCATTTGCCCAGAGAAGTTAGAAAGGCATGCACAGGCGATTTTCTCTTGGGGAATTTGCATCTTGCTGAAGGAACATAATTATTAAGCCATGTTTCTCCAGGTAAAATTGTTCCCTTGGGAAAACACAGTACATAAATTGTAGACTGATATTTTGAGTGAAAGGGAGTATAACTCCTTTAATTAAAGGTCAAGTGCTACCAGGAAAATAAGATTTAAACTTTGCAAATCATTAAGCATTATGCTTGACAGCAGCAATAGTGTTCTTTACAATGAGTTGGAAGAGAATATCCCATGTAAGTAGATCCAATGTGACGTTAAAGAACTGTTCTGTCTCTAACTAGAACTGCATAGCATATCAAGAGTTTAATAACTCTGGTCATATTAGCTATGCCTGATATCAACCATATGATCTTTCAGGGGCTTGATTCTTTGATTTTATCAAATGTCCTTTGCTGCTGATGGTAAAATGTCAACATTTCACAGGGTTTCTTTGCAAAGATACTTCGAAGGGGCAAGTTCTCTCCACCCCCATGGGAAAAAGTGAGGTATTCTCTGTAAATCATTATTCTGGCAGGGTTCCTCATCAGGAACTTGATCATATCTGTCTTTAAAGACTGAAAAATAAAGTGTGGGGGATCTTAGTAGTAAATGTCAAGATCTTTTCTTACATACAAACTTTCACAGCCCATAGACTGGCTTCCCTTTGAGACTCATTTTTGGTCCTCTGGTGCATTCTCTTCAAGTGGGAGGCCTGTACCCTTATTTCCCTTTTGGAGTGGCACCCTGCAATCCAACCACTTTCTGATGGGTGTCCGGGTTACCCCTCCTGGATGTACACCATGCTACCTAGCAGGTTCATCTGGGCTTTTTTTGTAGTGAGAGTACTTCGATCTCCCTGGACACTCAATAACAGACTTAAAAGTGGCCATTCTTCAACAAAAAACTTCAAAAACAGACTTCAATGAGAAACTGCAGAACTGGAATTAATTTGACAGCATCAAATTAGGCCTGAATAAAGATTGGGAGTGGCTGGGTCACTACAAAAAATAATTTTCCCTCTGTTGATATTCACCCCTTCGTGTCAACTGTTGGGAATGGGCCACATCCACCCTAATTGAATTGGCCTCATTAGCACTGACCCCCCACTTGGTCCCATCTTTTCATGTGCTGTATATTTATACCTATTTACTTTATTTTTCACTCCATGCATCTGATGAAGTGGGTTATAGCCCACAAAAGCTTATGCCCAAATAAATTTGTTAGTCTCTAAGGTACCATAAGGACTCCTCGTTGTTTTTGCTGATACAGACTAATATGGCTGCCCCTCTGAAAAGTATGATTGATTTTTCTTAAACTGTATACAGTGCATAGAGAAGTAAATTTAAAAATAACTAAAAACCTTATTGTTTCACCTATGCTTGGCAAGTGCCTCAGCTACCAGAGGGTCTTTTGAGCTCAGCGCTGGCCTTGGGAAGAGGAAAAAAAAATCTTAATCTGGACTGTTCCAACAGATAGTTTCTTCCCCGAATTGATGGCCCATTGCTAGCTTAACTCCTTTGAAGAGGGTGCCTGAGAGGCTGTTTTACCTGTGCCCTTGTTTTACCTTTCCTGCTTCCTTTCCTAACAACCCCCTTTTATAGCCTCCTTGGATTTTACTACATGCATTCAGGCCAAACTGAACAGAAGAACAGGGACATTTACAACATTAGTAAGAAATAATATAGATATTGTTCCAATTTGTTTCACAAACAAAATGCCAACTTTTAATAGTATACATAAAAGCTGATAATGAGATAATGAATTTGCAAAGAAAATGTACACTTCTAAAGGAAAGGATAGTAGTAATAGAGCTCAGAGAAGCACAACTATAGACAATGAGGAAAACACAGATATTGAATCCAGTCTGAAGAGGTGGCACTCTGGTTGATTGCTCATAATTTAACTGGAAATCATAAAAAAGGGTTTTTTGTTTTGTTTTTGTTTTGTTTTCTTATCAGTAATATTACTCTAAGCTTATGGGCTGCTAAAGTACTTAGTACCAGCAGCTAATCAGAAGGATAAATCATAGGAGAAGCCTATCCAAAATATGCTTGCTTATCAATGCAAAGTGTTAATCCCTACAAACCCAAACCATTGATTATTTTAGTGGTGGGTTTTGCTTTCACCATCCAAATCAGAAAAAAATAAGTAGAGTTGTCTCCAACTATACTACACCTTTAAAGCAACTACCCACAAGTTGTTTGCCTGGGACATTTCTAAATGAGGCACTTTATCAATGGTACTTATATGGTGCTAATCACTCTCAGCTAGAGTAGCTTGTGGATTGTGGAGTGATGCTGTAGATTGGTTTCTGGATTGCAAAGTGACTGAACCAAGATAAACATATCTGAAAAAAGTTTTAACTTATCCCGTCTGCATGTGAAGTACCATTAGGAGAACAGATAACCAAGATAAATAAACTGGAGCTCAGAGGAAAAATAGCAGACATATACTGAAGCAGGGTTAAAAAAAGGTCTATTGCAAAGCAAAACTATAAAGCTTCTCTTAAAAACTAGGGCTGTCCATTAATTAATCACAGTTAACTCATGCGATTAACTGAAAAAAATAATTGCAATTTAAAAAATTATTCGCAGTTTTAATCACACCATTAAACAATAGAATATCAAATGAAATGTATTAAATATTTTGGATGTTTTCTACATTTTCAAATATATTTATTTCAATTACAACACAGAATACAAAGTGTACAGTGCTCACTTTATATTATTTTTATTACAAATATTTGAACTGTAAAAATGATAAACAAAAGAAATAGGATTTTTTCATTCACCTCATACAAGTAATGTAGTGCAATTTCTTTATCATGAAAGTGCAACTTCAAATGTAGAATTTTTTTTGTTACGTAACAAAAACAAAACAATGTAAAACTTTAGAGCCTACAAGTCCACTGAGTTCTACTTCTTGTTCAGCCAATCACTGAGACAAAGAAGTTTGTTTACATTTACGGGAGATAATGCTGCAACTTCTTATTTATAATGACACCTGAAAGTGAGAACAGGCATTTGCATGGCACTTTTGTAGCCGACATTGTAAGGTATTTACATGCCAGATATGCTAAACATTCATATGCCTCTTCAAGCTTCGGCCACCATTCTAGAGGATAATGCTTCCATGCTGATGCTACCAGCAGAAGGTTGATTAAATTTTTGACTGAACTTCTTGGGGGTTTTACCCTCATTCTGCCATATATTTCATGTTATAGCAGTCTCGGATGATGACCCAGCACATGTTGTTCATTTTAAGAACACTTTTACTGCAGATGTGACAAAATGCAAAGAAGGTACCAATGTGAGATTTCTAAAAATAGCTACAGCACTCGACTCAAGGTTTAAGAATCTGAAGTGCCTTCCAAAATCTGAGAGGGCTGAGGTGTGGAGCATGCTTTCAGAAGTCTTAAAAGAGCAACACTCTGATATGGAAACTACAGAATCCGAACCACCAAAAAAGAAAATCAACCTTCTGCTGGTAGCATCTGACTCAGATGATGAAAGTGAACATGCGTTGGTCTGTACTGCTTTGGATCCTTATCAAGCAGAACCCCTCCTTAACATGGACGTATGTCCTTTGGAATGATGATAGAAGCATGAAGGGACATATGACTCTTTAATGCATCTGGCACACAATATCTTGCAACATCAGCTACAACAGTGCCATGTGAATACCTGTTTTCACTTTCAGGTGACATTGTAAACAATAGGTGGGCAGCATTATCTCCTGTAAATGTAAGCAAACCTATTTGTCTGAGAGACTGACTGAACGAGAAGTAGGATTGAGTGGACTTGTAGGCTCTAAAGTCTTACATTGTTTTATTTTTGAATGCAGTTATTTTTTGTACATAATTCTATATGTGTAAGTTCAGTGTTCGTGATAAAGAGTTGGTATTACACTACATGGATGAGGTGAATTGAAAAATACTATCTTTCATTATTATAGCACAAATATTTGTAATAAAAATAAAGTGAGCACTGTACACTTTGGTTTGTACTTGAATTGAAATCAATATATTTGAAAATATAAAATATAAAAAACATCCAAAATATTTAAATAAATTGTATTCTATTATTGTTTAACAGTGTAATTAATCGCACAACAGCCCTACTAAAAAACTATCATTATAATAAATTCTGATTTCTATGTGCCAATGAGTATAAAACCCTAAGGCAGGAGGAAAGCAAGACCAGGAGATTAGCGAGGGATCAGATTACTTGTGCAAGAAAGATGCAGGATGGTGTATCAACACCTTTTTCAAGCTGCTATCTTGTGCTCCAGAATCTTTAAAAAAAAAAAGCAAAAAAAAACCCTATTAAGGTTGTGAAGAAACCTTCAAAATGTGACCCAAATGTAATGCAGTAATGTCTGTTCAAGGTCAGTTCTACATTACAGACGTATGTCACGTACGGGGTGTGAAAAAGCTCTCCCGTCAGCATGGGAGCATCTTCACAAAAATGAAGCAACTAAAGTTTGCTTCATCTCAGTGAGTTATTATTTTATATGTCCAATTTAAATGTCAACATTGCTTACCGTTTTACTGATGACCAAAGCATAAAATAAAGACTGTCGGGGATCAAATTATTAACATCTTCACAATTCACTGTAAATGGCAACTTATTTTGGTGTCTCAGAGAAGTGGAGCTTGTTAGGATATCACTGCCCTCTCCCCCTCTGAGGCCACCCCCTAAGGACAGTGAAACTATACATCCTCTAGAGTATAGTGTAAATTTTAATATGTTCATAGATATAAACAACCAGAGTCAGGTCAGGCAGCTTTCCCCTAGCCTTTTATTTGACAATATTTCTATCCTCCTCTCGCTTATATGTAAATAAGCATGTTTAATGAGTTAATTCTTCCCTGTGAGCTTAGTTGCACTCACTAGAATGTTGGCACTCCATATTGTATTGTGTCAATTTGTGGGATCTAAGTATATAGTAATTTTACAAAGAGTGAGTCTGAGGCAAGGACTTAGTCATCCTATCTGATTTTTTGATTTTATTTTATTGTTGTTATATATGCTATACTTTGATATAGTTTTGCGACTTCTTAATGTGGCATGATGCTTTTCAGTATGAATGCAGCATTCTAGTTCCTCTTTACTGATGTCCCAGGGAGTGTGCTGTTTTCTTTGCCCAGGGAAGTGTTATTCTAGCATGCTCGAATTTTAATTGTCAAATCCAATGAGAATTTCAGAGTGAGAAGAGAGATGAAAATAGTGACATTCTTTGTTCTCTGCTTGTTGTCTGTGAAGGGGGAAAGAAGAATTATGCAATGATTGAAAGAAACCCAGTGTTTGAGGAATGTGGCTGAACCTATAGTGACTTAGGAGTTGTAGAGAAGTCCAAATGATTGTATCCAGTTTGGTTACACTGGACTAAAAAGGGAAAGAACAATGTACAGCATTACTTCCTGGAAACTGTTGTGTGTATTTTTTTTCATATTAATCTATTATTACCAAGTATTAAACAAATACTTATGGGTAAGATTATAAAAGGAAGGAACCTGGTGGTCCAGAAGCGCTTTAGTGTACAGAAAATTCTATTCTATAAGTTCTGCTACCACCCTCATCTTTATAGTGTCTGAGCACCTTCCTCTCATGCATTAAGCAATGAGATTAATATCTGTCATGGGTAGTTCATTATCTCTCTTCTCTTCTCCCAAGAAGGAGAATCATGTATACAGTGTAATGTTGTTTTGTTAGGGTTTCATTGTAGGGGATTTTGTTGGTTTTCTTTTTGTAATGTACCCACTGCTATGTGTTTATGTGAGAAAAGGTAGTTCAAAGCATTGGACTTTGCCCTTGGCACACTAATTCCTTTGGAAGTTCATTCCAGCTCTCAAGAAAGTGCTGTTTACTGCACAGATGATCTCTACCCTTATAATTTCTTTTTAATGTTCAAATGAAGTTATATTGCATTTGGAGATTGGGCCATGTTGGATAGATAGGCATAGTATCTCAGTGCCTTCAGAAAGAAAGAAACTCTAAACAGCACAAAAACAAAGATCTCTCTTTTCCTTCCCTACCAGTAAGAAGCAGACTTCAGTTTTCAGTGTGTGTGTGTGTGTGTGTGTGTGTGAGAGAGAGAGAGAGAGAGAGAGAGAGAGAGAGAGGTTATCAGATGATAGATATTGTAACAAAGGTCAATTGTGGGAACATTTTTCCTTTAATATAATTTGTATCTATAAAATAACAAAATGCTTCCTTAATTAACAGTTGTTAATTTCCCTACTAATAATGAAACAATAACAGATTAGTTTTATTTCCCATCACCTATCTTCATCACCAGCTATTTTAATTCAGTAGCTTTAGAATTATGCAAGATGCCATAACACAACATTTTTTTTAAATGTAAAAATATACCATAACTTAATCTCTCCCAACAAACATACAATATGACCAAATCATACTCCCATGGTCTGTGTGTGAAACAGAGATCCTCTCCAGACAGATCCCCCCACTTGCATGTGGAAGGTGGGCTCAATTACTTCAACAGCACCATCTCTCCTCGCCAATCCCCCAATTCACAGAGTGAATGCCATGTGTCCAAGATCTACGCTGGGAGAGTGCAGGGAGATAAATGAGAGGAGAAGAGGCCATGTCCCACATATGGGGGCAAGTCCCAGAATTCCTAGTTCCCACACCCAAAAACCCAACCCTTCTCACAACCCTTCTCACAGGATAATCTGTCTTGGTGTCAATGGAATGGCAGGTTTTTTTTTCTTTTACTGCCCAATAATTGAAAAGCAAAACAGTACAATAATGAAACAGCCTATTTCTCACAGAATGAAATTAATTATGATACCTATTTCTTATATAATACTTTTCATGAACAGATTTCAAAGTGCTTCATAATCCTTAATGTATTTATCCTCACAACACACCTGTGGGGTAGGGGAAGCTTTATTATCCCCATTTTTCGGATGAGAAACTAAGGCATAGAGAGGATAAGATATTTGCCTTGGGTCACACAGGACGTCCATGGGAAAAGAGGGAATTGAAGTTGGGTCTCTTACATGATTAGCTATTATGCCACTGGATCAACCTTCCTCATAGAAGTTGCCACCCTGAGCATTGACACTGAAAAGCTTAGCTGTGCTCGAGTTGTATGCACAAAGAAAGGTTTAAAAATGTACTCAGCACAAGAAAAGTTTGTATTTTATTTTTTACATCAGTATAATTTAAAAGTAGCTAAAGATTTATTTTTCTCAGACTTAATTAAAAAAAATTGCCAAAAGGCTGAGATCAGGCCTGGAAATGTTTAGACCACAAATAATTGCTGAGAAAGTTATGAAGATGTGAAAATAGAAGCTTATAATGAAAGTCTCCATCTAACAGTTAATATAGTTTTTTGTTGTTGTTGTACTGGGATTATTTTGGAACAATATTTAATGATGTGTTCAATCCAGAATACTATTAGCTTGTTAGATCTAGAGAAGCCTATATATATATATATATATATATATATATAGTGTGTGTGTGTAAAAATAACTATTACAAAGATTTCCATGTCTCTCGTACTTCATTATCAACCACTGGATGGCAATGCACACTGTTCATTTCTCCTTGAAAGGCAATCATTGTTAAAGTCATGCTTCAATATGTATCCAAATACTGTTTCCCTGAAGCATAGTGACAATCCTGCAATGAGCTCCAGGCTGGTGGACCCCTTCCCTTACATGAGGTAGCGTCTTCCAATGCAGATTTTATTACAGGATAAAGCCCTAGGTGAGCCCAAGCACATTTTGTAACAGATATTTGTTGACGCCCGTGTGCTCATTTTGCTTCTGAATGTGAAAAGAGATTTTCCAAATGAAGTTTTCACCATCAAATACACTATTTAATTTCTTTGATAATGTAAGATGTAATGGGTAACTGTGTGTTGGGTAAGGTAATATAACTATAAACAATATTTAGGAAAGGAATCAAAACTGTACGAGAAAAATGATAATTCCACTAACGGCCCAGGATAGCGACCATACATAGATTTTACAAGAACAAGGTTTAGTTGGTTTTAAAAATGTTATTCAAGTTACAGTTAATGTTATGATTATCCAAGCATATAGACCTATGCACAAGTTACAAATATAGCAATACTTACATTTTAATGATATTTTAAAGGTCTGATGGCTGCCTTGCCAATTGATTATTAGTAGAGGGATGGGTCCTGCTGGAGTTTCCCATAGGGAGCTCAATTTTTTCCCTCTGGGTACCCTTTTTTTATAATGTGATTCTTACTATACCCTATTAGCATTTGTGTCCATAGTGCACCTTAGGTAGGGCATGTGTTAGAAAAATGTGACTACCAGATATCTTGTAAGCAAAAAATTTCTCTTACTGTTTATTTTTCGCAATATCACCCACTGGTATATGTTCTCCTGTAATCTTGTGGTATAAAGTCATTTTTGGTCACTTACTTATGTCAAGCATTTCTTAAGCCTATGGCCTAGTATGGCTAAGCTAAAATCTTACAGCCTGTAGGCCAGTGGTGGGCAACCTGTGGCCCATCTGGGTAATCCACTGGTGGACCGCAAGACAGTTTGTTTACATTGACCGTCCGCAGGCACGGCCCCCCCGCAGCTCCCAGTGGCCGCAGTTTGCCGTTCCTAGCCAATGGGAACTGCGGGAAGCGGCATGGGCTGCAGAGACATCCTGGCTGCCGCTTCTTGCAGCTCCCATTTTCCAGAAATGGCGAACCGCGGCCACTGGGAGCGCAGGAGGCCGTGCCTGCAGATGGTCAATGTAAACAAACTGTCTTGCGGTCCACCAGTGGATTACCCTGATGGGCAACAGGTTGCCCACCGCTGCTGTAGGCCTTGCATTTCAGCCCTACTTACTTAGATACATAACACATAATTATCCTTTCTAACTATTGATCAATCTTACACTTATATAATCCTACAACCTAACTCTATTTAGCATAACATCACACAATAAATGAACAATAAACTAAAATCATTGGCTCCACTTTTGACGTTAAGGGTACATCTGCACTACAATAAAAGACCTGCAGCCTGGCTGTGGCTGGCCAGGGTAGCTGACTTGGGCTCACAAGGCTCAGGCCGTGGGGCTAAAAATAGCAGTATATATGTTCGGGCTTGGGCTGTGAGAGAGTGGGTCTCAGATCCTGGGATCCAGCCTGAGCCTGAATGTTTACACTGCTTTTAAAAGTCTATCAGCCTAATCCAATTAACCTGGTCTCTAAAACTAGGTGCTGTAATTTCTGGACCATGTGAAATCCAGCTAAAACAAAGCTGTTAAGAACCAGAGTAAGAAGAGATTGTACTTTATAATGAATACTCCAATGGTTTATAGAGGACTTCATGGAAATTTCTGGGTCAGCTACTCAGGAAAAAAGAAGTAAGTCACAATGGAAGAAGTTAATGTCATTTTCTTCTAAATAAATGGTACACAACAAGGAAATCCGGGTGTGCTGCCAACAGAAAAATGAAAGGACAAGACAAGTGCAATTCACAATGGATTTGGATGTTTCTGTGGTATTTTCGTCAAGATACAGTGGTGATCACAGAAGAGACCTGTACAAAGGCACTGCAAAACAACATCCTGATCCTTAGAAGTGCTAAAGAAATTCTATAATGTTTTATTAGCTGTTGCTAAAATTTGTGTTTTACAAATTATGTATATGTAATTAAGAATAAATCAATTAGAAAAAGTTTTTGTGCATGTTCTCAAATTGGCAAATTGACATCACTTTAAACAGATCAATGTGCACAAAATTATCTTTATGAGAGTGATCTCCTGTTGCTTAGATATTCATGTCTGTTATAAAATTATTCTGGCAATGTTGGCTGTGGGGATAAACTATGCCGATAGTCATTCCAATGTCTGCTTCATATTTGTATGCTTGGCAGTTCCCAGAAAAAAATACTGGTTATCAAAAGGTTAAATATGTTGAATATTCCATGTATGGATGCCTAAATCTAGCCTTCAAAGTTCCTATTTATGTATTTAAATTGCCTCTGGTTTTCAAAAGTGCTGATTTCTTGGTGGGTCTCTTTGATTTCAGTGCATACTTATGATCTTAAAGGCTAACCTTCAGAGGAAGGATGACCTAATAGATGGCGCACTAGCCTAAGACTTATAAAACTGTATTCAATTTCCAGTTCTGCCACAACTGTCCTCCGTGAGGTTTGGACAAATCACTTATACTTGCTATACTTCAGTTCCCCTTCTATGAAAAGGGGATAATAGTACTTCCATATCTGACAGAGATCCTTTGAGAATGAATACCTTAAAGATTATGAGGTGCTCAGGGAGGGAGGCCATAAAAGTAACTAAGAGAGAGACATAACTTTAGACAACCATTTTTGAAAAATGTGGCCCATGTTTTCATTTAACTTCTATCATAGTTATAGTACTGGTTTTTATTCTTTCCACCAGAAATGATGAATGCATCCAAGAACCAATATCTGCGTTAGAGTGTGGACACAGGAAAAAGAGCTCTCATTTGAATCCAAGAGAAAAATTTGGCCTGACTTGCTTTCAGGGACAAAATGCTGTGCAATAATGCAGTTTATTTTTATTTATTTTTTTAAACTATGCCAGACTAAAACTTTTTTGGTAAAAAATTGTATGCTCACTCCATAGCAAATCACAAATAGGATTCCAATACAGCCAGGCTCAGTGGGAAGCTGCCAACTTCACTGTATGCCCTAGAGAGTTGACAGAGCAAGAAAATGAAGTTGCTCCAGGCTGATTTGAAGATGGGCTATTTCTTTTACAAAACTAATAAGCATTGAAACCCAATTTTCAAGAAAGGACCATGTGAATGAAGCCAGAGATAAATGGTACAACAGCATTTTTAAATCCTAGTGTTTCCCAAATTCAAGGCATTCATTTAGAACTGACTTCCTAAAAAGAGGCATTGTGAGCAACAGGCAACCAGTTCCTGGACGCTGACAAAGATTAGAAGAAAGAGAGAAATTGAGGAATCTGAAAATGTTGCATATGACGTTTGATAGAAGAAATTAAATACAAAACTTTTCATCCCTTATGCTTAGGATCACTAGTCATGGGGAACTAGTTCCCCCCTAAACAGTATCTAGTTTAAAGTCTCCATCCTGACATTCAGGGTATGTCCACACAGCAATGTAAGCCATGGGTTAGTGAGACTTGAGTCAGGTGACTTGTGTCAGGGAATCCTGGGCTTAAGCATCTACATTGCATTTTAACCGTAGGTTAAGGGTTTTCTGACCCATGCTCAAACCGAGGGCTCTGGCATCTACACTTCATTGCACAGACCCAAGTCAAAATGACCCTGTCCCATAGTGTCTAGTGTCCCCTCCCCAGTGTCAGCACTCTAGCCCTATGAATGTATTGCACTGTGGGAAAACTTTACTATCCACCCTTTTTCCTAATTGTGAGGGTGCTATTGATGGCACTCAGGTGCCCATAAGGAGCACATGAGTACATAAACTGCATAATTAGCTTCTTTGGAGGCTGTCTCAGTAGAATGACTGCAGTGTGAGAAGGCTTTATCCTGAACTACCATCTAATCTGAGAATAGGGCTCTCCACCTCTACTCTGAGTTATATTGGCAGGAAACCATGTGCACTGGTTCTGAAGGATAATTAGGATGTCAGTCTCCAGGGCTGTCAAACTATTCCAAAGAAACTTTGCAATTCTTAATTTTTAAACATAGGATGTTCAATGAAGGTGGGTTTGTTTGTTTATTTATTTTTGTCTGTTTATTTTGAAGTTTGACATAAAATTTAGGTTTCAGAGGGGGAAAAACACACACCCCCCAGCCTGTCTCCTGCTGGCTGTGGAGCGGTGAAGAGCATCCCCAGGGTTTGGGGTGTAGTGTGCTCCAGCATCCCCTGAGGATGCCTTATATTGTTATAGGGCCAAAGGCTGGAGTCCTGGTTTCAGTCCTTACCCAGATATGTCTTATTTCCTTTGCCACTCACATGAATAAGACAAGCAGGATTTGATCCTATGTATCATCTTTATGGAGTTGAGAATCATCTCTGCTAGCTCACTCTCCTGGGCTAAAGAAAACCTTGCATTGCTCTAAATAGTATTGGTACTTTACTCTTTGCTGTCCAGTATTCTTACTACTTGATCAAAGTTCTTGGGAGCATGAGGAAGGGTTGGTTCAAATGTATTAAATAGAAATTTAGCATGGATATAAAAATTGGTATTTTTTTTTAAATGAAGTATCGAACCTACAATTACCCAATTGGGAATGAAAAAGTCATGTAACAGAGTCACTCAGCCCCCAGTTCCTGGTCCTCCTCCTATCTGCATCACAAGTGCCAACATCTTGGCTTGGTGTGGATAATGTCAACTGTATTTTAAACCTGAAAATTAATCCAGCTCCGAGCAGGATTAGCTGCCACTGAAGCATCAGAATGCAAACCCAATGTTGCTACCAGATGGCAAAATACCATCAACATCTTTTAAATTATTTTTTCTCATTTAAGCTGGGTTCCTTTTTCACTTCAGTCTAAGGCAATATGTCCTGAGGATCCCTTATCCCTGCCCCTGCTGCACCCAGGGAGGCAGGGATAAGGGATAAGGTAGCCCTAAGAGGCTGAAGGGAGGTTTTCAGGCTGGCTCCCACTTACCTTCCTGACTGTGCACTGTGCCTGGGTGCCCCTGCACATGCTGCCTCATGGAGGGCAGGGAGGGCCAGAGAACAGAGCAGGGACCAAGTGGCTACCCTGCAGGGACGGGGAGCAGCTGGGATGCCTGGGATCATCCCTCCCTCCCAGTTGTGCTGATCTGGGAACTCTTCCTCTCCCTGCAAGGCAGCTGCTTGGTCCCTGCTCCGATCTCTGGCCCATGCTCCCAGCACCCCCCGGGGATGCATATGCAGGGGTGCCCAGGCTGCGTGCACAGTGTGGGGGGCAAGTGGGGAGCCAGCCCAAAACCTTCCCTGCAGCAAAGAGGAGCCAGAGTCGCTGCCACAGGATGCTGCGGGGAAACGTTGGGGGCTGGCTTCCCCATGCTGCCCTGACTGTGCATGCAGCCTGGGTGCTTCTGCACATGCAGCCCAAGGGAGGGCGAAGGAGGGGCCTGAGAGCAAGGGCCAGAGAGAAGAGCGGAGCCCAAGCGGCTGCGATGCAGGAGGGAAGTGGCAGGGCTCCCACCCAGTTCAGCATGGCCAGGGGAGGGAAGACCCCCGACATCCCAGTGGCTGGGAGCCACCTCCCCCGGTTACTTTTCTCCTTGCTGAAGGCAAGCTCTGCACAGCAATGAGGAGGAAGAGGAGCTGAAGCTGCCATAGGAGCATAGGTGCTGACTCCGTGGGTGCTCCAGGGCTGGAGCACCCACGGGGAAAAAATAGTGGGTGCTTTGCATCCACCGGCAGCTAAGCTCCCCGTCCCGCCCCCTCCGCCTCACAAGGGCTCAGACCCTCCAGCCCTGCAGAGTCCTGGGACTCTATGTCAGAGCTCTTGGTTAGCACAATTGGTGCGTGGATACAAGGGGGGGTGAAGCCCGAGCCTGTGCTTTGAATTAACCAGGAGGATTTTGTTAGGGGCCTTGATGGGGGCAGCTTGGGTTGAATGAACATGATGGGAACTGTGCTGGAAGAAATATTGCTGGAAGAGAGAAAGTCCAGTAACAGGAAGAGAACAACATGATTGAGGATTTTAGAAGTGATGGAGTTAGGCTGGTACTTTACAAGGTAGGTGGTTTTGACAAAAAGGTTTTTTGGAATGGAAGAGATACAAAGAATACGCTCGTAGGTGGATGGAAAGGAGCCAGAAGACAAAGGTGGTACAAGAGAAGTAAAGGAGAAGAGAAAGAGTGAGGGAGGCAGGAGCACATGAGGGCGAGCATATTCTTAACCAATTTTTGGTACCTATACAGTAAACTGTGAAGCTCATAAGTCTCAGCCTTCTGTAGATATATGGGGAAGAGAACAAAACCAAAAACAACTCTACAGAGAACGGCGCCATGAGCCTGAGACCATCTTGAGATGTGAATGAAGGCAAGAAATGCAGAAGAGACCTGAACCTGATTGCTTCTGTCCAATGCTCTTTGCTGTATACAAATTCATCACAAAGATTAAGGGAAATGGCTTGAGAAAAAAAAAGGAATATATTTGTGTATCACACTGTCCCATGCACTGACAGACAGTAAGACAGAATTGAGGAGACAGAAAAAAGTGCAGAGAAAATTATTGTGAGATGGATGCATCTGACAAATACATGTAAGGCAAATGGGTTTTTTTAAGTTCATTGGGGAGCTAGAAAAATCAATGATCAGGGTTATTTGATGTTTCAGAATCCTGGTGTGATCAACTTGCAAGCAACCTATGGCATTATTCCAACATACGTATTATACATATGCATTATATGGTACATATGCATTATACATCTGGGCACAGTGAGTAAGCTGAAAGGATGATGGCTACAGGATAGCATGCTCCCTGTAAGAAGACCGATTCCTCAGAGTGCTATAATGCGACCTTTGTCAAGATGTACACTCTCACTGTGGCTACTCTAACCATTATTTACGGTGAAAGGCTAAACACAACAAAGTGAACTGCTCACAAGCCTGTCAATCAAACTATTTAAGATAGGACTACAGTCTAATGTGTGCCACACCTCTGGAAAAGTGAAAAACAGGAGGTGGCCAGCCAGAAACTTTGACCTTTTGGACACTCGGGTTTGGTCTACACTACCGCTTAAGTCAATGTAACTTAGCCGCTCAGGGGTGTGAAAATGACACCTCCCTGAGAAACGTAAGTTCCATTGACTTAAAGCAGTGTCTACCCCACGCTATGTCAGCAGGAGGCACTCTCCTACTGACATAGCTTCCGCCTCTCATGGAAGTGGACTAATTATGCTGATGGGAGAGTGCTCTCCCATCGGCATAGCATGTCTTCACCAGACGCTTTACAGCTGCAGTGCGGTAGTGTAGACTTGCCCCCAGTCAAATTCTAGGTTCAGGGGGGAAGGGGAAAATCTCATGAATGCCTCTATCCACCACTTTTCAAGATTCTGGGTTTGGAGTTCAGGACAAAAAAGGTTTGGATTCCAGACAGAAGTTATGTATACCTTGGTTGGTATAAAGGGCTCACTCCGGTCTTCGAAGCTTGCTAGGTGAATTTTGTGAGGATGCGTTGGTACAAAATTGCCTGCCCATTGGTAATTTGCACTCTGGGAATTATAAACTATTATAAATCCAACATGAGGCTGCAATTTTCACCAGCATTGTATCAGAGGGTAGATTCCATAGATTTCCCCCCCCCCATTTGTATGTAGAGTGTGAGTGAATTTGGGACAGAATAGTAAAAACATCAAAGGCAGAGAAAGATAAAATTACTTTGTTAACACACCACAATAGTATAGGAAATACAGGTCTTGCTTTTTACTTTTTTTAAAAAAATGCTAACAATGAAAACTTTAAAAGAATGAACAATTATAATGAGAACAGACACCGGTGAAAATACCAGCCTTCGGATTTCTAAGCTTTTGGTCCCCCTGAAATTCTGTACTCAGCTCTCCTTAGTTCTGTTATCATTTTAAGTAGGGAAAATAAGCTTTACTGTACTAGGGATATAAAAAGTAGCAAGGAAGAGTTATCTCTGGTATTAAGGCAGTCTTGTAAATGATTCAAAGATATTGTGTTGAGTATAACCTTTACCTCAAACGCAACTGTGACCTTCACTTCACTTCTCTCAATGGATATGATAATGGCTCTACTGAAGGACAGGATATCATTCTCGGGCTGCACTTTGAACACTTCAGGGATTCATTTATTTTAGTGTGTGTGGGTCAACCATATGTAAAACCACTTTGTGGATCATCCCTGACTAGATAATCTTAATGAGTGTGTGTCAGACTGCTGGACCCCTTCCTTATTAAGTGAACTAATTTCTTATCTATACTCTAGAGAAAGATAGCAAACTGTCCAGGAATAATAATCTGACACAAGTGGGAAATGGGTCAGACAATTTTGAAACACTTGTGGCCAATAGGAAAATTAAATATATAGATACTAAAGAAGATTAGCTTAATAATGGGGAGATACATTATGTTTATATTCACCAGAATGGATTATAAGCCTCTTGGGCATGGACTATGTATCTCTTCCTGTACCATGTAAAGTACCAAGTATGTTCTTTGGGACAAGCTACTTCATTTACTATGTAGTTAGGGTATCAGCTGCTGTGTTAGGGCATCACAGGGATAGCCATGTTAGTCTGGATCTGTAAAAAGCAACAAAGAGACCTGTGGCACCTTACAGACTAACAGAAGTATTGGAGCATAAGCTTTCATGGGTGAATACGCATGCGTCTGACAAAGTGGCTATTCACCCACAAAAGCTTATGCTCCAATACTTCTGTTAGTCTATAACAGGGGTCGGCAACGTTCGGCACGCGGCTCACCACGGTAAGCACCCTGGCGGGCCGGGCCAGTTTATTTACCTGCTGACGTGGCAGGTTCGGCCGATCGCAGCCCCCACTGGCCACGGTTCGCCGTCCCGGGCCAATGGGGGCGGCAGGAAGCGGCGCGGGCCGAGGGATGTGCAGGACTCTGTGTTAAGGCACAATCCAACTCCACTGAAGCCAACAGAAAGGCTCTCATTGGTTTTAATGAGAGCTGGATCAGTCCCACAATCAGTCTGTGCTGTTACTCTGGACCCCTCCAGAAGCAAACCCTCTCCTTTAAGCCTGACTAAGATTAGTGCTTGATCAGCAGGCATGTGTCCATAAAATAGTACAACTCATTAGGCATTGTTATGCTATACCTGTACCCTCTTCTCCTGTCATACAGAAAGGAGATCTGTGTAGCATGCTACAGTAGGAATGAATGACAGATTTATGTAAAGCAGATGGGTTTTATTGATAATAAAGCAATCTAATAGCTTTCTTTGACAGGATAATAAGCATTGTGGACAGTAGATGTGGTATATCTTGACTTTAGTAAGGCTTTTGATACTGTCTCACATGACCTTCTCATAAACAAGGTAGGGAACTACAGCCTACAGGGAACTACTATAAAGTGGGTGCATAACTGGTTGGAAAATGGTTCCCAGAGAGAACTTATCAGAGGTTCACAGTGAAGCTGGAAGCACATATTGAGCAGGGTCCCAGAGGGATCATTTCTGGGTCTGGGTCTGAGTCTGTTCAATATCCTAATCAGTGATTTAGATAATGGCATAGAGAGTACACATATAAAGTTTGCAGATGATACCAAGCTGGGAGGGGTTGCAAGTACTTTGGAGGATAGAACTATAATTCAAAATGATCTGGTCTAACTGGAGAAATGGTCTGAAATAAACATGATGAAATTCAATAAGGACAAATGCAAAGCACTCAACCCATCAGTTGCACACATATAAAATGGGAAATAACTGCTTAGGAAGGAGTACTGCAGAAAGGGATCTGGGAGTCACAGTGGATTTTAAGCTAAATATGAGTGAACAGTGTAACACTGTCGCAAAAAAAGCAAACATCATTCCTGGATGTATTAGCAGGAGTGTTGAAAGCAAGACACCAGAAATAATTCTTCCGCTCTACTCTGGGCACCACATTTAGGAAAGATGTGGACAAATTGGAAAAAGCCCAGAGAAGAGCAACAAAAATGATTAAAGGTCTAGAAAACATGACCTGTGAGAGAAGATTGAAATACTGGATTTGTTTAGTCTGGAAATGAAAAGGCTCCGGGGGGACATAACTGTTTTCAAGTACATAAAAGTTTGTTACAAGAAGGAGGGAAAAAAAATCTTCTCCTTCACCTCTGAGGATAGGACAAGCAGCAATAGACTTAAATTGCAGGAAGGGATTTTGGGTTGGATATTAGAGAAAAACTTGCTAACTGTCAGGGTGGTTAAGCACTGGAATAAATTGCCTAAGTAGGTTGTTAAATTTCCATCATTGGAGGTTTTTAAGAACAGGTTAGACCAGGGGTCGGCAACGTTCGGCACGCGGCTCACCAGGGTAAGCACCCTGGCGGGCCGGGCCAGTTTTATTTACCTGCTGACGTGGCAGGTTCGGCCGATCGCGGCCCCCACTGGCCGCGGTTCACCATCCCAGGCCAATGGGAGCGGCAAGAAGCAGCGCAGGCGAGTGATGTTCTGGCCGCGGCTTCTCGCCACCCCCATTGGCCCGGGACGGCGAACCACAGCAAGTGGGGGCCGCGATCGGCTGAACCTGCCGCGTCAGCAGGTAAATAAACTGGCCTGGCCCGCCAGGGTGCTTACCCTGGCGAGCCGCGTGCTGAACGTTGCTGACCCCTGGATTACACAAACACCTCTGAGGGATAGTTTAGATAATACTTTGTTCTGCCATGAGTGCAGGGGACTGGACTAGAAGACCTATCAAGGTCCCTTCCAGTCCTATGATTCTAAAATCCAGGAAGAAAGCAAATGTAGACAACAAAGCTTTATGGAAGACTCTTTTGTTACAGAGCTACAGAAAAAGAAACAATGCAAAATCTCTTGTGCTAGTGCAACCCACACACGTTCTTTCTGGGTGTGGTGTTCTGGCCAATCTAGTGGCACTAAAACCACTTAAGAGAGCAATTAATAAGTCTGCTCTATAGCCTTAGCTAAGAGACAGTTGGCTTTTAGCTCATGCTGAGAGGCTCATGCACTAAGCTCTAGAGGTCCCCCGTTTGATCCTGCCTGCTGACGACCAGGCTCTGTAGGCATTACACTAGGAATAAGCTGTTTAAACTGGCTTCAGATCTTCCCTGAGCTGCTGCTTCCCAGACCTCAAATTAAGTTTATCCCTTTAGTTACTTAGTTTCTCTTCTAGGATTTTAGCTGTTGTCCTCTGTGCTACACTAGACTCCTTTCCCCAGGCTCTTTCTCACTAAAGGCAGGTTTTGTGTGGAAAAGCTCATGTGGTCTGATTGACTATCTCCCAGTACTTTTTGCAGTCATTTACACCAGTGCAAAGGGTGTGAAAAGTGCTACCCTTCAGATATGTTAATGTTTTCCACCTCCTTTGCACTGGTATAAATGACTACACAATATGCAGGGCAATGAATTGGGCCAAGGGAGAGAAAAGTTGATGAATCATCCTAATTGTTCTGTCACTGCTAACATGAAACAGCTGACAGAGGCCCTTCCCCTAGTACTTGCTGAACTCAGGAAAACCATTTATATTCTTGGGCTTTGATCTTGAGACACTTGTGAGCAATAGGTTAGCAATACATTAGCTACCCTTTCTCCTTAATGGAACAGCTGATTCAGGTGAAGTTTTTTTTTTGTGTTTGTTTTTGTTTTTTTGCTGAGCTGGTATCTGACTGTAAGCTTGAATGGCAAATGAATTTTATAACAGTTGCAGATGCATGCATTTTTTCTCTTGCTCTGTTTACTTAGCCATTGGGAGTGCCTAGTGGTCCATTTCCAGTGAGAAGTGGTGAACAACAAGGTAGGTGTTTACTTTCCAGTGGATACCTGGCTGCCTATTACCTTTTTATGCCCCCCCTCCCAAGTGGCATATTAAGTTTCATATTGGAACAGCTTATCATTGCAACAAGTTGCTGATACTTCACTAGGCTCATGCAAGGACATTTTCAATCAATATCTGATGCCTCTGTGTGAAGCAGTAATTCTTTGTGGAAGTTGAGGTTCATGAACACAAGATCTAGATATGGTCAAAATGTAAAGGTGTTAAATGTTTAACTGCACTTTTCAGTCCACATTTCTATTTGGCTGGACCTTCTGAGTTACCTGTGAGAAAGAACGCACTGTAGTGGTTGCAAAATAAAATGTAAGCTTCTTTGTTATATTATTAACCCATTAATTGGTCATTTTACATCATGTCTAGATCAGTGTTTCCCAAACTTGAGATGCTGCTTGTGTAGGGAAAGCCCCTGGTGGGCCGGGCCGGTTTGTTTACCTGCTGCGTCTGCAGGTCTGGCCGATAGTGGCTCCCACTAGCTGCAGTTCGCTGCTCTAGGCCAATGGGAGCTGCTGGAAGTGCAGTCAGAGCTCTATTTGTATAAGCTACCATGCTACTTACCTGAGTATGTGGGATGGATACCTAACCAACACTTCTTTGCCTTTCCCAAGCCCTAGCTATCCAAACTTATATGCTTCTCAGCTATTGAAAGTGATAAACTCCCAAAGGCAGGGACTAAATCTCTCTTTGGCTTTTTCTCCAGTACTGAGTCCTCCCCAACCCCCCAGACTATCAGTTCTTTAAAAGATTATTTAAATAAATACTTAAACTACAGTGAAACAGGATGGGCTCTCTGATTAAGCCATTATTTCCATTATTCTCCACTTCACATTTGTATCACAGAGAGGTAGTGCTATTTCCCAGCTGTTTGCAAGTCCTTGTATGAAATACTTTCACACTATACCTAGCTGTGTGTCTCAAATTGTTCTTGTATTTTAAATACATCATTGTCCTGGGTGGTCTTATGTTATGAGCCTTACATTTTACTATACTCGTGTATAGGACGGTCAATATTTATGTATCTATTCATAACAGATTTTAGAGTGAGTTAGTGAGCCGTCAGCAGGTTTCTGTGCAAGGATGGTCATACATAGTGTTAAACTAAAGTTATCTTCACATAAAATGAGCCTTTAGAAATCTCAAGTGGGTGGAAAAATCTGGTGTAATTTGAGAATAGATTGTCTCAATTGCCAACTGAATTTAAGTGTTTTTACAATTGTTTTGAGTTTTTCTTAGGAGTGGGAGCTACTTAACATCAATACTCTGTGACTAACCATGCAGAATAAGGTATATGAGCCATAAAATATTATTATTTTCAAGTAAATAAGTTTGATACCTTTTATTTTCAGTAACAAACTAGACTGCAAGAAATGTTTTCCCCAGTAACTTCCAAGAAAACTTTGTAAAATAGATCTTTCAAAGTCTTATAAAAGACTTTAGGAAGAGGGCAGATAAAATGGAACAAGGTACCTCCTTTTACTTTCCCCACTTTCAAATGTTTTCCATGTCAGCTAAAATATTCCACAAACCATCCCTGCACACATTCAAAGCAAGCTGTTATTTTACAGCCAGCTCCAGTTGACTTTAATAGGATTTGGATCAGGCTCTTCATCTTCAGTAGTTGGGTCCAGATACAAGTTGTGTGACCTGAAACTTTATAATACTTTCATATCTACCCTGAAGTATTTAATTAAAGTTTTCAATTAATCATTTATTTGAATGTTGGACCTCCTGCAGCTGAAATATTTGATTAAGAATTAGTCTGTGTATAAACCTACATTAGTAAACCTGCATTAAGCTTTTAATAAAAGCAAACTCTACAAGCATCACATTCAGGCCCAGCATGTGGAATGAAATTGTATTTCCAGATTGTCTCTATTTATCAAGTCTCCACTTCCATTTAGTTAAATATATTACTATCTAGTCTGGTGTATGTTAATTCTTCCAAAATGATATTCTGACTCCAAAGAGAGGTCTTTTTCCCCCTTCCCCTCTGTAAATCTTCTGCAATAGAATAATTAATTGTTTCTAATCAATAGACCAGGGTGGCCAAACTTATGGACCATCTGAGCTGCATATGATAATCTTCAGATGTTCAAGAGCTGCAAGACACGCATAGCCTGCCCCGCAGGGTGGCGCTCGCTGGGGCATGAGCCTTCTGTCTCAATGTCTCCCTGCAGGGCTAAAGCCCCTATCTCCGTCCCCACCCCAACCCTGCCACAGGGTGAAAGACTTGAGCTCTTCTCTCCCCCCACTCCCCCCAGTCTGGTAAGAGAATAGTGGGGGGTGGGGGAGACGAGGGCTCTGCAACCCACACTTTAACTGTAAAATTGCTGCATGTGGATCACAAGCTGTGGTTTGGTCACACCTACAATAGACAGTTGTTTGTTTTTACATGACTATTATGAACCTGTACAACTACTGTATCTCTGGCTGGGCCAATTCCTCTTTGACTTACTATGGGTGTCAAATTTTGGTATGCAAATGAGTATTCTTAAATTGAATCACTTGCATATTTTAGCATTTGTGCTAATCTTATTGGGGAAGTATTGCTAAACTGACACAAAGGGCAACAACAAGAAGACTCCTTTTCAGAGGGCATAGTTTGGCAATATATGTAAGGAATTTATCCACTACAGCACTGATCCTGCTCTAGTGAAGTTAGTGGGAATGTCACTAGTGACTTCAATGGAAGCAGAGTCTAACCCGAAGTGTAAGGTTCACAAGGAGGACTTGCAGTGGTCAGTATTACAGTAGTGATAATTGGGTGCTTGCTACTAGTGGAATTCCTAAACCAGGATCCATATACAATCCATAGAAACAGTTAGGCACCCAAAGATGGAATTCACAAAAGCCAGCGTACTGAGTGTGGAGTCACAGATGCTAGTCAATAGGTTATGCTGAGGTGAGGGCCAGTATCCAAAGACCCCAGTCAGGATTAGGTCTCCATTGTACTGGACACAATGCAAACATAGAAAAGAATTAATCCCTCCCCTGAAGGGTTTATAACTGAAATATCTTACATTAGAAAGATAAGAATACATGAAAGGGTTCTATTCTCCATTTTACACAAAAAGATTAATATACCTTACTCCCTTTCGCATTAAAGAAAACCCAGTGAACATCAATTAAAAAAAAAAAAAAGAGCATATATTCATCTTTGGAAGAATACCCAAATTGGGATTGGGGTGGGATAAGGACTGAAAGCTGAAAAACAGATTTGGCTTCAAATGATGAAGCCCATAAAATGTTCATAAAAACAACTTCACTAGAAAAAATGCTACAGAATTAATGTAATTCATGCTATCCTCGCTTGCATGTCTGGCAATACAAGAGCACTTTTATTCAGGGATGTTTGTTGGAGTGAAGGTGAATATGCAAAATAAAATCGATTCCACTAGGTGAATGAAACTGAGCTATGTCACCTCAGGATGAACAGGTGTAACATGGGACTCTATAATCTGCTCCATGAACTGAAAAGATCACCTTCTGGGTAGATAATGCACTTCCTTGTGCTTACTTAATCCTGGTCCCCTTTAGAGCTCAAGCTAACAGCTGTACTGAATTATTACAAATGTGTTCTTGGGTAGAAAAGTAATATTTTAGAAATCAAACTCTTAACAAAAGGCTTTTCCCTCCCTACTAGTCGCTAATAGCTGTGATCAGATCATCTTGAATCTTGAAGCATTTAATTGCTAATTTATTAAATGAGGAATAGAATGGATTGTGGAATTTTTAAAATTTTTGTACCAGTGAAAATGAGACCCAAAAAATCCAATGCTTCCTGCAGAATCCTTAGAACCCCCAAACCCAGTGTGAGCACTGTGGGTGGATGGGTGTAGGGTAGGAGTCCTACTGTAGGACAAGATGGGATACTAACAATATCTTTACAACTGGAAATCCTGGATCAGATGCAATCTGAATAATCAGTAGCCTTGTAAGCAACTATTTTCTCTTTGTCTAGTATTCACAGGCATTTAGACTTTCTCCTCCCCCCTGCCTCTAGAGGCAGCTTCAGTACCATCTTTCAAGAAAGGAAACTAGTCAAGCAGAGATACTTAGCATGTAATTTTCAAGAGCAAACACAACAGTGAAATTCTGATCAAAATAGTTGCTGGTCAGTGAAGGGGAAAACATAAATGGCACTCATTCCACTTATGGACTGAAGTTGAGATGGAACACAATATATTTTTGTCTGATACAGACTGAATTTTTCTCATTCCCCCCGGAAAATCTGTGCAGCTGATTCTCAGTGATGTAAATTCTGATAAGGATGTATCTGTCAGCAAAACTGTTCAATGAAAATCTTCTCTGGTGTTCAATGTGTGGAAGAGAGGAAGGCTGGTCTTGTGGTCAAATCCTGGCTCTTTCTTAGACTTTGTGACCCTGGACAACTCACTTAATCTCTCTGTAAAATGGAGATACTTCCTTTCTCTCACTAGTCTCTTTAATATGTGGTACAGTGCCTAGTACCCTGGGGGCCCTGATTTTGGTGGAGTCTCTATTGTTTTTGTTTATATTTACAATAGTATCTAATGGTTTGACAGTAATGATCACAGCCCAAGGAGTTCAAATAAGAGTCTCCTCTTTGAAAAAATTATGAAGAGCTGATGTTGCCTAAGGTTCATATGCACCGTCAAGTAAAGTCTGCTCTTCTCTTTAAGCGATCCCAAAGCTGTTATCGGTAGAGATGTTTTGTATTTTATTCTAAAGGGAGCATTCTGCTGGAAGATTCTTTTCCATTGGTCTTCATAGTGTGGCTGAGCCAGATGTGTCAATCTTCAACATTGATCCAGTCTCTTGGGATTTTCCTGAAGGATGACTGCATTGAAGGATTGAGGTGCCAAGTTTTGGTGTGGTCTTACATAGTCCTTCCTTATGACACTATTAAGTAGGTTGTTGTGAAATGGGTTGGGTGGTAGAACACTCTCTATATGAAGATATCTATCCTTTTGTTTTCTTTCATATTGATACAGGTAACCAGAGCTTAGATAAGCACTTCTAATACTATAAATAAGTAGGTTCCTAAAGTATAAACCATATGTTACTTGTGGTTATTAGATGAAAGCTGCTCTCTTGTGTGCAAAAGTAGGCAGCATTGGACTGCGAGGAAAGATCAGGAGGTTAGGCCTCCTCTGAACCAGTGCTAACATTCCCTAGTCAGGGAAACTACTACAGGTACCTCTAAAGGCCACCAAATATTGGCTGCTTGATGTGAGGGGCGACTCCCATGAAGGGTGGGAGTGACAGCTGGATGCAGGCTTCTTCTTTCTGCCCCCTAATCACAACACATCTCACAATTTCTTTCATAAAGGCTAACGGCTACATGGGACAGTGCTGAGTTCACTTGTTTCTGTCTTGTAGGTTGTAGTTATGTTTTCAGATCTTGAGTATTCACAAGTACTTGTGGGGGAAGGAAGATTTCAAGACTGAACCAATTGCATGGGTTGTGTTGTGCAGTATTCAAAACCTGTACTCATTTATCATGTTCTGTGGATCAAATTAATGTGGGGTTCTATGGGATCTGAACATGTCAAAACTACCTCAGCCGGGTTAAACTATCCTTGGTCTCAAAGCGGGAGGAGGATGGAATAAATTGTTCTTGCTGTAGATTAGACATCAACCTACCTTCTACAGCAATGGTGGCTGGATCTGTGGGATGGTCCAAGTGTTAGCTGTGAGCTTTGTTTCCCTGTGCACTATCCAGCATAGGGTAGATCTCACATTTGCACAAATATGCCAAGTGGTCTTGTTCTGCTCTGGGTAATTAGTATGCCCAGAAGGTGAATATAAATAAGGGCGTAGGAAGTTTGTTCTGGCTGTAATGAAAGTGGGGAAGGTGACATCTAACCAGAACTACTCTTGTTACCCTATTTACTTATTTAAGTTACAATTATGTTTTTTGGCAAAATTGCCAAACTGTTTTGGTTGTCTATTCTCACTGGCCCAGGGTCTTTACAATATGTCTATTTTACTTGTGGTAATTTCAATGAACAGCTTGATGCTATTGATCAAATACCAAGTATTTACTTTGAATCAAATTTGAAATGTCTGAAAGCTTTAGGTGGAGATTTTTCAAAGACACCAGTGATGTTTAGGTGCCTAACTCCCTCTGGTTTACAATAAATCAGGTTCATAATTTCCACTTGCAACCTTGAAAACCACCATGTAATCATTTGGTCATAGGCACAAAGGAAAGTCATTTGATGAAATAATGGGAAGCTTTAGTTATTTGGCCAACTGACTAACTGTGGCAGAATTACTGTAATATATAATATCTGTGAAGACATTGGAAGCCTTAATGAAAAGGCGGATTAGTATCCCATATCCCTCCTCTGGGGTAGAGTAGGGGAATAGGCATGCTACATGCAACTCCCATCAGGGTTGAAGTAGCACATTGGGTGGGTGTAAATGACTAGCGGGGCTCCAGGACTGCAAAGCAGTCCAGTGATTTTCCAGCTGGAAACACTTACATGATTAGCATGGTTGGCTAAGCTGTTCATTTAATTGTACAGCTTTACTGTGGGAGTCAGAAGATGGCAGTCTTCACTCATTGTTAAAAATGCTGCCTTTCTAACCCTAAGGAGAGCATGTGAAAACTAAAGGATAAAATACATATGCATTTTAGTCTGTACCATAAATGCTGAATTTTAATTTGGACTACATGTTGAAAATGCAGAAATGACAGTTTTCCCTTATTTTTCCTTGAAACTAGTCATGAAAGCACAATGGCTGTTAATACGCAAACGAGAAATAGAGTAATTTTAACCAAATACCAATGCCAACTAAATCCCCAGTTCTGCAAGGACTTATGTACGTGCTTAACTTTAAACATCTGAGTAGTCCCGTAATAGGACTATGCATATGCTTATTAAACACACAAGTCTTCTGCAGGGTTGTGGTAACTTAAAACAGTACTTATGGAAACAGTGGGGCAGATCAATAGCTGTTGTAATTCAGCATAGCTCCATCGACTTCAGAGGTGCATCACTTTACACCAGGTGCATATCTCGCCCAATATGTGTAAGTAGTTTTATGGTCCTTATTTTATCAATTTTATACCAAATATTGCCATATTTCCATGCATTCAAGAAATGAGCAAACATGGCCTAACTATACTACTGTATACCTTAACAAAAGGTAGCTGAAGTTCTTAATAGTATAGCATTAGTATTGCTTGTATATGAAACCAAAAGAGTGGTGGTTTTGCAAGGAAAATTATAATTGAATAAAACAATATTTGCTTCTTAGCAATCAGCTTAATAAATCTCATAACATTAATCATCTTTCCAAGGAATGTTGTGGTGCCTTTGTTATGTGAACATGTGTTTTGTATTAATTGAGTTCTCTTGTCAGCCATCTTGGAAACAAAGCATCCATTTATCATGCAAATCTTCTTATAACATAATCTGTTTGAAGTAATTTAGCTACAATATGTAAGAAGTAATATTATAATCCATGAGGTTGTGGTGATGCCCAAAGGAAAATACTATTTCTGCATCAACAGTAAACCTAACTGATGACAAAAAAGACAAGTCCCTCTTATTAAGAAAGGAAACCACTTTCATTCAAAAAACTTATTTTAGGAGTGAGTGTGGGGTTTGTTTGGTGTGATTTTTTTTTATTATTAAAGTCATGCAGGAAACGTTTTTTGAAAACAATCCAATTTTTTTTGGACTGGGTTGATTGAAATATCTCACTTCAATTTTGAACCTCCCGCAAAGAAAAACCCAAATTGGTTTTGACAAATCTCTCAATTGTCCCAGAATAGACATTTTCCAATAACAGCAAAAACAGTGAGGAAACTCCTGAGCAACTCTAATGTTAACTTCAGCAAAAACTATTTGTAGAAGCTCTAGAATTCATAGACAAACATATATACAATTAAGAAACTAGTGATCATTGAATGTTTTAAACATGAGTCACACAAATGGCATAAACTGTTTTTATGACTTAGTTAAAAGCACACTTGTATCTAACTCTAAAGGTCAGGGGTGCATATCTTACAACAAATCAATTTCTGATATCTGCATTTAAGAGAAGGGTGCTGCTGTGATGTTTGAAATCCCCAATCTCTAAATTTTATTTGAATTAAGGATCCTTCTGACTTGCACTCGTGACTGCAGCTGATGTTCAAATGTGGAGGATTTTCTACCTCGTGCACTGTCAATGCTGCTTGTAGTAAGGCACGTAGAGCCTATTCTCAAGAGCTTCTGCCACCATCAGAAGTGAGGGGAGGCTCCATCATAATAATAACTTGGGGAAGCTATTATGAGGGAAGATTCTCCACAAGGTTTGGGTAATCTGGATGCTTGTCTGACGTACTCAAACTCTTGTGGGGAAGATAATTAGCTAGTATAAGTTAGTATCATTCCACTGACTTCAAAGTTGCTGCCAGCTGAAGACTATTTCACACAAATCTCAATCTCTTGCAATTTTTTCCCATCACTGCACTAATATTTTCTCTCATTAAAACAGATTTTAATGTCCAAGACATCAAGTTGTTAAATGAAAAGTAATGCACATTGGAAAACATCATCCCAATTATACATATAAAATAACTGCTGATTTAGACCCCAATAAAGAGAGATCTTGGAATCCTTGTGGATAGTTCTCTGAAAACATCCACTCAATATGCAGCGACTGTCAAAAAAGCAAACAAAATGTTTACTCCTCCTCATAACACAAGAACTAGGGGTCACCAAATGAAAGTAATAGGCAGCAGGTTTAAAACAAACAAAAGGAAGTAATTTTGTCACACAATGCATAGTCAGTCTGTAAAACTCTTTGCCAGAGGGTGTTGTGAAGGCCAATATTATATCAGGGTTCAAAAAAGAATTAGATACGTTCATGGAAGATGGGTTCATCAATGCTATTAGCTAGATTGCACAGGGATGGTGTCCTTAGCCTCTGTTTGCCAGAATCTGGGAATGGGTGATGGGATGGAACACTTGATTACCTGTTCTGTTCATTCCCTCTTGAGCACCCAGCATTGGCCACTGTTGGAAGACAGGATATTGGGCTAGATGGATCTTTGGTCTGACCCACTATGGCCACTCTTATATGTTCTTATGTTCATGTGAGGCCACTTGTGGATGCTTGGTTTGCTTAGAACAGCTACTCCATTACCCATTTAACTAATTCTTTTGTAAAGGGATTTGTGATCTCTTGATCATAAAAATAAGAAAATATTAAATTTTATATATTGTAAAATGTACCAGTATGGAAACATAAAAATTCCATTACATGGGCATTACATTACCATATTTTCATTAGTATGTCTCTTCTGGAAGTGGGCAAACAATTAACAAAAAAACAATAAGGTATTTGCTGTGAATTGTCTAGAAATGATTTTTCTTTAATTTCTCAAATTGTCACTGAATAATTTCTGCAAGTGGTTTTTGGCTGATAGCACGTTAATCAGATTGCTTTGAGTTTTTGACTTTAGCAATCTAAATATTCTGATTAGATACCTACATAACACGTATTTCTTGTTGCATGAGTTTAGCTTTTTTGAAATCGGTCATCTAATCCCATTTAAGACAAATCTGAAATTCACTTTCTGCAAATATATTGCCGTATTTATATGTGAGCACTGCTTGCATGATCAGCCCTATCAGTAGACTCAGAATAATTTAAAAAGCAAATGCACATCACCATGCAAAGAAATTGGATTCCTATGAATGCGTAAACAGAGAAGGAAGTAGCATGACATTAGACATTTTATTGTTCAACAGTCATCTGATGGGCACATTGTTAAAATAGTCTTTCATTTATATAAAAAATAAAATATAGCCAAATGCTCCTTTCCTTCATAAGCAAATCCCCCAGTAAGTTAGCTTTGTTTAATTAGATGACTAGGTATTATGCTGATAAAGACAGCATAAAAACCTTGATACATCACAAGGACTGATTCACCAGTTTGTTGTTCTAGTTTTATGCTGGCGTAACTCCATTCATCTGAATATTTTGTTTGTGTTTTGTTGTGTATTGTGCATTTACCTGCACTAAATACTTATGCTTACAATTCACTTTCTTCTTACCTGGAACTCCCAGGCATCCTGAAACTACATCCTCTACTGTTGTCCATATTCTAAACTCGCCTAGGTTAGAGAAGATGCTAAGGTGCATTCTGCACTGCTCTGCTTGGGTATAACTCTGAGAGGAGTCTGCAAAAACCTCTATACCACTTATATGAAAGGGGAAAATTTGGCTAATAGTGTGCAAAAATACCTACTTTTTCCAGTTATTTGCTTTTCTGAGAGCTGGACCCTAGGTGGTACTTGTTTAAACGTAGATTAAACTTACTCAGACAAAACTCTGCATTGTCATTTTTGTCAGATGAATCAATGCTTGGATATCATGGTGAGTATGGTATTGTAACCTAGAGTGAGACGGACCATCAGGCATTCCTCATACAGTGTGAGTTCTCCATTATTCCCATATGCTTCTTTTCAATATAAGGTATATGGGTTGGCCGGACCCCATTTGTGAGGATGGGGCAGACTGAGTCATATCTAAGGGAGAGAATAAGCAGAGCTATAAGCCATTTGTTGCTACCCATATAGCCAATTGCTTGACTACACTTGTAGGCTTGTATTAAGACTGTTTTAAGAGATGAACTAAACAAGCTTAGCCAAATAGGCTAAAGACAACATTAACTTTCCTGTTGTATTTTATTGTTTTATCAGTGCTTCTGGGAAGCAGTTCTCAACATTCTGTTCACCTTACACAAATATGCTCCAAAATATGCACTCAAAAGCTGCCATATTTACAGCATGATTGTTTACAAGCTACAAGTCACCCAAGGTTAAAAAAGTTGATTGGTAAATTTTCATCTTGATGTTTTTGTGGTACCTTTCCTTATCTGTGTTTTTGGATATTACATTCCAAGACAGCTGCCCTTGAAGGTACTTCCCATGCTTACACGAGGGCAGAACATTCATGTATCTTGTCTATCAAGTTTCATATTTTTCCCATGCCAAAGCTGACTTCAGCTTTGCGAAGTCTAATGGAATAATTAGCATGGGTGACGAGAATTATGGGAAGAACATAATACATTCCGCTAACAACTTCCCAACACCTATATATAATGTTAATACTGTGAACACAATACCTACTCATACGTTCAGGGGAGGGGAGGGTATAACATATGTTGTGGCTAGCAAATATGATTAAAACTCCACCATCCAGACAGGTTAGCCAGCAAATGTAGGGGCAGGGAATACATTTGGCTGACTCAAAGTCATTTAAAAAAAAATCCCCTTCTGACTTCTTTTGAAGCTGTAATTTTTAAAAAAAACTGCAATGCTTATTAAATATGTTGAAAAGTACTTTTAACCTTCACCCTTTAACTGAGTGTTTATTTTCTTTTTTGGTTGCAAAGAGCAAAATATAAAAAATAAGTTCATGTTGAAAGATTTGGGTCGGAAACGCTGTTTCTCATTGAGCTCTTACCTTTGTCTCCTAGCCTGACAGCTTTAATGGATGTCCAGGCTTATACCACAGTAGTGGGGGAACTACCTGTCTTAAAAAAAAAAGTGGGTCCCTAAGGCACTGGGATTGCCAATCATGCTGTTCTGTATGACCCAGTCAATAGAGCTGCCCAGTAGGTGCCTTGTGTTATAATGGTGTAGTTTTATGGTGCTCTTTTCATATTAATATGAAAACTCAGGTCACATTTTTGTCTGTAGACATTTAAGACTATAAAAGAATGAGATGGCCAGTCAGCTCGCCCTTGGATCATTCAATTTGACCATTCATTATTGATAATTCTTAGCTCATCTCCCTGTACAGAAACTTCACTTTCTTTTAAGTAAAAAATTAAGCCTTTTGGTCACCTAAGGTGTTAGTCTTTTAAGACATGAATTGAATCTTATCAGAATAACTATTACTATGCCATTCACTGGTGTTTATTCACTTAATATACTTCCAAAATATCAACTTGATAACTGAAAAACCTCTCTATATGGTTGATTCAAACTGATGCTAAACCATGCACTGAAATTCCAAGGTCTACAATGAAATAAGATAACCCTTGCAACAGATTAAAAAAGGTTCTCTGAACTTTTTCCAGTCTCATGAAAGATGGCATCACATATTTGTATGTATTCTAACACAAAGATGCATCTTTAACAACTGCAAAATATTATTTAAAGTTTGTTTTATCTTTATCTTTATTTTTATATTAAAATTTTCAGTCATCAAATCATTATAGCATTTTATAATAAGGCATTAGTTCTCAAACATACAAGAGAAAGCACATTCAGATGTATAAGTTGATTTAAAAACTCATGAAATTCAAAGTTGAATGACTTTTTTAGCTATTTTGAGAGCAAACTCTAGAACACTGTTCCTGATGTTCAGAAATAGTATCAGTGCAGAAGCTGTCCAGTTTTGAAACTTTTCCAAACCTTAATGATAGAATCTCAGACAGCTTTGTTAACCAAAGCATAGGAAATATGAATAAGGCCTAGTCTACACTACAAACTTAAGTCAACAAAAGCCACCTTAAGTTGACCAACCTAACTTGCCTATAGAATCAAAAACAACTTCAGCAAGCATATCAGAAGACAAGGGAGGTGAAAAGTAGTTCTGGTTCTGCCCGACATACATGCCGCTTCTACAATGAGCTGGATGTGATTGACCCCACTGTACTCCCAAATGCAGTGTAGACACCTTCCAGGAGTCTGAGTCTTGGGCCACCTCAGGCAACAATGAGGAGGAGGTTCAGGAGGAGAAGGAGAAGAGGAGACAGGCAAGCAGTGGATCCATTCTCTCCCAAGAGCCAGGAGCCGTTTTTAATCCCAGAGCCCAGACAATCACAGGACAGCATGGTGGCCAAACATGATGCTGGGGAAGGCACCTCTGGTGAGTACACATTTCCAATGAAACTGTAGAGGCTACATGCACTTATTTTATGTTTAAAAATGAGGTGCAATGGTATCTGCTTCCTGGTGTCTACTCCAGTTACACAGAGGGATGGCCCACAAATCCTCCATGGAGATCTCTAGGAAGCTTTCATGCAGGTACTCTGCTATCCTTTGCAGAAAGTTCCTGGGGATGATTGCCTTATTTCTTCCACCACGCTAGGAAACTTTCCCACAGCATTCCAGTCTTAACTTTGTTGGTATCATTGCTGTACAGAGCATAGTAGCATAATGACCAGGTCTGTACTAAGACTCTTGCAGCATCTGCTCCCTAGCCACCATTGTAACCCTCAGGAGACTGATATCACATAGGGTCACCTAGGGGAAACAGTGGAAGTTTTCATTGCAAGTGCTTGCACTGCAAACAATAGAGCATGTGATCCACTCCCCCTGGTGAATTCTGGGTTCCTCAACCATGCTTTCCCCAACATGCCATTGCTTTGTTTGGCAGGGATTGGCATCTCCTACCAGCAGTGTTAAGGGAAGGGGGTGGGGAGGGAGTGGGCTTCCTGTATTTCTCTCCCTCCCCACCCAGAGCCACCAGGGAAATAGATAGCAAGTATGGGTGGCTTAACACTGGTCTCAAAGTGATGTCCATGTTGCTAGAGGCAGGGGGCATTGTCCAACTGCCCACCTGTGCTCCCGACACAGGTGTGCCACAAGTTGCAGTACAAGGCCTATGGCCCATGCTGCAGAGCAAGACTCATCATGTCTGGAACAACAAATCAGTTAATTGACTAGCTAGGGATTCTGATTACATTCAAGTGCAAGCCAGAACATCATAAGGGGAGTATTTTGTTTAAAATAGCAACCTTGCACTAGAACTAGGGTATGCACTGTCAGTAGTTGCCTTGTGTTTTGCATGCCTTACAGCGGAAAGCTTGTCCTTCGGTGCATCTTCCACACCAGGAGACAGACTTTTGCAGATTAGAAGGTGGAAAAACAGACTGCAAGATGACCTGTTCAGCAAGATAATGAATGCCTCTGGGATAGCTGAAATGGAGCTCAGAGCCTAGAGGAAGTCACTGTCAGAGAAACTGGATGTGGACATGGAGAGCAGGCGAGCATCCCAGAGCAGGAGCATGTCATGCAGGAAGAGATGCTGTGGATTATGAAGGACCAGTCAGACCTCTTGAGGCATCTGGTTGAGATTGAAGAAAGGAAGCTTGAGGCTAGATTCCCTCTGCATCCCCTGCAGAACTGCCTGCAAATATCTACTTGTTCCCAATCCCCCTCCTCCAAACATGCCAGGAGGCGGGGGAGGGGAGAAGAAATTGAGTATCCCTTACACTTAACACTGGGGGAGGGTACCAATAACAAAAGGTGCCCATTCCAAGACCTTTGGTCAAGACTACTGTGCTTTCAAAGACAAGCTGACTTGTCTTGTCTCTCCCCACCCCCCCAATATTATCAGACCATTTACACAAGCTTAACTTATTTTCCTGTTCTTTCAGTTCTTTGTGTGTACAATACAAGTCAACACTTTGAGAAAGGCTCCTTGTTTATTCCAATCATGGGGGGCGGGGCACAGGGAAACTGATGCAATGGAAGGGATGGTGTGTGGGCAGGCACAATGCAGATAACTGGCTGTCATCTGATACCAGGGCAATAAGAAGAGTCCAGCAAGGAGCTCTGTGTCTCTGGGAGGCTTTGAAAACCCATTTGAGTAATGAGCCACAGGAGTGTGTGCCAATCTGCCTCCATACCCCATGCCTGCAGAAACGTCTCTCCATTTGCCTCACAGATATTATGTAGCACACAGCAGGCTGTGATAACAATGGGGATATTGCTTTCACTGAGGTCTAATCTAGTAAACTATGCCAGTGACCCTTTAAACATTCATAGGCACATTCCACCACCATTCTGCACTTGTTCAGCCTATTGTTGAACCGCTCCTTACTGCTGTCAGGGTGGCTGACGTACAGCTTCATGAGCCATAGGAACAAGGGGTAGCTGGGTCTCTCAAGATCATCATTGGTATTTCAAGATCATAAAGGGTTATGGTCTTCTCTCCTCCCTTCCCCCCCATATTGATGTCAGTGAAACACAAGCACTGGTGGATCACAGCAGGCAACATCATTGAAAAAATATCTTTCAGTTTACATACTTGTTAACAAAGTGGTCTGGCACCAATGTAAGGATGTGTGTGCCATCTATCATCCCACTGCAGTTAGGGAACCCCATTGCAGCAAAACCATCCACTATGTCCTGCGCAAGACCCAGAGTCACTACCCTTCTTAGCAGAAGTTGACTAATGGCCCTGCACACTTGGGTAACAATAGCTCCATGGTGGATTTACCAACTCTAAATTAATTCCCCACTGACTGGTAGCAGTCTGGCATCACAAGCTTCCACAAAGTGATCACCACTCACTTTTCCGATGCCAGCAGGTCTCATTTTAGTGTTGCTGAGCTTCAGGGCTGCAGAAAGCTCTGCACAAAGAACTTATGCAGGCAAAAGTTCTGCAGCCACTGCTCATCTCATAACTACATAACACTGTGATCCCACCAGTCAGTGTAACTGCCAGCAGCAACCAGGAATTGTTTTGTTCTGTGGCTTGCAGCAGGGCTGCTTGAAGGACATTGGTATGTTCCACATGGCTGCTCCTGCCTCTGATCTGGAAATACTGCATGCTAAGGCACAAGATATTTGTAACACTCACAAGAGTGTACAGCTGAGCAGGCTCCATGCTTCTTGGGCTATGTGTGGCTAAGTCCAGCTTTTTGGGGGAAAAAGGAGCAAAAATTGGTTGTTTGCTGTTGATAGGGAGGGAAGGAGAAAACCGCATCATGGGGAGATGAAGCCATGTTCACATTCCCCCCCCATAAGGTATTGCAAAACCTTCTCACTACCCCCTGTGGGTAGTTGCACTGTGGAATAGCTACTCAGCATGCACTAATCTGTGTATGATGCAAACACTGATAGTGATGGTGCATTTCACTGACACAATGAGTATGGTATGGACATACACAACTGACTTACTTAATGCAGAGGCTGGATGTTGACTTAGTTAAGCTGACATATGTTTGTAGTGTAGACATGCTCTAAGTGGGAAGATGGAGTAGGTAGACAGCCCAGCTAATATAGAAAATTCAGAATGCTTTCAAGGAAGCCCTATTTTATAGCATCAAAGCCTAATTTACAAAGCAAAATATTTGAATAAACAGAGTACAGAGAGCATTGACATTAAGTGGGTTCTTTCAAATAATAGTTCTATGAAAAAAAATCACTCAGAATACTTAAGCACTATAACAACACCAACTGATAGAAATGATACAGGTCTTCAGAGAAGACATGGGGGATCCATATTTCCAGGACAATAATCTAAGAAGCAATTATGATTTGCATAATCTTAGTGCTTTTATTAATGAGAAGTGGCATATTTGATAAAGGAATTTTATGCCTCTTATCTTTTGCTAAAAATCTTATTTTCCTGAAAAGACTACTTTAATTTTTCATGATATATGACTTTAAAATCATATTTTGCTAGGAATGCTTGGAGCAATGATTTCAATTAATGAGCTCAGTTGTACTTCAAGAAAAACCCATAGATTCAAATATAAGGTGTTGGAATGCACAATTCAGATACAAAGTAAATTTTGCCCCCCAGGTAAATATTGTATAATATGTTTCAATAACTCCTGTAAAAGAAAAGTTTCCAGCATGAACTGTAGCTGGAAGCATTATTATATTGTTGAAATTAAACTTCAATATATTTCAATTTTAAGGGACAAGGAGACATCTGATCACATTGATATTCTTGTTCCTTCTGAAATTGTTAAGATAATGAGCCTGAACTAATAAAGATTCTATTTAACATTATGGTAATACTGTCTGCATTGCAAGTGAGTTAATGGTTGCTATTTATAAACATGTACATATGGTTCTCAGTATTACCATACTAGTAAAACAATAAGCAAGATGCATAAGCTGTGATACAGAAATCTGAATAGGCTTTAAGATGTATTTACATGCCTGTGTAATAGTAATAATGATATTGACTAGAATTATGAGTTGTAATTTTTTTAAAGAATATTATTGACAGTCCATTCTAGGTAATGTCACATCAACCCTTTAAAAATATTTTAAATAGTAATAGTGTAATTAGTTTGCTGAACAAGCTAACTTAGTGTGTGGAAGGGTAAGTGAACCTAGGCAAAGAAATAGTGTGAAACTTGTAGAAGAAAGGGCACTTCACTGCCTAGGTCTCCTGCACAGAGTATGAGAAAGTGACTGAGTAAAGGGGGAGGAATCACCACTACCTAGATCTGCTGTATGGAACTCAGAAAAAGTAAATGTCTGGTCTGCCACTGTCCTGCCACTAGCATCCCTGGAGAAGAGATTCCCTCTCTGAAAACTTAGGAGTATCGGTAAGTCCTTTAAGTTACTTTCACCCCGAGTTAGATTCTGAACACATAAGCAAGAGCCAGCCAGCTAAGCACCTGAGAGAGAAAATCCCTGATGCCACCTCAGAGCCCTGGCCCCACCCTGCCCAGTGTCCCATCCCTAGTTGTGACATCCCTGATGCTTCAGAGGAAGGAGATAAGAGAATCTCCTAGAATAAATGGGGGGTGGTTGGGAGGGAATGTACCTAGAGAAGGCAATCAGATCCCCTCTCAGACTCTTTTTGTGAGACTTAAGCCAAGCTCTTCTGGTCTCCTCTGATACGATAGGTCCTCCATTCCCCTGATCATTCTAGTAACTCTTCTCAGCATCTGTTCCAATTTAACTTCATCTTTCTTGAACACGGATGACCAGAATTTTACACAGTATTTCAAATGAGGACTTATAATGACATTACTGTAAATCTCTAGTGCATATACTGCATGATTCCATTGATACCATAGTCATTTCTGAATGTGCAATAGAGATTTATGCTGCAGCTAAGATGCCAACTGGAAAGGAAAATTTCAGCAGATATGTACTTTGGAGAGGAGACCAAATGTTCAGAATTGAGACCACATGATTAATTTTAGAGCAGCATTACCCCAACCCAAACCTGACTTCTGCTCTCTCCATTGTCTTCTCACAGAAACCAAATTCTCAATTTTGGTCCGTATCTTCAAGGTGCTCAATGGTTCAGGCTTAGGATACCCCACAGATACAGATACCTGGCTAAAGATAAAGGATGAGGACCGTGGTTCACAACTCCATTTTTTTTTGACACAATGGAACTTTCTACTATAAAAATAAAACTTAATCTGTGTGGGAGACAGAGCTATCCCCTGAGACAGTCTGAGACAGTGGAATGAACTGCCACAGGAACTAAAGACCATTAAACCTCACAGATCTTCTGTTCTGAGTGCAATGTGTACAATTTCAACCTGTCTTCTCCTGTATAAGTGCATAGCAATGTGTATATTTAAAAACACACACACACACAAAATGAAAACCGTACAAAAAAAAAAACTACACTGCACATATATTTCCCCCCCTGCAAAGAGAATGAGAGAGAGAATCAACCACATTTGGGAGATGCTAGTCATTGCTTAATGTAGTACTAGAAGGCACTCAGATACTGGTGGTCAAGGGTATATAAGAACTTAGAATAGAAGTTCACCATCAAATTCTCCAGAGTAACTGTTTTCTTCAGAGTAGTCTATGCAATATCGGAATTGGGTGGCACTGAATATTTTCCCAGTATTACTTTTTTTTGGGTGGGAGAAGGGGTAGGATATTCTCCTTTGAGAGCTACACTGCCAAAGATACTAATAGTTGCATAGATAAGTTGGGGGGAAACAGCCTCTATTCACTCTAGTTCTCTTATGAGAAAACACTATCTACTGCACTTTGTTATATTATAAGAGTGATAAGTATAAGTAGTTCCTCTCAATGAAAATTCAATGCACTAAAAGTGCTAATTTAAAACTAAGCTTAGATACTTGCAAAGATATTATAGCTTTTGTCATTCAGTTCAGTTCACAGCATTTTAATGCTCGTACTAAAGTTGCTGAAAAAGTGTGTGCTAGCTAATCCCCAGGGTTCTTCAAGAACTTGGACTTGCTTACACATGAAATATTGTTGAAAAAACTGAAAACAATTGTATGGAGATTAATTACTATTATGATGCTCTATGAAGTTCTGTCATTAAATCTGTTTTATTTTAACTGGTTCTCATAAAGGTATAGATAATCTTCACAGTTGTTATAGTAAAAGTTTGGGGGGAAATGTGACTTCACACTTTTCCATTAGAGGAAATTGTTTCATGACCTTTTGGAAAAATAATTTATGGTTGAATACAATGTTAATGATTTTTAAAGGAATTTTGTTTCATAGATGTGGTATTTGGAATATCACTTTTAGAGCTGTAGACCTTTTCTATCTTGTTCTGTTGATCACAATCACCCTATTTCCCAGTTGATCTCAGAATAAATAATTTACATTGCCAAGTTGTTCAGTAGTATCACATGGCAAATATAGAATTTGTCATTAAAGTTGGACTATTTGTGATATCACTGGTCACAAGAGATGAGCACAGCCCACGGAAGTCAGTGGTATGTTGATTTATACAATCTGAACATCTGGCCTTATATTGGATGTGAAAGCCAAAAGAAAGCTCTGTTCAATATCTTCATTAATGACTTAGATAGTGGCATAGAAAGTATGCTTATTAAGTTTGCAGATGATACCAGACTGGGAGGGATTGCAACTGCTTTGGAGGACAGGGTCATAATTCAAAATGATGTGGACAAATTGGAGTAATGGGCTGAGGTAAACAGGTTGAAGTTTAACAAAGACAAATGCAAAGTGCTCCACTTAGGAAGAAAAAATCAGTTTCACACATACAGAATGGGAAGAGACTGTCTAGGAAGGAGTACGGCAGAAAGGGATCTAGGAGTTATAGTGGACCACAAGCTAAATATGAGTCAACAGTGTGATGCTGTTGCAAAAAAAGCAAACATGATTCTGGGATGTATTTACAGGTGTGTTGTGAGCAAGACACGAGAAGTTATTCTTCCGCTCTACTCTGCTCTGGTTAGGCCTCAGCTGGAGTATTGTGTCCAGTTCTGGGCACCGCATTTCAAGAAAGATGTGGAGAAATTGGAAAGGGTCCAGAGAAGAGCAACAAGAATGATTAAAGGTCTTGAGAACATGACCTATGAAGGAAGGCTGAAAGAAATGGGTTTGTTTAGTTTGGAAAAGAGAAGACTGAGAGGGGACATGATAGTAGTTTTCAGGTATCTAAAAGGGTGTCATAAGGAGGAGGGAGAAAATTTGTTCACCTTAGCCTCTAAGGATAGAACAAGAAGCAATGGGTTTAAACTGCAGCAAGGGAGGTCTAGGTTGGACATTAGGAAAAAGTTCCTAACTGTCAGGGTGTTTAAACACTGGAATAAATTACCTAGGGAGGTTGCGGAATCTCCATCTCTGGAGATATTTAAGAGTAGGTTAGATAAATATCTATCAGGGATGGTCTAGACGGTATTTGGTCCTGCCATGCGGGCAGGGGACTGGACTCGATGACCTCTCGAGGTCCCTTCCAGTCCTAGAATCTATGAATGAAAGACAATAAGATAATTTGTCTGATTCTATTATTTCATTGACTTTGTTGGTGTTACTCCAGGTTTCCACAAGTCTATGTATGATTAAATTAAATCGTATGTAATTCTGAACTTTCCAGAAAGTTCAGGAAATTCAGTAAAATATTATGTGACTCACTAAATTGGCTTACATAAATTGGCTCTCTTTTTTTTAAATGTACTTCCCTTCTTCCTTTTGTGAAAAAGATTGGATAGCATAGGGGAATGTGAATGTTCAGAGAATGTAGACAATTATTGCCCACTACACTAAATTTACTCTACAGTGGTGAAGCAACAAAGGGGGGAAAAATAAATACAGGAGGACAACCGCATACTGGTGCTATATGAAAGGGACTTCCTCGTTAAGCCACCCTACCCCTCTAAATTACTACAAGATTTCCAAGATTACATATTATAGATGGCTGAGTTTTATATAGTGAGCACTTCTAATAAACCTGCTTTATACCTCCTAGCAAATGTTTTCATTATGTCACTGTTAGATGTGATTTTCAGAACTCTGATCTTAAAGTCTGAGTTCAGTTTTCATGTCTAATTCCACATTTGAGTTCTGAAACCATCTTTGGGCATCAAATAAATGTGCAGGTGCAAATGTAGGTATCAACGTTTAAGAATTGGTTCACTTCTCCTTCTTTGTCCTTTGGACTGTTTCTTATATTTATCTTGAAAGGATAAATCTGACTTTCAATTATATTTGTCACAGTAATCTTGTCTTATCAAAATATAAACCTGGGTGATAGCCTAAGACTGGCACTCTCTTTGCCAGTACTAGGTATGCAATTCTATTGTACTCTATGGGAAGGAAACCTGGAGGTAAGTATTTCATTGGTCACTTTTCCTGTCTGTGACACATAGATACTGTACTCTGAGCCAGATTAATTCTATAGTAGTCCCCTGGAACCACGGGTAGCTGGCTCAAGGTAGACTAGCTTGAAGGTCACTCTAACTTGTGCTAGTGAGTGGACCGGCTCCAGGATGGCCTTGGATTGAGGAAATATAAATGTGACATAAGGCCACTTTTACCATTCCTGCCCCACTTTTTTGCACCCAGCATTGTTCTGTGGTACTAGAGAATTTTTTTTTCTTTCTAATTCCACAAGAAAATAAGCATGCTACTGGCTGAGAGGCTGCAAAACAATATTAAAACAAATGGGCCAAAGTAAGGTGATGTAACTTTGGCCCGTAAAGCCCTCTGGACAAGGACTATAACTTCCTATGTTTGTACAGAGCTTAACACAATGGAGATTTAGTATTGATTGCAGTAGTTAACCAGTACCATAAGTAATAACAATAATAAGAGTAGGGTTCTAACGTGTTGGGACATTATGGGCTGCCTTAAAAATACTTTTATTTTAGTTTGCTTCTCTCTTTTCCCCAATTACAGCAGAAAAGTTATCGATCAGATTTTCCAGGGAAATACGAATCCACTTCCAAATTCTGTAAATCTGTTTACTGAAATGCTAAGTACATTTTAATTTCCTCAAGCCAATAGCTGCAGAAGCAGCAGTTGCAGATATACCACTGAGTAAAGAGGCTGAAACTTTTCAGCTAATGACTATATCAAGGAGATAAGAATAAAAAATAAAAGACAGAAATGTGTTTATTTGGCTCACAATATTCTCTTGATAGTGTTTGGGTATCTGCCCCAGACTCTGCTTTCAATCACAATTTCTGCAGTAATAATGGAAGGAGTTACTGCCCCCCTGTTGCATCTACTGCTGCTAAGATAATTCTCATTTCTGCATCTAAACATAGCCAGTGTTCTGTCTCTTGATTTTTTTTTTTATTAAATACAGTAAATCTAGCACAGTAAAAAAATGTAATTCCAAAAAGACCCAGGGTCAGATCCTGGTGTAGCTGGTGTAGTGTGGCATAGCTTACTGAAGTGAAAGCAGCAGAGAGTGTTTACACCAGCCAAGAATCTGGCCCCAAATCTACAAGCTTTTTAAAAAAAGAAATTTGACAAGGCTATCCTAGTAAACATCCACTGAATGCAAATATATAAATTTTGCTTACATCAAGGTTTAATTTGCAGATTCCTCTGTCGTATATAAAGTACTTGAATGTCTTCAATACAATGCAATAACCTCAAAGATCCATTTGGATAGCCCCCCCGCTTTGATTCTTTCATTAATTATGGACAGATCTGTACCATTTACTAACTTCCCAAACCAGGCATATGCATAAAAGCAAAAATCTGGAACAAAAGCTTTTGTATACAATATTTAATTAAGCTGCAGTTTAAACTTCCATTTTAGATATCTAATGTTAAAGTCCTTTTTGCATGCTTAGGTGTCAGCTTTTCTTTGCATATATGTGAGTCTGATTCAGGTATAACTAAGTTATTTTATATGCCCATCATTGCAGTACTTGAACACAAAGTTCAGGCACATATGAATAACTTTGTCTCCCTAGGGGGTTGTTGATTTTCTTCCTCTGCAGTGTCAGCCGCATTTTCTTCTCACACTGAAGATTAGAAGTAAAGACTCTGTCATGCCCTGAGACATGGGTGTGTGTTGCAGGCTCCAGGTCCTCACAGAGGCAGAATGCCTTTTTTAGAGTTCACTTCCTGGGGTGCAGCATACTCTTCATTCTGCATGTTGGTCTTGCTTTGCAGTCCAGTGCAATAGGGAAACATCCCTCTCTATTCCTTTGAGACCAATGTGTGTCACTGGGAGCTCATTGAGGGACTAGTCTGCAATTCTAACAAACCCTTGCATATGGCATGCCAAGTTTGGAGGATCCTTGAGCCCTCTATTCTTTCCTGCATAAGGACAGATAAGGGCCTTTCGTTATATGGCCCAAATTGAGATTATGAAAAAGGACCAATCTTTAGTCAATACGATTTCTCCACTGAAGCGATCAGCTTCAAACAGTTCATCTTTAATTCCAAGCAGAATGGCCATCTGTTTATCTAGCTGGGGTATATATATAGCAGTCATTACATTAAAGACTTAAGGCACTCAGATGCAGTATCTGTCCTCATAAGATCACTGTGAGGTAGGCAAGTACTAGTATCTCTACAGATGGGAAAATTGACATAGAGACACATTAAGGGTATGAATGCACTGCAGGTGGGAGGTGTAATTCCCAACTCTGGTAGATATATGCACACTAGCGCTGCTCGAGCTAGCATGCTAAAAATAGTGGTGGCTGCGGTGGCTTGGGATAGGGTTACCAGATGTCCCGATTTTATAGGGACAGTCTCGATATTTGGGGCTTTTTCTTATATAGACTCCTATTACCCCCCACCCTCGTCCCGGTTTTTCACACTTGCTGTCTGGTCACCCTAGCTTGGGATAGCCACCCAAGGACAATCCCATCCAAGATCCTCGGTATGTAATGAAGCACACTGATACTTTTAGCTCTCTACCTGAAGCAGAGCTAATGTGTACTTCTACCTGAGATGGGAATTACGTATATACTGCAGTTGGAAGATGTACCCTGAGTGATTTCCCCACAGTCACATTGTGGTATAGCAAAGAATTGGGTCTGGGTCTCCTGAGTTGGAGGTTAGTGCCCTAACCACTAAACATCTACTCTAAACTCCCATTCAGCTTGCCTCTGTGAATATTTTGAGTGTCTCAAAACTTGGCCTCTCTCTGGACCTCTTTCTTTCCTTCACTCTTACAATTTCCTTTGTACTAACAATTTCCCAGCTTTTATCTTGATACAAAAAGTTCCACATGCTAAAATAAATCTATTTTTAGTATAGTAATGATTGCAGTATTCATGTGTCTGTTTCATGTTTCTCTTTAAAACCCTGTGTGGCCTTTTTCTGGGTTTTAATGTTTAATTTTAGTGTATTATGTTTTGGTATGTATTATAATAACCCTTTGGGGTCAAGTTACATTTACTTACTCATATGCTGAAAATATTTGGAGCCTTAATGGTCCTTGAGGAAAAGAGAATGATACAGAATATGACATTTTGGGCTTGAAAACTTAATTTGATACCTTCCATCAAATTATTTATGATGTGCAATTAATCAAAATTCTGAAAATTCTCTAAGATAAATGGGGAAAAAATTCTAAAGTCTTTCATTTGATATTAGAATAAAAAGAATATCCCAGAAAGTAAAATATAGTATGTAGCAATGCAGCCACAGTTTACAGCTTTAATTCACTGGAGATCAAAGGAAACTTATCAAATGAAAATTAGTACTATCTATGACTTACGCTTTTGTAATGTGGGAGTTCTAAAGTATATTGAATAGGATGTGGGAGCCATAAATCTTGACAAAGTTACTAGTCACATAGTTATTTTACCAGACATCATCTTATTCTAATGCCCAGTCTGAGCCAATAACTGGTGCTTTTACAACACTGTTTTTAAACATGACTTGAAATTAGATTCAGATCCTTCAACGAGTTACATGTGTGCTCAAATTTACAGACTGTCATTAGTCCCACTGAAGCCAATCAGACTACTCACAGTATGTAAAGTGAAGCATATGTGAGTCTTGTACAGAAACAGGTCTAGAGTTTGGCTCAGATAACTCTTTGTATCCATGTTTTGGGCCTGATCAAAAGCTCACTGAGTTCAGTGGACTCCAGATTAGGCCATATGACATTAATTCTGTTTCAGGATCTACAAGCATCCATATAATGTCCGTGTATGTAATAAAAGACCTGTGACATGGCTCAGACTTGTGGGGCTCAGCCTGCAGAGCTAAAAATTGCAGTGTAGATGGTTTGGGTTTGGGCTGGAGCCCAGATTCTGAGACTTTCCCACTTGCAGATTCTCAGAACCTGAGCTCTGGCCCAAGCCTGAGGGTATACACTACAATTTTTATCCCTACTACCCAGGCTCTGAGACTCTGTGCCAAGGTTTTCTAATTGCAGTACAGACATACCCCCTAGACATACCCCTTGACTTGAAACTGAATCTTCATGGACACAGTAGTGCATACTAGCAAAATACAAAACAGTATCAAGACTCGTTTAAGAAACTGGTTTAGCTGTACCTATGCTTGACATGAGTTCCTGAGCTTAATATTGAAGGATAAAAACCTGGCCTTTATTGAAGTCAAGGGCAAAATTTCTATTTAGAAATGAGTAAATACTTGTTTTTTCAGTTTGTTGGCAATTCTGAAAAACTGGAAATCTCCCTTCCCCACCATCCCCCTCAAAAAATCTGAGTGAGTCAAAAAGTCAAAATTAATTTTGGGTCTAACAATGTTTCATTTGACCTGAAATGAAATGTTTTGATTTTGAGCATGTTAATGGTTCTGAATCTTTAAACCTGAAAGGAATTTTAAAGAAAAATTGTCAAAATACTTTGATTTTTCTGTTTGAGATGTCAAACCTGAAACTGACTTTTTGGATTTTTCTTTTTTTAACTAAAACAATTTGAAACAAACAAAAATTAAATTAAAGTTTTGGTGCCACCAAAAATATTGGCCAAAAAATGTATCCCAGTTCTACTCCCTTTGACTTCAGTGAGGTCTGGATTTTGCCATAGCCCATTGTAATAGGTTCCTTGGTAATTTTAACATATTCCTATGCAAGAAACTTTAGAAACCAATTATTTTTCAGCTTTAGTAGCAGTTCATAATCAGACTAGTTGAATAAAGATAGTTCTTTCTAAATTTTCTTTCCCTCATTCATAGTTTAAGAAAACAATTTGTAGGTATACTAGCATCTTCATATGCCATTTTCTATGCAATTGATGAAATATTGGAAATTCTGATACTGTCATGGAAAATTCTACACAGCTTGGCAAAACTCCTACCTTTCTGCTCAAATATGAATGATTAATGGACATTATAATTAGCGTGGGCAAGATCACTTTCATTCATATTCAATAGGGCTTTTTGCTGTGTTAAAACCATAAACTATGACAGTAAGTAGCATGCTAGTTTTCCTCATTTATTCTTTGTAGATTTTCAATGAATTGCCATCAATGATAGCAATGTTAAGAAATTATATTTGTTAGCTATTACTGAACCTAGTGATTTAATCCATTTTCCTGTGAATGGCAATAACCATTTTTTTCCTTAGGCCCATACTTCAGCTACTCTCATCAAGGTTGTATTATCACAGCATTGCATTTTTAGATATCAAAGTTCAAAGTATTTTGTTCTATAATAGTGATGATGATACTTTGCACTTATGTAGTGTTGTCTATTTAAAGATTTTTATAGCATATTAAAAAAATATGAGTGAATTAACCCTAACACCATCACTTGAAGTAGGTAAGTAGTAGTAGTAGTTGACAGTTTTAGTTGTTCCTGTTGAATGTAAGTAGTCTTTGAGGTTTCTCTGTATAAGTATTTTATGGCCAATTTAATGTCATATTAAGGTACATAGAGTTTTTATGATATATTGACTCAGAAGGATTTCTATTAGGGAGTATATGGTAGGATCAATAGGAAGTGTTGTATGCTGCAAAATTTCTCCCTCTCTTCTTGAAGCCGTATAACAAGGAGATGTGTGTTCCTTTTCTGAAAGTTTATTTTAAAGTTTGGTCTTTTTCTATAGCTGTTGTCTGCTGTCTAGAAATAGTATTAATATGAGGCATTTATTAAGTACATTCAGGAAACTTATGAAAGCCTTTTACCATCCCTTCTAGTAATATATAATGCAAGAGATTTACAGTATTGAATTTTTATGGTCAAATAACTTTGTTAAAATTTTCACAGTTCAACTTATGAAATCTTTAATATATTAGATCACATGCTTTGAATACTCTAGCTGTTCATTGTATTTGGCTTTTATCACAGTCTCCTAATCACCATTCCTTTCTCCATCTCCTGTCCACACTTGTGTCTACGGCACAGTTAGGGCTTGTTAATGTACCCGATCCAGTCGGGCATTAATGTAGAGTATACAAAGTGCTATGTGGAGCTGGACAAGAAAGTTGGAAAATTGGACTCTTGGGGTAAAATCTTGGTCCCATTGAAATCAATGAGCTAGGGTTAGGGCAACATCAGTTACAGGTGCCACTGTTCACAAACACAATCTCTCATCTAGTGGCAGACAATTCTCTTAAGATAGTGCAGTTTGCATGATGGAAACAATGTCAGAAACCTAACATATACACTTAAGTTTTTTTTTTTTACTGGGTTGATGATAAACCAATAATAGATATTATGATGACCTGTGGATTTGCTGCTGGAATTTATGGTTTTATGGTGAGTATGAGTGAGGATGCATAAGTGCATGTGGTGTGTGGGGGACTGATTGGGGTGTGTGTATTACACATGACCTTGTTGTACCTATACACTGCATGGGTGTCAAAATGGCTGAGGATATGTCTACATGTTGCAGCTGAATTGGGCTCATGTGGCTCAGGCAAAGGGGTGTTTAATTGCGGAGCCTGGGCTTTACGACCCACGAGGTGGAAGGGTCCTAGCAGATCAAGCCCAAATAACTACACAGCCCTTTAGCCCGAGCCCAAGTCAACACAGGCCAGCCGAGAGTATCTAATTTCAGAGTAAACTGAGAACATTGGACCATTAACAGACACTGAATCCCAGTGATGACTGAATCTGGTGATATTCTCAACAAAAAGAGCTCTCAACTCTGCCTGTAGCTGTTGCTGTCATTTCATGCTGACTCTATAGACATTCTCGGCTTTAGAGTGACACATATAGATGATGACCCTGGAATCTTATTATATAGATATGTGCTATATCACAGCAGGGAACATTATGCTAAGTAATAATACATCAATCTCTGACCATTTCAAAGAAACAGTGGACTTGATTTCCTTCTCAGTTATGTTCATTTTATACTGTTTTAATTTCATTGATTTCAGTGGAGTTATTCCTGCTCTACAATGGTATGAGTGAAAGCAGAAGAGTCCCACAATTTAATAATAAATTGAGCTTAAACCATCCCACCCGTCTGCCGTTAGTATACAGTCATCTTGTAGGGTATGAGTGATGTTTATGTACTCTGGGCAGGAAACTGTTTTCTTTCTGACAAATAATTTTCTTCAAATTTGGGAGAGTTCTTCTCCACCCCATGAAAAAAATGGTTTTCAACAATGGAAAATAAAGATTTCAGTTTGATGGATGAATGGGATATTTTTGGTCTGGTTTTACTGAAATTTTTTGCTCAATCAACTGAAATTTCACCTGAAACTTTTCAGGTTTTGGTGGAGGAAAATCAAAACCCTTTTCGTTTTCTGGGTTTTCAATGAACACCTGAAAACTATCAAAAAGACATTTTTATAGAATTTTCCATATTCACAAAATAACTGTTTTCTGTTAAGCAAACTTTGAAAAATTTCCATTAACCAGCTCTCCTCTTAGCCTCCAGAATGTACAGATGGAAGTTTTCAGAAGCATTTCTCAGGGCTGATCACAAAGCAGCCTAATAGGCTTGAAATAGGCTTTTAAGGTTAGGCACCCCAGTTCCTGATCCACAGGGCATGGTGATTTTTTTAAAGTTACCAAATGAATTCCACAACAAAATATTTTGGAATATTTTTGGTGTGTATCATGAGGCAATGCACTAAGGCAGCTCAAGGTCCCACACACATTCTTCACCAATGAGAGAGATGGGTGAGGAGAAAACAAAAATACAAATATGACAAACTTAGGGTTAATATTAGTTTTCTGCTAGAGCTGAGGCACAAAGAGGCACTTCACCAAGGATGTTGCAAATTTGAAAAGGATTCAGAAAAGAATTACAAGAATCACTTGAGATCTGGATATCACATTTTATAGTAAGAGATTTAAGAAGCTCAATCTATTTTGATGAAGAGAAGCTCAGAGCTGCCTTGATCATGATCTACAATTACCTATATGACGAAGAGATTTCTGATAGTAGATGGCTCTTTAATCTAGAAAACAAAGGCTTAATAAGATCCAGTGTCTGGAAGCTGAAGACAAATTCAAACTAGAAATAAGATGCTGCAAATTTTTAACTATGAACATAATTAACTCCTGAAGCACCTAAGGGTGTAGAGTGGATTCTCCATCAAGTTCAGGTATTTAAGTCAAGACTGGATATCTTTATCGAAGATATGGTGCAGTTCAAAGAGAATTTAGTCCCCTGGGCTACATAAAATCTCTAGTATGCTCTTTTAATGCCTACCAACAAAGTGTACACAGTCTAGTTAGTGTGCTTTAGAAATCATACCCCCAATGTATGCACTGCCACACCATATGGACAAGTCTTTAGACTAGAGGTACATAATGTTCTCTTCTGACCTTAAAATCTATGAAATCAAAATGATCTCCAAATGACTATACTAAAAGAACATTAAGGTTGCGAAGTCAAACACTCCAAAGTTAGAAAATGCAGGAATTAGGGATTTTTAGTGAATATAGGAGTCCTCCTTTATTTCAGAAGTTAGAGCCCTGACACAGGCACCTAGCATGGAAAATTTCAACTTGAATGGGTTAGTTAGTAAAAGTTATAAGCAACTGGAAATGGGCTCTTGTAAATCTTAGGCAACCTTAAGTACATGCAGTGCTACTAGCTTTGCCTATAATGATAATCAAAAAGGGCTAAAAGGTTGTTGTTAAGTATTGGTAGACCAGAAACTAGAAGAAGATGGTGTGTGGATTTAAAAGCTATATGTTTTGCTTTGTTCCATGTAGTTTCCTTTGTTTTATGTAGCTTGTCTCAAGTTGATAAGCTGTTAAAGTGCAGGAACAAAATGTGACCAGATACTTTGCTGTTCTGTGTCTAGTTGAACAAGAACTTTTTTTAAGGTGCTTGAGGGTACAGAGTTCAAAAGATGGAAAATAAATGGGAGCTTACAAGACCCTATTCAGCATTGTTTACATAAGTAATGAGTGAAAAGGATTTCTATGCAACAGATGCATTTCTATGATGGCTGCTAGATAGAGGCTATTATACTATGTTGAGAATAAAAATGTTTGTGCCTACAGAGTATGAATTTTCCACAGGCAGAAGGCAATACCCAGAAACCAATTGAACATCTTGCTGTGTAGTATACTGTCTTCTAGTTTTATCATTGTTATTATATAACAGAAACTATTTTTTCAGTTGTTTAGAACTTAACAATATTTTATGCTGTTCCCGAAGAAGAAAAAGTTATCTACCATTAAAAATTTATACAACTATTGCAAAAGAAAATTGACTGAATACTGATCCACCAGAAAATGTGCTGTTAAAATTATTTTTAATGGAGGCTAACCCATCATTTCTAGAAACTTCAATTATTTTCAGGCAGCTATATTATAGCTGGCTCTATAGTTTAAATTATTTTGCATCTAATGTTTGAGTGCATCATTTTTCTTCAGAAAAAATTAAAAACCTATTCAAAGATGAACCATGCCTTTCATAAATAAATGAAAAGCTGAAATGTTGCTAGATAGTTTATAATGCTTAACCTGTTAAATGAAATGTCAGTGACCTTCATAGATGAGCTATTTTTCTGCACTTCAGATCAAAATCAAAATGTCAAATACTGGAGTAGTGTGCGCTATCAGAGGCAGAAAATATTAAGAAGTTAAATTGATTTATTGATAAACTATAGCTATATTAGCATATTTCATATTGTAATATGCTTATCTGAATAATTATTTCTTTTCCAATCACATTTTTCTAAGTTATTTTTAAATTGTAGTGTTCTTTGAAAATAGATGTTCTCTTAATTACCCTGGGATGGGAACAAAGGAGAAAGTGAACTGAAAGCAAAATAGCATACTCCAGTTACTCAAGTTCCAGATTACAAATACAGAAAATACCTACTGTTAAGATAAAAACTTTTTTTTTTAATTGAATGCACTGTATGTGTGTGTATGTTATGTTCTGAGATACATTCTCGAGTGATGTCTTTGTAGCTCTGGTGATTTTTTTTTTAAACAGCTGAGAATCCACCCATATTGTTAGTTTATTTAGACTTAACCCGGAAGGAGGCTCCTTTAGGTACACAAGAAGTTACATGATAACACTATTGTGACGTTGCACTCTATATGATTTTATGAAAATATGCCAATGAGTGTGAATATAATGTAACTGGAATATGCTTCTGGCAAAAGATCTCTTGTAAGGTATCATTACAAAGCTTATAATCTACTGAGTGTGGTCATCCTATTTGTACAAATGTATCATTGTATCTGAAACTAGAAATATGAAATGTAACTGTGGGGTCCTATTGTAATTATGCAAAGTGTGGGCCATTAATGGTGGTTTGGAATCTTGATGGCTTCCATTGACCTGGACCATTGACTGTAGATGGCTCTGTTTACTTGCAAGCCTTCCTGTGAGTCAGGCCAGGGAAGAAAAAAGGCTTGGGGTCTCACAGAACATGTGACCATGTCATCTGGTACTGAAATCCATCTTAAACCTGGTGCTTTTCCATTTAGAAGGAGGGGTGGGGACCCAGAGAGACACAAGATTCCCGCCTTGTGCCAGAGCTATAAAAGGGGGTGGAACAGAACAGAGGGAGTGACAGTCCTAAGAAATCCCCTAGCTACCACCTAAGCTAACAAGAATTGTACCGGGGAAAGGAGTGGGCCCAGACTAGAAAGCAGTCCAATCTGTGAAAGAAGCATATTGGAACATCTCTAAGGGTGAGATTTTATCTGTATTCAGTTTCCTACTGTATTAGGCTTAGACTTGCATGTTTTATTTTATTTTGCTTGGTAACATACTTTGTTCTGTCTGTTATTACTTGGAACCACTTATATCCTACTTTTTATATTTAATAAAATCACTTTTTGCTTATAAATTAACCCAGAGTAAGTAAGTAATTCCTGGGGGAGCAAACAGCTGTGCATATCTCTCTATCAGTGTTATAGAGGGCAGACAATTTATCAGTTTACCCTGTATAAATACAGAGTAAAATGGATCTATTTGGGGTTTGGATCCCATTGGAAACTGGGTATCTGGGTGCTAGAGACAGGAGCACTTTCTGAGCCGTTTTCAGTAAAGTCTGCAGTTTTGGGTGGTTCAGACCCTGGGCCTGTGTTGGAGCAGACTGGCATGTTTGGCTCAACAAGGCAGGGTTCTGAAGTCCCAAGCTGCCAGGGAAAACGGGCTCAGAGGTAGTCTCAGCACATAAGGTAGCAGTCCCAAGGGGGTTTCTGTGACCCAACATGTCACAACTATTTTAAACCCTGGTTGTTTCCATCTTTTTTTTGTCTCACGCACATCCCCACTCAGCCACACTGAAATCCCGAAGGAAGTATACTGTCAGAGATTTGTTGTATTGTAAATTAAGTGAGACAACTGTCCTAAATTGTAAGTAGTATAGCTGTAACTGTGTTGCTCTGTGTGGCTCATAAGCTCGTCTCTCTTTCTCCAGCAGTAGTTGGTCCAATAAAAGATATTACCTCACCCACCTTGTCTCTCTCAATTATACGGATAGGCACACTACCTGTCATGTATCTGGGGACTGAATGTAACCCAGGATGGATCAATATACTTGAGTCTTTCATATAAAAAGGAAGACTTATTTGATTTAAAGTCAGGCATTTTGAGAAATTGACACTCAGGGTTTCCATCTCCTCTTTCCTTTTATACTCTTACCAGCTTTATTTTCACATTCACCCTTCTCCCCCTCATTCAATTCACTGATCCTTCCCACTCCTCCTCCAAATCCACATACAACATCTGCAACATCCGTTGATATCTAATGCAATTCTGACCCTCAGCCAATGCTTATTATTTAGGCTGAGAGATTCATGGATACCAAGGACCACTGGGATCATCTAGTCAGGCTTCTGTATAACACAGGACAGAGAACATCCAGAAGATAATTCCTAAAGCACACCTTTTAGAAAAACATGAATCCACCAGAATCCTTGGTAAGCTCTCACTGTAAAAACTTATGCCTTATTTCTTGTCTAATGTGTCTGGTTTCAAGATTCCCTTGTTTATGCACCACAGGATTGCATTAGCCCTTTTGTCCACAGCATCACACTGGGATCTCTGATTCAGCTGATTATCCACCAGGGCCTCCAAATCTTTTTCAGAGTCATTGCTTCCCAGGATAGGGTCTGCCGTCATATAAATGTGGCCCATTTTCTTTTGTCTTAGATTTGCATTTACGTTTAGGCATATTAAAAATTCATATTGTTTATACGCAGTTTACCAAGGTATTTCAATAGCTCTATATTAGTCACTTGTCATCTTCATTATATACCTCTCCACCAATATTGGCGTCCTCTGCAAACTTTGTTATGATTGTATGTTTTAGGTAGTTAGGGCAGAGGCTAAGGGGAACTTGGTAAGTCAACATCTATTTATCTGTGATTCTAACACTACAATATAAACAACTAGAAGAATAAAAAATAAAGCAAATATATTTAGTTATGTAAAAATCTATATTAATTTTGTTATACTCTTAATTGCTTCAGTTAATCACCCCTTATATGTTGTTCCTAGATTCTAAGAAATCTGCATCATGGGCGGTCTACCATGGTTTTTATTGTCCTTGTACAATATTATTCCAATTAGGGCCTTTTAGCACTGTTGTAATGCCCCCACCAATTTAACAGATGGGAAATTTCTTTGGATCTGCCACCTGCTGGACAGCTTTAGGAGGAAGTGTATACAGAGACAGACTCCTCCTCCCCGAGTGCCCTGTTGTTATTGGCCAGCCAAAGAGAGGGAAGTCAATTAGTTTCTGTCTTCCAACAATGGTTTGTTTAAAGCCTGGCCCAGGGTTTCTCAGAACTCTCACCCCACTTCTAGCTGAATTCAACCACCCTCCCTCCCTATAGTTGTATAGTAGATGAACTGTGTTTTCAGGTTGCTTTGGGTCTTACTGTGATCACCTTTTACAGGAGTCAGGAAGGAATTTGTCCCATTGGGGCGAAATAGGCTGAGGCCGCCAGTCTTCGTGGTGGGTTTTTTTGTTCGTTTGTTTTTGTTTTTTTCTTTCCTCATAACATAATCAAGACCCAGTTAGGCTAAGTAGGCTTAGGGTTGAAAAACTATAAATGTTAGTTTATTAGAACTTGTGGCTGGTGTTCAGTGCAGATAAGGGGACAATGATCAGAAAAATAAGAGACATGGGATTTTTCTGGTGATCACCAGGTCTGTGAGCAAAAGGAAAACCTGAAGTCCTTGCAGATAGGGGTCCCTCTTTTGTTCTTTCCATCCCCTTTCCAGGGAGAAAGGTGAGATGATTCAGAAGAACAAGTTGACTCCTTGGGGTATGCAGTGGGAGAATCTACCCTGATTCATGAGCTATATGGTGTGTGTAAACCCCACACTGGACCCACACAAATGCCTTGTATGGGATGATGGGGCAGATAGCACCCGTCTCTGATGTTAAATTTTAATAAAATTAGGAGTACTTGTGGCACCTTAGAGACTAACAAATTTATTAGAGCATAAGCTTTCGTGGACTACAGCCCACTTCTTCGGATGATATGCATCCGAAGAAGTGGGCTGTAGTCCACGAAAGCTTATGCTCTAATAAATTTGTTAGTCTCTAAGGTGCCACAAGTACTCCTGTTCTTCTTTTTGCGGATACAGACTAACACGGCTGTTACTCTGAAACTTTAATAAAATTAATGACTATGTGTAGCAAGGCAGAGTGGCCTCCCTCCGGACTGGAGAGCAAAAGGCCACTTGTCTTCCTCTGGTGGGCAGAGCTGAACCCACCCTACCTCCTTCGCCAGAAGTACCAGGGCAGTACAGGAAGTATAAAGGGAGGGCTCAACAGCTCAGTTGAGCAGGAGACAGGGAAGGAGAAGGATGCCTTCACTCTGCTGAGGCACCCTGGAGCTTAACCTGTGCCGTACAGCAACCTGCACCCAGAGGAGACTGGTCCTGAGGAGGGGTTGCTGGAACTGCCATCTACTGGGTATCCAAAGGAGCCACCGGACCTGTGGATTATAGCGGTACCAAACCCCGGGGAGGTAGGAATTAGCCCAGGGGCAGCTGACAACTATCCGGCTACCTTGCTGACTGACTCCAGGTCAGCTTGTTGAAGCTGGATCCCTGCTAACCCAGTGGCAGACCACTCCACCACTGTTAGGGCACCGGGCTGGGACGTGGTGGAATCAGGTGGGTCCACGTCCCGCTACCCCCTGCCACTCCACCGTAAGCCAGGAGGCCTGTGTGAATCTACCGTCCATCAAGCCAGGACATTAGACTTGGTTGATGCTCACTCCGACTGGAGCCCCTAGACTGTGATTGTGCTCCTCCCCTCACCTGAGCCCCTAGACGGTGTGGTTGCTCACCCCTACCTGAACCCCTAGACTGTGTGCTTGCTGCCTGCGTTAGCCTACAAACTGAGGCTAAAGCTTGCTTACTGTTCTGTCCCACCCAAAAGGCTACAGCTGTAGATTGTGTGTATTTGCTGGCTGCCTTAGCTCACAGGGTGCAGCTAAAGTCTTCTCCCTGCGCTGCCCCACCCAAAGAACTAGAGCCCCAGACAGTGGGTGGTTGCTGGATGCGTTGGCCAGAAGGCTTAGGCCAGTGGTTCTCAAAGCCGGTCCGCTGCTTATTCAGGGAAAGCCCCTGGAAGCGGCGCGGGCCGAGGGATGTGCTGGCCGTCCTTCTTGCAGCTCCCATTGGCCTGGAGCGGTGAACCGTGGCCAGTGGGAGCCATGATTGGCCAAACCTGAGGACGCAGAAGGGAAAAAATCGGCTTGTCCCACTGGGGCTTTCCCTGATCAAGCGGCAGACTTAGTTTGATAACCACTGGCTTAGGCTACAGCCTGCTCTCTGCTCAGGCCTGCCCAATGGGCTAGAGCTATAGACTGTTAAGTACTGCCAGCCCCAGCTGAGGGGCTGCAAGCTAAAGAGCACCAGACTGTTGTTTGTTTGCCTCTGTTAGATGGGCACAGAACGATAGACTACATATGGTTCGGCTCCGCCAGCGAGCCACGAGCCTGGGGTTACCGCCCAGTACAATGAGGCAGAGTGGCTTTCCTCCCCACTGGAGACCAAGGGACCACTACACTGCCACTTAAAATCCATCTCTGTGTCTCTCCTCATTCACTTGCATGTCAAGATCAATACTTTAAAGCCTTTAGCAATGTTGGGCATGGCTGCAGTCAATATCAGCTGCAATCGAAGGGTGTCTGACATTGTGTGTGAAATTTACAGGCAATCATGCTTTTGTCAGTGTCAGCCCTCTGGTATATAATACATTCCCTACTGAAATCCATCCCCTTCTGTCCTTCCACATTTTCAGAGAAAACTTTTATGCTTCATATTTTTCCCAGGCATGTGGTTTTTTTTTTTTTTTTTGGTTTTGTTTTTTTTGTTGTTGTTTGTTTTTTTGTGGTTTAGTATATTTTTATAATATTGTATTTTGGTAGGCTCTTTTCACATAAACCTATTAAACAATGATCCTCAAAGCATATGTTATGCTGTATTATCATAATGAGCCTCTCCTCAGTTCTCAAATGCTTTTCTCACAGTATTATTTTCAGTCCACAAAGTCACTACTTGTGAGAGATAAGCTCAGTATCTGTTATATGATTACAATGCCTGTCTAGACTGTCATCTACCAAACTATGTAACTTTAAAATAAGGGAGTTCACAAATTAAAGCTCTGGTAGGTTTCCTCATACTGATAACTGTGCACATCTACCAAAATCCATTTTAAGTACTGAAATAAAGCAGTGGAGCTGGTGTGGATATATACAAAGGGTCTCTCGAACCTTTTCTGTGATGTTATGATATAATGGTTAATCTGAAGCAGGGAAGTAGTGACTGAGGCAGGATTAAACACATCTAAGGTTAACCGGGAAGATGTATCTACAAACACGTTACATAGAATTCAACAAGAACACAGGCTGGGTCTGGAATCTTTCTCAGCTCTTGATATTTGATATTACCTTACTAATCCTGACAGGTTGATACTGCATTACTGATTATCTCTCTAGCAATATTATTTTCCAGTTCAGGTACTTCATTTCTCTCATGCGATAGAATTGGTGTTTGATACTCCAAAGTTTCTGAAAAATCGTGAGGAGTTACAGAAGCTGTTTTGAGGAATGATCAAAAGATCAGAAATAAAAAAAAATGTTAATCTATATAATATAATAGAAATTGAACAGTGCCTATATTCTGACCTCTACTACAAACTGTTACACATAACTTTGGTAGCACTGTGCATAGTACTGGTGTTACCTGGGGTTCTTTCAACCCAAACCTCTTGGTAACTTTTACTCTGTGCAATGTGGTGTCAGGAAATAAATCAGGGGAGACACGGCTGTCCGACCGATAGATGGCTGGAACAAACAGGACAACACAAGAGTGCTTTCACTTAAAGCTAAACTTTACTTAGTCTCAAGCACTTACACACATCTGCAACAGGTTAGTAAAACACCCCCAGTCCTCGATAATTACCGAAGCTGAGTGGCACAGCTGCAGCCCGTCTGCCAGTGGGGAACACAAGATGCATCCAGAGGGAGAGTCCAGTCCTGAAAAATCCCACTACCTCAAACTTTTCCCCCTTATTTATACATTAGTAATAGAATGCCATGTCCCTTACAGAAAACTTGGGAAGCAAGTAGATTCAATGGTCAAGCAAGAGGTTCCTTCTGATTATTGATTAACCAAGTGTGGGTTTTTCCAGAGTTTGCAACCTTGAGACCCTGTTAGGCCTGGTCTACACTACAAGTTTAGGTCGAATTTAGCAGCGTTAAATCGAATTAAACCTGAACACATTCACACGACGAAGCCCTTTCTTTCGACTTAAAGGGCCCTTTAAACCAGTTTCTTTACTCCACCTCCGACGAGGGGATTAGCAATAAAATCAGCCTTAGCGGGTCGGAATTGGGGTAGTGTGGATGAAATTCGACATTATTGGCCTCCGGGAGCTATCCCACAGTGCTTCATAGTGACCGCTCTGGACAGCACTCTCAACTCAGATGCACTGACCAGGTAGACAGGAAAAGCCCACGAACGTTTGAATTTCATTTCCTGTTTGCCCAGCGTGGAGAGCACAGGTGACCACGCAGAGTTCATCAGCACAGGTAACCGTGATGGAGTCCCAGGATCGCAAAGAGCTCCAGCATGGACCGAACGGGAGGTACGGGATCTGTTCGCCATATCGGGAGACGAATCAGTGCTAGCTGAACTCCATAGCAGTAAACGAAATGGCAAAATATTAGAAAAGGTCTCCAAGGCCATGAAGGACAGAGGCCATAACAGGGACGCACAGCAGTGCAGCGTGAAAATTAAGGAGCTACGGCAAGCCAACCACAAAGCCAGAGAAGCAAACGGAAGGTCCAGGGCAGAGCCGCAAACTTGCCGCTTCTACGCGGAGCTGCATGCCATTATAGGGGGTGCAGCCACCACTACCTCAACTGTGTGCTATGACTCCCTCACTGGAGAAACACACAGGGAAGAGGGTTCAGGGTATGAGGAAGATGAGGATGGAGGTAATGTAGATAGCTCACAGCAGCAAGGAAGTGGAGAAACCGGTTTCCCCAACAGCCAGGATATGTTTGTCACCCTGGACCTGGAACCAGTAACCCCCGAACTCACCCAAGACCCTGAGGGCACACAGGAGACCTCTGCTGAGTGTATCTTTGTAAATATTACACATGGTTTAAAAGCAAGCGTGTTTAATGATTAATTTGCCCTGGCAATCGCGGCCAGTACAGCTACTGGAAAAGTCTGTTAACGTGTATGGGGATGGAGCGGAAATCCTCCAGGAACATCTCCAGAAAGCTGTCCTTCATGTACTCCCAAAGCCTTTGCAAAAGGTTTCTGGGGAGGGCTGCCTTAACCTGTCCGCCATGGTAGGACACTTTACCACGCCAGGCCAGTAGCACGTAGTCTGGAATCATTGCATAACAAAGCATTGTAGCGTATGGTCCTGGTGTTTGCTGGCATGCAGACAACATCCATTCCTTATCACTCTTTGTTATCCTCAGGAGAGTGATATCATTCATGGTCACCTGGTTGAAATAGGGCGATTTTATTAAGGGGATATTCAGAGGTGTCCGTTCCTGCTCTGCTGAACAGAAATGTTCCCTGCTTTTACCCAAGCGGTGGAGGGGAGGGGTGAAGTGATAATCCCAGAGATTTGGGTGTGTGGGGGGGAGGAGGGTTAGTTGGGTTTGTGCTGCATGTTAACCCGAAAACCGCTGCCCCTCCTTTTACATTGCAAACCCATTTTAAATGGACAACCCAAGTCATGCTTGATATGGGAAATGAGGACGCTGCTGTTTGAAACCATTCCCACATGTTAAGAAGGTTAAAAACGCCAAAAGACTGTGGCTTACCATGGCTGCCTGCAAGCCGAAATCTGTTGCCTGGCACTGTGTGAGTGATCTCTCACACGAAACCGGCAGGCCCTCACTATAAGAGGAAAAATGTGACCTTGTAACGAAAGAGTGTACCCGTTGTTCTCTAAAATGTGTCTTTTTTAACCACCTCTCCCTTCTCCTCCACCAGCTGCAAATGTTTCTCCTTCAGAGAGGCTAGTGAACATTAGAAAGAGAAAATGGAGGACGCAGGACAATATGTTCACGGAGCTCCAGATGTCCTCCCACGCTGAAAGAGCACAGCAGAATGCGTGGAGGCAGTCAATGTCAGACATCAGAAAAGCACAATATGAACGAGAGGAGATTTGGCGGGCTGAATTGCGGGATGAACAAAGCAAGTTGCGGGCTGAAGATGATAGGTGGCGTCAGCTTGCTGACAGAAGGCAAGAGTCGATGCTCCGGCTGCTGGAGCATCAAACTGATATGCTCCAGCGTACGGTTGAGCTGCAGGAAAGGCAGCAGGAGCAGAGACTGCCGCTACAACCCCTGTGTAACCAACAGCCCTCCTCCCCAAGTTCCATAGCCTCCTCACTCAGACGCCCAAGAACGCGGTGGGGGGGCCTCCGGCCACCCAGTCACTCCACCCCAGATGATTGCCAGAGCATCAGAAGGCTGGCCTTCAATAAGAGTTAAAGTTTTAAAATGCAGTGTGTCCTTTTCCTTCCCTCCTCCCCCACCCATCCTGGGCTACCTTGGCAATTATCCCCCTAGTTGTGTGATGAATTAATAAAGAATGCATGAATGTGAAGTAACAATGACTTTATTGCCTCTGCAAGCGGTGCTCAAAGTGGGGAGGGGAGGGTGGGGTGGTTGGTTTACAGGGAAGTAGAGTGAACCGAGGGTGGGGGGTGGAGGGTTCATCAAGGAGAAACAAACAGAAGTTTCACACCGTAGCCTGGCCAGTCATAAAACTCGTTTTCAAAGCTTCTCTGATGCGCACCATGCCCTGCTGTGCTCCTCTAACCGCCCTGGTGTCTGCCTGCTCGTAATCAGCGGCCAGGCGATTTGCCTCAACCTCCCACCCCGCCATAAATGTCTCCCCTTTACTCTCATAGATATTGTGGAGCGCACAGCAAGCAGCAATAACAATGGGGATATTCTTTTCGCTAAGGTCTGAGCGAGTCAGTAAGCTGTGCCAGCGTGCTTTTAAACATCCAAATGCACATTCCACCACCATTCGGCACTTGCTCAGCCTGTAGTTGAACAGGTCCTGACTCGTGTCCAGGCTGTCTGTGTACGGCTTCATGAGCCATGGCATTAAGGGGTAGGCTGGGTCCCCAAGGATCACGATAGGCATTTCAACATCCCCAACGGTTACTTTCTGGTCCGGGAAGAAAGTCCCTTCCTCCAGCTTTCGAAACAGAGCAGAGTGCCTGAAAACGCGAGCATCATGTACCTCTCCCAGCCATCCCACGTTGATGTTGGTGAAACGTCCCTTGTGATCCACCAGGGCTTGCAGCAGCATTGAAAAGTACCCCTTGTGGTTTATGTACTCGGTGGCTTGGTGCTCCGGTGCCAAGATAGGGATATGGGTTCCGTCTATGGCCCCACCATAGTTTGGGAATCCCATTGCAGCAAAGCCATCCACTATGGCCTGCACGTTTCCTAGAGTCACTACCTTTGATATCACCAGGTCTTTCATTGCCCTGGCAACTTGGATCACAGCAGCCCCCACAGTAGATTTGCCCACTCCAAATTGATTCCCGACTGATGGGTAGCTGTCTGGCGTTGCAAGCTTCCACAGGGCTATCGCCACTCGCTTCTCAACTGTGAGGGTTGCTCTCATCCTGGTATTCTGGCGCTTCAGGGCAGGGGAAAGCAAGTCACAAAGTTCCATGAAAGTGCCCTTACACATGCGAAAGTTTCGTAGCCACTGGGAATCGTCCCACACCTGCAGCACGATGTGGTCCCACCAGTCTGTGCTTGTTTCCCGTGCCCAGAATCGGCGTTCCACGGCATGAACCTGCCCCAGTAACACCATGATTTCCACATTGCTGGGGCCTGTGCCTTGTGAGAGGTCTATGTCCATGTCAATTTCCTCATCACTCTCGTCACCGCACTGCAATCGCCTCCTTGGCTGGTCCGGGTTTCGCTTTGGCATGTCCTGGCTCTGCATATACTCCAGGACAATGCGCATGGTGTTCATAGTGCTCATAATTGCCGTGGTGATCTGAGCGGGCTCCATGATCCCAGTGCTAGCTATGGCGCCTAGTCTGAAAAAAGGCGCGAAACTAGTATCTGATGGACCAGGGGAAGGAGGGAGGGAGGGAGGGAGGGCCGAATGACGACATGGCGTACAGGTACAGGGAATTAAAATCAAGAAAGGTGGCTGTGCATCAGGGAGAAACACAAACAACTGTCACACAGAATGGTCCCCACAAAGATTAAACTCAAAACCCTGGGTTTAGCAGGCCGTTGATTTCACGGAGGGAGGGGAAGCAAATGAATACAGAACAAATCTATTTTTTACATCTTAAGCTGGCAGCCGACGGTGCAGCATGACTGATAGCCACTGCAGTACGACGATGATGGATACCAGTCGTAATATACCATCTTCTGCCAAAAGGCAAGGGGCTGCTGCTGTGTAGCAATGCAGCTCCACGTCTGCCAGCCCCACGTCTGCCAGCACCCAGATCGCTCTCAGCCTCTTCTGGGTGCTTAGCAGACAATACTGGGCGATTGGCAGAAAATAGCATACTACAACTGATAGCCATCATCATCGAGACAGTTGCATGTCTGCCCAGGTGCCCATGATTGACAGCCACTGCAGTACGATGACGACGGTTACCAGTCGTAATATACCATCTTCTACCAAAAGGCAAGGGGCTGGTGCAATGCAGCCCTACGGCTGCCAGCCCCATGGCTACCAGTCATGCTGCACCGTTTACCGCCAAAAGGCAGTTAGCTGCTGCTGCTGTGTAGCAATGCAGTACCACGTCTGCTGGCAGCCAGATGACATATGGTGACGGTGAGCTGATCTGAGCGGGCTCCATGCTTGCCATGGTATGTTGTCTGCACAGGTAACCCACGTAAAAAGGCACGAATCTATTGTCTACCGGTGCTCTGATGGAGGGGGAGGGGCCTGATGACCTGTACCCAGAACCCCCCGCGAGACTGTTTTGCATCATTCAGGCATTGGGCTCTCAACCCAGAATTCCAATGGGTGGCGGAGACTGCGGGAATTGTGGAATAGCTACCCATAGTGCAATGCTCCGGAAGTCGACACTAGCCTCGGTACTGTGGACGCGGTCCGCCGACTAGAGCACTTAGAGCATTTTATGTGGGGACACACACAATCGGCTGTATACAACCGATTTCTATAAAACCGGCTTCTATAAATTCAACCTAATTTCGTAGTGTAGACATACCCTTAGACACATTCCAGAGGGCACATCCTGCTCCTTTAAAATGCATGTATCAGCAACTTTAACACGATTCTTATCAGGAAGGAGGTGGGGTCAAGCTGCCCTTTCTGTGGCACCCAAAACCCCCTCCCCTCCTTTCTTGAATAAGCTAAGTCTGCTGACTAGTGAGTTCAGGCACTTTACTGGTTTGCTGACATCTCCCTGTAGACTGGTGTCTACTTTCTATGTTGATAGAATCCTGAGACTCCTATTGAGATAAGGTCATCAAAACTGTGAACCAGAATGGCAGTTTGCCAGGAACTGAAGTGTTGCATCTTGCTTTTTGTTAATAGAAGAGATAGTAGCTACCTGAAAGTGTAGAGTAAACCCCAGCATGTAATGCTCCCTCTTGACCTAGCCTACCAGCTTGACTCCAAAGATGAAATGTTGCATTCTCAAACCGATAGCCTCCACATTAAATGTTTTGCCTCCATGTGAAAAAGAAATAAGGGTGGCCATTGTCTGCAACAGAGAAGTCACTGGGCTTTTGCTTCTCACCGCCCAACATATGAGTGGCTTGTTACTGCCAAAAAGTGAGTATTTTTAATCTGCAAAATTGTAGTATAAGTGTATCTTGTAGAATATAAGCCACTAACCTCTTGCTAGTGGGATTCTTCAGTTTTATTTATTACTTTTCTGTCCTCCATATCTTGTCCTCTCCTTCCTGCATTGTCACACTGATAAATTAGGGCTTAATTCTGTCACCCTTACTCACTTCAATAGGGTCATTTTAAATTAATCACTTATCAGGAACCATCCATCAATAAGAAGTTGATGGACCTATGCCAATTTGCACCAGCTGAAGATTTGGCCCATTATCTTTGTTAATAAACCTGATGAAATGTTCAGACGTTCGGGCTCTATCCGTTTAGTCCCACATTTCATAGTTTTAAAAAGCAATGTCACATATCACCCCCTGCAAAGATTTCTCAATTTCATTAACTGCCTACTGTTCATTGAACAGATTTTTATAATTAATATTGACTGACAATGTTTGATATAGCATTGCAATTCTGATCAACAGGAAACAATGAGAAGAACAGGAGTACTTGTGGCACCTTAGAGACTAACAAATTTATTAGAGCATAAGCTTTCGTGGACTACAGCCCACTTCTTCGGATGCATATATGCATATATGCATCCGAAGAAGTGGGCTGTAGTCCACGAAAGCTTATGCTCTAATAAATTTGTTAGTCTCTAAGGTGCCACAAGTACTCCTGTTCTTCTTTTTGCAGATACAGACTAACACGGCTGTTACTCTGAAAAGGAAACAATGAGCAATTTTAGCCTGTGTAATAACTAATGTATGTTGGTCTTACTGTTGTGTATTGGGGTTATACAACTGCTACAGCATCTGTAATAAATGTTATTACTGTGTGTGTTGGGAAAATCCAGCTAAACTGTACATATCTGGATAATGTGTTATGTGTATTTGGGGAAATGTTTTAAATGTATCTCAGACTCCATTACTGCTGCCAATGGTCTGTTTTTATCAGAATGCTTTTTTTGTTCTTCAGCAAGATAATTTAATATGTTGTTTTCAAGCCTATCTCTTTTAATGTGTATGTTTGCATTTCCTGTCGAAGGATGAAGTTTTGGAGGAAGGAAGAATATGCATTTCAGACCACTAAAATAACATTAATCTCTCACTGAATATTAATGAAACTACAGCATGCAAAGGTGTCACGATGAAAATGTGGTTATAATAATATAAAATAGGAATTTGCAAATAGAATTTATGTAAATTTTACATAAGTTAATCTCTCAACTTTGATTTCATGCATAAATGGCAACATTACTATGTCAAAATAGAAACTTCACAAGATCTGTCATTCAAACATATCGTAGCATATTCATATGCTCTGGGAATGACGTTCAGTCATTCTTCATGGAATAAATGCTTTTTAACAAACAGAGACCAAGTAAACAAGATGATTGTTGATCTTTGCTTGATTGAGTTAATGAAAGTAAAGCTGATAATGATTTGTCTAAATTATCTCCTGAAGGTACTTAACTGCAATGTTTGCCCATTGGTACATCACATTTCTCAGTGTCCTGGGAATTCTTATGGATATATAACTACATCTAAATGTGTACTTATTATATGAGGACTATCGTTACAGTAAATTTAAAAATATATTTAGATTATATATCAAGCACATCCAAATTGGATCACATGTGTTTTATTACTAATATTGTAATATGAATTATGTACAAAATTAGCCAATATTTTTGTTCATTGTAGCCTGCACAGTGATATTAAGCATGACTAAAGGAAGATCAGGGTGCATGGAATTCTCTGGCTATTTACTCCAGTGAGATTTGTCAGAATTACTTAAGCACATTTTTATTAATGCTGCTGTCATTACCTGTGACTAGGCCCTGAATACTACATGCAACCACTCTATCAGTGCTTCTAGTATATCTAAAGTTTCTTCTATTTTGAAGATTTTATTGCTTTGAGAGAGACTCCTTGTACTCCAAAATGGGGACCAATGTTGGAAAAACTAATATCCTTCAGAACTGATGAAATTGTTTAAGTATTACACACATGCATTCTATATCCCTTCTGACTAGAGGGAACTCTCTGCCAGGCCTTCTGAGACTCTATAGTAAGCATTGATTCTAGCTGAAAAAAGATCTGTCTAAATGTTTGTCGAGTTGAGGGGGGGGGGTAAACTGTTCAGAATTCCCCCCTTGTTCATTGGCCAGCTCAGAATCCACCCATTGTTTCTTGGCCAGCTTTAAAATAGGGTTTACTGGGGAAAAAGAGAAGGTGTTTGACGAGTTGGATTCAAGATGGAATATGTAGGCCTGGGAAAGATGGATGGTTCTAAGGGGGAAAGTGAATGAATTGGTTGGGTTGGGGGGAGGAGAAAGTCAGAGAAGACCTTCAAAAAGCTTGGGGAAAAAAGAACTTGAACTTCTGGGGAGTTTATCCAAATAGCACTGTCTCTGGGTTCATTCATCAAAAGTAGCTAGATCAGAGGTGGGCAAACTATGGCCTGCGGGCCACATCCAGCCCGTGGGACCGCCTTACCTGGTCCTTTAGCTCCCAGCCAGGAAGGCTACCCCCAGCCCCTCTCCTGCTGTTCCCCCTCCCCTGCAGCCATGCCACCACCCGCTGGCACCCACGCACCTCTCAGGCTCTCCGATAAGCCAGTCCTGCCACTCTGAGCGGCTTGGTAAGGGGGCAGGGAGCTGGAGGGAGGGTTAGATAAGGGACAGGGTATCCCGAGGGGTGGTCAGGAGATGGGGAGCAGGGGAGGTTGGATGGGTGGGGGGTTCTCAGGGGGACAGTCAGGGGGTGTGAAGTGGGAAGAGGCAGATAGGGGGTTGGGCCAGGCTGTTTGGGGAGGCACAGCCTCCCCTACCTGGCCCTCCATACAGTTTTGCAACTCTGATGTGGCCCTCGGGCCAAAAAATTTGCCCACCCGTAGACTAGATGCATGAATGGTGGGGGGCAAAAAAGGGGAAGGTGCCTAAATTAGGGAGATTGCTATTTGAGCTCAGTGTGCATTGTACATTGTCTGTCTGATAATCACATGGTATTTATATGCCTTAACCGAATGAATTCATAATCACTTATGGTGTCCCGAATACTTTAAAATTAATTTCTATCAACATTTGTGTGTCAAACCAGATAACCGGAACTGTGAAAAGTACATGCAAGCAGAATATGAACACAGCCAAAGCAAATTTAAAAACTAAAGCAAATGCTGCAAACATTATCTGTGAATATTTGTCCAGCTCTAAGTATTAAATCTCTGTTTGCATTTGACAAAAATGTGCTGAGTGGGTATCAATGGACTTTGGTTAATTCTAGTGGAAGCTGAGTTGTCTCCTCTTGTACAAAGTACCATCTAAAGTTAAGCTGGTTCTTTCAGCATAATGAATCAGGAAAGTATGTGATCCAGTTGGCTGAGGTTGAGTTCCTGTTAGTACTTCAATTGCTTTCATGAGCTACAATACTTAACAAAACACAATCCAAGAAGCAATTAGTCCTTTATATCAGTTCCTTGCCAAGTAATGTGTATTACTACCATGCTATAAGGTCAATCTGACACCAGCATTGCCAAAGACCGAAACTTAAATGGAAAAAAAATCTTACAAAACCTTTCACTGCCATTCACAATTTGAAATAAAAGTAGATGAGAGATGTGTCACAATGTTAATGATGCAGAGGAATCTTTTAAGATAAAAAAAATCCTATGTACTGTAGAACTTAGTGCTAGTGATAAAGGGCGTTTGATATACACTTCCCCCCAAAACAGCAAGTTTCATTACAAAAAAGATGAAATTGTTTGGCTTTAGAAAGGATCTGATTAAAGATTTTTGTATAGAAATTTGGGATTCTACATACTAAGGCCCTGATTCTGCAAATATTCTTGTATACAAATTATTTGACTTGGGTGCTTAATTGTTTTATAGGACTGATGTCTTTAAGTGCAAACCAAGGAGTACCAAATTCCTTTAATTTCACCCCAAGGGAAAATTCCATCAAAACTCTTATTAACTAAAACTGATGGGGTTCCACACTTCTGTTCTAAGGATCTAAAATATGGTACTTGAGATCATTGAATGATTGTTTTTTTAAAGAAAACATTTAATAGTGCAGTTCTTTACAAGGTTATTACTTACTGTGCTAATGCATGAGGCAAAGAGCAGACACCTCCATGAGAAATCAAGCATATGTCATATGTCCTCCCCAAATGGGAAATTCTAATGATTATATCGAATTTCTTGCATAAATTTGGTCTCACCTACTCTAAGTATTCTTGTTTCAAAACAAAAATATCTTTCTTCAGAAATCATTTGTTCCATAGTGGAACATTAAACACACTGCAAGCTGCATATGGTATTGATATGTTTAAGGGAGGATCTTTCTCTAGATGTACGGTACAAGATTTTTTTTTTAAGTATAACTTTGCTCAGTCTTATTAATTTTCATGTGTCTTCAGAGGACAAAGCAATTATAATAATAGATGGTGTAATTACATGTTCACTGACTATTTAATAAGATTGCAGCTCAGATAAATTTGAGCAATATACAGGGAGGGGGTTGGAGTTTTTTTGTTTTTTGTTTTTTCACTTATGAAGTGCCTGCAATGGAGTTGCTTTTCTGATAAAAATTCTGCCTCATTTGAGGTTTTGACATGTATAGAATAGTCAGATGTGAATTCCTCGTAAACTATATGGAGTAAAATGTTTTACCATATGTCATTTGACAGGTAATTTTAATTAGGCTTGAAAATAATGTCAGGTTTGATCTATGACTTTGAAGTATGATAGTGGGTATATAATAAATTCCTAAACTGCACAAATCTCCAAGTTCACCATTTAATTGTCACATGACAGGTTTCATTAATTTCAATATTTTTTTATGTAATAAAGGATAAAATCAAATACTTAGTTGTTCACTGGAACATTTGGGAACAGGGAGGCAATCAACCTTGTCCTCCAAAACTAAAAATATTTAGGTTGGTAAATAAAAACTATTTGAAGGGCAAACTAGAACATCCAAAGAACAAAATATAGAAACTGATCAATGCATATTGAAGCTGACGGAAAGCCTTTCCTTTGTTTAAGTCCAAAAGTATCATAGTTTACAGTACTGCATATGCATACCTTTTAGTACCACAAAATAATGCTTGAATCTGTATATGGTTCAACATTTCTAACGCACAATATCAATATATTATACATTATTTAAAAAAAAAAAGCAGCCAGAGATAAATTAGCTAGCTAGATAATATCCACTAATGCCAAAGTAGCAAATGTACAAAGGGAAAACAATGTTTGCATAGTTTTGTTTTGTTTTTTCAGTTCCACAAGGATGCTAATAGTGAGGAGTGCTTTGTGTTGTGGTAAATAATACAAATGCACTATCGCTTCTCAAGATGCTGTCATTCCTGAACCCTCTCACATAAGCTCTGAATCAAGGAGGGATCAGCAGTAGAGTTAGTTGGAAAAATTCCAACCAAAACGTTTGGAATTCTCCAGTTATATAAATCAGTACTTTTTGTGGAAATTGCCAGACTTAGTCAAAGTTCTGATTATGTCCCGGCTGGGTTCAAAATCCTGCCTAATTTCCTACCATTTCACCTGCCTGCTCCTCAGCAGTGCAGCTTCCAAGATCTATGACCATCATTTAGCCAGCAATGCACAGTGCCTCAATGACTGGGTACTTGGAGTTTTCTGGATCTGTAGCTCCAGGACAGCCAGACATGCAGTCTCTCCCAGGGGTTCTGAATCAGAATGAAAATAAATTTTGAAATATTTAAGACCTCCATGAAATGGAGTTACTTTTTCTCGCACCGGTCTAATCAGCAGTCAAGTGGAACCTTAACATCCATGTGCTGACGCTTTAGGAATATTCCTTGAGGTTGATGGATTTCCACTCCATACGGCTAAATTTAGTGCCTTGCATGGTGTCAAGTATCAGGGGGTAGCCGTGTTAGTCTGTATCTACAAAAACAACAAGGAGTATGGTGGCACCTTAAAGACTAACAGATTTATTTGGGCATAAGCTTTCGTGGGTAAAAACCTCACTTCTTCAGATGCATAGAGTGAAAGTTACAGATGCAGGCATTATATACTGACACATGGAGAGAAGGGAGTTACTTCGCAAGTGGAGAACCAGTGTTGACAGGGCCAATTCAATCAGGGTGGATGTAGTCCACTCCCAATAATAGATGAGGCGGTGTCAATTCCAGGAGAGCAAAAGCTGTCCTTGAAGAATTCCACCTGGACTTCAACAATTTCCACCCCACCATCAACCTCAGCCTGGACCAGTCCACACAAGAGATCCACTTCCTGGACACTACAGTGCAAATAAGTGATGGTCACATAAACACCACCTTATACCGGAAACCTACTGACCGCTATACATACCTACATACCTCCAGCTTCCATCCAAGACACATCACACAATCCATTGTCTACAGCCAAGCCCTAAGATACAACCGAATTTGCTCCAACCCCTCAGACAGAGACAAACATCTACAAGATCTTTATCAAGCATTCGTAAAACTACAATACCCACCTGGGGAAGTGAGGAAACAGATTGACAGAGCAGGATGGGTACCCAGAAATCACCTACTACAGGACAGGTCCAACAAGGACAATAACAGAACACCACTGGCCATCACATACAGCCCCCAGCTAAAACCTCTCCAGCGCATTATCCACGATCTACAACCTATCCTGGAAAATGATCCCTCACTCTCACAGACCTTGGGAGGCAGGCCAGTCCTCGCTTACAGACAACCCCCCAACCTGAAGCAAATACTCACCAGCAACTACACACCACATCACAGAAACACCAACCCAGGAACCAATCTCTGTAGCAAACCTTGTTGACTACTCTGTCCCCATATCTACTCTGGCGACACCATCAGAGGACCCAACCACATCAGCCACACCATCAAGGGCTCATTCACCTGCACATTTACTAATGTTATATATGCCATCATGTGCCAGCAATGTCCCTCTGCCATGTACTAAAATTCATTTGCAAATTTAACACCATTAATCTGGGCTTGAATAGGGACTGGGAGTGGCTGGCTCATTACAGAAGCAGCTTTTCCTCTCCTGGAATTGACACCTCCTCATCTATTATTGGGAGTGGACTACATCCACCCTGATTGAATTGGCCCTGTCAACACTGGTTCTCCACTTGCGAACTAACTCCCTTCTCTCCATGTGTCAGTATATAATGCCTGCATCTATAACTTTCACTCTATGCATCTGAAGAAGTGAGGTTTTTACCCATGAAACTTATGCCCAAATAAATCTCTTAGTCTCTAAGCTGCCACCAGATTCCTTGTTGTTTTTGTAGATACAGACTAACACAGCTACCCCCTGATACTTGCCCCCAAATAATAAACACGTAAAATTTTAAGTCTTGCTTCCAAGAACTACCACTTCTTTTGCTATTGTATGCAATGACTTAAATTGCAAATTGCCCTGTTGTGTATTGTTATATGATTGTTCACACAATTATATTCCCCTTGTTCCTCTTAAGTCTAATTCTTCAAGAAATCTCAGACCAAAATTCAATTATTTTTTCTTCACTTTTTTTTGCAGAAAGTGTTCCACGTGGTCAATAACAAATATACCATATTTAAACTCTGAACTTTAAAATGTACTAACAGCTTCCAGTCATGCTCAGAGAGAAGACCCACAAGCTTAATATTAAAGTATGTAAATTTAATACAGACCGGCTTACCTTTTGAGTCCCTAACTCATGTTTCTGAGTATTTACTCTCATAAGTAACATTCAGCTTCAGTGACTGATTACAAATAAGTCCTCACCAGTATGAGTAAGGGTTGTACAGTATGATCTACAGTGGACACATTTAAAGGGTTTTCTTTTTAGCATTTTGTTTCTATGCAAAATATTAATGGTTCTAATGATATTTTCTATTTTAAGTATAAAGAATGTCTGGCCAAACTAAGCTTAACTATTCATCAAAAAGTAAAAGGCAAATATTTTACCATGGCAAATGTACAAACAAAAGGAGAACTTGGGGACCAGATCTTCAAAGATGAAGATTTGCATGGACCCAACTTGTGTATGCAAGCTCCCTTGAATGCATGCAAGATGGATGCATACAAAACTATAATATAAAAGAGATTGATTATAAATAGCAGCTGAAATGCATACATCCCATATTACAGGGCAAAGATCAGCAGTGGCTGATATAATCCCAGTTTAAAATAACTTGCTAATAATCAAACAGGTTTCCACTGTCAGTTAATGAGAATTTAGGAATGATGAAATGTCACCACCTACTGTTCCATCCATGGTTCTTATAATATACTGATGTATATTTATATATTTATTTAAAAATACATACCCTTCTCTCCCCCCCCCCCCTCACACAAAGCTACCCTAAGGTAATGACTGAGTTCACTCTTCTGTCTGTAATTGGAGATGTCTATCCAGCAAAACTCTAACAGCAATAATGGACTTACTTCCCTGCATTCAGCTCTGATTTACATAGAAACATAGATGCATATAATCATCTCCTGACTGCTGCTGTCCCATGTTCTGAGCTTTTGTTAAGGAAATAAAACACTGAGGCATAAAACAGTTACATCTGTCAGTCACCTTATGTCATAATACCTAAGATTTTTCCCTTTTCAGACTCATGTGTAATACCCAGGTATAGTGATAAGAGGGATAGATATCCTAGGACACAGTCAATAGGGTCAGTCAAACTTTTAAAATTGCCTGATAAAGCAAGCCTTGTGTTTAAGGATCTAGAAATAACTTAATGAAAAAGATGGATTGCCTTATGTTATCGATACTGGAAGCATGAAAGTGGATGCTTTCTGCTGCAAAATAGACCCAGAGATAGGAGGATGAAACTCCTTCCTTGGTTACAGAACTTTCCACCTTTTTGCCCTTTCATTTTTCAACTTAAAGAAAAATGCTTTGAGCTCAAATTAGACATCAATTACTGAAATAGCTCAGGTTAAGAAATTTTGTTGCTAGAATAGCAAATTTAGGTCTTTGTTTTTTTACTAAAATGATCTTGGTTAAGGTAGGCTTGGCAGTCTGATCTCCAAATGTCTTGCCAAGCTGTACAAATCCATTACGTGTCCTTAGCAAAAAGGAAACCATTAATTCATTTTCTTGTTCCCCTCCCTTAGTAGCAGAGCCTGTGAGGTATTGAACAACCAGCACTCCTTCTGAAGACAATAGGAGTGGAAGGTACTCAGCAGTACTTCATAGGGTTGGGCTAGTTATCTTGTATCATTGTTATTATCCACCCTGCTTGTCATTTAGAAATAACCTAGCTTCCAGCTAGATCTTTTTTTATTTTTTCAAAGTATGTTTTGTTTGTTGACTGAACCACTGCTGATTTTTGACTAGTAATGTGTGATGTGTGATGAGGAGATGTAGCAGAAGCCATTTTGAATCACTTTCTAAGAGAGAATTCCTGACTTTTGTGTGTGTGTATTCTCGAGTCAATTGGGAGGAGGGGGCAGAAACTGTCAGTGGCAGCACTAGGAAGGGGCTCTGAGTCAGGGTGAAAGGGGTGGCTGTTTATCAGCCCGTCTCCAAGACTATCAGTTCTTGCTGCAAGAAAATACCTGATAGATCTAGAACAGAGGTGGGAACAGGACCATCCTGCCTAGGCCTTGAGCTCCCGGACGTGATGGCTATCCCCGGCCCCTCTCCTGCTGTTCCCCCTCCCCTGTAGTTATGCTGCCGAGTGGGCAGTGTGGCTTGCACACCTCTCAGGCTTTCCAATAAGCCAGTCCTGCTGCTCTGAGCGGCATGGTAAGGGAGCAGGGGGGGGTGTAGATAAGGGGCAGGGAGTCCTTGGGGGCAGTCAGAGGACAGGGAGCAGGGGGCGGTTGGATGGGGTGGAGGTTCGGGGGCGGTCAGCGGATAGGGAGCGGGGGCGTTGGATAGGTGTGGGAGTCCCAGGGGGCTTGTAGGGGGTGGGGGTGTGGATAGGGGTCAGGGTAGTCAGGGGCAGGGAGCAGGATTTTTTTTATAGGGGGTGGGGTCCTGGGGGCGGTTAGGGTGGGGTCCCGGGAAGAGGCGGTGAGGGGACAAGGAATAAAGGGGGTTGGATGGGTGGGGGGGTTTCAGGGGGGCAGTCAGGGAGGGGGAAGATAGGGGGCGGAAGCCAGGCTGTTTGGGAGGCACAGCCTTCCCTACACAGCCCTCCATACAGTTTTGCAATGCTGATTTGGCCCTCGGGCCAAAAAGTTTGCCCACCCTGATCTAGAAGATGATTGTGGTGACAGAGCTGTATGGCAGGGTGGCTTCCTCAGAAGTTTCAAATAGTTTGGACATTGCATGAAAACTCTGAACTTTCTGGCCCACCTGCCCTCGTTCTGTGGTGCCTTGTTCAATGGAGCAGGTTTTCCCTCCCTTTTGCATCATGTTCTCTGGTGGTGTCTTGCATAACAGGTAGCAATAGAGAAGAGACCAGGTTGCTTGGAGAGAAGGTCCCTGAGAAATCAGAATATCTTTGGGTCTGTGGGAGGGAGCCCAAGTTCTGACATTAGTCTTAGGATAGCAATTAGGGTAATATTGGGAGAGGGGAGGGGTGAAGAAGGAATTAGAGGCTGGATCTGCTATGTTGCTCACAGGAGGGGAAGAACAGAGTGAAACAGGCCCTGAGCTGATGAGCTCTTCACTGTCTGGGAAGCTCCCCTCTCTGCTTCTCTTCTCCCCACTGCCCTACTTACTGTCTGACCTCTCTATTCCTCTTCAGGGAAATAGTAACTGCCTCCTGAGCAGGTGAGCTCTTTTTCTCTGCCCCTTGGAAGGAAGTGGAAGAGAAGGTCAACAGTTGGGTAGATCTTCTTGGGGGCAACACACACAGCAACAGAGCCCTGCAGGAAAGCAGAGTCTAGGAAAGAGGTGGGGGCAGCCTGGGCAGGAACCACCCCTCACTTCCTCAGACTCCCTTCCCCTTATACCCCATGAGAAGCCAACTCAGCGGCTCTGTCCCCAGGCAGCCTGGACAGAAATCTCTCCCCCACATCTGTAACACATTGCAAAATGGTGCATTTCACTCTGTCTGAGGAAACAGCCTAGGAACATAAAATCCATTATAACCTGTCAATTGTAGCATAATGCATAGCAAAACCCTGTGAGGCCGATTTGCAGGGTGCTTTTGCATGTAGTTGGCAGTGTTTGTGTGTGGGTTTGCATGTCTTTATTTATTTTATTCCCCCGAACTCTGAGAGGGAGAGAGACAATACTCTGACTTGGTTAACAACCATAGACATTATGACCTCAGCTTCAAAATTGCTTCTCTTCCTCCAGTAACCCCAAATCCTGGTTTGAAATCATTCATCTACTTGACTGGCTCCCCTCCCAGGAACCTATCCTATCACCAGGAGCTATAAAGTAAGGAGATGAAAAGGAACTCAGAGTCAAGTCAGAGGTGTGTTGGTATTCTGGCTTAGAACAATGAGATGAGCCCATGCATAGCACTCAAAAAGATTGAGGGAAAGGATGTCACACGTGTAAGTTTGCATGCCAGTTGATTTCAATGAAAATGGTATAGGGAGCTTGAAAATAACAGTTTTATTGTCTGTAACATCTGACATCTAATTTTTTTCTAATACAAATAACTCAGAAGCAGTGATGAAAATCGCACACTGAATCAATGGGAGTTTTACCTAAATAATGTTTGTAGGACAAAGCTGATTAGCAACTCAAAGGGTTAACCTGAACATGTGGTTCTTGTCACTAATAAATCCCTTTTTAAAGCATATGTTTTCTTGATAGGGTGGATTTTAAAAAAAATTCTTTATAAAAGAGCATTACAGTCTTCCACAAACTAATTATAATGAAGACTGCTAGATAATAAAGAAGGAAGGTTCAATAAACAAATGACTGCACCACAACTAAGGTGGGGCAGAGTTTGTCTGGGGATTACCTGGGAAGGACAGCTCTGCTTTATGGTGGGGGTTGGGGTGGCGGGAGGAAGGAGGATGGAAACTGCAGTAAAAAAGGTGCTCGGTGGTCACCTTTGCAGCAATGACTCCCCCCCACCCCAGGAATGTGAGGTCTGAAGGGCATAAAGATAAGAAACCTGGGTGGGGCAAGTCTTTGTTCCACACAGTGAGTAAGCCAACACCCACCCTCCCTCCCCTAGTGGAGGCAAATGGGAGGCTGGGTTAGGACCTGCTGTGGGCATTACGCTAGTTGCTCCTTTTAAAGGGGGGCTGGGAAGGAATTTTTCCCGCACCACCAGATTTGGCTTCGGTGGAGTGAGGTTTTTTTCACCTTCCCCACAGCGGGTGTGAGGGAGGACCTTTTCTGGTAAGAAGAAAAGGTGGTAGGCCATATGTCACAACTTATTTTGTAAGGTTGTGCAGATGTCCAGTGCAGGTAATCCATAGGGAAGGCAGCCAGTGACCAGATAAATGGTCGGGTAAAGGATTTAAAAGGAGGTCTTGGATAAAGGAAAAGAAGGGGGGAGGGAGGTTGGGGACTCCTCTAATTGGTACGGCAGTGAGCCAAACCACCCCCACCCCTGTTCTCATAACCCACCTTACTCCTCTTACCAGAGTGGTGGGTGGTAAGGTCCAATCCATGGGTCGGCTGGGGGACCTGGATGGAAACAAAGGGGGGCTGGTGGAAGCCCCGGAGAATTGATTTGAATAAGCATGGATTTGCCTGCAATGTACACTTTATCTGCTGGGTAGTCCCACACATCTATATAATAAAGTTGTGGCCTGATTAAAATCCATAACAAGTGTCTCCTGTCCTTCTTGCAGTGTACCCAGAAAATGACTGCACTGCACCCTTAAGCAGGGGGAATTTGGCAGGCTGGCTGAATGAAGGAAATAATGATATATGGCTGCAGGGGTCAAACTGCTGCAAAAGGGGACGAGGAACTCACCCCCCTGTAAACAGGATGGGCAGAAGGGTTTAAAAGGGGCAGGCCATGTGGAGAATCCCCCATTTACATGGAGCAGGCTAAGACTACACCAACCCTCCCTCCCCTTTATGTGGAAAAATAAGTGGTAACTAGCTGCTGTGGGCATTGCACTTTCCACTGATTTTTACGGGGGTTGGGAAGGAATTTTTCCCTCACCACCAGATTGGCCTTGGTGGAGTGGATTGTGGGTTTTTGTTTTTTGTTTTTGTCTTCCCCACAGCGGGTTTGAGGAGGGCTTTGTTGATATGTGGCATGAAGGGTGTTAGGCTATGATGTTATAAGTCTAGGGCAGATGTCCAGTGCAGGTACGCCATAGGGAAGGCATACAGTGATTGGATAAATGGCCTGGTAAAGGACTTTAAAAAGAGGTGTTGGTTAAAGGAATAGAACAGGAGGAGGGCTTGGGGCTCCTATGAATGGTATGGCAGGGAGACACCACCCCCTTTCTTATAGCCCACCTTAACCCTTCTATAAGGGTGGGTGGATGGTAAAAGTCCCAGCAATGGGTTGGCTGGGGAGCCTGATGGGAAAAAAAAGCAGGAGGGCTGACAGAAGCCCCCCAGGTAGTTAATGTATGAGCATGGGGTTACCAGCACTGACCACTTTTATGTGCTGGGTAATCCCAAACATCTAATAATAAAGTTGCAGCCTGATTAAAACCACATCTAGTGTCTTCTGTCCTTCTTTTGATATACCAGGACAATGAGTTTTCCACCTGACAAGTGGGATGCATGTTCCCTGAAGTACTTTCACAGCTAACAATAACTTCTGTCCACTGAGAAATTAAGACTCAGATTTTTGCAATGTTTTTGTTTTGTTGTTTAGAGGCGTCTGCATCACTCTAATATCTCAAAAATTGCAACCAGTGGCATAAGTGTTTGGAAAAGAAACCATCAACAAAACTGTGATATCTTGGGAATTCAATCTGATCAGTCTATTTGGTTTTATTTTCATTTATTTTAAGACAAATTTATGAGCCTTCAAACACATTAATTAAAGATAAATAGGAATTAAAAAGGGGGAAGTAACAAAGAAATGGCCTAGTTAAACCAAATTAGAGAAATCAAGTTGGTCCTAATGCTTGTCTTAATTGATATGAAGGATAGCCTGTGCAAAAGATAGGGAATATCATGAAGACTCTGTGATGAATAGTAGGGATATTTCTGTTGACAATCTATCATATGTGTAAGATTCTCATCATATGATGGTGATGGGTGGCAGCACAAAATACTGAGATAGTATGAGGGGGAGAAGCTCGAACTCTTTCAAACCATCAACATTCTGAGTTTTGACCTTAAGAAAATATATTTAAAATATTCTTTAGAACCCTCTCAAATCATGCTGCACAAAACCTCCAGAAATTTTTACTTTCACAAATCACGTGTGTGAGAAGTTGTTGCATCCCCTTCCTGTCAGTTCTTTTTCTGCTTCCACACACGTGTAGCATTGTTGAAGTAGAGGAGTCTGTAGTTATCAGCAGGGCCGGCTCCAGGCACCAGCTTCTCAAGCAGGTGCTTGGGACGGCCGCTCCGGAGAGGGGCGGCACGTACAGGTATTCAGCGGCAATTCGGCGGACGGTCCCTCGCTCCGCCTGGGAGCGAAGGACCTCCTGCCAAATTGCCGCCGCAGATCACGATCACGATTGCAGCTTTTTTTGTTGTTTTTTGTTTTGGCTGCTTGGGGCGGCCAAAACCCTGGAGTCGGCCCTGGTTATCAGCACAATATTTGGCTTAGCATGTTGCAAATGGTTTTTAAATATTACAAAAGTTGGAAATTATGTAAAGTTTTGATAAAATGGTAAATATTTAAAACCTATCACTGACACTCCTGATTGAGGAAACTATAATGAGGCTTGGCTTGTGTGTCTGAGCTTGCAGCATCAAAGCCTAAGTTCAATTAAATTTTTCACAACATAGTTTTGCTTGTGTCTGTTTAGTTTTCTTATACATCTATTTTAAGAGGAAATGGTGAAAAAAAGCATTTAAGGATTCTAACAAAATGCCAACCACACAATAAATTAAATTGTAGAGAAGCCTGCTTCCCACATATGTTGTTCTTTGTACTGTATGTCCTTTGCTGGTTTTTCATTTGATTTAGTATTCCCATTAATTCAATGTACCACTTTCCTGTCTATCTTGTTAATACTGCAGCTCTGGGAAAGAAAAGAAAAATACCTTTTAGCTATAATGAATGTGAGACAGAAACAATAACTCTTCCCTTTCTCCTTTTCACATGTGTATTTCTTGCCATTAGCTAAAATTAAACGGCAGATGTATTATTAATGACAAATCTTGGCAGTTTTCCGGTGGCAAAATGGCCACCGATGTTCAGGGGCAACATTCAGAAGTAGCACTTACCCCCACATGCACTGAGACTTGGTGAGTAGTAAAATTAGTGACATACCATCTATTAATCCAGTCATGCTCCTTTTTAGGAGTGTTGGGCCATTAGAAGTGAGCCTCTTTCCCTCTTTATATTTAAGATGTGCTAGCTTTCTCCCTAAAGGCCTGGCTCCAAATTCCCTAGTCCTCCCACTTGTGTCTGGGTGTTTCCACATCATCTTTTCCAGTGGATGAAAGGGAAACCAAGTCCCTCCCACTCCACTGAGTTCCAGTTCACAGACCCTAAGACAAGCAGCAAAGGTCTTCTACGTCAGTGCTGCCAAAGACGTGGAGCGACTGAAGGGCCCCCCCCACCTAAATGCCCCGCGAGCCCTGGCCCAGCGGTGGTCCGGGTCTTTGGTGGCATTTTGGCGGTGGGTCCTTCAGTGCTGCTGAAGACGCATAGTGACTGAAGGGCTCCCCGCCGCCAAAATGCAGCCGAAGACCCAGACCACCGCCGAGTGAGTACAAACGCCGCAGCTCCACCTCTTTGTCCCAGGCCCCCTGAATCCTCTGGTCGTCTGCTTTGATTTATTCTCCTTTGAAACAGGACTAGCTCAAAATTAATGAACTGTTCATGAGCGTCAGCAGGACACACCACACAGACTGACCACAGTAGGCTAGTGTAGGGTAGATTCACACCCCCAACTTTCTGTGATCTAATTGTTCGGGTAGAAAAGTCCTAGGTGTCTACCTTGTGCCTCTTTGTCTTATTTAAAGAAGTACTGTAAATGGGAGCTGTGTTTTGAATATATGAAATGCTATATAATCCTAAGTACTCTGAAAACTCAAGCCCTAAGTGCCTCAAATTGGGCTCCCAAAATTGGTGGAAAAACCTTTGACTTGGATTTTCTTGTGCTGCAATTTGCTATCGCACAGGGGAAATTTTATAATGAATATTTGTGAAGCACTCAGGTACTTAAGCAATGAACATCATAGAAAAGCCCATGAGGAAATTATTAATTCTGTCTTCAGCACAGGGTTTGAACAGTATGCAGCAACTAAGGCCAAACAATGAACAAAGAGAAAACAACATATTAAATAGCTGCTCATAAGTCAACAATGACCATCCTGTACACTGAATAAGGCAGGGGGTCCTATGGGGAGCGGGGAGTAGTCTGTGATCAGGTTTGCAGTCTTGTTAATTAAAGACTGTTGGCTGTATCATAAAGCATATGCACAAAGGGACCAAATTAAAGTTGCACAGATAACCTTAATTCTTGCATTTCCTAACTTGAGTGCTTGACTTTGCAATAATAATATTCCTTTAACACATTTTTTGTATGTGTAGTTACAGATTTAAGGCAGAGAGAATAAAGATACCAAAATATTTCTCTCCTTATTGGGCATGATTTGACCTATTTGAGGAACTGATGAAGAATAATTTTGCTCATTAGGAATTCAAGATCATTACTGTTGCTTATACACAGATAATCTATAAAGTGTTAAGGAAAATGTCTTCCCAATATTTTAAATTCTCTAATAGCCTATTTTTCCCCCCTGTAATAAGTCCTGTAAATGGAACAGATGGCAGTGTATTTGCAATGCTTTATGCCAGTAGGAACACAGAAACATTTAATTTTTCAGACAAATCTCTTTTCAGAAAAAAAGATTTATTGATGGAAACCATCTAGTTTTACTCCCCCCACCAAAATGTTTGAATAACAATATTACTGCATGCATACAGGTAATCACTGTCATCTCAGTTAGAAGAAATAACCTGTCATTTGCTTCTTCTACCCAACCACTTTACAAATAAACCTTATAAACAAACAAGCCACCCCTTCAATCAGTTGTAATGCATGCACATCAGATTGCTAATACATTACAATTTACAATAGGTTAACTTTCACTTAAATTCTGAAAAGAATTTTGTTTATAGTTTACCCATCAATTAGGAGCCCTATGTAGTGATTGCATTACTAACAAGAAGGAGCTGAGAATTTGTGAAAATAGAAAGAAAAGCTTGGTGCAATAATAATCCATAAAGACTGGCAGGATTAAACCTTACACAAAATCTAAACAACTGAAAAATATCCCAGTCCAAACAAAAAATGAGATAAGGACCAAAACTCACTTTAAATCAGAAGGAATAAGACTCACAGCTAGAATTGTAACTAATATTTTTGACATACATGAGAGGGAACAGTGAGCTGAAGAACAATGTTCAAAACCAATGGAGTTTAAAAATGCAGCTAAGTATTTAATGCAGTAATGGATTTGGGATTAGAGGACAGCAAAGTGAGGAGGAGATACTAAAGTTACTGCAAAGCATTTACAAAGGGCAAAATCCTAAGAGGTGCTATGCTTATTTAACTTAGAACCTTTTAGGATTTAGCCTCAAAATGGAGAGAACTACTATTTAAGCTCTTGCGGCTGTCAAGTAATTCAATCGATTTCTTGGACAGAAATGAAAAAGCCTTAAAACGAAACTTTCTATGGTTATTCAGCATGAGTGAAATCCTTAACCCAATGAAGTCAAATCCCATTGACTTCAATGGGGTCTGAATTTCACTCCCTACAATGCAGAAGGCATATGTAGACTATATCTCACTGCAAGCATGCCCTTTGGTGACTGGGCATGCTGTAGCAGGCTCTTTCCTCATCTGATGCCTCCTGTACACAGCAATTCTGGCCCTACAGTTGTCTGCCTTTTCTTGTTACTCAGCCCTCCAACCAGATCATCTGTAGTCCTACCCCTTCCAGGGTAAATAAACTAAACTAAAAGAATCATAATTCTATGCCCCTGGGCTTACTCTTCTACAGATTCTTCATCCCTTTCTGGGCTCTGCTGGCTTGTCCTGCTCTTGTATAACGAGCATTTTTGTTCCTTCCCCCCCCACCTCCCCCAGCCTTATTTTTGGAAATGGCTGAACCATTTTGGTTAACATTGCTAGTGAAGACATGCCCCTCAATCAGAGCAAGTTCAGATTCCACAGGGATTAAAAAGATTAGTAGCCACAGGACCTTGTCTACACTAGTGCTCCTGTTTCTGCTAACAGCAGTGTATCGCTTGTTTGCAACAGCCTTATATTTCTCAAGGCCTGTATTTCTAAACAAAAGTCTCTTTTGAGACAAACATTTTATCATAGCTCTGTTGCATATTTAGAAAAAAAAAAAACATTGCTAATATGATGAACAACTACAGAACAATAATATGTCAGGTTAGTTACCTTAATGTAAAACTAAATTGATAAAGAAAGGATAAAGGCCTGATGGTAACCATGAGGTGGAAATAGGTAAGAATCCTAATGCCCATAATCACAAATACTTATGAATATTTTGGGTACTGAACTAGCTTTATCATGGCAATATTCAAGCCATTTCCTAGAGTCATCTTGTTTTTAATGTTCTTATAACAGTCTCATAAATCAATACCACTGTACATTGTATTAAAAAAATACGGGGTTTAATGCTGCAGTCGTTACTGCCTAGCTCTGGAAATTGATGCTCCTGGAGATTAATACAATGTGTATTATAAAAGAATGAATTGAAATGTCTGATCAGGTTCCATAGTATCCTGACTAAGAGCATAGATTTGACCTTGTTAATCAAATTAGCTGATCACTCAAATCCACAGGTGTTGTGCCTGCAGAGGGCAAGCAGAATTAGGGCCAAAGTCTATATCTGAATTTTGAAAACCACCTGAAATGAAGAGTCTCACTTTTAATTACTACTTGAACCATGTTATTTTTCCAGCCCTCTTCTTTAGAAATGAGAACTGGATTTACAAAAATAAGGTGAAAATAGATTTCATAGTAAAATCATTAGAGGTCAGATTCTGGTTATATACATCCACAGTGTTTTTGTCCTTCTTTTTGTCTTTTTAAATGAAATAGGTAGTGGGAGGGAAAAGTCAACTTCCTCTTCATACATATAAATACAAAAATACAGCAACTCCCTTTGCTTAAAATGATAAAATCCAGTAAATTGCGCTAAATACCCTTATCTCCCACATAGGCAGACCCGTGCAGTATTGAGTGCCCTCAGGTCCAGTCCATTTCAGCTGGATAAAAATAAAAATAAAAACAGTGTTTAGGACTTCTTTTAGCTACAACATAACACCTTAATGGAGGCTGTCAAATTATGTTCTTAATGGACAAACTATACTTATCTCAAGTTTTCCTTTGTATTAGCTGGCATAGATGTATGCTATAAAAATGTTTGGATGGATAGCACAAGCCTTTGGCCTAATATCATCCTAATATTTTAACATATGCTGTTGAACTAGCAAAATTATAATGGTACTCCTTTAAATCATGCTCCTGGGAGCAGTCCAGTTGGTTTAAAGCACTCATCTGTAAAGTCCCTCATCAAGCTGGATTGATCTTTTTCAACTTGGCAAATGTAGTTTTCAATTGCTACTATTTCCTAGCAAAACAATATTTCCCACCACAATTAATTTCAGCTGGATTTTCATGTCGGTGCCAGTGGGATGACCGATGCTTAACTTGTTCATATCACTGGAGGTTACTTTAAAAAAATCAGGATATGGACACATTCATAAACAATGTTTTAAAAGATATTTTGCTCACCAGGAAAGATGTCTTTCACGCAGAGATACACAGAGTTAGTGAAAGTCTGCAGGTGCTACAATCTTGTTACTAGTAACCTTGGTTGAAGCTTTTTAAGTTATAAGCTAACCAAATAGGAACAGACTGGGAACAGGTTCCCAATTGTTATTCCTTTTTAAATCTTTTTTGTAGAGACCAATTATTTACAAGAAACATTGATTCCCTGGAATATAGGAAAGACCCTACCCAGAGGCAAATCTCTCTCTCTAGCTTCCTAGCATACCAAGAGAAAAAATGCCTTTCTCCCAATGTAAAATACAATTTCATATTTTCAAGAAACATTAAAAAACAATAGGGAAATACATTCTTAAATATTGCAGGTATGTGAAATGAAATCAATTCACTTGTATTATATTGAATAATATGAAAGCTGAACCCTATAGAATATTCTAGTCGGACTAGACTAAGAGAGTGGATAAAGTGTTAGTTGGATCATTGGGAAGGGGTGGTGGGGGGAAGCAGAAGACAAATGAAACAATGTCTACATTAATAACATTTATGACAGAGACTAAAAGGGAGATTAAGCAGGAATGTATTTGCTTTTTCAAATCATTGTATAGCTCCTGGCATCTTAATAACACTTAATAAGCACAGGAACAGCTTAAAATATAAAATTAGCTAAATTGTCCTCAAACAATGTGGTGCTTTAAGTAGCAGCATAATAATAGTAGAAATAATTTAATATGATAAGATATACTAGTGGGCAAGAGTGCTGGTCCAAAATGGATCCCTGGTAGAAACTGAAGTTACTAGCCTCCAAATTGTCCTCTCTTCTAGATAATATATTTAACCAAAAGGGAAAATCCCTTCTTTTGTGTCTGTTGTTGGTATAATATTTTGACATAAGGAAGGTAATAGCCATACACCCCTGGCCTGTTTATCTCATTATAGTATAATAAGTGTAACATCTTTCCTAAAATTCTGGCAGTTGGATTGAAAGAGGTAATTTCTGACCGTATGCACGAAGACCAAGTTGGGTTCATTTGGGAGCATAATTCAATGGATGTTGTGTGCAGGATTGGGAAACCTGATCCACATGATATTATCCTTCTGTAACTCTGTACATACAGAAAAAAAAAACATTAAAACTTGATTGAATGGAGTTACCTATTGCAGCTGTTATTACCTATGGGCTTTGTAGGGAATTTGGTAAAGTGGATTTGAGTACTATATTTCCATCTCAAAGAATAATTATCAGTGGAGGTAAAACAAATAGTTTCAGACATGGCATTAGGCAGGGCATTGGAACCAGAGCTGGACGAGACACCAATTTTTCATGTTGTGAGGAATTCCATTGTTTCAATTTTTTTTGTTCTGAAATGGAATGGAAATAACAAAATATCAAACAATTTTGAAAAAAATAGTTTGTCAGATTTTAAGTATTTTATTTTATAAAATTTTAAAAATGAAATCAAAATTTAAAAAATTGGGTTACGTTCGCAAAAGTAGTGCTCTTTTTCAATTTTTCTTTCTGAAGAAAACTTAGTACAAGTTGACAAATTTCTGTGAAATGTTGCATTTTACATCAGAAAAAAACTCCACCTGGAAATTTCCAACCAAGAATTAGAATCTTTGGGCCAATCTTATGCTGACGCACACAAATTGAGATGTGAGATTGAGCCTTTAACCACAGCACTGTTTGAAGAGGTGAAATGTAGATACTTCTCCTGGAAGGAAATCAACTACTGGCAAGCTGTGCTGGCCAGTGTACTGGGAGATGAATTTAAGGATTTTCCCATTCCCTGCCTGCCATATGTGATAATGAGCATCCATATCAAACTGGTTTGGAGGTTGTACATAATATGTGAAATTTCATACAGTTCTATTTTAAGAAAAATGGTGGGGGGAAATATAGGTCTGGTTTCTTTATCAATATGGAGAGCTCATGGCTACAGCTTCCACTTTATCTTCATTGTTCTCCTAGTAGATCTTCCCCTGAATATGTACACAGATATATGGAAACATTGTATTCTGATATATTAAAAATCTTACCCGGGGGAGAAAAACACCATCTATTGTGAATATATGGGTTCACCAGATTTGGCACGTGTCTAAATTAGCTCTGTGGTAGGCAGACAATATCAGTACCATGGCCCAATTCAACAAAGTACATGAGCACATGCTTATGTCCATCAATATGGCTACCTCTTTAGGTACACAGACCATTTTTAAAAAAAAGTGTGATGTAGAAAATAATTTCTCCAATAAGTAAGGTCCAAAGACTTTGGGGTAAATTTTCACAGGTGTGTAGATCAATAATTAATAGCCTAAATAAGTGAGATGTAGATGTGTTTAGCACCTCTGAAAATCAAGCCACCCTAAGTGCCTAAATATGGATTTTGGTGTCTAACATTAAGCACCCACATTTGAACTTTGGCTTATATTACGTCACCTTGATTTTATTTTACAAAGCTGTTGTTCCTAAAACATTGCTGATACCCACACTATTAATTCATATTCATATATACTTTCTTAATATTCTATAAAACAAAGGTGTTTATTGTAATAGCATTACAACATATGCAATATAAAACATACTGAAGAATAGTGGGGTGTTTTAAACTATTCAGTTCCTAAATTAATGTGTGAGAGAGGCTGTGTATGGTAAAATATTTAGATAATGTTTATATACAATTTGTTAAATTGCAGTGTTGTCTTTGTGGTTAAAACAAGCGACCACCCCCAGATTATCCAGTAGCCTATGGGATGTAGACTGTAGACTGAAAATCAAGTTCCTGTGCTGAATCAGGCATCCCAAGTGAGTGCCTTAACCACCGGGCCATAGAGTCAGTCTCTTTTTGGGCTCAGTGACTATTTAATTTATACAAAGGGGAACAGCTCTGACAGAGAAAGAATAAAAAAGACCAGTTCTATAACCTTATGGTAAAGGCACTTACCTGGTAGCATGGCAGCTCAGGTTCAAGTCTCGGCTCTCCCTGACTCAAAGCAGAAACTAGAACTTTGGCCTACCACAGCCTAGGTGAGTGCCCTAACTGTGCTTTGGCTACTCTGGGATATCTCCATTTTTCAGTTCTGATGAGGAACAAAAACAAATGTCAAAACCTTGAATTTTTTTGAAGACAAAGTTATTATTTTCTGTCCACCCCTACTGAAAAATATCTGCATGCAGGAGTATGAGCTGGTATGGCTGCGTCCTTCCTATTTCTAGCTAATCCTGAATGCCAGAACAGCTGACAGGGACTGTTACAGTTATCATGCAAGTTAGAACAGCTAAAAAACATCTCTAACCTGCACTGGAGGCCCATCCAGTCTCTCATCAAGCCCCAGTTTGCAGAAGTGCATTGGCCCACCTGCCTGAGGTCCCTGTGGTAGGCTTAGTATTGGCACAGGGATAAATTCAGGCCAGTGAATCTGATTCCCCCCACCCACCCCTATTTTCCTTTATTTAAACAATGTGTGTATATTAAAGAAAGATACCAATCACCGGCTTTCCTCTTCCCCCCCACCCCCTTTTGTTAAGAAAGATACCTGGCAAATTGAAATACTAAAAAGCCTATCTATATAACACACTCGAAAGCACTAAACAAACACCTTCCCCTCTTCCCCCAGGCATACCATTACCACTTCCGGTAAGCCACTATGCTACAGGCTACAGTGCAATTTTTGGATGAAATATCAAGTCTATATTCATATTTTAACAGGCTAGGGTTAATGAATGAACAACTTGCTGTTTAGTTTTTTTACATTATTATCAGGCTCAAGAGGCATTTCCTTAGTGAGCGATATTCAGCAGCTGTTTTGACTTTGAGATACCATTCCTCATCAGGGCTGGATTAACGCAGAGGCTTTAGAGCATGCAGCCCAGGGCCCCGGGCTAAGGGGGCCCCCAGCACAGCAGAGCTCAGGCAGGCTGCCTGGATGGCATGCCCCCACACCGCTCCCAGAAGCAGCTGGCTGCTGGCATGTTTCTGCGGCTCCTGGTGGAGGGAAGGAAGGCGGTTCCACTCGCTGCCCCCACCCCAGCACTATCCCTGTAGCTCCCATTAGCCGGGAACCCCGCAGCTCCCATTGGCTGTGGGGGTGGTGCTTGCAGGCGCGGGCAGGGCACAGAAACATCTGTCCTGCTCCTCTCAGGGGCGCGCAGAGATGTGCCATCAGCTGGCTGCTTCTAGGAGTGGTCTGAGGCCACAGCATGCAGGCAGACAGCCTGCTTGAGCCCTGTTGCGCCGCCGGCCGGGAGCCGCCTACACCTTGCACTCCCTCCTGCACCCCAAACCTCTGCCCCAGGTCAGAATCCCCTTCTGCAGCCAAACTCCCTCCTAGACTCTGCACCCCCTCCTGCACCCCAACCTGATCTCTCTCCCAGAAAGAAATTAATATAACAGCTGTTCTAAGGTAAGAAGTAGGCTATTTTGAATTAACTTAATTATATTCTACATGTTTTAAGACTGAAATGTAACCACAGAATGGCTTTATGTTAATTAAAAGGCAAGTTTAGTAGGGCTGGTCCACACTAACCCCCCACTTCGAACTAAGATACGCAACTTCAGCTACGTGAATAACGTAGCTGAAGTCGAAGTACCTTAATTCGAACTACAAGGTACTTACCGCGGATCCACATGTGGCAGGCAGGCTCTCCCGTCGACGCCCCGTACTCCTCTCACAGAGCAGGAGTACCGGCGTCGACGGCGAGCACTTCCGGGATCGATTCATCGTGTCTAGACAAGACGCGATAAATCGATCCCAGAAGATCGATTGCTTACCGCCGAACCCGGAGGTAAGTATAGACGTACCCGTATAGCGTTAATAGCCTCGATGTCATAATTGTGATTATTTTGTTTTAAATTAGGAAAAAGACTTGTATACAGAGCCCCCCAAAAAATCTAATAGCCCTAGGCCACAGGAGAGTTAATCTGACCTTGTCCCCGTGAATTAGAGATTTTGAATTTTTTTCCATCCAAATTATGACAAATTTAAAATCTCAAAACTTGTAATGAATTGATAATCCAAAAAAGTTAGACTGTATCAATCAATTTGTTAATCATTTTTTTAATTACAACAGAGGAGAGGATATTTGCATATTTGTATGTTGATCATATGGATAAAAGTGCACCTGTGTAAGTAAATCACCAATATAACCACCATTTACATGTTTGACTTCTAAACAGATAATGGTCTGAACCACAATATCTGGATCTGGATCCATATCTGAATTTCCCTAAAATTTGGAAATTTGGAGTTGGAGTTTAGTTCTAGTTAGCCTTTAATGTCATGTTGTATTTCAATATATAGTTATCGAAGCACAAATATTATCACAGATAATCGCATTGGGTGAAAAAGATGCACAGCATATTGCAAATAGAATTCTTCCTAAACTCCAGAATTAGAGGTTAATCACTCCAATTAATGTTTCATGTATATGCACTATCAGAATACTTCTGAGATTAAACCTGATCATTTTTCTAGTTAGCAAATGCATGTGAATCCACAGTCTTCTCTGCATGAGTAACGAGGAATCACTCTAAAGCTAGGGAAAAAATGTTGTGATACAGCCTGTTTTGGACCAAAATTTTCACACATGGGTACCTAAATTTAGGAACTTAAGCAGAAACAACTTCATTTTTCAAAGGTGCTAAGCAGCTGCAACTTCCACTGATTTAGATCTGACAAAATTTTTGCCCTAGAAGCCTTGTCTGTCCTGGCTGGTAAAAGGACAGTGGGGAGGTATTGGGCTTCTTGCTGGTAAAGATTAGCACCTGTCTTGAAGAGGGCAGGAGAGTGTTGATTGGATGCATGCTTACAGCCTGGTACTGACAATCTATCAAACTATCAATGGGCAAGTGAACGTCATTTCTTGGTAAATGTTGTGGTGAGTTGTGGTGAGACAACTGTTAAACTATTGTTATGCCTCTGACTTTCTTGACCCATGTCAATCAGGGTTACCACTGGAGAATGGTTTAGAGTGCACTTATCAAATGATCTAATAATATCTACAAGGAGATTGATCAGCCGTCATGAGATTATGTTTGTCACAGGTCAGGACCACTGCATCAGAATTCCACTTTTACGGCCCAGGCAGGTCATCTACTCCAGGCTTCAGAGTCCCTTACTGTCACCTCTCTTGAGGGGAGACCTGCATCTGATTCCCTCCTGACTGGGGTATTTCTAGGCTGCACAGTTCCCTAACTATACTGTGAGACTCCGCCAATGCATGCCCACTTACTTTCTCTTCAGAGACTAACAACAGAGTAATTGCCCACTGTTACAAGGTGCCACACAGCCGTTCTTATGCAACCTTTTTCTATTCTTAAGGTAAAAACATTACAGAAAAAATAGAAACAATGAAAAGAACTTACATGCATGCTAATAAGCTTACCAGAAATCACCCTAACATGGGCTCTGGCAGGAACAGTCCTTCAAAACCCCACCTAAGGGGTTTCCTGGTGGTTTCATCACAGCTTCAGCTCAGAATAAGCATACAATCTTATGGGGCTACATCAGGCTCAGTCTTTCCAAACCTACCATAAGGATTGGGGTCCTCCATGGATCAGGGGTCCTGTTTGTCTGTTGGATGAGGAAGAAGACCCTGAGTCTGTTTGAAACAAGGCTACTTATCCAAAAATCCTTTTTTGTCTGTTGGTCCCTGTAGAATCTAGTATATGCAAATCTCTCCAGGGGATCGCTTCTAAAAGATAATTACATTAACATCACCCTCTTTCTAGAGGCATTATGTACAGTTCCACAATAGCATATACATGATTGCCTTTTTAATACAAAGGGCCCCAAGTGTATTAAACCTAATTCAATAAGGCTTAACTTAATTCAGTAATGTTTATCCATATTCCATAAGGTTTGTTCAGGATAGTGTCAGTCTGTCAGAGTGTTGATGTGCTTGTGGTCTCTGGCAGAATTGAATGGGGCTGCCCTGGGGGTTCCTTTTCCTTGGGGAGATCTCAGATGAGTTAATTGTTCTTCTCAGATGCAGTATCAAAAGGTTTTATGATGTGAGTCCAGTGGGAGAGTTAGTGAGGTGATAGAAGCTGAAGTGACTTTAGTATCCTGCTGATATACATTCCCTGATTTCACTTGGACACTGGAGAAGAACAAGCTGGCTAAAATTTAAAGGTGAATAAAATAGATAGATGATCTTGAACCAATGATTGATTGGGATGATTGAACCAATGAGATGATTTGGAACAGATTATACTAGCCCCCTAATTGAGGATGTTAGTTTATCAGTGAACTTGTACAATGAACTCTACATAGGACTACCTTAAATGAATTCAGAAGCTAAAGCTAGGGTAAAATGTGGCAGCTCATTTGAGTGGAGTATCCATGTGATTCCAGTTTTTTGGGATTAGCCTGTTGGCTAATTGGTGGACTTTAAAGTTTTTTAGAAACCCTTAATTTTTTCTACCCTTCTATTCCCTCATTCAAATCAAAGAAGTTTTTGATAATTTCAGAGTTGTGAGCTTTCATGCCAACACTCCTCCAAAATTCTTGTGTGTTTGTATAGCATCATTTAGGCTTTAAGATAAACTTGAAAGTCAAAGGTTATAATTACCAATTTGCAAAAGCTGAAAAGTGTTGTTCCTTTGAGAATTGGATTCATGGCTTCTGATGTAATTAGAATAAATCCTTATGAAACCATTATGCAAGCCCAGAGAGTGAAAAAATAAAACATTCTAGAGTTTGCATTTAACATCAAAGAAGAAAATAGAATAATAATAATAAAAATAAGAAAATGAATATTTAGCACTTATGTAACACTAAGGAACACGGAACATGTTTACTTGGCTCCCATCGCTCTCTTTATTTTCAACAGTGACTATGTCCTCTCCATCCGATGTTCCTCTCTTCCCTCTTTCTGTCTTGAATAGGATCCCTTCTTGACTCTCTCTTTAGCTGCGCCAAACAGCTAATCTGTTCCCCATTCCATTAGGCATAGAACCTAAGGATCTCTGCTCTCTACCTTTCACAATCAAATAAAAAGGAACTCAAGTCCATGGCAGTATTTTCTCTACCTTTTTAGTGTATTTCTTAGACATGGCAACTAACATACAATATTGTGCTACCTCAGCCAGAACCCATACTCCTCACTTCAATATTGAGGTCAGGTCTGAATGGTTTCGACTATAAGCCAAAGTCACTGGTGACTGCTGCTGGCCTAGGGAATGTATAGCACCTAATTCTGCTCCACACTCTGTATGCCCATGGAGTATTTTACAGGGACTATAGAGGAATTGTGAGGGGCTCACAAGCAGCGTATAGCCATTATAAACAACGTATACTCACCCCATGCCCCACAAGCCTCAGAATATTGGTTTGGGCATGCTCAAAGCACTCATTTATAAGAGAGAGGCTACTGCACAGTCCAGAACTAAAGAATGCTCTAATTATTGACTGGCTGTTTTGGCCAATGAAGCATCCAGGACTCCGAAGGGCATAGCTTTTAACCCCCATGCACAGTGTGGCTTCAGACGATCATGCAGCATCACCAACATGATTTTCGCAGCCAGGCAGATCCAGGAAAAATGTCAAGAACAGCACCAGGAGATGTATACAGTCTTTGTCGATCTGAAAAAAAGCCTGTATCTCTATCAAACAGGCTCTGTGGAAAATCATATCAAAGTTTGGCTGCCGAAGCAAATTTACCACCATTGTAAGACTCCTCCAAGACCAGTGACTGCCTCCATCTTGTGCAGTGGCTCTATCTCTGAGCCATTTGCCATCTGAACTGGCATAAAACAAAGCTGTGTACTGGCACCCACACTTTTCTCCATTTTCCTAGCAGCTATAAACGCTAATCTAAGACTGCCCATTATAGGGCATTGGGATCCAATATCAGACTGACGGCAACCTTTTCAATCCTATCGCCTCCATACCAGAACTAAAGGAATACCAGCAACAATAACTGAACTTCAGTAAGCAGATGATTGTGCTGTAGTTGCACACTGAAAGGAGGATTTACAAACAGTTCTTAACTACTTCTCCAAAGCTTACAAAAGCCTCGGGCTAACCGTGAATATCAGCAAAACAACAAAACAGCTCCCGGTCAATCATCAGACCCAGCAAAGTATTTCTACATTGACAGAGAAGAACTGGAAAATGTAGAACACTTTGCCAACCATTGCAGTCATCTGTCACAGAGGGCAGACATGGACATTGAGATTCAGCACAGAATTGTCTCAATGGGTGTTCAACAATCAGAACATCAGAACATACACTAGACTTTTAGTTTACAAATGGTGGTAATCCCAATTCTCCTCTATGTCTGCGAGACTTGGTTAACGTACAGAAAACACCTGAAAAACCTGGAATGACAGCATCAGCACTTTCTTCGGAACATCCTCAACATAAAGTGGGAGGATCGTCACACTAACATCAGTGTTCTCATGGACGGCAACACCTTCAGTATTGAGACCCTGATTATCTGGTACCAGCTGAGGTAGAGCAGGCACTGTGTGGACGTGCCTGATGCAGAACTGCCAAAACCATTGCTGTGCATACAACTTACCAAAGGAGAAAGGAAACAGGGAGACCAAAATAAATGCTTCAAACACACCCTCAAGATAAATATCAAGAGGTGCGGCCTTGATATCATGCATTGGGAGCAGTGGCATAGCCAGGTTCTAACAGCAGGGGGAGCAAACACATAAAAAAAGGCGCCACCTGCTGAAGCAGTGAAGAAAAAAAAAAAAGAAAAACCCAAGTCTTGCCGCTGAAGACTGAAATTACCGCCACCAAATTACCCACCGCTGAGTTGCCGCCAAAGACCCGGAGCGACTGAAGCATCCACTACCGAAGACCCAGACGTGCCGCCCCTGCTGGGAAACGACCCCGAGTGAGTGTAAAAATGAAAAAGATGCCACTTTTGGGGAATGTGCTCAGTGGGAGCGGCTGCTCCCCCTGCCCTCCCCCCCCCACCAGCGACGCTACTGATTGGGAGACAGAAGCCCAGGATTGGGCTAACTGGTGAAGATTTGTTAGAGAAAATGAACAATCACTTTTGAATAAAATTGCCTTGCCCTGGCCACAGAAAAATACCAGAAAAGAAAGGACAGATGACGGTCATGCAGCAATCATGACTTGTACCTGGCTTCCAACATCACCTGCAATGTTGCCAATGAGTTTGCAGCTCAAGGATCAGACCCCTCAGTCTCTGAAGGACTCATAAAAAAATAAATCCTGTGGAATAAATCATCCTCAACCTCAAGGGATCACCAACCAACCTTCCCCCCTCTTCTCTCAAAAAGTATAGCAGATAATCCAGCCCCCGTGTCAGTATCAATTTGTGAACATTCTGATCCATATCCTATATTATAGGTTATAATCTATTAGGAATATTAATAGAATCTACTTTATTCATAAAGTAGTATCAATTCTTTTCAGCCACCAAAGAAAGGTAAAAAAACCCCTTAGTCTAACACCTCTGACAGTGCATGGTATTACCAGCCTTCTGGTTCAAATGTGGGAGTGATAATGAATCATTGTGACTATTTTTATGGTGAAAGTCAATTGTGTGAGCATTTGTGGGGCACTAGCAGGGCTTTGGGGAAATAATTTACCTCTCCAATGCACAGGCAGGCCCCCTACATGTCAGCTAATCTAGCTCATACCTGGAATAGTGTCTGTTGCTGCTTGACTACCACTTGCACAAACATTATACCCACTTGATCCACATAGTCATGGATCTCATGGTTGTCCCGTCCCTGGACCATATCCAAAATTTTTCTGTGTACCAGGCTGCACGAGGTCAAGACAAAATTCTGCTACATGATGCAGAGGGAGCCTGAGTACAGAGTTTGTGATGTGGAGAGTCATGCATAGGCCTTCCATATCATGGGTGAATTTCATCCATAAGAATAGCTTCATGTTATTTTCCCCCACCAAGTTTGATTGCACCATGCCAGTTTTTTTTGTTATTGTTGTTTCTTTTCCTTATTGTCAATTGCTCAAATAGACAATGGGTCAATTTTCATTTCTATATCAGTTTAACAGATTAATGACTGAATAATCATTTCCAGTTATACAGTTCTTACTTTTGAATGTGGTGTTTATCCTTTGAGATTCCAAACATTCTCCCCTGCACCAAATTTGAAATGTCGCATTTTATGTAGCATGGAGAAATCACTAACAAGCCTCTGAAGGAATCAGAATATTGAGGGAGGAAAGCCTTCCATTCTCTTGTGCATCAAATATCCATAATGCATTCAATGTTGCAAAATTTTCAAGGGGCTAGTCAGCTTTCCATCAAGATAGAATTAACTGCAAAACATTATTTGAAACTGATTGGCCTTAGGACTAAGTGCCTGATTACGATCTCAATGAAATCATTTGTACAATTCCTACTGACTTCAATGAAATCGGAAGTAGGCCTTAAATGCATACATTTATGTTATGGGTTGACAATATTTACTTAAAAATTTATATATGACATATCATAATTATATATTTGATATAAAGAAAACAGACTGTTGTTCAGGCTTTTAATATTTGTTAGCTAAAGAAAATATGTTTTCATTGTCAAGACAAAAACAAACAATCAAAAACCAACCTTTTGACTTTATTGTTTTATACTCGTTGAAGAACATTGTCAAATGTGTAGAAGGTGACTAAAATTTTGCACTACAAAAGGTGTGTGGAAATCTTAATGTTTTCAGTTTCCCCCCCCAGTGGCACAGTATTGCTACTGTAAGTTGATGAAGTCCATTGAGGGGTTATTTGTAAAGTTAAGCATATGCAAATCTTTGCAGAATATAGGACTCACAAGGTATATCCATGCTTACCTAAATGCACATGTCTGTGTGATCAATAATTTTATTTCTATTCATCAAAATATTCTTCTGCTCCATTAATACATTCAGATTTGAGAAAACTCATAGTTCTATAAGCTATTTTGATGTACTGATGTGATGATCTCTGCTTATCTAACACCAAGGTTTCTCACTGACCATTCATTTTATCTATTTGCTGGTTGGCCAGATCAGAAGCTGCCCATTGCAATCTCCACATTAGTAAAGTGATGAATCAGATCTTTGGGTAGATCAATTTTGTTGCTTTCTCATTCGATCCATCTCAATTACTGATGAGCAAGTTACCCTAGGCCAGAGAGTTAATGTTTACACTGCAATAAAACACCCATGGCTGTCCCATGTCAGCTGATTTAGGCTCATGGGGCTTGGGCTGCAGGGCTGTGCAATTGCAATGTAGACCTTTGGGCTTCAGCTGGAGCCCAGGCTCTGGACCTCCCCTGTCTCTCTCCTCAGGGCCAGCTCCAGCTTTTTTTACCACCCCAAATGGTGAAGAAGAAGAAGAAGAAAAAAACCTGATGGAGCTCCGCCAAAGTGCCACCGAATAGGAATGGAGGGAGTGAAGGACCTGCTGCCGAAGACCCGGACATGCAGCCCCAACAATGAACGGAGTGCTGCCCCTTTCTATTGGCCACCCCAGGCACCTGCTTCCTTCGCTGGTGCCTGGTGCTGGCCACCTACTCAGATTTGAAGATAGTGGGTGTAAGGCACTCATGGGTCAGGGGGTCAGATTCTTGAGAGATGGAAGAGATGAGTCAGGCACTGGAAGACAAATGTTTGGTCTTCCCCCACTCTCCACACATACTTTAAAAGGCACCCACAGCCCCTCCTCAAGATCTTTATATAGTTTATTTCAATATTACTTTGCTTGGTAAGAGTAATTAATATTAAGAAAACTAGACACTATATACAAAGGAAAAAAATAGTTGGTAGCTAGAACAGTTTGAAAATTTTCCAATGGAACAGGTTTCTGTCAAAAAATGCTGATTCAATTAAATCAATACGTTCTGCTGGGACCATGGTGATTTCAATGAAATTTCACTGTTGATTTGGAATGCCTTTTTTTGTTTTAAAATTAATTTTATTTTATGATTATAAATTGTCAAAATTAAAATATTTTATTTTCATTTTATCAATATGAAACATTTCCATTTCAACATTTTTGCCCCCAAAATTCTTTTTGAATGAAGCTTTCTGTTCTGGAATGAAAACAAACTTTGAAATTGTGGAATTTCCAGTGAAATGGAAATTCTGGTACCTGCACAACTCTACTAGTAATCTAATCCAGAGCAGATATAATCAGTACTGTTCTACCCCATTCCTGTCTTTTCCCCTATTTCTATCTCCTGGCTTTGCTGTGAAAAACTTAAGAGTGAACTCTTTCAAGAAGTAGCAGTGTTTGATACTCTGCTGTTGCCTTATGATCAGCTCATGGTTGGGTGGTAAGAACAGAAGTAAATTAGTCATATATAGTACAATATTCCACTTTTGACTAGAATTCATTTGCATACTGCAATCCTATTGGACAAGATACGTGTTTGTTATTCAAGAGTTCAGTTGGAAATGATTTGATGGCATGTACAGAGAAAATGTGATTTGAATGACCCCTCACTCATCCAAATTGCTGAACTGCCTATGTAGCTCAGTGCACATAGGTACAAACCAACTGGCATCTGGACACTTTTTTTTCTTTTAATTCCATGCAAATAATTATATTCATGTAACTTTTAATTGCCTAAAGGTCAGGAAATTCAGTGTTAAAATTGAGGCACTCACAAAAGAGAGATCTGGGAAAGTGTCAATAAAGAAAAATAGAGCTCTTAAATACATACAGCATAAATACAAATAGAAAGAATCTTGGACGAAAGGTTACAACTCTGGTTTAGCGGACTGAGGCACACATTTAGAGTAGAACCCACCTCCAGAAAAAAGAACTTTTTGTGTATTAATAATAAACAAAAAAGCAGCCAGGTGGCCAAGACTGAGGTGATCCAGGATGAAAGAAACAAGATACACATGAGAAAATTTAATTGGGCTCTTTTCCAGCTGACAGATCATTTTTTTGTAAGGCAAACTGCTGGTCTAAAAAAGTCCACATGGGCTAAATTTCAGTGCCTAACACACGGTGTATCTGTTTAAAGTTAGCAATTATGGCAGACTGTCCAATTTTTTAATTTCAACTGGTTGAAATCTCAGATCAAGGCTGAGGTGCCTTTTTATGTTTTGCCTACTCTTGGGCATGCCCAGATAACATAGCAATGGGTGCTGCATAAAAGTGAAGTATGGTGGGTTACTCTCCTAACTCTACTGAGATGACAGGATAGTGTGTATGTATACTAGGGAGAAGGGCTCAAAATTGACATTGGGCTGCTCCTCTTCCTCTCCCCCTATTTGAAAACTGCAGGATCAAGGGGAAAGTATCTCCTCTCTGAATCTTTGTTTAATCTCAACTACAGTATTAGATGTGATTCCAAAATAAAATTGCTGGGCTATTTGTTTTTTGGGGGGATGTTTTTATCTATACACATTTTCAGTTTCCTGTCTCTTAGTGCTATGTTTGGTATCTGGGGATCTGAACAAAGTAAGTACTGATATTCTTTCTTGGGAGAGTGGCATCTTTTTTAAAGACTGTCAACAAACCAGAAAGAAATCCTTAACTAAGGTGTATTGAGCATCATGGAAGCTCTGATGTATCACATTGCAGAAACAAAGGACTAGGGGAGCTGCTTGTGAGGAATGATCATTCCCAGGGCATTGTCTCATTTTAAAAACAACCAAAACCACAGGAAAATGTGGCATCAATTTTGTCACATGAGTATATTATCCTGGGAGAGGGTATCTATCCTGGACCTGCTTGTGCTGTTCTTCTATGGCAATGTGGGGGAGAGAAGCTGTTTAAAAATTAGATTTACATGACTATTTCCTATGAAATTGCTCCCCTCCATATCCTATTAATTTCTGGTGCACTTTAAAAGGTGTTTGGCACCTACCAAATTGAATTCAATGGGATATTACCTTGTTTGAAGGAATTAAACACATTTTCTTTGGCTTCCCTCTCTTTTCACTCCATTTTCTTCCTCCTTGTCTTCCTCCTTTATTACATCTTTCTTTGGTTGGGAGAGAAGGCAAAATGTCCATAAAGGAATAAATAGTTTGAAATTAATGAGAGAGGGGAAAATAACCTTTAAAACTTAAGGAAATATATTCGTAAAACAACAAAAGTTGGCAGCCTTTTATTTACATTAACACATCTGACTTCACATGCCCCACAGAATGAAGATCTGGGCCGGACAGACAGATTGAAAATCTGAAGGGCCCATAAATTCTGTGTTAAAGCAGGAAGGTAAGTATTAAGGGAAGGAGGGGATAGGCAATTGAACTAAACCGATCCTAAAGGGTAATTCTACACCGCACACTCCTTTCAGCGGTCTGTAGAGTAGAGACTTCATGCCCACTAGCACAGGGATAAGAAGCAGTTTAGACAGTGTGGCACTGCTTACGTGAGTAAAGACATACCTGAATCATGTGGGTGTATATCAGGGTACATACCCTACAGAGCTCTCTACCCACCCAAATGGTTCATCCCCATCTATGCTTCTATTTTTAGCTGTGTCATGTCCTACAGCTTTGGCAGTTACTTTGCTGCTGGACAGCAGCTCCCTGCTGAGGAAGGAGCCTTTCCCTGATACAGTGAAAGACTCTGATGGGGGGAGGTAGTGGGAAAAGCCTCAGCTACTTCCCACTGCCCCAAAACTTTTCCCTGCTGCCTCCTACCTGCCAGAGCCTTTCACTGACGCATGTAGCTACACACTGCAGTTTGATTGAAGTCTGCTTTTTGCAGCAGTGTGTAGCTACCCATACTCAATGCACCTCTTCAAGAGGTGTTTTGTGTAGATGTAGCTGAAATATAAAGTTTCCAGTTCAGTTAAGGAACGTGTGAGAAGCCCCTAGAAGAACGTATTTACCCTTGTTATTCTAAATCTTCTTTAAACTCCTTGCAGATATCAAATGATTTGTTTATCAAATCTATATCTTTGAGAAACTGTTTCCTATGTTAGATTTAGAGCTTTCACGATCTTCTCCTGTTCTTCCCTCTCTCTCTCTCTCTCTCTCTCTCCAGTAACACAGTAGCAAATTTGCTAGGGTCACAGTTGTACTCTGCCTTTTTAAGCCCTAAATTAAGCAAATCAAATGAAGCCAGTGATTGCTTAGTCAAACTCTCATTAAATTTCTCTAGAAATGCTTATCCATTTTGTTCTGATTTGCCTGTGTGTGCTCTCAAATGAGAATTCCAACAGTGGGATGATCTCAGCTTGAATCACTCTTTAACCAGAAAATATGCCCACATATTTATTGAGCGAATGTACATTTCTAACCTTCTTGTGACTGTTTGAGCATCTATTTGCAAATACATTTATTATTTTCATCCTTACACTTTATTGTGTAAACTTTTGAAAATGTGCAGTAATCCTGCAAGACTGTGTGTGTGTGTGTGTGTGTGTGTGTGTGTAGACTCATAGAAGTGTAGTAGGACTGGAAAGGACCTCAATAGCTTATCTAGTCCAGTCCCCTGCACTCAAAGCAGGACTAAATAATAACCTTGACCATTCCTAATAGGTTTTTGTCTAACCTGTTCTTAGAAACCTCAAATGACGGAGATTTCACAACTTGCATCCACTTGATAAATTACAGAGAAGTCAGATAAAGGAATCTATCATGCACCTTTGCTCATTTAACCTGTCCTCTGTGCACTAATCCATCTCCCCCAAGTTTTATTCTGCCATTCTAAACCTCTAAGCAGCATCAAACTGTCATTAAAGTCAACCCGATAGAGAAATGTTTACTTATCCAAATATGAAATTTCTCTCCCCCTCCCAAAGGGAATTACCCTGCCTCCGCCCAATGCAGCTCATAAACATGTAGGAGTTAAAAGATCCAAGAACATTCCAAGAAAACTCTGCCTAATAATCTCAGCAGAATCATAATTAGAGTGGAGAAGTAACTCAAGAAGACCTTGGTAAAAGGGAACACCTTTAAAATTCACTGCTGATCAAATGTTGCATTTCTTTCCCAGATAAGCTTCCTGTTTAAATCAAAAGTGAATTGTGGCAGAGCACTGACTGATTGTTTAAGTTAGATTGGAATATGAAGAGATCTCATTTTGATTGTGCTGGAAAAAACTAAGTAGTAGGCAAAGGGAGGAAAAAACAGAACAGGTCAGTATGGTACAGTGATAGTATGAAACAAAAATACAGTGACAAATAGGATCATGTAGGGAATTTAAATAGAATAGGCATTGACCTGGGGTACTCGCCAGTTTGAGTGGTCTTAAATGTCTAACTGAGAATTGCTTTTCCTCCTTCTGCCGTAATTCCTGATAAATGTCATTTGAGGTAATAAACACTACAGTCCATAGCAGGCATGAATTACAGAAGTGCTCATTAGCGTCATAATAAAGTTCATTGGTTCTGTCAGCAGTTGCACTCTGAACCCCTTGTTTTCTTTGTTTTATAATTTAGATGTAATATTTTACTCCTGGTTGAAACATAGGTTAGGAATTGCTGACAGAGTGCAAATGGCAGACACAGTTACTCCCCTTAATATGATGTTTCCCCACTAGAGCCAGTGGGATTCACTGTGAAGAAAGATTTTGCCAAACATAGGTGCTTCCATCCATAACAGGTTAAGGGAATTGAAAGCCCCAGGCACATAATAATACAGCACCTTGTACAGTTCAACCCTATGGCTCTGCAAAATGGCTCTAATCCCTACCTGAGTAGACTCAGCCAGTGGCACTGGGGCCTCCTACCTTCCAAGGAGCAGCAACAGGTGTAATCATCCACCTAGTAGCAGCAGATGGTGTCAATAGGGGTCCTTCCCCCAATACCCCCTTCCCCCCACCTCCGAGAAGCGGTAGCAACAGCAAGGGCCCATAGCACAGCACAGAGGAGAAGTAGAGGTCAGTGTCTCTGTGCTTTAGGGGAGAGGGAGGAGGATTAAACCATAACCATTTGAAAGTTCTCTGTCACACATGCACACACAATAATATTTCCTTGTTCATGTATATGACACACCTGGTGTTGATATTTCAGTATTGAAAATCTCTGTGTGTGTGTGTGAGAGAGAGAGAGACAATCAGCATCCAAAAGAGGAATCTGAAAACTGAATCAGGGAAACCAGGGGGACCTGAACCCCAAAGAATAAGCAATCAATCAACTGGTTATATACAATATTATTGTATTAGAAAAGTGTATCACATAAGGTATTATATTAAAAACTGGTCATGACTGTCATTGCATGATGTATGCTTGGGATGTGTATAAAGGTACGAATGTGTGCTGGAAATATATTAAAATATGTTTTTGGAGGCAATGAATAAACAAGCCTGCATCAGACAAAGGAATATGGATATGGATTTACCTGTCTAACTGGCTTGATTACAGGCAGAGGATAATAAAATATATATTTACATATAAGGTAATAAAGCAATCAGGAAACAAGCATTGGAGAAAACAGCCTGGGGAGTGCACTAGGGGCCACACCAGTGTCTAAACCCCCAGGAAGCTTTCCTTGCTCTTGAGGGAAAGACCAATGGACTCTGCGGAAATATCAGAGAAACAAAAAGTTAATGCGGTATCCATCACCTAGCAGACAAAAGGGAACAGCACACTTGGTGGCTCCCTCAACAAAGAGTTCTCAACTCACTTAGAATTTATTGTAGGTGAGAAATTGCTTGAGGTCCAGGTTTATAATCTGTTAAATTTTAGAGACTAGAAAACATTTTAACTTTTGTTTTATTGGTAATGTTTTATTGGTCTGTTACTCTGGCTTAGTAGCTCTTAAATCTATGTTCTTTATTGATAAACTCATTGTTAGTTTTTCTATAAACCATCTCAGTTCAGTATGTCAAAGAGAAGTGTGTCCCCTTAGCTAAGCTAACAGGCTAGTTTGTACTTTGTCTCTTTGGGGGCAGAGGATTTGGCAATTTCTGTGAGTCTCCAGTGACAGAGACTGAACATCGTGGAGAGACATCTCTGGGAAACTCAGAAACTGGGGTTTATTGAATGGGGTTTACCTGCAAGGCATGGTTTAGACTGGCAGAGTTTCATGGAGTTTGCTGGTGAGGTAGGCAAACTGGTGTGGCAGGGAGCTGACACGCAGTCTAAGCTCCAGCAAAGCTCTCTCTTGCTGAGGCTGAGAGGTGTAACAGTGTCTCACAGTTCTGTGTCTCCTCAGAGAGTCACAACATGCACACAATATGTATATATACTTATCTGTATTTCTAGACATACACACCTGCATACAGATGACTGTGATTATAAACATAAATAATAAATGCTTGTATCCACACATACAAGGATAATTATCTATGTGTGATATAATTTCATCCACTACTGAAGTACAGCCATCTCTGGGCACATCAATAAAAGACCAACGGTAAAATACCTCCATCAATAAAAATCAACATCTACAGATAGGCAAAATAAGAAAAATGCTGCTTGGGACCTTATTAGAGTTTTATTTAAGGGTATTTACTTTGTATATTTTGATGTGATGTTGACAGTTTGTGTTTTAACAGTTATAAAGCGTTAACTCTTTGGATCTCAATGGCTACTGTCATTAAATAATTGTCTGATTCCCACATAATTTCCTGCAAATGTGAAAATATAAATCCATAAAAATAAGTAAAAAAATGCTTAAAACCCATAACTGTGTGCAACTGAAAATTGAAATGGATAAAAATGGGGGGAAATGCTTAAAATAAACACTAATATTACCAGTTGAAATTGTAAAAAATACTGCTTAATGTTTTGGTAGGAAGAGAGCCTGAAATACAAGGCCGTGTATCAGAAGCCTGGGATGAGGCCTAAGGTAATGGTCAAAACTTGCTAATATAAAGCAAAGTCAGATTGTGAGCAAGAGGCAGGCCCTGCTCACAGAATTTGGTGAGCATAGGGCTGATATTGCTAGGCACAGAACACTCATGCAAGCATATTCCAGGAGGGAGGTACCAGAACACCTTGATACCAGCACATTCCCCACAGATAATAGGAACACACTGACCCATCCTAAAGATGAGGTCAGGATGACAACATGATGAATGTTTTGATCAAACCAACATGTACAAGGTAACTGGAGGCCCCTGGATTCGTCAATGGGTGGCACCCTAATACGTCTGAGGGTGACACCCTTATACGTCAGGAGTGATGTGTAACTTGTTTGTATTGGTGTATAAAGATGTATCTCAGAGGGAGTGTCTTTGTCTGGCCTAGGGGATAGTGGAAAGTCCCACCACTAACTGAGCCGGTCCATTGCCATGGGCATACATGTGCTAGCATAACTGTAGAAATTGATCCGGGGAGCTAGGACCATGATTTGCTGACAATAACCTGACCAAGTGCCTTTGCACCTTGATGGATCTTGTGGTCATTGGGTAGTTTGCTTGAGGTCTGCTGTGCAAGCTGTCTGCACGGAGCTGGGATGGCATATAGGGAGAACACACACGCAGCCGAACATCCATCACCATCTGACGAAATCTCTATTTTTCAATTAAATGCATTGGTACAGTAGTTTTTCTTAACTGATGTTTAACTTGCTAATCTCTCTTTAAAAAAAAACAAAAACAAAAACAAAAAAAAACATACTTTACAAAGAGAAATTTTAAAAAGCAGTTTAACTAAAATCTACTTTGTAACTGTCCATATGTTTGATATGTGAGGGACCCACATTCCGTTAACATGGACATAAGGCCCTGGCGGTGCAGGATTTGCCTTCTGCTTCCATCTTAGTATTTGTATTTAATCAGCTTTATTATGCATATTTTGAGATCTCAAGTCTTATTTGCTAAGAAATATATTGCTACTCATTGGTTTTATTGCTGTGAAGCAGCTTCACAATCAGTTCTCAGGTCAACTGCAGTGCGAAGGACTATACCCTACTGTAGGTGGTATCCCTTTTATATAGTGGCCTTTACTGTCTTCTGTGTTCCAGAAGCTGTCAGAACAGCACTAGGTGTGTGTGTGTGTGTGTGTGTTTATATGTATATATATGTAGCTAGGCCTTTTATGTTTTGTATATAATTAGTGAAAGTGTTTATCTGGACCCCACTATGTGTCCTTAATATACAGTTGCTGTGAAAACTGCAAAAGACATGAGCAAACATGTGTGTTCAGCAGCATTTCAGACCATTACTAGACCTGATTTCTGGTCCATCAGAAAGAAACCCCATGTCTATTGCTGTCTGATCACTGCAAGACAGAAATTTAGATGCTTTCCACTATCCCATCACAGAAGTAGAATAGTATGTCAGTAAACTGTTGTATCAAAAAAATTTTTTAAATACAATCTGCTGGAGAATTCTGACCAAGTGCTAGATCAAGCTAACAATGGCCTATTTGGATTTTACAACCATTTAGGAATTTCCATACTGGATCAGATCCAAGGTTCATTTAGTTCAGTATCCTGTCTCTGACAGTGGCCAAAGCCAGACACTTTCTCTATATGATTCAGAATGAAATTCATTTTGTTTGCTTTTTTTTTATTGGAGCTATACATCGAGCACAGGTCTCTATTGAGCTGTCTACTTTGATGGCCAGGTCCCTTTCCTCAGTTGATAGTTAATTTAGATCCATATAAGGTGTATGAGTAGTTCAGTTTTTTCCTCTCCAGTGTGCATTGCCAACAGGTTACAGTCCATTGTCCATCTTTGTGTCCTCTCTAGTCAACCAGCCAATCTTGGATATTTGCAAAGCAGCGATCTGCTCATCTATATGCACGTTAACAATGTACTACATGCTGGTGCAAGTGGCCAGGGATTACGCATGATTACAATGATCCTTGTTACAGTCCATGTACCTGCCCTTGATGAAGGCTACTGCTTGACAGTCACCAACTGTGAAATACTTTATATGGACTAGCACTTGAAGAAAAAGAGGTTAATTACCTGCACAGTAACTGAAATTCTCTGAGTTGTATAATCAGTAGATTCCATGACTGACTTATTCACCATCACCACTAATCTGTAGTCCTGATGTCACAGGCTCTTAAGTGTGGAAGTGTAGCTCCATCCTTTATACTTTCATGGAGCAGTCAAGGAAAGGAAGGGCATGTGAACTGCCCTAATAGAGTCTGCTGAGTGGATAATTCTCTGACCTGTGTGCACCAGGCATGCACTTGCCCATCTGTGGAATAGGTATGAAGACTAGACATTGTGAAGAACATCAGATACAGTACAAATAAGTAGCCTTTTTCTGTTTTTTTCCCCTTTCTTTTTCATATAAATGAAGCCCTTTTGTTCTAGTTCATCTCTATCTTTCCAAGATGGGATAGCTTAAACTGACCAGATGAAAACTGTCACAATTTCCAGGTAATTAAATAAGAGGTCTTTGCAATGGACTAACTGCACAAATATGAACTTGTTTAGACTTTTCTGTAGCCAGTCACTTTTTATTTCCTCAAATGACCTCTGCTTTTAAGAATTATATTATACTCTGAGGCCAAAAAATTACTTGAAATAAATTTCTAGAAACTAACTGTGAGAAGCAAGATCCACATGCCAATTTTTACCAAGGACAGAATTTAATGAATCAGTCAAATAACCTTTTCTCATTATCCACTTTTATTAGTCTATTTTGTAGCACACTGGTATCTCACTTCTTTTAAATTACTTGTTCTTCCAGGCTATTTAAACAAATCATATCTGATACTGCCTTGAGAGCAATGGATGTTGTGCCTAACAAATGATATGCCTGATTCTGAACTCACTTTTACTGGTATAACTCCTTTAACTTCAGGGAGGTTACTCTTATTTGTCATCAGTGTGAGATGCACCTGGTTGTCTTAGCAATCCAGTAAAAATCAGGAGTAATTTCACTTAAATCAATAGTGTTTCACTGGTTTAAAACCAGTGAAAGTGAGATCAGCATTACATCTTTTGTTTCCAAAAGCACACTCTTGAAAAGTGAACATGGAAATAACAATAGCACTGATATTCACTTCCAGGCAAAATAAAGAATAAGCTATAAGCAATTTAGTTTTGATTAAAATTAAAAAAAAAACATGTCATTTGGTTCCTTTCTAAATCTAATTGTGGCTTCAACTTTAAGTATATATTTTATAGCTGTCTAGATTAAGGTACCATTCAGAACACAGTATTTTACTCTTGAAACACTATGGGTGAAAGCCTGATACCATTGAAGTCCTAGCAAAACTCCCATTGACTTCAGTGGAGCCAGGATTTCACCCTTTGATAGTTTTTTTTTTAATTAATCTGTCCAGTCCTAACACAGAATTAATACTATAAATGGTAGCGCTGGTGTATTGTGACAGAAGCAACCACCAGAATAATGATAGACATCATGCTATGTATCATTTGTCTTTTATTTAGGTTCTGTATCTTTGAATTTTGCTGACTGAAAAAATAATTAAGGCAAACAAAAGCTTATGTCCTAGATAGCAAAAAAGCTAGTTCAAAATGGTTGGAGAAAGAACTATTAATGTAGGAAAATACTTTTTTATATCCGTCTCTGCTGATTCTGAGTAGGGTTGCCAATTTTCCCAAAATCTAAGATAGTATTTCTGGGTCCTGAATTGATTTTGTCAAGCTGCCAAAATATCCTCAATTCAAGAGAAGTCACGTTTTCTCATTTACCAGGTAATAATCAGAGAATTGTAGGACTGGAAGGGATCTAGAGAAGTCATCTAGTCCAGTCCTCAACACTCATGACAGGACTAAGTATTATCTAGAACATCCCTGACAGGTGTTTGTCTAACCTGCTCTTAAAAATCTCCAATGATGGAAATTTAACAACCTACCTAGGCAATTTATTCCAGTGCTTAACCACCCTGACAGTTAGCAAGTTTTTTTCTAATATTCAACCTAAATCACCCTTGCTGAAATTTAAGCCCATTGCTTCTTCTCCTATCCTCAGAGGTTAAGGAGAACAATTTTTATCCCTCCTCCTTGTGTTACCATTTATGTATGTGAAAACTATTGTGTCCCCTCAGACTTCTCTTTTCCAGACTAAACAAATACAGCTTTTTTCAATCTTCCCTCTCAGGTCATGTTTTCTAGACCTTTAATCATTTTTGTTGCTCTTCTCTGGGCTTTCTCCAATTTGTCCACATCTTTCCTAACCAGCATGGCATAGATTGGAAGAATTACTTCTTGTGTCTTATTTACAACACTCCTGCTAATACATCCCAGAATGATGTTTGCTTTTTTTGCAACAGTGTTACACTGTTCACTCATATTTAGCTTGTGATCTATGATGACCCTCAGATCCCTTTCTGTAGTACTCCTTCTTAGGCAGTCATTTCCCATTTTGTATGTGCAACTGATTGTTCCTTCCTAAGTGGAGTACTTTGCATTTTTCATTATTGAATTTCATCCTATTTACTTCAGACCATTTCTCCAGTTTGTCCAGACTTCATATCATTTTGAATTTTAATCCTGTTTTCCACAGCATTTGCAACCCCTCCCAGCTTAGTATCACCTGCAAATTTTATAAGTGTACTATCTATGTTATTATATAAATCATTGATGAAGCTATTGAACAGAACTGGATTCAGAAATGATCCCTGTGGAACCCCACTTGATATGCCCTTCCAGTTTAACTGTGAACCACTGATAACTACTCTCTGGGAATGGTTTTCAAACAGTTATGCAACCACCTTATAGTAGCTCCATCTGGGTTGTATTTCCCTAGTTTGTTTCTGGAGGTTGTCATGCAAGACAGTATTAAAAGGCTTACTAAAATCAAGATATACCACATCTGCCACTCCCTTCCCCATCCACAAAGCTTGTTACCCTATTAGAGAAAGCTATTATATTTGTTTGGCATGATCTGTTCTTGACAAATCCATGTTGACTGTTACTTATCTTATTATCTCCTAGGTGTTTGCAAATTGATTGCTTAAATATTTGCTTCATTATCTTTCTGGGTACAGAAGTTAAGCTGATTGGTCTGTAATTCCCCAGGTTGTCTTTTCCCTACCCTTTGTATACATGTGCACTATATTTGCCCTTTTCCAGTCCTCTGGAATCTCTCCCATCTTCCATGACTTTTCAAAGATAATTGCTAATGGCTCAGATACCTCCTCAGTCAGCTACTTGAGTATTCTATTCATATTGGTTATGTCTCTGCACACACAGTTATGTCTGGCCTATTGTGTAGGCAGAGGCCTTACAAGGTATGTCTATGCATTTTAGACTGAGCGGGTGTGAGCCTTCCAGCAAGATAGATAGATTAGATTAGTGGGGATAAAGCTGGTGCTCTAAAGATAACTGTGTAGACAGCACTTTGAAGATGTGGCTTGGGCTGGAGCTTGGGCTCTGGAGCCCACCCCCCTTCCTAGGCTTCAGCCTGAGTCTTGCCCTGCTTGGTCCAAAATGTTGTGTAGAGTAGATGTACCCACGTCGGTCAGGAGCAGCACAACCAAAACCCAGCCTTTCAGTAGCTTGCTTTTTGTGGAGCTGGTTTCTCCTTCTAAAAGGAGGCAGTTTGGGCAATGTTCTGCTGCCTCATACTCTCATATGTCTCCAGAAGAATTCTTCCTGCACTGCTCTCTCTTCTTTCCCGTCTCATGGTGACCAGTGAACAGAGACCAAATAGAGCAAATGCTTCTTGATTGGCATCCCTGAATACTCATCTTTAAGCACCTCCTTCTGAAGAGGAAGGAACTTACTGTATTTCCAAGGCATTTTGGAGTATTTCAGAGTATCATGCACTTGAAGCAAGAAGAAGATGATCTGTCTGTTTGGAAGTACAGTCCTTTGAGAGACAAGCAGGCCTACTTGAACTGATCCCACTAGTATGCCATTCTGAAGGACAATAATCATGGATAGTCTAGGAATAAATGTATTGATGGAGGGGAAGAGGAATTAGGGAGATGGATGAAAGACACACAACTCCCATGAAGAGATACAACTCCACGGTACAACTTCCGTTGACTTTAATGGAACCAATATTTCACCCCATGGCTCTAAGAGTAAACTACCTCAGAATTGTTCATGGCTTTTGCTTTCCTGATTTGTTGCCAAAGATTTGGATTGCTCCAAACCCAACTGAATCTTGGTTCTGGATATAGAAAATAAAATGAATCAATTTTAGGACTTTCCTGTACAACTCAATTTCCTGTAAAATTAGGAAATTTGCAGTTCCAGCCATAAATGAAATTAAATTGGAAAAAAAAATCTATGAACCCATTCTTACAAAACTCATATTTTTGTTGATATTTTGGTCAGAAATGTAAATATTACAGCTGCATCTGCATGTTGCCTAGTTTAATACTTTCCATTAATGCATTTTGAGATTAAATCATACTGATCTGCATGAAGCACACAACATTTTAATTCAAAAAGAGAGGTTCTTTCCTGCTTTATTCTGACAGTCAGAAGAAATTATAATAGTGTACATTTACCACTTACATGAAAAAGAACTTCTCAGTAATATGACATATTGTTCCTTTTTATCTGGTTCCAGTTTTCATATTATACCCACTTCAATTCTTTTTAGTCTCCAGAACACATTTAAAAAAAAAAAAAAAGCTGAAATATATGTAGACTTTGCTTCTAAGTTATGGAAAATCTGTTTTTGTTACTAGAATTGTCATAACTATAAAGGGAAGGGTAATAGCTGTCCTGTGTACAGTACTATAAAACCCCTCCTGGCCAGAGACTCCAAAATCCTTTTCCCTGTAAAGGGTTAAGAAGCTCAGGTAACCTGGCTGGCATCTGACCTAAAGGACCAATAAGGGGACAAGATACTTTCAAATCTTGGGGGGGGGAAGGCTTTTGTTTGTGTTCTTTGTTTTGGGAGTGTGTTCGTTCTCGGGACTGAGAGGGACCAGACATCAATCCAGGTTCTCCACATCTTTCTAAACAAGTCTCTCCTATTTCAAACTTGTAAGTAAATAGCCAGGCAAGGCGTGTTAGTTTTCCTTTGTTTTTCTCAACTTGTAAATGTACCTTTTATTAGAGTGTTTATCTTTGTTTGCTGTACTTTGAACCTGAGACTAGAGGGGAGTCCTCTGAGCTCTTTAAGTTTGATTACCCTGTAAGGTTAATTTCCATACTGATTTTACAGAGATGATTTTTACCTTTTTCTTTAATTAAAAGCCTTCTTTTTAAGAACCTGATTGATTTTTCCTTGTTTTAAGATCCAAGGGGTTTGGATCTTGATTCACCAGGAGTTGGTGGGAGGAAGGAGGGGAATGGTTAATTTCCCCTTGTTTTAAGATCCAAGGGGTTTGGATCTGTTTTCACCAGGGATTTGGTGAAGGTTTTTCAAGGTTTCCCAGGAATGGAATCCATTGAAATGGTGGCAGCAGAACCAGAGCTAAGCTGGTAGTTAAGCTTAGAAGTTTTCATGCAGGCCCCTACATTTGTACCCTAAAGTTCAAAGTGGGGATCCAGCCTTGACAAGAATATTTTTCATACTTGTCTCTTCAAGGTGGACATGTGTGCATTCAGGGACGAGTGTGATTAAATCATGCCCAAATGATATTCCATAAGCGCTCTCCTCACAGAAAAAGTACAAAAATATAGATATGTTCTGCATGAAGTTGAGCTTCTAGTTAATTGTTTCCACATCTCTTTGTCACTTGAATCCAGACTGAAACAACTCATTCTATTTAGTGGCTGTTCCCTGCTTCCATGCCTTACAGAATTAAAGGGAAACATTTTTTTAAAATAATACTGGATGTGTTAAACTGTATATGGTCTATAAAGAAACTAATATTAAATAACCAATGGAGGTACTTTAGGGAAACAAATCTCCATCCAGTCAATGAAACCCTCCTCCTATAGAATAATTGGTCTGTGCAACTATAGAGAAAAAGGTTTTAACAGTCACTATGGTTCATAGACTCATAGACTCATAGACTTTAAGGTCAGAAGGGACCACTATGATCATCTAGTCTGACCCCCTGCATGCTGCAGGCCATAAAACCGTCCCTACCCCTTCCCTGGACTCTGCTGTTGAAGTCCCCAATCCTGTTTTAGGTGACTTCAATCGGCAGAGACCCTCCTGCTAGAGATCCCTGCCCCATGCTGCGGAGGAAGGCGAAAAACCTCCAGAGGCTCGGCCAATCTGCCCTGGAGGAAAATTCCTTCCCGACCCCAAAAATGGCGATCAGTCAGACCCCGAGCATATAGGCAAGAGTCACCAGCCTGACCCCTGTCAGCCATTATACGATTTACCTACCATTGTTTGGTTTTCCTTGACTACTATGTTTTACCATTAAACCATTCCCTCCATAAATTTATCTAACTTAATCTTAAAACCAGACAGGTCCGTCGCCCCCACCGTTTCCCTCGGAAGGCCGTTCCAATATTTCACCCCTCTGACGGTCAAAAACCTTCGTCTAATTTCAAGCCTGAACTTCCCCACGGCCAGTTTATATCCATTCGTTCTCGTATCCACATTAGTACTAAGCTGGAATAATTCTTCTCCCTCCCTTGTATTAATCCCTCTAATATATTTAAAGATAGCAATCATATCCCCCCTCAGCCTTCGCTTTGTCAGACTAAACAACCCAAGCTCCTCTAGTCTCTTTTCATACGACAGGTTTTCCATTCCTCTGATCATCCTAGTGGCCCTTCTCTGCACCCGTTCCAGTTTGAGTTCATCTTTTTTAAACATGGGAGACCAGAACTGCACACAGTACTCCAAGTGAGGTCTCACCAGCGCCTTGTACAACGGGAGCAGGACCTCCTTATCCCTACTAGATATACCTCGCCTAATGCATCCCAAGACAGCATTGGCTTTTTTCACCGCCACGTCGCATTGTCGACTCATAGTCATCCTGCGGTCTACGAGGACCCCTAGGTCCTTCTCCTCTTCCGTTACTTCTAACCAATGCGTCCCCATCTTGTAACTAAAATTGTTATTAGTCATCCCCAAATGCATTACCTTACACTTTTTACTATTAAATTTCATCCTATTTCTGATACTCCTTTACACTGCAGGTAGAAACATTTGTGTCCTTTCATTCTACCTTGAATAGAGCTGTCTTTCTCAGCCCGAACGTATCAATTGTTTAGACAAACACACAGTGGAGTGAAATGTATTTATATTTTGTATATAGCAAAATGCTTTCATCACAGCTATATCCTGTGATCCAACTCTATACTTAATATATAATAGCTCTCATTTAAAGGAAAACTTGGGACTTTTCAAAGATCATCATGAACTTGTAATCCTGGAAACACAAACAGTAGCACAGAAAGAACCTGTGTCTACTTCTTTATAATGGAATAATATGAAACAACACTAAGGCCCTAGTTCAGCAAGGTACTTGAGCACGTGCCTAACTTTGTCAATGAGAGTTACTTACAGGCTTAAATTTAGGCTTGCTTTTAAGGACTTTGCTGAACTGAGATTTTAGTGTAATTTGATGTGATTGCCTAATGGACATATAGACTAGAGCGGGCTGGAAACAGTTTTCCTGTCTTGTGAAAATTTTAGGTTTCAAAAAATTTCTTGTCCAGAATTGGAATGAAAAGTCAAATGGATACAATTTTGGTGAACTGAAAATGTGAAAATTATTTTTATTGCAGTCTATGGAAATGTTTTGATGTTTTTGCAATATTTCATTTTGATTTTGACCTCTTTCATTTATTTTTTTTACTCTAATTAGCTTAAATGTTTAAATAGTCATTTTGAACCAGAACACTGGATTTGTTTATGTTGAAAATGTGAAAATGGTACATTAAAAAAAAAATACTCAAAATTGTCAAAGTCAAAATTCCTAAAAACCTTTCCGGCAGAAAGTCTTGCTTTTGATGATTCAGCATTTAGTTGACTGGGGACAGGGAACTGTCTTGTCAAAAAATTCCCGACCAGCTCCAATATAGACACAGACATTCTGCTTCTGTTCTGCTGTTTGAAGGTATGTTGTTTTTTGAGTGTGTTTGGTACTAGTCATGCTTAAAGTAAGCCACATGTTTAGGCCCTGATTGGTCAAGGTGTTCAATCATCTTTCTTCATTTATAATACTGAAGTTTGGTAATCCTAATTTTGTATAGGCTTTTGCATCAGATTATAACATATAAATTTGACATTATAGCTCATTTTTAGTTTTTACAATATATCATAATTCAATCATCAACTGTTAATGGTACAACAACAAATTGAATTATTTCTAAAATCTTCCCTATTAAAAATGGATAGTTTACATTCAAATAACATATGACACTTTCAATTATGAGTTGAGTCTTTTCTATAGGTGAAGACTGAAGTATTCCAGGAAATAAGACAAAACAGAAGTCTCTCTCACAAAATGGCACTTTGATTGTTTTTTTGTTTGTGTGAACATAACTTGACTCCCTTGCTTACATGACAAATAGCTAATATTTTCTTCATTTACCTTCAGTTATTCTATGAAGCATTTCAATTTTCTAACTTTGCTTCCAACTATAAACCAGTTGCCTGTTCCTATGGATGAAACTAATATCTAGTGATGATTTCCTTCATTTAGTCACAGTAAATAGAAAACAAAGACAGTCATAGACAAATTCTAATATGATTGATAGGTTCAAATTATATTTTGCTGTGTTACTGATGATCTCATTCTTGCAGACGTGGAGGAAACTTAGACTAATGCATCTGAACAATATGGAATGCCAAACAAAAATGTCCCATTACTTTTCTTTTTCTTTGAAAGAAATGTAATTGTTTTATAGTAGTAAGATATCTGAATTACCTAGCAGGGTGAAATCCTCATCCCATCAAAATCAATGGCAAATCTCTCACTTCATTAGGACCAATTTTCATTCCAGATGTTTAAAAAACACTGTTTAAGTCCTAATGATCCAAATATTAGTGTCATTAATTTTCTGTTTTACTAGAGTTATAGATATAATTGTGTGCCACTTTGTTCCATCAAAGTTAATAGTAACCTGCAAACCTAAAGAAACAAAATGCTTCCAAAATGTACTGATCCTATAAAGAGCCATCAAAGAGGCCAAAAAGGAACAAAATTCAAGCATAGATTTGAAATCTAAATGTACACCAGTACAATCAGTTGAACTTCTAACATGAAATAGTCATACAGTATAACGAGAGATTTAATTGCCTTAAATCAGGCTTTGAATCCCTTGTCATTCTTAGAACACTCACCATTTTTCTTATGGTACACAATGTATTCTCTGTGTTGTTAGTATAATTCTGTAATGCCTCAAAATCACATTTTGAGTTGCACATGTTGTGTGATAGCAAAATTAATTTGTAATGGTAGATCAAGAGTAGCCATCCCTGGACAAAAATAATAGTAGCCTGGGGCTTTTTGAGCTGGAAGACTTTTCTGGCCACTTTCAGAGACAGCCTAGGCATTGACAATTAGTTACCAGCCATGTTATCATAAATTGTATTGATCCTCTTCTAATATAGTTGAAGAAATATATTAGATTTCTTACAAAAGTTAAATGTCCCAGTAAGCAGTCATGAATTCTACAATATGGTATTAGAACTGTTTATCCTGGTAGCTACGGGCCACACACACATACCTCTGCTAAGCACCTCCACAGAATGAGGCCATATACCTGAAAAGTGAATATGTATACTGAATGGTTGGTGTGGATGCCCAAAGCAGCTTTCTCATCAAAGCCGTCCTCCCAAATTACTGCCACAATGTGCTATCTCCCATATAGCAGGTCTTTGAGTCAGGATGAATGTCTGTCAAGATGCTAACTGTTAGGTAAAGCATTTCTGTAGCAGCTGTTTCGATTTGGACTGTATCATTTCTTGGAGTTTCACTCTGTAGAAAGACTATATAAAATGTGTTCACAAAATTTTGTGCTTATACGAGGTACAATGGGAAACTCAGCATTGGTTCAAGTTGAGTTTAGCCTGGATAAGTTCCATATAGGTTTCCGCGATGTACAATGAGGGGAGGATAAATGAATACTTTTAGGCATTTTTAAGGGTCTAAATGATAAGGACCATAGTAAAAAAAAAACAACCAAATTTGGTAAACAGCACTCTTCCCTCTACATAGTGTACACATACCCCAGGGGCCGACACTGTGCTCAGGAATTTAATCAAGCCTCTGACAGCTTGAGGTCATTTAATGAAGATCCTGTACCACTTTTCTGGAGAGTAAGGGTGTTGACCCTGATATCTTGCCCAGTTTCTGATTTGGAGAAATGTATTCTGCCAACATAAATTTCCCATCAAATGTCAATTGCATAACACCCACCTCTTCAATTCTGGTCCTAAATTGTTCAATAAAATTCACACAATAGCTTTTAAAGGGTAATTTTGATTGGTAGGAAGGGAATAGATCAGTTAGCTCTCTATGAAGAACGGGAAAGAGCAGCTATGAGGGGCTAGGAAACCTTTCTGAGGACAGTGAGCTAAGATAGCTGTTAATATGGAAAAGGCAAAATTATGAAGTCAGTTTCCAATAAAAAGGTCCCTGCAAACACACACAATGCATGGATGATCACCTCTACATTTTGAAAGCAAATCCAAATCAGAACATATTTCAAGAAAACTGACAGCTCTGGGGACCTAGATTGGGGGCCAGCATCAATGGGTAAAGCAAATAAAAACAGAGCAAAATCAAAAGGGGAGAGGGAAACAACTGTGGAGGAAGATCAGCTCAAACTGCCAGAAGTCAACTGACATGACTACAGGCTGAAACTCCAGAAACACATCCTGGCTGGCAACCTACTGGTTCTATTGGAAAATAGTTGTGACATTTTAGCTTTGAATAATAAGAATAGTTGCCAGGTATGCGTATAAAGTAGATACTAAAGTAGATACTCTACCTGAAACCAGCCCATTATGAGCCTCTTCCAACAATATTGTGACTGATATTTTTGTAAAATTGAGAGGTATCCCAGAATGTTCCGCAGATATTTGGAAAGAAACAATATTAGATTTCAGGACCTAAACATACGTCCCTTCCTTGATCTTAGTCCAAAGACTCAAGAAATGTGGGAAAAATTGGTGGAAATGGAAAAACTTTTCTTTAAATCAAGTATTCAAGCATCAGTACCATATGCTGTGAAACTCTGAACACTGCATGGGGGTGGGTGCAAAACAACGTTGAGGATGCTGATTCTAAAAAACATCTGTCAAAAGTCCAGTTCTGAATGCAATATTGTACTCCAGCAATGAAACTCTGAAGGAGTGATGATGAAAAATAATGTTGGGTTTTACTCTCTACTATTCCAATTTAGCATTTTCATATGTATGCATGTTTATAGGGACCTAACTATAGCACAGGGCCAAAATATTTTTTTAGTCTCAAGGTTTAATAGGCCCGGTTGCATGGGAGGTGTCTTTCAAAAAAAGTGGAACAGTAGACTACTGTAATTCATGTCATGATATAAGTGCGATGCCTTACCTTCACTTCCAAAATGGAGGGTGGACAATTTAAAACTGAAACACCGGTAAATTTGTCATTTATCTTATGGAGACAAGTGGTTAATATGCAAATAACACAAAAACTAAGGTCAAGCCTTCATATGCAAGTGAATTCTGATGTATCCCATATGCACATCATTAATGTAGGCAATTGGCTGAGAGAATCATTAGATAAATGGCACTAGAAGAGAATAAGTATACTTGTACTTTTTTATCTGAATAATTATCAGAAACATCCTTATGAACTACACAAACAGTACTATATATCCTCCTCTTTGAGATGGACACAGAAAACTCCTTTGAGATGCCACACTCACTGCTTTTGATATTAATGTTCTGTATGATAATATACAGAGTTTTATCCCTCTACAAAAATGTAGCCAGAGAGATGTCATATCCCTTCCTATGGGTGCAGATGGGGAATTTAGCTTGGGGGAGGGCAGGCAGGGCTGCCATTGGGATGGCAGATCTTCCAGTGTATTCCTGTTTGTGGAGGCTGACGCCTTCCTGAATTGCTCCACTTCTATGAAAGGTTAACTCTGTGTTCCCCTATTAGACAAAGTCATGTTTGTAGATGGCTTTGCATGAATCACACCCAGGAAATGGATGCAAAAGAGTAATTCTTTGCTATGCAATGTTTCAGTCTTATATGGTGTTCTTCCATTTGAATAGGAAGAAAGATAAGTAATGTGTTGGATGACACTTGTGGCATCAGAACACATATTAATGTTATTAATAATGACAGTACAAAAGCCTTGTCAGAAAATGGTCTTGGACTGTCCCTCTGCACCATGAGAGAGTTTCACTGAAGTGGAGTGAAAGTCCCAAATTTTTAATGCATTTCAAAGGTATTTCTTTTTGCTTTTTGTGGAAGTTCCCTCTACATATGATGCATTTTTATTCAAGCAAGAGTGGATGTCACTATGATAATTCTACATTCCACAAGGATTTTCTTCCACTAGAAAGATGTACATTGCTGCATTTCAAGAGGATGGTCATATTGCTGCTCCTTCCTCTGTCTCATCAGGGAAGGAGAGGAGCAATTACACGACTCTGCATGAGAAGGATAAGGAGTCATCCCTGGTTTTCTTTCCTGCTGCAGCTGCTAACAGCAAGAAGTGAGGGTCATTTTAATTGTAGCTGATACTGGGTGAGTAAAGATGAGTTGGCCTTGCTACCTTTTGGCCCTTTCTTTGCAGAGGGCCTCTGTACATAAACTGCCAGTACCTGCTGTTTATGCATCTGCAGAGAATGAAAAGGCCATTTTCCCATCTCCTGTTGTAACAAACTGTTTCATAATTGTTTTAAATAATTTTTATATTAGTCCTTTTTTCTGGGGGGGGGGAGGGCTGAAAACAATACAGACAAAATCACTTCATTTTAGAAATATGCAGCATATTTTACATTTAGTTTAAAGAATGATTAATTTTATAAACATGCTTATTATTTCAGAATTGTCCCATGAGTACAGTTTACAGAATAGTACTGGATCAAGAGTGCCTATCAAGTCATATCTCAGTAAAACAAGGTGCCAAATATAAGTATTTCTTTGACAACCACAGATGTATCTCATGCATATAGCATCAAGTTAATTGGATATGTCTTTCAAACATTGTGTGAGGGATTTTTATACATTAAAAAGTTACTCTTTTCCAGATAGTTATGGATTAAAAAGTAATGCAGGTTTCAAAGGGAAATCCTTCAGCATTTTCTTTGTTTTTTGGGAAATGGTTATATACTGGATATATGTAATATCTGAAAATCCATAATGAACATGTAAGGAAAAAATACATTGGTCCCAATCCTGCTTTCTTACACTGGGCCAAACCCCAATTACTTGCAGAAATATTAAAGGCACGTTTAAATACTTAAAAACCTAATGGGTCAGAGTCTCACCTCCACTGGAATGGCAAAGCAGCTATAATATTAACTTAACCAGATAGTGGAGGGCTTCCCTCTATATTGATTGAATCCCCAGGTAGCTTAGGAGGGCCACAAAGGCTCTACATCCCCCCCACTTCTCTTTACCTTCACTTATGCCAAGGAGTGGTCTGCCTTGCTATGGCAGGCTCCACTATTAGGAAGTACAGGTAGTTAAAGTTGGTGCAAAATCACTTTTGCTCTCCTCACCCTGAGTATAGCTTGGACACAGCCCTGGAGGAGATTAAAAAAAAAATCAATTCATGGCTTTATTTACATACAAATAATTTGTGAATTTGTGAAACAAAAAACGATATTTTGCAATTGTATTAGAATCAGAAAGGAAAGCTGATCAGCCCCTGTTTTCATTTTCCAAATCTTAAATGTACCAGGAATGTAAAGATTTAGATTAAATATAGTTTTTAAACAATGGGATAAGCTGTTGAAAAGTACATTGGATTTTTAAACACTTCACTTGAAATTTTTGAAGCTGCTTGGAGGATTTAGACACACAGAAATCCTCTATTCCTTGGCTTTGGTGATAGCTTTGGCCTTCGGAGACATGGGTTCAGTTCCCAATAAGTCTTAAATAGCTAAATCCCATTTTCAAAAGTGACTTAGGCAACTGCATCATTTAGGCATTATAACACTGAGCAGAGAAGTGCTTTAAAAATGTATACATGTAGTATACATTTAATTTCAATCTGTATTACTATATTATTTGTCTTCTCTGTATGTTTTCTGTCCTGAATAAATGTGGTGTTTGGAAAGAGCTGTGTGCTAACTAGTAACTACAAACTTTAACTATTCATAGTCCTTGGAGAGAGAGAGCACAGAACAGGGTCTGGACTCAGTCATACTTACCTGCTGGGTGAATTACAAGGAAATGCAGGGAACTCTGCAGCCTCAACCAAGGTCTGGAGAGGGGATGGATGTTGGTCACTGCCCACACAGTGGTAAAGCCTAGGGGCCTGATACCTGAACAGTTATTCTTAGAACAGACCACAGAAACAGTGCAGTTATACTGAAACTGTGATAGACAGTAATTCCCTACCTTACACCTTGGAGAAGTACTAATGGGACAGGTGTTATGGCCTTCAAATCAGTTGGATTCCAGGACTATATAGGAAAAGTAAAATGCAACCCTGCAAAAAAACTTACCTTTTAGTGTTACTCTCCAGACTCTACTTTTCCCTAAATCTCTTCTCTCTCTCTCTCCCAACAGTCACATAGAGTCACCTCATCTTCTATTGTCTGGGATCTCCATGCACACGCCCTTCTTAACTACTTTAACAAATGAGCATGAGAGCCCAGTTAGTACATATGCTGTATAAGCGAATCCCATAATAGGACTTGGCCTTGTCTGAGTGATGGTCAACACACTTCCACCAGCTGTACAAACACAGGAAGTGTGTGCATTTTAAATTTCTCACAATTGTTTTTATCCTTGGAAATTTGTTGTGGGCAGAAAGATGGCTTACTTTTAAGTGGTGTGCTTAACTCAGGCTAGGAAGTGAGACATGTTACTTTGAAAGATGTACTGAAAGCTCTTTTGAGAATGGCAGTGCCAAAAAGTGTATTCAGCTGCTCTAAATGCTCTAAAGTGTATTCCTTTGTGCTGTTTGAGACCCTCATTGTGAGTGCTTGGGGTATGTGCACCAGGCTAGTGTGTGGGAGACCTACATTCAGGAACTTGTCTCATTATCCCCCTCCTGCCACCCAACACCCCCGAAGTTGAATGCAGCATACTGCAGAAGTAATTGAGACAGGCCTTAGTGAGGTGGTTGGGATTCAAGCTGTTTAAGTTGCTGCTCCCAGTAGCTGGGTTGTGATTGACATGAGTTAGGTACATCTCATCCTTCACCTCATTTCTGTCTATCGTATCGGGGTACTGAGCATCTCACAATCTTCAACCTACTTATCCTCACAAACTAAGTACCAGTGTCCCCAGTGTGCAGCGGAGGCATACTTGCCCGAGGTCTCACATGAAGTCTATGGTGGAGCAGGGACTTGGACTCAGGTTTCCCATGTCCTAAATATGTGCCCTAGTCTCCAGAACATCCTTCTCATAGGGGAATTGATGTCTCCACAGTGGCAACTGAAACTGTATGGTTGGGGACTCTCGGTGTAAAAGTAGAAGGGAAAAGACAAAAAATACTAATATTTTCAAAAGTAGATAGTCATTTCTGGTATCCAACTTGAAATACCTTAAAGGGGCCGTTTTCAGAAGGTGAGTACTTGATTTCAGAAAATCAGGCCCCTTTAAGGTGTTTCAAGCTGGACATCCAAAAACAAAGGCCCTCCAAAATCACTAGTTATTTTAGAAAGTAAAGCCAGATGTAGATCCCTAAATAAGGACTTAAAAGCTGAACTTTCTACAGTCAGTCTTGAGTCTTAGCTACTAAACTAACTGCCCAGTTTAGTCTAGCAACGGTAGCAGAATATGTGTCAAAGCCCATGCAGAGGTAGGGAAACAGATGTCAGAGACGATTACGCAAACACAGATGTGAAGAATCCTAGATAGAAATGGGGTACAGAGGTCTGGAGGCCTACATGAGGAAAGGCTTCCATGCTTCTGATTTGCAAAACAGACAGAAAAAAAACTTTCTCTGCACAAATGGTGCTCAAAACTCTACACAGGTCCCAGAGTTCAGACACCAGTAGACTCTGAAATGACTGTGAGCTAGAAGTGTGCAGTGTAGTTGTAGCTGTGTCAGTCCCAGGTTATTAGAGAGACAAGGTGAGTGAGGTAATATCTTTCATTAGACCAACTTTTGTTGATGAGAGACAAGCTTTTGAGCCACACACAGAGCTCTTCTTCAGGTCTGGGAAAGATACTCCAGTGTCACAGCTAAATTCAAGATGGAACCAAGTGTTTAGCGTAAGTAGTTATCACATATCCTAAGGGACCATTCAAGGTAGAGTGGCCTGTTAACACCTCTGTGGTCATAGGACAAAAAGGGGGGAGGGGTTACAACAATTGTAACCCACTAACCCCAGTGGACTACCTTTCCCAAACCTGGAGATGAACTCTGTGTACCTCCAGGAGCTTGTCTCTGTCACCAAAAGGGGTTGATCCAATTAAAGATATTACCTCACCAATCATGTCTCTCTTGTGAGCCAGAAAAGCTTTCAGAGTATTAATATTCATACAAGCTGACCAAATTCAAATTGCTTCAAAATTCCTGTGTCTGACACCGTTGCAAGTAGCAGCTCTAAAACTGGAGCAGGGTTTATTTGAGTCACATGTACACCTGTGGATATATTTCTCCCTGTTGAGGCTCTTGGGCCCAAGTAGTGATATGACTTAGGTTCAGATAAAGCTAGGTGTATTGATTCATTTCAATAAAATAAAGCTAGAACTTCAACTAGTTGGTGATAATAGCACCGGTTGTAATAATAGTTTTTTTGTTTTGTTTTGTTATTTCTTCTTACAGACTAAACCCCCATCTCAGTCTGGACTCTCCCTTCAGGTTAGTTTCTTTGTCCCTGCAGGTACTTTCAGCAGTCCTTCTTCCTGGGTAGGCAATGGAGGAGAGTCCAGTTTGCCTTCCTCCCCACACTTAAATAAGATTTACATGGGGGAGGGACAGTTCAGTAGTTTGAGCATTGGCCTGCTAAACCCTGGGTTGTGACTTCAATCCTTGAGGGGGCCATTTAGGGATCTGGGGCAAAAATCTGTCTGGGGATTGGTCCTGCTTTGAGCAGTGGGTTGGACTACATGACCTCCTGAAGTCCCTTCCAACCTTAAGAAAAAAAAAAGGCAGGAAACTTTTGTTTCCCAAACTTGACCCCCTTTCCCCCCTTTTAGTGGAAAGTTACAAGAAGTCCAAGATAATGTTTAGCATCAGGTGACAAGACCAACTGACCTAGTATTGCCAAAGCTACATCCCAGGATGCCTCTCCAAATGAGAAAGATTAGTATCTTCACAGTCTTGTTGTTTCTTCCTAATGGGACATCAGCACTGTCTGGCTTTTTCATTGTTGTATCTGAAGGACTAGCTGTGGGTGACCCTCAAAGTAGCACATTTGAAATACAGATACTTGGTCAATATTCTTAACTTCAGATACAGAAATGATACAGGCATACAAACTGAATAATCACAGTCAGTAAATCATAACCTTTCCAATGATATCTTACATGAGCCATCTTCCATAAAGTATATCTTAGTTATTCCATATTCAAATCATAAGCATATTTCCATAAAGAATATGGAGTGTAACATCACAATGTTGTGAAGGCCAAGACTATAAAAAAACAACTAGATAAATTTATGGAGGATAGGTTCATCAATGGTTATTAGCCAAGATGGGCAGGGATGGTCTCCCCAGCCTCTGTTTGCCAGAAGCTGTGAATGAGCGACAGGGGATGGATCACTTGATGATTACCTGTTCTGTTAATTCCCTCTGGGGCACCTGGCATTGGCCACTGTCAGAAGACAGAATACTGGGCTAGATGGACCTTTGGTCTGAACCCGTATGGCCGTTCTTATGTTATGTTTTACCTCCTGGCATATCACTTCACCTTTGCCTTACTTCTTCATATGTCATTGAGCATTAACTTCCACTGGATTTTTGAATGCAGCCCCTCCTCCATCCCACCCCCTGTTCCAGAAGGCAGCCAGCCACATAGATTGGCTGCCCCCAATCTCTCTGGCTTTATGGAAAAGAACTTTGAGCATATGGAGTCTTTTCATCAGCTGTGTAATCTCTTCATGAAAGGGATTTCATGAAAGTCCTTTATACATGTCTTGAAGAATTACTTTAAAACAGGTTTTCTACATATTCCTCAATCTATATCTTGGTGATAAAGACTGCCTTCTGGCTTATAACACTCACACAAATGTTCAGACTTCCTCTCTCTCAAAGCTTTTCAGCTTCAGCCTGGCTGTGTCAACAAAAGCCTGACCATAGAAAAGTGGGCTTGCTCATCTGTCCCATAATCAAATTCCACTGCATTGTGTATGATTTCATTATAAAAGCTTTAGTGCAGTGTGCAAATGTCAGTTAATGGAAAAGGGAGACTGCCTGGAAATATTACCATAGAATTCATTCTTTAAAAAAATTATTTGTAGTATGGAACTGTCTGGGTTCATAAACGGAATTGCTTTAGAGAACCATCTTCTTCAGATAGTATTCAAAAGCTAAATAGATCACCAGACCTCCCATGCAAAGCTGAAAAAGAAATGAAGATAATCCACTCTAAAAGAATAAGTCCAAATCCTATTAATGTAATATAGTTTTTGATGTAATTCACAGAAGTGATATTTTAAGTGAATTTTTGATAGAAACATAATCATAAAGAATGGTGATTTACAGGTCTCTAGTGAAAAGTTTGTCAAAAGATACCACATAGTTAATAACTGTGACTTCTTTCCCTAAATATAGGGGAGGGGGAAAATGCTGACCACAGCACAGACAAATATGATTTTTTTGGTACCAGGAATATTCAGAAAGAAAGCTTTGACGTAGAAAGCAGTTTTTAATCTCTCAGGCCCCACTCATCAATGGTATTTAGGTTCTTAGCTTCCACTAATTTCTCTAATATTGGCATATGTGATATATTTTAAATGGAAGAGCACAATGCTTGATACAGCAAGGAGTAGGGTTCCCAAAACCTCTTGCCAGATTTTTCAATAATGACAAGCCCTAGTGGCTCTCAAAATAAGTCCCAAATGCTCCATGTTCCACCACCTCACCTCCACCCCCCTCCCCATGCACACACTGATTTTTGCCAAACCGGATTGCCTGTGAAAGAACCAATGAGCAATTATTTCCCACTCACAAGGACTGAAGTAGGGCAGCGGTTAAAATAAACAGAACTTTATTAAACAGAAAGGTGGTAACATTTATTTGGTACCATTTTAGTTACCAAATAAAAAAGGGAGGAAGTACATCCCTGTCTATGTAAAAATGAAAGTTGTAATTTTCACAGACTTGGATGTCTTTGTTCTAAATGGCTCTCAGTCAACAAGATGTGCATGTACACTCCTTTCTGTTACTGAATGTGAGTGAATGATTTGGGTGAATGAGTTAGGAGTTCTCATGCAAGACACCCGCTATGCTTGAGAAGCTACAGTACAATTCATGGGTTTGTTTATTTGATGAGAATCTCAGCTACAGCAATTATTACCAAATTCATGATCTTGGCAAAACTGAACAAGAGGATCACATTTGTCCGATCTATTAGCATTAGAGAGAAATCCAATATAAATTAATAACTAAGGCATGCCACAGAAAATGATTGAAATCTGGAGTTTTGCTGCTGCTACTCTTAATAGTGCAAAATATTTGGCAATGCAACCTTGGTGAACAAATTATTGTTGCATAAAAGTTAGTTGGTGCCATCAACCCCCCAATGGAGTATCAAAAATAAAAAAGTTGCTGTGAAGTATAAAAACTATATAACATTAAGATTGTTGCTATAATAATGTTAATGTTGTATCAATACATCTGAACTATATATTGTTGTAGTAAAATACTATACAATATTGAAAATGAAAAGAATCCTACATATAAGATTTCAAACTACCCAAAATACTGGTATGTAGATACTACAACCCCAATCCTGCTAACAATTATGCAGTAGTAAATTTAAGCACATGTGTATGTGTTTGGAGCATTGGGGGCTAATATGGCAATTGGCAAATAAATTTGTTATTCTTCAGTTAATTAATCCATTTTGTGTTTGCAAGTTACCTGTAACCAGATATTTGTTGCTTGAAACTATTTGCTGAGAATTTTTTAAATAATTCTTGATCTGTTCATTAATTCATTAATAATTCACTACATGATCTTAAATTCTGAGCTTAGATGGTTAGTTTATCTATTGATAAGGTATTTTGCATGTCTCAGTTGAATTAACATAATTCTTAATCATGTTTCTGATGTGAACTCTCACGATTATGGATTTTAAATTCTTTTTCTGAGGATAGTATGCAACCTTCACTGTTTCAGCAAAGATCCCTGCCAGACCCAGTATATTTGTCCACTAGAATATGCACAGAAAAGTTATGCTCAAAGGGCACAAAATAGTCACAGCACATTATTTCAATATTCACACAGCTCTAACTATAGTGATGTCATGTTACAAATACCATAGATAGCTAGCAACTATTGTTTTCATTTTGTTTTTTTAAATTACCCTCTAGGGTAATGTAAGAAACTCAGCAGTCTTAGCAGGATATCCTTCACTCCCATTCAATTTTCATTTTGAGATGGCCCTTGATATCATACTAGTTGATACTGTGGTGGTGATGATGTATGTGATGGTGACCCTTATTCCAGAAGAATGCCTGCCCATCTGTAGAAATTTACCATGTTTTTTTTTTAATTTTTTTTAATTGGATAAAACATTATGTGTGCAAACCCAAGTCATTATATTGATATAGCTTTTAGTATGGAATTGAACAGCAATGTTAATGTATGTTGATACATTTTGTACAGTGTGATAGATTATGATAAACTAAATGAGTAGAAGACAAGAAATCTAACTATTCTCAATACTTCCTTCAATAACAGGAAATTAAAAATAATTCAAACAAAATCTTTCCCTGATATTTTCAAAGCCCTGTGGATTTCTTGTTAGGTGCATAGCAGATTAATATATTTGTTTCTATAGCCAAGTATAACAAAAAGCATTTCCTTCTATAATGTGTTATCAGGACCACTCAATTATAGTTATGCTTGGCAGAATTAGACTTTTGTTTTTTATAATTTTGACAAATAATATTGATGTTTATTTTTAAACTTTTTTATTTTTATCAATTTAAATTTTCACTGTGTCTGTACAGATCTGTTCCTGTGCTTTTTCAGGGTGTTTCTTGAGCAGATGGTGTAGTTTCTTTTGGTAATCATCAGTGGGATCTACATAATGGCCTGTAAAATGTGGAGTTAGAGAGCAGCCTAGCAGCCTCCTCTTCATATTCCAATTTATTCATGATGACGACAGCACCTCCTTTGTCAGCCTTTTTTATTATGATGTCAGAGTTGTTCCTGTGGTTGTTGATAGTGTTATGTTCAGCACGGCTTAGGTTATGGGGCAAGTGATGCTGTTTTTCCACAATTTCAGCCCAGGGACGTTGACAGAAGCAATCTATGTAGAAGTCCAGTCTGTTGTTTCGACCTTCAGGAGGAGTCCACACAGAATCCTTCTTTTTGTAGTGTTAGTAGGAAGGATTCTGTGGGCTAGTATGTTGTTCAGAGGTGTGTTGGAAATATTCTTTGAGTCGGAGATGGTGAAAGTAGGATTCTAGGTCATCGCAGAACTGTATCATGTTCATGGGTCTGGAGAGACAAAAGGAGAGGCCCCAAGATAGGACAGATTCTTCTGCTGGGCTAAGAGAATAGCTGGAAAGATTAACAATATTGTTGGGTGGGTTAAGTGAGCTACTGTTGTGGGTCTTTGTGACATGTAGCAGTTTAGACAGTTTAGTGTCCTTTTTCCTTTGTAGAGAAGCAAAGTTTGTGTTGTAAATGTTCTTCTCCTGCTGATGATAGCTCATCTCAATTGATTGGCCTCTTACAGTTGGTATGGCTACTTCTACCTTCTCATGTTCTTTGTATGTATAAATATCTTCTTTCTGTGTGTTCCATTCTATGCATCTGATAAAGTGGGCTGTAGCCCACAAAAGCTTATGCTCAAATAAATTTGTTAGTCTCTAAGGTGCCAGGAAAAAAATGTTTTATTTATTTTTATTTGTTGCAGTATATGAGTGACACTTGAAAAATGTGGAAAATCTATCGAAGATAGTACGACCTTTGTAATTGTTGAAATGTGTCCCCAATTTAGAGTCATGCAGTTTAAGGCCAGAAGGGACCACCAGATCATCTAGTCTGACCTCCTGTATATCACAGGCCCAGCAATACCACCCAGCACCTACATACTAAGCCCAACAATGGAAATGAGACTAAAGTATTACAGCCCATAAAGCTAGACAATTATCATTTTTTTAAAACAGCCTTTTTTTAAAACAAAACATTTGTAAACTAAATTTTAAACAAAACATCATTCAACCAGCTCTATGGAACACACAAATGTTTAAAACAAGGAGAATTTGGTGACAGCATAGCCCAAATGTATTGGACCCTTTATTGAAAATGTGCATCAAGTCGCTGGCTGATTAGTTTGGGGAAAATCTAGAGGGCTTTGCAACAGAAGCAATGTGGCGGTCTGGATGTGTATGTGTGGGGGTTTCCCACCAGCGCATATTCTCTGCAAAGTGTAGAGCTCTATTTGCTCCTTGTGGAAAACAGACAGGAGGGAGCTTGCCATCAGTGAGCCTGGAGATATTCTTTTGTGTGGATGGATTCTCCTTTGGACTCTGAATCCCGCTTCAATTGTTAGCTTGTGTAGCCTCCACAGAAAGGTTCAATGACTGTGGTGTGGAGAAGATGATCATCTACCAGCACCTGGACTGGCTGCTCAGGGCAGGGACTGGGCACAAGATATTTTTTCTTTTGGGATTAGAGCTCATCACAGGCCATATTTTGTGGAGGTCAGTGTTTTTCCAGAGAACAATATTTCTAGCTATAATTGATAGTTTTTGAATTGCTGTAGACAAAGCCAGTAGGTTAAATCAGTTAGTCCTGTGGACTGCTACCTATTTAAATACTCATTACTATCAAAATACAATTTAAAAATGACTGTATAAAATGACACCACATTCAGCAGTGTGGATAGGATCATATCTGCTAATTTTAATGGCAAAAACAAGTTTTACTGCTTTTTTACGCAAGTTAAACTACAAAAACAACACAAGTCAGAAAATGAAAGTTGGAGTCTATTCTTTCATTTGCATTAACAGGATGGCCTACTACATTCCAATCAGTTACATCCTTGCAACCTCATTGCCTTCAGTTTCGGTGTAATTTGATGAAATAGCATTGACAAAGATATGATGACAGGTATAATTTAGCCTATAGATCCTTTATTACTTGATGATGATGATGACACAAAAGAAGGAATAATCCACTTTAAGGCTCATATTCTGGGTTGGTTTTATGGGATTGGCTTGTTAAAACATCTCTTTACTTATAAATTGAGCCCATGTGCTATGAAACTAAGGGTCAATAAACCAGGAACCTACAGTGGGGTTTATAGATACCCGTGTAGTCTCTATTAATTACTGGTGTTTTGTCATCTTTCTATTTTAAAGTAAGAAAACAAACTGTACAGTCATTAATGCAAACAGAAGAATTGTATTCCTGGGAAAAAAAAGTATTAAATGTAAAATTATGGAATGGATACAGCACTTCAGTCCAGATCTGTCAATCTAGCATGTTTTATAAGCCTTAAATTCTCAAAATTTACCTAAATCTTAAATTAACTAAAACCTGTTTCTTTAGAATGCCCATTCTGCAAATGATTCCTACTTAGATGTTCTATGCCTGAAAATATTTCATTGTAAAGAAAACTGTTGCTGCATTTGCTGGTATTTGGAAGTAAGGTCCAAAAACAATGTGTTTGGGAGATATGGGATTTTGGGGAATTTGTTTTTTATTGTTACATTTGTGTGTTTACGATTACTGCTTTTTCAGTTTTTTAAGTTGTGTGATGATGATTCAACTTCTGTACATCACTACACAAATGGATTTGTTCTCAATCCAAGTTTGTACAACTTTCTGTAGCATTAGAAGGGTTTCTATATTTTTGGGGGTGCTTGCTTTTTGCTTTCTATGTTGCTATAGCAGCCAGTTCAAACTGTCTGTTCCAGCAGAAGTATGTGCTAAGAACAACATAAATATGACTCTAATATAGGACCAGATTATGTATCTAACTACTACTAAATGTAATGAGTAGTTTAGTGCCATTTCTTCTAGAAATAACAATAAAATATAACTTCATCAATAAGCATTCTAGCCTTTCAGTGCTTCATAGCAAGTGCAGTATCAGAGAACCATCCTCTTGCAGCAGTCTGTGGCAATATCTGGATATTGTGGGCATCCTTGCTAAGTTTAGATTGTTATTGGGCAATTTTGGCCACTCTGTTCGGTTCGGAGATTGGCTGGCAGGTTTCCTGGTGACACCTTTAAAAACATCAGAGGCTGACAGCAACCTGATCCTGCTTCCCCCACTTCCTAAAGACTAGTTGGACAAAACCATTATGAGTTTATATGATTTCTACTTTAAGGGACAGAACCTGAAACCACTGAAATTCATAGGAGTGCTGCCATTGATTTACTATTGCAAGAGGAAACCCAACTTTATTTTCAGATCCCAGGTAGAGTTTTCAAAAGGAACATAAAAAAATTAATATTATTTGCTCATTAACTGGTCTGGAACTCATTGAGAGAAACATGGAACTTCACTTTGCCATTTTTACAGTCTCTTCTTAGGGAAGAACAACTCTTTAACATTTTTTATTTTAGAAGACATAGATTGTCAGAACTATTCTTATATAGTGTAAACAATGGAAACTGGGTATGCCTACACTACAATCTTAAGGGTGATTGCAGCTTGGGTAGACGTACCTGCACTAATATTACGCATGCTAACACTGCTGAAAAGAGCAGAGTAGGTGATGGACGCCCAGCAATGTGAGTATATCCAGGGTCCCAAGTGTTCTTGTACAGCTTGTGCTGAAACATCTACACTTCTATTTTTAGCTGGGCTAGTATGGGTAAAGCTAGCACAGGTATGTCTACCCCAGCTGCAATCACACCTTGGACTGCAGGGCAGACATACACAGTATCAGCAAATTTAAATAAACACTGAATAGATTTAAGTTTATTAGACTCACTTTTTCCAAAGGCATGATACTGTTAATAATGTTGTCCACATGTTTTTCTATTAAGAAACCCCAGGCTGATATTCTAAGTAGTGCAATTTTAATGGTTTAAATTAGGAGTGCTTTTTATATTGCAAAATAGTATAATTGGACACAATTACAGGGGTAAACATTTTATAGTCACTTGGAAAAGGAAGTGTCAAAAATATATTAAACTCAATCACCTTGTTTGGCAATCACCAGGGTGTCATTTAAACCACATTGATATATATACTGAGAATTTATTTCAGAAATATATAACCCTGGAATACTTTATTTTTGTCAGGTTTCAGAGCAGCAGCCGTGTTAGTCTGTATCCGCAAAAAGAACAGGAGTACTTGTGGCACCTTAGAGACTAACAAATTTATTAGAGCATAAGCCGAAGAAGTGGGCTGTAGTCCACAAAAGCTTATGCTCTAATAAATTTGTTAGTCTCTAAGGTGCCACAAGTACTCCTGTTTATTTTTGTCTGCTCTTTATTGACAACTATAAAAAATGTGAAAGATTTGCATATACAAATCCCATAAGTTGTGTTCAATATAATTGTCTATTTGTTTCTATACAATTTATTTGGTAGCATTACCAATTCTGGGCTACAGTAAGAATGTTACCTAGCAATTATTATAGGCCAGGCTAGTAGCACTACCCGTAGTTAAGATTGTCCAACACTTCCCATTATAAGACCCTGTTTTTAATGACTTATAACTACATACTTTAAATGCTGCCACACTTTTTCAGGCTGCAATGTTCCATTCTGGGTGTTTGCCTCAGGCTAATGCTTTTGAAGCAAAAATGGTTCAGCCTTTTCTTATAGTTGGATTAGGTGACAATAAATTGTATTGCTCATATACCATTTAAAAATACCTACAGCTGTAATATTGAGAATCTCTAGTGCTTCCATGCTTTGAATCAAGGGCTTAAAATTTTGCAGTGAGTTTGCCTTGATATCAGGGCTAAGCCTTTTGCTGTTCCTGTGAAAAACTGCCTAAATTCCTCCAAGTTATCAGCCTTTGTAAAATCTTAGATTGTGCATATTTGGTAAAGCCTCGATAGAGTTTGACCACTAATTTCTACAAATAGTCCATCTCTACTAAGCATGCTCAGCCCAGGGCTGTGGTTGCTAAGCAGGATTTTCCCTATAGTTGGGATCCAGCATTGGCTGTGGTGCTAAACTTGTGTCTCCTTGTGCATAGGGCCCCACATCTTGGCAGAAATTTAAACATATGAGGAGTTTAATTGAACTCAGTGGGATCCCACTCAGGATTAGGATCCATGATTGTATCTGGTCTCCATTCAACTTCTCTCTCCTAGAACCTTCACACAGGCGAGGTGCAATCTGATCCTTGGTGTGTGGTATTGCGCAGCATACGTTGTCTGCCACATTTCTCTACACGGAGTAGTTCATGCAGTACCACTGCTTAAATCATTGCTTTGCAAAGCTCTTAAAATAAGTTTAAATATGACCTTTTCTTTCCAATGAGGTTCTTGCCACATGTGTTCTTCACCTTTGTCCCCTCAAGCTGTGCTTTAGGTATGGGGTCACCTTTTAAGAGCATTCCAACTCCTATTGAAGTTAATGGGAGTCCTTCTGCTATCCTAACTGGGAGTTAGACTGGCCCCTGATTCAGTATACTGTTGTGTATTTGTTGTTATGCTTGACACCTGGGATCATAATATCACTTCCCTGGATGCCTAAAGAAATCTACTACAGTGTTTCTATTTATATGGGCAAGAGCAATATATTTTTTTATATTATGAGAGAGACACACTCAAATGGGAATAATGCATCACAGCTAAATATCTGGCCTTGCAGATTTTAAAATCAGAATTATTTAACTCATTTAAATAAATCAGTAATAATCAACATGGATTGAAAGAAAATATCTTTAATGCTAAAAAATGTATACACAAATTATTTGTAGGTTTGAAATAGATTATAAAACATGTAAAAATTTGCTCTGGTCTTCAACTTGTATGTTCAGTGCTATCATTATTATAGAGTAAGTGGATGATTTTTAATCAAACAGCTATATTGCAACTATTATCATATGGTTTGTTCCTGGATAATGTACTTCAATATGTTGCTGGGGGTGCCATTTCAAAATTCAGGAGAGTAATTTATTTCTGCTAAGCAAAGATTTTGCATTGACACTTATTACTGAAGCACATTTAAAATACCCTTTGGTCAAAAGAAGTAGAAGCATCCAACAAAATCATATTAGCATTAACAAGAATGTCTGCAGTAGGAAATATCAAATTATTTTGGAGAAAAATCACTGTCCTATTCCTTAGTACAGATCTGAAACCAAATTAACCTATCTCTTTAAAGTCTGAAAAAAAATTTAGTATCATTTCCACTTCCTTGACTGCAAACATGTCTCCTCAATTTACTAAATAGACAAGGTGGGTGAGGTAATATTTACCTCACTGAAACTTTTCAATAAAAAGTTTCAAAAATGTTAGGGCTCAGGACCCATTTGTAAAAGTTTATGCCCTATCATGACCTAGTAAATTGCCTGAAGGTGGAGGCCCTGGGATGATTTCAGTCAGGTCCTTCCCCACAGGGGCACAGGTGGGAGGGTGGGTCCTGTTCGGAACTCACCCCATAGTGTCAGTTCCAGTGCTGTGTGCAGGGCCACCCAGAGGATTCAGGGGGCCTGGGGCAAAGCAATTTTGGGGGCCCTTTCCATAAAAAAAAGTTGCAATACTATAGTAACATGTATTTGGAAATGTAAAAAATAACTAGTGAAATACATTCAAAAATTAATTTGTAATAATTTGAAAATACACTAAATACATTATTTAAAAACATTAAATGCTTTAATGGTATGTATACATTTGCAATTACATAATGGAATGTTGCTGGGTGATGGTGATGGTTGGTGCCAATGGGCTGTCGCTGCCTGGGGGTGGTGCTGCTGTTGCCCAGGGCTGGGTGGGGAACTGGGCTCTGGGTTGGGGGGTGCCTGGCTCACAGGGGCTGGACTCAAGGCTATGGGAGGATGGGGTCAGAGGGGTGTCTGGCTCAGAGCTGGGGGTCAGGGCTGTGTGGGGGGGATGGGGTTGGGGGGTGTCTGGCTCAGAGGTGCTGGGCTCGGAGCTAGGGGTCAGGGCTGTGGGGGCGACGGGGTAGGGGGTTGCCCGGCTCAGAGGGGCTGGGCTCGGAGCTGGGGGTCAGGGCTGAGGGGGCAATGGGGTCAGAGGGTACCCGGCTCAGAGGGGCTGGGCTCGGAGCTGGGGTCTGGGCGGTGGGGGGGATGGGGTGGGGGGTGCCCAGCTCAGAGGGGCTGGGCTCGGAGCTGGGGTCAGGGCTGTGGGGAGGATGGGGTCGGGGAGTGTCCGGCTCAGAGGGGCTGGGCTCGGAGCTGGGCATCAGGGCTGTGGAGGATGGGGTCGATTGGATGCCCGGCCCCTTACTCCTCTCCCAGAGCCTCAGAGCACCGCGGCCAGCGCTGCAGTGGCATGGTGTTTCCAGCGGGGCCTGAGCTCCCGCCGCTCGGCAGCAGCTAGCAGCCCCGCCCCCTTACTAACTGAGAAGCCGGGGGATGGGGAAAGATGGAGGTGGGGGGAGCCTCCAACATACTCGTGGGGGCCTCTGCGGGGCCTGGGGCAAATTGCCCCACTTGCCCCTCTCTTTCCCCCCCCCCCCCCGGGCGGCCCTGGCTGTGTGGCTGGCTGAGATTCGCTGTCCACTACTGGCATTGCGACATCCAGGGTTGCAGCTATGGGCGGTGGGTATAATAGGCCAGGGGAGGCTCAGCCTCCCCTAGTGCTGCCGCTGGATGCCCAGTTGCAGGTTTGCAGGGGAAGTTGTTGCTTTATTATGCCCCATGCAGGTTCTGGGGTGGCTGAGGAGGCAGTATGTGCTATTCATCTTAATGGGTTCATCAGTAATCTCCCTGGACTCAAGAGAGATTACTAATGAACCCAGGAAGCTGAGTAGCAGATACCACCTCCTCAGCCACCCCGGAACCTGCATGGGGCATATCAAAAGCTCAGGTTCTTCTTCAGGGAGAGACACTGTGGCTTTTCCTGGGTGGCTTGGGGTCTGAAGAGGGGAGGAGAGGCGCGGTGCAGCTGTGGCTACCCTGGGACTCCTCCAGGCAAGGGCGAGGGGCCCGCGGGACTCCTCCGAGCATATGGGAGGAGGGGGGCTTGGAGCTCCTCCAGGCAGGTAGGATGGGATCAGGGCTTGGCCAGCCTGGGGCTCCTCCAGTCTAGGAGGGAGCGCACTCAAGGCTTCTCTGGGTGAGTGGGGGCTTGTTGCTCTGACCATGGGGGGGGAGAGGGTCTTGGGGGTCTGGCTGGGGGGGAGAGTGGGTCTCCAGCCCAGGAGGGGGCATGGACAGAAGGGGCGGAGCCAGGGGCTAGCCTCCCCAAAGGGAGGCTCCACCTGCCGCCCATGGTTGCAGCACCACTCAAGTTTGGCCCCGCCTTCCTGACTGGACCAAATTTGTGAGAGTGGAGTTGTGATCTGGCTCGTGGGGTTGCAATGCCACTCACTTAAATTTGGCCTCCCCAGACTCTGGTCATCATGATGACTGAGATAAATATGAGTGGCACTGGGACCCTTGAGGTTGCAGTGCCTGGAGCAGGGACTTGAGCCCAGCCATCTCTGAAGGACAGGAGCCACAGGAGCTGCCACATGATCCTTTGAAACTTGGATCCCAACCCATAGGTTGAGAAACCCGGTTTTATTGGTGAGAGAGACAAGCTTTGGAGCTACACAAAGTTCTTCTTCAGGGCTGGGAAAGATACTCCCAGCATCACAGTTAAGCACAAGATCAAATAGATAGTTTACCATAAGTAGTTAGCACATATTCTAAGGAACCATTAAAAGTGAAATGGCCCATTAACACCCCTGTAATCATAGGACAGAAAGGAGGGTTAGTGAGTTTAAAAATGTTGTAATAAGTCATAAATCCACTGTCTTTAATAAGACCATGATTGTTAGTGTCTAGCAAAGTTATGAATTGAAGGTTCCAGGCTCGTCTTTTGAAAGTGTTGTGCAGGTTTCCATTGAGGATGAGGACTGATAGGTCACATACAGTGTGATCACTTTGTGACAAGTTTTCACTCACAGATAATATGGTGGTTTTGTCTTTTATCATTTTCCTATGTGAGTTCATTGAAGAGCAGAGTGATTGTCTGGTTTCACCCACATAGTTACTATTGGGGCATTTAGTGCACTGGAAGAGGTACACCATATATTTTGATAGGCACGTGTAGGACCCATGGATCTTGCAAGGTGTATTGTGGGGGGCGTTGATCATTGTAACAGTGGAGCTATGTCTGCAGGTTTTGCCTCTGTTGTTCTGGCAGGGACTGGTGCTGCTTTGAGTTTGTGTGTCAGAGTCTGTGGGGAGCTTGCTTCTTATGATGATCTTGGAGAGGCTGAGGAGTGTTTGAAGGACAGAAGAGGGAGTTCAGGAAAGATTTATTTCAGGTTAGGGTCCTATCAAGTATGGGTTGTAGTTATTTGATGATATCCTGCATGGGTTCCAGTGTGGAGTGGTAGGTGACAACTAGAGGTGTGTGGTCGGAGGGGTTTTTATTTTTGTTCTGAAGTGGGTACTCTCATGGTATTTGGGTGACCCGTTCCAGGGTGGGATCGACTTCTCTGGTGCAGTGTCCTTATTGATGAAGGTGGTTTTGAGTGTGTTAAGGTGTGTATCCTGGACTTTCTTCTCTGAGCCTATTGCATGGTATTTGAGTGCCTAGCTGTAGATAACAGATTTCTTGGTGTCTTTGGGGTGGTTACTGGATCTGTGAAGGTAGGTGTGATGATCTAGGGTTTTTTACATATATTTGTCTGTAGGGTTCCATTGTTGAAGCTGATTGTGGTGTCTGGGCATGTTCTAGAGAGAGTTTAATGAATGGGTGGTGGTTGCTGAAGTTGCGGTGGAAATCTCTGAGGCAGTTTAAGTTTTCTATCCAGAGGGTGAAAATATCATCAATGTATCTCAGGTATATAATTGATTTTGTAGTGCATTTGTCCAGATTTTTTTCATCAAGGTGCCCCATGAAGATATGGACATGTTGGGAAGGTATCCTAGTACTCAGGGCTGTTACCATGATTTGGACAAAGTGTTTGTCATTGAATGTAAAATTGTTATGGGATAGATTAAATGGTGTACCTCATTCAGTGCACTAAATGCCCCAATAACAACTGTGTAGGTAAAACCAGATAATCCCTATGCCCTCCAATGAACTCACACAGGAAAATAAGACAAAACACCACATCACCTTTTATTTTCACAGAGCTATCACTGTATATCAGTCCTTTTCTTCAAAGAAAACTTCTCACAACACTTGCAAAAGACAAGCCTGAGATATTAAATTCATAACTTTGCTAGACACTAAAAATCATGGTCTTACTAAAGACACTAGCTTTATGTCCCCTATTGGTCCTCTGACTAGCCACTTCACCTTGAATGGTCCCTTAGAATATGTGCTAACTACTTATGATAAACTATCTGTTCATCTTGTGGTTAACTGTGACACATTTTGAACCTTTCCCAGACCTAAAGAACAGCTCAGTGTAAGCTCAAAAGATCATCTCTCTCACCAACAGAAGTTGGTCCAATAAAAGATATTACATCATGTACCTTGTCTCTCTAATATTGTGTGACCGACACAGCTACAAGAAGACATTTACTAAGTAATCAGTAACACTGGTAGCTGAGTTGGAAGATAGAAATACTGGTGATAATGTTGCTGCCTGAGGTATATACTGGTCTTGTCTTTTCTTTTTCTCATAGTAGTGTTTCTGTCCTCATGCTATGATAAGCAATGATAAAATCCAGTTATTAAGTTAAGGAAAGATAAAAGTGTCTTGTTTCTAAATGTGTTGTCCTTTTACCAGTAAATTGAATTTTGACAGTGAAAAATTTACATTCTATAAAATTGAAGTTTAACCAGATCTGATATTCTGAGTAGTTGAAATGGAAGAAACGTTTTCATGTAGATGCCGTGAGACAGTTTATTTTCATTTAATATTTATCTAATTGGGAATAATATGTGGGGACTGTGTTTTTGAACTCAACTATGTTGTATTCTGAAAGTCTATTAAAAATATTAAAGTAAATTACCTTACTCTAATCTAAGAACAGCATAAAATTAAAACAAAATCCAGACTCTAAAATTACATGTAATACTAGGATTAAAATGAAGAGAAATGTATACCACACTTATTGTGTCAAAGGCTGTATGTGCAGCTGTTAATTGCTATTGTATACCAGCCTTTGAAACTAAAGACAACTATCAAATACTCATTATGTAGGCTTTATTACTAAATGCTTTTATAGGATATTTAAAATTCATGACTCCATCTGGGCCCAAGCGTGTTGTATACTCACAATCCACATAGTATTACAACTCAAGACAATATAAAACGTGTTTTTTTTACTTGTGATGGGCGAACCTCAGAATCTTTGACAATTCACTTTAGATAAAAATTCAAAAGACTGGATAGTTTCCAGAATCTATCTTAACTATCAAAACTTTCTGGGTCTGCAAAATTGGGCAGTGACTATTGTGAGAAATATTTCAGGATTTTGGCAATTTTGCTTCTAGTTCAGGCCAGAAAATGGCAGCACTCAGGTTCTGTTTTTAAAAATGTGGGGGGAAAAAGAGATGAGAGTGTTTTCAGATTTCTCAAAAATGATGAATTTCCATTTCAATTTAAGTATTGTAAGACAAGGCTTTTTTAACCAACACAATCCAGATCAGTCACATTTAATCCCTTTTATTTCTTCAGTGCCCCTGTTGTACTGCCATTTTATAGCAATTTCTCATTGAAATCAGTTGAAGGTGGGACATATTTGAGATGTTCAATACCACAGCAAGCATGTTTTTTTGTTGTTGTTGTTTTAAATCTGAATGCACCTGGACTGTTCAATAACAGTCAAGTAGTGAAGGATTCTGCAGAACTCAAAATTTCAGTGTGTATGATCCTCTATTTGTCATATCTTGATCATTTTATTTGATGCAGTCTATAGACTACATAATACATATGCTTCAAAGTTAAGACATCTGTTGCAAATTTATAAATGTGGGATATGCTGCCAAACTAGACAGCAGAAAGAGGAGTGCACCTGCTCAAACAAGTTGGAAACTTTACAAATGTCTGAACTTGTCTTAGGCTATATGAAACAGGAACACTAATTTCATAAAGCTAAAAAAAGAATGAAATGTCAGCTATGTAATCTGTAATTTACTGATTGATGAACACATCTGTTGTTTTAATATTCATAACTGATGCCAACTAAATTTTCAGATACCCATCACCAAAAACAGAAGGTCTAGATAAAGCATATAATGCTTTGTGTTTTGAACTAGAACAAAGATCTTAATATTAGAATGGCATCCATTGAGTTTCTGACACAGAGGTTAGAAGGGGGAGGAGGGATAGCTCAGTGGTTTGAGCATTGGCCTGCTAAACCCAGGGTTGTGAGTTTAATCCTTGAGGGGGGGCTACTTAGGGATCTGGGGCAAAATCAGTACTTGGTCCTGCTAGTGAAGGTAGGAGGTTGGACTCAATGACCATTCAAGGTCCCTTCCAGTTCTAGGAAATAGGATAGCTCCATTAATTTAAAAATAAATAAAAAAATTGCTCCAGCAGAGAAAAAGGATGAGTCGAGTTTAATTATGGGCCTGATCCAAAGCCCATTGCAGTCAGTGAAAAGACTTCCATTAACTTCAGAGGGCTTTGGAAGAAATGATATGATATATGATGCTTGCTTTGCTTTCTGTAGAATTCTGCAGAAGTGATATGCCTTCTACAAGGGCCTTTTCATGTATTACATCTAGAGCCCTGAGAAAATTGTGGATTAAAAAATATATCATGGCAGTGTCATGGGAAGTGCATTCCTTTGCATAAAGCTAGCTGCCTCATCGCCCATCCCTACCTCCTGTGATTTTTCTAGTTTCAGGAAGGTGGAAGTGGGCATACGCTCACACCAGTCTCGTGTTTGGTCTGGCCTCCGGGGCTGCTGCTCTGACATCACGCTACCTGTGAATGCCCACTGTTGGAAAAATTGCAGCAGTTCAGGGTGGGGGTCGACTTGGTGGCCAGATTTATGTGAGAAACAGTAGCAAGCGCTACCCCTGCTCAGGGGCGGCCCTAGACTAGCTGCCAGCAACTGGTACCCTAGGCAAATCATGCAATCAGCGTCCCCACCACCAAACTCCAAAGGCAGATCTTGGCTGAGGTTTTTGTTAAACTGGAAAACATTGTGCCCCTTTTTTCCTTTTAATGTTTTTAAGTGTTTTTTGTTTTTTTTAAACAGAGGCTTAATTATTCGGCTTGTCCGTCTGTCCGTCTGTCCAACCAATGTTTCTGAGATCTGATAAAATAGAGACATAAAATTTTCAGGATAGATTTGTACACGACAGCTAGATGATATTTCAGTCCGATTTAAAATAAAAATGCATTAAAATGTTAATTATTATTTTTATTATTACAAATCCAAAATCATCCATTACGCTATCCTGCTTTAACTGCCATTACCACCACATCCAATATAAAAAGAAATAAGAAAACTCTTCAATGAACTTTAACCTATAATTTTGCATTTCTACCGCGGCCGTGGAATGCTAAATTTTGCCCACCGAGAATCCTCACTAACGCAATCAAATGATCTAATATTTGTTGCCAATATTCTTCTTTTTCCTTGCTCACACATACATTTTCTTCATCAATAGTTTTTCCTTTTTTCAATCGCAATTCAAGTTCTTTCCAATTTTGAAAACATTGAAATTTGAAAACATCCAAATTTGAAAACATGTTCTGTACTTCTTTCATGTGAAGAGAGAATTGATTATATGTTTTCCCAGTCCTTCGAACCATTTTCAATAAATGATGTACCAATTGCTTGATTTCTAAACAACTTGCAGCAAAAACAAAACACAGAGTCCTTCAACACTGAATATTGTAACCAGTTTTGATGAATTTCTTCCCCATTAATGGGTTTCCTCTTGTAATGCTGAGCAGAGAATTTTCTTTTATTTCCATCCTTAGGGAAGGGAAATTCATGAACATGTTTGGGTCCGTGTTCGACGAGAATTTGCTGCACACTGTCATCATGTCTGGGCCATGAAGCTGGGTCCCCATACTGTAACTTGTTTGTGACTTCCTCATCCTTTCTTCCTTCTACTTCATTTACTTCAATTTCTGCCTGTGTTTCTGAAGGGGAATAAATTTTCTCTACTTCCATATCAGCTGTGAGCTGCCTTCATCTGGAAGTAAGTTTCCATCATCTTGAGTATCCAAATTGCTTTTTTGTGGATGTGAGCTACCCTCATCTTGAAGTAATATACCTTCATCTTGATGTTCCAAATTACTTCCAAGTGGATGTGAGCTAACCTCCTCTCCAAGTAAAATTCCTTCATCTGGATGCTGTGAACTGCTTCCATCTTTATTTGGATTAAAGAGAAGATATTTCAGGAAGGATCCCTGCTGTTTTGCTTGGTCCTTTTCCTTCTCAGCCTTTCGTTTATGATACTCAGCTCCTGAGGGTTTTTTGCTTTTTACTCTTTCTGCCATGGGGTATTTGAATATTGTTAAGTACTGTGCTCCTGATTGCAAGCATTATAGCATTAAGGATGGCTGACACACCCACCACATGGTTGGTGATTTAAACCACATTGTAGCCATAACAACACATCTTTTCACTGCTTAAAGGTTCAATGATTAGTAACATACACTCACTTACCTATTAAAACAGTTAGTTATAGCATTTACATGGAAACAAAATGACCTTTTTTGACGTTATAACCCGATACCGGTTGTTTGGAAAGTAATCCCCTTCCTCAGGGTTACCTGATTGGAGTGTGACATCATCACTTTTGTAGTCTATTAAGCATTAAGGCTGTTACTTGTCTTTTATGGACCTTATTTATTACATGTGAACCAGTTATAACAAAAAAAAGTTCATAATTATACAGCCCGATAATAACGCTAAGGTTTAATAATGCTTAAAGATATTCACATTTTGGATTTATAATGCTGAAAGATGTTATTCTTTATTCTTTGGCACCAAGAAACACAATTTTCCACAGTATTCACTTGATTCTTAACCATCTACCTGTGACATGTGTTAAAATGACCGTTTGATATGTATCAATTTGCAATATCTCTGCGCTACATGAATTTCCGGCTATGCGACCTTGATGTATATTCGAGTTAGGTTTCACTAGCACTGCAGCTCTTGCCACTGGTGGATGTGTTTTATTCACTAAAATATTATTTATTTTGCAGTAAATAAAATATTTGACATATTAATACATTCTCAGAAATTTAGAGAATGTAGAGAAATGAATTATAATTCATATTCCCTCCGTACATGCACGTGAATTGAAATAATGGCATCTTCATTATTTTATTTGTATTTTTTTCATATTCTTTTTTTTCATTTTCTTTCATTTGTTTTTTTTCCCTCCAATTTGGCGCTCCATTTAACTTGGCACCCTAGGTGACTGCCTGGTTTGCCTATATGGATGGGCTACCCCTGCCCCTGCTTGGAACACACTCTTCCACCTCCATACTAAGTCCTTGGCTGCTTGTGTTTAGAGTGACCACCTTTTCAAAATGCCAAAACACGTGCAGAATCCCGGCCCTCCTCTATACTCCCCCTTCCCCACCCCCCCAGTGACCAGCGTGGAAGCTGGAGCTGGACAGTGGTAAGAGTTGCTCAGGGAGCCCTGGACTCTGTACCTGCCCTGAGCAGGGCCTGAGGTACCCAAGAGCAGCTCCCAGCCCATGTCCCTGCCCCCTGGGGTGTGCTACCCAGGGCAAACGAAGGGTCCAGGGCTCCCCACAGCAGCCCAGGCTCCTTGGACATCTCTTACTATTGTCCAGCTTTGGCTTCTGGGCTGGTCAGGGGCAGGGCTTGGGGTGAACAGGATGAGCAGGGGGTGGGACCTTGTGGCAAGGACGAGCTAAGATTCACCTCAGACTCCCAACACGTGGAAGAGGCTGGTACTGCTCCTGAGCCTTATGCAGGTGCACAGCAGTGTAGGAGGGAATCAGGGACTAATGCTGTCCTGGAGTCATTCACCCTGGGACTTGAAATGTATATTTCAGGATTGTCCCACCGAATTAGGGATGGTAGTCACCCTACTTGTGTTCCAGGGAGCTCTTGTTTATTTTGATTTCTCTTATTTGACAGGATCTTTACTGTCTGGCCCAAGATAGTGGTTCAGAAACTTACAGGATGTGTATTTTTTGGAAGAGCACAGTTTGATGTCTTGCTAAGAGACTGGTCAGATTAAAACCAGGATTACATCAATTATTCTATTTGGATTCAAGGAGTGAAATACACAAATCTTTGCATAGAGGGAAACAATTCAGGGGGAAAACAGAGCACTAAGCAGCATTTGCTTATGTTCAGAAAAGATTTGAGACTCATAGAAAGGAATGACAACAACATAGAATACTATTTTTTGAGATGGGGACAAAAGTTATTATTGTTTTCAATGAGTACTCACAGGCCAGATCTCTGGCTTCATTTTGGCCCTTTGTAGTGGTTTGGAGGAATGAAGAGACTGGGAAGTTGGTGTACCTGGCCTGGTGGGAATTCCCCCATGGACTCATTGGATTAGTATAGCTGGTCTAGCCAATTTTTTCTTCAGCCCTATCCCAGTCACTCCTATAAGGGGCTAAGTGGGGATGGAAGGAGATTTGGTCAGAGCAATACTGCATTCAGGTGATCACCTCAGGTGTGCCAGGCTTTTGAGGCCATAGTGTAGGTGCTATAATTTAGGGCAGAGGCTGCTCAAAACTTTACTGAGAATTGCATCCTGTCACTGGCCCTAGGATCAGGGAAACCACAATTCACTCCTTTTCAAGACTACTTGATAGGCACAGTACCAAGAGTACTGAGCACCGTGGTTTCTTTTGGTGTGAAGTCAAAAGCATTAATATGCAGTGAGCAGGATTAAACTTAATGGGACAAGCAGCAATTGTCAGGCTTTTTTAAAAATAACTGTTTAATATATGATTAATTTATGTTTAATATATGTAATAACCTTTCTACACAGTTCTCACCACTTAAAAAATACAGATAAGACCTTTGATTTCTACTCAAAATGTAAGTGGCCCTATTTACCATGAATTTTATCGTGCAATATTTCTGTATGTACATCTCCTATTGAAATTAATGGGAGTTGAGGATGTGGCCCAGTGTGTCTTTAGTATAGTTCTATGTTTAGCTCTGAGATTCCATATTTTCCCTCCATTTACCCTTCACAGCTAGCCCCTAGTACATCTGAAACATCTTTAATTTCCCCTTTTTCCCCTCAAAACTTTGAAGTCTTGTGATGGAACAGAACTGAGCGGACAGAGTGATGCATAACTCTGAATCAATATCAAACTAAGACAAAATAATTTAAGATACATCTCAAATTGAAAAAAAATATTGGTAACACAGAAAATAAAATCTTTGAATAGACATTATAGTTTTTTTTTAAAAAAACACAAGACATTAGAAAGCAATGAAAATATAAACAAAGGTTAATTTTTTTAAAAAGTGCATATGCTCCATTTAGGTACTCTTCAAAATGGCATCCCTCACTGTCCTGTCTTCTGTGCCTATTTCTTAAAAGTTATATGATGTCTGGGACTAGAGCAGTGAAAATAGTTGATTTTTCACTTTGCAGGAAGTTCCAAAAAATTGGAAAAAAAAATCAGGTAAACATGAAACAAATTGTTCCAAAATTTTGGTGAATTGAAAACTAGAGAAAAAATAGTTTTGGGTTGAATAAAATGTTTCATTTTGATTTCAAACTTTTTAATAAAAAGAACAGGAGTACTTGTGGCACCTTAGAGACTAACAAATTTATTAGAGCATAAGTTTTCGTGGACTACAGCCCACTTCTTCGGATGCAAAGATTTGCGCCTTTTTACCTGGGTTACCTGTGCAGACAACATACCACAGCAAGCATGGAGCCCGCTAAGCTCAGCTCACCGTCACCATATGTCATCTGGGTGCCGGCAGACATGGTACTGCACTGCTACACAGCAGCAGTTAATTGCCTTTTGGCAGTGGATAGTGTATGACGATTGATATCCATCATCGTCATATTCCTCAGTGAGTTCGGTCAGAAGCACCTGGGCAGACATGTATTATCTCCTGGAGACTCAGTCCTGCTAGCAGTCCTATTGAACCATCTTGACGATGATGGCTAGCAGTCATCTGCCAAGCACCCAGAAGATGCCGATGGCTATCAGTCATGCTGCACCATCTGCTACCAGCTTAAGATGTAAAAAATAGATGGACCAGGTTTGTTCTGTATTCATTTGCTTCCCCCTCCCTCTGTGAAATCAATGGCCTGCTAAACCCAGGGTTTTGAGTTCAATCTTTGGGTGGGCCATTCCGTGTGACAGTTGTTTGTGTTTCTCCCTGATGCACAGCCACCTTTGTTGATTTTAATTCCCTGTAAGCCATGTCGTCACTCACCCCTCCCTCTCCCGCTCCCTCCCTCCATCAGACAATAGTTTCGTGCCTTTTTTCAGCCCAGACGCCATAGCACTGGGATCATGGAGCCCGCTCAGATCACCGCGGCAATTATGAGCACTATGAACATCACGCGCATTCTCCAGGAGTATAGGCAGAGCCAGAACATGCCAAAGAAAACCAGGCGAGGAGGCGATTGCGGCGATTGCAGCGTGGCGACGAGAGTGATGAGGAAATTGACATGGACATAGACATCTCACAGAGTCCAGGACCCAGCAATGTGCAAATCATGGTGTTAATGGGGCAGGTTCATGCCCTGGAACGCCAATTCAGGGCCCAGGAAACAAGCACAGACTGGTGGGACCGCATCGTGTTGCAGGTGTGGGACGATTCCCAGTGGCTGTGAAACTTTCGCATGTGTAAGGGCACTTTCATGGAACTTTGTGACTTGCTTTCCCCTGCTCTGAAGTGCCAGAATACCAGGATGAGAGAAGCCGTCACACTTGAGAAGCGAGTGGTGATAGCCCTGTGAAAGCTTCCAACACCAGACAGCTACCAGTCAGTCGGGAATCAATTTGGAGTGGGCAAATTTACTGTGGGGGCTGCTGTGATCCAAGTAGGCAACGCAATCAAAGACCTGCTGATATCAAGGGTAGTGACTCTGGGAAACGTGCAGGTCATAGTGGATGGCTTTGCTGCAATGGGATTCCCAAACTGTGGTGGGGCGATAGACAGAACCCATATCCCTATCTTGTCACTGGAGCACCAAGCCACCGAGTACATAAACTGCAAGGGGTACTTTTCAGTGCTGCTGCAAGCTCTGGTGGATCACAAGGGATGTTTCACTGACATCAACGTGGGATGGCCAGGAAAGGTACATGATGCTCGCGTCTTCAGGAACTCTGGTCTACTTCAAAAGCTGGAGGAAGGGACTTTCTTCCCAGACCAGAAAATAACCGTTGGGGATGTTGAAATGCCTATAGTTATCCTTGGGGATCCAGCTTACCCCTTAATGCCATGGCTCTTGAAGCCGTACACAGGCAGCTTGGACAGTAGTCAGGACCTGTTCAACTATAGACTGAGGAAGTGCCAAATGGTGGTGGAATGTGCATTTGGACGTTTAAAAGCGCGCTGGCGCAGTTTACTGACTCGGATAGACCTCAGCGAAGCCAATATTCCAATTGTTATTGCTGCTTCCTGTGCACTCCACAATATCTGTGAGAGTAAGGGGGAGACATTTATGGCGGGGTGGGAGGTTGAGGCAAATCACCTGGCGGCTGATTACGTGCAGCCAGACACCAGGGCAGTTAGAAGAGTACAGCAGGGCGTGGTGTGCATCAGAGAAGCTTTGAAAAAGAGTTTTCTGACTGGCCAGGCTATGGTGTGAAACTTCTGTTTGTTTTTCCTTAATGAACCCTCCACCCCTCCCCACCCCCCGGTTCACTCTACTTCCCTGTAAACTAACCACCCTCTCCTCCCTCCTTCGAGCACCACTTGCAGAGGCAATAAAGTCATTGTTATTTCAAATTCATGCATTCTTTATTAATTCATCACACAACTAGGGGGATAACTGCCAAGGTAGCCCAAGAGGGGTGGGGGAGGAGGGAAAGAAAAGGACACACTGCAGTTTAAAACTTTAAAACTTTAACACTTATTAAAGGCCAGTCTTCTGATGCTCCGGCAATCATCTGGGGTAGAGTGACTGGGTGGCTGGAGGCCCCCCCCACCGCGTTCTTGGGCGTCTGGGTGAGGAGGCTATGGAACTTGGGGAGAAGGGCTGTTGGTTCCACAGGGGCTGTAGCAGTGGTCTCTGCTCCTGCTGCCTTTCCTGCAGCTAAACCATACGCTGGAGCATATCAGTTTGATGCTCCAGCAGCCAGAGCATCGACTCTTGCCTTCTGTCAGCAAGCTGATGCCACCTATCCTCTTCAGCCCGGCACTTGCTCTCTTCAGCCCGCAATTCATCCCACCACCTCTCCTCTCGTTCATATTGTGCTTTTTTGCACTCTGACATTGACTGCATCCACTCATTCTGCTGTGCTCTGTCAGCGCGGGAGGACATCTGGAGCTCCGAGAACATATCATCCGGAGTCTGCCATTTTCTCCTTCTAATCTTCACTAGCCTCTGTGAAGGAGAAAAATTTGCAGCTGGTGGAGGAGAAGGGAGAGGTGGTTAAAAAAGACATTTTAGAGAACAATGGGTACACTCTTTCACGTTCAATTTTGCTGTTAACATTACACAGCACATGTGCTTTCGTTACAAGGTCGCATTTTTCCTCTTAAATTGAGGGCCTGCCGGTTTGATGTGAGAGATCACTCACGCAGTGCCAGGCAACAGATTTCGTCTTGCAGGCAGCCATGGTCTTTTGGCTTTTTTAACCTTCTTAATATGTGGGAATGGTTTCAAACAGTAGCGGCCTCATTTCCCATACCAAGCACCCGTTGGGTTGGCCATTTAAAATGGGTTTGCAATGTAAAAGGAGGGGCTGCGGTTTCCGGGTTAACATGCAGCACAAACCCAACTACCCCCCCCCCCCCCCCGCACACACACACACAATTCTCTGGGATGATCACTTCCCTCCTTCCCCCCACCGCATGGCTAACAGCGGGGAACATTTCTGTTCAGCCAAACAGGAACAGGCACCTCTGAATGTCCCCTTAATAAAATCACCCCATTTCAACCAGGTGACCGTGAATGATATCACTCTCCTGAGGATAACAAAGAGAGATAAGGAATGGATGTTGTCTGCATGCCAGCAAACACCGGGACCATACGCTTCCATGCTTTGTTATGCAATGATTCCAGACTACGTGCTACTGGCCTGGCGTGGTAAAGTGTCATACCATGGCGGACAGGTTAAGGCAGCTCTCCCCAGAAACCTTTTGCAAAGGCTTTGGGAGTACATGAAGGAGAGCTTTCTGGAGATGTCCCTGGAGGATATCCGTTCCATCCCCATACACGTTAACAGAGTTTTCCAGTAGCTGTACTGGCCACGATTGCCAGGGCAAATTAATCATTAATCATTAAACACGCTTGCTTTTAAACCATGTGTAATATTTACAAAGGTACACTCACCAGAGGTCCCTTGTGCGCCCTCAGCGTCTGGGAGCACACCTTGGGTGAGTTCAGGGGTTACTGGTTCCAGGTCCAGGGTGATAAACACATCTTGGCTGTTGTGGATACTGGTTTCTCCGCTTCCTTGCTGTGAGCTATCTTCATTGTCTTCATCATTATCTTCCTCGTACCCCGACCCGCTTCCCTGTTGCGTGATTCTCCATTGATGGAGTCAAAGCACACGGTTGAGGTAGTGGTGGCTGCACCCCCTAGCATGGCATGGCGTAGAAGCGGCATGTTTGCGGCTTTGCTGCGGACCTTCCGTTTGCCTCTCTGGCTTTGTGGTAGGCTTGCCTTAGCTCCTTAATTTTCACGCGGCACTGCTGTTATGGCCTCTGTCCTTCATGGTCTTTGAGACCTTTTCTAATATTTTGTCATTTCGTTTACTGCTACGGAGTTTGGCTAGCACTGATTCGTCTCCCCATATGGCGAGCTGATCCCGTACCTCCCGTTCTGTCCATGCTGGAGCTCTTTTGCGATCCTAGGACTCCATCATGGTTACCTGTGCTGATGAGCTCTGCGTGGTCACCTGTGCTCTCCACGCTGGGCAAACAGGAAATGAAATTGAAACGTTCGTGGGGCTTTTCCTGTCTACCTGGTCAGTGCATCTGAGTTGAGAGTGCTGTCCAGAGCGGTCACTATGAAGCACTGTGGGATAGCTCCCGGAGGCCAATAATGTCGAATTCCATCCACACTACCCCAATTCCGACCCGCTAAGGCCGATTTTATTGCTAATCCCCTCCTCGGAGCTGGAGTAAAGAAACCGGTTTAAAGAGCCCTTTAAGTCGAAAAAAAAGGGCTTCGTCGTGTGGACGTGTCCAGGCTTAATTCGATTTAACGCTGCTAAATTCGACCTAAACTCGTAGTGTAGACCAGGCCTAAGAAGTGCAATTTTGTTGGGTTTATATCAGCATCAGTGTTAATGTCATGAGCTATGATGTTGCATCATCTTGAATGATGGGACATTTAATGTATAATTTTAGGGTTACCATACGTCCGGATTTTCCCGGACATGTCCAGCTTTTGGGGGCTCAAATCCCCGTCCGGGGGGAAATCCCCAAAAGCCGGGCATGTCCGGGAAAATCGGGAGGGCTGGGTGGTGCTCGGCCGGGGCCGGCGGTGCGGGGCCGGTGCGGGGCCGGGGGCATGGTGCCGGGCCGGGAACCAGGGGCGCAGTGCCGGGCCGGGCGCGGGGCCGGACGGGGAGCCGGGGGCGCGGTGCCGGGCCAGGGGCCGGGCTGGGACCCGGTCAGCCGGGCCCGCGGGGAGCCGGGCCCGTGGGGAGCCGGGCCCGCAGGGAGCCGGGGAGCCGGGCCTGCGAGGAGCCGGGCCCGCGGTCAGCCGGGCCCGCGGGGAGCCGGGCCCGTGGGGAGCCGGGCCCGCAGGGAGCCGGGGAGCCGGGCCTGCGAGGAGCCGGGCCCGCGGGGAGCCGGGCCCGTGGGGAGCCGGGGAGCCGGGCCCGCAGGGAGCCGGGGAGCCAGGCCGGCGGGGAGCCGGGGAGCCGGGGAGCCGGGCCCGCGGGGAGCCGGTCAGCCGGGCCGGCGGGCCCGCGGGGAGCTCGGGGGTGCACCGGGCCGCCGGGGGCCGGCAGTGCTGGGCGGGCCGGGGGTGGTCGGCCGGGGCCGGCACCCCAGGGCCCAAGCCGACCCAGGCTGGAGCCGCCGGGGGGCCAGCCTGGGCCGCGCCTCTTCCCCCCCACACCTCCCTTACCTGCTTCAGGCTTCCCGCGAATCAAATGTTCGCGGGAAGCAGGGGAGGGGGCGGAGACTTTGGGGAGGGGGCGGGGTTGGGGCGGGGGTATGGGCGGGGCTGGGGGCGGGGCCGTGGGCCGTGGAGTGTCCTCCATTTGGAGGCACAGAATATGGTAACCCTATATAATTTGCATTATATGTTTTCTCTCTGTCGGTGGGTTTTTTTTCTTTGCTATTAAAATCAAGAACTTATTTATTTTATAAAAGCAGGCTGTCATCTTGGCTGAGTTACTATTGCTGCCATTTTATCTTTTGGAATTTCCTGATTTTGAGCTGTTACTATTGCAATTGTAATGGTGCATTATTATTTTTGTTTTTAATCCTCGTGAATAATTTTTCCAAATTGATTTTTCTAGGACAATATTTTCAGGCATCATTCATAAAGTTCATTAATTTACACAAAGGCAATATTTCAGTCTGCTTTAATATTGAAGTCAGTTGAATCTTGGCTCTCCCCCTCCTAAAATCATTACTTTTTTCTAATCTTATTTTTCTAATTATCCCTTCCTTTCTCAAACCTTTCGAGGGAAGAAAACAAATCATTAAGAGTTGTTTTGTTTTTTTAACAATGTTTAAATAAGCAGCTGATGATTTATGTTTATATATTTTGTTTAGTTTTGAAGTTATATGACACAGTTGTTTTTTATTTCTCTGATTTGTCACACTTTGTTCAATGTAATTGATTGTAAATATTGTTACACCTTTTGTAATGCTGCTGCTCATCTGGCATTAGATTTTTTTTTTCCCCTCTGAGATTTTCCATGGTTGACAGCATAGATTTTTGATATCTTCTGTTTGCCATGAATTTTATTTCTAGCTGTCAAAATCAGCTAATGATTAGGTGTGAGACTTTTAGTTGCACTCTCATGCTGCTGATATATGGCACAGGTTGATGACCCATTTCTTATGTCTCAGTGTTTCAATTAAATGGAAAAAAAGAAACTAATTCATATAAAGCAATCCTGTCTTTTAAGATGCAAGAAATGTTCTGACAGTGAAATAGTCAGTCAGTAACCAACTAACAAATAACTCTGTCACCTAGATACCTTTATTTTCTCAAATACCATATTTATTTGTAAAACTTTTATACAGTACAGCTTAATCTTGTAAAAGCATCTTTTCATACAGACCATGTGTTGTGGAACAGCACTTGTTGTCTCACAAAACTTTGCACTGTTAAATAATACAGCTACAAAGTTCAAATTAAAATAAAAATCAGAGAAAGAGTGAGAGAAATTAAGGATTATTAACAAAGAAGAAATAGGTGTTCAGATGAAAACTGAAAATAGATGAAGAGTCAATGAAGTGGAGAAATGCTGGAAGGTTGATTCCAGATGGCATGAGCTGAAGAAGGGAATTGTTTCACACCAAAACTGGCAAGATTTTTTTTGAAAAGACATTAAGAAAACAGGTAATAGATGAGATAAAGTAGAAGGGAAAGAGTAGAGAAGAGTACGTAAGATGAGCTCTGGCTGTTCTTCTTTGGTGGTTGGTGGCTGGCCTATGAAGATAAAGAAGTGGTCAGAACACATGATCTGTCAGTCCCTTCTGGCCTTAAAGCTATGACTTGTTTAATAATTGCATTGTATTGTCATCTAGAGACCAGCATCGTGCTTGGCACTGTGTACACACAATAAAAAGAATCAGTGCTCCTAATCATTTGTCTAACATAAGAGAATAGCAAATTGTCATTATGAATGACTATGAAGTGCCACTGTGAATAACAATGAATAGTCATTGGGCTATACAGAAAGCAAGAGTGATTGATTAGGGTTCTCATCTACAACGTGGATTACCCAAGTTCAAGTCTCTACTCCAGTGACATTTAATTATTTATAAAAAGTTGAATAGCATCGACAGGCGAGAGTTCAGAATATTCCTCTAGGGATGTAGTGGTTAGGGGACTCTCCTGAGGGGTGGGAGATCAGTCTTCAAATCTTTTCTCTACATCAGACGGAAAGGGATAATTGAACCCAGGCCTCACATTCCAGGTGACGGCCTTAATTACTGGCTAAATGTTATAGGGAAGGCAGCATCACTACTACTGTCATCCATTTTGTGAATCTAGCCCGTTAAAAGGAATTGCAAAATTTGTTTCGAGTCAAATGAAGCACATTTTGTTAAAGTCAAAAGAGATTTTTTTTCAACCAGTAAATTTTGTTTGAAATTTGGATTTGGTTCAATCTTTTTTTTTTTTCCTTTTTTTTTTAAATTGCCTGTGAACAAAAAAACCCAAATTTTTTTTGCACAGACAGCTCTACTTCCAATGTCTTTATAGCAAGGAAATAAGAGATAGAAAAGACCTATTATATCATCTAATCAATCCCCCTGCCAGTGTAAAATTGTTCCCTGTGGTAAGCTATCTAGTGCTTTGTCCCTGTATTAATAGAAAGACTACAGTCCTTTTGATTAACTCCACTGAAAGCAGACATTATCCATTCAGTACTGTCAGATAATGTCATTCCCAAAAGTATTGCTTTCATGGGTGTTCTAAGAAGACTTCTAAGTTCTAAGAAACAAGCAAGTGGCAGAGGCTGAATTTCTAGTTTTTTTTTTAAAAAAAGGCAGCAGGGAGGGCACAAAATAGCTATTCTAACTAAGCCTACTGAACATCTTCCTATTTACTAGAAGCTGCACACAGCTAACTAAGCCTGGGTTTGTCTAACCTGCAACAGGGAGGTGTGATTGTAGCATGCGTAAACATCCCTGAACTAACTTTGATACAACTAGAGTAACCCTAGCAATAGCTTTGGGCTTGGTCAAGTAACAAATAGCAGTGAAGTCAGGACAGCACAGGAGGCTGCATGGGCTAGTCCCACCCAACCAGAACCCTGGGTACATACTCAAGTAGCTCTGGACTGTGCTGCCATGGTTCACTGCTATTGTTTGATCAAAGCTAGGTAAGTATGTCTACATGGACTGTAATCTGGAGATGTTAGACCTACCTTCTGCTTCTCTCCTTTCTGTATATATAACATTTTGCAATTTATAGTTGCTGGTGTTGGCATAATTAATTGAATATCTGAGACATTTGTATTTCAGTTAAAATATTGTAAGTGTTATATCTTATCACAATTTAGACCAAGTTCTATTAAGATTAAAAAAAAAATACATTGATAAGCTTGAAATGTGAGTACTCTACAACATTTAGATGTAAACATGTTTTTTTTTTTTTTTTTGAAAGCACTGATTGATTCTTTTTAAAAAAGAATAAATACTGGATGAAGGCTTTTTTTTTTTAAAGTCATGTTAATAGAAAAGCCCTTCTAATGGCCCAGTACTTGGATGAGATCAGCAGAGATGATGCAGGTGAAAAGAGGGACGTATTTTGAGGAGTTTTGCAGCCACAGAACAGTCTCCATTGATGGAAAGTTCACATGTACAACTCAGTTCAGTCCATAGTCTAGCAATGACCATGAGTAATCCTGGCAGACGAAGACCTGGCCTTAATTATTCATACTTTTGTCACTTGTCAGCTAGACTACGGCAATGAAGTATACCTGGGTATGAAACCTTCACAATTTAGGATATGCCAAATAGTACAAAACATGCAAAGCATATCACCTCAGCAAAACAGGGTACCATAAGCACATCACACTTTGTCCTCTGCTCTCTACTCTGGAATTTCAAATCAAGTTCAAGGTCTTAATCTTATTTTTAATATCACTTAAAACTCTGGGACAGAGACTGTGGGTGACAACTTCCCTCCTTTGGTACAGTCGAATTTTCAGCAGTAAGAGTAAAGCTTGTTTGCGGGAGACAGAACGTTCACTAGGGATGGTCTGAGAGTGTGGAATGAACTCCCCTAGGAACTGAGATCTTCCACAAGCCTCCCCACTTTCTACTCCAAGTGCATGCACATTTCTTTGACCTTGCCTTCTCTAATATAAAAACACAGTAACAGGTATATTTCACAAAAAATAAAGAAAAAAAACAACACACTACTACCCTACACAACACACTCTACATACTCCACTACACACACTTCTCCCTCTGGGGAGAGGATGAGACAACAAAGAATACATGGCAGATGTGTAGTCACGTTGCTTACTGAACTCCTGGAGGACACTCAAAAATCACAATAATAATTGCAATATAAAAACCTATATAGAATAAAATATGGATATTTTCAAAATATATACACCTCTACCACGATATAACGCTGTCCTCGGGAGTCAAAAAATCTTACCGCGTTATAGGTAAAACCACATTATATTGAACTTGCTTTGATCCGCCGGAGTGCGCAGCCCCGCCCCCTGGAGCGCTGCATTATTGCGTTATATCCGAATTCGTGTTATATCGGGTTGCATTATATGGGGGTAGAGGTGTATGTTCTTTAAATTCCTAAAGCTAAAATATGATTGAGCTTTTAAATTTACTAGCTCCAATTCTTTCATGACATTACTCCACTGAGCCACTAGTAGTGAATTAGGCCCATTCTGTTTGCCATTACTTTCTTACAACAGAATTTTGAGGAATATGTACATTAAGGGCTAGAGAGGAAAATTACAATCTGCCCAGAGAAAATGGCAGTATACACTTACATTGCCCCAACAGGATCCAATTTGTAACTGAGTGCTCAGATTTGCACGCTTTCTGTAGTGGGAAATAATCTGTTCCAGCCCGTTTACTGGACAGATTACTTCCCCGTGTCAAGCCAGGTCAGACCTATTGGATGGCAGGCTGGGCCAAAGTTTCTCCCATTTCCCTTCCCTTTATGGGCGCTCTCCATGTTTCCCCTGAATACCTGGGAATTTGAGGAGGAATTAATTCTCAGAGTTTCGGGGGGGTGGAGGGAGGGAGTGTGGTTCCATACTGCCCCAAGATAGGTTGTGCCTAAATGAGGCAGTATGAACCTTTAGAAACCACCAAACAAAAAATAGGTAATGGTTGAAGCATGAAGGAACAAAGCTATACAAATTGGTAGAACCCTTGGGACATACAGCATTTATGTGACCTCAGATGCCATCACTCTGAATGTATTCAGAAGTTTTCCAAGAAAATAGAGAGAGTAATGGATCTAAAATATCTGCACAAGACTGAGGTCACAGCCCAGACTGTCCATACTATAAATAAAGAATTAACTATAGTAACAGAAGTTTATAATGGCTACATGCTATTTTTTTTATCAACTTTTGTTTCAAATTTAATAGTGTAATGGATGATTCTTTCACGGCTGCATATCCTCACAGTATTATGGCTTGTGTTGAAACAGAATTGAGCGATTTGAATATAGGAATGTTACTTGTTTAATTAGTTATTGATCACTAGCTCTTTTCCCTTTTCTGTCTGTCTGTCTAATTCTTCATCTTTTAGTTATTTCAGTAAAACTAGATGTTTAAACAGATAAATAAGGTAAATATAAATATACCTCACTACTGTTCTCCCATCCCTTCTGAAATATGTCTCTTAAGGCATTTAATCAAGATGTCTATAGTTAATGGTTCAGTATAGTAAATGACATCTTTTTTAACATATATGAACAAACCCAGCTCTGCTTGTAGCTAACAAGTCTTGTATGTGCAACAACCAAACTGAACACTATATTTAAGGCACATTGTCCCATCCTTTTGCACCCCATGCACAAGTGTCAAGCACAATGAGAATCTTTGTGTACAGGGTTCTAATTCCTACTACTTGGGCTTGACTGTGCAAAGGGATAAGATCTGGTGTAGGACCATAGTTTTGCCCCTCACACCTTCATGCATTACAGAGATGGCTGATCGTGGAGAGGATCACATGATTAAGGCTGGAGTAGCAGCTGCATGCCCTGAGAGATCTGGGAGGCAATAGTGCTTCAAATTACACACAATGGCCCGGGTCCTCACCTGGTCAAGGAGTAGTGCTTCACTGAAGTTGATGGAGCTCCAGCTGCACCAGCTGAGTATCTGGCACTATGGCTCCTATAATTCTCACTGAGGTGGTGGAGAATCCATGCTTATCCCAACAAAGCTGCTGTTTAATGTTATAAATTGGACTTTGGTGTCCAATATCTTGGTTCCAAGAATAACTACCAGAGCGAGGTGTGGTAAGATGTTTGGCTGCGTTTCTGTTTTCTCCCCTAGGCTGGCCAAAATACTCCCTCTATAATACATCTTTATAGTGCATCTTTATGCATTACTTATAAGTATCTTCCATTACTCTTGTACTGGTGGTACTTACAGCATGCTTCTGGAACAGAAGAAAAAAGGCATTTTGAAAAAATCCTGTCACCTCCATTACTTCCCACTGACAACTTTTCTGCAGGGTATCCAATGCTTTGGTTGATCTTAATACTAAAATGTTAGCAGTTTTACAAACAAAACATCAACAACAATAACAAAAAACCCCGGTCCTCTTTTAATGTTGTGTGTCAGGACAGATCAGCTGTCAATCCTGGTCATTCAAAGGAACATCTGTCCAGCTAATTTCAAATTTTGTATTAAAATTTTACGTTGGACTTATATCTAACCTACCAGTTTTGAGACTCATGATTCTTCTTTGTGGATGGATGAAACTCACTTTCACCTTTAACTTTGGAAATGTCACTGCTACCCTATAATTACATATCTATAAACCAATGTTATTGAGTCTTATATGTAAACTTAATCAGTACAATTAAAAATTTGATTCTGTTTAAATGGTTTGTAACTGTAACCAGATTTGTGAGCCTGCTTTGCTCCTTTTGTACATTAAAGGATCCAAATCTGGCCACAGTGTTATGCTATACAAAGCACACGAGATCTTTTATAGAGAAGAAGGCAAAAATGCCACATTTATTGAGAATACAACAGTTAGCATATGCTTTTCAATCATACACATGCACACACACATACATACACACAGAGAGTCCTGCCAGTTGATGTTTATAGTTACCAGTCCAGAGTCTGGATCAATCTAGTGGCCAGCCAGATTGGTCGTAGAGGAGAGCCGGGTTTTGTCGGTTGTGATCCGATGCTCCTGGAGTGTGGCAAGATGAACCCAAAGTCTGATAACAAAGCTCCCTGTTCTTATAGTCTTTTTTCTCTGTTGAAGTCTATGGATTTTGCTGTGTCAGTTTCTGACCAGTTACTTCTTAATTGGTGTAAACATTTCGATGCACCTCTGAGAGGGTCATCCTGTCCTGGTTTAGATTTAATCAATTGCCCTGTGCTTAGGGGTGCTAGCCTTCACCTCAGGGTCATCAATCTACCCTTCCTTCATTATGGATGAGCATTGATGGCTCTTCACTCCTTCTTCCTTGACCATCTGGCTATAACAAGGGCCTTCACCCCTTATCTTTTCTTGATGCATACATTCTTCATTCACACACACACATTCTTGTACAGAGACCTTCAAAGGTATACAGCAGTTTTTATGTTGACCAAGAAAAGGCATTGTAAATTAAGCCTTCCTAAATCTTATAATCAAAACAATTTACATTGGGCCCAGGCCTTCAACGTTCTGCTAATCTCCTTAACATAGACACAATACAAGATCCTGTCTCTTACTTTCTAAACCTTAAAACAAAGAAATATATATTTAACTAGAGTGCCTAATTTGTAATACATATAGGAAACCATAGTAGACATTATAACTTATCCTAAAACAAAAGGGTGACCATAATCAGTCATATCAATCTGCTATTCAAAAAGGGTGTCTGGCAGGATGAAATCAAACGAAAGAAATCAAATCATACATTAATTCTCATAGTACAATTATAAAATCCTGCTCCTACAACAGCTCCTCAAGTGGTGAGTTCCTTGATGTAAGGAAATACAAAGAAGGCAGAAAAATGGCTTAGCTGGCTCCTATGCATTCTCTCCTCCCCTTCCCTTTGCATCTCAACCATAGAAGTTGTTGTGGGGTGGCAAGGAGGTGTGGCTGGAATGTGCTGCACTGCAGATATCCCCAGTTGGCAGATGGTTCCATGAGGATCATTGCCAAATGGCAGAGTTTAGAACCCCACGGCTGCTCTAAAATCGTCCAGGTTTCATGCCAGAGTAAAACTGGCCAGAGAATCAGGGATCTGTAACAACTCCTGGGCAACCCCTCCTCTCCTTCTGTTGCACTGTGTTAAGCTGTGTATAACAATGAATTTGGGGCTGCATTTTTAGAATAAGAGTTAAATAGCCAACAAAGAAATAATCTTTGTCCTCCTAGCTGATTTAGTGATACTTTGTAGAAAAGATGCCCTATATACAGCAGATCATCTCCACTGTTGCTCTTCCCATATAAAATCATGTGGGTTTTTATGTATGGAGTATGTGTTCCACAAAGAGAGGGGGTATCTGGTTTATGATACTAAGTAAAACAGTATGGAACACCTTTAGGGACAAACATTCAGGCTGCATGCCAGGAATATGTTCTTCTTTGTTGCATCAAGGTAGTTTAGACATTCAAATCAAATTACATATTAATTTAATCCATTTGTCAAAAAGGTTAGAAAGTACAGAAAGCAACAAAGCTTAACATAAGAATAAACACTTTGCACTGCATTCAGTTTAACTGCTTGTATGAGCTCATAAACTGATAAAAGAACAGCTATTACTGGGTACGTATTCAATGGGATACATTCAGTTTTGGAAATACTTGTTTGAATCCAAAGGAACAAAGTTACAAAATGGCAAAAGGCAGGTAAAAGTAAACTTAATAGTTTCAGAAATATTATTTCCATTAGTCAGTTGTCTCTAAATTTCATATTAGTAAGGGTTGGACTGACAAAAAAACCTGAACAAAACTAATTAATTGTATTTTTTTAATATGACAAACAAGACTTTACACCAGTGGCTCTCAAACGTTTGTACTGGTGACCCCTTTTACACAGCAAGCCTCTGAGTGCACCCCCCCCAAATTAAAAACACATTTTGTATATATATTTAACACCATTATAAATGCTGGAGGCAAAGCAAGGTTTGGGGTGGAGCTTGACAACTCGCAACCCCCCCATGTAATAACCTCGCGCCCCCTGAGGGGTCCCAACCCCCTGTTTGAGAACCCCTGCTTTATACAGACTGTACATACACGATACAGTGTATTCAACATGTGTCATAAACCATTGCAGAAGAGTTTGGAAAAACAAACAAACAATGGCACACATGGGTTGAGATTTAAAATCCAAAGAGCATTTAAATGCTAATTATAGTAACTTAATCAAAGCACAATTAAAACCATGAATCAACTTGAAACACAGTAATTTCTCAGGCATGACCATGCATAAGCTAAATGTAAGCTATACGTAGTCCTGTTTAGCTAATGAGATTGAAGTTGTCTCACATCATTCACCATCACACTCTACTGTAAATTAGAGCTGGTTTCAGTTATGCTTAATGGTTTATCTGACAAATTTACTCTATTTTTCTGTTTGTGAACAAAACTTTTATTTAAAAAAAAATCACTATTGTTTGAACAGTTGATGCAAACAAATTTCTGAAAATGTTTACGTGTTTCTTCTGGCTATTCATCATTCATTACCATGTGTTTAAGTCTCCTAAAGCACATGGTATTGTTTCTGCTTGGTGGTTGGATGGTGAAGACCTTTTAAATGGGAGAATAGTGACTAAAGAATACCAGCTATTGTGGTTTGCATGTCACTATTAGTGTTGATATAAAATATAGCTGTTCCCCAAAAATTTGTGTAGCGATTAACAAGGCATGAAAATGACTTGTGCACAGTTGCTTAGAATTAGAATGTTCATGTACGCTGCACCAGTTTTTTTAGCAGTGCCCAATATCTGCTAAGCACAGATAGTGGAGTTGCAAAGGAATCAGTTATGGCTGTCATTGTGGGGCCAGCTTTGTGCTGGGAGATTGCTCTAACATGCATTGGGTTGCTCTGGTTATGCCCCTACATTAGTGTAAAAGCTGGCGAGGCTGACTCTGCCACCTGCAGGCTCCACTTTGCAGGGAAAATATCCATCTGTGAGAACCAGGTGTTCTCTGACTACAGTAGCACAAAAGGGCCAGATCTCAGAAGAGAATCTGGCCCACTAGTTTTGTAGCATTCACCCAGTTCTGCTATATGTACACACACATAAATGGCATTGCAGCTACCAGGAAACAAAACAATATTTGATATGTCTGAAAGCACTCTTTTTGTGGGTGAGAAACTCACATTGGTAATGGACTTGTCACAAAATGTTTCAAAGAGACCAAAATTTACACATGTTCACCTGATATGTAAATAAATCTGTCTAAAATAAATCATTATTCATAATGTGTACATATAGTAGTGTACACAACATTACACAGCTTAATTAAGACACATTTCCAAAAGGAAAAGGAGGTAAAGAAGTTTGGATGTTCATATTTCTTTACTAAGATTCTATTATGTGAGATGCTGCAGCTTTCAAGAGCTACATACTGATACTAATAGAAAATTAAACTCAACTGAAATAACACTTGCACTCTTTCACTAATCAAGTTCAGTTCTAATAGGCTAAAAATAGGGTATGTTACTTTTTAAAAGTAGATAGAACAGATAAAAGTACTCCAAGAGTTACTTAAAGTGGTTTTCAATTTAATCTTTGTTACCATGGTAAAGTACATAGGAGACATTATATTTCCAGTAACCTTTACTTTTTATAAATCAGCTTAGAAATAAGAGATCCTTTATACTTTTCTTATGGTTTCTTTGTATCTTAAAAAGCTTTATCCATGATTACTAAACTTAGAACCTTTTCAAGAGTTTGGCTTCTCATCGTGCAATTTTGTATAATAGTGTTATGAATAATGCCAAAAGATTTGTGCCAAAAGCAATCTAGCTCTGCAGCATTTTGGTCTACTATAGACACAGAAATACAGTGGCTATATACATGAATATTTGTTAGTTGTTAAACCAGTGCTATAATTCAGAAATGGACTATTTGGGAAAACACTAAGCAAAGAACAGCTTGAGCTCTAAGACAAAGGTATTCCTCATATACTAATAGAACACCAAGGGATGTATCCAAAAGAATAAAAAATGACAGGAAAAATTGAGTGTTGCAAAACAAGTGGAACACCTGCAACTTAAATTAAATTATACAGAACTGAATTTGACCCAGTGACTAATGGTTCAAAAGCATTCACTATATTTCTATTTCTTTTTCTTTTTCACTGTGCTCCCAATAATTAAAAAAGCCATACAGTTCTTTTAATGTGTGTTTATTCTTTCCTATGATTTTAAAAATAAGGTGAATAACATTGCCTAACCAGTCTATTCCTTCATTCAGTAGCTTTTGCCTTTCTAAGCTAGTGCTGATGATATTTCTTTTAGTACAGATAATTTCATAGTAAAGTTTGACCTTTCTTGCTTCTGATGATATAATTTGACACACCTGATTCAAACATCCTAGAAAAAATAAAAATATACAAAGAAGATTTTCTCTACTCTTGGTTAATTCCATGCTGAATGTTAAATTTGTTTTTCAAAGATGTTACATATTTAATTATTTTTAAAAAAGCAATTGTTTTAAGAATGAGTTAGACCTGCACCCCTGCTCCTCCCTGACTTCCAGCCATCACAGAAGTTTTCCATCTTAAAATATGTCTTTTAGGGCCAGACCTTTTTCCAGCTTCTCAGGAAATGCAAGTTTGCTGCAGAACACCAGGAAATAATCATGTCCACTATTATCCATACCAATGCCGAAATAGTGAATTACAGTGGCAGATTTTTGGATGGGATCTTACCAAACTATGGCTGAGATTTCAAATAAAGAATGCAGAAAAAAATGAACATACCAAAAGTGTACTCAACCACCAGCCTATATGTCAGGAAAGGAAATCTATACATTGTTACCCCTTTGCTTCAGTGGGTAGCCAATATACAAGGTCTGGCTGGGTTGTTCCAATAGTAGGAGAAAGTGATGATACGAGTCGGGTATTCTTTGGTGCAATTCTGTTTATTTACAAAGTCCTGTTTCCCTCAACATAGCAGAAACAAATAATAGCAGGCAGTTTCCTTGCTCACATTTTCCATATTTGCCCCTCCACTCAGTGTTGTGCCCCAAAGAGCTCCCAGGACCATCTTCACAACTGTTTCTCTCTATCTGCAGGCTTTCTCTTTGCCTTCCCATCACTTTCTGCCTCCAACACTCACTCAGAAAAACACCATGGCAACCAATCAGTGCCCCAGCCTTTACGTTTACAGTCAGTCCCCTAAGAAACCTTTCTTATGCTCCCTGAGTTAGTTCTTGCTCAGGCTGAATGAAGGGGGGCTAGCATGCCTATCAGCTTGTTGGCAGTAATTTACATCTACTAGCATAACACATGTCCAATATCCAAACCCATTCAAGTTTCCATATATAATATAGTGCTGTAATCTTTTCCAGCAAATTAGCTTTATGTTACTTAGGCGTTTTCATAAATATATAGTATACTGTAAACTGTATTATATCCAAATGATCACTGCAGATGTTTGCGAAGGGGTAGCTACTTTTCCCCACTCTATTTAAAACTGTTGTCAAAAGATGTAGTTAGCAAGAGAATCACCATTAATCAGGAAACTGTCTTTATGAATGTATTGTCATTTATCTTGAATCTCTGCATGTATGTGGACATGTTTATGCAGCTTATTTTCTCAAAGATACTAATACTGGAAATAAGAGTTCTACATGCCATTATCCCAGCACGCTGCAAAATTGTGAAAAATATACACAAATTATGAAGCAGAAAACACCTTTTGGCTCATTCAGGTCACCTCCTCTGCCAAAGCCAACTGGTTCCCTTACAGTACACTCTGTGTTATCTAGGTTAGTTTCACACATGTCACCAGTCCTTCGGGACACTATTCCACAAGTTTTCCTTCATATTCATTTTAAATGGTGGTGGTCTTTTTCTTCATCTTCGTCTTGTCCCATCATTTGGGATTGGCATCTGCAAGCATTCTTGTCAAGTCTTTCAGGCTGACACCAGCTTTCTTGATGTCCCCCTTCAGCATCTCAAACCACCTTTTTCTAGGTCTTCCTCATGGTCTTTGTCCTGTGACTACTAGCTCTTGTATTCTCTGGCCAACGTATCCCACCTCTCACATCCCCCAGCCATCTCAGTCAATACTCCCTCAGCTTTTCCATGATGAGGGCTACCTGCGCTATGTCTCATACCATTTCAGTGCATAGCCTATCAACTCTCATTTTACCAAGCATCCACCTGAGCATTTTCATGTCAGTAGTATGAAGCATTTGTTCTTCTTTCTTCCTCATTGACTATCATTCTGACCTATATATCATGGCTGGCCTAATCCTAGTCATATACACTTTGATTTTTTTGTTTACTTGACATATTATCTCAGAGAATTAATTCTAAATGTTGACGTTGATAATTTCATTCCATTGTTCCGTTCCCAGTTTAAATCCCTTGCACCATGCTAAGTGATGTCTAATGTTGGGCACAGACTGCCCATAGCCTCTCTGTGTTTTCAAGTGGGGGATGGTACAAGATTGTATCTCAGCAGCAGCCTTGTGAGCCTAGGCAGAGGCCTGATATGGAAGAACTGTGGGTAATCTTCACTGGTACTTGAAAATCCTAACTTTGAGTTCAGGCCATCTAGTGGTAAGTAGGCACTGTGTGCCCACCACTCCCTCTGGATCTGTTCTGGATTGTAGCTAGCCCCTACAATCTGCTAGCTAGCGTAGCTGAGCCAGCATGGTGTGTGTGTGTGTGTGTGGCGGGGGGGGGGTTAGTAATTTGCTGGTATAGATAATGCTGGGTGAGAAGCAGACAGAAATGTCGCCACAATTTCTTTTCTAAGGTGCTCCTGAGATGGCACAGCCATATGCTGCCCCATACACAGGGTTTGTGCCAAAAGCCACAATTTAGCCATTAAACTGGTCATTACAAATTTACCATACTTATTGTACGGCAGCCAAACAGCCTGAATTGTGCTGTGTATTATGGTCTGAATTATTTCAAACTGTTCCCATTCCTCAGTCTTTATGGCTTTGGTACTGAATGTGCATAATGACATTGTACTCTTGAAACTTTGGATTGAACTGCTGTGGAGTGATTTGCTTTCTGCACTAAATTTGCAGTTCCTTTAAGCATAGATGAGCAAAACAATTTTTGGAAAAAAAGACCAAGTGCATTTTTGCTATTATTGTGTTCAGCAAAGAGCTCAGTTACTATTGAAAAGGGAGAGAATATCTAGGAGTATTTTTATCCATGCACAAGTGTGGGTTGTTGCTGTATAGGAGAATGGGAGCTCTGTAATTTCCAGCTGCTGAATTTCCTGTACACTTCTATGTGGGAGCTGGGAGATTTCCCCTGTGGAAGAGGCAGCTGATTCACTCTTTTATACTCTCAGATACTTATGATTGATTGCTACAGGGATTACAGAAACAAGGGGCATCTGTTCAAAGATCTCTTGCTTCCTCAGCTTCCAGTACCCCAACAACATCATCTTCAGAAGGAAGTGTTCCCCAGACCACTGCTTTCTCCCACAGCCCACTTTGAGAGGAGGAGGGCTACAGTTCAAAAACCAGAACCCAATCAAGTTGTTGCATACTCTGTACAGTAACTGGGACACTTCAGTCAGTTTTCCTCTAGCCTCATGCTGCTCTTTCCAACTTTTTTAACATCATGAATCTCTCACAGAGGGGCTGGTGCAGGGTGAAAAGAGAAGTGGGGAGCATGACAAAAGACCTGTTTGTTAAGAAACAACGTACTGATGCTATCCTTCCACACCTCTATGGTCCAGATACTCAGGTTTTCCATGGGAGCAGGAGCATTGAAATTTAATTTATAAAATGTCAATATCAAGAGAGAGAGAGAGAGAGACTATGAGTTCTTCCAAGAACTCTTGTAGTGCATAGGAATTGGGTAATATCTCTTTAAATAGTCTGAACTCTCTAGTGGTACTCCATGTGTTCTGTGTTTAGAAATCTGTCAGACCAGCAGTGTGTGTATGTAGCTAATTGTTGTACATGTGTATAATTAATAAATACAGTTATTTGAACCCTACTATGCTCATGCTGTTCCTTCATGTTATCTTTGTTGTGTAAACAGCAAAAGACACAATTATTTAATTTACCTTGTGAACAGATCCAACAATACAATACAATCATCTGTAGTTATTTTGCCCCCCTCCATAATTTCTATGATGTATATATGTAACTATTATAAAAACTGTGCTTGGTTGTATAAGAAATGTTAAATTCATAGTCATATTTGCATGTTAGTCCACTTACAGTCTGGAGTTTATACATTCATGGAGTGCATGTTATAGCTAAGGAAGTTTTGGTTCTCTGTCTTTGGAGAGTTTTGTGCATACGGTTTAGTCCAGGGGTCGGCAACGTTTGGCATGCGGCTCGCCAGGGTAAGCACCCTGGCGGGTCGGGCCAGTTTATTTACCTGCTGACGTGGCAGGTTCGGCCGATCGCAGCCCCCACTGGCCACAGTTCGCTGTCCCGGGCCAATGGGGGCGGCAAGAAGCCGTGGCCAGCACATCGCTCGCCCACGCCGCTTCCCGCTGCCCCCATTGGCCCGGGACGGCGAACCGCAGCCAATGGGGTCCGCGATCGGCCGAACCTGCCACGTCAGCAGGTAAATAAAACTGGCCCGGCCCGCCAGGGTGCTTACCCTGGCGAGCCGTGTGCCGAACGTTGCCGACCCCTGGTTTAGTCTAATGAAAATCTGAACCATAGTGTGCAGGGAAGTCTGTCAATTTGATTGTTATCTTGTTCTCTGGCTCATGCCTGTTTTAAATATAAAAATGAGTATTCGAATCATTTATCTCAAAAAAATTCCAAAGAACTGATAATAGGATATTTGAGTCATTTAAGAAAATAGATTACTTGGAACACTTTCTTCCCTAGTACTTCCTAGTATTTTCAAAGTTTAATTTGTCATCGGTAGAATTCAATATGCCCGGGTGAATGGATTTAGTAATCCTTCTCACAAAGCAATATGGATATCTGTGTTATATACATTGGTATCTCTTACAAAGTATCTATTTATCCTTTATAGACGTGAAAAGAGTTTTAGTTTTCCTTATCTTAGCTGATAGATGTATTCTGAATCATAACAAAGGGCTTGAAGTTGTTCTCAGTTATGATCTACAGCAATGCTATAAATCCTCCTTGTATTGATTAGTCTCACAGAGCTGGATTTAGGTCCAATGGAAAGGCAAGCTGTAAAAGCAGTTAGTAGCAAACCTCAAGATAATGCTGCAATTACTATGTTTGTAATCAGATTTTGGTTGCTTTTCCACTGAAAGATAAAGAAATATGGGGAATGTATGGACAAGGGAGGTTATTTTCTATCTTATCCTACAGGCTATGGATATCTGTGGTCATACATACAATGCTGAATACCTATCATGTGTTAGCTAATTATATGGGAATGAACAGTCTCATGCACTATATATGAAATTAACAGATTGATTTTTGTAGGTTGCCTGAAGTGCATATTGCCTGTTGATATTCTCAGGTTATTTCTATGCAATATAAAATTTTACCCATAAGACATCTCACTTAGAATTTACAAAATCCATACTTGAAGAACAATAAGCTTTGCACTCTCATATCAGAATATTGATATAAAGAACTTTTATTTTGCTAGATTTCCCCCCAACAGTCTTATTTGTATTGATATCTATAATTAAATATAACATGCCTATTTAACTACTTGAGCTAGGAATGAGCTAACATGTAGAATTAATCACACTCAGAGATTCTGGGACTAACCTGATCATACATTCTCAAAGAGGGGATTAAATTCTCCCTCTTCCCACTATGTGACAGCCTGGATCTTGCATCTGTGTCCTGTGCCGAGTTCAGGGGCTGCATTTGGGTTGCTCCCCCTCTGGAGAGCAAGTGGGTGAAGAGGTGCAGGAAGTAGGGGGAGCCATGGTTTACTCCCACTACAAACCAGCTAATAGAGCTGGCTGAGCAAGTATGGAGGAGGTTAGTTACACCTTAATGGGCTGCAGTAAATTACTCTCACCATAACAAAAGGAGAGAAGCAAAGGAATTGTGACAGTCACAATCTCTAGTGGAGCTACTCTGGGGGTGCTTACACCAGATTGTGCCTAAAAGCCTAGTCTACCGCTATACAATGCCTACTTTCTCCTTTGTTGTGTATGAGAGCATTATCAGCTCTGACACCAAAATTCAGGTTGTATCAACACTTCAGAATGTCAATATTAGATATGACAGAACACAAGGACATTTTGTTTACACAACTGGGAGGAACACGGGCACTCAAATGCCCTATTAATTGATGGGGTACAAGAACCTGAATAGAATATAATAGACTTAAACAGAGGAAAAACAAAAAGACTTTTGGGGAATCCCATTAATCCATTTCAATTGGACACTCATGGTAGCTGCCAAACTCTTCGAAATTCACCCACAGGCTGTTGCTACTTTTTAGCAGCAGCACTGTGGGCCAGATCCTCAACTCACCTAAATCATCATAATTCTGTTAATTCAGCCAATTTATACCAGTTGAACATCTGGCCCAACATGCATTTTTGAAGCATTACAGAAACCTTGTAAGTTAACAAGTTATTTTTTTCATGAATAAACTATTATATATATTTGAAATGAGTATAACCAGAGCAACCATTCCATCTAGTCATGTTGTTCTTACTGAAAACAGACATCATTTCATATACTAGCAATCTGAAAACTGATGTAAAGAGTGCAAAAACTATTTTTCATCCTGATTAGAACAATAACATTTTTCAGACTGCAAGCCAAATGAATGCTTCAGTGGAGTCATGCATATACTTGCATAGGCCCAAGGGCTCCAAAGCATTAATCCACATTTAGTAACTATAACAAGAACTGAATGGTGAAAACATTAAACTTGTGTTGACTGCTAGTGTAAATGCATATTTGTAACCTGCTAGTCCTACATGTGGACTTAATACTTTTTGATGATTTTTGCAAGGTACAGATGTATACTTAATAAGAATGCTTATGTTTCATTTATTCTCATTATGCAAATTTTGTCACCTGAAAAGAACTAAGTGTTGCCTCAGCAATTTCACCATATTGTTGATGGAAAGAGATAAATTCTGTTGAAGAAATTTATAACATTATTGATGTGTGTGGCAATTATGTCTTTCATTTCATATTGACAAAGCTACACATTCTTTAAATGGCATGATGGCTACAGGAATTGTATATCTTTAAAGTAAGTTTCAGTCAAAACAAATGAACCTGTCAATCTGCAGAGACACTATTATGATGAGGATAACACAAAGCAAATGAATATTAGTACCAGTCATAGAATTTAACATCAGAAGGGACCATCAAATCATGCCACCCACTACCCTCACAATAAACCTGGCAACAAAATTAGACCAAAGTATTACAGCCCACAGGAGACTAAACTATTATGTGCCACAGGCAGAGAATAGGAGGGACCGAACTGCACCGATGCCCCCAAAATGTCAGGAACATGATTAAGTGATATATACCCAGATAAAGCTGCATCCCTACACTGCAGAGGAAGGTGGAAAAAAACAAACAAACAAAGATCACTGCTAATCTGACCTAGAGGAAAATTCCTTCCCAACCCCATATGTGACAATTAGTTACACCCAGGGGCGGCTCTAGGCACCAGCAAAGCAAGCACGTGCTTGGGGCAGCCCATTTGCAGGGGCGGCAGGGACCCAGCATGGGAGCTGAGAACGAACAGGGGGCTCTGGGAGCTGTAGTTCCTTGGTTATCTCCCTGCCTATAGAGCCAGCCCTGGAGCAGGGAAAGAACTACATTTCCCAGCATTCCCTTGGCAACTACAAACAGGAAAGAGGTGGAGGGAGTGAGGTAGCTGAGACCTCATGCTGCAGCCTGCTGTGAATGGAGAGCTGCGCTGTGAGTAAGGATACCATATTTTAACATTCAAAAAATAGGACACTCCACAGGGAGACTAGCCCCACCCTGCCACCATCCACTCCCTCCGACTGCCCCCCACAGAAACCCCAACCCATCCAACCCCCCTGCTCCCTGTCCCCTGATCACCCCCTCCCGGGACCCCTGTCCCAACTGCCCCCCAGGACCCCACCCCCTATCTAAGCCCCACTGGTCCTTGTCCCCTGATTGCCCCCTCCCGGGACCCCGCCCCCTATCTAAGCCTCCCTTCTCCTTGTCCCCAACTGCCCCCTCCTGAGACCCCCCAACTTCCCCCCCTAGGACCCCACCCCTACCTGTCCCCTGACAAACCCCTGGGACTCCCATGCCTATCCAACTACTGTCTGTCCCCTGACTGCCCCCTGAACCCCTGACCCATCTAACCCCCCCTTTTCCCTGCCCCTGACTGCCCCCCCCAAACCTCCACCCCATCCAACCCCCCCTGCTCCCTGTCCCTTGACTGCCCCCTGGAACCCCCTATCCCTTCTCCAACCCCCTCAGCCCCCTTACCATGCCACTCAGACCAGTGTGTCTGGCTTCGCGCAGCACCAGACACACTGCTGCATACATGCTGCCGTGCTCCCCTGCGGAGCCACCACCCCAGCACCTGCCTTCCAGATTTGAACACCTCAAAATTCAGGAGTGCTCAAGCTCAGTTTGGGTGGCTGTTACTTCATTTCTCCCAAATCAAATATACTGATCCACTGTAACTTGCTATAGAAAAAGCAGGATAAAATTGAGCAAGAAATGCTTCCCAGTGGTTTTTAGGACTGGAATTGCTATTTTCAACAGCCATTGCCTTTTTTCTTTGTTTGTTTAAAAGGAAGACAGTGATATTGCATTGGCAAATTCCCCATAGAAGGAAAGAGTGGAACAAAAGAATAATAAAGGTACCTCAACTTTTCCTCATTTATGTAGGACAGTCTTATAATATGCATCCAGATATCCTCCAATCATACAAGCTGAAAATTGTTCCACTTTACTGTAGTTCTGTAATGATATGGGAACCAATCCTGTCTGTGTTCTGTGCACACCTAAAATTCCTGCTGAATGACCTGCCCTGGGAGCAAGTTACCAGTGACCCAGGGCTGTGGCGGAAGGAGGGTGCAGGTGTGGGGGGGCGGAGAGCCCAGGACTGAGGCGGCAGGAGGTGTGTGTGGGGGGCAATGGTGGGGGGGGTAGAGGGGAGCCCAGAGCTGGGGCGGCAGGGGGGGTGTGGCGAGGAGCCCAGGGCTGAGACGGGGAGCAGCCAAAAATTTTTTTTTGCTTGGGGCAGCAAAAAACCTAGAGCCGGCCCTGGTTACACCCTGAGCATATGAGCAAGAACCAGTCAGCCAAGCACCTGAGAGAATGCTTCACGCCACCTGAGAACACCAACCCGTCCCATTGCTAGCTGTGGCCATCTGCCATCCTTCAGGGGGAAGGAAACAAACAAAACAAAATACACACCCCAGTATACATTTCAAGGGGAGGCGAGCGGGGAGGATCCGTTCCTGACCCCTGCAGGTGACTGGCTAAAGCCCAGAAGCACAGACTTTTAGAAACATCAGACATGCACCAGAACAGACACTCAGGGCTGCCGAGCCCTGCCCTGAATCATCACCAGTAACCCATCATGCAATCCCATGCATAAATTTGTCTAGCAGCCTCTTAAAATGATGTTATGTGCCCTCACGCTTCCTGTTGGCAGGCTGGGCCAGAATCTCATCCCTACTGAGGGTTACAAATCTTCTTTAAATTTCTAAATTCAAAGAAAGTATCATAGAATATCAGAGTTGGAAGGGACCCCAGGAGGTCATCTAGTCCAACCCTCTGCTCAAAGCAGGACCAATCCCCAGACAGATTTTTATCCCAGTTCCCTAAATGGCACCCTTAAGGATTGAACTGACAATGCTGGGTTTAACAGGCCAATGCTCAAACCTCTGAGCTATCCCTCCCCCCAAATTATGCAAATTATTTTGTTTAGAAAGCTAATGAAACACAAACTGCATTGAAATGTTGCTCCTAGTCCTACCCTAAAATAAAACAAGTAAACTCAAAACTAAGGTCTTGGTTTCCTGAACTTACCACACTTGGCTTTGAAGGTATTTTTATTTTATTGTTTATTGGTACTATGATAGAGCCTAGAGGCTCCAGCTGGGATTTAGGAACCTGTTAGCCTAAGCACTCCACAAACACTTACAGCTTGTCTCCACTGCAATAGTTAGCTTGAATTTCTCTATTTGAGCTAGCCTAGCTCAAATGAGAGTGACCACTGTTATGTCTGGACCCAGCAGAGAAGGAAATAGATACAGACACAGAGGGAGCATGTAGAAATAGCTGTCTGCTGTGTTTTATTGTTCAGGCTGCAAAACAGAAACTAATATGAAAGTGAGGCTTTGCATGAGGGAAAGAGGAGTGATCAAACATTGAAAGGGGCAGGACATCAGAGCCACACTGAGAAGTAAGACTTCAACTACACAGAGTGATTGGATTAGTAGCTGATGGGTTGTGCTAATGCAAACTGTAGTCTGTAGCTGCATCACCACTGCATCACTAACTTGAGCGATAGCACACTGGAGTTTAAATCCATGCTCCTTGATAAATGGGTTTAAAGGACCTCCTACCTTGAGCTAATACTTGTGGGGGGAGGGTGGGCTGGGAATTGGGTTGGGCCAAAACTTAATTTATTGCTCTAGCTAACACTGCAGTACCAAATCCAGGACTATTTCACTAGATTAAGCATGTGATTTGTTCAATATCACATAGAAAGTGTGTGACAGAGCAGGGAAAAAGAACACAGATCTCCTGAGACACAGTCCAATATCTTAACCACAAGACCACATATTTTAAAGCATCATTCAATCATAACTCTTCAAAATTCCATGTGATCTGCAAGATGAATTTCAATGAACAACTCTTAGATCATTCCAAAAAGAGACTCTCCCTTTCTGCAGAGCAGAAGGGATGTTAAGGAAAGAGAACTGTTCTAATGATCTGATGTGCAAACAGGCATTATACTCTTGATCAGTACATTTGTTAGGGGATTGTTACTAGGTTTCAGAAGTTAACCCTCTTTAGCTACCTAGATTAGAGCTCTCCTCAAACCTTTAATGCTGAACTGTGGCAAAATAGAAGTCACTGGAAAAATGTTTATTTTATACTCATGGGCTAACAATAGAAAGACCTATTGTTGATTTGTGCGTCATGGTATTAACGTTCACCTCTAAAGAAACAATCAAGGTTTCTCACTCCATTTGGCCTGCACTGCAGAGAGAAGAGAAAAGGTCAGTTGTCTTTTGGGTTAATGGAGGGTTATGCCTCTTGGTGATGTTTCATCCTAAGGAGAATCTCCCAAACAGTAGCCTATGGGGTCTGCTGGCTTTATTCTTATTCTTTATTTATTCCTATAACCAGAGCTTGACAAAATCTGTTGACAACTTCTTGATTGTGGTTTACAACTATCAGCTCTGATGCCATTATGGCTGTCCTCCCATTCAGGACATAACTATTTAGTTTCCATTGCCACATCACCTTCTTTCATCAATAAGTCAACTGAGCCCATCCCAATAACCTACTTTGGATCCCTACAATAAATGAATTCTCCACTCCCCCTACTTCCATCCATCTAAAATAAATTAAAGTTAATTCTAACATTTCCCAATTCTGGCACATATGCCCCAGTTAATAAATTGGAGGCTTCCCATTAAATAAATGAATTTTGTGCACATCAAATGAATGTCAGGCAATCGTCTGGTCTCTCATCCCTTCTTTTACCCCCCTTACTCCCCACTCAAAATAAATGATCTCTAGTCCCTCCCTACTCAGTTCAATAACTTCTAGGCTACCCCCATAAATACTGTACATGATTTCAGGCTCTCTCCCGCCTATGATATAAGCAAATTCAAGTCTTTCCTGTTGTTCTCTGATTAGTAAATTGTCAGCTCACCCCAACACACATCAATCCAGTGAGGTACAGGTGACATTTATGAGAAAAGAGAGACTCAAAGATATTAAATGAGTCATCCACTGTCACAATAAATAAGTGTCAAAGCTAGAATTTTATTCTGTCTCCTTACTGAATGCTGTGCTCCATGTAATTGATTACATTGCCACCCATTATCTATACATTTCTTCTATACCATATTTTTCCCCCACTCGTCCTGTTTTCACCTGTTTGATGAAGGTCAAATTTGTTTCTTACCTGCTCCATAAGAATCTTTATCAATATTTGAAAGTAGCTCCCCCCAAACCTTGGCCTAGGAGTTTTCTATTTAGGTTTTTCTTTTTATATATATAATGTTGTAGTTTCAGTTGTAAAAATGTGCTAGATATTAATAAGAAATAATCAGGTCACATGTAAAGTAAGTGTTCCATTGATTTTGTGTTGCATTTCAAACCTCCAAATGGACCAGTTTTACAACTTTTTTTAGCTAAAGATGAAGGTTTTTTGTTTTGTTTTGTTTTTAGTCAAGTAAAAGTTAACTTGTTTTCAAGAAGTCACCATGGTCACCAGTTTTATAAAGCTGCCATTGGTGTTAATTGTGTTAGAAAGGAGTGTACAGAAGATTAACACAGAGGAAGGATTCCTTGATATCATACTGGAATTTACAGGGATGGGACCTGAGTTTTCAGGCATTTTCCTGGATCCTCCTCCTTCCTAAATTACAATGTGACTGACCCTGATATATGGGTGGGGAGGAGTAGTAGGAGGGATGTCTGTGAATATTTGTCACTCATATGGCACTGTGCATACTCAAAATGCTGTACAAACACAGTCCATTCACAGTTATAAAGTTCCAGATCTAATTTGTTGTTTTTTTTTTAAATCACAACTAAGTGGTGGAACTCACTATCTCTGTGGGAAGTAATGTAGCATAACGAAAGGCAAACTTGAAAAGAAAAGAGTTTTAAAATATAGCTGAAATTTGTTCTACTGATTCTTATTTTTCTTGAACAAGGAAAGTGATTTGTGATGTCTGAAAATATTTTCTCACTAATCAAACATTTAAGAAGAATGTCATATTTGTCAAAGATATTGGGTAGGCAGCCCTTCTCTCTTTACAGAAAGCTATGGTGTGACTGGACTGTGGCTGGTCAAGCTGCCTCTTCACCATTATGCCTCAAATCTGACAGCATATGCAGTGAAGGGTTGAATCGGTTCTAGAGCATGGTGGATAATCAATCTCCAGACTGGGTGGTAGTGTTGTGTAGTGGTTAGAGAAGGAGCATGGTGGTCAGGAAACCTTGTTGCTTTGGTTTCTGGTTCTGCCAAAGATTTCCTGTGTGACTGTGGGCAAGTCCCTTAACTTGAGAGGAAGGATGGTCCATTGATTAGGGCACTAGCTTGTGATTTAAATGAACCAGACCTCCTTCACCACAGTATCTCTTGTGTATTCTTGGGTAAATAATTTAGTCTCTCTGTGCCACAATTCCTCATCTCTAAAATCAGAATAATGGTAATTCCATACCTCTGCAGTTTGCTGAGGATAATTATGTTTTAAAAATGTATGTTGCCTAGATTCTATATTAATAGGGGCCATATAAATACCTAAGATAGACAGACTGCAAAAAAGTTACTCATTAAGGCTAATTGTTTTAGTAGTCAAACAGAGCTTGAGCCAAAGCCCGTTGAAGCAAACAGGAATAAGGTTTATTTTCCATAATGTTTTCTTCTGTGCTGAAAGTGAAGGGGGCACAGCATTGTTTAGGGAGAATGGAGAGGCACTTGCCTCCCCTTGAGTTTCATAGCACAGCAGAATGCAAACAGGAATATGAACCGCTGCTCCACACTGTTACGGGAGGAACCCAAAACTCTTAGTTGTGATCTGAGAAGTTGCTGCAGGGTGGTTCCTAGGAGCAGGAGCTGGCAGCTCCTCCCTTCCCCCCGGCTCATGTTTTCCCTGGATGTAGGGTGACCAGACAGAAGCTGTGAAAAATCAGGACAGGGGGTGGGGGGTAATAGAAGCCTATATAAGAAAAAGACCCAAAAATCGGGACTGTCCCTATAAAATCGGGACATCTGGTCACCCTACCTGGATGTGTGAGCTGCTCCATGCCTGGTAGTGGGAGAGCTGAGCTGACCCCTCTGTCAGCCTCCACGGCCAGCAGCAGTGGTAGCAGCCTGGGGACAAGAGGGGCACTCAAAGCACTTCATGTAGGTAAATAGCTCTTTGTTACCCAGCTGATAGGATGAGACCCAGGAGAGAACTGCTTCTGGATAGCCTTGGCAGAGAGAAGAGACCTGTTGAGTGTTGATCTCTTTAAGTCTCTCCCACAAAGCTGATCAGTTTTATTTTCAGTGTAACCATCAGTTCTTCCCTTATACAGAGGAAGTTATTGTACATACCTCTACTTCTCAATCAGAAAATAGACTAATTCAAGAAAGAAAATATTTTATCTACCCCTGGGACATTTTTTTAACTACATAATTCCTGGAGGGCTCTTATACTGCTAGGTTGCTACAGGCTTGGAACAGGTCTCTTTACTAACTTCCTTAATATGTGAGTATGCCCTTGAAAAGACATTGTTTCCAGGACAAATGTTCTTAATACCTTTTAAGATATATACTGTCATATTATATTTTCATTAAGGCATGGTTAAGAATCATCCAGTTGGGTTACTGTAGATACATACTGAGGATTTCTATATATTACATTATAGAATTGATCAGTTTCCAGAGGCTAAAACAAGCTTTTAGATCAGTCATTTGTAAATGCAAGTTCAATATTTTAATTTCCTTTTATGTTTTGAATCTTTACACTTTTAGTACCGTGAACTGGAGTGTGTTTTCATTTGTGCTGGAGAAATATCAAATGCATTGTAGAAACAGATTACAATGTTTAAGACTTTATTTCTAATTACGGAGTAACTTAATAGGAAAAAAAAACCACATTGCTCTTGGTAAAACGGTAACATATTTTCCCACTTTGAAATACACCATCAGGTGTCTTAGAGCTGATAGGAAACCCATGTTGGCCAACCTACTGTAATATTTTCTTCCCAATTATCACTTTAAAAGCTTTTTGTCTTTCATTTTTTTTAAGCTGCTGCCAAAATGAATTTGTTCTCTAATTTGTTAGTTATTCCATGGTTTAGAAGAACTACTTTAGACTTCAAAACTTTTTAATGAAAAATGAGATATACCAGTGGTTCTCAACCAATGGCCCAATCAGCACACAGCTGAAGCCCATGTGACATGATCAGGGCCATGTAGGTAGTATTTATATTGTGTGGATGTGGCCCATAGAACAAATAGAAAGCTGCATGTGCGGCCCACAGTGGTAAATAGGATGAGAATCATTGATATATGCGAAGTAAGAGTGCATATGTTTGCTTGCTTATAATTTTCCAGTAGGTAACATAAATGAAAATAAAAAAAGTATGTGGGTGTTTGGGAGTGATTGGTGTGACATTCTAAGAACAATGATATTGAGCAAATATTCTGCATGAATTTTATGTACTGGTTAGTTATTAGTTCTTATATTAAGGCTCTAAAACAGATATAAGAAATTAAATGCAAATAAAGCACATTGGAAAACATAACCCCACTTATACATATGAAATGATAGGGTCTAAATTATCTGTTACCACTCCAGAAAGAAATCTGGGAGTCAACGTGGATAATTTTCTGAAAACATCCACTCAAGGGGCCTTGATAAATGGAACGGGGGGCGGGGGGAACCTCCCTTTTATGGACACCCAGCCAGCCAGTAGTTCTCTACTTGCTTTACCTGTAAAGGGTTAAAAAGTCTCCCTGCATAGATAAAAGGAAGGGAGTGGGCATCTGACCAAAAGGGCCAATGGGAAGGCTAGAACTTTTTAAAATTGGGGGAAAAAAATTCCCCTTTTTCTGTCTGTGTTGTTCTCCCAGAGGAGAGATAGGGCTGGAATTATGCTGTAAAAAGCTTTGGGCCAGGTATGAAAAATCACCAGATCATACCTAGAAACTACTCATTTAAACCACAGATATGTAAATAGATCAGAAAATGTCTAGGAAGACGTGATTAGGATTATATCTTTTATTTCTTTATGGCTTGTGGACGCCTCTGTGCTACCCTAGGTACTTTTGTTTTGCTTGTAACCTTTAAGCTGGACCTCAAGAGAGCTATCTTGATGCTTAATCCTTATAATTGTTGTTGGGTTTTTTTGTTTTTTTATCTAGCAAAATGTCTACGTTCCAAATGTATTTCCTTTCTTTTTGTTTTTAATAACATTTACTTTTTTTAAAGAACAGGATTGGATATTTGTTTCCTAAGAGTTTTGTGCATATGTTGTTTAATTAGCTGGTGGCAACAACTTATTTCCTCTGTTTTCTTTCTTAGCTCTTTCTGGGGGGAGGGACTCGGTGAAAGGGCTTGAGGTTACCCCACAGGAAGGAATTCCCAAGTGTGCCTTCCTGGGTTCTCAAAGGGGTTTTTCCATTTCCCCATCCAAGGTCAGAGAAAAGCTGTAACCTTGGGAGTTTAATACAAGCCTGGAGTGGCCAGTATTAAATTTTAAAATCCTTGCGGGCCTCCACCTTCTGCACTCAAAGTGCCAGAGTGGGGAATCAGCTTTGACAGGGGAAGTCAAAAAAGATAACAGAATGTTAGGAACCATTACTAAAGGGATAAATACAAGACAGAAAAGATAATAATGCCTCTATATAAATCCATGGTACAGCCACATCTTTAATACTGTGCGTAGATCTGGTCACCCCATCTCAAAAAAGATATATTGGCATTTTAAAAGGTATAGAAAAGTGCAACAAAAATGATTAGGGGTATGGAACAGCTTCTGTAAGGGGAGAAATTAAAAAGACTGTGACTTTTCAGCTTGGAAAAGAGATGACTATGATATGATTATGATATGATATGGTATGATATGATATGATATGATTGATAGAGGTCTATAAAATCATGAATAATGTGGAGAAAGTGAATAAAGAAGTTTTATTTACTCCTTCTCATAACACAAGAACTATGGGTCACCCAATGAAATTAGTAGGCAGCAAGTTTAAAACAAACAAAAGTAAATAGTCCTTCACACAACGCCCAGTCAACCTGTGGAACTCTTTGCCAGGGGATGTTGTGAAGGCCAAAACTATATCAGGGTTAGAAAAAGAACTAGTTAAGTTCAAGGAGGATGGTTATTAGCCAGAGTGGGCAGGAATACACTACCATTCTCTGAGTGTCTCTAGCCTCTGATTGTCAGAAGCTGGGAGTGGACAACAGGGGATGGATCACTTGATGATTGCCTGTTCTTTTAATTCCCTCTGAAGCACCTGGCATTGGTTACTGTCGGAAGACATGATACTGGGCTAGATTGACCATTAGTCTGACCCAGTACAGCAGTTCTTATGATACCTAAAGGCTTGTGTTTGGGAATATATTGCTGTATTATCTCCTGATTGTAGTAAACTTACATATAAACTTAAATTAGGGTTTAATTGGTGTTTGTATATATTTTTTCTTTCTTTATAGAGGAATTAGATATAGTGCTCTTGTTAGCTAATTTGTAAGTTGTTATCTGAAGAAAAAAAAAAGCCTAGAGTTTTCATGTGCCTAAATAGCCCCTGGAATCACAGTTAAAGTTGCCCCGCCTCCAAAAAAAATACTGAAATGGAATCCCTTGAAGTGGGAGGAGTTTTCAAAAACATGCTTCTGAAAAGGAGAAATAAAAATGCAGTAAATCAAATCTTAAGCATTAAATAGGGAACAGAAACACCAAACGAACTAACTGAAGGGAAGAGAAAGAAAAATAAATATCCTTTTACCATCAGGGCTTCACAGCTTTTTCAGGAAATTGGAAAAGAACAAAAAAAACCCCCTATTTTCTGTAATCTCTTTTCTGATACTGCAGCCACCACAATACTCAACAACTCCATTTCTGACACGTCTAGGAAGTCTCTATCCTGCACTGATATGTAAAAGGTCAGAAAGAATTTCATAGCACTCTATTGCTGTGGCACTTTTAATTTCCTTAGCATTCAGATACGTTTTGTCACTGGTTCTATCAAAGACACAGTTATGTGGAAGTTGAGGGGATGGGGGAATGGTTTTGGCATTAGGCATTTGCGTACTAATCACACTGCGTTTCTCAGTGAAGTGATTCCGTTTTAGTGGTTCACTTAGATAAAGCTGCATAGAACAAAAATAACAAAACAAAAAGAATGTAGGAATGTTGTGATTTTAGGTTTATACTTACCAAAAATGGGTTGATATGAAGTACCTTTTGGTTCTGAGCCAGATCCTCAGCTGGTATTGAAGCCAACAGAGCTGTGCCAATTTACAGGAACTGAATGTCCAGCCCTCAGTATTTATTTTATAATTTTGGTTTTGGATTTTGTAAACTGATTCCATTAGGTGTAACATGGTGTCTATATTAGGGATTGGTTAATCCATTTAGATGAATAAGAAATAACGGTTTCTTGGGCTTGTGAATGGAAGGGCACAATGTCACACGAGTCTTTTCCAGCCTGGAATTTGACTATGAACTCCTCTGCTGCTCTCAGTCTTATGTTTGACCCAGTTCTGCCAATTGCTTCTGGCTGTCCTTGTCAGGATCCTGACATTCTCAATCATTTTGCTACAGGAAAAGGGTCAGCTAGTCTCTCTCTTTTTGACACTATGATAGTATCAAGTGAACAGGTTTCCAGTTCTAACCTTATTTATGCTATCTCATGCTCATAAGATTGTTTTAACATGTTTGTAACTTATTTTTGTACTCTCCACCATTTCTGTCTCAAAAGTTTAGAGCAGAAGTTATGCCATTCTAATTAAGGTTTGATATTTAAGCCAATTTAGCTATAACTCTATTAGGTTGCATTCATTACACATTTATGCAGCTTCTTTTCTTCTTTTTAAGTTTTGCCTGTCCTTTGTAAAGAAGCACAAGGAAAAGAGAATTTAGTAGAGAGCTGATGGGGGAGTTCTTTTACAAAAGGCAATACATATCCTCCCTTCCTCACCCATTTATGATGGTGAAGGACTGATGATATCTGTGCGCTAAGCGATTAAATTTCTTTGTAGCAATGTTGTTTCCTCCACCCCATGGCAAATTTCAGCTTTTAATTGAAAACTGTAATATTTTCAGATTTTTGAAGAAAAGTTTACATTTTCCAAGGAAAGCATGATTTTTTTTTCATTTAGTCAAAACCGCAATTTTGTATTGAAAAAGAGCTTTAGCTGAAAATATTCAGCCAGACTACCAGATGGAAAAATGCTGCCAAGATACATGAAGTGATAGGTGGGAGATAACTTCTCATTCAATAGTAGACATATAGATCAGAGGTTCTCGAGGTGGGGGTCATGACACCTCAGGGGGTCACGAGATTATTACATGGGGGGTTACGAGCTGTCAGCCTCCACCCCCAAACTGCGCTTCACCTCCAGCATTTATAATAGTGTTAAATGTAAAAAAGTGTTTTTGATTTATAAGGGGGGGAGGTGGTCACACTCAGAGGCTTGCTATGTGAAAGGGGTCACCAGTACAAAAGTTTGAGAACCACTGATATAGATAGTCTTTTTTTAAAAAAACATTTTGCTAGGTATCTTTATCTTTATCTTTTCTGGCCTAATGACAACACTAAAGCACAAGTCATTCTAGGTATGTCTACACAGCCTGTGGAAGCAAGCCACTAGCATGGGTCAAGAGACTTGGGCTAGCAGGGCTCTTGCTAGCCCTTTAAAAATAGCTGCATAGACAGTGCCTTGAAGCTGTGGCTCAGGTTAGAGCTCAGTCTCTGAAGCCTGCCCCACTCCCTAGGCTTCAGAGCCTGAGCTCCAGTCCAAGACACAACTTCAAAGTGCTGTCTACACAACTATTTTTAGAGCACTAGCTGTAGCCCAAATGCTGCTAGCCCAAGACTCTTGACCCACGTTGGTAGGCTTGCTTCCATGGACTGTGTAGATATATCCTCTATTGACTGTATTCAATCCAGGGGTCGTCAACCTCTGGCAAGCGGCTTGCCAGGGTAAGCACCCTGGCAGGCCAGGCCAGTTTGTTTACCTGCCGCATTGGCAGGTTTGGCCAATCTCTGCTCCCACTGCCCGCAGTTCATCATCCCAGGCCAATGGGGGCGGCGGGAAGCCGTGGCCAGCACATCCCTAGTCCGTGCCACTTCCCGCAGCCCCTATTGGCCTGGGACGGCGAACCACGGCCAGTGGGAGCTGCGATCAGCTAAACCTGCCGACGTGACAGGTAAACAAACTGGCCCGGCCCACCATGGTGCTTAACCTTGTGAGCCGCATGCCAGAGGTTGCTGACCCCTAATCTATTCAATGTAATATGGAAAGTGTAGTTTTTATATCTCTGGAGTTTAGGCCCTGTAATTAGGAACTCGTGAAGTACAATCAATTTCTTTGAATTGAATTGCTGGTTCTTGAAGCTTGCATAAATACCATCAGATCTCTCTAGCTGTCTCTTCTCCTTAAGTTCAGGTACCAATTGTAAATTGTCTCTTTTAATATGCATTCATTTTTTTGCTCAGGCATTTCTCATTTCCTTGCCATTGTGGGAGCCTCAGGAGTACATCAGTCCCTCCTATTCTCTTCTTGTGGTACATAATAATCTAGTTGCCTGGGGGCTGTGATACTTTGGTCTAATTTCAGGTGTTGGATTTAATGTGTGGATGCTGGTTGGTTTTGGTAGCCTGCTACATACAAGACATCAGGGGGGTTCTTTCTGGCCTAAAACGTTCTATGACTGACTCCATTTAGTAGTTGAACTGTCAACACTAACATCATGATGACTGAAATTTGATAATGTTTCACAGGTAAAAATGAAAAGTCTTTATTGAATAAACATTCATTAGTAGAATATGCAGAACAGCTTTTCTAATGATGATAGGTAGTTCAATAAAATCATAGTGTATCTATGATTCCTTTATTAGAGTAAATAGAATTGTAAGAATTGGAGTTGCTGATATAGCTGAACAATATAAACTGATTTTTATTCTGGGAATTTCTACTGAGTAAAGTAAACATGGCTAAAAAGAGATTTCAGGATTCTAAAAGGAAACTGAAGGAAATATGATCTGAAAAAAAAAATTCATCTGCACTGATGGTGAAATTAACTGTTTCGCAGAGGGCAGCATAAGGCCTATGCACCTTCAATCCCACTTACTACATATTTTGAAGTAGTAAGTGAACTTATGTGGTGCATAAGTCTTGCAGTGGACCTCTGCACAGGAGTGCATTTCATCCTGAATAAATAGCTTCTGTGTATGCCAAATTAAGAACTTATGCAGTGATTCAGTACCCTTGTGAGAAAATGTTTCAATAAATGGGGGTGTTTGCTGTGTGCTTAACATAATTGCCTGGTAAGGTAATGTCCAGAGGATATTAGAGATTATATAAACTATTCAAGGCAACACAGAGGGAGTCACTGATATCAATCACTCATATAATGTGAGGGATTTGTCTTCATGAGCTGTGCCCCTCTTGGTGATCAGGACAATCCATGGAGTTAATCATCCAAACCAATGTCTTGTCTGTCTGTTAGATAAGCAACTCTGTAGAGTATTCCTTTATTCCTTATTATCATCTTTAGAATGTGAAGGTAAATTTTATATGCCCTTCAAGGAAGATATTCTTTCCGCCAATCAAACAATCAAATGTGCACTGAACACAGATCACCATCTAGTGGTCACCCGCAATTCATTGATGCTCCAACAAGCAGGTAAGTCCTCTGCGATGATGAAGAAGTTTGACATTGATGCACTCCGTGTGCCAGGTTTAGCCAACAAGTTTTTGTACTGACGTCAGCAACAGATTCTCAGCTCTAGCTAATCTACCAGATGATGTGGAGGTTGACTGGTCTCTGTTCAATTCGACCCTCAACCAATCTGCTGAGCAGACAATTGGCTACAGGCATCCAGCACGCCGACCGTGGCTATTGGAGGAGGCTTACCAGATAATTAAATTGAAGGCCGCAGCCCGCTAGCATGGTGATAAGTGCACTCATAAGCAGCTGAAGCAAAAATTTAACACTCTGGCATATTTAACACTCTGGCGATCGCGATACATATTATAACCAAGTGGCAGATGATGTCGAATTTGGCTTAGCCAAGGGCAACTTGAAGCCAGCATTCCACGCCATTTGCAACCTCAGTAGTCAAGAGGTAGTCACTACAAACGGCATCCTGAATAACTGCCAAGGCCATCCACGTAAATCAGATGATGACATTTTTTCATGCTGGGTGGAACAGTATTACAGTGTCCTGAACCATCCTTCAGCTGTTGTTTGTTCAGAGCTGGATCATCTGGCAGTCACTGTGGTTCCGGATCCAGACATTTGTACTGATGTACCAACATTGGATGAAGTGAAGTGTGCCATCTCTAAACTGAAAAACGGACATAAGAACATAAGAACAGCCGTACCGGGTCAGACCAAAGGTCCATCTAGCCCAGTATCCTGTCTACCAACAGTGGCCAATGCCAGCTGCCCCAGAGGGAGTGGACCAACAGGCAATAATCAAGTGATCTCTCTCCTGCCATCCATCTCCATCCTCTGACAAACAGAGGCTAGGGATCCCATCATGGCTAATAGCCATTAATGGACTTAACCACCATGAATTTATCCAGTTTTCTTTTAAACGCTATTATAGTCCTAGCCTTCACAACCTCCTCAGGTAAGGAGTTCCACAAGTTGACTGCGCGCTGCATGAAGAAGAACTTCCTTGTATTTGTTTTAAACCTGCTGCCTATTAATTTCATTTGGTGACCCCTAGTTCTTGTATTATGGGAATAACTTTTCCTTATCCACTTTCTCCACATCACTCATGATTTTATATACCTCTATCATATCCCCCCTTAGTCTCCTCTTTTCCAAGCTGAAGAGTCCTAGTCTCTTTAATCTCTCCTCATATGGGACCCGTTCCAAACCCTTAATCATTTTAGTTGCCCTTTTCTGAACCTTTTCTAGTGCCAGTATATCTTTTTTGAGATGAGAAGACCAAATCTGTACGCAGTATTCAAGATGTGGGCATACCGTCGATTTATATAAGGGCAATAATATATTCTCAGTCTTATTCTCTATCCCCTTTTTAATGATCCCTAACATCCTGTTTGCTTTTTTGACCGCCTCTGCATGCTGCACGGACATCTTCAGAGAACTATCCACGATGACTCCAAAATCTTTTTCCTTACTTGTAGCTAAATTAGCCGCCATCATATTGTATGTATAGTTGGGGTTATTTTTTCCAATGTGCATTGCTTTACATTTATCCACATTAAATTTCATTTGCCATTTTGTTGCCCAATCACTTAGTTTTGTGAGATCTTTTTGAAGTTCATCACAGTCTGCTTTGGTCTTAACTATCTTGAGCAGTTTAGTATCATCTGCAAACTTTGCCACCTCACTGTTTACCCCTTTCTCCAGATCATTTATAAATAAGTTGAATAGGATTGGTGCTCATGGAAACCCCTCAGAGCTGCTAAAATGTGCTATTGATCCTGTAACAGAATCACTTCTGGCCGTCTTTCATGTGGTGTGTGGCGAACTGGAACCTTGCCAGCTGCCTAGAAGGATGGTATCGTGATCTCATTCTATAAGGGCAAGGGACCGTGCAGTGAATGTAAGAGCGCATGTTTTGCTGGCATGTCTGGAGCCTTTGCTACATCAGAAGCATCGTCCCCAACAGTCAGGCTTTACGAGGAACAGGTCTACATTAGATGCCATTTTGGCCTGTTGCTTGTTGTCAGAGATATATCGTGAGTTCAGGAAGCCCCTGCATGGAGTGTATGTTGCTCTTAAGGTTGCATTTGATTCAGTAGACCGTGTATGTTATGGAAGTCCTTAAAGGGCGTAGGTGTCCCTACCACTCTGCTGGACTTGATAAGAGAGCTGCATAATGGAACCACTGCCCATGTTCGTCTGAGGAACCGGATGTCAGCACCTTTTAAATCAGTATCTGGTGTTAATCAGGGTTGCGTTTTGGCCTCTGCACTCTTTTGTCGGGCAATGGATTTCATAATGCAGCATTCTGTCAGGTCCATAGGCATTGAGATCGGTGATCTCTCGCTCACAGACCTTGACTACGCTGATGATGTTGTCCTTTTAGTACAGAGCACCAACAGATTTTGCGAGGCATTCCAGCATATGGAGGAGGAGTCAGCTAAGATTGGTCTTCATGTTTCATGGTCAAAGACAAAACTGCAAAATCTAGGACCAGGTCCACCTGCGACTCCAATCTCTTTGAATAATGAAACCATCAAATCAGTTTCCAGCTTTTGCTATCTGGGTTCTATACTTACCAGCTCCTCCAGTTCTCACAAGGAGGTTCTCCATTGGATTGGCATCGCAGCGTCTGCCATGGGCCATTTACAACAGATATGGAATCAGCATCATCTTAGTATGAAAACCAAGTTCAGGATTTATTCAAGCTGTATCCTTCCCATACTGTTGTACGGCTGTGAAACATGGACCCTACGCCATGCAGACTAAAAAAGCTGGAGGCTTTCCACACAAAATATCAACCTCATTTATTGGGCATAAAGTGGAATGACTTCATCTGTAATCTTTATGGCAGATCTTTATGGTTCCTTGGGTCTACAGATTACTGGGGCCATTGTCCGCAGGCGGCGCCTTACGCTTTTCGGACATGTCGCAAGGATGCCACAAGACATTCCAGTGAACACCATTCTCTGGGTGGCTTTTAACATCTGGGATAAAATTCCACCAACTCTGGGGTGGAGTACGCCCAGAGGCAGACCCCCTATTATATGGGTTCATCAAGTCTGTTCTGATGTTGGACTCTCAGGCCATCAAGCCTCTGTGGTTGCGCAGGAATGGACCAAATGGTGAACAATCACTACAGCCAAGTGTCTGGCTAAGCGTTGGAGAGAGAGAGAGAGAGAGAGAGAGAGAGGTGCATATATGAACTGTTATATCTCCCCAAACTACAGAAGTTAATTCTGTTGTGTATGCCCAACAAGAATTCCAAAGGTGGATTGACTAAATGGGTCACTTCTATGGTTAATGTCTGTCTACATTCTTTCAACAAATAATGCCATATGCAAACATTACATTGACTATAAATCAAAATATGTAACTAAAATATTCAGATATCATAGTAGAGAAATATTTCTGGCTATCAATAGGGGCTGCAATGGATGCCAGTTGAGACCACTATCAGAGTGCATTTTCATTGACTGCATCATTTCTGATAACATTCAAGACTGCTTTCTACAGATACAGATATCCTGCACATCTGTTTTTAAAGAAGGCTTTCCAGAAGTGTGTTTTGTACAGATTTTTGATGTCACTGAGGGACAACCTAATGTCTGGTGTCTCAGCTCAAGAGCAAAGACTGAAACAGTAAGACTGAAATATAACAAGAGCAAGGGGGAAAATGTCTGAATGAACTGAAATTATAATAATAATTAATAAAAAATCCTCGACTATGTAAAGTCAAGATCTTGTTAGATTAATTAATTGAAGATTCAAGCCATAATGGAACATGAGACATTTCTAGGAATGGTCACCATGTAAGCCTGCATATTTTATCAATGTGTCAGGATCTCTAAGCAAGTGCTTAAAAAGGGTATAGAATGACAATGGAGTGAATCACAATATAAATCAGTGTTGACATCACAAGATAATATGGTCCTCATCCATAAAGCTGTGATTCAGATAGAAATTGTTGTATGATTTTATGATAAATTAGCTAACCATATCATTGATGGGAGTCTCGCAAATGGTACTTGGAGTTGTCCTTTCACAAAAAAGAGTTGTGAAAGTTTGCTACTATAGACCCATTATGGCAAAAATAGGTAAACGAGGCAGAACATATTGAGAATCACAAAAATTCATCTGGAAAACAAGATGCCACAGTATTGGCGCTTCGTAGTTTTAGAGGAGTAGCTTTGAATTACAGAGGAAGCTTTGAATTATTTATTGGGCGTTATCAATGTTGTTGTGCTGTGAAAAAAATGGTCATTTTTACTGGTATATCTTCCCTCAGGGAGCACTTATAAAATATTTTGTTCCCTCACATAAACTATTTTTGTACTCTGTTATATGGGAAAAAATGACCAACCACATTCAAGTCTAAATTGCCAAAAGAATGTAATGCTTCTAGAAAGCGTATTGATTAGAAGATTTTTGACAGAGTTTGTAAGAACATGCAGAAGTGGACTGTTACAGAATGTCAGAGGGTAGCCCTGACTGGAACAGCCCTGACTGGAGCACCGTGCCTGCCTCAGTTTCCTTCCAGATTCCCCAGAGATAGTCCAGAGAGTCTTTGGGGGGTGTCATTTATTACAAAAGTCACAAACACATAGAAGTCCCACAACCATAGTCCAAAATTCCCCCAGCATAGTCCAAACAGTACAGGCAACATACAGCCTCGGCATCCCTCACCATGCCCTGGCTCTCCTGTGTAGCCCCAGCATCCCTTACTACACATTGGCTGTCCAGCAAAGTCCTCTCCTGTCTTTCTACCAGGACAGACACCCTAGCACTTCCACACCCTCTCTCCTGGGAGCATCCTTGTCAGGGGAGCATCATTCACTCCCCCGGCCCTCTCATGGTTCCTCTAGGTCCAGCTCTCTGGTCCTGGAGATGTCAGTAGGCAAGCTCCGCTGCTGCCCCCCTGCCTTCAGCCGTCTGTGGCATTTGGCACTGGCTCTCCAGCTTAGAGGCATCAGTCAACACCCTCTGTTTCTCTCAGCCTTCTGCCTTCTCCAGCATTCTCTGGCTTTGACATCTGGCTAGCACCTCCACTGGCTTCCTAGCTCACAGTCCTTTTCAGCCTCTTAGCAATGGCTTTGACTCAGGTAGGTTAGCAGGCTAGCCCCTCCACTGCCTTCCTGATAACTCCTCCCTCTCTCCAGGAGTGCCTGCAGGGAACTTTCTCTCTCTGCAGCTTTCCCCAGAGACCTCATTTAGTCTTCTGACTGTTACTCTCTAATTGTCACCAAGGCACATGCTTGCTCACTCTCTGGGGATTGTAGGAGTTTCTGAGAGGAAGGCTGTGTTTTGTATGTTCTGGATGCATTAGTTGTCTCTCTCTTAGTTTGTGTTTGTTTTGCTTCATTCCTTGCTGTTTCTTTGTTTTTAGGAGTTTAGTCCTTCTTTTTCTTGGGAGGAGAGAGGTGGGGGCCACTTCAGATGGTTTTGGAACTCTGACCCACAAGCATGAGGCTTGGTGTGTGCCTGCTGTATCTTGTTCTGAATGATTGTAGTGGCGGGGTGGGAGGCATAGCTCAGTGGTTTGAGCATTGGCCAGCTAAACCCAGGGTTGTGAGTTCAATCCTTGAGGGGGCCATTTAGGGAACTGGGGTAAAAATCTGTCTGGGGATTAGTCCTGCTTTGAGCAGGGGGCTGGACTAGATGACCTTCTAACTCTGATATTCTATAATATTTCATATTTTATAACACTTTTTAGAGGTGATTTTATGGGAATAGAAGTGTTTTTCATGTCATGTCTGTCTTTCTCTCTCTCCCTGATCCTTTATAGCCATGAGTTGCAGGCCTGTCCTCTTACTTGGACAAATGGGAGCACTTGTTCTGGCATAGGAGAGCTGGACCTACTTTATTCACAGATGCCACCAACCCTGTGATGTTTGTGATGAAATGAGGGAATTGATTTAAAAACAACATACCCACACAACCAGCACACTGAGGTTCAGAAGTAATATCCTACCTGAATAAATTGTCTCAGGTGAAGTACCTAACAGTAACAAAGTGTAACAATCATAGGTCCATGCTTTTAGCAAGCAATGCCTAGAATGTATGGGTTTGAAGCTTACACACTACATTGTTTTGAATTTTTTTCACTAAAGTCCTAATAAGAAAAAAAAGGCTATTTGTGCTATTGAACCAAGAGGTCATATAGCTTGCTTTTAAGAAACTGGTGATCCCATATCTTGGAAAGCCATCTCAGTAAAATAAATGGAAGTTTTTACTGCTCAGTTTTAACTATTATTTCAAATTTGTTTTGAATTTGTCCTGCATTGTGTTGTTCAGCTACTATAGTGATAAGCATGATACAAGAATCTGATTAGAATGGACTTGTTGCTATAGCACTGAAGCATACCTGAGTCATACTGCATGACTCAGGTTCATCAAAAAATGAGATGACTCTGAAGAATAGTTCAGTGAGCAAAAATGAAAGTACATAAAGAAGATTAAGTCATAAACTATTAGATTAGGGGTCGGCAACGTTGCCGACCCCTGTATTAGATATTTAGATTTGCCAGTGTTGAGCAATGTTTGTCTCGTAATAACCTTTTCAAGAACTTCCATTCATGTCAATGGAATGTCAGTTTTGAATATACCTGGTTACTCTCCCAAAAAGGAAAAATGCATTTCCTTGGTATGTTCAGTATGGTAGCAGAAAGGGGCCACTCCACTGCAGTTGGAAGAAACAATTACATTCAGTTACAGCCAAATGTTAAAAGAATGTTAAGATTACAAAGTCAAACACTCAAAATTCAGGAAATTCCAGAATTAAAGTTGCCCGTGTAACTTTAATTCAGTCCCCTTGTGTGTATGCATTATAATACTGTCTTTAATTACATGATCACACACTATTTTTTACACAGGACATTTACTTCATTTTTTCATCATCCCTTCTACTGCTCTTGGCTTCTAGCAACCCACTTCCCCCAGGTTTCCAGACTCCCAATCTGCACACCTTACCTCTCCCTACTTCCTCACCCCTCTGCAGTTAAATCAGACTGTTCCTTCTCCATACTTTCTGTGAGCCAGCAGGGTGGTACCACAGTGGCCATTGGCAGCTAAGAGGTGCAATTATAGGGAAAGTCCTGCCCAGTCCCTGCATCTCTGAGCTAACATATTGCTCTGTTACTCTGTGAGGATGGCATATGTGCAGTTGGTCAGGATGTATAGTTCTGAGGGAGCATGCTCAGTGCAGAAGGAATTTTCTGAGAATTTACCAGCTAAACTCCAACGAGCCTCTACTGAGAATGTACAAACTGAAATTTTTTAGAGGCTCATTGCTTGGTTACATTTGGGCAGTTATTCACGGGAATGGCAAAAGGCATATATCCTTGACATCAGCACAACTCCCACTTGCAAATTTCAAGTCTCTGTTGTGAAGTGTCAGAGCACAAGTGTTTCTCAACTAAATAACTATAAGATTTCTTTTAACATGAAAATCCTTATAATGGAAAGTGTAGGGCCTCTACACATAGGCATTATTACCTGTGCCACCCATAATTCTCCATTATTTTTTTGGGGGGGAAATATGCTAATGACACAAACACTGCTTTGAGACAGTGAAGGAGTAAAAATGAACATTTTAAATAAAGCAAATAAACTTGTTTTTTTACTAAAATTTACATTATCAGGATTTTTCTTGTTTTCATTGTGTGTGTGGAGAGAACACTCAGGCATGGAAACTACCTTGTATATCATCTAAGTGCAAGGAGTCTGGTAAGGAGACTTAGCTAACTTTATTATACTGTCCTTTTGTCCCAGGACTCAGCAAAGCCCTCTCTGCACCCAGTGTCTCTATAGGAGGAGGGAGAGACAACTGTGTAGACCAAAGGTAGACCGGGTGGAACACATGCCATTCACTACCCATACCCATGGAGAACATTTGGAAAAAGTAGCACTATCTTTAGAACTGTATTACATTTACTTCAGAGTTTCACCAAAGAGTTCCTGAGGCCTACCACAGCCAAAATGGGCCTCCTGCAGAGCCATTCCAATGGAGCAGTGTTGCCAAGGAACTGGAAGGGTGCCAGGGGCAAGAGCTAGTGAGCTACAGAGCTTCTTTTCAGATTTCCCTGAACTTCCGTAGATCTTCTGGGAGCCATGTTGACACCTGGATGTCCACAATATTGGGGTGTGGGGCTTTCAGCCTTTTCCACAAGAAGGACAAAACCCATCCACCCTGAAGCCTGATGTGAGAGGATCTCCATGAAAGGATTCTGATGAAAAATTCCTCCTCTAAAGCCCCATCCCACGGGTTTTAATGCACAAGGGGACAATTTAGCCCATGTAATGTGTACACTATATATATAATAGTTAATTAATATTGTATATGTTCTCATGTGAATTAATTTTAGTTAGTATATTGCAATATGGCTAAGGAAGTTTTAATTCTATTGAGAGATGCATTGTGAATTGTATGCCTATGTTACTCTTCAGTTAACCAATTACATATTTATTTTGATAAGAAGTTATATAGTTGGTTGCAATTCTTTGGAATAAACACTGATAATTCCTTTTTTCCAGAGCTAAACAAAAAAATTTATGACCATGAAAAAGCAGCAGCTGTTATTCTTTTGCTGACTGTTGTAACACTAATGAACTTCTGTTTATTAACAACTGGTTCACTTATAAGAGCTGGAAAAGGTTTGTTTGCCACATACATCCAACACAAACTGTTGGAACCTAAATATCACGTATACAACCTATTTAATACAAACTGTTCCAGCTTCATATGATAGATATATTTAAAAAAAAAACTTAGAAGATGCATAATTTTACTACTGATGTGAAGAGGAATTTTTCATATAATATATGAGTAGAAATTGAAAGACAATTTTGCAGGTAGCACAGTAATCAAAAGAAAACTAAGTACTAAAGAATTTACAGACAGCAGTACTTGTTATACAATTTTCTGCATTGAAGAGTTGAATTATGAAAAAGGAAAGCATCTATGCATAAATCTTGTAGAAACAATAGGTCTGAATTTACTTTTCTTACTGAGGTAAAATTCGTATTTGTTTCAATAGGAAAAGAGAAAAGAATAGACCCAGCGAAAGAGTGATCAAAATAGAATGTAGTTAAATGTTGTTTGCAAGCATTTCTTCTTACTCTGGCACAAAAGCAGTTGTTTGAGCCAGGGCTGGCTCCAGGTTTTTGGCCGCTCCAAGCAGCCAAACAAAACAAAACAAAAAAAAGCCGCAATCGCAATTGCGATCGTGATCTGCGGCAGCAATTTGGCGGGAGGTCCTTTGCTCCAAGCAGGAGTGAGGGACCATCCGCCGAATTGTCACTGAACAGCTGGACGTGCCGCCCCTCTCTGAAGTGGCCGCCCCAAGCACCTGCTTGATAAGCTGGTGCCTGGAGCCAGCCCTGGTTTGAGCACTTTCAAGATCTTTTGTAAAATATTAGGCTTGTCAAATGATGGCAAAAGTAATTCTGTGTTTAATTTACAAATATACATAAGTTATACTAATAAAGACTTTCTCATCAGTTTTTGCAATGAAGCTGGTTCATATTTGGGTTTCTTTAGTGTGGATTAAGGATGATGAGGGGGGACCTGATAACAGTCTTCAAGTATGTATAAGGTTATTATAAAGAAGAGGGTGATAAATTGCTCTCCCTAACCACCGAGGACGGGACAAGAAGTAATGGGCTTAAATTGCAACAAGGAAGAATTAGGTTAGACATTAGGAAAAAAAATCCTAAATGTAAAGGTAGTTAAGCACTGGAACAAATTATCTAGGGAGGTTGTGGAATCTCTGTCATTAAAGGTTTAAAAAAAACAGGTTAAACAAACACCTGAAAGGGATGGTCAAGATAAGACTTAGTCTTGCCTGAGTGCAGGGGATTGGACTAGATGACCTCTCGAAGTCCCTTCTAGTCTTACTTTCTATGCTATTCATGAATTCTGAATAGCTCAAATGTTTTAAATACAAAACTGAGTTCTATAACATTTTCTAATTATAATAGCCCCCAAAATTGGAAATCAAATTTCCAAGTAAAAGGGGAAAATATTTAATAATCAACTTTCCTCCTCTTTTGTAGTCAATTAATTTTATGCATTTTTTTTTAAATTCCCAGGATTCAGCTTTAAAACATGAAGTCACTGTAACAGGTTCCCGAGGGTGCAACTTGGAACTGGGGTACTGCTGAGCCCTCTGGGTTCCCTCTCACACACTGATGCTGTGACAAGCTGCAAACCGCTCCAGGTATGGCACTTGCACAGACATCCACAGGCAGGGACACACCCAGCTGAGTTACATGAATGCTTTTCCGAGCTATTCATGAACTAACAATAGAGAGGCTCCAGCCAATTTCCCTAGCTCCCCAGCCAAGGACCCAGGGCTGTACTGTCCTGCCCTGGTCAGAAACCTAACCAGTGTAAGCTTATAACCCAGTCTGCCCCTCCCTCAATGTGGAGAGGACATGTACCAGCTCTTGTTCCTGAGCAGATTTCCCAAGCACTTCAACCAAACACACACTATTTAAGGTACAATAAAATAAAACAGATTTATTAACTATAGAAAGGTAGATGTTAAGTGATTATAAGTACTAAGTGTACAGAGCAAAGTTTGTTACTTAAGAAATAAAAGTAAAATCGCAATCTAGGTTCTATAAACTAGACAGGATTTGAATCAAGCAGTGTCTCACCCTGATGGTATATATCCTTCATGCACAAGCTTGGATTCTCATTTCCAGCCTGGGCCCACCTCCCTGTTCCAAATCTTTGTCCTCCAGCCATGCTTCCAGGTGTTAAGTTGTGGGGGGAGTGAGGCCAAGTGATGATGTTGCTTCCTCTCTTTTATAGTTTCTTCCAGCTTGTTGGAAAGATCTATGCTTGTAACATGGGTCAAGCAGTCTCCATTATCTATGTGCTCTCTCTGAGAAGTCTCCTTTTTGTAGGTTCCTGGAACAGTTCTCGTGAGTGTGTATTCTCTTTAACTGGTGATTAACACATCTGGCTCCTCCACTGTTGCACCTGAAAGGCTGGTTGTTGGTGTTCATATTCACAACATATTTCAGTAACACACACACAGCAAAATTTCATAACTCAACATACAATAACAGTACATACAATCTAACAGGATATTAATGTTCAACAGGTCAAGCCTTTTAGAATGAAGCCTCACAAGGCATACTTTGTACAAAACATACCATAATTATATCACCATGGTAAATATCAGGGTGCCAGGGTACTGCTTTGGAGCATAGAGTGCTAATAGTCAGATCTTTAAGACTTTTAAGACTTAACCAAGTTTTTGTGCAGTTGTAATCAGCTTACAAATGGAAAACACACTATCAATTTGAGTATTCACTCTGAAATCTCTAAATCCATCAGTTAAAAATTCACTTTGGATTAAATATGGTTAGTTATATGAATAAGTGAGTCTTTTCAGACCTACTGTCATCATTAACCAGTCCTATAAGAGCAAAGATGTTCTACGGTCATTTGAAGCACTCTGGCAATTCCCAGCTGTGCCAGTGATTTTCTATGTAACTTTAGGCAAGTCAGAGAGTGCTTGACTATGTCAGTAGTGCAAGGGGTAGCACTATGACATAGATGGGCTCCACTGGAACAAAGAGCACAATGCAGATCCACAATTGTCTTGGAGCAGAGACTTCTGCATAAATTACCTCCACACTGAGGAGGATGTCTGTATGCACCCAGTTCTACAGGACTGTGCACAAGGCAGAAAGGGCATGGCAATGGGCAAAGTCAGAACCACACACCCCCTGTGGAAGTTCAATCCATGAAGCAGTGGGTATGTTCAAAGGATGCCCCACCCTCCGCACCGAATCCCATACAAATCAAATATTATCCATTCACAAACTATGCCAAACACTTAACTGACAAAACCCTTTATTTGAGATACTGGGAACAATGGACACAGATACAAAAGTGTCCATGTACCCATACTGTCTTAAAAAAGCACAATCTGAATATGCAAAAGGGATGATTACAAGCAAAAATCACGTATTTATATGCTTAGTTAGCTGCAGGTGATTGTGGGCACAGTTAGTCTCTCTATGAAAACTTGGCCTTTTGTGTTTCTAGCCATGATGATCCTGTCCCATAAATGCCACTCTCTTGAATTAATATTTCCATAAGCCTACTATGATAGGCAATTGGTAAGTCAACAAAAATGGCAGATCAGAGTTTTTAAATTACCCCACAGCAAGAGGAAGGGGGAGACACAGCTTCTTTTCTTTCTTTGTGGTATGTTGCATCTTTTATCTTGACATAAAATAGGAATGAGGTTCATAGTATTGGTGAATTTGCAATAAAATGCTTTTGTTATGAAATACCTTAGGTGTGCTTTAGCATAAAAGCAACCTCAAAACCCATTTATTCTGCTGCTATATACATCATCCCTTAATATAAAGCCACCTGGGGACCATTTCAACTTGTGCACTTAACTTTTCTAAGTACAATTGTCTGCAAATGTTGCATTCAGGTACCATAATTACATGCTCATTTCAGTTATGTTGTCTCATTCTTCCTCGTTGATTTACCTTTTTAGGTTTCTAGATCCCCTTTTGATAAATACTACTTTCATGTTATTTGCTTCTGGAGTATTTATTAGTTGAAAGAACTAAGGGTAATTAAATCTTTCTTCTACAGTTAGAAAAACTGCTTGGGTTTGGGACATATTATTGGGGTGAAATAAAAGGCATAACCTGCAAACGATTCCTAATAAATAGGAATTGGAGGGTTAAATTTTGATAAGAACATGCCTGTAATCAAATAATGGAAAATCTTATGTTTGAGGAGCTAACAGCAGCTTTAGCATCAGTATGCTAATACACTGCAATTCTATCTTTCAAAGATTTTTTATAGGCAGAAGGGACCATTGTGATCACCCAGTCTGATCTCCTGCATATTACACCCAAAGAACCTCATCAAATAATTTCTGCATCAAGCACATAACTTCTGTTTGAGCTATTCCATACCTTTTAGAAAAATATCTGGTTCTGATCTAAAGAAGGTAAATAGAAAATCCAACATGTTCCTAAATACATTGTTTCAATGGTTAATTACCCTCACTGTTAGATTTTTTGCCATATTTCTACTCTGAATATTTCTAGCTTCAACTTCCAACCATTAGATGTTATTATGCCATTTTCTGCTAAATTAAAGACTACTCCTCTCTCTCTTGCTCCAAACAGAAGCTTTGTACAGTAGACAGTTTGGGCCAACATTTTCCACGGATTATCTTGAACTGACCTGGGACATAAACCTAATAAGATGTTCAATCACTGGGGAGATGTCTGTCTATATGTAATTTTTTACATTTTTTTCATATAACCCCATTTCAGGTGTTAAATCTTGGATTTAGGAGTATCAGATAGAGGTATGTTTTTTTCCGAGCAATTTTGCTCCACAAATCAATTAATTACACTAATCCATGCACAATACAGAATAGGTATTTTTTCAATAATCTCTGATAGGTATGTTGTAAACAGTATGCTTTTCATTACAACTTAAAATTAATGAGATTTTCATGTTATATACATGTTTCCATACTCAACTGACTTAAAACTGGTTAAATCAAATAGGGAGAGGAGGCTTCAGTTTTTTGTGACACATGTCGAGGAAGAAAAAGGTGAATGATTCACTGAGGAAATCCACAGTGTGGTAGAGATGTAACAGCCATAAAGCCAGCTTGTGATGTCTGAGAAGTGTGTATACAAACTTAACTGAAAAATGTGGCTGTACATATTGGCCAGGTACAATATACAGTATTTGGAGTGATGTGAAATTTGTGATTGCAATAGGATATAAAAAATGGGAACGATGGATTGCTGCTCTTGCATATGTTGTATATGTGGGTTTTTTGGACTCTGAAATTCCTGTCAAACATCATCTATTTCTCATGTAATTCAAATCTCACTTAATATTGTATCTGTCTGGTTAATGAAAGAAGTGACCTGGACATCCATAATAAGACACGCTAGATTTGTAAACAATAGAAACCAGATCCATTTATGGACATACATGTTAGATAAACACTAGTGTTTTGATCCTGCTTCCACTGAAATCAATGGTAAAACTCCTATTGACTTCTATGGGAACAGGATCAAGGCCAGATTATGTTTGTCAGAAGCAAAGATGTGGAAACCATGATCAAACCTTGCAGATTTGTCAAAACAAAGAGAGGTATCTGGTATCAGCTGTGAGCAGATATGCTTTACACATACTCTGACTGATTATTCTCTTTCTTCACACAGAGTACAGATCAAAGTGCTACATGAATTGAAAAGATGTATGTAGGTATCTGGGTCTGATCCTGATCCCATGGAACTCAGTGAGGGTACATCTTCACTGCAACAAAGGACCTGTGGCATGGCCGTGGCTGGCTTAGGTCAGCTGACCTGGGCTGCAGGGCTAAAAATAGCAGTGTAGACATCTGAGCTCAGCCTGGAGTCCAGGCTCTGGGACCCTTTGGGGTAGAGGAGGGGAGCGGTCTCAGAGCCTGGGTTTCACCCTGAGCCCGAACATCTACATTGCAATTTTTAGACTCAGAGCCTGAGCCCCGCAAGCTTGACCCAGGTTCTGAGACTGGGTGTTGGGTTTTTTTTTTTTTAATTGCCATGTAGGTGTACCCTGAGAGCTTTGCTATTGACATCTGTGGGAATAAGAACAGGCCCCATGTCTTTAAATATTTCTGTTTCCTAGTGCTGAAAAAAAAATCAATTAATACATGAAAAACATTCAATTAATTAGTGCATTCATGTAAATGCCAAGTTCATGTTGACTGACAAATGTGTTCCCAGAAAAGTGACCTCTTTATTTAACTTCAGAAAATTTAATTAATTATCATGACTTGCAAATGTTTCAGAATGGAACGCAAAGTGCACCAAACTATTAAAACAAGCATAAAAGCAACCATGTTTTGTTTAATGAGTTTAAAAGGCATTCAGTGAGGACTCAAGCAGTTATTCATAATACCAAACCTAGACAACATTGACTTAATGGCTGGGAATAAAGTGCAAAGAAATAATGCACTTTGGATCTGGCAGAGCTTTATTTGAAAAGAAAAAAAAAAAAACGCTGTACAAAGATGCTGCTGCTTGTTGATTCAGTGATAAGGAAGGTTTCTCCATTTTATGACTCCAATACTCCTGAGAGAGAGAACTTTTAAAATTTTATATCTGAATGTGTCATCATCTTGCTGAGGCCTCAGGGCAAATGCAGCTCCCACATCTTAATAGAAAGTGAACAAAATGAGCATTTGAACCCCTGCTGATGTATGCAGCAAAAGTTAGATATCTGAAATTTGTAGTAGCTATGAAAAGTGATTGCAAGTCAGAAACCTGCTGTTTTCTCTTAAAACAGTGCAATAATGTGTAAATTAAACTGTATAAAGAAAGGATAACTCTACAGAGCAGCTTGAATTCTGTTTTAACAGAGATGGATTGCAGAGGAATATGTGATAATTTTATAATTTTTGACAACAAAAGTTACTATTATTTAAACAGTTTAATCTACTAAAGAATTGATTGGCCAGAATTTCCCACAGAATGGAGATGGATAGTTCACAATTAAAATAGGTTAGGTGTTAGGATATTGATATTCAGGCCTGTCTGTAATGGCCTATACTTTAAGAATTTAGGTGTATTCTTATCACTTAGCTAGTTATAGAGGTATAAAAGAAAGAATCAAAATCACTCTCTGTATGTGTAAGGGACAGTCTGAGGCTCTGTTCTTAGGCTAAGTAAGGCCTTTGGCTAAGCAGCAGAGGCAGCCATAAGCTGCGAAGTGAACGGTCACATACTCACATTCCAAACTAGTCACATGGAAATAAGGTGCTATTGGGCTGTTAGGAATACAATCCTGTCCTGATATTCCTATCACCTCCAGAGAAAGGAAAGAGCCTGTCATAACTATAAAGGGAAGGGTAACAGCTCTCCTGTGTACTGTACTATAAAATCCCTCCTGGCCAGAGACTCCAAAATCCTTTTCCCTGTAAAGGGTTAAGAAGCTCAGGTAACCTGGCTGACATCTGACCCAAAGGACCAATAAGGGGACAAGATACTTTCAAATCTTGGGGGAGGAAGGGGAAGCTTTTGTTTGTGCTCTTTGTTTGGGAAGTTGTTCGCTCTTGAGACTGAGAGGGACCAGACATCAATCCAGGTTCTCCAAATCTTTCTGAACAAGTCTCTCCTATTTCAAACTTGTAAGTAAACAGCCAGGCAAGGCGTGTTAGTTTATCTTTGTTTTCTCAACTTGTAAATGTACCTTTTGCTAGAGTGTTTATCTCTGTTTGCTGTACTTTGAACCTAAGGCTAGAGGGGGGTACTCTGAGCTCTTTAAGTTTGATTACCCTGTAAAGTTATTTTTCCATCCTGATTTTACAGAGAGGATTTTTACCTTTTTCTTTCATTAAAAGCCTTCTTTTTAAGAACCTGATTGATTTTTCCTTGTTTTTAGATCCAAGGGGGTTGGATCTTGATCCACCAGGAGTTGGTGGAAGAAAGGAGGGGGATGGTTAATTTCTCCTTGTTTTAAGATCCAAGGGGTTTGGATCTGTATTCACCAGGGAATTGGTGGAGTCTCTCTCAAGGCTACCCAGGGAAGGGAATTAGCTTTGGGATGGTGGCAGTGGACCAGATCTAAGCTGGTAGTTAAGCTTAGAAGTTTTCATGCAGGCCCCCACATTTGTACCCTAAAGTTCAAAGTGCGGAAGCAGCCTTGACAGAGCCTAAAACATGTAAAAGGAAATTTAGTTTGATAGTTTTCTGTCTGGTAAGAACTCACTTATCAATAGATACAGCTGGAAAACCCTTATGTCTGTATAGATGTAGTTGTGAAATCCTCACTTCTGTATTGTTTTGTATGTTTATTTGCATGGTATCTGTCTGGATCTGTAATTGTTTCTATCTGCTGTATAATTAATTTTATTGGGTGTAAACCAATTAAGGGGGTGGAATATAATTGGTTAAATAACCATGTTACAGTATGTTAGGATTGGTTAGTTAAATTTCAGTAAAATGATTGGTTAAGGTATAGCTAAGCAGAACTCAAGTTTTACTATATAGTCTGCAGTCAATCAGGAAGGGGGGGAATGGGAACAGGGAATGGAGGTGGGGAAATTGGAATCATGTTTTGCTATGGGGGAATGGGAACAGGGAATGGGAACAGGGATGGCTCTGTGGTGTAAGAGCTGGGAAGGGGGACACTGAGGAAGGAAACTGGAATCATGCTTGCTGGAAGTTCACCCCAATAAACATCGAATTGTTTGCGCCTTTGGACTTCGGGTATTGTTGCTCTCTGTTCATGCGAGAAGGACTGGGGAAGTGAGAGGGTGAAGGAATAAGCCCCCTAACAGTTAGCAACGTCTGTACCTGTATGTAGGAGCAAGGTCAATGGATCTGCCACAACATGGATCCACTGTGCATCCCTCCCCTGAGAGAGCAGGCACACAGACAGCTGCATTAGTAGGCACCCAAGTTTTCAGTTTGGGATCTAGAGTAGCTTTACTGACATACCTGAACCAGGGATGCAGGATTTTCACAGCTAAAGTAAAATCAAGTTACATAAAAAGAACAGAAGCATGACTTGTGAGAAGATTTCAGTTAACAGTATTGTGTTAATAGGAAGTTTAAATAGTTGGCTGTCATTGTGGTCTTTCAGTCACAATGAAGAATCAGATTTCATGATGTACATGACAGAGCCACAGGCCTCATTTTCAAAGCTGTAATAAGAGCAGCCATGCTGGGTCAGACCAGTGCTCCATCTAGCCCAGTGTCAGATGCTTCAGAGGGAATGAACAGAACAGAGCAACTTCACCAAGGGGCTGATCCAAGACCTCACGCTGATTTCGGTGGGTTTTCAATCAGATGCCCAAGTTCACAAATAGTGTCAGTGATAGATAAAGGATTAGAAACCACAAGTCCTGGCTTCAAATTCTGTCTTGTGGCTACTAGATCACTCTTCCTCCTTCTAGGGACACCATTGCTCTAGGATGGACATTGGTCTATCATCCACAGATCAGAATGGTAAAAACTTTAAGATGGATCAGACTGTTGAAGCACTTGGGACATAAACTTTGTCACATGCTCAATGATAATTTCTGAGAGGAGCCCCCCTCCCAAAAAAGATCAGAAGCAGCACCCACATGAGGGTGGAAGCAAAAGTGTTCTGCAAAGGAACAATCTCTGGGTATCTTGTGGCATAGTTGACTAGTAATAAAAAAATTGTGGCCCCAGCCACTTTTCTCTAGAGGCTACGATATCAATCTCCACCATCTCAAATGGGTTTCTTGGAATGGGAGGGGAATTAAGGGACCACAGCCTCATCCCTTAGGGGTTACCTCTTGGCAGTCTGCTACAAAAATCTGCTACTTCCCGAAATATACTTGGCCAACAGAATCAGGACAGCAGTCTTTCAACCATCTATTCCTTATGCAGAGGTTCGGCCATCAAGATGGAATGTGCTGTCTCAAAAGTTCTCAATGAGCAGATTTGGGAACCAGGAGCTGGTCTCCAGGCTCTTCTTTGTGAGGTTTTCTCCACCAGCTACAGAATTTTATGCAACTCAGAATGGAGTGTTCCAAAGGGGCTTCCCCAATGAGTGTGTGGCTACCTCCTTGAAACACTTGAAGGGTCTGATCTTCGTGCTGATCAGTGATCATGTCAAAAGTATCATCAAGTCTAGTACAGGTAGGGTTTCTGTCTTACTTGTGAGTGGAGGTCTTCTTTCCAGGACAGACTGTCTCCAGGCCCCGTGGGTACACCTCCAGCACAGGCCCATGACTGACTTGACCCTTGAGAGTTGTCTGGGTTAAAAGGCATAGAGTTTCTCTTCAGGAGCATGGGGCAGTGCCTCCAGTCACAACCAAAGATAACAGGCCAGGGAAGGTTCTTTGCAACACCCTCCAGAGGCATTCCAGCTGGTTGGCTACTTGTAAGATAATAGAACCAGTCAGCTAAGTGTATCTTTCCCCGTGTATGGAGGGGATTTGGAATGTTCAGTTGGATTTGAGTGCTTTGGGTGGGAGCAGGTTTGGCTAAGGAGTGTTTGGCCACAGCCAGAGTCCATTAACCAGGCTATCTTCATGGGAACAAGGAAGGGTTTTATGGTCTTTGGAGGGTTTGAGGTCTTACCTGATGGTCAATCCTAGATAATCACATTCCATCACAGGGCACTCTCGCTGTGTATGTCCTGACTGCCCACAACAATAACTTATGACTGGTCCTTCTTGAACAATTGATGACCCCTGAGGAGTCTCAGAGTGCCACACACTTGAGATCCCCTGGAAGGTAGGGGCTCTGTCTCTCAAGAGGTACCAGTACTTCAGCTGCCTTTGTGTCCCTGGGGCACTGAAACCCGGCACAGCTCCAACAACCCCAAACTTACGCTGGGAGCATGGAGCTCTCCCAACTCCCAAATCCTTTGCCTCCAAAACCTCTCCCTCTGTGGCCTCTGCAACGATTGCTGGATGGAACTGACAGATCCAGGTTTGTACTGCTACAGGGAGAATTTGTAAATACTGTTCTGAAACAATGTCACACACTGTCTTGGTTCCTGGGGACAGTCAGCCAGTAGACAAATTGTGGAGCCATTGAAGGACTGCCTAAGGGCAGCTCCTTTTTGGAAGTGGTGCCTTATGAAACTTCCTAAGATAAACCACTGAGGAGAGTCCAAACCAATCCAATAAAACAGCCTTCAGGGTGGACTAGGACTGGGCTTCATCTGCACTTAGAGCCCTATAAACAGCCTGACCCTCCCTGTTCGATTGGGATGAGCTGGGTGGCCAAGGACCGCCTCTCCCAGCTAGTGGTGGTTGTCACCCACCAAAAAAGTTGTCAAGAAGGCTTCAGGGCATCAGAGTTAGTCAGTTTGGTTAAGGTGGGTCCTGGGAGGGCCTAGGCAGAGAACACCCTCATGGGAATGCTCAGTGAACCTTGCCCAAGCAGCCTGGCCATCTTGGCTGGAAATGCCATTGCCATTCCTGTTCAGCCTGCTGGGACTTCGGTATGCACTCCTGGGTGGCTAGCAAGGCCTCCTGGAACTGATGAGTTTGCTCCTTTACAGCTTTACAGCCTGTTGTTGCCGTATCATTAATCACAAGATTTTGTCCATGGTCCCCTTAGAGGAGAAGCAGTCAAGTCCATGTTCAGCCAGGAAAATGTAGGAGGATGAGAAGAGGGTGATCTGTGTCCCCCCCAGCCAATCCCATCACATCAGCCCACAGCCTGTTTGGGTCCCCAATCTTACTTAAAAGAGGAAATGCCTCAATCACACAGAATCCCAAAAATCTGTCCCAGACCATGGTTCTTACCACAGAGCCTGGGAAAGTGAAAGGTGTTCTTTCATAGAGTCTCTCTGTGCTACCCTGTCACAAAGGTTTTGGGTCATCAGAGTTAGTCAGTTTAGTTAGGGTGACTCCTTTCAGCTTCTCAGTCTCTGTCCGCTCCCCACACTGCTTCAGCTCTGTTATAAACAAGCAGCTACTTAAGGTTCCTTCCCTGTGCCCTGTGTCTTTGGTTAGCTCATGTAGCAAGCCTGCTCCAGAATTCAAGTCTCCTGTAGGGCAGCTCATTCACTCCTTTGCCCCCTCACAATTGTATAACAGATGTTTTTTACTGGATGTACATCCTGTGTTCATAGCTGTTAAAAACTTAACTGGTTAAAACACAGTGCAGTTAATTAACTACGTTAAAAAATAAAAACGTTTTCATAACCTCTATATTTTAGAGGCTTATTTATTATTCAAAATCCTTTGACCTTAGTAATCATCTGGATTTTCCTAACTGGTGAGTTTTTTACGTATTTTTATTTTATCTGAATTGAAGTCTAAAATGGATGTGAGAATTACCATGCAAATGACTGCTGTATTTTTATTTTTTTTGGTGCATTTATTCTTTCCTCTTGCCCCTTTCCCCCCCATATAGCAACAACAAAATTAATAAGGATGGTAGTGAAATATCTCACTGTTTTTCTTTATTCATCCTGATTGTGTGAAAATATAATTTTTTCATGAATAAATTTTCACATTTCATTGAACAACTAGTGATACTGATGACAACAAGTACAATTAGATCACTGTCTCCCATAAAACTGAAAAAAATGTCAGGATTACATGTTCCTTTTTAAGGGCTTTCTTTCATTGACAATCAGTCTCATATCCCTTTTTTTAATGGAATACTATTGTTGAAAATATCTGCAAGGTAAACAGCTTAATAGTAGATGATCAGATGCTGTATGTAGGGGAAAATAAACATGTAAAAAATAGATTGGCCACAGGGGTGATGGGTAAAAAGGAAAATATCTTAAATATATTTCTTAGAAATATTCTTTCTTACTTTTAAAGTTATTTGCCAGTGCATATGCGTGTTTAGTATGAGAAACTTTGTAAGTAAGATGGAGAGAGGACACCCTCATGAAATATATATAAAGTTGAAGTTGGACAGGGCCCTTCATGCATGTGTTTTCACTAAAGCATCTTGTAAAGTTTTACTCTCAGACTGCTACCAGGATAAATTAAGCAGATTGCTAAAGGAGTATGCTTACTGCTTGGCTGTTCTTCTACTGCCTATGGCAGTTGATATGATGAGGAAATAATTGTTTGATTTATTTACTTATCTACACAGCTTATGGGTGGTAGTGTGTATTTGGCCATGACATTTTTCTTAATTAATTCCTGTAACAGAATAGAATATTACTTCATTAAATACTCACCAACTCTGACAGTGGATAACTATGATCATTATATAGCATTTGTCATCTTCCGCAGTGTAAAGTGATACAGCAGTTGCGTACAGCTGTAGGATAAATATTTAACAAAGAAAACACTTGTGGATTATGTGCCCAGTTAAAGTCTTTAGGAGGTAGGGTTTACGCCTCTAAAAATGGCAAAATGAGATCCTGTCCATCTCAGAGGAGGAAGTCCAGTGTTAAGGAAGCTATGCTGAAACCTCCTATATATGACCAGCTGCAATTATTTCAAAATGACGATTTTTTTGCAGACGTGGGACCAGATCCAAGCCTACTAAATGTCAAAATGAGTTTTTCCATTAACTTTGCATCAGACCATGATCTCTGATGATGATGCCTCTGATATTTGCTTGTTTAACAGTATTTAGAATCACCTTAATATATCAATGGAACAGAGAAGAACTCAGATATCTAACTCAGGATTCTGTTCTCCAGTTATAAAATTGTGCAGTAAATGTGAGCCTGGATTGTAGAAGCAAATAGATTAAAATCCAGTCATCTCTCTGATTGTGACGTCAAGAGTGAATGAAAAATGGTAGTAGTCCAAATATATGTCCCTAGACATATGAGTGAAGTTTTATGAATAAGGCCTCATTTACAGCAGAGAGACACTAAGCCTGTATTAGGCACAACAGAACAAAATACGTGAGGACAATTGACCTGAACACATGCGGTAGATTGTAATGCGCTGAAGAATTTGAAAATGCAAAATAATGTCAAATAATAATAAACAGAATCCTATAAGGACTATCAAATGTACAAGAGGTTATAGAAAATAATAGAATATTTCAATGTAGGTCTTGTACTTACAAAAAAGGGTTTTGCAATAGCAGATAAAGCTAAGTTACTTACTGCTAATTATTATTTCTATATAATATTTATGGCCTTATCCCCATACAGTATTCTCCCCATACAATGCACAAGAAGCCTGCATGTGCCTAACTCATGTCTGTGGATTCCCCTTTGTGAATCTAGTCCTAAGGCCCTGATCCTCAAAAGTATTTAGGTGCCAAACTCCCATTGAAATGTATTGGAGTTAGGCATCTACGTACCTTTGAGGAATTGGGCCTAAATCACTTTTGAAAATGGGACTTAGACTTATAAGTTAGTTGAGTACTTTTAAACATTTTACCTATTGGCTTTGTTTGCAGAGCCTTACAGGCAACAACACGATTGTTGAGAGGAGAGACAGTGTCAAACACGGGGGGAAATAGAGAAGCAGGATAAAACTTACAGCACTGAGGTCATATGGGTGTTTTGATTAGAGTGAATGTGTCTTGAGGATTATTGTCATAGGATGAGCTGGCCCTTTAAGGGCGAAGGGCTCCAGGGCTCAGCATCAGCTGTGCCATGTTTAGCCTGTCTCCCCAGTTGGAGTGTATGTGTAGAAAGCCACAGGATGTGACTAGGAACCTGGCCTGCTGGAGAATATAAATTGCAACCTGAGGTTTTTTCAACTTCTTGTCAACTGTTTGAAATGGGCCACTCTCATTACCACTACAAAAGTGATTTTTCCGCCCTTGGTATTCTGTTTCCCCAACAGCCAGGATATGTTTATCTCCCTGGACCTGGAACCAGTAACCTCCGAACTCACCCAAGGCGTGCTCCAAGACCCTGAGGGCACACAAGGGACCTCTGGTGAGTGTACCTTTGTAAATATTACACATGGTTTAAAAGCAAGCATGTTTAATGATTAATGATTAATTTGCCCTGGCAATCGCAGCCAGTACAGCTACTGGAAAAGTCTGTTAACATGTATGGGGATGGAGCGGAAATCCTCCAGGGACATCTCCAGAAAGCTGTCCTTCATGTACTCCCAAAGCCTTTGCAAAAGGTTTCTGGGGAGGTCTGTCTTATCCTGTCCACCGTGGTATGACACTTTATCACGCCAGGCCAGTAGCACGTAGTCTGGAATCATTGCATAACAAAGTATGGCAGCATATGGTCCCGGTGTTTGCTGGCATGCAGACAACATCCATTCCTTATCTCTCTTTGTTATCCTCAGGAGAGTGATATCATTCACGGTCACCTGGTTGAAATGGGGTGATTTTATTAAGGGGACATTCAGAGGTGCCCGTTCCTGCTCGGCTGAACAGAAATGTTCCCCGCTGTTAGCCACGCGGTGGGGGGGAAGGGGTGAAGTGATCATCCCAGAGAATTATGTGTGTGTGTTGGGGGGGTAGTTGGGTTTGTGCTGCATGTTAACCCGGAAACCGCAGCCCCACCTTTTACATTGCAAACCCATTTTAAATGGCCAACCCAACGGGTGCTTGGTATGGGGAATGAGGGCGCTACTGTTTGAAACCATTCCCACATGTTAAGAAGGTTAAAAAAGCCAAAAGGCTGTGGCTTACCATGGCTGCCTGCAAGCCGAAATCTGTTGCCTGGCACTGCGTGAGTGATCTCTCACACCAAACCAGCAGGCCCTCAACATAAGAGGAAAAATGTGACCTTGTAAAGAAAGCACATGTGTTGTATAATGTGAACAGCAAAATTTGATGTGAAAGAGTGTACCCATTATGCTCTAAAATGTGTCTTTTTTAACCACCTCTCCCTTCTCCTCCACCAGCTGCAAATGTTTCTCCTTCACAGAGACTAGTGAAGATTAGAAGGAGAAAACGGCGGACTCGGGATGATATGTTCTTGGAGCTCCAGATGTCCTCCCATGCTGACAGAGCACAGCAGAATGTGTGGAGGCAATCAATGTCAGAGTGCAAAAAAGCACAATATGAACGAGAGGAGATGTGGCAGGCTGAATCACGGGCTGAAGAGAGCAAGTGACTGGCTGAAGAGGATAGGTGGCGTCAGCTTCCTGACAGAAGGCAAGAGTCGATGCTCCGGCTGCTGGAGCATCAAACTGATATGCTCCAGCGTATGGTTTAGCTGCAGGAAAGGCAGCAGGAGCAGAGACCGCCACTACAGCCCCTGTGTAACCAACAGCCCTCCTCCCCAAGTTCCAAAGCCTCCTCACCCAGACGCCCAAGAACGCGGTGCAGGGGGCCTCCGGCCACCCAGTCACTCTACGCCAGATGATTGCCCGAGCATCAGAAGACTGGCCTTCAATAAGTGTTAAAGTTTTAATGTTTTAAACTGCAGTGTGTCCTTTTTCTTCCCTCCTCCCCCACCCCTCCCGGGCTAACTTGGCAGTTATCCCCCTAGTTGTGTGATGAATTAATAAAGAATGCATGAATGTGAAGTAACAATGACTTTATTGCCTCTGCAAGCGGTGCTCGAAGGGGGGAGGGGAGGGTGGTTAATTTACAGGGAAGTAGAGTGAACCGGAGGGGGGGTGGAGGGTTCATCAAGGAGAAACAAACAGAAATTTCACACCGTAGCCTGGCCAGTCACGAAACTTGTTTTCAAAGCTTCTCTGATGCGCACCTCGCCCTGCTGTACTCTTCTACTCTTCTAACCGCCCTAGTGTCTGGCTGCGCGTAATCAGCGGCTAGGTGATTTGCCTCAACCTCCCACCCCGCCATAAATATCTCCCCCTTACTCTCACAGATAACGTGGAGCGCACAGCAAGCAGCAATAACAATGGGAATATTGGCTTCGCTGAGGTCTATCCGAGTCAGTAAACTGCGCCAGCGCGCTTTTAAACATCCAGATGCACATTCCACCACCATTCGGCACTTGCTCAGCCTATAGTTGAACAGGTCCTGACTACTGTTCAGGCTGCCTGTGTACGGCTTCATGAGCCATGGCATTAAGGGGTAGGCTGGGTCCCCAAGGATAACTATAGGCATTTCAACATCCCCAATGGTTATTTTCTGGTCCGGGAAGAAAGTCCCTTCCTCCAGCTTTTGAAACAGACCAGAGTTTCTGAAGACGCGAGAATCATGTACCTTTCCCTGCCATCCCACATTGATGTTAGTGAAACGTCCCTTGTGATCCACCAGGGCTTGCAGCAGCATTGAAAAGTACCCCTTGCGGTTTATGTACACGGTGGCTTGGTGCTCCGGTGACAAGATAGGGATCTGAGTTCCGTCTATCGCCCCACCACAGTTTAGGAATCCCATTGCAGCAAAGCCATCCACTATGACCAGTATGTTTCCCAGAGTCATTACCCTTGATATCAGCAGGTCTTTGATTTCTTTGGCTACTTGGATCACAGCAGCTCCCACAGTAGATTTGCCCACTCCAAATTGATTCCCGACTGAGCGGTAGCTGTCTGGCGTTGCAAGCTTCCACAGGGCTATCACCACTCGCTTCTCAATTGTGAGGGCTTCTCTCATCCTGGTATTCTGGTGCTTCAGGGCAGGGGAAAGCAAGTCACAAAGTTCCATGAAAGTGCCCTTACGCATGTGAAAGTTTCGCAGCCACTGGGAATCATCCCACACCTGCAACACGATGTGGTCCCACCAGTCTGTGCTTGTTTCCCGGGCCCAGAATCGGTGTTCCACGCCATGAACCTGCCCCAGTAACACCATGATTTGCACATTGCTGGGGCCTGGACTTTGTGAGAGGTCTATGTCCATGTCAATTTCCTCATCACTCTCGTCGCCGCGCTGCAATTGCTTCAATTGCCTCCTCGCCTAGTTTTGCTTTGGCATGTTCTGGCTCTTCATATACTCCAGGACAATGCGTGTGGTGTTCATAGTGCTCATAATTGCCGCGGTGATCTGAGCGGGCTCCATGATCCCAGTGCTATGGTGTCTGGGCTGAAAAAAGGCGCGAAACTATTGTCTGACGGAGGGAGGGAGGGAGGGGCGAGTGACGACATGGCTTACAGGGAATTAAAATCAAGAAAGGTGGCTGTGCATCAGGGAGAAACACAAACAACTGTCACACAGAATGGCCCACCCAAAGATTGAACTCAAAACCCTGGGTTTAGCAGGCTGTTGATTTCACGGAGGGAGAGGGAAGCAAATGAATACAGAACAAATCTGGTCCATCTATTTTTTACATCTTAAGCTGGCAGCAGACAGTGCAGCGTGACTGATAGCCATCGGCATCTTCTGGGTGCTTGGCAGAAGATGCTGTACTACGACTGCTAGCCATCATCATCAAGACGGTTCAATAGGACTGCCAGCAGGACTGAGTCTCCAGGAGACAAAACATGTCTGTCCAGCTGCCTCTGATCGAACTCACTGAGGAATATGACGATGACGGATATCAATTGTAATACACCATCTACTGCCAAAAGGCAAGGAGCTGCTGCTGTATAGCAATGCAGCCCCACGTCTTCCAGCACCCAGATAGTCGATGACAGCTACCAGTCATACTGCACCGTCTATTGCCAAAAGGCAATTAGCTATTGCTGTGTAGCAATGCAGTACCACGTCTGCGGGCACCCAGATGACATATGGTGATGGTGAACTGAGCTGAGCTGAGTGGGCTCCATGCTTGCCGTGGTATGTTGTCTGCACAGGTAACCCAGGTAAAAAGGCACGAATCGATTGTCTGCCGTTGCTCTGACGGAAGGGGAGGGGCCTGACGACATGTACCCAACCCCCCCCGCGACACTGTTTTTGCATCATCAGGCATTGGGATCTCAACCCAGAATGCCAATGGGCAGCGGAGACTGTGGGAACTGTGGGATAGCTACCGACAGTGCAATGCTCCGGAAGTCGACGCTAGCCTCGGTACTGTGGACACGGTCCACCGACTTAATGCACTTAGAGCATTTTATGTGGGAACACACACAACCGACTGTATAAAACCGATTTCTATAAAACCGGCTTCTATAAATTCGACCTAATTTCATAGTGTAGACATACTCTGAGATACATGTACCTTAAACTACTCTCTACTATCTTTCAAAGATAAAAATAAATTAACATAACTTTTGTTATTGACAAATCAAATATGTCCTTACTTCCATAGCTGGCACAACAAACTTCAAACAAATCTTCCTTAGACCCTCATTCTGAACACTTCCTTGTTTTCTCTCTCTCTAGTGTGTAAGAGCAGACACCTATTCCTGTGATAAATAGGAGGCAACACATGAAGCTAATTTTCTCTAAACCAAAGAGCACAATTAAGAAACCTGAGTGACAATTAATAACAATTAGTACTAAAGGAAAGTAATCTTCCATTTGCATTACTAATTAAACATCATGAACTGAATATAAAGTAAATGTTCCTAATTTAAAATATTTCATCAAGTTGTTAGAATATTTATACAAACAAAGGGCCAATTCTGCTGACACAAACAAAATTCAGTAGATTTGAACTGTTAGTCCAATTGTATAATAGATCAGTGTAAATGAGAGAAGAATTTAACTGATATTGAATTAGGCAAAATACTAAATATTCAATATCTCATAAGAGGGAGGGGAAGCATACACTACAACAGGGGTCGGCAATGTTTGGCACACGGCTCGCCAGGGTAAGCACCCTGGTGGGCCGTGCCAGTTTATTTACCTGCTGACGCGGCAGGTTCGGCCGATCGCGCCCCCCACTGGTTGCGGTTCACCTTCCTGAGCCAATGGGGGAGGCGAGAAGCGGCACAGGCGAAGGATGTGCTGGCCGCGGCTTCACGCCACCCCCATTGGCCCGGGACGGCGAACCGTGGCCAGTGTGGGCCGCGATCGGCCGAACCTGCCCCGTCAGCAGGTAAATAAACTGGCCCAGCCCGCCAGGGTGCTTACCCTGGCGAGCCGTGTGCCAAACATTGCCGACGCCTTCACTAGAACCTCAGAGTTACAAACACCAGAGTTACAAACTGACCAGTCAATCACACAACACATTTGGAACCAGAAGTACACAATCAGGCATCAGCAGAGACCAAAAAACAAACAAAACAGAAAAGTATTGTTAAACATAAACCCCTTAAATAAAGGAAATAAGCATTTTTCTTCTTCATAGTAAAGTTTCAAAGCTATATTAAGTCAATGTTCTGTTGTACACTTTTGAAAGAACAGCCATAACGTTTTGTTCACAGTTCCGAACAACCTCCATTCCTGACATGCCTATAACTCTGAGGTTCTGCTGTACTAATACAAAAAAAAAAATCACTTCTATTTAGATATAACTGTCACCGTATGCCCAATACAGGATTGATTTACAATTGCACTGAATGCCGTCAGCGTATATTGGCTTCAACAGAAGCTAGGGGTGCTTAGCACTCTTTAAAATTAGTCTCTAATCAACAACACTAGTGATAACATAAATACTCCTAGCAGTTATATAAATTATAAAGTTCATGAGGTATAATGGATTAAATTCAGAAAGGGGATAGGAGTTAAATATTGCAACTCCTAGGTATCCTGACTCCTGGTGGAATTGACAGCACTGAATTAAGCACCAGAGTTTCTGTACAAAGCATGGGAGAGTTAGGCACCTAAGAAAGGGATTCACAAAGCCAGCAAGCTGAGCTGGAAGCTCCCTATGCTAGCCAGTAGGAAATTCTGTGGAGAGAAGTGTGACCTAATCTCTGACTCTCTCACATGGATTTAAGGACCTACCTCCTGCTCAGAGAGAAGCACCTCCCTACACTCAAGTTTGACAGCTGTAAACCTCCTCCTGGAGTTAGTCACATAAGACAGGCCAAACCTTTCTTTCAAAAAAGCAAGGAGTGATCAGTGGGCCCATCTATCTCTCCTGCTAAAGCTATTCTACTTAAATATGCATTGGCCAGAGAGAGAATGTGACTCTGTAGCCCAGTGGCTACAGATCTTTGTTCCAGCCCCTGCTTCAATTAGTATTAAAGTATTTTATATGCAGTGCAACAGCTTCAGCTGGAGACATTGAAACTCACCCTGATCCTAACGAAAGGGACTGCATCTCTGTTGGACATGAAATGAACACTTTATATTTTTCACAGGCTGACATACTACAAGATTCTAGTTATACTATAAGTAATGCTGTGCTTCCTTCCCAGTAAATATACTTCACCTAACTGACTTTACAGACATGCCCCTAGGAAGTGCTAACAACTTTATAAGGCTGTCAGGAGTCTGCTAACTAATAGGAGTAGCATTTGTTGTAAAAAATGACAACAGGAGAGAAACATGATTAATAGAGGCATGCAAATATATGCTGTAAAAAGAAGTCCTTAAAGACCATAGCTGGTACTGTATGGTTGTCAGACTTAACCTTCTCTTTCATTAAGATAAATCTTTAAAGTTAATGAGTTTTTTCCTAACACAAATATATAAATAAGGTGTGTGCTTTTTTTAAGCACCACGTGTGTCCCTCACTTCCATTATCCTCTTATTTGTTTGCTGCTCATTTCTATAATGTATGTGTTTATACAATGTCTTGCAGAATGGAGCCCTGATCCCAAGTGGGGTCTTAGCGCATTACTACCATAGAAATCAATTATAATCTGCCACAATCATCTCCAAAACCCTTATTCAGAGCCATTTTGATGCCAGTGCAAGAAGTCTAAATGATTTATGTCCACTTATATATAAATTAGTAATGCCTAATTTTAAAATCAGTTAACATGCTGTATCTATTAATCTTCCACAAATGAATATTGGCCATTGGAAAAACATAATCTCAATATAGTGTAAACTGTCTTTTTAAGTGCTGCTTTTACTAAATGAAATTGTCCAACTTTTATCAGTCCATTTACAAGCACAAATCCCATAGGCATGTTTTACTGTAGTTGTCAATATCACTGCCTCCATAAATCACAATGATGGATCCCCCCCATAATTTTATGCTGCTGTGCATCAGGTGACAAGTCCCTGATTTAACCTTCCATTTGCAGCACCAAGCTTTGTTCATTCTTGTTCCATACATAAACTTTCTCAAACATGCAAGCTATGACTGGCAATAACTTATGAAAAATTTACTTGATAAAACTATTTAGCAACATGTTCTTATGAAAATATTTTATGTGTGCCTAACTGCAACTTTTAGGCTCCACCTGTAGATTTATTCTAGCCTTTGATAGTACTAAAATATCACTGAGGAAATAGCCCAAATTATTTTTTTTTCTAGATTAGCGGGCTAATAAAAATGTTCTTATAAAGCTGAAAAGTGATTCTGCATCAGAATAGAAAACTATTTCTCACTCCATTAGAGACCTGATTTTTATTGTCAGTAGGGCTGGTCAAAAATTATCCATTAGAACTTTCTTCCAGAAAATGGGGTTTTCCTCAAACTCTTGTCACTAAAACCTCAGTTCCAAATGAAACCTTATTGTCAAAAGGAAGCTTTTGGTTTTCTGTTGAAAAAGCAAAACTTTTCATGGAATATTTAGATGAAAACAAGAAAAAAAATGTTTTGAGATGCTCCCCCACACACACACAACTGTCCTGCCATCTTCTGACCAGGTCTATTGTCACACAAAAGGCGCTACATTTCCTTTAAACTTCAAAAGGCACTTATCCTCCTTGATACAACAATTCACCTTTTAAAATTTAGATTGTTGTTAACTTCGCTTCCCTCTTTTTCCCTTCTCACCTCTCCGCCCTGAGTTTAGGACTTTAATTGCCGAATTCAAACTTCTGTATCCTTGTGGGTATCATTTTGTGTTTATGCTTGACAGTCCTATATTTTCTATATTCAGATAGAGCTGGTCAGAGTATTCATAGTAAATAATAGGTGCCTGACTTCTTTGTAAACTACGTTTGATGACCACATTTATGTATTACTTGTTCTTGATACACAATGTCTAAAAACATTTGGGCATATTGGTTTTCACAAAGTGTTCACCCCTTTGAGAATATAAATTTACATTCACTGTTTAGTCATATAGTATAATTTCTGTTCTCTGACTATAACCTTTATAAATGTATGCAGTGACTGCAGAACCCACTGAGGCTTTGCTTTTCTCAAAAAGAAGGCTGGGGGGAGCACGTTAAACAGAATGAGTGAGCTCAAAATAAGGATGCCTAGGGAGTATGATAACATTTAGAAAAAAATCCTGCAAAGTCTGGGTGGGGCAAAAAGTGAAGATGTAATGGACTATAGGAACCTATGAAAGTTGGGGGGGTGGCAACTGTCTCCCCACGAGCTCCATAGCAAATGAACCCCCTGTCAAAGAGGGATTGATCCTAGACCCTGCCCTACAGCAATATCTGGGCTTGTTCATGTTCTGGGGCTGGAATGTGTGCAACAGCATTTCTGCTGTTTGAGGATCTCCTTCCTCCCCTCTTTACCTTTGTGATTTTACCAAGTGATCATTTGTTTTGTTGTCTGCCTTTTTGGTTTTCCTCTTAACAACGAATCTCCTGTAAAATACATACAAAGTCAGTACATGTAGGGTGATCACGCACACAGTTCCCAAGTATGATCATATGTAAATAACTATATTTACATGAATATTTATGTATTCATTATTTTATTTGGATTTTTATTAGTCTACAAGAAAGTGTGCTCAACCAGTGCTGTGGGTTCTTTTGACAATCTCTGAAACTATGCTAACAAATAGTTCCTCCAAAAAAGTCTCTTTGCATCTTAATTCCTCATCTCTAAAAGAGAGAATACTTCCTATCCTTTTTGCCCATTTTACCTGTTTAAGACAGTAAATTCTTTGGGCAGGGACTGTCCCTTACTATGTCCATGCACACTATCTTTCTAGCACAGTAGGCCTCTGTCATAAACAGATAGTTAAGGGTTAATACCTCTTTTACCCGTAAAGGGCTAAGAAGTTCACCTAGCCTAGCTGACACCTGACCAGAGGAACCAATGCGGGGGACAAAATGTTTCAGATGGAAGGAGGGAAGTTCCCTTTGTCTGGGTCAGTTTCAGTTTTGGCCGGAGTGGAAAAGATCAAGGAATCAGCCTCTTATCAGAGTAGTGAGTATTAGAAAAGGAATAAATAGGTTTTGTTTATTTTCTTTTTGTAACTTGTCTTGGCATTAAGGGGTTAATCAAATAGGGTATTCTTTTGTGTACTAAGTTTTTGCCCAGGGGAACATCCTCTGTGTTTTGAATCTGTTGTCTGTGAGAGTAGCTGGTATGCTAATCTCTCCCAGAGGTTTGTCTTTCACCTTTCTTTTCTTTAATTAAAAGCCTTTTATTTAAGAACCTGATTGATTTTTCCTTGTTTTTAGATCCAAGGGGATTGGATCTGGACTCACCAGGGATTAGTGGGGAGAAAAGGGGGGTGGATGAGTAATTCCTTGTTTTAAGATCCAAGGGGTTTGGATCGTTGTTCACCAGGGAATTGATGGAGGAGTCTCTCAAGGCTACCCAGGGAGGGAAAGGTTTTTTGGGGGAAGACAGAGTTTCCCAAATGACTCAAACTATTTGGGTGGTGGCAGCAAGACCAGATCTAAGCTGGTAATTGAGCTTAGGGGTACACATGCAGGTCCCCATATCTGTACTCTAAAGTCCAGAGTGGGGGTGAAACCTATGACAGCCTCTGATCTCAGTTGGTGCCCCTAGATGCTATTGCAATACAGAAAATACCAATCAGCCAAATGTTGATGCAAAAGTGAACCTGAAAGGGTGTGAACATGATCTGCTGAATCACAAATTCAATTTAGTGAACATGTTTGTGAATACCTTTTTCTGTTACCTGGTCTATTTCAACAAAATAGAGACCAAAATGTGAAAAAAACCCTGCTAATAAATATTCTTTTACTAGAGACCTGGTTCCAGAGCTGCTAGATCATGTTAAAAATTGTACTGAGGTGTTTTGTATATTGGATGACAAGACAAAAACAAACAAAGCTTGACTACATCTGCTTCATCTTGAGATTCTGGTCATCTGTCCAACATGCTTGGGCATATTTAGCAGCAGATATCAGCAGTCACTACAATCTTTGCATTGCTAAACTGAAATTAAACCAAGAGAAAATCAACTATACAAAACTAAAAATGGAATACTGTGAGAAATTCCAGCATGACCTAGCAGATCTCACGCACTTCCACAGGTAGAGGAAAGTGAGAGAGACTGGACCTGAAAAAAGAGGCAATGCTCAGAAACAACATAACAGTCACAGATGGCTATCAACATATAGCAAGGATTGGATAAGCTAAGAAACATGGTGTCTTCTTGAGGAAAGGAAAGTACAGAAAAGAAAACCATTGAATTGTAAAACCAATAAAATATTGGAAAAAGCAAAGGAATACAAGAAAGTACAGCAATGCAAGGAAAGAAATCTTGAAGACCAAGCAGCTGAAACCACTGCTATGATGGAAAACCACAGAGCCATTTACCAAGTGACTAAAATGCTGTATGAAAATTTCAAAACAGGAAATGGGCCAATAAAAAGCCCATGGAAAAATAATAGAATCCTAGCACAGAAATGGAGGGATCTCGAAAGATCATGAAGTCCAGTACCGTGCATTGAGGCAATACAAAGTAAACCTCCTAAACCATCCCTGATAGGTGTCTCATCTAACCTGTTCTTAAAAACCTCCAATGAAGGGGATTCCACAACCTCCTGTGGAAGTCTGTTCCAGAGATTAGCTATCTTTATAGTTAGACACTTTACTAATATCTAACCTAAATGTCCATTGCTGAAGATCAAGCCAATTACTACTTGTACTAGTTGTCCTGTCTTTAATGGACATGGAGAACAATTTGATCACTACACTCTTTATAACATATGAACACTGTTATCTGGTCTCTTTCCCCCCTTCCCACCCCACTATTGTCTTTTGTCAAGACTAAAAATGTCCAGTTTTTAATCTTTTATCATAGGTCAGGTTTTCTGAACCTTTCATTATTGTTGTTGCTCTCATGGATTCTCTCCAATTTGTCCATAACTTTCTAAAGTGTGGCACCCAAAACTGGACACAGTACTCCAGCTGAGGCCTCTGCAGTGCCAAGTAGAGCAGAACAGTTACCTCCTGTGTCTTAGAAAGGCACTCCTCTTAAAACACCCTAGGTTCCCCACCCCCCGCAACTGCATTGTATTATTGGCTCATATTCAATTTGTAGTCCACTATAACCCCCAGATCTGTATCCACAATTCTTATAAGCATATTCTTCACTCTATTATCCAAGCCATTAATGAAAAAAATGAATAGTACCTGACCTAGGACATCCCCCTGCAGGACCCCAGGAGTTACCACCTCCCACTTTGACAGCAAACCATTGATAAAAACTCTTTGAGAATAATCTTTCAAAAAGATGTGCACCACCTTGTACTAACTTCATCTAGGTCATATTTCTCTAGCTTGCTTATGGAAGGTCATGTAGGCCTGTGTCAAAAACTTTACTAAAGTCAAGATTATATTATAGCTACATCTTACGCTCACCCCCCCCCCCATCCACCAGGCCAGTAACCCTGTCAAACAGGGAAATTAGGTTGTTTTGGCATGATTTGACCTTGACAAATCCATGTTGGCTATCACTTATAACCTTGTCTTCTAGGTGCTTAAAAATGATTGTTTGTTACCTGGAAAGACACTGGACCATATTATCAAAGTTAGGCTGACTGGTCTAGAATTCTCCATCTCTTCTTTGTTCCCCCTTTTTAACTATAAGTACTATATTTTCCCTTCTCCAGTACATGATTTTTTGACAATAATCACTTATGTTCTGAGATTATTTCAGCCTGTTCCTTAACCCTAGGATGAATGTTATCAGGTCCTGCTGGCTTGAATACATCTAATTTATCTAAAGATTCTCTAAACTGTTCTTTCCCTATTTTGGTTTGAAACCCTTGTTAATATTAATTGTGTTGAGTACCTGGTCACAACTAGCCTTTTTAATGAAGACTGAAGCAAAAATAGGCATTGAACACTTCAACCTTTTTGATGTCATTCATGATTAGCTCTCCTTCCCTCCTAAGTAGAGGACCTACACTTTACTCTTGCTCCTAATGTATTTATAGACCTCTTTCTTATTGTCCTTTTCATGTCCCTTGCTAGGTGTGGCTCATTTTGTTCCTTAATCTTTCTGATTTTTTGTCTCTACGTGCTTGTTCTTTTGTACTCATTCTTAGCAATTTATTTGTTTACACTTTTTGTAGGATTCCTTTTTGATTTTTGTTCCAGGTCATTAAACAGCCACTGATAAAGCCATACTGATCTCTTACAACAAAGGTAGAACAGAAAAATAGATGGACAAAACATTTTAAAGAAGTCACCAGCAGACCCAGAACCACCTCAGTACCAGATGTCAATGCAACATGAAACTTTTGTCCAATAGAGATCCCAGAAGTACAGGCTGTAACCAAGGAGGGGGTGGGGGAAAAGGAGCGGGGAGTGATCAAATCATAGCAGAAATGCTAAAGGCACTTGATATTACTGACCTAAGAAAACTGATAAAGACCCCTCTTGCTCTTGACCAGTAGAAACAGAGTCATTATCACAATACCCCAAAAAGGGTGATCTCACTGACCATAACTGAAGAGGACTTACAACAAAGAGGTAGTGTAGGGGAAGTCTTCTGCAGTGTGATACTACACAGAATGAAAGAGGCAGTGGATGTAAATCTTTGAGAACAGAAAACTGGAGTCAAGCTAAAGATACCCTGTATAGCTGAGATATTCAGGAACATCATAGAAAAATGAATAGAATGGCAGGCTGCCTTCATCAAATTACTTGACTTTCAAAAGGCATTTGACAGCCTTCACAGACAGATGTTGTGGAATATCCTTCAGTCCTAAGGAACCCAAGCTAAAATTGTCTGTTTCACCTGAGGTTGTGTATAGAGATGCTAAGTGCTCTGTAAGGGTGAACAACCAGACAACAGAGTGGTTCAAAATGGACACTGGCATGAAATGGGGCTGTATTCTTTCTCTGTTCTCTGGTATTGCCATAGACTGGATAATAAAGCATATTAGCAACATACATTGGTATGGCATGGGTAGATGGCAAATGCCTTGAAAGTCTAGACTTTGCCAATGATATTGCCAGGGCCGGCTCTAACTTTTTTGCCGGCCTAGGCAAAAAAGAAGAGTGCCGCCCCGCCGTAACACTCCCCCCCCCCCTGAGTGCCTCGCTGGGCCACCCAGCACCCCCCTCCCAGCGCTGCGCTGTGCTGGCCAAACCCCTGCCCCCCTGGAGTGCTGCGTCGCGCCGGGCAAAACCCCGCCCCCCCCCCCCGAGCGCCGCGCTGCCCAAACCCCCGCCACGCCACCCAAACCCCAGCGCCGGGCCGGGCCGGCCAAACCCCCGGAGCGCCGCGCCACCCAAACCCGCGCCCCCGAGTGCTGCGCTGCCCAAACCTGCGCTGCGCCGCCAAAGACCCCCTCCCCCCCAGTGCCGCGCCGCTGAAACACCCCCGCGCTGCCCAGCCGAAACAAAACAAAAACAAAAAACAAAAAACCCGCGAGCGCCCCCCACCACCACAACATTGGACCCCTCTTCTAAGGTGCCACCCCAAGCACGTGCTTGGTTGGCTGGTGCCTGGAGCCGGCCCTGGATATCGCATGATTAAGCAAACCTTTTTGCCCTCCTGGAAAGCTACAAACAAGGACAGAATAACATAGCAAAAACAGCAAGCCAAGCTGGGCTCAGTCAGTTATGCAAACAAATAACCCAAAACCCAGATTTCCAGCAGTAGAAGGCAAAAACATCAAAGTGGAACAATTCATCTGCTTGGATAGCAGCAACAGAGACCTCAAGTGACAGCAAGGATAGGAAAGGGATCCACAGTATTCACTAACCTTGACAATGTAAGAAATCAAAGAGCTACAAAACAAAGAATTTGCAGTTCAAACATAATCTCATTAACCTACAGCTGCAAAAGATGGAGAACTAACAAAATGTTAGACTTTGAAAACATGTACTTAAAGATTTTCCATCCAATGAGGAGATCTGAGAAATCACCAGCAAGTAGTTGGTATCCACAAGAATCGGAAGGAAGCACTGCACATATTTGGTGTATGTACACTGAATGCCAGCACACAGTCTCCCACATGAAGTTATCAAGTGGCAACCAGGGTGCCCAAAAGAAATCTTAAGAACCTTTAGTGTGTGTGTGTGTGGAGGGGGGCAGAACATTTGATTTAAATATTACAGAGCACCAACACTGGTGTGGAAAGAATGTGAGTAATAATAATTTCCTCTGTTCTTTAGGATTTGTGAGTTGTTCTGGAATCCATGTTGTTCATATGTGAACAATGAAACTTTTGACTCTGGCTTATCTTCTCGTTATTGCAGTGGGGTTTATATTTGATTATGAATTCTGGCATGTATGGATTAAGGTAACTGCAGTGCAAAAGAAGGTATTAATGTGAAAACATATAAATATGTAGAAAAATGAAAAGTTGAATCTGCAAAAGTGCTGTTTATTCAATAAATAGTACACTAAAGTGCATATGTGGATGGCATATTTTTGTGAATAACCAAATGGGCCAGATAGGAAACATATTTCAGATATGAAATTACCTAAAGGTTAGTGGAAAGACTTGTATTAAAGTCTTGAAAAAATTGACAAAAACTGTTCAGTAAGAAAATGAGATGATAGTCTCCCTCCATCCCGCAGCATAGTCTAGGAAGGGCTTCCAAATTTCAAGGTAATGCTTTTTCCTTTCTGGGGAAGGGTCAGGAGGTATGAGATGACCATTTTGCCATAATTAAATGTATATCATATTGGCTCCAGAAAACTGTAACAATGTTTGTAATAGAGATCTCTAATTAGTTGATCAATATAATCTAGTATAATGTGATATTTTAAAAATCAGTAGATACCAATCTGAATTGCTCATTTGTTTACTTCTCCTACAAGCGCTTGCATGATTTCATCCATGCTATCCCCTACAAGATAATCTGTAAGGCCACTATCCTCCTTCCTCCAGACCCATTTGTACTGTAATGACTGCATCAAATAATAATGGTTAGGCAGATAACTATTAGGGCTTGTCTAAAAGGTACAGAAATGTGCATGCTGCAGGTATGATTTCTAAAGCATGCTAATGTGATGCATTCTATTGGTCAGTGCAAACACTGTTATATACTAAAAGTTCCCTAGTGTGTTGTACGTTAAAGTGCAAGAGGGAACTTTTAGTATTAGATGACTAAAAGCCATTCTGTAGTTATCTCTTTTAAAGGCCCCAAAGCTATAAATAGTGCAGGTAGTCTGTGTAACTGTGTTGCTCTTTTTGTTCCCTCAAGCCACTCCCCCATCCTTCCATCTGTTTGTTCCACCCACTTGTTGCATCTTATTTGGATTGTAATCTCTTTGCGGCATGGTGTCTCTTAATAAGTGTTCATACAATACCCAACACATTGGGCTGGTTATCTTGGTTAGGGCTAGTGGTACTACTGTAACTAAAACTGTTTACTTCAGTGGTGCAGAGGAAGTAGGTTCCTAGGGAAGGATGAAGTGAATGCTTTAAAAATAAGTTGCTCCAGGTAAAAAGAAAATACAATGATAGTATTTGTGAAATGTGTTTTGATGTCTCCTGTAATCCGTCCCAGATAATAGCTCTCATTAACTTCAGTGGGAGCTCTTTTTGCCTGAGTAAGGACTGCAGGATTGAGTCCCAAAGAAACAATTACATTGGTTACAGATCCAGCTCATGCATTTAAGGAACACCTACACAGTTCAGACTAATTGGCTCGTTACATATTCTCTTCACTGAGAACACTCAGATTCCAGATTGATGGATGCCATCTAAGAACATAGATTAGCTTAACAGGATGTGTGGCCATTGTGATATAGTTGAATTTAAATGTTGCAGGTACATTACATTGGAGATGCATAGCTTAGTACAAAGACACTGTTACCCTATTACAAAATTGTGCATTCCTGTGTGCTCTGAATATTACGCATATATATAGATATAGTGTGTGTGCAGTTGTCTGGGAACAGTATATGTGACTTCAAAGAGGAGAGATGGTGGGGAGACTCCACATGCTACCAAAGTAATGAAGCTGTTTCTTTGAAATACAGGCATGTGAAGTATATGATGGCAGCTTGTTCCTACTACATTGATTATGGACTTTGCCACCACTCTGGTCTTAATCTTTTGAAGGAAGGAAAAAGTGGTTTCAAATTAATCTATTAAGTGAAAGAAAATAAATGTTGATTTTAGACAATTTGTCTTGACTTTCTGAAAGGAAGGCTTCACCTGCAAAGAAACAACAAGGTTTAAAATTAATTTGTGTGTGCTAGTAACTGTTTAGGACACAGGAATATGAAGGAAATAAACACAAAGCTATTAAACTGCAGCACCTGGATCCAGCCCTTGAGAGGTGTAGGGGTCTGGAAGTATTTATCACAGTCTAATATACCTGTTATAAGATCACTATAAAGTTTAAAAGATAACTATTTGTGACAAAATGGAGGGATTGCAATGGAAGAAATATAGTATTTTAAATATGCTATCCTCTATCATTACCAGGTTAGAACTATTGAAGTGGTCTTCATGAATGTGATTATGAACAGACTTCATACCATACGCCAAATGAAATATAATTAGATTCAACATATGAAACTAGTTCTAAATCTGGCCTAGATGGAGTTGACTGTAACAGTGGCATCATCATTTTGCTATACTGATAATGTGAAGCTGAAATAAGTGTACTGTATCTTCCTTACTAAGCTCTGTTTGGAGTTAGCACTCTGTGGTTCTGGTAATGTTTTCATGTAATTCTGCTTAAAAATATAAGGGGCCAAATTTTGCACTTACAGCTGTGCAAGTCAGTGGAGTTGTGTGGATGACAATGAGAGCTGGTGCTAGCCCACAGGGGCCCTAAGCAGGAATATCTGGCCCCAACACATACTAATAATAGGTGTGAGAGGGTCTTGAGCTGCTTGGGGCCCCAAGGAATTGCTTAGTCTGCTTGTGCCTATTTCTGGCTCGTAATGACTAAATGAACTGGTTCATGTATTGTAGATTTTGTTGTGGAATGTCAGTTATAATCTTTATCACTGATGATAATATCAAAAGAGTCCCGTGTATAAATTCATTCATATTTTCAAATCAGAAGTGACAGTTGTCTCTAATTCAATGTCAACATCCCTTCTAAAGTGAGGCACTTCAAATACATTTTAGCATCGGCAATACTGATTTGGATAGGCACTTTAAGGTTTAACCTCTTGATATCTAGGTTTTTGCAGGTGTCGAGAGAGGGTGCTGTATGTATGTATGTATCTCGTATGTAATCAATAGTTACATGCCTCAGTTTTCTACTGGTATCTTTTTGAGGTTAATTCTGTATGATCTAGCTATTATTTGGACAAAAATAATTCTCTCTTGCCTGTCTATGGTAGGTACAGTACTTCTCACTTCCATATCTTTCTAGCCTATCCTATTGAAAAGTCAAAATTTCCTCCAAGATAGTCAGGCAAGCAGGCAGGCATCTACAACTCTCATTGATTTCAAAGGTAGTTTCACACAAATATCTGAAGGTAGATTTTGGTCCTTAATTTTCTTTAATTTTCCTCCCAGTGTGATCCTCTTTACATTCACTTCATCATAGGTCTCTGATTGTATTTAAAGTGACATCTCTGCATATAATTATAAACAGATGTTCCCATGGTTTTAAAAAATATATGCACAGTCTCCCTGACTTCTGCAATTTAAAATTCCAACTTTAGCATTACATTAATAGTTGGTAACAGGGGATACTGTATTAAATATTACTGTCTGTCTTTTAGTTGGTTAGTCACTAGCAAATCACTTGTGGTACATAATTTTAAGGTAAATTAGAAACTATAATATGATCACATACAGTATACCTCAAAATTAATTATTTTTGAGCCTGCTTTTGAGATTAGTTTTAGTTTTAAATTTATGTGGTCAGAGACCTCCCAGACTGTTCTGTGTTCAATATCTAAACTTAATTGCAAAACAACTTATTCTATTTTGGGGAAGTGTAGGGACCTGTGTTAGACAGGAGGTCAGCCTAGATGATCACAATGGTCCCTTCTTCCCTTAATTTGTCCCTCAGAGGTTCTTACACCTCACTGATCACATTAGAATCTGAACACCCTCCAATAGTGCACAAATTAATGTGACTAGCACCTGTAACTTGTCCTCTGTTCTTTCATCACTTCCCCAGGGGGAGAATTGTGTTTGTAGTAGGGTGTTTTTTGTGTTGGTAGGATCTTTTTTTGTTTGTTTGTAACTTTATTGTAGGTAGTTTGTATACATGTTATGTGTTTATAATTGCATTCACACACACTTTTCCATTCTGTTTAATCATTATTTTTTTTTGTAAATTTTTGCTTAAAATGAGTCAAAAATACTCACTCTTAAGAAATTGTTTGCTTGCCATTGGGCATTCACCCTCCCATGAAGTTTAAGCATTCAGCTCTGTCTCCAATAATTTCTTTGTACTTCAAAGATTTGATACCAGTCTTGTGATCTTGACTAGAGTAGCTGTTTTGGAAAGCATTATTCTTGGACTGATGTTGGTGTGCTGGTTGGTTACTCACATGGTGCTGGTGCCGTCTCTTTGTTTCCAGTTGCTAAATCACATAAGTTCCCCAATGGTACTCTTCCATGGAAACTATTGCTCTAGTTCGTACATTTGAAGTTTGTCACTAGGAGGTGAGGACAGACATGAAATTGTGACTGTTAGGTGGCAGACCATAAGATACATTTTTTTTAGACATGGTCCATACTACAAATGAGAACCCCTGGATTGGAGCTAGCTGAAATACTAGTAGTGAACTACTGGTACTTGTTTGAAAAATTCAACTTTTTTTTATCGCACAATCGTCTGCAAGTAGATCTTGAGTTTTATAAATGTAATAGGTCATGGTTTCAGCCCTGCCTGTGATAAGTTTGCCTGGTGCTTCCAATTACAGGGCTCTGATTCCAGTTGATTATAACTCTGCCGCATTTTAAACATGCTTTTGGATGTGGAACTTGAAATTTGGCAGGTTGATAGCCTTTATATCATGAATGTGATGTTTGCAAAAATATATTCACATGTGGCCAAATCATAAGCCTTTGAAAAAAGGCAGTTCATGCAGGCTCAGCAGACTTGTTAGAGTTTAACAGATTCAATCTCCTAAGAATCTGTTTGCAGTGAGCATGCTCCAGCTCAGCACTGCTGAAAAGTGAGCAGGACTTATTTAGCAGTTGGTGCTGCAGGCTGAGACTGGCCACTGGAACTGAGAGCAGGAAGTCTGTTTCTCTGTTCTCACTGTCTCTTCCCCCCTCCCACTGCTGGAATGGAGGAAGAAGCTGCCTGATTTGAATATAGAGGGAACAACAGCTGAAACAGGATGTAGATTGGGACAAGTGGAGTAGATTGGGACAAGACGCCTATGAGGGAAAGACTGGAATTGGAGGAGCACAAGTTGAGTGGAAGTAGGAAACTTGGAGTTGGTTGGACAGTAAGACTGGGAGTTGGCGGGGAGAGGGATGGGGGTGTGGGTGGATTGAAAGCCAATGGGGGGAAGACTGGAACCCTCTGAGGATGTAGAGAAGGGGGGGCAAGCATGAGAGGAGGTGTGACTGGAGGCAAGTGAGGTGGAAAGAGAAATTGGGGAGGGGCACAGAATGGGAGAGAGGTATTGTGCTGGCTGAGTGAGAAGAATGGGACTGGCATGAGGAGCTGAAGAAGGAACAGGACATGGACAGGTAGGATCGGATGGCTCAGAAGATGTCAACCTTGGGGTGAGGGGAAATGGAGAGAAGAATAGGCACTAAAGTACACCCTCTCTTCTCCAGAGCATGGAATTGACCCAAGGTTCCTGAGCTGCCTCATTACTCTGATGTCAGCAAATATTTGGAAACCCACTGGCAAAGTGTATATGTGTTCTTTCCCTTTAATGCTGATCCCCATAGAAGATGACAGCTTAATACTGCTATCAGTTACTGTGTTAGCTCAAGTGTCAGATCACTGTGCTGTGGATCTGAAGGTTCCACTCCTAGTGGGTGTCAACAAGAAGACAAAGCAATTGATGGAATTGCTGTGTTGTTGTTTTTCTTTTTCCAGTTTGGTTTTGTAAACATCTTGGAAATTACACACAAAGACAACATTAAAACATTGAGTGATTCACTTTTGCAATCTTAATATAACTTAGGAAACATCAGAATTATGGATGCCAGTGCAACCTTAACTTCAACACCCTTGTGTAGATGCACTATGATGCAATTATTAATTATGATTGCATACTCTTTATTGCCCAAGACCCCTGCCTCATTCAGTGCACAGAATAGACTTGCTCTGAGGGTGAATCAAGGATGTGTAGTGAAAACCTGCTAAACTTGGTGCAGAAGTTGAAAAGTGCATAGTGAATGAGACTGAGGTTAGCAGGAAGAGAAAGCGTTGTCTCATGGTTCAGATCATTGAATGCTGACCTGGAAAATTGGATTCTATCCTTGCCTCTGCCAGAGTTCTTATGTGATGCTGGGCACAACTTTTCACAAGTGGTCACTAATTATGTGTTCCTCATTTTTTCCTGGATGCCAGACTTGAGGACTTCATTCTGATCTGCAGAAGTGCTGAGCACCCAAAGCTGCAACTGAAGTCAGTAGGAGCTCTGTTTTGAACATGTAAAGTGGTATATAATGCTAAAATCTCTGGAAAAAATAGTGTCCTAGAGGTCTCAAATTGGGCTCTCCAAAGCATCAGATACTTTTTGAAACTAATTTCTATGCCCAGTTCCATCTCTAAAATATAGATATAATAGAGGTATTCTGAAGACCTGTGTAACATACTGAAGGTATAATGATGAGCACCATATGAAAGATTATAGAAAATTAATAATTCTGATAGCAGAGCAGGGGTTGAATAGTGTGCACTAAATAAGGCCTAGGACCATACATTGAACAATGAAGAAAAAAGAAAATATTGGATAGCTGCTTATTAAGTGAGCACTGTCCAATCACTGTTCACTGGGTGAGGCAGGAGTCTGGGGAGGGGGGAGGAGAAGGGCGAAAATATAATGCCTAAATACAAGGTGGGTGAATTAAGATTGAATAAGCAACCCCAATATTGGCATTTCCTAACTTCAGAGTGCTTGATTTAGTAACCTTAATATTTGGGGGGGGGTTTATGTAATTCAAAATACTTTGACAACTAGGTTTTTTAAAGAAGATAGTTGAACTATATACTCTTTGTTTGTAAAGAATATCAGATCTAACCAAATTTCTTTGTAATTCAGTAAACTTTTAGCAAATAGTTTCTATGTGAACCTTTCTGGTTTTCATATACTGGAAAATTTCAGCAATGTTTCATTTTCCTTGGCTTTAAATAGGCCTTTCTGATAATGCTTGCTGTTTGCCAATATTTGAGCCAAAGCAAAGTCTGTTCTTAGTGCAGCAAATACCATTTTGGAGTTAATGAGCTGGAAACAGTTGATCATGTGGTAGTGTTGATTTGACTATTTCACTGCTTCCTATATTTACAATACAACTCAATTCTTCTAGTGTCAACACCACCACCACCAACAACAACAACAAAAGTTGAGATGAACTGACCTCTTAAGCAACATTTTCAAAAGATGTGGAGACTAATAAAGATGAGGGGGTGGGGAATCTACTAGTCTTTATCACTTGTGCCTTCTTAAAGGATATTAATTGTTTTTCTCTTTCTAGTTACATACCTTTGTCCATCTTAAACTTTTCTAACCCCGGGTTGGATTACCCCCTCTTGTAGTAAAATTCATAAGGGAGTCAAAGGAGCGGAAACACCTAACAGTGTTTCCTTCCCTCCCCATTACAGAATTCATCCCAAACTGTTCCATCAAAAGGGAGGGATGAGCCATGCATTCACCACTAAATCTGCAGATGCCAGACTACCTGTGAGGAGCCCTGAACATCCATACTGGCCTGGGGTCCCAGCAACCCTCTTCCTTTCCCTAGTCTTGCAGCTTCATTAGTGACATCAAGGCCATTCTGTTCCAAGTGTGGAGAAGCCCCACAGAAAACACAGTAGCCTGAAGCTGTACTACCTAAGTTTATGGCGGGGATGGTATAATGGAATAGCCTAATTTTGGCAATTAATTGATCTTTGACTATTAGCAGTAAATATGCCCAATGGCCTGTGATGGGATGTTAGATGGGGTGGGATCTGAGTTATTACAGAGAATTCTTTCCTGGGTGTCTGTCTGTTGAGTCTTGCCCACATGCTCAGGGTCTAGCTGATCTCTATATTTGGGGTTAGGAAAGAATTTTCCTCCAGGGCAGATTGGCAGAGGCCCTGAGGTTTTTTTGCCTTCCTCTGCAGCGTGGGGCACGGGTCACTTTCTGGAAGATTCTCTGCACCTTCAAGTCTTTAAACCACAGTTTGAGGACTTCAATAGATCAAACAAAGGTTAGGGGTTGTTACAGGAGTGGGTGGGTGAGATTCTGTGGCCTGCGTTGTGCAGGACATCAGACTAGACGATCATAATGGTCCCTTCTGACCTTAAAGTCTATGATTCTATGATACCTTACCTGGAAAAGTCTCTAAAGTTAGAGGAAGCAGAATCCCCATGTACCCACTTCCAGTGCAAGGATCCTCACTCCACGTCACAGGGACCTGGATTTGACTGATCTAGACTTTCCAAGGAGGAATGGAACCCCTTTGTGTGATCTGTGTGTTTGGGGGGGCACTAATTTAATCTGACAGACTGGAATATGGTATAGACACTGCATTTGTGGTGTTTGGTCTATGATCCAGCACTGCTAATAATCACACAGAAATGCAGCCATGTTTTTCGTTTTGACAGAACATGTAGTTTTGGAAAAATGTTAATTTTGCTGAAAATATTTGCATGGTCCAACTACATCTTATATGATGCACTAAAGTAGACCATGCAAGATGTAGTATGGCTGGGAAGACCAACACATAGGAGGCATGAGGCACTGCATAGCTCAGGGAAACACAGTTTAATGTCAAACCAATCTGAAATAAAAAGCTTGGCTGGAATTTGACAAGACAAACCATTTTTATATTTCTGAATGAAAAAATTTTCATTCTGCAAAAAGCTTTAATGTTTCAACTCCCACTCCTGACTCAGATGACAACACAGGCAATCCTGGTATTTCAGCATGGGGGATGGAGATACCAAGTTTTGATGCTCTGTTATTATATCTATCTGATGTACCTCATCAAGAGCTGGTTTGGGATTAACTGCCGATATAGGGAAGAGTGAATGAGGCTGCTTGAGCAGCCCCTTACTTCCTGGCCGAGAGGGCTGCACGGGGAAATTTGCCCACTAATCCTGAAGGCTTTCTTGTATGGGGTTCCACCTGATTGTTTTGTCACCCTTCTTATTCCCATATTTATGGCACTGCTACAGGATGTTAGAGAGGAGGCACTGGTTAATGTTTTCAATGTGCTCATGATCCCCTTTTTTGGCCCCGGTTCAGCAATGTACTTTTTGTATACAGATGTGGGACTACTCATGTACATAAAGATGTCCATGTTGCTTAAATACTTTCTTGCCTAATCTCTGGTGGCAATTGGGGCATGGAGAGAGCGAGCTGACTGAAACTCACAATCTGATGGAAGAGTTATGGTGGGCTGGGGAAACAACTGGTAGCTAGGGTGAAGATTACATCAATCCCCTTAGAATTAGAAAACATAGTTTAACACCACTGTTTTCAGAAACTGCATGACTCCAATTCAGTGATTGTGCAAGAAGATTAAAACAGAAAAGACAACTTTTCAATGTCTTTTTCATAATCTAGAAAGTACTTTTAAAAAAATAATACAAACTAGCAGGTTCTTTCTTCACGACACATCTTGAATTTAGATTTCAATATTGAATAGGTTGGCAGGTTTACAAGGCTAATATTCAGATTAATCCACAACATGACTTAGATTCCCTAGTTTATTATTTCTGTTCAAAATCACAAACTCTGTGTGTATCTTTTTCAGACTGCAGACTTTGTTTTGAATTTGTTAGCCGCCTTGGCTGTCCTTTTACCTCCATGTTGGACCCCAATAGGTAATGGCAATGAAACATATAGCTATGAAAAACACATAGCCTTGACTCTATTAATCATTTACAAAGGTACAAATGAGAAGCCATGTGCAGAAGGGCAGGAATGATCCAGGACACTCTAGAGGATTCTGCCCAAGCCTAAAGAACTTTCCAGAGTAGTGAGGAACCTGAGGCAGGGGAAATGCATGTAGGTGTGTTTCTTATTTTGTCTAGCTCTGTGTTGCTCATGTTGCTGTGTCAAGAGTAAAGGGTGTTTCAGAATCCTGTGTATGCTGGTTATCAGTCTCCTGAAGTGGTAAACTGTAAACAAGAAGGCTTACACCTTAAGTGAGATTCTGGGGGACATGCAAGAGTTGAAGAGGAAGCTTTGGGAAGATGGCATAAATTTCAGGGACTAGGCAATTGAATTGTGGGGTCCCCACTGCCAAGAGGGGTGTCGGACACAGAGACTGTACCTGGAGTAAGTGCCTGGAGGTCCAAAGCCAGGGAGAGTGCGATTAGAGAATGTTCAGTTCCTCCTAGGAGAAACAAATTTTGGGGACCACAGACATTCGCTCCCCAGAAAATTTGCAGAGAAACCCAGAGTAAACCACTAAAACTAGTGGGAACAATGCTTAGTCTAAAACCAATGAAACAGACACCTGGACTGGAAGAACAAGGAATTATTTCATGGAATTGAGAACTGAGTGGCCACGATGCTTCCAGAATCTCCAAACATCCATTCTTACTAGCCAGAGCAATAAATGACATGGAAAGCAAGCAGTCCACCTTGAATTACTGTAACGGACAAGGGATTATAAATGGACAGTGGAAAACTACAAATATAGAAATGTAACCTGAACAAAAATCTGCAGCATATTGACAGACACAATCCAGCCTTTCTTCCAAACATCTCCACGGAGGGGGAATCATAAAAATCACAGGTTTTGTCAGAGAATTCATGGCCATGGTAAACTACAGCCCTAATCATGTTAATGATCACAATCACATATGTTGTGTGTAAAATATTTCTAATATTTTTATTATTGTAGCAACATTAGTGATTTAAGTCACTTTGATAAAGGCTTCTTGAATCCCGACAGCCAGTTTTTCCTTCCTTCAGTAGCTAGCCATGTATTTTGGAGATACTGATATTATGAAGAAGACACTTCTATTACTTGGGATGTGGTCAGCAAATGAATCATGGGGGTGTGTGGGAGGGAGAGGGAATTGATGGAGCACTATCCAACAAGATTAGCTGAAGATACAAACGTCGGTCAAATAGGCAAATATGTACATTTCCCCCCATCAACTTCCAGGTTTGTGAATAATGTTAACAAAGCATGGTGAAGGTGGTAAAGATAAATATCTAATATATGATAAATATTTAACAAAGGTGAAGTTTATTTTATCAGAAACACTTTAAATATTTATACCATTTTAATGCTCTGTGCATGTCACTGACTTGCCAGCTCTTCTGAAATATTACTTTTCTTTATCAGATACATCAGATACATCTTTATCAGATACATCCTCCTGCCAAAATTCGGACCTAATTTAGAAGTAATTAATGTTTGTCTCTATTGATATATATTTAGAAAGTCTCTTAGCCACAAGATACCAGAAGTACTTTGCCAGCTATGTGATGTTATACATAACCTTTTGCAGTAAAACCCACAGGAGGGCTGCCTGCTCTGGAGTCTCTGGTGCTTAGAGGACAGGGATTTTGTGAGGCAGCACTGGAGATAGTAGGAGTAATACTTACATTTCATATTTCCTTGGGATCTATGAAGAATGGGAATGATTGTCCTCTCGCTTCTCCTCACTATGGGACAACATGGTTCCCTTAGGATCTGAGATGCAGGTAACTCCTTAGATGTACATTTTGCAGCAACAAACTTTCTAAGTGGAGTAGATGAAAGGTGTGAAATGTAATGCTGCAAGGAGCAGCATAAGCTTCCTCATGGGTGCCCACTCTGATGTTTACCAAAGCCTCGGGGGGAGATGCTGCGCATACACACACCAAAGCTGTCAATTTAGGGAATTATAGACTGTCAACAAAGGGCCTTTGCTAGGTTCCTGGGTATGCAAGAGTGTGTAGTAACTTCCAGTTTCACTGTTTTTGCACCAGACTCATCAGAAGTTACACTGGAATGGACCGTGGAGGAGAATCAGGCCTAGTGGGTTTTTTGTTTATTTGTTTTTTGGGGGGAAGGGCAGAAGACATTTAAATTCCCACAAGTGGAAGGGGTGGGGGCTTAGCCAATGGCCCTCTCTGTAAGGACCTATTGCAGTTTGAATCTCAAGAAACTAGACCTTCTTCATTATTTGTAATCCACTGAATATAGCAGAACTAATTTTTTGGTTTGATTCAGAAAACCTTTATTTGGCTTTCCACTTACTGAGCAGATGACTGAGGCAATTTGTCCTTCAGCTGCCGCTAAAACTGAGACCCAATTGCATTCTCAGATGTGAAGATTACCCAGTTATTATTTTGACCTGCCTGGCTAAGGAACCTCTGGTTTCCTTTCTCTTTTCTTTGAAAACTACATATGGCAATTAATTTCAACATATAAGACTGGAAGTCTGCATTTCTAGTGGAAGGGGGAAATGAATTGGTGTACAAAGGATGGTGAATAAAAACCAAAGTGAAGTTTTAAGCTCCATATAATGGAAAATCAATTGTGCAGTCTGTTGATAATTGAGAGATGACATTCTTTTATGTGCAGGGATTTTTTTTTATGTTAATGGCAGCTTTGTTTAATTTAGCTGTTTTAATGAATTTCCTAATGTGGCTCATATTAAAAATAAGGGTACAACTAGGGTCATTCAATAATGTTTTGAAAAGACTCTTGTTGGATAGTATCAAATTTTTCCACCCAACATTTAGCTAAAAGTGAACCCTGTGCTGAATTCCTGGTGACGGTTTATTTACAACTTTTTTATCTTTTTTTGCTAAAAATTATTTGTTGACACAAAGCCATAGAAGCTTACATTCAAACACCAGAGACAATATTGCATATCTTTTTTATTGTGTATTATGCAATCACGCTTTATTCCAGAGAGAGTTGGAAAAGAAATATCTAATATATCTAAACTGCCTACATTTTTAGAGGTCACTACACTGATGTTAGTTTGATATGTCCCTTAAAAAATCTGAATGCATTGTCCTTCTCTTTATTATTTATACATGGTTTTAACATTTGTAGTTTCTACAGCTACAGAGGGAGCAAGATTAAGTCCTTAATAGGTGTCATTCTGTCATAATTACTTCTGATGGAAGGAAATACTACCCTTACCACGTTATATTCATTCCACTTGCACTCAAACTCCAAAGACTTCAGTAACAATGGTGTATGTATATATGCCCACTGAGGCTGTGTATGTATGTATGGTCACTGAGGTACCCTATTTATTCACCTGTGTGACTCCCCTGCTGGTAGCTAGAGTGAAAACTGTTGTGTGTAGATGTGACAGGCATTTTTCCAGTGTGTTGCCTGATCCTAGAGTTAGGCAACGTGGTGATTAAAAAAAGTCTAAATGGCATAATCAAGCCCACATAGAAAAGAATGTGCAATTTGGAATTTATTTATAATAGTGAGTACTTTCTTACACAAGTAGACCCACTGACTTCAGTGAGTACTCATGTGCATAAATGCTCATCACCACGAGGAAAAGTTGCACAATATAATCTTTTGTGACTATATTATTTGGTTTGTAGAGGATTATCTGCCTCTGTAAGTAACTTCTTTCGGAATTGTGGTTACAACACTAAGAACCATATTATGATATCCTTACTCAGGGTATGTCTACACTACAGGATTATTCCAAATTTACATAATTCGATTTCGTGCAACTGATTGTATAAAGTCGAGTGCAGGCGGCCACACTAAGCACATTAATTCGGCAGTGAGCGTCCATGTACCGAGGCTAGTGTCGACTTCCGGAGCGTTGCACTGCGGGTAGCTATCCCATAGCTATCCCATAGTTCCCGCAGTCTCCCCCGCCCATTGGCATTCTGGGTTGAGATCCCAATGCCTTATGGGGCAAAAAACATTGTTGCAGATGGTTCTGGGTGCATCCTCCCCCTCCCTCCGTGAAAGCAATGGCAGACAACTGTTTCACGCTTTTTTTCCTGGGTGAACTGTGCAGACACCATACCATGGCAAGCATGGAGCCCGCTCAGCTCAAGACAGCAGTCATGAACACTGTAAACACCTTGCGCATTATCGTGCAGTTTATGCTGAACCAGGACCTGAAAAAACAGATGAGGAGGAGGCGGCTACGGCAGCGTGGCGATGAGAGTGATGAGGACATGGACACAGAATTCTCTCAAACCACAGGCCCCGGCGCTTTGGAGATCATGTTGTTAATGGGGCAGGTTCTAGCCATGGAACGCCGATTCTGGGCCCGGGAAACAAGCACAGACTGGTGGGACCGCATAGTGTTGCAGGTGTGGGACGAGTCCCAGTGGCTGTGAAACTTTCGCATGCTCAAGGGCACTTTCATGGAACTTTGTGACTTGCTTTCCCCTGCCCTGAAGCGCCAGAATACCAAGATGAGAGCAGCCCTCACAGTTGAGAAGCGAGTGGCGATAGCCCTGTGGAAGCTTGCAACGCCAAACAGCTACCGGTCAGTCAGGAATCAATTTGGAGTGGGCAAATCTACTCTGGGGGCTGCTGTGATGCAAGTACCCAAAGCAATCCCTGAGCTGTTGCTACCAAAGGTAGTGACTCTGGGAAATGTGCAGGTCATAGTGGATGGCTTTGCTGCAATGGGATTCTCTAACTGTGGTGGGGCGACAGATGGAATCCATATCCCTATCTTGGCACCGGAGCACCAGGGCAGCCAGTACATAAACCGCAAGGGGTACTTTTCAATGATGCTGCAAGCACTGGTGGATGACAAGGGATGTTTCACTAACATCAACGTGGGATGGCCGGGTAGGGTTCATGACGCTTACGTCTTCAAGAACACTACTCTGTTTAAATGGCTGCAGCAAGGGATTTACTTCCCAGACCTGAAAATAACCGTTGGGATGTTGATATGCCTATAGTTATCCTTGGGGACCCAGCATACCCCTTAATGCCATGGCTCATGAAGCCATACACAGGCAGCCTGGACAGTAGTCAGGAGCTGTTCAACTACAGGCTGAGCAAGTGCAGAATGGTGATAGAATGTGCATTTGGACTTTTAAGGGATCACTGGCGCACGTTACTGACTCGCTCAGACCTCAACCAAACCAATATTCCCATTGTTATTGCTGCTTGCTGTGTGCTCCACAATCTCTGTAAGAGTAAGGGGAAGACATTTATGGTGGGGTGGGAGGCTGAGGCAAATCGCCTGGCTGCTGATTACGCACAGCCAGACACCAGGGCAATTAGAAGAGCACACCAGGAAGCGCTGCACATCAGAGAAGCTTTGAAAACCAGTTTCATGACAGGCCAGGCTATGGTGTGAAAGTTCTGTTTGTTTCTCCTTGATGAAAACCTGCCCCCTTGATTGACTCATTCTCTGTAAGCAACCCACCCTCCCCCTTGGATCACAGCTTGCTTTCAAAAGAAATAAAGTCACTATCATTTAAAAATCATATATTCTTTATTAATTGATTATAAAAAGAAGGAGAGAACTGACCAGGTAGCCCGGGTGAGGTTTAGGAGGAGGATAGGAGGGAAGGAAAAGGCCACTAAAAAATTTCAAAATAATAACAGCCTTTTGCTTGGGCTGTCCACTGGGGTGGAGTGGGAGTGTGCACGGAGCCTCCCCCTCCCCGCATTCTTACACATTTGGGTGAGGAGGCTATGGAAGATGGTGAGGGGTGAGGGTGGTTATACAGGGACTGCAGCGGCACTCTGTCATTCTGCTGCCATTCCTGAAGCTCCACCAGATGCCGGAGCATGTCTGTTTGCTCACGCAGCAGCAGCAGTGTTGCATCCCGCCACCTCTCATCTCGAGCATCTCTCCTCTCCTCACGTTGGTCCCTTCTGTCCTCACGTTGGTCCCTCATGTCCTCACATTGGTCCCTCCTATCCTCACATTCACTGGCATCTTTCCTGTACTTTGATACCGTGTCCTTCCACTCATTCAGATGAGCTCTTTCATCGCGGGTTGATTACATGATTTCCGAGAACATGTCGTCTCGTGTCCATTTTTTTTGCCGCCTTATCTGAGATAGCCTTCGGGACGGAGGAGGGAGGCTTGAAAAATTTGCAGCTGTGGGAGGGAGAGAAAAAAGGGAGAGAAGTATTTAAAAAGATACATTTTACAGAACAATGGTTATACTCTTTCACGGTGAACAACACTATTCACATTACACAGCACATGTGATTTCGGTACAAGGTCCCATTTTGCATTTTAATATTGAGTGCTTGCGGCTTTGGTGTTAGAGATCACAGACGCAGGTCCGGGCAACAGAATTCGGCTTGTATGTGGCCATGGTAAGCCATTGTCTTTCGGCTTCTGCAACCTTCCTAAAAGCAGCGCCCTCCTTTCCCACATACCAAGCAAAGCCCATTGAGTGCTGCGGTTTTCCTGTTAACGTGCAGCAGCAGAAACCAAACTTACCCCCACCCTCCAATTCTCTGGGATGCTTGATTTATCCCTCCCCCCCACCGCGTGGCTGGTATCAGGGAAGATCCCTGCAGAAACCAAACTAACCCCCCCCATCCAATTCTCTGGAATGATCATTTTACCCTTCCCCCCACCGCATGGCTAGTATCAGGGAAGATCCCTGCTAGCTCAGCGCAGATTCCCGCCCCCCCCCTCCCAGCTTGGCTAACTGCAGGGAAGGATTTCTTTCCAGCCACAGGCAAACAGCCCAGTAGGAACAGCCACCTCTGTCCCCTTAATTAAATTCCCGTATTTCAACCAGGTTACCATGAGCGATATCACTCTTCTGAAGATTACACAGCGAGATAAAGAACGGATGTTGCTTGAATGCCAGCAAACACAGGGATCATACGCTGCCAGGCTTTGTCATGCAATGATACGAGATTACTTGCTACTAGCATGATGTGGTCAAGTGTCCTACCATGGAGGACGGAATAAGGCTGCACTGCCCAGAAACTTTCTGGAAAGACTTTTGGAGTACCTCCAGGAGAGCTTCATGGAGATGTCCCTGGAGGATTTTCGTTCCATTCCCAGACACGTTAACAGACTTTTCCAGTAGCTGTACCGGCCAGGAATGCATCCCAAGTCCTCAGGGCAAATTAATCAGTAAAAAAAAGCTTGCTTTTAAACCATGCTTTATATTTACAAAGGTACACTCACCAGAGGTCCCTTCCATGGCTTCATGGTCTGGGATAATGCCTTGGGAGGGTTGGGAGGGTACTTCAATCAGGCTGAGAAAAAGATCCTAGCTGCTGGGGAGAATGGAGTGCTGTGTGCTCTCTGCAAGCTCGTGCTCATCCTTCTCCTCCTCCTCCTCCTCCTCCTCATCTTCCCCGTCCGCAGAATCCTCAGGCATGGCTGAGATTACCCCCTCCTCGGAATCCATGGTCAGGGGTGGGGTAGTCGTGGCGGCCCCCCCTAGAATTGCATGCAGCTCAGCATAGAAGCAGCATGTCTGCGGCTCTGACCCGGACCTTCCGTTTGCTTCTTTGGTTTTCTGTAGGCTTGTCTGAGCTCCTTAACTTTCACACGGCACTGTAGTGAGTCCCTATTGTGGCCTCTCTCCATCATGCCCTTGGAGATTTTTTCAAATGTTTTGGCATTTCATCTTTTGGAACGTAGTTCTGCTAGCACGGAATCCTCTCCCTATATAGTGATCAGATCCAGTACCTCCCGTATGGTCCATGCTGGTGCTCTTTTTCGATTCTCGAACTGCATGGTTACCTGTGCTGATGAGCTCTGCGTGGTCACCTGTGCTCTCCATGCTGGGCAAACAGGAAATGAAATTCAAAAGTTCTTGGGGCTTTTCCTGTCTACCTGGCCAGTGCATCCGAGTTCAGATTGCTGTCCAGAGCGGTCACAGTGGTGCACTGTGGGATAGTTCCCAATAGCGTCGAATTGTGGCCACACTAACCCTAATTCGAAATGGCAATGTCAATTTCGGCGCTACTCCCCTCATTGGGGAGGAGTACAGAAATCGATTTTAAGAGCCCTTTATGTGGAAGTAACTGGCTTCGTTGTGTGGACGGGTGCAGGGTTAATTAGATTTATCGCTGCTAAATTCGAACTAAACTCATAGTGTAGACCAGGCCTCAGATTGAGTAGTTTCTTACTCCACAAGTAGCAACACTAGACAGACTATTCTTAGAGAAAGGTACTACTTGATGTTAATAATAGAGGCAGAATCTGGTCCAAAGTGAGCTTTTGTTAAAAACATAGCTAGGGTATATAATGAGAATAACATTGGCAAATGACCTGTGTAGAAATATCTCAAACTCCACTGCCCAATTGTTGGACAAAATATGGATGAAATGAAGAACACAATGTATACAACAGTGTATGATAGTTACAATATAGGGATAGTTGTTGTACTATAAATAACATTGCCTATATTGTAAGTTCAGTTTCATGTTTCAATGGTTTGATCATTATAACTCTCAATAAGAAAGGAGAAAATGACACCTGGGTTTGTGCACAAAGTTAAATTTGGGTCTAAAGTGAGGGCAATCCATGTAATTAGGCGAGAGAAGCCTACATAAAGTTATTGGGAAATACATTTGACTTGTGTTTTCAAGTAATGAGAAACTCTTGTACATGTAATCCCAGAGTAAAAAGTGTCCTGTAAAAGCATAATACAAAAGCCCTAAAGGAAAATCAACTTTCCTCTGTTTGGGAGGTCTTTTATCAAAGTCTCTAACTGTAAAGGCCACTACTAAAGTGACTGCTATACACTTTGCTTGACAGATTGAATCAGGATGGTTGTCAGATGCTATGCACTTTGGTTTCTTCGTTCTCTCCTGAGAGAGATGCTAGAAGGTTTATTTCAGATAGACCTGATACTAATAAAGAAGTATGCGATCAGTCATCATGTCTGCGACTATATTGTGGAATATTTTACATCCCTTTTTAGATCCAGCCTTTAGAATTATTTGTTTCTTAGAAACAATGATACAAGAAGACGGATGAGGAAATACCCTTATTTTTTTTCTAGCAGATTGTTTAGAATTTTGATGTCATCTAAACAATATCTAGAGACAGTAGATGTCTAGCAAAATATCTTAGAGGTCAGAGGAATCAAGTCTAGTAAGACAATTTATGAAAACTACTATACTATTTTTGTTACCACTTGAATATTATTTCTTAGGAAATATTTTTCTTAGGTGGGATTCTGCGAGGTGATAAGCACCCTCAGGTCTCTCTGAAATAACTGGAGGGATTTGACAGACACAATACCTCTCAGCCCAATTCTGCCAGTGATCATTTCCTGATAGTTCTGTTAACAAGAACACAATAATTGTTGTAAAGTGCTTTGAAATCTTTTGAGCCATTATAGAAGTTCACATATTATTATAACAATAATATTGTTCAAAATATGTAAAATTCACCTATATTTGTCCCACATAGAAGTATACTTCCAAATCTTTTCAGGCATCATATTGCAGTACATGAAATTGGAAAAAAAATGCATGGGATTTGTTAAACACTTTACCTCCTTAATGGATTGATTTTTGGCAGAGATCAATATTATTATTAAGCTGCATTTTGTATGGACTGTTATGAAAGGACCTAAGAAATAATTGTAATTGAAATGAAATATTTCTCCAGTATCTTGAATTACAAGGAATTAGACTTGTTTAGAATCAAGTCAGGGGTCTGGAGACATAATCGAGGGAAAAGATTTCTTGAGGTGTTTGTGGTCCATTATAGTCCCTGCGGTTACCTAATCAAACAGACAAATCTCAGCTTTGATTCTGACCAGTGAAGAAAATAGGGTTATCAGGATTCCTAGACTATAAAGCCAGAGAGGACCATAACATCATCTAATCTGATCTCATGCATACTGCAGGCCATAGAAACTCCCCCTCCCAATCCTACCTCTTGTAATAGACCCATAACCTCTGGCTGAGTTACTGGAGTCCACAAATCATATTTTAAAGACTTCAAGTTATAGGGAATCCATCATTTATGCTAGTTTAAGCAAGCAAATGACCCACACTGCAGAGGAAGGTGAATCTGACCTGGAGGAAAATTCCTTCCTAATCCCAAATATGGTGATCAGCTGAACTCTGAGCAAGGCCAGCTCCAGGCACCAGCGGAGGAAGCAGGTGCTTGGGTGGCCAATGGAAAGGGGTGGCACATCTGGGTCTTCAGCAGCAATTTGGCAGCAGGTCCCGCAGTCCCTCTCGGAGGGAAGGACCGGCCTCCAAATTGCCGCCGAAGAATGAAGTGCCGCGGTAGAGCAGCCGCCAAAAGTGCCGCCGATCACGGCTTTACATTTTTTTTTCTTTTCGCTCCTTGGGGCAGCAAAAAAGCTGGAGCCGTCCGTGTCTCTGAGCATGTCAGCAAGACTCACCAGTCAGACACCTGGGAAAGAATTCTGTACAGTAACTCAGAGCCCTCCCCATCTAGTGTCCTGTCTCTGGCCATCGGGGATTTTTCCTATTGGCAGTTGCAGATGGGCATATGTCACTGAAGGTAATCTCATGATACCATCCCTTCCATAAATTTATCAAGCTCAGTCCTGAAGCCAGTTCGATTTGTTTGCCTCCACTGTTTCCTTTGGGAGGCTAGTCCAGTACTTCACTATTCTGATGATTAGAAACCTTTGTCTAACTTCAAGCCTAAACTTGTTGATGGCCAGTGAATATCTGCTTGTTCTCATGTCAACATTGGAGCTTAATTTAAATAACTTCTCTCCCTCGCTAGTATTTATTCCTCTGTATTTATAGAGAGCAATCATATCTCCACTCTGGCTTCATTTCAAGCCAGGCTCCTTGACTCTCCTCTCATAACATAGGTTTTCCATTCCTCTGATTATTCTAGGTGTCTGTCTCTGCACTTGTTCCAATTTCAATTTATCTTTATCATGGGAGACCAGAATTGCATACAGTATTCCAGATGAGGTCTCACCAGTGCCTTGTATAATGGCAAAAACACTTCCCTATGTCTACTGGAAATACCTCGCCTGATGCATCCTAGGACTGCATTAACCTTTTTTTCAGTTACATCACAGAAGCGGCTCATAGTCATCTTGTGATCAACCAATACACCAGGTCTTTCTCCTCCTTTGTCACTTCTTCTAACTGCTTCATCCCGAGCTTAAAGCAAAAATTCCTGTTAGTCCCTATGTGCATGGCTTTGCACTACTGAATTTCATCCCATTTCTATTACTCCAGTTTTCAAGATCCTTCAGATCTTCTTGTATGATATTCTCCAGTCCTCCTCTGTATGGGCAATACCTGCCAACTTTGTATTATCTGCAAATGTTATTAGACATTCACATTTTTTGTGCCACGGTCATGAATGAAAATGTTAAATAAGAGTGATCCCTGAGAAACTCTTCTCACCTGCCAGTTCATCTTTCAGTATGACCCATTGTAGTCTCTCCTTTAAACAATTCTTTATCCACCTTTCAATTCTCTCATTAATCCCCATAGTATCCAATTTAACTAATTTTCCATGTAGAATGGTATCAAATGCTCTTGGAAATCCAAGAAGGTTAGATTTACTGCATTTCCTTTGTCTAGAAATCAATTATCTTCTCAAAGGTATCACAATCACCTTTTGTAAAACTATGTTGTATTTTATCCCAATTACCTCTATGTCCTTAACTTTTCTTCAAAATTTGTTCCAACAGTTTGCATACAGTTAAGGTTAAACTAGCAGGCCTGTAGCTTTCCACATCATTGTTCCCCTTTCTTTAAAATAGGATCTATATTAGTAATTCTCCTGTCACAAAGTATTCCCCCAGAGTTCACAGATTTATTGAATATCCTTGCTATTGCTCTTGCAATTTCATGTGCCAGTTCCTTTAAAATTATTGGATGGAGATTATCCAGTCCCTCTGATTTAATCCCATTAAACTGTTTGAGTTTGACTTCCACGTCAGATGTTGTAATTTCTACCTCCATATCCTTGTTCCCATCAGCCACCCTGCCGCTACCTGTAAGATCCACATTACCCTTATTAAAAACCAAGACAAAGTATATGTTTAGATGTTGGACCAGGCCTAGATTATTTTTTTAATCTCCACCACATCCTCGGTATTTAGTGGTCCCACTTCTTCTGTCTTTGTTTTATTGTTATGGCTATAAAACCTTTTTACTAGTGGTTTTAATTTCCTTTGCAAGGTCCAACTCTGCTTAGCCTTTGGTGGTTCTCACTTTGTCACAATACTTTCTGACCTCCAAGAAGTAGCTTTCCTTGGTAATCCATCCCATCTTTCATTCCTAACAGGCTTTCTGCTTTCTTTTAATAACCTGTTTTGAAATGGTTCATCATCCAGTTTGGTCTGCAACCCTTCCATACAAATTATTTCCTGCTTTGATTGGGATGCAGACTTCAGATACTTTTAAGTCAAAGTTGTAGAAGCTAATTCCAATCTTCTTCCTTATTCAGTTTAGTTCCTCAGTCCACTTCCCTGACTAATTCCCTGCTTTTTTAAAAAAAAGTTTGCCCTTTTTGAAATCCAGGACCCTAGTAGAAGAACCACATGTTTCTCCTTCCATTTAGTTTAAACTACATGGGCTCAAAATCACTTGAACCAAGGTTGTACTCCACAACCAGTTTGTCTGAGTCCTCAGTACTTATCAATGCTAAATCTAAAATGGCATCACCTCTTGTTGGCTTGGTGTCAATTTGAGGAATCTGTCAGCTATCACATCCAGAAATATTTGGGCCCTACCATTATTAGTAGTACTTGTCCTCCAATCTATATCTGGGAAATTAGACTCCCATAATTACACAATTCCCAGGAGCATTTATTTAATCAAAAATATTAGAGGTCTCTATCCATATCCACATTGGATCCTGGGAGTCTGTAGCATGCCCCAAGCACTATATCAGGGGAACCTCTAGTAGCTTTCTTCCACAAAGTGATTTTGCCCCCTTCAATGTAGTGTGATCATTTTAAAAACTACTTTCCCTTTTAAAATGGAATGCGTGCTTAACATATTTTGCTTCTCTGAGGATTATTCAAGAATAAAACCCTTAGTCATCCAATCAGCTGCTCCCTCCATAGGCTCAAATAACTCTTACATGTTATTAGTCTTGCTGATTTAAACATTCCTTTTTTAAAAAAATAAAGGACAAGTTTTATGAATAAAATGAAAATTTTGGAAAATGACTGCACTTCACAAAACTGCTTCAAATTCAAGAATATCATCACTCACTCAATAGATTGAACTCCCCCTTCTCCTCCCAGAAATCTATCAGCTGTAGTGTTCAGCTTCAAAGTAACTTACAAAGATATAAATGGGGTTTTATTCCCTTGTGTGTGTAAATAACAGTTTTGTTTTTCCAAAAAATCAGGTCTTTCCTGCCACTTTTTTTCCCCCTGGAAGACTTTATAGACAACTGATTATCATATCACAGCTACCGAGCAAACCAAACCTGATGAACTGAGGACATTATTTTTATTCATATTGCTTAAAATTATTTTCTTTTTATTAATACCCATTTAACTCTAATCATGATCTTTTAATGAAGATAGGAGAAATCTCCTACTCCATTTCTCTAGGTCCTTCAGCAAAACCAGGCTGGGGGTAGGCATAAAAATCAAGCAAGAAAAAATGTTTTAAAAAACATAGGTCTTCTTTATAGTATTTTCACTCCTATTGACCCAAGTGGCTAGGCATAAATGCTGCAGCTTGTGGATTGTTCCAGTGATAGGCATTGCTTTAATGCAATTTTGTTCTATAAAGAATATACAAAATCCTATTTCCTGAACAAAGTAGGAAACAAACAGGTGACAGCTCTTTTGTTCACTGTTCCAAACCTGCCTTTCTATAAATTACTGTGTCCAAAAATCTCTTTCTTAGTTTTCATTTACTGCCTGCTTGGTTTTCTCTCACTGATTCAGCTTGGGGGAATAGGGGGGGAGGAAGAGGGGGTATGTCACTCACACAGAGCAAAACAGTTCCACCAATCAGCTCCCTGCCCCTGAATTTGAAACACCTTGGGCCACCCGGTTCAGCTTCTATATGTCTCTTCGATATTTTTTTTTTTTTTTTGGGGTGCTACTGCTATTTCTATTTTATCCTGAATGCAAGGCAGTGGTCCTGGATGGCTTATAACAACAAGGTTTTAAGTCCACCCATAACCATATCCTGTAGAATCACTTATCAGTCTCAAAAATTAGTAATATTTGTACAGTGAACTGAAGATATACAGCACTGTAAAAGTGCCAAGTGAGTACAATGTCAAACATACTACTTCTTAAAAGTTCATTTCAGATAATTTAACTGATTTCATTAATCCGGGACTAAAAACCCTAATTATGTACCAATGGCTCAGTGAACGAAAAATTAGGACTTGCCAGGGATAATGAGGAGGCAAAAAAGATAAGCAAAATGATTGACTTGTCTTTAATCTTATAGGCTTTGTATGGGTCACCAGGATACGTTTTGCTTTCATATTTAAAATAAGTCAGATACATAATGGGAGAATCTGTAGTGGATATAAACACCTAGATTTTAAAATAATTTCAAGCCTGTACTATGCTCAAAAGCCAATAAGATACTATTAGCAGAATAAGAAAAATGTTTGGCCTCAAAATACAATATCCCATGGTACAGACATACCCAGAGGAGTAAATTATCTAAATCATACCAGTCTTGGAGAATAACCAAGAGAAATCAGAAACAAGACCATTCTGATTCTTGGCAAGTGTGAGGGGGTTAACACACAACATGCATTTTTTTTTAAAGTAGTAGTCCTAGTTTCAAGCAATAGCATTTCAGATCATAACAGTAATGTATGAAGTCTAGCTGACAGACTTAATTTTGTTGACTTTCACTGAAAAATAAAAAAAAAAAAAACAGTCAACCTGAAAACCTCTTTTGGTCAACTGAAAAAAAAATTGGTCTTTAGTTTTACTGAAATGTTACATGGGCTGCTGAATCTTTGGCTTTGAGGTTTTCTGACAAGAAACTTGGGGAAAAAAAAGTCAAACTGACATCTGTTTTGGACAACAATTTCCCCCCCCCCCACTTTTTCTACTATGAAAGTTATTCCAAGCCATTCTCATCCCAATACTCTTCTTAATTTTGATAAATATGTACCTCTGTTACAGGGGTGTGTTTTATATAACAGTAATGTATACATTCTAGGAACTTTTGAGGCTACCAATACAAATAACTGGCTCAATGTCACATCTCACGGACTCACAATCATGTGTGCCTTGGTAATGAAATTAATGTGATTTCCGAAGTCATGACTCAAGAACCTGATCCAAAACCCATTGATGTCAATTGAAAGTCCAAGCAACTACAATAAGCCCTTTGTGTATTAATATAGTCATGAGGGTAATTATCTTGAAAGCATATACCTTAACATATATTCAAATGTTTGATAGTGAGTGAGAAAAATGTCCATACATAATTTTGTTTACTATTAGTAGTAGTATCTACAAACTATACCAAAAATGAAATGATGGGTTTTTTTAAATAGGACTTGTGTGGCGTTCATAACCAAAAGCTGAGACAAATCATTACTGAATATATTAGAAAAGAAAAATTTTAAAGTCCCTGAAGAGTTGCACTATTTACACAGATCTGGAAATATAGTGGTTGCCAGTAGAATTCCATGCAAAATTTGCATGGGAAGATACTGGTAATGTAGCTATTTCTTTCATTCATTCTGTGCTTTTGTGTCACCCAAAACTGTAGGTCCCTGTGTAACCCTCCCCACCCCAAACCTCTGCAAGAGAAAGCTTTGCTAGTGCTAAACTGGGTGATAGCTCCCTCTCAACCAAATCTGTTAGAAAAGCTTTCCTCAGGACTCTACTAGTCCTTACTTTGCCTTGTTCCCAATGAACAGGGAAGAGTATTTTCCCTTGCACTATCCAGCCCCTGTCATTGGACCCTCACAACCTATCAAGTTTGCTATGTCCAAAGAGCCAGCTTACACATCAGCTTTTTTGATTCAACTAAGAATTCACACTTTGCTTAATATTACAGCACTGAGATCTTTTTATGACAAAACAAAAAGCTTATTAACAAAGATAGAATTCTAAGTGATACTGAATACAGTCCATGGAAACAGAATGGGTTACAAATAAAAAAGAAAGTATAACATGCTTCCTATAGTCCAGATAGCCTTTGAAATGTATTCTTTCTATTTGTTCTCCACAGTGTAGCACCATTAGGCTTTCTTATCATTCCGTTAAGTTGTCCATCCTGTTTACCTCATATGCAAATGTACTCTCCATTTTATTTGGCTTACTTTAAATCAGATATGGGCAGACAAGTAAATCAACATGCTTTTGTCTGGGAAAGAATTGTTTATCAATGTCGGAGAAAAACTGAGTTCTCACTATTTGTTTAGGTATAGCAAGTCAGATGTTTTATTAACTCTCACATGTGCAGAGGGAGAGCAAACAGGTCTCTCACTGATAACTAATTACAGCAAGCATTTATACCTTTCATTACAAAAATAATGAGGGACAGCAGCATTTTTGTTTATACATAGGCCATCTTGATATCTCATTTCCTCAGTTGTTTTGACTCTTGCCAACATACAATTATTTTCTATACCTTATCTACCCAAGGTCTTCTACACTTTATCTATGCTGAGGTCATCATAACTTCTTACACAGCTCTTTCTCACCCGCCTCACACAATCCTCGCTTCTACAAATCTCGCGTTATCAGGGTTACAGTTAGCCTGACTCTTGCTAACAAACGTCATGCATTACAGTTCCCTTCTGTCAGTTCTTTTCTCTGCTTCCACAACCCCCCTTTTGTACTTCTAGTACAACAAACATTCTCAAATCTCTATTTGCATCAAGTCCTGGACTTCTGATTCTAAATCAGATGCTTCAACCTTAGGGGTTTTGATTGGATGCAATGACAATGCATGATTAGCATGAACATGAAAGGTATTACTATTATTACGTCTTTTACAACAACAATAACATAATCCTAAGCTAACTAATAACAATACAAGCAATAACATTCCCATAGCAATACTATAATGGGGTTGTTGTACAGCCTTTGTCATAAAGCACAATACATCATATTTAGTACATAAGGTAGCTACTCTATAAGCAGTGTGAAAGGCATACTTTTCTACTTGATATACATTTTGAAGCATGTGAATTTGCCCTTGTACCTCAGAGATTTTCTGAATCTCAGGTAACAATGAAAGCAAATTTTGAAATCTATCAGATAGTAAGCTAGTCCAATTAAAGGGTATCTGGAACCTAAGGGCTACTTGAAAAACTCTATCTGCAGGCCAATAAATGATATGATTGCCTGCAGTGGTAGTGAGATTAAAATGTATGTCTTGCAATGTAGTGGCTTTAACATACACACAGCTATCATTAGCTTAAAAAAATAAGTGTCCTGTCAGGGTAGTTCCTTGTCCCCTACCCTCCCAGCAAATGTAGTCATGAAGAGTAACAACTTCTCCTGGCTTCAGTTTACGTGTACACTGAAGCTGTGGGGGTTCTAATGGCCAGAATGTCCATAGGTTACCTAACCCCATCCAAATGTCAGGTGTAATCCTAGGAGCACTAACTAAAAATCGATTGGGCATACCAGGTGGTCTAATTTCCCAGATGTCTCGATGAATTACCCAATCCCATATGCATCCTCCCCATGGACCCGGCAGGATACGGTATGTGGGAGCCCACACCCCCTGAACCGGTCCATATGCTTGGAAGGAGCACTGAGAACGTCCACACTTCCACCCAGAAAGTTTCCAAGTATGTCTCCATGGCCACAGATCAGATGGTACTCCTAACGTGTCTGTAAGGGCAGTGGGCCAAGCCTGGTGCTCTAGATCATTCCGAATGGCCATTAGCTGGTCATTCAAGAAATCCTGAATCTCTGAGCATGCTAGATCCCACTGCAATGCCTTCCCAGCCTCAGTGATATTCAATACCATCTCTGTCAGCAACTTCTGGGTCATTGAACTAAGGGCAGAAATAACATGTAACTCACCAACTCCAGCCTGTACCTGGGTTAGTTGTGCTCCAGAAACAAGGCCTATGGCCTTCTCTAGTTGGCCCAATTTCTCATCATGTTCCTGGTTCTTAAAAATATTCCAAACTGCTACTGCATTATTGGCCCCATCCCACAGGGATCCGGTCAAGTCTCTCTTCTTTCTAGAAGAAATAACCCAAGCCCTCTGTTGTGCTAATCTAATGGCAGCCCCCTGTGAGCAATTTGGGTATGTAGAGGTAATCTGGAAACTGGATAAGGGTAATGAAAATTTAACAGTCCCTAGTGTAGTGTTAATCACAGTTCATTGATATCCTAATACATTTCTTTTTGGTGTAGTACTATACCACATTCCCAAGCATGGGTCCCACAAGTTTCTTCCTGCCAGTGTATAATTCTTTGTTTCTTCACCAGGGTCAGTTCTTAATGTCTCTTGTAGTCAGGAATCCCTGGACTTTGTGGTTTCAATGAAGCAAGTGTTCCTTCTTCTCTTTTCCTGAAACAGTGTGGTTTAGCATCATACAGGGGAGAGGTTACTAGCACATCACCCTGTAATGGTTTTGCTTCTTCTAGAAAAATCCAGAGGCACAGTAGGTCTGTCAGTGGACAAGGGAGAGGTTACTAGCACTTCACCTTGTCTTTTTTTTTCTTTCTTTCTTTTTCCTGCTGTCCAGAAGACACAGCAGAGCTAGAAGGAGAAATAGGCTTATCATCAGTCGGAGAGTCCTCCCGAGGTGGAGGGGTCTTTTTACAGTGAGAAGCATGGGTCCAGGCAGGTAGTCCTTGGCACTTCACAGTGGTGGTGGTGGTTAACAGGACTTGGAAAGGGCCTTTCCAGTGTGGAGCCAAAGCAGTCTTTCGTTGATAGACTTTACGTAGACTCAGTCTCCTTGTTTCAATGAATGGCAGGGCTGCTAGGGTCTTTGGGTAGCACTTCTTTTATCTGTGAGAAAAGAAACCTAACACATTTCATTAATGCCTGGCAGTGTTTTTCAGATCTCATAGTTGCTTGGGCACATTCAGGCCCCCCTTTTCTTGGCTATCAGCCAAGTCTTAGCTGTGGGCAGTGTCCTTGGATGGTGCCAGCATCTTATCTTTGGACTGAGCTTGCTAACTATTTTTTCTCAGTTAACTCATTCTGTTCTTTTTCCTTCTCCCCTTCTTGGCTTCTTTTAACCTACAAAGGAAACTTCCACTTTTCACTCATACACCTTTTCCCAACAATGAACACATACACATTGCCATTATACAGTACATTAGTCTTATTATTCAATGTATGCCATGTACACCCTTCCAGTAAAATAACTTTATTACAGAGCTTTGGAGCAACAAACCAGGACAAGCACACCCACTTTTGAGGAGTCCACTTGGTACAACCTCTGGTGTCCAATCGCTTTCCTCCCTCCCCAGCCCTCTGGCTAGAAATCTGAGGTAGCCAGAAGGATCCCATGGGCAATATGGGGAGTGGGTTAACCTTCCATGTCCTTGCTTCCAAAGACTGTTGGTATGCAAATTTTAACAACAATTTTTTTCAATTAAAAAAAAATCTGGCCAATGAAGTTTTTTTTTTCTTACTTAAGCAACTGTATTACACTTTAGTATATCACATTTTCCTGATTTATCCAAACACTTTTTGTATTCCAAGTTGAATAAAACAAGTATCTGCTTTTTTTGATTTAACCCTTCTATTTAATTTTGAACTAGACTGTCTTATGAAAATATTAAACCCAACAATTCTGGCCACAAGACAAACACCACAAGACAGGACAAAGAACACAAAAATAATTCCTATTGTACCAGTAAATGCATGGTACATTGAATGCTGTTCAGCTGGCATCCGTTTTCTCTGATGATCTGAAAGACAAAAGAACAGAGGTCTACCCCTTCTGGGTAGTCAGTCATTGCTTAAAATATTTCCTTTATATACACACATACTCTTGTTGATTTTAGACAAAACAGAGGAATTACCCCATATTTCTTTGTATTTGTTTCATAGGCAGCCCAGGTTTCAGTGGCTTCTACCTTATTAGTTAGAAAATTGCATTAATACAGATGCTTTCTGGCTTGCTTCCAGATCCAAAGCTATCCACAGCTTAAAAATTCTTATGTAAAAAGTCACAATTAACTTTCCCAGACTTTTGATTGCCTTTTACTTCTAACTCCTGCTTTCAAACACCCAGTGATCTGAAAGAGACGACACAACCTATATTGGTAGGTTTGCATTTCTTTTACCTCTGCTACAATATACACTGCACATGTTCTGGGGAAAATGCACATCCTATCCACAATTCAATTTCCACAACACTAGCCACATCAATTTCTACACAAGGTGTAACTGTTTCTTTTGTGCTTACAAAATCTCCATGCACCCCTAGTAAAGTGACAGTTCGACCACACAGAGCCAGGGGCACTGTCCTTCTCTCTCTTTTTACCAGATCTTTTATCTGCTATTTTGTTACCCGAAAACAAATTCAAATCTTTATTCTTTCCTGAACACCGGGTAAAGGCCATTTACTTAACATATAATCCAAAGGGCTATCCTTAGAGAGTTTTACCAGAGACCCACCCATCTGCCTGCTGACACTCTAACAGAGAATTACACAGAGAACAGAGGGAATTATGGCCTAATAGGATCCTATTACAGGAATTTCTACTAATACTGACCGCTACAGGGGACGGGACAGAAGGATCCCAATTCAACCTCAGAGCTTCATTGCACGCGATGGCTTCCACTCTGAGGAATTACGAATGAGAGGCTCAGTTCCATCCACACACCTAACACCTAAATGTATAAGACAGAAATTCATTAACCGGAGTCGCCATTAACTGTCACCAAAATATCGGGTCCACCTAGCTGAGAGCCAATAACAGCCAGACAGGGATAAGGAAGAGTTGCTTTATTCTGCAGAAGAAAGGAGAGCCTTGCACCTTGGTACAAAGACTCTGTCTTACACACATTTTACCATTTCAATTATTATCCTGGGGATTTGAAATCCCCATGCTTATAATTACTTACTCCTTTCCTTCCACTATGCCCTCAAAGTTTCCAACCTGTTCTCCAATCTCTCTATCTATTGCCTGCCCGCTTGGGCCCGATCCTGCTTTTCTCGCTGAACCGTCCCTTCCATGGGCACCAGCTTTTTCACTACCAATTTAGATAGGAGGGTGGGCTTCTTAACTAGCCCCCACCCTTCCTGGTCTCTTCTCTTTATCTTCTTACTCACAAGGCTACCCAAGTCCTCCCCCGTGAGGCTTGCCACTTGGGCAAAACGCATTGCCCATTGGCATTTAACTATTCAATTTTCTCTTGTGGCAAACACACTGCTCTTACAGCATATGCAAACACAAATGGTTAAATTCTGACAAGTCCCTGAAGGACCGGTACTTGCTTAGCCAGTGCTTCCTTTTCTGCCTGGAAGTCCTGTCTCAAGGCTTGCAACTTGCCCTGGGCGTAGGTTTGAGTTGCTGCCTGGTTCATGATCTATGCTCTTAATTGCTCAATTCTAGTTATCAAGTACACAACTCTTCCCTTTTCTCCAACTTCTCTGTTGCCCAGTCCTGCTACGACTGGGGTAGATCCACCTGACACCCTTCCCGGTCAGCCGGGGTGGAAAGAGGAATGCTAAATCCCTCTCCGGTTCTCAGACTTACTGTGGCTGAGAGTAGACACACTTTCATACTCACACACGTACGTCCAGACTGGCCACGTCTGTGTATAACGTTCAGAGAAGGTGCTGTGCAATCTCCAACTTGCTTCCTCTCTTGGGAGGGCAGTTCTTTTACACCCTGAGGTCTCCTGGGGCGTCTTTTCAGTGATTCCAGTCCAGGCCGGCTGCCTGTGGCTTCTTCAGCTTCCCCAAACCACGCCAGCTCCAGGGTCGCAAAGGCAGACTGTTGGATCTCACTGGACAGTTAAGCTTTGCAAATGTAATCTCAGCACTTTAACTTGTATTGCCTTTGGTTTGACTATGTCTATATTTTTTCACAGTCAGCTGGGGCCGAAAGCAGTTTTTCTTTATACTTAGTCTGGTCTGCATTGATTCTTGACCTTGAACGCAGATTAACTTTCTCTTTATCTCTGGACCAAGCTGAATTTCAAATTAACCCGTTCCTTTCCTCAATAGACAAATTGCTCCCATTTGTGTCAGAGGCTTTTTTGTGATTAAAAGCTCCTCTGAGATGTATGATCTTATCTAGATTGAAGGTACCTTCTAGTGGGCATTGTTTAGATGAATTTTCACGCGTGTAATGATTCCAATTCTCTAAATACCTGCAGGTTTTAGTACCATAATGTACGTACATGAAATAAGCTGGGGTACCCTTAGTGGGTGAGAGGGAATCCTTAGACTGTCCTCCACCCATTTTCCAATCACACACACAGGGAGGAGGATGCCCTGTCCGCGCTAGCGGCACATAAACTAAGGATCTCTCCCTACAGGGTATTCACACAGGAGAGACTAACGAGGATGGCCACGACCCTCCTACACCTCCCTTCAGCAAAGAGCGTCGGCTAGTCTCAGAGAGACGGCGCCGCTTACTCTGTTGCATCCAGTGAGATGATCAGACTGTCAGTGGCTCACACGGAGAGGAAAAGGGGAGGGAAGATGGGTTCACACACTCCTAGACCCAGGTAGCCTCCTCGCCGGACGATGCCAGGCCGAGTTAGCCCACCGTGGGTCGGATCTCCTAAAAGATCCTCTAGTTACCGGGCTTGCATTAGAGTAGTTCTGGTCACGAGCCAAAAGACTTCGCAGAGTACTCTGGGCGTCTTCCGGTAACACTCAATTCACACTGGTGTACACACACACACAGACCACACACACACCAAGGCCTTATACCAGGTACTACTCCTGAGTACCTCCAGGTACTATTCCCAAGTACCTCGATGCATCACTTGAGGCGGTAAAAACCCCTCTTGAGGCGGTAACAACCCCTCAACACAGGTGCAAACCTTATGCACCTAGCATATGCATACAGGGGGCGGCAAACAATTCCCCTATTACGCCGCTCAGCATCTGACCTTGCTGCACAGTCAATAAGTTCGGATGGCGTGAGCCCAACAGGGGCAGACGGCCCCACGGACAGTCCTCCTCCGACACCCCAATAGAGATTTCAAAAGGTCTCCTACCTCTATTGTGGCGCCATGGGGTTCGAAGGGGAACGATCCGTAGCAGCTGCCGGTGCCTCTGCGGGCGTTGCCATCCCGGACGAGCCCCCAAATTGTCGGAGAAAAACTGAGTTCTCACTATTTGTTTAGGTATAGCAAGTCAGATGTTTTATTAACTCTCACATGTGCAGAGGGAGAGCAAACAGGTCTCTCACTGATAACTAATTACAGCAAGCATTTATACCTTTCATTACAAAAATAATGAGGGACAGCAGCATTTTTGTTTATACATAGGCCATCTTGATATCTCATTTCCTCAGTTGTTTTGACTCTTGCCAACATACAATTATTTTCTATACCTTATCTACCCAAGGTCTTCTACACTTTATCTATGCTGAGGTCATCATAACTTCTTACACAGCTCTTTCTCACCCGCCTCACACAATCCTCGCTTCTACAAATCTCGCGTTATCAGGGTTACAGTTAGCCTGACTCTTGCTAACAAACGTCATGCATTACAGTTCCCTTCTGTCAGTTCTTTTCTCTGCTTCCACATCAACCTTGCCTGATTACATAGTTTTACTACTATTTTTAGTACATACATACAACTTCTTGCCTGACACTCATACATACATCATGAAACACGTGTGGTATACGCTTTTGATATCTTACAAAGACATTCTTTATAACTAAATACTATGACAGCTATGTGGTAAGTGTAGTGCATTTGTCAGAACTGACAGGAGATGCTGTTACCTGACAGCTAACCCTCTGCCAGTTGGCACAGAGGGGCTCATAGGGTCACACTAACAAAATAACTTGCCTTGTCATCTTTGAATCTCTAGCCCTATGCAGCAAGGAGTGTTTCATTTTTGTAGTCATTGAATTCCAGCTTAATGGAATTCACAATAAGCTTATTGGCTTTTGTTTAGGTGAAGGTCTACATTTGTGAATTCAAGCGTTAAATGATTGTCCACAGTAAATTTGAAGCAATATTAACCAGAAGATACTATATGTATGAATGTTCATGCATGCAAGTGCAACATGAAATTGATTGGGCTGGATCCTCTCTAGTGTAAATCACTGCAGCTCCAATAGCTGTCGTTGGAGCTACACTGATTTTACACTAGATCTGTCCCACTGTATTAAGTATGACATATTCTGAATCATAGGTGCCTACTCTGTGGGTACTCCAGGGCTCAAGTACCCACGGGAGGGGGAAAAAAAGGGGGTGCTCAGCATCCACCAACCACAGCTGTTTGGCAGGTCCCAGGGGCTGGCTGCTGATCAGCTGTTCGGCAGGTCCCAGGGGCAGAGGGAGGGTGGGAAACCCACTGGGGAAAATACAAGTCAACGCCTGTGTTCTGAACACTTTTACAATAAATATCTAATATCTTGAAACCTCACCACTATAACTATGAATATTCTGTTTTTTGTTGTAAACTGAAACTATGGTAACATTCCAAATGTGATCCGGGTGAGGAGGGGAAATGTTAGTCACCTCTGAAGCAGTCATGATCTGTGCACATATTCAATTTACCTGTAACACAAATTGAGGAAAAACTGCTCTTGACCTCTGAGCTGACTGAGATGCAGGTATTTGTGTACATAAAATCCAGCGATCAGCATTAACCTTTGAGGAAGTAAACAAAATATATTCTTATCACATGATTGTTTCTAAAGACTTTCTTCTTGTAGGTAGCAATAGATGCTGGTGGTTTCACAGCACAGCTGTCACAGCAATACTAGTGTGGTTTTGAATTTGATATGGCACACTTCTTTACAAAGATTAGCATCTAATCTGGAGCAGAGGCAGAAGCAAACATTTTTAAGCTTAATTCAGATGACTAAAAATATCATATGTATCCTTTTTATTTTTTTCCAGGTCAGAGGAAGAAAGGGGAGGGGGGGAACCAACAAAGAACAAGAAATCTTCACAAAGAGGAAGTCTAGGAAAATAGCGCTCTGGGAATCAACTCCTGTTCCTGCCCCAAGGTCCAGTGGAACTGAAATATAATTACTGCCCTAAAGATAGGAGAGAAAATGAGTAAAACTTTAGCCTTTGAAGGATTTTCTTTCTGATGGTTCCTGTAATCTAAGGATGTCTTCTCCAAAGATTTCAGGCCCTATGGAAGTAAATGGGATTAAAGCATTTACTTAAAATTAATTGCTTTTTTGCCTATGAATTGATTTAAGTGTGTGTTTAAAATTAAGCACATGTTTAAATGCATTGCTGAATTAGGGCTTAAATGACTGCATTTTCCAGCCGTAAAAAGAAGAAATCCTTGAATTGTTTGGCTCATTGAGCTACATTTTGGAATGGAGGCTTATTTCTTTGATTTCTGAATATACTGATATCAGCATGAACTTTGTGCTCAAAAGTTAAAGGAAAAATATCGCAAAATGCTGCTAAACCTATTGGATGAAATTCATTCAAGGCCAAGGACTATGTGCCACTTAAGTCTCACATAAGTTTTACCTGATTCATAGGTATCTTGCTTAGTGTGTAGAGGGCTAAATTTCACCCACTGTGAGCAAGCTTTGGCTGTGAAACATTGTTTAAAATATCCTATCAGCCTCAATCTCTACCTGGAAAAGCCATGCTGGTGTAGGCACTGATCCTGCAAAGCCTATAAATTTGTGAGTATGGTTTAGGTGCTTTTGCTGGGTCTAGTCCTTACAATTTTCCTGAACATAGATAGGCACTAAACCCAAATTTACACAGTGCTTTTGTCATCTTCCAACTTAACTGATGTGTGACCTAATCTGATTTTCATTCTAGGTCTTCAGTCATGAAAGGTGATTGAAATAGCCCACTAGACTGTATGGTACCTCCTGCCCCTCACCCCCTAAATAATTTTACAATTGGTTCAAGAAACACCCGACCTTTAGCTATTGGCTGCAATATTTCATTACTCAAGACAAGCGTAGGGTAAACCAAGAATCAAATAGACTAATTCATCCATTTTACTGGTATGCCATTTAATGCAAGGTTGTTTAGAAGTCATCGGTTTACTTTGCTTCTCCTAGGAGGATGTTAATAATGTCCCAGTGCAGTTTTATAGAGCAGAAAGTTTGGCTTGTTTGAAAATAGATGATGTTGAGCTCTAAGTAGCTCCAGGGGCTATATTATCAGATGAAGGGATATCAGGCAGGGAGCTAGAAAACTAAGAGCACATTTTGCTAAACTAATTATCATCTTAGTTTATGTACTCCTTTTGCTCTCATCACTGATCTTGATCATGATGGGCTAACCATGACATTGAGCTGCTTTCCTAAAGCTTGGTTTAACCTATTGAGACCCTCAATCCTAAAATCTTAGACAGTCATCATCCACAGTGTCTCTCTGCCCATGCCACAACCTCTTAGCCCACACAGGGCCCAGTTCCATCTACCTGTGACAGTAATAAATGATCCTTAGCATTCACCATAGCCTTACATTTAAAAAAGTAACGGGGGGACTGTTACAAGAGGGACAGTTACTCCAAAGTGTGGAAATTTCAGACTTGAGTGCCCTGTGCAAATGTAATTCAATCTCCTGGTGGTGGTTGGTGGTGCACATTGTGGCACAATCTTTAGTTACACAATCACCTAGTATATCTTCCACAGGAGTCCTGTATCACTGATTGCAGCAGATGGACAGTGCTCACTGAATGGGCAGCAGTTCTGTCTTTCTTGTTAACCTCCTCACTCTGCATGTAGCCCCACACATTTACTGCACAGCATATGCACTAAATTCAGAATTATTAGTTTCTTTAAGGGCTTTTCCATGGAGCTCTCAATGTAGTATCTGAGTGTTTCATTAATTGTTAAATTTAATTCATGTTAATTAATCTTCATAACACTCCACTGAAGTGAGGTGGTATTATTCCCATTATATGCATGGGGAACTGAGACATAAACATTAATGCTAACATTGTCAAAAGTGCCAACTAATTTTGGGTGTCCAATTTGAGGAGCCTAGGTCCTTATATTTCAGAGTACTTAGTATTTTATAGCCCTTTATAGGTTGACTTCAATTGCAGTTGTGGATGCTCAGTACTTCTGCAGATCTGACCCAGAGTCTCAAACTGGGCATCCAGAAACTGAGGGACACGAAGTGGCCACCTGTGAATATTTTAGTTTACATGACTTAACTAATATCACATAAGAACTTTATGACAGATGCAGAGATAGAATCCAGTTTTCCAGGGCAGCATTCAATTGCCTCTAACATGAGGCCATCCTTTCTATTCCAGTAATCCCCTGCTTCATTCGCTGCATGCCTTTCAACCCCTGCATCAAATAAGGCAGAAGTCCTAAAACAATGTCTCCTTTACTACACAACCCTTATTTATTTCCAGAGAACAATCTGCCCCATGCACTTAATGAGCCAAGGTGTCCTGTAGAAAAAAAACAGTATGTGGCCATTTCATTAGAGACTATGACATAATGCATTTACACAAGGGAGCTGAATTAAATTTGCATTTCCTAACTTCTGAGTGTTTGCCTATGCAACTCTAATAATATTTCATTATAGTTTTTTCTCTATGTAATTTCTTAAGGGGTGGGTGTATTTTCACTTAAACAGAGAATAAATCATGACAGATTTCCTCCTTTCCCCGTTGATGCTTGCATATGGTCCAGCAGCAGAGATGCAATCTCTAGATCCACAGCTCCATTCTCTACAATTTGAGCTAACAGTGTAGTAAAAATTGTTTTCTTATGTGGACCTCCTGCTAGAAGAGATTGTGACGGGTTGGATCACAGAAACCCCTTGGAAACTGCCAACTGATGTGCCAAGACTACTTCTGCCCCCACTTTCCTGCCCTGGCAGCTTGGGACTTCAGTGCCCTGCCTGGTTTGAGCCAGACCTGCTAGCCTGCTGCAAACCCAGACCCAGGTCTGAACCACGTCCCCTAACAGCTGTAGGCTTAAACTGAAAGCAGCTTAAGAAGTGTTCCTGTCTTTAACACTCAGATGCCCAACTCCCAGTGGGGTTCAAACCCCAGATAAATCTGTTTTACCCTGTATAAAGCTTATACACGGTAAACTCATAAATTGTTTGCCCTCTTTAAAACTGATAGAGATATATGCACATCTGTTTGTCCTCCCCCCAGTATTAATACATACTCTTGGTTAATTAATAAGTAAAACATGATTTTATTAAATACAGAAAGTGGGATTTAAGTGGTTCCAAGTAACAGCAGACAGAACAAAGTGAATTACCAAGCAAAATAAAATAGAACATTCAAGTCTATGTCTAATACAGTAAGAAGACTGAATACAGATAAAAACCTCACCCTCAGAGGAATCCCAATAAGCTTCCTTTTACAGACTAATCTCCTAGTCTGGGTCCAGCAATCACTCATACCCCCTGTGGTTACTGTCCTTTGTTCCAGTTTCGTTCAGGTATTGTTGGGGGTGGAGAGTCTATCTCTTTAGCCAGCTGAAGAAAAAATGGAAGGGTCTCCCACGGGCTTAATAGACTTTCTCTTTCCCTTCCTCTCTCCTATGCAAAGTCCAGCTCCAAGATGGAGTTTTGGAGTCACCTGTGCAAGGCACATGTCCATGCATGACTCAGTTCTTACAGGAAGCAGTCATTGTTCACCTGCTACCTTGAATGGCCTCATGTAGACTTCTTATGTGGATTGGAGCCTTTCAAGATCCATTGCCCACTAAGTGATTCTTAATTGGGCACTTAATTTGCAAATTCCTTTTTAAAGAAGCTGACCAAATGCTTTACTAAGGCTACTTAGAAATCAAGCAAGTACACAGCCAATATTCATACCTTCGAAAACAAAAATGACACATGCATACAAATAAGATGAATAGTTTCAGTACATCATAACCTTTACATAGATATGTTACATGGCATATGTAGCATAAAACATATTCCAGTTATGTCATATATACATTCATAAGTATATTTCCATAAAGCCTTGTGGGGTGCGACGTCACAGAGACAGAAACTCATACTTTGTCAGTGGGCTTCAAAGCTATTTGCTAGATAGAAAAAGACTGTTAAGACTCAGGAACCCTGGGTTCAATTCCCGCTTCTACAGGAGAATTTTCTCTAGTGGTTGCAGACCTTTCTGCACCTGTCCCCTGCAGCCTCTTCCACTCCCCTTATGCCCCACCCCTGCCCCCTCCCTCATATCCTGCCTATATTCCATCCCCCCCCCCGCCACACACACACATATTCTTAGCCTTTCCTCCTCCACAACTTCCCCCTCCCCTTGGTCCTAGAGGTGCAAACTTTCTGATTGCCGAAAATCAAACATTATTACGCTGCCCATTCTCTGAGGCCCCATCCCCTGCTCACTCCATCCCCCCTCCCTCCCTTGCGTGTTCTCCCCCACCCTCACCCAAGTGGGGCCAGGCATGAGGAGACTCTGGGCTGCCGGCTGGGGCTGAGGGGTTCTGAGTGTGGGAGGGGTCTCCAGGCTGGAGCAGGAGGTTGAGGGCTCTGGCTGGGGGGGATTTGGTGTGGGGCTAGGCATGAGGGATTTGGGGTGTGGAGGGGGCTCAAGGCTGCGACAGGAGTTTGGGCAGGGGGTTGGAGTGTGGGGGGTGAGGGTTCCAGCTGGGATTGGGGCCGGGGATTAGAGGTTTAGGGTGTAGGAGGGGGCTCTAGGCTGATGGGTGGGGCCAAGGGGTTCAGAGTGTGGGGGAGTGAGGGCTCTAGCTGGGGTTGGGGGATATGGTGTGGGGCTGGGGATGATGAGTTTGGGATGCAGGAGGGGACGCCGGGCTGATAGGTTTGGAGTGTGGCAGGGTGGGGGATCTGGGAGGAGTTTGGGTGCAGGAGAGGGTTCCAAGTTGGGCTGAGGGTTCTTGGGTGCGGCCAGTAATGAGGGGTTTGGGATGCAAGAGGTTGCTCTGGGCTGGGGCACAAGTTTGGGCTGCGGGGTGCTGGCTCCAGGTGACACTTACCTCAGGCGGCCCGCAGAAGCAGCTGGCATGTCTCTGCATCCCCTAGGGAGAGGCGTGGCCAGGCAGTGCTGAATGCTGCTCCCTGCCACCCCCCCCCCCACCAGCCGGCCTCATGCGTAGCCCCGCAGCTCTCATTGGCCATGTTTCTCGCCTAGGGGATGCAGGGACATCCCAGGTGCTTCTGGGAGCTGTGCGGAGCCAAGGCAGGCGGGGAGCCTGCCTTATTCCTGCTGTGCTGCTGACCGGACTTATCATAGAATCATAGAATATCAGGGTTGGAAGGGACCTCAAGAGGTCATCCAGTCCAATCCCCAGCTCAAAGCAGAACCAATTCCCAACTAAATCATCCCAGCCAGGGCTTTGTCAAGCCGGGCCTTAAAAACCTCCAAGGAAGGAGACTCCACCACCTCCCTAGGTAACGCATTCCAGTGCTTCACCACCCTCCTAGTGAAATAGTGTTTCCTAATATCCAACCTGGACCTCCCCCACTGCAACTTGAGACCATTGCTCCTTGTTCTGTCATCTGCCACCACTGAGAACAGCCAAGCTCCATCCTCTTTGGAACCCCCCTTCAGGTAGTTGAAGGCTGTTATCAAATCCCCCCTCATTCTTCTCTTCTGGAGACTAAACAATCCCAGTTCCCTCAGCCTCTCCTCATAAGTCATGTGCTCCATGACTTCTAACAGCTCGGTCAGCAGTGCTGACTGGAGCTGCCATGATCCCTTTTTGACTGGGTGTTCCGGTGAAAAAATGGATGCCTGGCAACCCTACTTGGCCCAGAGCCCTGATCTCTTCTTTGGCTCCTGTTCCTCTCCCACCCTCTGGTTCTGCTCCTGCCCTCATCCCTCTGCATTTGAGTCAGGCAGCTTCCTCCTGCTTCATGCTGCCTGGGCACTAGCAGGGGGGCACTGAAAGCACAGGAGAGAGTCTTACTGCTCTCACATCCTGTGGTGTGGATGGTGCCACAGAGGCCTCTGGCCACTGGAAGCAGCAATTTCAGGAAAAGCCCAGCTCAGTTTCTAGGATTTCAAATTTATGTGGTTGCTTAGTGGGGAGTGTACATGCTTAGCCTGATTAGGATTTAGGAGCTGTGAGGGGATCGAGCATGCTTAGTGCAGACTGAATCTTCAGAGATTTTAGTGGGCAACTCTAACAAGTCTCTACTGAACATGTGCAAACTGTGATTCTTCAGGGTTCATAGCTCAGCAAGATAGGGGCAGATGGTCACAAATGGCAAAAAACACACCCTGACCATCATGTGTAAGACCCTGAGATAATCAGGTTGTTTTTGTTTTGTGGTTGGTTTGTTCATGGCAGTGTCATAGATACAGAATTTTGCAGAATATGTACCACCACCATACGAATTGCACTGAACAGAAGACCAGCGCATGGATGCCAGCTTTAGTCTCCCCCTGTAGTACTGTCCACAGGAACTGAGAGCTTGGAGATGTTCCCTATTGGTGCCCAACATGGAAAATGCCAGTCTGAATGGTGAGTATTTGGCAAAGTTATATGCAACTGGAAACAGGATCTTAGGGGTTATCTATACAAGCACTTATTTTGTGGCAAGCTGGCATGTACATTTTGCCTAACACACATTAAATGTCCATGTGGACTCTGCTGCCATGCACTAAAAGTTCTGTAAGGTGCTTTGATCTACCCCGTTTTGTAGGCCTCAGATGTAGCTTGTGAAATCTGAGATCACTCCACCAATGTGGTATGGATAAAGGGCATTGAGAAATGTGTATTGCACTCTGGGATGCTAGTAATTTGAAAGCGGTAGGAGAAGGGAAGATTTGAAGAGAGCTGTAGGAGCAGGGACCAGTAGATGTATTAGTTCCCACTTGCTAATTGCTAACTTTAGAATAAAGAGAGAGGGGGATGTTTAATTTTAAGCAGAGGTTAAGTCTATACCTATTCAGCTAAACACTTACATGCTTTGTTGAATTGGGGCCTTTGTGCTGGATGGGGATCTGCTATAGACAATTCCAAATCTCTCCTCTCCTCTCCCCACAGGGACAACAAAAAGAACTGGTCAAACTTTTGCACAAACTTTGCCAGATTGTGGTTTGTGACAAAACCTGTGTGTAATCGCTTTCATCTTAATTAAGGTTTCATTACAAAAGTGTTTGCACAGCTCTAATAAGAAATAACATTTAATAAGTAAAATTCATAGCACTTGTAAATGGCTATACGTTCGTTAATGTGCTGTGCAAACTTTAATTAATCCAACGCAGTATCAATGCCAGATGATTAAAACTGTTAATGTTGCAAAACTTTGTTTTAAAGAAGGCTAAGGACCAGATTCTGCCACAGAGTGAGTAATATTTTACTCTAAATAGTTTCTTTTTAATTCAGTAAGACTACTCATAGAATAAAGTATTACTTAATATGTGAGTACGGTTGACAGAATCAGCCCTATGTAATTTATATCATTCTCTCCCAGGCCTTGCAAAATGTTAGGTAAAACTGTCATCCAGTTTAGTTGATGGGAAAAAATAGCTGTTTTAATTCATCTTGCATTTATAAAATGTTATGCTCTGTAAATTATGTTGTATCATTAGGTTAGCATCTGCTTCAGGATTCATTGTATTTTGAAGAGGAATGATTAAAGAGGTTATTAGTAAATCTACAAAGAACAGGACACACAGCATTTAAACACTACCCTATCATCTGTGCAACAAATGTTCAGCATCATTATGTTTCTACAATAGCAATTTGCTATTACTCTGTGGGGTAAGCAATCAATACAGGCAGGCAATGCTTATTATATCAATAGAAAAGAGTACAGCCTAGTTTGTTACAGCCTTTGCAAAATCAATAAGCATGTCTCTTTATAAGGCAGACTATTAGTCTCAGTTGCAGATGAGAGTGACAAGGTATGAGTTATAATTAACACAGGAAAACCTTTCAAAATGTTCATCCCTATGTTGTTAAATGTCATTCAACTTTTTACTGAATATTAACTATAAACATTGTTTGTCGCTGCCTAATGCACAAAGAACAGCATGAAATCTGAATTCTCTCACAACAAACCAGTCTTTTAAAAATTAGGTTTGTACAGTCTTTAATACAGTAAAGCAAGTGTGCTTAATACCATCCTGGATCTGCGTGTGGAGAACTTTTTATATGCATAGAATAAATATTGAGGAGTGGATTCTGATTCCTTGTAATATTAAGAGGTTATGTACAGCTTTGTCCCAGGAGTTGTCTATACCAGAAATAGATTACTTCCCGCTTATGCTGGCTTACTTGTTTCACTGGCTAATGTACTGTGGGGATATGTTAAGGATCTACTCGTTCCCTGTTCCTGCCTGTCTATTTCCTGCCCACATGCAGAAGGGGGATTAGAGGCTTCATGGGGGCTATGCACCCCTCCATACATACCTGCAATGAACCCTCTTACTTCCCTGCATGGTCATGTAGAGCAAAACCCACTCTTGCACTCAATTTGTATTTAATTCTTGCTGTTAACCACAGCTAAATTGTGAAGCCAACAATAAAACAGTAACACATGCTCCTACCTGGAAAAATGTCTTCTGAATGGGGTGTTTCAACTTTTATTCTTTATTATTAATGTTAATGTGCACAGAGTCACAAGCAGGGATCTCATCACCAGTAACAACATCATAATTTAAAAAATCATGTTGTTTAACAAGTGGGGGAGGGGAGGTATGGGTGGAGGAAGGGAAGCCATACATTTTCTTTCCTTCTTATTTTAATTGATATTGGAGGGCGGGGGAATCTTCAAGGGCAAACAAAGCCTGTTATCTCCTTCTTCTTATTCCTCTCTTTGATCTCCCTGCCTTTACAATTGGTCTTTCACTGAAGTGAGAGACCTACACAAGCTCTGTTTTTACTAACCCTACACAGCCTGGCTGTTTCTGTGGCCCTGCTGCACCCCATAGGTGAGCTGGGAAGAGGAAGTGCCAAGGATACAGCCACTGCTGTGGTGCTAATTGAAAATGAAACCAGCTTTTTCCTCCGCAGCCAAGCCACAGTGCTCATCATTTGCCGCCCTAGGCAAAAAAGCCACCCGCTGCCCCCCTCCGCCCAGCGCGGCAGGGGAGGGCGCTGAGCCCGGCCGCGGGCCCACAATCCCCAACCGGCCGGAGCGCCGGGAGGAGGGCGCCGAGCCCACCACGGCTCCGCTCTCCCCGGCAGCCAGAGCGCCGGGAGCAGGGCGCAGAGCCCGGCCGGGGCGCTCCGCTCTCCCTGGTGGCCAGAGTGCTGGGGGGAGGGCGGTGAGCCCGCTGCGGCCAGAGCGCTCGGGGGAGGGCGGCGAGCCCGCTGCGGCCAGAGCGCTGGGGGGAGGGCGGCGAGCCCGCTGCGGCCAGAGCGCTGCGGGGGAGGGCGGCGAGCCTGCTGCGGCCAGAGCGTTGGGGGGAGGGCGGCGAGCCCGCCATGGCTCTCCGCTCTCCCCGACCAGCCGGAGTGCCAGGGGGAGGGTGGCGAGCCCGGCCGAGGCCCCACTCTCCCCGACCAGCCGGAGCGCTGGGGGGAGGGCGGCGAGCCCGGTCGTGACCCCGCTCTCGGGCCGGAGCACCCCGCCGCGCCGCCCCCCTCCAGGCGCCACCCCAAGCACATGCTTGGTGGGCTGGTGCCTGGAGCCGGCCCTGTCATCATCAATGGGCATTCCCATTATAACGTATTGCTGTAATAGTCTTTTATTAATAAAACACAGGTGACATCTAATTTATGTTATCTCTGTATTGGCTAACTATTATTATTTATTACTTAGTATTTGGTTCCAGGATTTGAATTTGAGAACTGCATGATGTGTTTAATTTTAATACTTGAAAAATTCAAAGCTTGTTTGATGTGAGTAGAGCTGTGGAGCTGTCTACTTCTTTTCATTCTGCACACTCAGCTTCAGATCCATAAAGGAAGTTATGTGTCTAAACCCCAGATTTAGGCGCCACTACAATCCAGGAAGCTGCACTTTGCTTTCACTTAGCCCTGTAGGCACCTAAACTCACTCTGCTCCTACATTTTCAGGGTAAAAGTTCCCTATGTGCCTAGTGCCATAGCTTCTTCCTCTGGGCATATGCTGCCTCACTCCTGTGTCTGGACACCTATCTCATGCCTAATCTACAAACCTAGGGAAGATAGGTGAAGGAGCTCCTATCTTGCCTGTGGGATCCAATCTCATAGGTGTGCTCAGAGCATAGCATAGCATTGCAATGCTAGGTCCCTTTGTGGATGTGGACTCGCTATATAATTCCTTTGGCACAGTGATAAACTTCAGAGAAAACAAACCCAAAATATAAACACAAATAGGATCTGGGCCCCCAATCTTCTTCACTGCCAAAGGAAGTTAATCGCACAATTACCCTTTAGGCTTTTGACAATCTCCCCCTATATAGTCAAGTGAAAATAAAGACTAGTTATCCAAAGCACTGGTGTCACATACAGATTTTAGCTTGTCACAGCATTGTTCTGGTCTTGTAAAATGTTTATCTCAATTTAACTTTCTCAAATGAGTAGTCAAATGATGAAACTTATGATACTGTAACTTTCTTGAACTTTCTATATTCTTTCTTCCAAACAACACTTACTGCTGTTTTTAAAAACATGTATTCTCTTCTCTACTTCATACATTTATTAAAATATAGGAGTAGTTATCTACTATTTACACTCTTTAAAGCTCATCTTACTTGCTACCATTTCAGTTCTAACTTTCTTGTTTCTTATACGCCACTCTAATATCTTCCATTTTTCTCTTTACAATGGTTTCAGATGATCTATGATAACCATTTTATATTTTTTCCTATTTTCTTGTTTGTTTCATTTTACCTCAATTCCAGGGTCTCATCTATTCTATAATGCCTATACTCATATTTAGAGAACAAAATTCTCTCACATTCAAGTGGAATATCTATCAGGCTTGCCAACAAAATAATAGTTCTGATGGCCTATCTGGACCCAGAGCAGACAAAATGGTACTTATTCCCACTCCACTGTATATACCACTCTGTACTCATTTTTCTTCTACAATCCCCCCAAGACTTTATATTTAGGCTGCTATGGACAGCTGGGTTACCCCCGCCTCCATTTTTTTCCATTAAAGATACTGAGCAGGGGTGACAAGATAGTTCATACACCATCCCCATTCACTTCTAGACCTCTCTGTTGAAGATACCAGTAAGTTTCTGATTAGTGTCAGTTCTAATGAGGGAGTTTAGATGTAAAATCTTGTCCACAGGAACTGGACTGAGATCACCAAATCATTAGACATAAATAGCCATCCAATTGTAACATTTCTATTGCAACTGGGCAGAACTGAATGAGGGCACTAGAATCAAAAGTCTCCGTATCCATATTACTAATTCACTCAATGCTTTAGTCCTAATTACAAGTACATTTTTTTTTACACAAAAATAAACTTAAAATATTCTTAAGATCAGCTCACATCTACGTTTTCCTATGCGGTATTTTAGAATAAAAACATAATTAGGAGCATATCTTGACCCCAGCTTTAGGTCCCTTTGCAGTTCCCAGGCTGGGGGACACCCAGACACTGGGCCCCAATTTAGCATACTCAAGGGGCTGTTCCATCAGCCAGAACTTAGCTAGTCATGAAGGAACACAGCCAATCTCTTTGTACTGATTGCAGGAAGAGAGTTAGTATAAGAGGCAATAGAGTAGCTCTCTGCCATTCGAGTAAAACCATGGGTTGGGAGTACTCAGCTAAATCATCTTTAGGGATAGCTTTGTGCTGACAGAGAAGCACAAAGTTGTCCCAACCTATGGGAGAATCAGCTCTAATGTTTTTTTGTTATATCGTTAATTACTACTTTATGATTTAATACAGCACCAACTGTGCATGTCATTTGAAAATGAAATGAGCATGATCCAATTAAACTCACACTGTTGGATGAAAGAAAGCTAAACTGAAAGGTAGATGTTAATTGCTATCTCCAGAGTTCAGGCCTCTATTACTTGATGCTTATGGCCTAATTTTTGCATTGATGATGTTAATTTAAAGTGACTGACCAAGCATCCCAGTGTGATCAGAACAGTCACAGACAGTAATCGAATGTGCTGCTACTTCAGTGATTTTTACCATGTATAAGACAAGTTAAGGCAGCTACCATACAACTTTCTAACCACATCAGCCTTGATTTGCAGGATGATTCTCTGCAGGAGTTTTCAATGCCATCGTATGAACCAGTTTCTAATGTATACTGTGATAAGAAAGTGAAGAAAAAAATGAAATGACTCATAACACATTTTTGAGCCTGGGTGGATGACCCAGATTATATTCACCCTGATATCTGTTTAATGGTCACTGGAGCATACCTAGAAAAATATTTCCAGGTTGCTGCAAGGTTATGACCTGTAGGGAGACATGGGACTTTTCTTGTTTGGTTTGTTTTTCCTAGCTTAATTGTGTACAGCATTTAACTGGGGTCTGACTCAGGTTGTGAATACAAGAAGTTGAATTTGTGTAAATATTCTCATTCTTGAACCCAGAAGTTGTACATTAGTAATGGCTATGGCTCCAATACAGCAACTTATTAAGTATGTGCCTAGTTATAAGAACATAATTAGTCCAGCAAGCTTCGATGGGACTACTCAAGTATTTAAAGTTAGGCACATGATTAAGTATCTGGCTGAATTGAGGCCTAGATGTTAGCATAACTCTTTTTTCAACTCCAGTGTGTGATTGATGTGTCGGTATAGCCTCCTAGGTGCCATGAAAACTGTTAGAGATGAGAAAACCAATTTGGTAAGTGTGTTTATTTTTAATAAAAATGATAATCCTAATAATCCAAAATAAAACATATTGGGCTTGCCAGACTCGTTGGCATAAGAGAGCTCCACTGTAGTGTATATATGTTGGAAGGGATTAGAGAAGTATAGAGATGGCTGTGGGAGTCCAAAGAAAATGAGGGAGCCTGAAATGGTCTGTCAAGATCAGAAAGGTAATTTCACACTGACAATAAAGAAGGACAATGGTCTAGATCTACAAAGGTACTTAGGCACCTAGGTTTCAAATTTTGATGCCTGAATCAAATTTTGGTGCCTAAATTGGCTAACTGCAATGCACAAAACTCCTGCTGAACCCATTAGCTATTTAGAAGACTATGTTTCAGCTTTGTGGATCACAGTGTTGTTCAGTATGTGTTTGTTTTCTCTTTTTTTTAAAGGCATCTAAAAGTTAGGTGCTGTGATGCTCAACATTGGAATGCCTAAGTCCCTTTGTGACTCCTACCCAGGATGGCTATGGAAAATTTTTGGAACAGTCCAGTGCTAATGGAAAGAAAGGCAGAATAAGAAACATTCCGGGATGGAAAGATGAACCAATGAATTCTTAAGAGCCATGGAGTGATGACACTGAAATTGTTTGGAAAGTGTGTGTGTGGGGGGGAGAGGTAAGGGTAGAGGGGCAGATATCAAATTGGCCCTGAAATTGCCTGGAGAGTCCCTCTAGGAGTAATTGGGGAGATCAACACATTCCAAATAGTAGACCAGAAAGGGGCAAGTCTGGATTAGCAGATGGGGAAATAAGAGATTATACACAAGAGTTCTCCAATAAAGGCTAAACTTGCCAGATGTCCTCATTTCCTTGTCCTGCATTGGTGGATATGATGATGCTGCTGCTGCTGTAACCTGGAACATGTTCTGTTTTACTGATTTCCTCTGCACCCTGCTTATTGGTTTTCCCTTCCATTTTCCCTTTAAATTTTTAAAGAAGCAGTTCCAGAAAGTTAACATTCTGATTTCAGTCTCAGTAAGACACAAAAATCAATCTACTCCCTTCTGGCCACTCAATCGATTACAACTTCCTTCTACACCTGCTATCTCTAAGGTAACATTACCATAGAGGCAGGGGGCTTTCAAAAAATGTTTCTACAATGTAAGTACCTTGCAAAGAGGAAAGAGTAGTAAAAAGTGGGATGAAAGAGAATTTCAGAAAATAATACCTAATAAAGAAGAGAAGATGAACAAATACAAACAAAGAAGGGGAACATATAATTAAAAGAAACCCTTACAAAATCAATATAATTGTCTATAGTAATACATCAGAATGTGTTAGAATGTAACACTATTTTAAATTAAAATTTAGAAATGATCAGTAGTCAAATCAGTGAATAGAAATTTGGGTACCAGAATGGACCCCATCTTTTGATCAGTCTCCAATCAGCTCCCAGCAACCAATGTATTTTCAGTGTTACTTTAATGTTTCTTGCAAGACCTTTTTAATTTCTCCTTCCTCTAGGGCTCTTTGAATTCGTTATTAACATCCTCCATACTTCAACCAGAGACACTTAGAACCTCTGTACCTTTGTAGAACACCACTGATATCAATGAGATGGCACACAAGCACAGAGGACCACATTTATGGCACTATAGCAAGATTGGAGCCATAAAGACAGGTTTTCAAAGATATTAACTTCACACATTAACTTCAGCGGAGCCAGGATTTCACCCAATGTCTGAGTTTTTATGTACTGAATTGAGGCCACTACTTCCTAGAAATCAGGATCTGCATATTTTTGTTTTGGCTGATAGTATTTGTTTTTGATGTCTGTTTCTGTCTTTCTTCTGTATTCTACTACCATAGAGTATTAGGCCATCCTGATTCTGCCTTACTGCTGTTGATATTCTTCCAGTAACTGTTCCTAATATTGCTACTCTTCTGTCACTACTTTCTTTCCTATCCTATCTATAGTCATAGATACTGACTTATGCTACACCAACATGACCTTGCTAGGCTGCTGCATTGACTTCAGTACATTTCCTTTTCTTTCTCTTCCGCAGAAAGAAGGCATTCAGATGTCATGGTGTCATAATGGCGTAAAAACATAGTTACAAAACAAAATCTTTGTCTTCTTAGACATCTTTCTTTGCCAAAATAAATCCCCCGCTTCCCATTCCTTCTGTTATGAGCTGGGTAAAACCTTGTTGTGGGTTGAGTTAAAACCTCATTGAGACTGATAGGTGTGTACTGACTCTTCTGCTAACATAACTGTAAGCCTAACCCCCCCAACTAAGACAAAGAGACTATGAACCTGCTCAGGAACTTTTGCTGAGCATTGTATTGGGGGGGAGGGGGAAGTTGAATGGAAATTGTGGGGGGGGGGAAGGCTGAACAGAAGAAAAACTGGGGAAGATTGATGTCTAGTGTATATTTAAATTTTAGGTTGATATAGCTATGTTGTTCAGGAGTGTGAAAAACCCACATCCCTGAGTGCCAGTTATGTCACTGTAGTCCCCATAGTGTAAACATGACCTGAGAGAGAGAGCCTGAAGGAGCATTTGAAAGTTGAAGGTGGCTGACCCTGGAAGAAACAGGGGGATACATTTTTGGGTCAGGAGTACAGGCTGAAAAGGGTGCTCTTGGTGCTGTGAGAGGAGTAGTTTCATAGTATTTGATTCTTTCTGCATTCAGAGACACAGGACTTTGTACGTTCTTTGTAAATAAACTGCATCAAAGAAATAACTAAATGTCACCAGTGACTCCTCCGTACTGGAACAACCTAGTGGACCCCAACTTTTGGCTAGTGATTCAGGACAAAATGGACAACACTTTTTCTTTAATTCTGTCACTTCTTAGTCCTTTACAGTAATAGTTCAACATAGCCTTTCTCTTAGCTCTTTGATGCCCATACTTCCGTGTCTCTACCGTATCTGCTGTCTGCATTCCTACTGTTCAGCTGTAGTGTTGCTCTCTCCTTTCTTCAACAACAGAGGGTTGTAGATTAGATTGAAAAGTTCCAAATTCTTCATTCTCATAATACTGCAACCTAAGCTGTCAAGCAACAGAGATGTGCTCTGATAAATCTTGTCTTCCAAATAGCTCTGACCCTGAGTATAGTAACTAATTCCTTTTTCATATACTCAGAATGTCAGAATGGAAAATCAATCATATGTCATCATCATCATTGCATCATTAAAGAGTGAGACACGATGTCGCTGCAGTCTGAGGAAGAAAGGGGCCGAGGTTAAAATCACAAACCGTAGCTATAATTTATGATTTAATTAAACTATATATGGATACACACATCTGACAATATCTCTTTTGCTATTAGAGTGTTGTAGAGGGAATAAACCACAAGGGATATGATTAATTGAGCCTCAGCAGGTAATAACTAATCAGAGGGAAAACTGGAACAGATGCCCTGGAGATTTCTTATGCTCTAGATTCCTTCTTTCTCTTTTCGGTACTTTGTACAGTGCCATCCATTCCAAAGCAGCAAGGACCTGTAAGAAAAACTGTACAAGTAGTCTAATTCGTACAACACTCCCCTTTTTAAAATGAATAAGAGACTAGTGAGTTCCCACAAGCTTCCCCACAGGTTCCCAAGACATTTATATGGATGACCATGCATATTTCTCTTACAAAGGAAAATGAAAATCACTCAGTATAGCAAAGATTATAAGCTATGTTTGGAAGAGTTGAATTCCCACACATGTATTATCCAATTGCTGAATGGATATTAATCTTTTAAAAAGAAAAAAATGTAAGTACGCTGACAAATATACATGGACCACACATAGGTAATTGTGCAGGTTCTAGGTGTGGTATTATATAGAGATTCTGATAATCTGCAAAGTAAAAGTTATATCCATTTCCATTATAAGCCTTATTTTTTATCTTTCTGACTTCCCCTTAACCTTGGCTAGCTAAATCGGCTTGACCAGAAAATTATCTGATTTATTCTGAAGGCTGTATTTTTTTTCTTGTACATTTGGTGGAGGGGGAAGGATTCAGCAGTTTTTTGCATTTACGAATCATTTAAAAAAAATTGCCCTGATGTGAAATTATAGTATATCTAACATTTAGTTAACTTTCCATATCATTAAATTTTCTTGATGTTTCATAAATAGTCTAATACAAAACTACAATACCCACACAAGGAAATAAATAGTTTCATAAATAGGCTATATTTATAGGAAGAAGAAGAAAGAAAAGGCTGTTATTAAGCAAAGATATTACTGATTGTTTCCTCTCAAAAATGCAGTATTTACAGTGTGTGTGTATATGTGATTTGTTTGTCTTTTGGTGGTTAAGAGTAGAGAAAAAATTAAGTGTCTTTCTATACTTCATCACTATAACACAGATTTTTCTCTGCTCAAATGTTAAAGGCTAGTTTTGGAGCAAAAGAACCAGAATTTTAGTCCCAGCTTTGCAGGTCTATGTGGTTTATTCCGTAATTATGTTTTGTTCAAATGTAACTATGGATTAGTTGCAGAACAGCACCCAACTTGGAAGTATAAAGAAAACTGGTCAATCTTTTCTGTTTGCTTGTTACAGAAAATTGAAACAGAGCTATATGTCTGTTACCTTCTTTCCTTTTCTTGTTCCTTTACTAGCCTGGTTTGATAAATCAAGTATTCTGAGATCTGTGGCCTACTGGGGGAATGGGGTGGGGGAAGGAGTAAGAGTGTAGAGTGGATGAAAGAAGCTGTGTAATCTATATCTGGATTAGCACAAATTAGTATAAAGTATGATCTGGTGTTGCTTTGTTTGCTTCTCTTCATAGAATATATTGTCTTTATTGACTTCAAAACATAACTTTAAGAGGTTAAAGCCTTAGTAATCAGAGGTGTAGTATTTGTTTGAATGTCATCATTGAACAAAGCTAGGGCTTGTGTCAACAGAACACTTACATGGGTCTCTAACTATGAGGGGGTTCAGAGGCATGTATCAAAGCCAGCATGCAGTTTGCTAGTTCATTTTGTTCCCAGTATTAGGGCATACAAGAATGTTGACAGATTGGACCAGGCTCCTTGGCAGAGGGAGTTTAGTGTCCAAACATAAACATGAGTCTGAGGAAAATAAAGAAACAAAACAGGATTTTGTTAGACTACATTTTAAATCCCAATAGGGACACTCTTTTCTCTAAAGAATGTATTTTAAACCCATTTTCTTTAAAGCTTTGATCATTTACATTAGAGATCACATCATGGGATGTGTAGCTTTCAGGAAATTGATTGGGCTTTTCATTGGAGCAGGGGTCTATGCTTATGATTCCGCTTGCAGAATTGAGGCATGATTCTGTAAAGTATTGCATTATTTTCTTTTGAGGTTATTTTCTTAGCTCTTCTCATTCCAACAGATTTAATCCAGTGAATTCCCATTTTTGTTTGTTTATTTGTTTTGGTGAAAATTCAGGTCTGATCATACAAAACTCAGATATCAATGGGAGATTTTTCCCTGGAGATTGAGTGATTAGTCATGAATTTCTTAAATCAGGTGCCAGTTTCTGTGATATATACATGTAAAAATGCAGCTTTGGTGGCCTTTGCAGTATTTTTGTTCAATCAAATAGGAATGAAGCAAAGTTAATTATTTTCTGCAAAACTATACGTTGGCTTTTACCTAATGTTCTTTGGTTCTTGGCATGGGCGGTGGGTAAAGCTTTCCCTTGGGCAGGCTAGCCTTCTGCCTGCCTTTTCTGGCCAAGGCCCTGCCCCTACTCACTGGTCTCAGTCCCCCGTAGCTCCAGAATAACACCTAAAGAATTCATTTACCACAATGGACCCCAGATACACTTAAGCAGGGGGACACACATCTCCCAAGGATATTGCAAGAAATTGCCATACATGTGACATACGTTATCTGATCCTAGTATTGTTTGGGTAGCTTTGAGTGTGTGGGAATGTGTTATACTGCTATTCAAATCAGGAAATTGGACAAAGGGTGGTGAGAATGCAGGGGAGGGGAAAGCACCAAGCCTACGTGGGAAACGTGTTTTCTTCAGAGATGAAGGGCTAATTTTCCAAAGGGATTTAGATGCTTAAAGATGCAGATTGGCACCTAGTGAGATTTACAAAAAAACATTTCAATGGGTGGAGCACAAAATTCCCACTGACTTTTCTTCCTGTGCTTACAAGAAAACTTGTAAGGCTTGTTTCCACCTTGTAGTCAAATGAGAAAAATAAAGCTTCCATGGGAGAGGCCTCTCATGTCAACACCTTCCTAGCTGATGATTCTTTACCACGAGGAGCTTGGTGCATGGGCCATTGAGACTTGTAAATATTATTTATTTATTTTTGCAACTGAGTCTGTTTATTGAAAGGCAGAAACTATAACTCTCTTATACTTACTTTCAATCAGGAAGATTCTCACCTCGCCCTCCCCCCACTGAAAAGCATAAGCTGCTGGTTCAGAAACATCTTTTCAGATTTTCTGTTGTTTTACAAGGAGTGTTTATGCCTAAATTCCCTAAGGTAGTTTTCTTTTTTTTCCCCCACTGTTTTAATACCTGCACTATAAATCTGCTCCAGACCTTTTTCTACTACATTAGAAATTGAAAATTAAAATAACTTAATGACTCTCTGCCTATAAAATTATTTTCATTATATTAAAGATTGCAGCAAAGTCCCAGAGTGAATACAATCTTCCTATATTGTGTTCTGAATTTAGGATTCAACTAAATTAAAGTCTTCCATTTAGTCAGAGACTGTATTAATCAATGTGAGGATTCATTTTGAGAACATAATACATTGATGTTCACTTGGAAAAATCTGGTCCATGGCTGACTCATATCGCACTTGATAGGAGGAAGATTTAAAAAGATAGTATCCAGATTTATGTTAGTTAACTAATATAAACGTATATCTTGCAATTGTTTTTCCCTCGTTCACACATTAGAGTTTCTCCGTTACAGCAATATAAGGCTTCTGGAATCAAATTCATGAACATAACCAGGTCTGGAGTTATTTGAACTTAGAGAGAGCCCAGAATCACTTTTCTGAATCCACAGGAATTTTGACTGGATCTGATTAAAGGGGGCATGGAAGTGAACAATCTCGGATTTGTTTTTCTAAAACAAAATCCCATCTCTGAGTGGTGAAGAGAATAAAATCCAAAAAATCATCCACTGTTCCTCCTTCCATTTTCATTTAAAAGAGAGCTGGGTCAAACTGAGAACTATTTATTTATCTCTCTCTCAATCACATCCACCTTCCTAAACTTTAGACTCATTCTCTACAAGGTGCTGAGTGTATCCTATGAGGTGTTGTGTATTATTGATTTGCAAAGGAAAGTGTGTGCTCTGCACCTCACAGGACTGAGTCCTTTGGGGATCAGATGAATGGGAATTATGGCTTGAACCAGTTTTGGTAATAGGTTTTACAAAATCATCCTTGCTTTTGCCTATATCTGCTTGGCAAGATTATTTTACGGTCTTGCTTATCTCACTATACAGAGAAAAAAGTCCATTCCAGATGTCTTTGGCTTTGCAAAGTACTACTTAGAATGGTTGTTTTAATTCTGAGACAGATTATTTTCTCTCTTTCTCAGATCTCATTTCCTGATTCATTCTTTATGAAACCAATCTACTCATTGCATAAATTGAACATACTGCATAATGAGAAAATAATTGTGTTCAACTATAGACATTTAGACTAAAATTGTTTAATATTAAAGCACTGATTTGTATCTGACTTTCAAATGGGATTTTTTTTTGTTTCAATGTACTGTATCTAAAATAGCCTTAGTAACCATTTCCCCAGTATTTCTTCAGTGAGATGAGGCCAGCTGTACTCTTCAATCTAATGATGCTGATCTTTATCTGTATCATTAATAAAAAAGTGCTGTTGGTGCAAGGATTATTATCCATTTAGATTCAGAAAACAGAAAAGAAGTCTTTTTTTTCTGGGCTCTTATCCTTTCAGCTATTTAAACTGGAGAAAATGGAAATCACACATATAAAAATATAACCAGGCAAAGCTGACTTAAACCCACATAGAGCTAGAAAAACCATAGGAGACAAACTTTATCCCTAACTATGGTCTCATTCTACTTATGGATGTGGGACCAGATCCTCAGCTGCTATAAATGTAAACAGCTCCATTGAACTGCTATTATCCTCCATTTCGGATGTGGCCCTTCAGTGAAAATGTGTGGTAAAAACTGACGCAAGTTTATTCATTATTTTTATTTCTGTAGCACCTAGTAAACCCAGTGAGGATCAGATCTGCATTGTGTTAGTCAGAGTTTGAAACGGTCTCTGCCCTGAAGAGTTTACATTCTAAAAAACATACGCTGTTTAGAGATCTCTTATAATGGAAGGTCTTTTGTCCTCTATGATCTTGGTACTACTAGATTTATATGTACATGTGCATCCCTACAATGATAAGAGTCACTTATGTTAAGCAAGAGGAAATAGTCCTAAGTAGGCAAAATGAAGGGACCCATGCTGTTGTTATTATACATCAGTAATATAAAAGATACCGATAAAATGGCAAATTAAGGACAAAAATCTCAGACTGTGTTCTTAAGAGGAGGTGTTAGGTGTTCTTGCATGGAAAATTGCTTTTCACTTCATTTAGAAAAATATCAAGTCTGTGTATCACTGGCAATGGGAAGAGAGATGTCAATTCTATTTTCTGTGAGAAATTTTGCAGGCTAAATTATACAACTGTGATCAATAGTGTTCATGCTTGCAAATGATGCATCTGGGTAAGGGGAGGGAGAAAATGGGGGCAAATGGAGAGAGTAATGGCATTCTTAAGAAAAAATATTTGAGAGAGAAATATTGCAAAGAAATAGACATTCTATATTTTGCATCATTTTCTTGTTCTTCCTTGTGGTTTTCACACAACTTCTTGTGGTTGAGTGGGTGAAACATTTGACTACATCTTTTGACCTTATGAATAGAGACACTGATCCATTATGTCAAATACGGAAAGAACTTTGCATTCAGTTAAGTTTTAGACATGGACAAAACCAGGCTAATGAAAACAGAGGCATCCAGTGAGATTCAGGTTGTATTTAAATCTTGATACCCAAGCTGCTTTCAGAAGGATCAAATCAACTTCTGGAAACAAACACCCAGATGGTGGGGAAAATGATCTGGATCTAAATTCATCAGGTAGTTACTAATGGCCATCTTCTGATACCTTCACTCACACTGAGTAGTACCTTATTCCACAATCAATCCCTCGATAGTCAAAAGGATGATCTGGGAAGTAACTTGCTATTCAATATGAGGACCAGCATCCAAATCTGGTCTTATCTACCTAAATAGCTGAGCCAATACCTTGAATCCAGGTGTGCTGTTGACTGAACCCTGCCCCACCCTCCCTGTGTAATGATTCCAGTAGGGGTGTAAAAGCCTCATGGGGCTAGTTTCACAAAAGAGACTTAGGCTCTGAGTTGCAATGCCTAACTTTTAGGTGCCCTACCACCTCCTAGAATCCACAGCCCCAAGGTAAGCACAGGTTCCCTATACAGTGCATGGGAAGAGTTAGGCACCTAAGAATGGGATCCACAAAAGCTAGCACACTGAAAATGAGGCCACCTAATCTAACCAATAGGAAATGCCAAGGACGGGAGCGAGACTTAGGCTTCACCCCTCAAATGGTTTTAGGTGCATAAGTAGTCACTCACTCCCCCTTCTTCCACCGGCCTGTTAGTTGTGCTGAGGTTTCAAAAGCAGCCTTTCTAGCTGCTTTCAGCAATGAGCATAACAACTGGTATTCCAGGTGCAGGCAATGGTCTAGGCATGTTACTGAGTTAACAACATTTCCTCCTTACAGGTGCATAAGGTGGCAGTTAGGCACCTAAATCCCTGTGTGGCTCTAGCCCCTGCTATGTTTAAGACATAGTTATGACCAACTATGAATATTGTTAATAAAAGTGTGTTTCTGAGGATCACTGCAGCAACCCAAAATAGGTTCTAGTCATTCTAGTGCTGTGGACAGGATTGAACACTTAACTATTACTTGTCAGTCAGCAAAGACTGACTGAGTAGAGTGTATTTTAGGAAATGCTTCCTTTGTGATCATACTATCCAGGTCTATGAAGTAGTTACTGAAAAATGTGTGACTCCTACAGCCAGGACTTCTAACACATTCAGAAGCTCTATTTACTTCATTGGCATGAAGAGTGTAGAAGTTGGATTCAGTTAGTCTGTTAAAGACTCAGCAGTTCTTTACACATCAGTTCCTACTTTGGAACATAAGGAACGGGAACTTTCTATGTACTGTTAGAAGGTCAGCCTCACACTTGGTTGAGAGAGAATGTTGTGATGCATTGTCACTTACAAAATCCAATTACTCTTTGCCAGCCGATAATTTGATGGTCTCGTATATTGTTAAACTTTCTAACAGGGCCAGCTCTTCAGCTGTCTTAAAAAAGTATAGCTCCATTTACATCAACAGAGCTACCCCAATTTACACCAGATGAGGATCTGGTCCTTTTGTCCCACATGCTCCCTTAGAGTGCCCCGCCTGAGTACTGTTCTGGGCCCCGGGTGGTTCGGAGTAAGTCTGGGAGAAGTAGTCTTCCAACACAGGCCACAAATTCATTCTGCAAGCTGGTCATTACTGCAGTCACAATGTGTCCTTCCTCAGAGGGGAAAGGACAGGAACATACATGTAACAGTGTATCCTCCAGACTAACCCACCTTCTGTATTCTGTACTGAGGGAGCTGCTGGTCTTCAAATCTCTTCAGCCTCCCTTTAAATGATGGAACTGCTCTGTTTTTTTTTCTTTCTTCCAGATAACTCTACACCCATAAAGGAGGAAGCAGGATGTGCTTCTATTTGTAGAGACAAGGTGGGTGAGGTAATATCTTTTATTGGACCAACTTCTGTTGGTGAAAGAGACAAGCATTTAAGCTACACAGAGCTCTTCTTCAGTCTGGGAAAGGTACTCCCAGCATCATAGCAAAATGCAAGGTGGAACAGATTGTTTAGCATAAGTAGTTAATATAAATTGTAAGGGACCATTCAAGATAGAATGTTCCACGTTGCTTTCTGCTTTCTTGCTGAGATTGCCATTCCTACACATGAAGAAGAGCTCTCTCTAGCTCGAAAGATTGTCTCACCAGAAGAAGTTGGTTCAATAAAAGATATTAACTCAGCCACCTTGTGTCTCTAATATCCTGGGACCAACCTGGCTACAACTACGCTGCATACTTCTATTTGTAGTCATTCTTGGCCATTCAAAAGGATAGTTAGCCCCAATAGTCATATCTTTATTCGTCCTATTCCTCATTGATTTTCTTCATTTCACTTGGTTGAATAAAATCATGGCTTCTGTTTCCAATGACCAAATGACACAACTGTTAAAAGAACCTATATGTTAATGTTTGTTTGCCTTGTGGATTTGAAACTAGGTGTCTAAATAGTGCACCAACAATATGATATTTTGAGCTGCAAATGTAAGGTCTTGGGGTTTCTTTAAATATATTATAGAAATTAATTTTCAATTCAGATTGCTTTCTTTCTTTAGTTATTGAAGCCAAAAACTTTAGAAGATACCATGTGACCAATTAAGTAAAACTTAAATTAATTCACGTAAATTGAAAATACTGATGTCTGGTAAACACACACACACGCGCACACACACACACACACACACGTGATCTTGCTTGCAAATTCAACAAATGAGTTTTTGGATTTTGAATCAATAATAATGTATTATATTGTTTGTATATTTTGGTGGCTTTGAAAAAACTTCATTCACTGCTGTTGGTCACTGAATATTTATGTGGGTTATCATAGTAGAAACAGTAATGCTCTATTGGTTTAATAAAGAATCCTCTTGAATGTTTTGTTTGTGGAATTGCTTTTCTAGGAGTGCAAATAGAATTAGGGGCATTGGCTAGTGCACTGTCCATGTTCAAGTGTAACATTTTTGGATTTATTGGAACTCAGGGGGAAGAAAGAAAGGAGAAATTTAGATCTTAATATTCCCTAACTTGGGAAAAGTTGGGATCAAATTATGAACTTTAAAATTCCTAGAGAACTTAATAGAAAATGATACATTTTCTGTTTTTTTAACTTAAGATACAAAATAATAATCTAGATTGGCATTATATTCATTCTATTATTCTCAAAATCGTTAGGAAAACCATCATTTGACATTAACGTCTATGTTTTAAAATGAATTTCTATAAGATCTCACTGGTTTCATCTCTTATTTTTATATAACTGCTCTAGAAGGAATGGTTCCATATTTACCTTCAATCTGAAACTGGCTCTGTTACATGTAATAATGTCATTCATATGAGTAAGCCTAAAACAATATTTAAAAAAATGATATAACTTCACCAAAAAAGCTAATGCTATGATTAGATATAGGGAAAAGCAGATTTGTTGAAAGCAAAACATTGTGTGGGAACATGTTGATTTAGACAAATCTTTTGAAGGAAACTGAGGAGCCAGGGTTTCCTGGGCAACCAGGCTGCTTACTTGGTGGGCTGCTGTGAATCTGGGGCTCCACGTGAGCTTCTGGACTTCCTGGGAGAACAGGGAATGTATTTTGTTTCCTTAAGAAACTTTCTGGTGTTTCCAAAACAAAACATTGTAAAATGTTATCTGCATGAAAATGTTCAAGGTTTTGGGTTTTCATCTCAATTCAGCATGAAAAAAATTCCCTAACCCTCAACATTTTTCACTGCCAGCTCCACCTATAATGCCATTTGCAAATGTGCTGTTTCACTACTGAAGCACAGAATACCAGATCTGTGTTTCCAGGCAGTGTAATATCTGTGGGCACATTCAACACTACAATCATTTTATGTTCCTTAATCACTATTACATTATGCTTATATCTGAATTTTATGTGATGGTGGCCATCTTGGTTGACACACTGGGGTTTGAACTGGGGACCTCCAGAACTAAAAGCATGAGATGCTACAGCTTGAACAAAGCAACTATGAGGTTCATGCACAGAAGCTGTCCTGTAGCACATGCACAAATAGGTTACATTTACATTTCCATGTTTTTAGGAATTAGTATCTTGACTTTGTAAGTTTTACTAAAGAAAACATCTAAAAGAGACTCATTTTTGTCATCTCTTTTCAAGCTAGATAAATGTTATTTTGTTTAAAATTACAAGTACTCTTTTTCAGTTAGAACAGGGAAACTTTTCTCTTAATATCTGTGATATTGAGTGCCTCATGTCACTCAATTGTTTCTGTTTTTTTTTAATTTTTCTTCACCTAGTACTGATGAAATTAAGATAGCCACTTAGCAATTGTGTCTTACCACCTGCTCCCTTGATCCCTGCCCTATGCAGCTGTTACAGCTCTACATGGATACTTTAGGTCTTGTCACTACTGATACTGTCAACATGTATTTATTTAATGCTAGTTTCCATTGAGTTTGAAGGTAGCTGCTGTTTCTCCTAATCTTTATTTTATTTGTTTACCAATGGTATTTGTTAAAGTATAAAGCATATCTGATCTTGCAAATACTAAGGTGAAAGAGTAACTTTAGTCATGTGAGTATCCTATGGGCAAATGCTAGCAGGATCTGGGCTATTTAACTTGTCAGAATTCGAACAAAAACATACAAAGCCAAATTGGTATTATATACTAGTTGGCCTCTACTGCCCCCTGTAGGTCAGATTTTATATCCCATCCATAGACATAGGGAAAACTGTTGTGCTGGGATCCTCTGAGTATTTTTTATCTAAGGAGATAACTCACAGAAGAATAATCATACCTATAACTTTGGCTGTACAAATCTTTCTGAGGAAATGTGTGATCTTGTAATCTTTTTTCCATTATAATAAATAGGGGGCAACCTTACAAAATGATACTCACCCAAGGCAAGTAATTCTGTTTATAGGCAAGTAAAAGTCCATGATTTTCCCCCTAGCACTCTCATCAAGGTGAAGTGTGGGTGAGCAGATTTTGTGCTCCTGACATTACATTTTCAGGACTATCTCAAAAGATTGAAATAGTGGCATTTGAGATTGCATGAGCTCCGTGAACTATTTTTCAAAAGTATTTGGATTTCACATTGAGTTTTTTGACACTCAAAATGTTTGAAAAATAGAGAAAAATACTTCCCATTTTCTGCCCTCTGTGTTTAATATTTCTTAAACATACCGTTAACATGACTAAGCAGTGAGTTATTCATTGTCTGCCGCAAAGACCTCAATTGTTTGTTGTGATTGTTACTGTAATTGGATTTCTGTCTGTATTTACAGTCCTCCAGATCCTAGTCACTTTGCAAACTGTGCTTTCTTTTGAAGGTCAAATTTATACTTTTTAATAAGTGGTGCTCAGAAATCTCCAGAAGTGGCATCTTCCAGAGATTCCTTCTAATCATTTCCTAAGTGTGGCAGGGAATTTGCCCTCCCCCAACACAAGGATCTCTTGAGATCCGTGCAGCTCTTGGGACGTTGACAGAACCCAGGGCTGTCGGCTCAGAGATACAGTGCCTGGACACAGACCTACAGGCTATCTGCTCCTCCCACCTATGGAAACATCTGTAGATTATGCTGCCATTTTTTCTGTTATTTTAGGATTTTCGTTAGAGCCTATTGCCGTAATATTTAAGCAATTCCCTGGTATATTGAATCCACATTTAGGCTCTTCAGTGGACACTAGAGAATCTTTTTTTGTATTACAAAATGTCTGCTTGCATTGGTGATTCTGAATATGTGTATGTATATAATTCTGATTATCATTCTATAGCATCTTAATTAAGAGTCATCATGTTAAAAGAGGTAAACTACCTTTCAGTGAATGAGCAGATTAGCTTCAAGGTGTCTTTTGTAATCACAGGTTTCATTGTCCAGTACTTTCTCCCAGCATAGGGTGAAACTCCATGTAGCCATGGAGAAATTAGGGAAGGGCTTTCTTTCTCTCCCCCTCCTACAGCCCCCACTGATCTTACATTGTTCAGCTACAGGGGCTCTATACTTGGGGCAAAATTTCAACCTTAACATGGGTATTCTATGGCATGTATGGCCTATTGGTTGGGTCTCTTGGGCTATTGTCTTAAGGAGAGAGCACAAATTCTCATGCTCATACTGAAATAAAGATTTATTTCCTTTGCTCAGGGTGTCCTATTACAATTCAAATGATGTACATATTCCACACACACGTTGTGTTCCTTGGGCCAAATGCTGCTGTATTATACTGATGCAATCCCCGTTGATTACAATAGAATTATGCATGTGTAATTGAAAGTTAAATCGGGAACATGTTTCCTGTTTAAAGGGTTCCAAAGAAAGAATTGAACATGACCTTATAATGGTAACTACGTATGTACTACATGAATAAATGCTTTTGATAACTTGGGAGTGGTATTATATAAGTGAATACCTTTTTCCATTCATTTAGCTTCATGTGGTATTTAACATTGCAAAGCTAATTTACTTATGAATCCCTCACACATACAATTTCTAGATGAAGAGCTGAAATACTTGACAGTATTGGTAGTGATGCTGTTGCAGTGGATGGATAGTTAGCTGCATGTTGCATATATTAATCATACTGCTGGATTCTCAGTGACATGAGGAAATAGAAGAAGTAATTGAAAGCATTGAAATATATTACACTACTACATTCTTTCTCTAGCTGACTGTTTTTAATTTAATTTAATTTTTACAAATGTTGTATGCCTTTGTTGCCCTATGCACTGATGTATTAGCCTGATTTCCACTTGAGAGGATGACAGGACATGCCCTGTTGTTACCTTCTTATATTTTAAAATTATTGCAAACACCTGGGAAACAGAGTCTTTCATATGTCATATTGGAAGCACTGATCTGATTTTTCTGAGACGTTTACTCATCACAATTTTCATATCTCAGAAGTGGCATGATTAATATGCTAGTTTTCAGTCCCATATTTATTCCATTTATGCCTCATATAGCTATATGTGTTTGTGCATAACTAAAAGGTTTTTGATTGTGATAGAATAAGACACATGCATCTCTTCACATTGCATTACATCAGGCTGTTTGATATGGCAGGTTAAAACTGATATAATCTACTACAAAGAGAGATTACTCTTCCTCGGTTTTCAGTTAAATATGTTTTTGCTTTTCTTTTTTTTTCAGTGGAAGCAAAAGACTTTTTAAAAGTTCTCTCCACAGAAGTGATGTAAAAATAAAATATTGCATTAATATTGTATCAGTGGTAAATTACCACAACACCTTATCCCACCTACCCCAACTCTGACTGGCTCAGCTATTCTGGCCACTGGGTAAGAGAAAGAAACCAGGACTCCACCGATTCCCCACCCAACTTCTCTGGTGAGGCAGGAAGTGGGCAGGTAGCCTTGCTTATTCCTATACAACTGAATACAATGTCCAGGTAGCTCTCTTGGGAACTAATGGTGGCTGACACCAATAATTGCATGGGAAGACAGTCTATCTTATAGGCATTAATGAAGTATTTAAGTGAAGTGATTTCTAGTTTAACATTTCCATGTGGCTTGGCAGCATCTATAAGCTATGGTGATTGGTGCTATATAAAACCTCAGATAGATGCAGGTCAGTGGAAATATTAGGACTAAAGACAACCCTTATGGCCCAAGTCACCTTCTGACATCAATCTTTATATATAACTGTCATTGTGTTTCTGGAAAAAATGAGCTAGATGACCGAGATGGCACTTCATAATGAGATATTGCATGCTGCATTAGCTACCTTAAACCTAACGACTTGGTAACAGAGAAAGTACGCAGGTGGACTGTGATCACTATAGCCATTGCTTTATTTAGCTGTTGGGAAACAGGATAGTGTGTGTCATGCTTGAATCTTCCTTGAAATACTTATTACATGGCCTGCAGTTTAATTAAAGGAGAGACCATCAGGCTGTCTGAAGAAAGAGGGCTATTTCAGATTAAGTGTTGTGTGGTGAGCTGAAAAACTCACAATAACTTTCCAAGATATATCTGTTTCTCTTTTATTCTACTGGGGAAAATATGTTCCTCATGATGCTCTGTCCTTTTCATTTTGTATGCTAGGCTTGATCCACTAAAATGGAGGTTTTGTCTTTGGGTGTGTCAGGCCTGGAGGTGTGGAGATTTAGCATCTGAACCTGGTGGTATTGCTTAGTGGCAAGAATCTGTGGCTGGGTCATCCAGTGGTGAGTGGGGCCGGCAATAGGGGAACCTGAGACCTTCCTGCTCCACCAGGCTCCGACCCAGGGCCCTGTGATTGGCAGGTCAGATATGTGGCCTGGGAGCGGATGCCACAAAGCCTGCTCCCTGGTCACTTCTTACTGTGGTCTCTGCACCTCCAAAGTCACAACAAGGTCTGCTTACAGACTCACAAGGGGAGGGGTTGTCCCTGACCATGATCTGGAGGCTCTTCTCTCTCAGTCCCTGGTCTCCACAGGCATCTTTGGCAGCTCAGCAGTGGGGTCTGGTCCAGGCAGTGTGGAGCTCCTGCAGGCTCCTTTCACATAGTATGGGACTGCTCCCTTCCTTTGTCTACCCTGACTGAACTGGGTTGCTCCCTTTTGAGCTCTGCTTCCATTTAGATCAGTCCCAGCAGGTGTGGCTGGGCGGTCTCTCCTAGGCCCACAGTTGCTCATTACTTCCATGGTTCCCTGGTGTGAGACTTATACACCCCATCTCTCACTCACTCCCCCTCAGTTTAGGACCTGGAGGCAGGTCTTCCTTCTCCCAGCCTCCTCCATCCCAACAAAAGAAATCAGCATTTTTGTATGTCTTTCCCGGGTGATGGAGTACCTGGAACTTGTAGGGCTGGAGGGAAAGTTACCACCTCATGATCCAGGCATTGGTGTCTTTCATGGAGTTTAGTGAATGGAGGGCAAACAGAAAGGGATTTCCTAGGAGATGATAATGAAATGCCTCTATGGCCCACTTCAGGGCCAGGGCCCCTTTGTCAATTGTTGAGTAGTTCACCTCCCCTGAAATCAGCTTTCTACTGATGTATAGGATCAGCTGTTCTTTGCCCTTGACCTCTTGGGACAGCATAGTCCTGAGGCCCACTTCAACATGTCTGTTTGCAGAATTAATAGTTTCATGAAGTTGAAGTGGAAGAAAACTGGCTTCTGGATTAGAGGGTTCTTTGAGTTTCTGAAGGCCCTGTCGCAGACCCCCAACCATTTCACCTTCTTGGTGCTGGTGCCTTTCAGCAGGTTGGTAAGGGAGGTGGCTATTGTGGCAAAATCTCATACAAACCTCCTGTAATAGTTGGCCAAGACCATGAAGTATCGTACCTGCTTTTTGGCTGATGGTATCAGGCAATCTGTCAGTGCTTGGACCTTGTCCACCAAGGCATGCAATTGGCTCTGCCCCACAGTGTCACCTCCCACTATCTGTGGTAGCACTGGACAGGGTTTGTTGTGACCTTCCTGCGGGCCCAAACAACTGCAATGGCATGATGTAGGTTGTCTTCCAGGTCCTGGCTATAGATGATTGTCACTGATATAGGTGGATGCATGCTGATCGCCACAGCACCCAGTTCATCTGCCACTGAAAGGTGGCTGTTGCTCCATGGAGGCCAAATGGCATAGTCACAAATTGGTATAGGCCAAAGGTGGTCAGGAAGACCATCTTTTCCCAGGACTCTGCAGTCAGTGGGATCTGCCAGTACCCTTTGGTCAAGTTCAGTGTGAAGATGTACTCACTGTTACCCAATCTCTCCAATGGCTCATCCATCTATTAGGACATTGAGTACGTATCAAACTTGATATTGTGTTGACTTTCTGAAAGTCTATGCAGATACACACCGAGCCATTGTTTTTTTGGTAGCAGCATGATGTGACTCCTCTATTCACTGTGAGACTGTTTGATAACTCCCAGAGTTAGCATAGCTTGTAGTTCTCTGTGGACCACTACTCACATATTCGTCAATGGGGTCAATGGCTCATGCATATTTTCTGCCCTGGAGCTATCATAATAGGTTGGGAGTGCCCTTCCTGGAAGGGCCAAGAATACTTTGGGGAATATCTGAATCAGTTGCAGCATTTGCACTCACTGCATTGGGGGAACTCTGCTCCCATTGGCATGGGGCGGGGCTGCGATGTCCTGGCTTGAGTCCCCAGCTCTGGATTCAGTGGGTACAGTGTCATCAGTAGGCCCTCTTGAGCCTTCTGGGCCTTTAGGAGGTTGATGTGATATATTTGCATCTCATTTAATCTTCTGGGTTGATAGATGTCATATTGAATGATCCTACTCTCCTTATCACATCAAAGGGCCCTTGTCACCAGGGCAGAAGTTTTGACTCAGACTCAGGGAGTAACGATAGCATCTTATCACCAGATTCAAATGTGCACAACTATGCCCTTTGGTTGTAGGGGCATTCCTAGACTTGCTGGGCTTTCACAAGGTTCTCTTTCATGGAGCTTCCTAGTGCTTTCAGCCATTGCCTTGGCTGGAGCATGAATGGTACTGAGCCCAAAACGGTGGATTCTCGTTTCTTCCAGGCTTCCTGGGAGGTGGGGAGAGGGTACAAAATCCTCCTGGGTTGTCTCTGGTACAACAGTTCAAAGAGTGAGAATCCCATGGAGCCTTGAGGGACCTTCTGTATGGCAAATAGCAGTGACGGAAGCAGTTGGTCCCAGTGCTGAGGGTCTGTATCCACAAATTTCCTTAATGTGGCCTTCAGGATCCTGTTAAACCACTCCATTGGTCTATCTGTCTGTGGATGGTAAACAGATGTCTTCAGAACCTTGATCTTCAGGAGTTCACACAATTCCCACATCAGTTGGATGAAAATTTGGATCCCTGGTCGGTAATTATTTCCCTAGATAATTCTGACCCTCAAAAAGACCTTCATAAGCCCATTCACAGTGGTTGATGCATTCTTTGTGCAGAGTGGGATGGCTTCAGAGTACTGTATTGCATTAATAGGTGATGGTACCGCAATGCACTTTTCTTGAGGGGCCCCACTAAATCCATGCCTATCAATTCAAAAGGTATTCCCACTCCTACTGTGAGTGGAACCAGGGGAACTTCAGCATCCCTTTGGGCCCTGCCAGATGGCATTCAGGGAATGAGGCACAAAAATACTGTACTATTTTGTGTACCTCCAGTCAAAAGAACCTGAAAGCCATCCTCTCCAGCATCTTCTCTCTTCCCCCAAATCCTGCACACGGCACTCTGTGTGCTAGGTAGAGAACCCTCTGTCAGAAACTTATGAGAACTAGAAATTGTCTCCTTATCTTTTGAGTTTGGAGGTCTTGTGTTTCCCTGTGAAGCTGCTCATTCTATAGTTTGAAGTGGGATCACTGTTATATTTGTCAAGATTCACCCACCTACCCATCGAAAAAGGCTATCTGCTCCCATGCCTGGGTCATGGTCTGGTCCTCTTGTTTCCACACACAACCTGATCTCCAGATAGCCATTCAATTCCTAGTTGACAGGAGGGACTTTCTCCAGGATCTTCCATCTTGCTCATAAGTCCCCTCATTTTTGGGACTGGGATGGTTTCCACTGGGGGTTCTTTGCTCTATCATTTTAGGACCTCCCCAAGACATTTCCAGTCCTTCCCTAATATCATTGGGTAGACCATGGTGGTTGATAGCCCTACCTGGTGAGACTTGGTGTGGTCCCCCTCCCTCTGCTGTACTTTTTGCCATGGGGTAGGTTTGTACATCTTTGTGTATGCCATGGGGTAGGTTTGTACATCCTTGTGTAGCTAGGAGTGCTCAACATAGAATCATAGGATTAAAAGGGCCCTCAAGGGTTATCTAGTCTAACCCCCTCCCAAGATGCAGGATTTGTTGTGTCTAAACCAAGACAGATGGCTATCCAGTCTCCTTTTGAAGAACTCCAGTGAAGAAGCTTCCACAACATCCCGAGGCAGTCTGTTCTATTGTCTTATTGTTCTTATAGTTAGGAAGCTTTTGCCTGAGATTTAATCTAAATCTGCTATGTTTTAATTTGAACTCCTTGCCTCTTATCCTGTCCTCTGTGTCAAAAGAGAACAACTTTTCTCCATCTTAATGGCAGTCTTTCAAGTATCTAAAGACAGCTATAATATCCCCCATTAATCGCCTCTTTTCCAAAATAAGCCTACCCAGTTCCTTCAGACTTTGCTCTCATGGTTTGCATTCCATCCCTTTGATCATCTTTGTCACTCACCTCTGGATCCTTTCCAGTTTCTCTACATCCATTCTATACAATGGTGACCAAAATTGGATACAGTACTCTAGCTGAGGCCTAGCCAGTGGTACCTAGTGGTACTATCACCTCCCATGACCTGTATACTATGCTTTTTTTAATGAAACCTAAAATTACATTTGCTTTTTTTGTAACAGCACCACATTGCTGACTCATGTTGAGGTTGTGATCCACGACAACTCCCAGATCCTTCTTAGCAGTGCTACTGCCAACCTAATTTTCCCCCATGCTGTATTTGTGCATTTGTTTTTTTCTTCCCTAAGTGAAGCACCTTACATTTGCCTTTTGTTGCATTTCATTTTGTTGCCTATAGCTCAGTTTTCCAATTTATCAGGATCCCTCTGAATTTTTTCTCTATCCTCCAAAGTATTGTGAACCACCATCAGCTTTCTCATGTCTGCAAAGTTGATCAGTATGTTCTCTCTACCTGTATTAAGGTCATTAATAAAAATGTTAAACAACACCAGACCCAGAATAGATCCCTGTGGAACACTACTCTCCATCCAATCTGACATCATTCCACTAATAGTTTCTCTTTGTTTGAGGTTGTTTAACCAGTTATATATCCACTTAATGGCAGTTCTGTTGAGCCCCCATTTCTCCAGCCCACTTATCAGAATGTCATGTGGGACTGTGCCAAAATCCTTGCTGAAGTCCTGGTATATTATGTTCCCTGGATTCCCCCTATCCACCAAATCAGTTAGACTGTCAAAGAAGAAAATCAAGCTGGTTTGGCATGATTTGTTCTTGGTAAATCCATGCTAGCTGCTAGTGATTGATTACCCCTTCATCCACCAGGTATTCACAAATGTAGTGTTTTATACATTGCTTTAGTAGCTTCCCAGGTATCAAAGTCAGGCTGATTGGTCTATAATTCCGTGGCTCCTCCTTCCCCTCCCCCCCTTTTCAAGATGGGGACTATGTTAGCTTTTCACCAGTCTTCCATGATCTCTCCTGTCATAAGTTTGTAAATATTATTGACAGTGGCAAAACATGATGAGGTACTCTACTAAATTTTCTCACATGATTTTTTTGCTTCATCCAGAGTCTACCAGGCTGGTTGCCTCAGACTCACTGATTCATACTGAGATTAGCATCTTGGTTGGGCCCCATCTGGGAGCCCTTGTGCATTCTGTCTATGCCTGGTCATAGTTGCAGTCCATAAAGGTGCATTCCCACCTAAAATGTCCTTTCTGTCCACACTCGAAATGGCTCCCCTTTGGAGTCATGATTGACTGTCCCTTCTCTGGGGTTGTACGGGTTCCTGGTGAGGTGTACCTCCCTTTCCAGGGACTTTGGTCCCCTCTCAGCTCCACCTTGGTGGCTGGGCTGTGGCAGTGGCAGAAGAGGAGCAGCCACTTTAGAAGCCCTTGGCTTCCCCCGTTAGCCCAGTCTTTGCTAGGACTCGGTGTCCTGAATTCAGGTATCCCACTCCTAGGTGTCAGAGAGGCCAGACCCTGTGTGACCACAGAGCTATCCATCAGGGCTGTGGCCTCCGCCAGTGTTGCTGGTCTACGGTGCTTCACTCATTCTTTCCCACCAGATGGGAGAACCTGGATGAACTGCTCCAGCATAATGGGCTTCACTCCTTGTACTCTGTCCTGGTTGTCGGACGATAGCTAGCACCAACACCGTTCTTTCAGGCATTTTGCCACCACCTGTGGCTGGGCTCCCTGTGGGTATTTTTCCTCCCTGAATCATTGGTGGAATGTTTCAGGCTGATATCTATGTAGTCTAAAATGGCTGCTTTTACTTTGACATAACCCAGCACTTCTACAGGATCCAAGTAGGCAGCTTGGGCAGGTCCTGTCAATTATGGGACTATGATGGTGGCCCATTGTGCCTGCGGTCAATGCTCTGCAGAGGCCACTTGTTAGAAGCTGACAAAGAAGGCTTCTGGGTCATCCCTGGGGCACATTTTTGCAAGCTTAATGGGCAGCCTGGGTAGGGGGAGGAAACACATCACCTAAGGGTCCTGATGTCGCAATGTTAGGTATCCTCTGAGGGTCCAGGACTGCCTCTATCTGTTGACTAAGGCATTGGTGTTGCTCCTGATAGTGTGCCACCTGGCCTCAGAGTATCTGCTGCATTGCTGTTGGGTCACTACAGTTGCTGCTGGGCAGCTATCTGTGATGTAGCTGACCCTGTTATTGTTGTTGCTGGGCTGCCTGCAGTTGTTTGCTTACTATCATACATCTCAGCAGCTTTTCTGCATCCATGTCTACGTTGGGCCAGTTCGTTGATATGTCTGATGCCCTTCTGTCAGGACTGGGACAGTTGTCAGGGGAGGAGACATTGGTGGTGGGGGTGTTCCAGCATCTCAGCCTGGTGGTATCACACGGTGGAGAGAGTCTGAGGCTGGGTTGCCAGTGTCTGAGGCACTGGCAGTAGGGGAACCCGAGCACTCCCTGCTCCACTGGGTTCCAGCCCAGGGCCCTGTGACTGGAAGATTGGATTTGCGGCATGAAAGCAGATGCAACCAAGCCTGCTCCCTTCCTCTGTCTGCCCTGAGTCAACTGGGTGGCTCCCTTTTGAGCTCTGTTTCCACTGAGCATTCCCAGCAGGTGCAGATGGGTGGAGTCTTCTGGGGCCAGAATTGCTTGTAAATCCTTCGTTCCCCAGTGTTGGGCATATACACCCCATCACAGGGTGTCATATTAAAATTACAGCACAACCACCACCACCCTTCCAGTCTGGTTCTGCTCACGGAGAAATCTACAAGTGTTCAAGCTGGACAACAAAACAGTATTTGAAGAGGCCCATGTATGCATAGCAAGCTGGACCTAAATTCTGCACTGAGCCTTATGTGTTTGTACAGTAGCAAGAATTTCTGCAAAGTCAATTGAGAAGCAGACATTTGTAAACAGCACAGGGTACTTGATGAGGTGTTTTTGCAATTCATTTTATCTTGCTCTCAGCGTGTTAGCATACCACAGAATTTAGTATTGGCTTGTACAATTGCACTGTAGTAGTTGTCAAGGGGAAAGATCAAAGGCTTTGGCAGCTGAATTATGGCAGTTGAGCATTTTGGCACCCGGGGATCAGGTGTTGGCTAGAGCTTTTGGTATCTGTTCTCATCTGGAACTGGGTGCATATTGCAGAAAGTTACTGACAAACATTCATTCTAATTTTTAAGCATATTTACTTTGACTGTGTTTGTGCCCCTTCTGTGTTCGCTAAAATATTTACGGAAAGCAAACAAGTCAGTTGGCAGGAGTGGTCATTGAGAAAATCAAATGTAAGTAATTATTGCAGAATATTCACACAATGAACTTTGAATATGTAATTATATGTATATGCTCTAGAATCCTCGTTCTAAGAGTTAAACATTCAATCAGGATTCAGAAACAGCCCTTATGACTTATGTTTCCAGTGAAAACAGTACATATTCTTAATGCTCAGAGAAATGTTTGGATAAAATAGTAAATAATTGTGAACATAAAATCTGTGATCTGTTCATTGCTAATTTGTGAACAAAGAGGGGGTATATTTGATTAATAAATTGTTTCCTACAAATGGTTCAGCCAGTATTATTCTTTTGGTCTTCACACGACAGTTCAATCCTTTGGATTAAATTTTCACCATAAGGCCTGAACAATAATGATCTAGCCAAATAACTCTCAATATTGCAATACTAAGTCCCTGCTTGAGTGAGGATCTAAAGGGCTTCTCTGAAGTCAGTGGGAGTGCTCCTGTACTTAAATACCTCACTGAAACAAGGGCCTAAATCGCCACATGATAACTAAAATGTTACACCATAATTGTCAGAGTATTATATGAAGGAACAAATAATTTCCAAAACTTTACTCAGAACAAAGTTTACTTTGATGACCAAATGTCTGTTCATTTGCTCAATAAGGGACTCTGGAAACACAAGTATGCTATTGTCCACCATTGAATTTAAGCAAACCCATCTTCGTTCAGATTGGACAAATTAATTTGGGGGCAAAATCAAACAAAAATAGAGAAAAAGGAAAAAGAAAGCAGGAATAATTTGATGAACTCTGTCTCTAGTTGTAAATTGGTCTCCTTTGGTCTCCAGCCCACTCATTCTTCTGTTAGATATTTGTCTCTAGATAGTACCTCCATCGGGATTGACAAGCTGGCAGAGTCCTATTAACTCTTCAGGTTGACTGACATCAACTGTTCCTTTGTCAGCAATACCTGATGTTTATGAATGATTGAAAACTATTTTAGTTAAAAAATTCCAGAAAAGTTAGTTTGATGAATAGTCTTTCATTTAGTGCATTATAGGTATCTAGCTAGATTTTTGAAGTTCACCATGACAAAAGTCTAGTGCAGGGGTCGGCAACCTCTGGCATGCGGCTCGCCAGGGTAAGCACCCTGGAGGGCCGGGCCAGTTTGTTTACCTGCCAAATCGGCAGGTTTGGCCGATCGTGGCTCCCGCTGGCCGTGGTTCGCCACAGCGAGGGATGTGCTGGCCACGGATTCCCGCCACCCCCATTGGCCTGGGACAGCGAACCACGGTTAGTGAGAGTCGCGATCGGCTGAACCTGTAGACGCAGCAGGTAAACAAACTGGCCTGGCCAACCAGGGTGCTTACCCTGGCGAGCCGTATGCCAGAGGTTGCCGACCCCTGGTCTAATGTATTTATCAAAAGGGAAAAGTGTGTTGGGGAGAGGGGAGGAGAAAGTAATGGAGTTCAAAGGTAAGGAAAGAAAGACAAAACCAAATAAGGAAAGTAATTTGTGAAACTATACAAAACTTATGTATACTTCAAAACTATCCAATTGTTGTACTGTTTAAGGCATATCACAATCTTTGTTTTCATACCAGGGTAAACAATGTCATTCAAGATCACATGAAGACAGCTTCAACAGTTACAATATTTAGTTCTCTAAAATGTTAGCCCTGATATTTTAATAACAATTAGGAAATCATAACTGTTGGCCAAATAGCTTAACATAAAATTCATGCAGCTGACATATTTTTTGTCATTACCTGCCCAGGCCCAGCAATTTTGAGCAGTCTAGTAATCTGTGGCTTTATAATTTCCTACTTTATTCTGATTTCTCCCTTAGCATTGTCCAGAGATTCTGGCATACTACTGAAGCCCCAGAATGCAAAAAGCAAAAATAAGTCACCTGCTTTTAGTAAATTTAGTGACTGCTGAGTCAGTGATTTCAGCAAAATATATAATAGTAGAAATAAGAAAAGTATATATTGTTACTAATGTCACATACTTATCATGGAACAGACATGGCATAACAATTCAAAATCTCAAACATATTAAAATATGGCTCTGATTCACAAGCCTTAGCCAGGAATACAGCCTTCCAAGAGAGTTTCGCAAAGGATATAATTTCCTAGGGGTTGATCCTGGGCCCATTCAGGTCAATTGATAAAATCCCATAGGGCAGGATCAATCCCTTAGGCAGTTCAAACTATCAGTTTGCTATTGGAATGTGCCACATTTTTCCTTCAACCCTAAAATTCCAGTTAGTGTGACAGATTTTAATCCTTTTTAAGAGCTCCTTTATCTTTAGCTCCTTAAGTAAGTCTGCTACATATCAGTAGTGATAAGGACCAGAGTCTCAGATGATATAAATCTGCATGGCTCCATTCACTGCAATGGAGTAATGCTGATTTACACCCTCTGAAGATCTGACCATAAAAGACATTGCTATCTGTTAAGCATTCAGTTCCCTGCATGAAGTGTGATGATAGTCTTTGTCCAGTTTCAAATAGGCAGGCATGCACATGAAACATTTACATATAAAGGAAGTTTAAAGCAAATTCACTCAACCCTAAAGGAGAATAAACAACTCTTTCACTTCTAGAGGTGATCACTAAATATTAGGGTAGTGTGAGGAATCTTGCCCTGAATTCGCTTTACTGAAGAAAAACTATGGAAAAATAGCTTCGTTATTTAAAATAATTTCAGATCTGGCATATATGATGCTAAACCCAATACATTATTTATATATGTGAGTGTGCGTCATAGTATAGATATAGTGCGTATATAGACAGAGAAAGGTTTTAGTATCACGTGACTAATCTTAATTATTTACAAAGATTAACTGGAGTTAAGCGTACTTCAAACAACATTAAAATCAATGAGAGTTTGGACCTTTAAATATTAATAACGTAACAGGAAATGAGAAAAATGATAGGGCAATATCCCATGACAGTAGCTACAAACTATAACACCTTTATATGAAATTCTAGTTCACAATCATGAGACCCAGGTCAAAGTTTACAGCTTCCATTTTAGATTCGGCCCCAGTTGTTTATTCTGTCCAAATAAAAGCCGCTTCTCACAATGATTGCTTATGTGTCTGCTGTGGATAGCTCTCAGCCCTATAGGGACTGGAAAGACATATTTGTAAAATGGAAAATTAATTTCTTTTTCTTTTCCTGAATAAATGAGGCAAAATAAATTCCCTAGGGCCAGATTATCATCCTCTGTTCCAGCCACTTTGCACTGCTCAGGCAGCTCAGTGGCGCAGATATGGCCTCAAACCTCTGTCTGCAGCATGCCATTTCTAGCTTTCATGGCTGCCCTAAGAATACTTCAATTTGTAGTGGTGGTCAAACATGTGATTACAGCAGATTTCGCAATGTCACTGTCTTTGAGACTGATTTTCCTCTGCCTTTCCCCTGTGCAATGACAGTGTAAAACACTTTCAGATCAGAATAGTAGTATTTTATATTTACTTTGCATTCACTTAGCAATGGTGCAAGGTCAACAGCCATATTTTAAAGAATCTGAATCTTTTTTGCAAATGTATTTTAGTCCTCTTGTCTGATATTTAGAGTATTTCTACTTTACATAAATTAGCACCAGCATAACAACCAGAGCTGGTCAGGACTTTCCCAACAGAACAGGGTTTTGCTAGAAAATGCAGATTTGTCAAACCAGGAATGCTTTGCAGAAACATATGAGGTTTGACAAACTTCCAGCTAGCTGGCTCCCTGACAGATTACTTGGCAGACTGATGGGAAGGCCGGATGTCCAGGGTCCATGGCTGTGAGGCAGCCCTACCACGTGGAACATTACATAAGAATATCCATACTGGGTCAGATCAATGGTCCTTCTAGCCCAATATCCTGTCTTCTGATAGTAGTCAATACCAGGTGTCCCAGAGGGAGTGAACAGAAAGGGTAATCATCAAGTGATCCATACATGGGAACCTCAGCTGTAGCAGGTGCTCTCAGGGCTTCTTTTGTGTTGTAGGGGCCTCCGCTAACTCCAGAGACAGCTCAGGGAGTCACTGGGAGTCTGGCAATTTGCTGCTCCTTTTTGGTAAAAAATGAACCAAAGCCATTTGATCTTTCCAAAACAGAAATTTTTAAAATTTACTACTACTAATAATAATAATGTTAATTTTAAAGCTGCTGTTCCCAGTCTTGAATGAAACAAAATCTATAAAGTGGAGCTGATTAAATCTTTCAGACAAATCTTTTTTTGGCAAAAAATGCAGATTCACGAAAAGTTTCACAAATTCATGTTAGTTTTGCCTAATCGTTGCCCCTCCAAAATTTTGAAAACCTTTAAACCACTGTTTATCTTTCTGAAACAAAACATTTTGATTTTTTCATTTCAAAATTTTCTTTAGTTTTATTTTTTTTAATGTTAAATTTTCTAATTTTGAAACAAAATGTTTTATTTCACGTGAAACAACTTTTTCGATTCTCTGAAAAAATTGTTTTCAGGTTGACTCAAAACTATTTTTTTATTTTTTTTTTAATTGCCAGCAAGCTGAAATAAGTTATTTATATAGATTTAGTATAACTACATCTCTATTGTTAAACTGGTGCCAGTGTCTATAATATAGACAGGTTCTTAGCTGAAGCATATTTTTTCAACATCTGAAGATTATTCTTAAGGCTTTTGGTATCATTCATTACCTCCATATCCAGGGTGTTTTTGCACCTCCACTGTCAACTCCAGTCAAGAGACTTTTCTCTTCTGTTCATACCCAGTCTGAGCCGTAATTTCCTGCAGAGTGTCCAATCTCTTATTAAAACTGAAACTCAAGGCAGACTCTAGCCATATGCATGCCTTGATGCTGTGTATCTCAATGTTTATCTAGTGTTTGAGACTGTTATGTTAGTTTCTACATAAAGGACAGTATTTTTATTATGTGCCCTATGTTTGCCTGTTTCTTGTCACAAGTATTTGCTATTGAGGATACAGTTTTTAGTGAGATACTTACCTATTGATATTTATGTTTTATTCACTAGTATGGCCACCCTCAGGATGATTTGATAAGGCACATTTTTGGCAAAGCTAGAAATGCCATTTAATCAAATTTGGTCTTGGTTTTGGTTATTAATGCTTAAAATGTAAGATAAAATATTGCTCTTATTTCCATGTAAACATGATGGCCATCCCATTACCACATAAAAATGTTTCACGTCATAGAAAGTTTGACTAGTCCCAGAAGCATATCTAGTCAAAATTTCTGGTTTTGACAACATTTCAGATTTCAGTGTTTTGAATTGAGGAAAAAAGTGGGATAATTTCTGGGGTGGGGGAAATGTGATTGACGCTCTCCCCCCCCACACACATATTTTTCTTGACTCCCGCCACCCCCACATGCTTATGAAAATGAAGGAAAAGCAAAACACTCAGACATTCTTTTATAGGGCACTATCTTCCCCCAGCCTTTCTGATGACTAATATTTAGTTCATAAATGCACTATAAATCATGCTCCCATACTAAGGTGTGGTGATTGAACTTGGAATACTACCTCATGACTTCCACATCTCCATTTGCTTTCACCCCCTGGAGCAGTGTGACATTTTCTAGAGATCAGTAGCTTACAGTGGTGCAATTTTTATCTATCTTGGAGCTCCTTATCTTAATCCTGACAGGGAATAGCAGCGAGTTCATGAACTGATGATCAGGAGCTTGTACAGAGTTTGTTCTGGCTGACAGCAAACAATAGCTTTAATTTATTTTGATTCATTCTTGGTAGGGACATCTTCTAGTTATAACTAGTATGTATAAGCATTTTTTTCCAGGCAAAACAAATGGTATCGTTGCCATAATGTTTGACACATCTGGGTGTTTGCTGAAATCCTATATATTGTCAATACATGTATGTTGTTGAATATACTGTCAGGCTGTGCTGCTCAGATAGTGTTCAACAGGGAGTTTGGCGGAAATCTTGACCCCATTGTAGTCAATGGGAGTTTTCTCATTGATTTTTACTAGGGTCAGAATTTCATCCCTAAGTCTTGTTAAGAAAGGAATACTTGTTTTTTTTTTAGATTTTGTAACCAAGGCCTAAATGTGTATAATAACCAAATCAGTGAATTAAATAAAAAGGAAACTGAAGTCCAAACGTATGCCATCCATCTTTTGTCACTTTCATTCAGGAAAACTTAAATTTTCTGGCCTGCTTTATTGCTTTTAAGCGTCTTTTGTCAAGGCTTATCTGTTTTGCCTGTCTTCGTTTTTGTGTGGGTCTTGTTCTTAGCCTCATTTATCTTCTTTATCATAGTTTCACTTGGTTATGCACCATTGCTTCACATTCAATTCAGTTTTTTCGTAGCTAAAGAGGCTATTTTAAGATTTAGAAAAATGGCAGAGGTGAGACACAGCCTAAATATTCCTACAACAAGCTGTAATGGTTAGAGGCTTTTACTCATAGTATTTGTCACTGCCTATCTGTGGATTTTGCTAAATGGGTAGGAACGTAGAAACGAAGTGCAACATTGCCTGATGCTTTTTCCTGAGTAACTTCAAGCAGGGTATTATGCACCTATCCCTTAATTTTCTTCGACGTGATTACCAGTCTCATTCATATGTATACACATCACCAGTGATAGTGTTTTCACTGGTATGGTGATACATTAATGAATATGTCTTTTCCAGTGGTTGTTCTCCAGTACCTTATGTCATTAGAATTTGCTTTTCTTAGTGCATCACAGAACTATGACCTACAGTTTTATGAACTGCCACATATATTATGTTAAATATTATGTCATCCTTATAAATAATCTATGAAGGGTCTTCATTCTTACAGATAAGAAATTGGACCTAAGACCTCATCTGCTGTTTCAGGCTGCAATTCAGCAAAGCACTTAAATGGCTAAGACCTGGGAGATAGAGGTTCAATACTCTGCTCTGTCACTGCCTTCCAGTGTGACCTTGAAAAAGTCACTTAGGGCTTGTCTACTCTTGAAAGTTAATTTAGTAAGGTAGGGTGTGAATTTCAAATACAGGAATAATTTAAAGTCCTAATAATTTCATGTATGGACACTCTTATCTCGGAATGTGAATGCCTTATTCCTGTTTAGTTTAATACAATTTTAAAGTAGATTAAGCTAAATGGGAAAAAGATACTATTATTTTGGAATAAGAGTCTCTACACATGGAGTTACTAGGGCTCGTCCATCTGTACCCAAGCCCTAAATTTCTCCTTGCCTCAGTTCCCATCTGTAAAATGAGAATTATAATACTTCCCTATCTCACAGGGGTATTATGAGGAGAAATACATTAAAGATTGTGAGATACTCAGATATTCTGGTAATAATGCCATAAATACCTACAATATATAGATATAGAAATCAGTGGTTCAAGTGCTTTGCTGCATCAGGGCTTCAGTGATGCCCTGGCCATGCATTATGCCAGTGATCTGATTAATCGAACTGAAAATCTGAAGAAAGAATACTGTGATGAGTAAAGGAAAAGTAATGTTTAATTTAATTGCACATGATAGATCTCCTCATGTAATCAGTAATAATATAAGCAAGTACCTTCATATTTCACTTTGTTCAAATTCTTCAAGTGGTCCCCTTTGATTCCACTCCAATATGCACAATGACTCAGGGAACCAGTTTCCCTCCCAAAAAGAAGAAGTTGCTAACGTTAAAACACATTGTGAGACTGGTAAGCCTAGTGCCAGGGCTAGCCACGGCCTAAGCATCAGCTGAAAACTGACAAACCCGCAGCTGGAAGCCAGACCAGCTGATTTGTATGTTAGTATAGTTCAAAGAAGATGATAAATGTATAAGAATGTGTATAGTGTTCATAAAAAACTGGTGAGTAGCTGCATGCATTTTTTTCATTTATCTGTATTCTGTTATAATGTAACAGCAAAGATTTGCCTTGTAAACCTTGGTGACTATGTAAGTCATAAAATAGGGAAAAACCTTGTGTAATACAAATGTTGGTCTCTAACAAGAAGATGTTAAATCCTGTTCATTAAATACAAATGATCCATTGTACATGATCAAGGATCAAAGACATCATGTGCATTCCTTCCCCCTGCCTCTTCATGAAGAAGGGACCTGTGTGATATCTGTTGCTGTCAGCTTGTTTTCTGTGAGAAGAAGCTATAAATATGGGCATAAGGAAAAATTCTTCATCTCTTGGCTGTTTGAAGTCTAACAGGGCAGAAAACTGAACAGGGAGGTAGAAATACCCCCAGAGTTATTTTGGGTAGCCCTAAAAGACTTTGGGAAACTGGTAGATTGCTACATCTCTGCTCCCTTTTGAAATGATAAACTGTGACTCACCTGTACATATATTTTACCTGCTTTAACCTCACAATAACTCTCATTTCTTTTTCTTAGTTAATAAACCTTTAGTTGGTTTATTATAGAATTAGATACCAGCATTGTCTTTGGTGTGACATCTGGGATGCAATCAACCTGGGTGAGTGATTGGTCATTTGGGACCAGTTGCAAGCTCAATATTTCGTGATTTTTGAGGTAAGCGACAATTTATCACATAGTATTTTGGGAGTTCACATTTGGTAGTGAGTTGCTGAAATCTATTTATAGGACCATCAGTTGAGGTGTCTTCCTGCTTTTTGACAGTCTGCCCTGAGGTGGCGCACTCAGTTGTGAGCTACTCTAGACAGTGTGACAACTGGTGTAGTTGTGACAGGATTCACGAACTGCAGGTTGAGTTGGTTTATAAATCATAACCCCAGAGCTGTTCAAACTTTAAATTTGATATTGAATATTTTGAAGTCTAAATTTTAGTCACAATGAGTGACTCACAGTCATATGATGGTCTTAACAGAAAAGGCCATGAGGAATTGTGCAAAAATAGAGGAATTTCTTTTAAAAAGAAAACTGCAGGTCTGAAACTGAGAGCTTGCTCATAAGTGTTGATCAAGAGACTGGCGGAGTCTGAGCACCCTCCTGCCCCAGAAACCCAGAGACCATTGCAGTGGGACTGCTTCTTCTGCAGCACCTGGAAGTCCAGAAAGAATGTGAACACTAGCAAATAATGGCAGAACTATGTATCAAGGAGAACAGAGAATCTCAGGTTGGCACTCGGTCAACAGCTACTCCAGACAGTGTGACTTGCCTGTTTAAAAAACTAAATATCTGAGAGGATTTTGAATCAGTATTTTATAACTACATGAAAAACAGCAAAAATTGAGATTTGATATGTTTTCAATAATTAACACAAAAAGTATGGAAATCCGAGAGCTTTTCAGACAAGAATGGATAATTAAGAGTCAAATTTTGAGGTATTTTATATTAATATGTGATAAGCAAGGGACACAATCTGAGAGGATTTCATGTCAATATTCAAGAACAGGGAAGAAACGGTGTAATATCTTAGACTTTATAGTAAAATCATATAATTAGGGAAATGCAAAAAAAAAAAAAAAAATCTGAGGGGATATTAAATCACCGATAGATAATTAGAGAAAATTAAGACAAATATTAGGAAATAGTATGTTGTCATTTTAGAACTGGGAAGAAAATGGGGCAAAACCTTCTAAACTGAGCATTCGCACCAAACAACATGGCTATCCTTTGTCATGTGTCATTCCTTTCTTCCTTTTCTGCCCATTGAGAACTGTATGTGAGGTTAATTTACTGTATTGGCTGTGTTTATTTTACGCCTGGCATGCTCTGTATGTTGGTTATTGAAGGCATGTCCTAGAAGTGTAATTTGGACTGGGAACCCAAAATGGGGATATCTGAGGCAGTTCTCAGATCCTGCAGAAGATTGTTGCAGACGCTCCAGAGAAAGCTTTGTCATCTTTCGCCCTGCCATAGACTGCTCCATCCTGCCTGAGTAGCAGACCATGATTCTCATCATGGTGATTTAGATGACCTTTAGGTATTTTGAGTCCTGACCATTACATACTTGTAGTCTCTGGTGAGTGTGGTGAATTAAAAGGTAAAGAATAAGGCTAAAGGAAACTTAAAAATAACCAAAGCATGCAGCTCTAGTAATAAGTAAAGGAGATGGTAGGGCCTGGTATTAAACCCCCTCACACAGAACCAGTGCCAGTTCAATTGCATTCAGTATTTCCCTGCTCCTCAAGGCTCTGGCACAGCCTTTTTGGGAATATAGCACCTGCAGCCACCATAACTCCTAGGAACTCTGGCTCTTAACTTGAGAATAGGGAAACAGGATTTTGAGACACTTAAAATGTTTTTGATTAGTGTCTGGTGGGTTCTGATGACAGTGGATCTCCAGTGAAAAACTGTCTGTGTGTTGGTCAGGCTATTACTCTGCCTCATGGATGGCTGAAGCTGCCCTGTCATGCTGCACATACAGGAGAGCTTCCCTTCTATTTGAATTGTGTAATAAAGCCCCAGGATGGCTTGTCATCTGCAGAGGCTGAATTCTGGATCTAAAAGCATGAGCTTCTATTGCCCATGCTAGAGGACTAGGTCCACTAGCTTGAAACCAGTAGCATTGTTGTTCTTCTGCTCTCCTTGTTTTTTTCTCCCCTCATTAAGATTGTTCTTGATGAGCTTAGTATGAATGAGATATCAACCCACTAGGGTTGGTATCCATACTTCATTATATGGAAAGGAATCAATGACAATCAATGCAGATTAAGTATTCCAATAACCTTCCAGGAAAAAAGCAATTCCAAGGTCCTTGATTGACATACTTAAAAAACAAGTCTTTTCTTTATTCATAGGACGAGTATAGCACAAACAGCTTTGGTGTGTGTGTCTCAGTCCTGACCTGCAAAGGACCACCTATCAGAGTCAGAAATATTCTTCTTCCTTTGGTCACTTAGTCCTTTCCTTTGCTGAAACTGCCAATGAATAGTCACTGGGATATCAATAATGATTACTGTTCCCTTGCTGCAGCTCAGCCTAAGTCTTAGCTGAAACACATACAAGTGATCTTTTGTCTTCAGAAATTATGACAGTCAAACCATGGGGAGATTAAATCTGAAGACCTTGCTTTGCTTTAGTGCTAGATTTCAGTCACCTTCAAAGACAGAATACCATATAATTCATAAGTAAAAAAGTAGTAGATTTAATACAAAAATATATACCTATATCCAAGGATTTTCACCACTACTTTAACAACTTAATACTTTTGTTTAACGATTATTTAATAGAATTTTAACTGCTAGTGTATAGTTTCTATATCAACTCTTACAGAAACTCTTCTTGCACACTGTAGACATACTCAGGGACAGATTTCTTTCTCTGGTTCCAGCACCTTCGTTACATTATCATGATTCTGCTTTGTAACAGACCTGTTAAAATAACTCCAGGACCTTTGATGTATACAAATATGTTCAGTATAGCTGAAGTGAACACTCTATTTTGTAGGGAGGGAGCTTGATAACTTAATAGGCCTTTTTCAATTAAGTATTCCCAACTTTAGAAGAAATGTTTTCAGTTTTTACATCATTGCCAATTTATGCATTTTTTTAGATTCACACTTCAAATCAAAGGTTAAACAGTGAAGTGACAATCAAAATGTAAACGTAATCTTTCCAAGTTATAAAAAGAATTGTCAGACAGTCAAACTATGCCTTTTAAGAAAACTGCTTATGTGTACAGTCACACCAATAGAGCAATTTTTTTCTTTAAGTTTTGAATTTTTACATGAATTTGCTTTGATTGCATTTGCACCTTTTTCATAGAATCATAGAAGATTAGGGTTGGAAGAGACCTCAGGAGGTCATCTAGTCCAATCCCCTGCTCAAAGCAGGATGAACACCAACTAAATCATCCCAGCCAAGGCTTTGTCAAGCCGGGCCTTAAAAACCTCTAAGGACGGAGATTCCACCACCTCCCTAGGTAACCCATTTCTTTTGGCCCAATCCTCCAATTTGTCTAGGTCACTCTTGACCCTATCCCTACCCTTCAGCCTATCTATCTCTCCCCCCAGCTTAGTGTCATCTGTGAACTTGCTGAGGGTGCAATCCCATCATCCAGATCATTGATAAAGATGTTGAACAAAACTAGCCCCAGGACTGACCCCTGGGGCACGCCGCTTGATACCGGCTGCTTTTGTTTGCTTTCTGAAAATATTTACTAAATGAGTTTGATGGCAGGAATGTGCATGTAAACAGTAAATATTAGTCAGATACTGCAAAATATTTATAGAGTTAACTTCCCCCATTCATATATGCAAATAATAGCAGTGGAAATGTAATTAAAACTTGCATCCAGTCATAGAATAGAAATGTACTGCATTCAATTAGCACAACTAGAATTACAAAAAACACAATATCTACAATGAGCTGCTCATGTACAAGATACAGACCAAGAATTATTTGTGCAAATAGCTGCTTAGGCACCATGGGGATGAGCATCTAGATGTAAAATGTGGACAAATTAAGCAGCAAATAATTCTGAATAATACATTCACCCAAAAAGTATGATCTGTTGACAGAAAGAGATAAAATTTGACATAATTGTTCATTACTAATTATATGCCTACATATGAGCTACATGTTGGGTCACAGACTTTCAGTAGATAGCAGCTGTTCATTATTTATATAGAATCTGTGGTAGGTCTAAAGTGCACCCTGTAATACTGTGCCATGCATTCTTAACAAAAAGACATAAATCAGAGCAAGGAGTGAAGTACAATAAACAAATAAGCAATGTTACCAACTCTTGCAATTTTATCACAAGCTTTGTGATATTTTATATTTTTTTTAAAGTCCCAGCTCCATGATTCAGGGGATTACACGAAAATCTGATCTTTATTTTTTAAACAAGTTTCTAGCCATCATGGTTACAGGGAAAAGCTTAAACATGTGAAACCTAAAGGCTCAAAACTGCAAGGCAAATAAAAAGAACCCAAAATATTTGAGTCTTATTTTTTTCAATGCTTGGCATTGGAAATACTGTAACTATATCCTCATTGGTGACAAGTGACTAATGCTCAATTTTGTAACTGATTATAGGCTTAATCCTGTACCTCCTGTTCACCACATAGCAAATACTGGATCATGCCCTTAGTAGCACAAACAGCTTTCAGAAAGGAAACATATAAGATCTGCCATTTTGTACATTTACAGTCATGTCTTAGGTTGTTGTAATTCTCTGTGAACTATTTGTTGTCAAAAGAGTGGGAGGAGTAGGAATACGATATCTAGAAAAATTGGTTATGGCATACTGAGTTGTTTACCACAGGTTAATAGGCCCAATCTGGATAAGGATGGAAGTAACAGAAAGCTATTATTATTTGGTGGGTGTGTGGTAGCTGACATGAAATAAATTTGTTGGCTCACTTCTCTTCCAAACAAACTACTGTCACAACTGACAAAATGCCCATATTGGTAGGTGTTACCCACTTCATTCAATACGAGAGTGTTTTCTCTTAAGTAGGCATAGAGAAAGAGGAAAGCAGAATAGGGAGTAGAACAGGATTTGTTAATCATATTTCTGCACAGAAAGCAAAACTGTAAGTACCCAGAAAATTCAGTAGAGGAAATGCTGGCATGAGGATGACTGTTGGGCATACTGAGTAGTAGCTCCAACCCAGTGACCAGCCAACAACATTAAGGGGTGTGGGGATTCATTCAGTCTAAATACTTTATTTATTTGGCACCCCATCGGATTCCCTTAAAATCCAGGCATAACAATACCAATCTTTCTTCCCATCCTGTGCGAACAATAACTTGATTTATTTGTGAGTATGAGTTCTCTGTTATTTGTATAAGAAACCTATTGAGGGAAAAAGTCAAAGACAAGTTTTGCCTTTAGTTCTGAAGATCAAATTTCATTAGTATCTGCCTGCCTCACAAACCTTGTGCATAGTGGATGAGCCAAACAAACAAAACTGGGGTCTTTGCCCACATGCACATGCCTAAGTTCACACATGAGCTGATCGGCTTTCCCACCAGGACAATTCAACAAAAATTAGAGTCATCAAGAGAAAATGGTTTTGGGAATGAACAAGAATCCCTGTTTGCCAAGAAAAGAGCTAAGCATGGTGAGTTCGCCACTAAGGGCTCAGTCCTGGAAGGTGCCAAGCCTGATCTAATGAAGCATTTAAGCACAAGTATAACTATGTGATTTGTCCCATTGACTACTTCAATGTTTTACTGGATCAGAATCAGAGTACTGAGCACCTTTCAGATTGAGTCCTAACATGATCATGGACCAGACTCTGTTTGCTGACAAGGCAGGAAAGATTGGATTTAGACAGAGAGAAGGCAGTTTTCATTCCACATTCCAGCTCTGTTTAACAAATGAAGAACTAAGTGGACATAGTATGGTTTTGGTCACAAATTGAATGAGAAATCTTTTCAAAAGGTATCAGAGGAAAAAGGATGTATTTGAGCACATACTGAAATAAGAGTGTAAATGTTAGGCTGAAACTGTGATGCAGTATCACAAATCATACAGTAATTTTAATTTACATGAGGACCAAATTTTCTGCTATACTAAAGTCCACATGGTACAAGGAGAAGGGGCAGAGAAGCCAGCAGAGAACTCCTTGATTCTCGAGCCTTAGTGGACCTAGCACGGGAATAATTTAAACTAACTTATACTACCCGGTCATGGTTCGTAAGGAATCACTAGAGCTGGTCAGGGAAACACTGATGAAACTATATTCCATTAGAATATGCAATTCTGGTGGAATTGTATCAGTTTTATGAGAATTTCAGAAGAACATTGCGGCAAAATGTTCTAACGATGTTAAAAGTCCTGTTTTGAAATTTTCTGAATGAAACATTTTGGTATGTATGACTTTGTTTAGAAATATTGTTAAGGAAACAAAATACTTTGGAATAGGGCTGTTAATTAATCTCAGTTAACTCATGCGATTAACTCAAAACAATTAATTGTGCTTAATTGCACATTTAACCACACTGTTAAACAATAGAATACCAATTGAAATGTATTAAATATTTTTGGATGTTTTTCTACATTTTCAAATATATTGATTTGAATTACAACACAGAATACAAAGTGTACAGTGCTCACTTTATATTATTATGTTTGATTACAAATATTTGCACTGTAAAAATGATAAACAAAACAAATAGTATTTTTCAATTCACCTCATACAAGTACTGTACTGCAGAAACTTCCAAATGTGGGGTTTTTTGTTACATAACTGCACTAAAATATATATATATATATGTAAAACTTTAGAGCCTACAAGTCTACTCGGTCCTACTTCTTGTTCAGACAATCTCTCAGAAAAAACAAGTTTGTTTACATTTATGGGAGATAATGCTGCCTGCTTGTTATTTACAATGTCACCTGAAAGTGAGAACAGGCATTTGCGTGGGACTGTTGTAGCCGGCATTGCAAGGTATTTACATGCCAGATATGCTAAACATTCATTTAGCATGTTTCAGCCACCATTCCAGAGGACATGCTTCCATGCTGATGATGCTCGTTAAAGAAAAAATGTATTAATTACATTTGTGACTGAACTCCTTCGGGGAGAACTGTATGCCTCCTGCTCTGTTTTACCTGCATTCTGCCATATAGTTCATGCTATAGCAGTCTCAGATGATGAACCAGCACATGTTGTTCATTTTAAGAACACTTTCACTGCAGATTTGACAAAACACAAATGTGAGATTTCTAAAGATAACTTCAGCACTCAACCCAAAGTTTAAGAATATGACGTGCCTTCCAAAATCTGAGAGGGACTAGGTGTGGAACATGCTTTGAGAAGTCTTAAAAGAGCAACACTCTGATATGCCTGAAGTACCAAAAAAGAAAATCAACCTTCTGTTGGTGGCATCTGACTCAGATAATGAAAATGAATGTGGGTCGGGCCGCACCGCCTTGGATCATTATCAAGCAGAACACATCATTGGCATGGACACATGTCCTCTGGAATGGTGGTTGAAGCATGAAGGGACATATAAATCTTTAGTGCATCTGGCACATAAATATCTTGTGACACCAGCTACAACAGTTCCATGAGAATGCCTGTTCTTACTTTCAGGTGACATTGTAAACAAGAACCAGCAGCATTATCTCTTGCAAATGTAAACAAACTTGTTTGAGCGATTGGCTGAACAAGAAGTAGTACTGAGAGGACTTGTAGTCTCTAGCATAGGTGCTGACTCTGTGGGTGCTCTGGGGCTGGAGCACCCACGGAGAAAAATTAGTGGGTGCTGAGCACCCACCAGTAGCTCCCTGTGGCCCCGCCTCGCCCCCCTGCTCCACCTCACCTCTGCCTCCGCCTCCTCCATGACCGTGCCACCATGTCCTGCTTCTCCCCCTCCCTCCCAGCACTTGCACTGCGAAACAGCTGTTTCACAGGGCAGGGAGGGAGGGGGGACAAGGGGGAATGCGGTGTGCTGGGGGAAGAGGCGGAGCTGGGGCGGGGATTTGGGAAAGGGATCCAATAGGGGCAGGGAGGGGGCAGAGTTGGGGTGGGGACTTTGGGGAAGGGATTGGAAAGGGGGCCAGGCCAGGGATGGGGAAAGGGTGGAGTCGGGGCAGGGCCAGGGGTGGGGAGCATAAGCACCCACCAGCGCCGGAGAAAGTTGGCGCCTATGGTCTCTAGTTTTATTGTTTTATTTTTGAATGCAGTTTTTTTTGTTAATTCTACATTTCTAAATTCAACTTTCATGATAAAGAGATTACACTACAATACTTGTATTGGGTGAATTGAAAAATACTATTTTTTTTGTTTTTTACAGTGGAAATATTTGTAATAAAAATAATATAAAGTGAGCACTGTACACTTTGTATTCTGTGTTGTAATTGAAATCAATATATTTGAAAATGTAGAAAATATCTAAAACATTTAAATAAATGGTATTCTATTGTTGTTTGAGTGTGATTAATCATGCAATTAATTGAGATTAATTTTTTAATCGATTGACAGCCCTACTTTGGAAATTTCATTTAATTGTTAATTTTGCCTTTTTGTTCTGATTTTAGAATGAAAACAAATTTTGAAACTTTGGTATTTCCTGAGGAACACTCTTTGCTTTTTCCATGCTTTGATTCAACTGCAGACAAAGATAAACGACAGCTCAGATGTGAAGCACATGATAGAAACTCTGGTTGAAATTATTGATGCAAGAAGTTTTCCTGATTAAAAAATATGGTTTCATTGAGACCAGAATGTTTTTGCAGAATATATATATATATATATTTGTAAAATATTTGTTTTCCCATATAAAATATACTTTTTGTTTCAACTTAAAATATCACTGTTTTTTGGTTTTTGATTAAAAAAAACCTGAAACAAAAGAAAATTAATTGAAAATAACAATTCCACATAGAAATGTTGAGGGTTTTTCTGGCTTAATGTCATCTTTTTGAACTGAGAAACAAAACCTAAATATTTTACTTTCAAACAAATTAATTTGAAATGTTGATTTTTAAACAATTCTGTTTTTCACTAGTCAAAACTTTCTGGGGGAAAACTGAACATTTTCAAATCATGTTTTTCTTTTGGTTGAAGTTTCAGTGGTAAAAAATGTTGGTTCCCAATCAGCTCTAGATAACAGTAATTAAATGTTGTCAGTCCCCTAAAACCATCACGTTTAAAGTGGTTTCATTTTAACATACCTCTGTTCCTAGCATGACCATGGCAAAGCAATGGTAGAAGGTTTCATTGTGATTAATTTCTGCCATCTTTAAGAACCATTGGGTAATATTAAATTCCTCTCCAGCTCAGGGTAACCAAACAAAGGCTCTCTTGTGCTGAGTCCTTTTATTTTAAATTAACTCTATGTGCATTCACATTACAGTTTGGTTATGCTATCCTTCTTCGGAGCATTTACAAAGGAAGCACAGCACAAGTCACCAATTTAAACAGAGCAAACCATGGGGAAAGAAGCAGCTAATGATATAACAATTATCTCACAGATGAATAAATCTATGATGTTAACTTATCGGGGAATAGCTAGGCCAGCTGCTTTGAAAGTGATTTCATCATATCCCATGGGAATCTCTTCCTGTCTAAGCTTTCTATTTGCACTACATAAAAATAAATCATTGATCTCGAGAAACAGTTTGTTAAATGTCCTTGTTCATGAGAACAAGGGGAAAACAGCAAAGGTTAAGTAACAATGACATACTGTTATGTAAATCATTAGCCACCACTAAACCAAATTGCTTATGCAGCAAGCTGAGCTTCCTGAATGCAATTTTGGGAGATTAGAGCAGCTGCTGCAGAAGCCAAAGCAAGTCCATTTCCTGTCTAAGGTCATCAGAGTGGGAGAACTAGAAAGAAGGGAGATGCTTCCATGACCGCCAAATTCAGGAAAACTGCTTTCTGAACTAGTTAGTATAAGCCATAAACTATATGGCTTACTTTGGTGCAATTGGGCCTTAGTGAACTAACTTTCTTCCAAACGCAGATTTCTTGGACTTCAGGAATGTCATGTGCAGCCTAAGATCAACAAATAATAGAGAGTTATTTAAATTAGATCAGGGTTTTCAAACTTTTTTAATAGTGTAGACCACTTCTTAATGGAGAGTGTCTCATGAGCCACTTCCCTTCACAATCGCATGGACCCTATTTCCTTCCAAATTCCCATGGTCCCACCAACAATTGCACAGCATATTTGTGACAGATTGCTCCACTACATGTTCCAAGTTCTGCTTCTTTTCCCTAGTTCTGAAGCTCTGTAGGGCTGGATCCTCAGGCACCTGTGCAGCTCTGGAATCAGCAGGACTGTCAATCCAGCCCTGCAGAATTCAGGAGGTTTCTGGAGTCCTTTTCCATGATTCTCTGCACTCACTGCTTGGAAATCTCTCTCTTAAAATCTCCTCCAGTACCTACTCCAGGAGCATCTCCCTTCCGGCACTCATACTCTTCCTTCATCCTCTCAGTCTCCCACTGCACACCCTCTTCCAGCACTCTTTCATTTGGTGCCCCAGAAACTCCCTACATACTCCTTCTTCTCTCCCTGGCTTGTAGTGATAGTGGCAGAGGCAACCCACATAAAAGCCATCTCTTGGGCTGGTGAGAGCCCACAAACACCACCACGTATCTTTGGGCAGGCTAGGGTCTTCTTTTCTCCACACTTGGACCACAGCTCCCTCTGCCTTTCACCATATTGCACTCTGTCCTGGAGGAAAGAAGTCTCAGCCTCACAGCCACTTGAGCTGAGGATGTATATGGAGGTAGTTGCTGATACTACCCATTGCCACAATCAGTTGGTGACAGTGTGGGCTCCCTCTCCTCCCCACCCCCAATCTTCTGCCGGACTGATGCTGGTCAGGGCCTAAAGAAATGTAGATACTCAGTAAATGATAATTTGCCATATTTTTAATGCATTTATGTTATTAGAATTTAAGACAATCCTTTGTATCAGCTTTTCTTTGAGCTTTGATAGAGCGAAATAACCTTCTACACAGTTCCTCAATTTCCCAGACAGGGTGACATTTTTGTAATTTCGTACTGTGTTCATGAGGTCTCATAGACCTTGAGAAAGTATAAGCATAAAATGTGTGAATGGGTACAGAAGAACTCTTCTAAGTCAAAGGACAATGGGTCATACATTATGACCAGGAAAGTGGCCAGGGCTTAATGCTCAAGAAGCCATTTAGGAACCCTGACTGTTACAGGGAGTTGAGATAATTTTGGTGACAGCATCATCTCCTGTTATTCTTGTTTGAGGAAAACCACATGGACTTTTGAAGGTGAGACAGAACCAGTACCCTAGGAAGGAAGGAGGGCCCCAAGAGTGGACCAAAGGTCAGACTGACCTCATTAGACCAGGATTGGACAATGCAGCTGGGGTGTAAAGCCTGTGATCCCCTGATTCAATCAGATCACCACCAGGGAGGTCCCATGACATGATAACAGCTTGAGTTTCACCTTTAAAAGTTTAGGTAAATGAGGAAGAAGATGTTCTCCTGGGGTCACCCTGAAGACAACCAGACAGTTTACATTCCTTCCCTCCCAAGAAAAGTAGACACAAAGACACTGAAGACCAGCAAGTTACGTGGAGGACAACGCCTGCTAGTATGATGGTTCCTGAGCCAGAAGATATTGCCTGGTTCTGCAAACAGCAATTTTTAGCTGTGCAGACCAGCTGCAGCCATACCACAGGTCTTTTTCCCTTGTGTATTCATACCTTACAGGTCACCTGGGTATGTAAAAATCCCAATCTTAACTCACTGTTTCCACAAGGTATAAGCTGCTAAGTAATATGCATTGAGAAAAAAGGACTGAGTCATTCAGTCATTGGTGGTGTTAACTTTGTAAGTTGATGACTGATTGTGCTCATATATATGATTTGACCAATTGTTGCCTTAAATTGTTTTTATTTGTATTATTGTTCACACCTAGAGTAGATTAAATTGATTTATATTGTAACCTTAATCTAATTTTCATATTGTTTAGTACTTTAGGGAAATATTATAAAAAGTTAACCATATAGATATTTATGCTCTTGAAGAAAAGTCATAAAAACATCAAATTGATTTCCTCTTCTCATATGGCAATGAAGTAAAAAACAAACTTAATTAAAGGGACTTTAATTAAACCTGCATAAAACATTTGACTCAGGTCCTGAAAACCCTATTATTACGCCATTAGTCTACTCTCAAAGTTAACCCATTCTGTGCTGGGGGCCAGCAGGTGGCCAAGTTAACAAGCTTTCCAAGTTAACAACCCATTAAGCTAAATATTTCAGTTCACATTCTTAGAACTATTCATAGAATATCAGGGTTGGAAGGGACCTCAGGAGACCATCTAGTCTAACCCCCTGCTCAAAGCAGGACCAATCCCCAACTAAATCCCCAAATGGCCCCCTCCAGGATTAAACTCACAATCCTGGGTTTAGTAGGCCAATGCTCAAACCACTGAGCTATCCCTCCCCCTGTTTCAAACTATCTGCAGGGCTTGTCTGTGCATTGCTCAAAATAGCTATTCTGCACTAATTCCTAGAATGGACACTCTGAATCTGCAGTTTAGCTACGGGCTTGTCTAGCCAAGGGGTTTAGTCTACAGCACCACTAAGGTCAAGTTAGTGTGGTCTGACAATGCCTGCATACACACGATACAATTTCTTAGAGTGAACTATCTCCACATTTATCACAAATTCCAGAGTCCTCTTTCAAAGTGTATGAAGTTCAGTGCGGAATAAGTTAATATGGTGTATTGCTTGTGTGCACTACTTTGGCAGTCCTCCAACTGCTAGTCCATACTGCTTTGCGGGCACCGACTGGTCTGGCTACATGTCCCCCCCCACTGCTCTGGGGTCAAGTTGACCAGATGTCCCCTCCCTGTTTAAAAGCTGGCAAGATTCCAGGTACTTCTGGATTCTAATATATTGGCATTGCTGTGAAATTATGCCAGGAATCTTCACAATATGTCTCAGGCAGCTGGTTGGAAGCGTGCTGAGACCCTAGATATAATGGCCATCTGGAGAAGCATTGGTGCAACTAGCTTTTGGGACCAGCCACCACAATAAAAATGTGTTTGCTAGTAAGATGTCCACGAGGGGTCACAATGAGGATGCAAACCATTGCACTGGTTTATTCTGCCCTCCACTGCACTGTGTCACTTAAAAGTTATGTTTCTTTGTTATTTTAATTAAAGATATATTTCTTGTTGTTATATAATACATTGTTGCTTAATAATAAAAAAAACACTAAAATCATTCATAAAGTGTCTTCAGTGCCTGTACACAGGAAAACCCTTCAGTTTGCATAAGTCAGCAATTTTTCTGCAAGTACAAAGATGCAGGCATAAGATTAAAATAAGGATTGCCACAATGTGCCACTTCTACCATCCATGAAAGTCACAATCCCAGCTCCCCAAGATCATAGCTGGATGTATAGCTAGGGTATTACCAGATTTGCCCGTTACTTTGGGGTATGCTCATTTATTAGGATTACTCTTCGGGGGGGGGGGGGGGGGGGGGCTGTTCTGTAATTCTATCAATGTACTGCTTGAAGGGTCGGCTCTATGGTTTTTGCCGCCCCAAGCACGGCAGTCAGGCGGCTTTTGGCGGCACGCCTGCAGGCGGTCTGCTGGCTACACGGATTCGGCGGCATGCCTGTGGTAGGTCTGCCAGTGCCACACCTTCAGTGTCCCCGCCACTGAATTACTGCCGAAGCCGCGGGACTGGTGGAACTCCCGCAGGCATGCCGCCGAAGGTATCCTGACAGCCGCCCTCAGAGCAACCGGCAGGCTGCCCCTGCGGCTTGCCGCCCCACGCATGCACTTGCTGCGCTGGTGCCTGGATCCACCCCTGACTGCTTGTGTCACTTGTGTTTTCATATGGAGCTCTACTTCTCCCTTCTGAAAGTCCCCTCCCAATAAGCTATCTTGCAGGACCTAGGTCCCCCAGAGCTGGGTTCCTCCAGCCCCAGAATCAGATGTGCGTACACATGCACACACATACACGCACACACGCACACATACACTCTCTCTCTCTCTCTCTCTCTCTGAGTGGACCAGGTCAATCAGCACTCTCAAGTTGACCCCCCCTTATATGCCCCTGGACTCAGTGGTCTGGGTTGAGCAGCACTTCCAAGCTGCCACCCTCGTATGTCACAGGTTCAGCACGTCCCTATCCCCACTTTCATGTTACAATTGTACTAATAGTGACCCACTTGATGAGCAACATTTTTGGGTGCTACAGGGATCTTTAGCTTAGGTAAGAGGAGCGCTGCTGCAGAGTAAATGGGGAAACCAAAACCACAAAAAAATAAAGTTCAGCGAGAGAGAGAGAGTGAGGGAAGTAACCAGCTTAATCATAAAAGTTATTTATTGAATAATAGTGATTACTACAAAAGGAGCCTAAACCAACATAACAGTTACATTATTAAAGGTTACAAAAGTCATATGTAAAAAACTATACCTGATCAAACAAGTCAGGGTTAAAAAGTTATACCTGAGGTAGAAAAGGAGAGAGAGAGAGAGAGAGAGGAATCTCACCACTTCCATGAAGCTTGAACTGGTCGGAGTTCCCAGGTGATGGTGGTAGCTCAGGGTCTTGAGTGCTGGAGACAGACAGAGCCCCCCAGCACAATCAGTCAGGAGAAGATGAAATCCCAGTGGAACTGATGCAGAGTTTGGATCCATGCATCAGAACACATTTGAGCCTGGGTAGGGGTTTCTTGTAGAGAAACAACAATGGTTCAAGGGAGAACATTAGATTTCTTTATGGGTAAACTGATGGCTCAAGGGTTTTATTTAGGCTAGACAATAGGAACTGATCATTCAATAGTTCCTTCCAGGGAGCTCACAATGCAATTAGGCTGCTTCAGTATTTTGGATATAAATCAAAGATTCATTACTAGAATTGGTCTGATAACGGCTGAGCTGGATGTGTGCAGGCATCGGTTCATTAACATCTAGAGCAGAGATTCTCCATGATGCAGTGCTTCCCTACTTTTCTGGTCCCAGAGTTCAGTGTGGTTCTTGCCTTGAAGTCTCTGTTCTCCATTCTGTATGCTAATAGAGATGCCTTCCTGTCCCATCTTTGATGCAGATGAGGCTAGGGGAGTTGCCTTAATCCCATCACCCTTGTCAGGACGGGTCTAGGTGTGTCTCCCACCACCCTTCACTGCTCTCTGCAAGTCTTTTCTCTGATGAGTTTTGGTTCAAGCAAAGGCTGAGAGGGTGTCCTTTCATGAGTCAGACAGTCTGGATACTGCACCCTGCTTCCCCAAGAACACAGAGCTGATTGGTATCAAGGGTTGCCGGGTGTCTGTTTTTTGACCGGAACACCCAGTGAAAAAGAGACCCTGGCATCACTGCTGACCAGACCATTAAAACTCTAGTCTCCCTGCCTGGCTCCGCACAGCTCCTGGGAAGCAGCCAGCATGTCCCTCCGGCTCCTAGGCAAAGGGGTGGTCATGGGGGCTCCATGGGCTGCCCCCACCACAGGTATTGCCTCCCAGCACAGGCTCCACAGCTCCCATTAGCCAAGAACAACGGCAATGCAAGCTGTGGGGGTGGCGCCTGCGGTGGGGGCAGGGCACATAGCACCCTTGCCGTCCTTCTGCCTAGGAGCCAGAGAAACATGTTGCCACTTCCCGGGAGCCATCGAGGTCAATGCCCCCCAGAGCCCACACCCTGAACCCCCCCCACTGTGGAGCTCCCTCTTACCCTCTGAATCCTTTGGCACCAGCCCAGAGCCCCCTCCCACATCCCAACCTCCTGCCCCACCCCAGTGACAATGAGCGAGGGTGGGGGAGAGTGAGTGAAGGAGGGATGGGAAATGGAGTTAGTGGGGGCAGGGCAACGGTGTTCCATTTGGCAGTCCTAGTACAGTTGCACATTTACAGCCTGAGGCTGAAAGTAAAAGCAACAGGCATCCTTGCCCTGGCTGTTTCCATTTCTAAGTAGATGCTTTGCTGGGTGCTCAAATCACTGAGCAAGTTTCTGCATCTCAATCTCCCACCCACCATTAAGACCCTCTCTCTTATGCTCACAACTATTTTGCAAAATACAACATGCAGCTAAACTTTTAGGCAATCCCCCCCTCCCCCGCAGCTTCCAACCTAGCCCATAAACAGTACGCCCTCCTTTCAGATGACAAAATGAATGCTCTACTGCCATTCTTCAACTCCTGAAGCGATGGAAGAAACTGTTTAATTTTCTGTCCAGGGCTGTGTCTACAATGCATTTTTAAAGTGACCTCTATAGACTCATGCTCCTGGTGCTTGTGCTATAGAGCTAAAAATAGCAGTGTAGACATTGTGGCTCTGAAGCTTCCCCCCCCCCAACCCCTTAGAATTCATAGCTTGGGCTCCAGCCTGACCCCAAGTCTTTAGACTTGGGCTCTGAAACTTGCCATCACAGTTTCTAAAACACCATGTGAAGGTTACCCTACTGACCTGTGAATGGCTTCCTTAGCCAATGAAACAGAGAATAAGCCAGGTCTCCCAGGATAACCAGAGCAATGTCCAGAGTAATCTTGGGGACAAAGTCTCCTTTATTCATTAAGGTAAACAGAAAATTGAATTTATAAAGATCCTAGCATTGTGGACCCTTCCAGACCCTGCTGCATTTATGTCTGTGACCCTTCCACAGTGAGCAACCAGGTCTTGAAGAAACATGGAGTAACACCACTTTCTGTTTATAAACTCCAAGCCCTGATGTGGGGGCCAAATGATTGTCCCTTCAATTACTCCAGTACAATTTGAAAACCCCACGCATGCAACACCATCAATAAACTCCTGAGTATTACCAAGCTTTATAACCCCCTGCAGCAGTACCTTATGTTTGCAATCATACACTTGCATGACACTGGGCCCAACAGTCTAGCACCCCCCTAAATTAAATTGGTTGGTTATGGACCAGTATTCAAGGATAGCCAGGTTCCAGATGGCAACTCACATGTTTGTATGATGTTATTGCCATTTCAGGGATCGGTTCATAACAGATCACAAAAAAAATGGTGCCTTCACAAGGCGCAAATTCTGTCATCCCAAATCTTCAGAACAGTCATTTCCCACCAATTGATGCCATTTCTTCAGCCCAGAAACAGCATGGCACTGTGTGAATCTGCTCCAGGAACAAGTCATGTAGTAGCAGTTCAGGATCATTCTCGTCTTCTTGCCTTTACCACTACAGGTGCTACTAGTGGAGTAATGCTGCTGTCACAACATCTTCTCAGTGGTGCAGCGGGTGATGTCCAAAGCCACCCTGCTCTGTGAGCTCAAATTAAGATCAAAGAACCTCTGCATATTTGCAGTTGCTAGCATAGTGGTGTGGACTAGTGCTGGCTCTATGCTGGCTGACAGCAATTCCAAAAATGGTGCTAGCATGCCCCGAAGGAGAAGCATGGGAAGGCAGGAGTAGAATCAGGGGACTTTTTTTTTAATTTGACCCCAAGTCCCAGAATTCCATGGGATTCCACCTGGCTTTTGCTATGTGTCCCACAATGCACGCTGAGAAAAATCCCAGAATGCACACATCTTAGCAATGAAGCAAAGGACCATGGGATACCCTCCTGGAATGCCACATGCTTAGTGTGCACCAAGCCCCTGCCCTGTTCATAGGATTTGAAATGAAAAAGGACACAGCTGTTCTCATACTATTAGTACAGCATACAGATGTCTCACCAAATAGTGTTTGTCAGCTAAGCCCCCTCCATAGACAAGCCCTTAAGCCACTTCCAGAGCTGGATTTTAGATACATATCCTAACTTATTTTGCAATAGATTCCCTGGGAAGAAAAGCTCTCAGGCAGCCAACTGAATCAGTTTCAATCCACGGTTGCTAGGCTTTCTTCATATTAATAGGGCCGGAAAAAATAATATTTTTAAGTGAAATCTTCAGTTGTGACAGGACATAGCATTGTAAACTGACACCTTAAGCATCCTACGTTTCAGTACTTGAACCACAGTCTGAAAACCACTCACCTTATCAAAAGGTGTGCACGTCACTGTGTCAATGACTCACAAAGTAGAAAACAAAACACCACCATGGTCTTTGACAGGCAAATCTCTGTCTTGTGCAGCCTGATGCATCATTCATAAATACCGTAAATTCTAATCACCCACTTGGGCCTCTACATAGCCTTTAAAAATAGACACTTGTTTCTGCTGCTGTATTCTCTGATAGAAGTGTTTCTGTGTTACCCTTTCCCCTTTTTTCATCACCAGGTTCTTGCTACTTACAGAGCTATAGCAAAGGCTTATGATGGAAATGGGAAGAATAAGAATTGCCTACCAGTAACCATTCAATAGTCAAATTCCTCCTTGTCAGGTTAATTTCTCAATACCTATTTCTCAATTGTGTGATCCAATTATCCTTTTTCACTCCCATTAATTTTCACCAGATGGCACAATGTTTAGACAGAAAAGAGTTTTCAAATAGGTTTGTACTTGGCAATGTCTTGCTTTTGGAGATGTCCTCCAAATGTTGTTTTCAATAGTGTATTGGTGTAGAAATAGCTTGTATTGATGAAGATAGGATTGATGCTTATTAATATTTAGAGTCTTTTTCCCATATGTGTGTTGACTTGTTTAGTTTTACTACTGTTATGAACTCAGTTCATATAGCGCTGCAGAAGAACAATCTATAAATTAACTAGATGATGCCATATCTACACAGGAAGAATCAAATTTCTAGATATATCCACGTATATAATCATTTGAGAGGATAAAGGTTCTCACATCACTCTCTCTGTCCTGGTGTACTTCATTAGTAGTGTGGTCTACATGTTTGATGTGCTGGTAAAATAAGTGTTTTTATAGAAAATCAATGCCTTAACATCATTAAGATACTTTCCTCCAGATTTAATTCAATTTCTTGTATGGGCTACCAATAAACTTTAAACCTAGACGTATTTGAAGAAGTCTTTATGTGGAATGCAGTGTTCAGTTTGCAGTCCCTGGAAGGAACAGATTGTGTTCAAAGTGCAGAGATGTGACAATCTCCACATGCCAGCATTCCTCTGATATCAAATAGCTAGGTCTTTATACCTTGCTGGAAGTAAACAGTTGTCACCAAAAGGCACAACAGCATGGAACAGAGACAGGTGCCAAGCAGAGAGAAGCAACTTAAGTTAGAATGACTAAAAAGATCTGCAAATGCAAAAAAAGTGCATATTTTGCTTTCCCAAAAAAGACCTTTTTTGTTCACTTTACAGGTTAAACAGAGAAAATTTAAATCAGATGGCTCAGCACATGGAGGTCTTCATAATGGTAAAGCACACTGATGTCAACTCTGGCTGAAGAGCAAAGGGACAATGAAAACCCTAAGAAATTATTTGGTTCTGCATCCTGAAATGAACTTTATAAAATTGTGTCTCTTCAGTAGAGGAGAAAATGGATTCAGTGTCAGGGAAGCTATAAGCCATAGGTTCCAGAATTTCCAACAACAGAGAATAAGCTACGTGAAATCTGAGTTTAAAGAAGGACAGAAAACTGCAGCAGAGATGTGACAGTCAGACAGTGACAAGCAGTGACAAAGAGAGCTGTAAACAGGGGAGTTTGAGTGGGAGTTTGTAAAGGGAGTTTGGGGGAAGGATGGGTGTAATGTTTTGGTGTTTTGGTTTTTTGGTTTTGTTTTGTTTCTTTTTCTTTGACAGGACTTTAGGCAGCAAAGCTATATCACATACAGAAGCAGCAGTGGTAGTGACCCAAGAAATGGAAGAGACAATGACGATAACTGGATGTTGAAGCATGAGCCTGGAATGGGTACCCAAAAAGAGCTTTGTTTGTATGAAGTGCCACCTGATAGAGCTGATGGAAGAGAAGATTGGAGGCTTGGAGATGCAGGTGAAAACTATGGTTGAGTTTCAAAGGGGATTCAAGCAGATGATGGAGGGAAGGCAAGAGGAGGCTGAAAAGAAAAGTGAAGACTTGCAGATGCAAGTTGGACTGAAGAACTCTGAGGTGAGACTGTTGGGTGATGAAAGTGGCCACTGAAAGTATGTAACTATGAAAACCAGGCTGATGAAAAGACCAGCTATTGAAGGAGAAATAGAGCTCAGGAATAGCGGTTTGCTGAGATCAGAGCCCCAGCAGAACACAGGATGACTTGCAGATGATTGCAAGAGAGCCATAGGTTTCTTTGTAGCCACAAAGAACAGGAGGAAGGTCGGAGAATCACACTATCACCAGGAAAAGCAGGTCTATATGATTGGTAACTCCCTACCAAGAAGAACAGACAAGTCTGTCACCAAAGCTGATCTAGAGAACAGAAGGGTGTGCTGTCTGCCTGGAGCTAAGTTACGGGATGTGGACTTGAGGCTGAAGAGGATTCTAATGGGAGCAGGAAAGAATCTACTGAGTCTCTTTCATGTGGGAACAAATGGTACAGTTAGATTCTCGCTGGAACATATCAAGGGAGACTATGCCAGGCTGGGGAAGATGCTTAAGGAAATGTAGACTCAAGCAATCTTCAATGGGATTCTGTCTGTTCCTAGATAGGGAGAACAAAGGCAAGAAAAGATTATGATGATCAACAGGTGGCTCAGGCAGTGATGCTATAAGTAGGTCTTTGGGATGTTTGACCACTAGGAGGCATTCGCGGAGGACTGTTCTCATGGATGAACTCCACCAGAGTAAGGAGGGAAATAGACTTCTGGAATGGAGATTGGCACAACTAATAAAAAGAGCTTTAAATTAGGAACTCAGGGGAGACTGTTGGGAGATGCTCATGTAATCTTCACACCCAATTGTAATATTTAGTGGGAAAAAATCAAGAAAGAAAGGATACAGCAATAGAGAAAGGAAGAGCAGTTGATAGGAAAACGGATATTAAGCTGACAGTCAGGTAGGTGATATTAGCAGTAGCATGACTGTATCCAGTTGGGTAAGGAATGGAGGCAAAGCCAAGCAGAAAAAACTAAAATGTTTGTACACCAATTCAAGCAGCCTGGGTAACAAAAGGAAGCAACCAGAACTACTGGTGCAAGAAGTGAAACCATATATTAAAGGGATAACAGAAATATGGTGGAATAGTAATCATAACTGGAGTTACATGTAGTGAAGGGTATGGCCTGTTCAGGAAAGACAGAAATAAAGGTAAAGGTGATGGAGTAGCATTGAAGAGGTAGACTGTAAGGAAATCATAAGTGATACTTTCTGTTTGAGATAATGCTTGGGGTATACTACAGATCATCAAGATCTGATTTGGACAGGGATAGAGACCTCTGTAATGTTTTTAATGAAATAAATACTACTGGGAATTGTGTGATTATGGGAGATTTTAACTTCCCAGATATAGATTGAAGGACAAGTGCTACTAATGAAAATAGGACTCAGATTTTCCTGGATTTGATAGTTGACGGATTTCTTTACGAAATAATTGCTGAAGCAACAAGAGGTGATGCTATTTTAGATTTGGTATTGGTGAGTAGTGAGGACCCACAGAAAGAGAAAAAAGTAATCCGGGAAACTACAGGCCTGTTAGTTTGACCTCAATTGTATGCAAGGTCTTGGAACAAATTTTGAAAAATAAAGTAGTTAAGGACATAGAGGTAAATGGGAATGGGGAAAAATACAATATGGTTTTACAGACGGTAGATCATGCCAGACCAACCTGATCTCCTTCTTTGAGAAGACAACTGATTTTTTAGACAAAGGAAATGCACCTGGATTTCAGTAAGGCATTTGATACAGTTCTACATGGGAAATTATTAGTTTAATTGGAGAAGATAGGGATTAATATGAGACTTGAAAGGTGGATAAGGAACTTGTTAAAGGGGAGACTACAACAGGTCATACTGAAAGGTGAACTCTCAGGCTGAAGGGAGGTTACTGTGGAGTTCCTCAGTGATAGGTCTTGGAACCAATACTATTTAACATTTTTATGTAATGACCTTGGCACAAAAAGTGGGAGTGTACTCATACAATTTGCAGATAATGCAATGTTGGGAGGTATTGTCAATATAGAGGAGGACTGGAATATCATACAAGAAGAGCTGGATGACCTTGAAGACTGGAGTAATAAAAATGGGATGAAGTTTAATAGTGCAAAGTGAAAGGTCATGTATTTAGAGACAGAAGTGACAGAGTCAGAGAAATACATGGGTGTATTGGATGATCACAGGATGACTGTGAGCCACCAGTGTGATGCAGCCATGGAAAAAGCTAATGGAGTCCTAGGATGCATCAGGCGAGATATTTTCAGTAGAGGCAGGGAAGTGTTAGTACCATTATACAATGCACTGGTGATACCTCATTTGGAATACTGTGTGCAATTCTTGTCTCCCATGTTTAAGAAAGACTAATTCAAAGTGGCACAGGTGCAGAGAAGGGCTATGATGATGATCCGCAGAATAGAAAATCTACCTTAGGAAAGGACATTCATAAAGCTTGCCTTGATTAGTCTAACCAAAAGAAGGCTGAGGGGGAGATATGATTGTTCTGTATAAATATATCAAAGGCATAAATACAAGGGAGGGAGAGGAGTTATTTAATCTATCTGCCAATATGGACCCCATAACAAATGAATAGGCTAAAAAGTACAAGAAGGTTTCTAACCATTAGAGGAATGAAGTTCTGGAACAGCATTCCAAGGGGAGCAGCAGGGTTCAAAAACCTAACTGGCTTCAAGTCTGAGTTTGATAAGTTTATGGAGGGGATAGTATGACAGGACTGCCTACAATGGCATGTTGCCCAAATGTGACTGCTAGTAGTAAATATCTCCAATGGCCAGGTATGGGACAGTAGATTAGGGAGAGCTCAGTTACTATTCTTTCCCAGGTGTCTCGCTAATGGGACTTGTTCAAATGCTCAGGGTTTAATCGACCAACACATTTGGGGTTGGGCAGGAATTTTCCCCTAGGTCAGATTGGCATAGACCCTGTGGGGGTTTGCCTTCCTCTGCAGCATGGGTCACAGGTCACTTGCAGGTTTGAACTAGTGTAAATCGTGAATTCTCTGTAACTTGAAGTCTTTCAGATCATGATTTGAGGACTTCAGTAACTCAGCCAGAGGTTATAGTTCTATTACAGGAGTGGCCGGGGGGGCGGGGAGGGGGAGAGTCTGTGGCCTGCAATGTGCAGGAGGTCAGACTAGATCAGGGGTCGGCAACCTCTGGCATGCGGCTCACCAGGGTAAGCACCCTGGTGGGCCGGGCCAGTTTGTTTACCTGCCGCACCGGCAAGTTCGGCCGATCGTGGCTCCCACTGGCCGCGGTTCACCGCTCCAGGCCAATGGGGGAGGCGGGAAGCCATGGCCAGCACATCCCTCAGCCCGCGCTGCTTCCCGCTGTCCCCATTGACCTGGGACAGCGAACCGCGGCCAGTAGGAGCCGCGATCGGCTGCACCTGCGGACACGGCACGTAAACAAACAAGCCGCGTGCCAGAGGTTGCCGACCCCTGGACTAGATGATCATTATGGTCCCTTCTTGCCTTAAAGTCTATGAGTCTATGAGAAAACGTAAGCAAACAAACAAAAAATCCAGAACAATAGAGGAATCATGCTAGCACTGCCCTGTCTGATGTATTTAGAAAGGAGTGAATTCTGGAAGCTGCTAAATCCATAAGGGCAACTGCTTATCAAGATAATAAGATGTTATTTCTTGACCATAAGCCTTATCTCACAGGTATATTGGAATAAACAGGCATCCAAAGAAGTGGGTGCTCATGCTCCTATACGTCTGTTAGTCTATAAGGTGCCACAGGACTCTTCGTTGCTTTTACAGATCCAGCCTAACACGACTACCCCTTTGATACTAGGCATACAAAGATGCAGGGGAGGAAACAGCTATATGATTCCCAGAAGAATTCTGAATTATCAATGAGGAAAAAGTCTAAGTTCTGGGACATTAGTTTAGCAAAAGCCCTGCTTTAAAAAATAAATAACCACCGATTCTTACTCTCTTGAGTTCTCAGAAGTAGAGTACTAATATGTTTATCTTTTGATCATTGCCTCACTTAAGTGACACTTAATTCCTTTATTCACCAGGGTCCTTACCCACACTTAACTACAGAAAAATTACCACATAGTCTATACTAAAGTGCTTTTACTTCCTTTTTTTTTTTCTGTGACTGTATTAAGATTGGAGTGCACACAGTAACATCTATTTTGTGGGTTTAAATAATACAATACTTAAGGTTTCATCAAGTTTAGTTTAATGTTTCGCTCATGGATGTGCAGGAAAAGATTCTTTATTGAGTAAAAGATCGTTGCTAGACTAGCTAACTAATCAGGCCTTTGACATATGGATTTGACCTATGCTTAACTGCTACCCCATTCTTTTTTATTGTGATATAAAACCAATAAAAATATTAAAAGGAAAAAAAATGAACCTGTTTGTGCTTTGAAAGGTATTTCATTTCATAGTTACATCAGATATTTTAATAAAAGCTATTCTAACCATTTTATTTGCTTTAAATATACGTTATACTTAAGAAATAATCCAGTTAAACTGTTTCTGTACTCGTTGTCAGCTAGGAGAGGTTGTACTCTGGGTATGTTCAGGTTCAGATATAAAGTACATTAAACTACATGCCCACTGATACATCCTTAGATATTTGAATATAACCCTCCTCTATAGTAGACAATGAGAAATCTATAGTAAAATCCCCCTTGCTCCTCCCCCCAACCAAAATTTGGCATCCCCTTCATTATCACTACTAACCTTGGTAGTATTTTTGTTTTAAGTATATCTTTCCAGTCTTTTCTGGTGCAATGACAGCCTTGGCAATATCAATCAATTGCTACCATTGAAAGTTTGTCAAGGAGATCATTCCTCAAGATCACTTGTGTGCCCCAGAGGTTGGCAGGCCTCTGAGACAGAAGCTCTCTGGCGCCACCTACAGGTAAAAAAAATAATATTGAAAGGGCTCATACCACCTACCAAGTTTAATTTACATATTTATCATTTGTTTCAATATAGTTTTTCTGAAGTATTTTGTTTTCTATCAAAGGGATTTCTTTATGTTCTGCTCTTAGAAATGGCATTAACTGTGTTATGTAACTGAACATATGTAGAAAAGTTCAGTGGGCATACTTACGTATACATCATATTATATAGCAGAAATTATTTTAAATGTTTCTCCCATAGGACACTAACATTTGTTTGTTGGCAAATAAGATGTATCAAGACTTTTTTTAATGGCAAGAAATTTGCACTGGACAACTGAACAAAACCCAGGGCAGATTAATGGATTTTGCTGAACAATAATTACTTAGCAGTGGGACAGATCACCAGGAGCTTGGCGAAAAGGTATTGGAGGATAAATGGACACCACCTTTTAAACTTTCAATGAAGAAACAGATGAGGTGTAATCAGTGGCAAATTCCCCATGACTTCAGTGCAACCAGCATTTCACCTATAGTTCATCCAGTGGTACGCTTCAGAGATTTGTATCTGCACTGGACGTTATTCTATGGATTTTTTTGTAATAAATAAAGTGTGAAACAGAGGGGAATATTAATAAAGATATGTAATATATTCTTTAGCATGGTAGCTGTTTCTGAATCTTGGAGAGTTGCTAACAGCAACAGACGTTATGGGAATTACAAACCAATAAGTCTCACCTCTGTACCAGAAAAAGTGTCTAATTGTATGTCTACACTACGAAATTACTCCAATTTTACATAATTTGATTTTTGGGAACAGATTGTATAAAGTCAAGTGCATGCGTCCACACTAAGCACATTAATTCGACGGTGTGCATCCATAGTATCGTGGCAAGCGTCGACATTCCGAGCGGTGCACTGTGGGTAGCTATTCCACAGTTCCCACAGGCCCTGCTGCCCATTGGAATTCTGTGTTGAACTCCCAATGCCTGATGGGGCCAAAAATTTGTTGCGGGTGGTTATGGGTAAATGTCATCAGTCAACCTTCCCTCCATGAAAGTAATGGCAGACAATCATTTCACGCCCTTTTCCCTGGATTGCCCGAGCAGACACCATAGCACAGCAAGCATGGAGCCCGTTCAGCTCACTGCAGCAGTTATGAGCATTGTAAACACCTCATGCATTATCGTGCAGTTTATGCAGAACCAGAAGCTGAAAAACCAGGCGAGCAGGCGACGGCAGCGCGGTAATGAGAGTGTTGAGGACATGGACACAGACTTCTCTCAAAGCGCGGGCTTTGACAATGTGGACATCATGGTGTTAATGGGGCAGGTTCATGCCGTGGAATGCCGATTCTGGGCCCGGGAAACAAGCACAGACTGGTGGGACTGCACAGTGTTGCAGGTTTGGGATGATTCCCAGTGGCTCCGAAACTTTCGCATGCTTTAGGGCACTTTCATGCAACTTTGTGACTTGCTTTCCTGCTGCCCTGAACCGCCAGACTACCAAGATGAGAGCAGCCCTCACAGTTCACAAGCAAGTGGTGATAGCCTTCTGGAAGCTTGCAATGCCAGACAGCTACTGGTCAGTTGGGAATCAATTTGGAGTGGGAAAATCTACTGTGGGGGTTGCTGTCATGCAAGTAGCCAATGCAATCACTGAGCTGCTGCTATCAAAGGTAGTGACTCTGGGAAATGTGCAGGTCATAGTAGATGGCTTTGCTGCAATGGGATTCCCTAACTGTGGTGGGGCGATAGATGGAACCTATATCCCTATCTTGGGACCAGACCACCAAGGCAGCCAGTACATAAACCACAAGGGATACTTTTCAATGGTGCTGCAAGCATTGGTGGATCACAAGGAACGTTTCACCAACATCAATGTGGGATGGCTGGGAAAGGTTCATGATGCTCGCGTCTTCAGGAACTCTGGGCTGTTTAAACAGCTGCAGGAAGGGATTTACTTCCCAGACCAGAAAATAACTGTTGGGGATGTTGAAATGTCTATAATTATCCTTGGGGACCCAGCCTACCCCTTAATGCGCTGGCTTATGAAGCCATACACAGGCAGCCTGGACAGTAGTCAGGAGCTGTTCAGCTACAGGCTGAGCAAGTGCAGAATGGTGGTAGAGTGTGCATTTGGACGTTTGAAGGGTCGCTGGAGCAGTTTACTGACTCGCTCAGACCTCAGTGAAACCAATATCCCCATTGTTATTGCTGCTTGCTGTGTGCTCCACAATCTCTGTGAGAGTAAGGGGGAGATGTTTATGGCGGGGTGGGAGGTTGAGGCAAATCGCCTGGCCGCTGATTATGTGCAGCCAGACACCAAGGTGATTAGAAGAGCACATCAGGAAGTGCTGAACATCAGAGAAGCTTTGAAAACCAGTTTCATGACTGGCCAGGGTACTGTATGACAGTTCTATTTGTTTCTCCTTGATGAAAACCCGCCCCCTTGGTTGATAACTCACAAGGTAGCCAGTGTGGGGTGTGGGAGGAGGGGAGAAGGGAAGGAAAAGGCCACATCAATACTTGTTGAATGACAGTCTTCTGTCCACTGAGGTGGAGTGGTTGGGTGCCTGGAGCCTCCCCCCCCCACATTCTTGGGAGTCTGGGTGAGGATGTGGATATGGAACTTGGGGAGCAGGGAGGGTGGTTAAACAGGGGCTGCAGCGGCAGTCTCTCCAGCTGACGTTCCTGAACCTCTACCAGACACCAGATCAAGTCCGTTTGTTTCCGCAGTAGATTCAGCGTTGCATCCTGCCTCCTCTGATCTTCCTGTCGCCACCTCTCCTCATGTTCACTGGCTGCTTTCCTGTCCTGTGCTATTGTGTCCCTCCACACTTTCTGCAATTTTGGGGGGTCCACTTACATTCAAATGGAAAACTGAAAAGAAGTGTTCTACAGGATGCAATTAGGCAAACTGCAAATGCACATGTTACTTGAGTTAGTTTTCCTTCAGGGAATAAATTTCCTTCTTGAAAAATAATACAAAATGAAACAATACAAAGTTACTCTGGGAATGGGTTCTAGTTGGCTGACTAAAATATAAGTACAGGTCAATTAATGGACAATTTTTGAGTACCTTGTGTATACAAGGGGAGAGTACCTTTTCATACATGAGTATAGCAAAAAGATATTTCATTAGCTAATTTAAAATGACTAGCATAGCGCATTGGAAATACACATCACAGCAGTCATACATATTAAATACTTTGCTAGAATGAGATAATATGTTATTCTGCACACCATACTTAAATTATATTTCTGGATTATTTTTGTAGCACTAGATTGTGTTACAGTTTTTGGACACCCAATTTGAGAAACATTGATATCAGTAGGTGTTAATCTGAAACCTAATGTTGACAATAAAATGCTGTAATCCAAGAACTGGATCCACACAGGTGAAACATGTACCCACATGGGACCCCATTAACTCCATTGGAGTTCTGTGCTGGGCTACATCTACACTACCAGCTTGGAGGGTAGCATGGGCTGTGGTAGCACAGTTAGTCATGCTGAATATGTAATCATAGGGCTCAGGCAGGTTTGTACTTAGGGTGGCTAGTCTGTGCTGCCACTGCCACTGCCCAAGCTATCATAGCTATATATATATATATATATATATATATATATATATATATAATAGTGCGCTATTTCAAATGAGCTAGGTGTTACACGCCTACCTCATTGTGTAGACATAGCCAAAGAGTCAGTTTTACGATTAGGACATAAATGTTTATATTGTTAACTATTTCATCACTGATCCATTAAAAAAAAAAAAAAGCATCCCAATGATAGTTTAATGCATGATCCCAAACCACCTTCAACACCTTTTTGGGTGCCAAAAGCCTCAATACCCAGTCACCAAAACTACCAGCAACCTTTGCAACAGCATCTCCTTTATCAACACAAAATAATTGAAGCATATAGACAATACAGGGGGAGAAAGATGAATAGAAATAAACAACACAAGAGCAACTGCACAGATTTTGTTCATCATTTTCATATTTAGTTCCAAAAAAACCTTAATTTTTAATGTACGAGTATGTGCTGAAGAATTTCTAGTCAAGCCCCTTGCAGTGCTGCAAGAAATTTTGCAAAATAATTTAGGGCCCAATATCACATGGGCAAATAGGGCTTTGAATATAGGCTTATTCATGCATTAGTTTGATTGTTTTAATATCTCCACCTCTCTGATCCCTCAGCCAAAATAAAAACCCACCTCAAAAAAATTCTGAGGACAGAAAGACACAGGGTAAGCATACAGATAACGAATCCAGTTCTGCTCTTTGTTACACCCAGGTAAATCAATTATATTTTAAACTGCCTCAAGTACAATGCACCATTTCTAAAATTGCCACAGCCTAATATTGTTAGCATAGCAAATGATCCTAACTACATTTGGAAGGTAACACGTTCACTGAGATGAATGAAGTGGTAGGGAGAAAAATTCATGTCTCATTTCATTTGAAGTGTTGGAGAGGGATTAGCTGACGCATGAGCTACAGCTACTATTTCCTTGGGACCTGTTTTAAGCAAAGGTTGACTCACAGGCTTGCCGTGGCATTGAATGACTTTGCAAAGCCCACCTTTGTTATGAAAAATGGCAAGCGATGAACGGCCAGATCTGCAAACTTAAATCGGTTTATACCAGGCTTATATTGATCTAGCTCAGGGGTTGGCAACGTTCGGCACATGGCTCGCCAGGGTAAGCACCCTGGCAGGCTGGGCCAGTTTATTTACCTGCTGACGCGGCAGGTTCGACCAATTGTGGCCCCCACTGGCCGCGGTTCGCCGTCCTGGGCCAATGGGGGCAGCGGGAAGCCGTGGACAGCACATCGCTCGCCCTCGCCGCTTCCCGCTGCCCCCATTGGCCTGGGACGGTGAACCACGGCCAGTAGGGGCCGCGATCGGCCGAACTTGCCACGTCAGCAGGTAAATAAAAGTAGCCCGGCGCGCCAGGGTGCTTACCCTGGCAAGCCGTGAGCCAAACGTTGCCGACCCCTGACTTAATTCAGTTTCAGTTAATTGAAACAAAAATCAATATAAAAATCTAATGTCAACTGAGTTAGGATCATCAACATACCAGTTTGCACTGGTTTAATTAAAACAGATTATTCCTAAATTAATGCAAGTAGTAAGTGTAGGTAAGGCCAAATAAGGCCCAAATATGTGCTTAAGTCTGTATTTAAAGTTCATCATATGCTTAAAAGGCTTTGCTCAATAGGAATGATTTGCTGAATCAGGACCTAGAGCTAGTCAAAACTTCTAGAATTACAAAAATCGGATGGAAATTCAAAAGTTAAAAAAAAAATCAGGAGACGAACAGATGGTATTTTGAATTAGTGTTCTTGGCAGAGCTGGTCAGATTTTTTTGAATTTTGAAAACTGACCAAAATTTTGAGTTGCAAAATAAAACACAGGAAAAAAACCAAACCCAAAACATTTTATTATCTTGGTAGTATTTTTTCAATTAGCTTTGCTCGGTACCCAGCAGTTCCCATTGAGAACAATGGCAGCTGCTGAGTGCTGAGCACTTTCGGAAATGTGGCTCAAAGTTTTGTTAAACAAAACCTTAGATTACATGCAAAAGAGCTAAATATAAGAAAAAAATATTTTTTTAACAAAATAGCTTGTGTCTATTACCTGTAGTACTCAGATCTGGAGTGTGATTATCAGGAAAGTTAGGTCTACTTAACTGTATAACTAACTTCTATAGTTGTGCATGCAATTTGGCTATTTGCACATGTCGGTGTCCATCCATCCAATTGGTCAGTTGCACATGTCAGTACTCAAATTGTCTGTGCATTAATAGTAACTGTGTGTGTAAATTACGTGTTGAAATGTGTGCATTTTATATATGCCTGTGACCTAGAACTTTTGAAAATCAGACCTCATTGCATTATTAATACATAGAATGTGTTAGTTGTGAAACTGCTAATTTAGCCAAATTATGCAATGATTGTGTGATGTCAACAGATGTCCACAAAGAACTAGGAGAGACCAGCTGTATCATTTACACTTCTGACCAAAACAATGTTTGAAGCGAGTAGGCTAGAGGTTAATGCACTTAGCCCACCGTACTGCACAGCATTCGACTTACATTTTGAATTCATTTACAGATATTGTTCTCAGCAACTGGAGACAATCTAGAGCAGTGGTTCTCAGCCACGAGTCCTGGGCCCCCTGGGGGGCTGTGAGCAGATTTCAGAGGGCCCTACAAGCAGGATCAGTGTTAGACTGTCTGAAGTCCGGGGAAGAAAGCCAAAGCCCCACTGCATGAGGCTGAAGCCCGAGGCACCTGGGGCTGAAGCAGAAGCCTGAGCAACTTAGCTTCATGGTGCCCCCTATGGAGTGGAGCCCCAGGCAACTGTCCTGCTTGCTACTCCTGAACACTGGGCCTGGCCTTTATATGCAGAAAAGCAGTTATTGTGGCGTAGGTGAGCAGTGAAGTTTTTATAATATGTCCAGCAGGCCTCAGAAAGAAAAAGGTTGAGAACCCATGATCTAGAGCAGGGATTGGCAATGTTTGGCCCGCGGCCCGCCAGGGTAAGCCCCTTGGCGGGCCAGGCCAGTTTGTTTACTTGCCGCATCCGCAGGTTCGGCCGATTGTAGGGTGACCAGACGTCCCGATGAAATCGGGACTGTCCTGATATTTAGGCAATTTGTCTGCCTTTTTTTTTTAATTTTCTCCACCGGTGACACCCCCCCCACATGTGTCCTGATATTTTCTTCCTCTCATCTGGTCACCCTAGCCAATTGCAGCTCCCACTGGTTGCGGTTCGCCGCTCCAGGCCAATGGGGGCTGCGGGAAGCCAAGGGATGTGTGGGCCAAGGAATGTGCTGGCCGCCACTTCCCGCAGCCCCCATTGGCCAGTGGGAGTCGTGATCAGCTGATCCTTGATCTAGAGTATATGAACCTAGACCAAAACGAATCAAATAAACTAAAATATATTTTGTTCCCTGGCACAAACCAGTGACTCTTCAGATAAATAAAAATAATTTACCTTGCTTACTGATAAACCATGAACTCAGAACATATGAAGAAAAGAAGAATCCAATTAGGACATTATACTGACATCACGGGAACGCATAAAACTTTCACTGGCATAAATGTATCATTGCAGTTATAGAGGAATAAGAGCTCTCCCAATTCAATGTTAAATGCATTTCAAAACAAAACCTATTTTTTCCTGTGTTTGTGCACAAGCCTTCATCTATATGCATGGCAATGTGTTTGAGATGGAGGATAATGACCATGGGTGATTGGGGTAAGGGGAGAAAAGAAAGTAACAGCAAATGTTGGGTATCTGTCTTAATTTCTAATAGAAATTAGATTATTTTTACAGCCCACTTCCTTTGCCATGTGCATAACTTTTTATTTCTTCCCATTAAAATTTATACTTTTTCAGCCAAAGAGAATGAGAATGTGACATGATATCTTTGTTGCTGGTGACATCTTCTCTGACCTAAGCAGAGAGGCAATCAGAGCACAGGAATTATAGAAGCCAAAGATTTGGGTATTCCTTGCATAGTTAAGTTATCAATGCATTGTGATTATACAAAGCCTTGTCATTTTATTAGCTAAACGTGTTAGTCAGCCAATCAGGGTTAAGGATTTGCATACTTTATCGTACAAAGAAATAACCATAAAGACATTATGCAAATCACACCCACTCCATTCAGAATGCAGGGATTTCCCTTCTGCCATAGTGAAAGAAAAAGGTATACTCATGCATCTGTATTGCTGCAATCTGATTAGCTGAGACAAATTCAATTGTCTATTAGTCAACCAACTTCAACTATCAATAAGCTATGTTTTGAACAGTACTTGTAGTGTGAACATTCTCTTCTGCAACAATCTATAGAACTCAGTAGAGAATGAGACTCTTTCTATAGAATTTTTAAACCAATTCATGGAGTTTAATAATGAATGATAAACCAGCTATAGGTTGGTTTTTAAAAATTCTAGAGGAGGGTTATAATTCTTTATTATATTCTATAAACTGCTACAAAAATCTATAGTAAGGGTATTCTCTATCACATTCTAAAAGTTTTTAGAATTTTTATTTTCAGAACCTTATTGGTTTCACCCCTACGAAATCCTTCATATTGGATTTCCCTATGGAATATAGTGCCACTGTACAGATCATTTCTTAAAGATACAAAACCTTGCTTTACAAAAGGATTTAATTAACCAACTCTCTCCTCCTTTGTTAAGTGAAGCTATTGATTCACATCATTTTCTGGAAGAGGAATAGTATATACAAGACTCAACTTGGGCCTGACAAGGTCATATCACAGAAATATTCAACCTGCATTGCTATTTGAAGTCAGTGCACTGAAGTTTGAAAGGGGATAAAAGATACCTGCTCTTAAAGTATCACATGTGTATGATAGAAAGCAAATACTGTAGCTGCTCCATTAGTACAAATGGCTCACTGCTTCAGCAATGACCTTTTCCAACTCCGCAGTTTTTTTGTGACTATCAACATAAAACCCAACAGCTCTTTGGATGTTTGTTTCTGTGATACAAGTTGATCTCTGTCTCCTATTTTTTGTGTCACTTTTGGCAGGGAGCCATCAGGTTAGTTGCAAAAGAACATTCTTGTTGGGCTAACTATCAAAGGACAAAGTCATTTATCCTCATGGGATTTTAACTATTCAGGGCAGAACAGAAAGAAGTTTATCTGAAAAATAAAACTGCTTAATCATTTTTTATCCTGTTTACTGCCTTCCAATACAATCTTGTCAGTGTCCCTTTAAAAGAAAAGCTTTTATGAAGCTGGGTCAATTTATAAGGGAAAATAACTGAATTTTTAAACAGGAGAAATATGTATTTTAATACACTTAATATGATATGAACATCAGATGTAGAAGAGAGCAGATGAGATTTAAAAAATGATTGGCTAACCCAGAAAGAAGGCAAGATGATGGGTAGAAACAAAAGTTAGAGTTCTGCATAGTAAGAATTGGTTGAACTGTATTGCACCTTAAGAACAACACAATAATAGTCTATACTCTGACTTCATGAAAAGCCCCCTCTTTTTTTTTTTTTTTTTACTTACCGCAGTTGATTATATTGGATTTGGATAGCTTCTCTCTTTTAACCCTCCCCTCCCCTCCCCTGAGGTTCTCAGTGGAAATTTCTCTGTCTTGGAAAGTATGACTTTCATGGCATGACTTGCAATCAGACCATGGTCCTTTTTGTGACAGAGCAGCCCAGAAACTGGTGCCAAAGGAAACCAATTTGGGTAGATTTAATAAGGTCTTTAGTCTGCTCTATGTAAAACGTCAAGGACTTCTTAACATTAAGTTTGTAGGGAAAAAAATCTTCAAAGGGATTCACATGTGGGAAAATGCTATCAAGATGGCATATTTATTAAGATGGTAACTGTATTCTACTTTATCAGACAATCTAGCTCAACTCTATCCTTCTGTCAAGATTCTGTTAAATCACCTACTTCAGCTTGCAAAAGTTCATTGTACTTGGGCTGTGGTTGTTTAGATAGCTGGCAGGCTTGAAACCTATCTACCAATAGTGACTCCTCACTCACCCTTTGCCAGACAAGCCCCAAGGACACACCCTTCTTATAATTTTAAATACCTTGAGGTAGTGGCTGTGGTAGTTTCTCCTAGGATGTTAGTCTGCTGAACCGTGCAGACGCACAGAGTCCATAGTGTGTGTTCTTACTAGACAGAGAAGGAGTAGACTGTTCACAAATGAATATATTCCTGCATCTATACCAGTGGTGGATAACCTGCGGCCCATCCAGGGAAATCCACTGGTGGGCCACGAGACAGTTTGTTTACATTTGCACGGCCGCCCACTGCTCCCATTGGCTGGGAACGGCAAACCGCGGCCACTGGGAGCTGCAGGCAGCCGTGCAAATGTAAACAAACTGACTCACAGCCCTCCAGCGAATTACCCTGATGGGCCGCGTGCAGCCCGTGGGCCACAGATTGCCCACCACTGGTCTATACCTAGCTTCTTGGTTCGAAGATTGGATACATGCCAAAATGGAAGAATTCCTTATCTCCTAAATGGATCCTGTTCCCTGCATCATTCCTGCCACTCCTCCCCCATTTTTACCACATTACCAATCCTTCTTTCCTCCTTCCTCTCAGGTACCCCTCCTTCTAGCAATTATGTGATATATGAAGTAATCTCATTGAACTTTTTCTTAAGGACAATTTGCCCACAGCAAGAACCCTCTTCCTCCTACTTCCCTGGCACCAGCTGTTATATGTTTACTGCCACTTTGATAGTACCTGGGAAAATTCTTAAAGGTACACTCCTTGTGTTCATCATTATGCTGTACAGGGAGTAGATTAGCACCATGGAGTCTAAAATGTAGAATCTCAGGCTAAAATCAGTAGGGAACAGGAGAAGCAGTGCCTGGTTGGGGAATGGTAAATCAATGCAGGCACAGAAACATTAGGTGGAGGAAGGAAGAGTGTGTAGGTGGGTTCAATATTGGGGAAAGTAAGAGGTATATAGTAGTAGTTTTCAGAGTTTTCCAGACTTAGAGCCCCTTCCCAAGTTAGCCAAATGGCTGGGTAACTCCCAGTTTGAGAACCCATGATTTATAGTCTTAATTGGTATGTATATGCAAGATAGCTATGAAGTGTGGCAGAGAAAGTCCACAACAGTTGCCTTTGAGATAGGGATGATCTTCTGGCTTAAAAAATCTGTTAGTTATATAGCAGGAAGTAATTAATTATTGTTATTAGAAGAGATCAACTGCTTTTAAGATCCACATTTTCCTTAGAAAGCTGTGAAGGTTGCATTTCAGGCTGGAATCACCTCCTTCCCTTCTCAAGACAGATGCACTATTACCCAATGAACAGGTGCAATATTTAACTAGAATGTACAACTCTGGTTCAGTCTCTCAGAATTAAAGACACTCTGTAACTAATAAAACACCCACACAATATTCTAGATGGGATTTCTCTTGAGAAAGATGATAGTACTAAGACAAGAGATCACAGTATGCAATACAAATGATGCATCACTTGGCAAAAATTCTGAAAAAAACTAGCAGCAAAACAGCTGTCAAATATAGTTTAAGACCACAGGATTTATTCTGTTTCTCTACAGACTTTAGCTCTGCATAGCTTTTATCTCATCTAATGTCAATCCAGTAAGATCTGAGGCTGCAGTAATTTTGCTAGCGAAGTGTCTTAGCTCGCAAATATTTTTTTGTGATTGGATGTTAGTCCATTTGGAGGGTTCTGCCTGATAAGCACCATAATAAACTTCGGTTTATATTTCTTTCAGTCATGCTGGGAATGCAGAAATAGGTGTAGAAACATAACTCACCGAAATCCACATTCTGTTTAATGTAAACAACTGCTTTGAATGCTCCTGTACGAGCTTACTTAAATCGTCCATTGCCAGGTGAAATATAGATTTTTTCTCTGAGCTAAGGGCAACTATCATGGAATCATAGAATTCTATGATAGTTGCCTTTAGCTCAGAGAAAAACTATCTAATTACTCTTTCTAAGTGAGGGCAATGATACTCCTTAACATTTTTTGGAGTGCTTTCTGTTTCAGAGGCTTGCATTTTGGTTGCTATTGACAATGACGTATGTTTGCTATCAGCAGTTAATCAGCTTACTTTTTTAAGAATCCTTTTGAACAGAAGTTACTTTCAATCTGTTGTATTGGTTTCAGGATAGGTTTCCAGTGAGCTTTAAAGCAGAGAATAAAATACCTCATTTTACCTTCTGTTTTCCCATGCACACCACTGCCATCTTACAGTTTAGTCTGTTTATTCCACCTAATTCTTCATGTTGGTTGCAATCACTGGTCATAAACTGAACCTAATCCTAGAGAAAAACCTTCAGAAGCATTTGATTAGAGAATTGAAGGGCCCTCTTTGCAGTACTACCCATGCAACACTCATAGACCATTGTTTATTCTTGAGGAAGGATTTCAGGATTAGGCTTAAAAGGAGCAACAATGTCAGTCCCAGTCTACACTACAGACTTTTGCTGGCATAGCTGTGTCAGTCAGGGGTGTTTGAGGGATGATCTCTGACCAACACAACTGTGCCAGCAAGACCCACTAGTGTAGACGCACTTAAGCCAGCAAAACTGCACTTTTGCTGTGATAGCTAATTTCACTTTTGAGAGACTGAAACAAACTATACTGGAAAAAGCACAGTTTTACTGGTATCAGGTACGTCCATGCTAAGAGCACTTTCTTGTGTTTATACAAGTATACCTAGACTGGTAAAGCCTTCCAATATAGATCTGGCTTCATGTGAGCCATACCTTCTCACAGAAGTTGTGTAAACCAAGCCTTGCCATCCTCTTCATTTTAACATTTATCACAAAAATGTTTTAAGACATTAAACATAGAAGTATCCAAAAATTAACTGCTCCAGCCCCACTACTTCTTTTCTCTCCCTTGTAGAGACTTTTTATATTTTTTATTTTAAGACTGGCAGATGTTCTTAGTTATTAGCTAAAAGGAGGCATAAGGCATTTTATCAGGTTATTAACAAAAAGGACTCTCACACAAATTGTTGCTGAAAAACAAAACAAAAAGAACCAAATTACACCAATAAGTGATTTCAAACACATTTGTTGTCAGATAGGCAAATACTGGAGGAGCTTCTTCAAAAGTGGGAAGGAGCTAAATTTTACAGAGAGATTTGTAATGTGATAATTAATTATTTTCCAGATGAATGTTTTTTATATGTGTTATTCCTTAAATGATGACATGGTTGCAACAAAGGCATTTCCCTGTTTCACAGATTGTTGAGGATTCCCAAATTAACTAGACACTGGAAAACTTGTCTGTAAAATGATCAATTCTGTATCAGCTGCTCAGGTACCAGGATCCATTTATTTTCAATAAGATGGAAGTGCACATTATCTTGTTACACAATGGTCAGGATTCAAAACCCTTTGAAGTCAATGAGAGTTTTTCCATCAACTTCAGTGGCCTTTGGATGCATTCCAATAATGGTAATAAAGAACCAGCGGTTGAATACAACATGTTTTTTTTACCCTGGGTGGGTTTGCTGGTCATAGACTGGAGTCGATATATGGTCTTCCCCTCCACCCCCACTTTTCTTCTTTCATTGGAAAATAATATGTCTTCTTTCTTTCTTGTTAAAGTTTAAGGCCAGTCTTAGAGTGGGTGTACCTCCTGATGAAATCAAAAGGAAATTCAGCACAATTTCATCCCCTGCTCACCTTGCAGTTGAAAATTTGCACAGGTTACCTGGAATGAAATGAGGCACAGATGATTATGAAATGAACATACTATTGCTTCATTTTACTTATCAAAACTGCAGTAAAGGGTAATGTAATCAATATTCCTTACTAACTGCCCAAAAATGGGGAATAATCATTCATAAATAGGCAGATTAAAAAAAAATCTGCCGAGTACATTAAATTCTGGTTTTAATGTTTTTGAATAACACTCCTATAATGTATTGATTTGTACATTATATTTAATCACACACATCAAATATCTAGAATGTGCTACTTCGAGTTTACTCTATAAGAGCCCGAGCCTTCAAACCATTACTCCTTTGGGACTCCGTAGCAAGATGTGGCAGTGTTAGATTTATTTGTTTGTTTTAGGATTTTTCAGTTTTTCAGTTCAAACGTGTCTAAAAACTCCTGCTTACCACATATTATAAAACCTAAAAACAACTTTAATATCTACAACAGGGAAAGGATCTTATAAAAACATAATCCAAACCTTAAACAGGGCAAGCAAGAGTCTCTATTTGGACTTTTAAAAGAGAAGTCACAGGAGATAAAATATATGTTCACATATATTTTGTGTGCTGTGGAGCGCTCTCATAGCTTTTCAGGTCAGTGCTTCCCTGATGCTACTCCCTTTCAAAATGCAAAGCGTTCCCTGTTAGGGCTTGTCTACATTTGAAAGTTGTTTTGGACTAAGGTGGGGTGTGAATGAAAGTATAATGCCTATTCCTAAACAATTCCACATGTGGACACACATTGTGAAATAAGAGTGCCTTGTTCCTGTTTAGCTTAATCCACACCATCCATGAAACACTACACATGGTATTAATCAGGAATAGTTTAAAAGGACCAAACTTCAATAAACACTTAGGCCTTGACTAGGTTAGGGAAATAGATACTGATTTAAAACTGGCTAAAGCCTAAATTAGACAGGCTTTAACACCTTTAGCAATGTTAGTAGGTTGTGGTCATTCCTAGACCCCTAGAGAATATATGTTTCTCTGAGTGTTGTCCCAAAATCCATTTGTATACTCCCAGACCTGTGAAGGGAAATATCTATGCCTCCCAGGTGTATGCTAAAAGAGGATCACCAAACAACCTCCCTCTGCCATAAGAAATGAGTTCCAGGCCCAAAGAGCAACTCTCCCCTAGAGAAAACTCACCATATGGTAAGATTCTTGAAAAAACACCCCACTCTCTTTCCAAATCACTCAATCATATTGAGATTGTCACAGATTGTCACAGGCGTATGTACCTCATAAGCCAAGAGGAGGGATGCAAGTGGAAGAAGCCAGTGAGGGTGGACACAAGCTTTACATTTTTACATAAGTGGCCACAACTCTCTTATATGGTCATTTTAACTCACAAAGAAAATCCTTTCTAAAGGCTACTCATTCTACCAGCAATGGAAGAGAGAAAGCAATTTGCTGCTCTGAGCTGTCACTGGCCTGATTTCCCTTTGATTCCTAAATCCAGAGCAAATTAATTTAGCCAGAGGATGGCTCTGCAGAGTGTCTCTTGTGCACCTGCAGGTTTCAGAAACAGAACAGGAAGAGAGACACGTCTTCCTAGCTCTGCCTTTTATGAACAGATTCCTCTTTGCCTGCTGGCCAATCACAGAGCTTCCTAGAATCACTGGGGTTGACTAATATCAGCTGTCCTAAAAAGAAAGGAAACTTCTATTGTTTTCATTTTTATTATTCAATGAACTACTGAAACAATCTAAACAAATGAACTGCAGAACAAAATATGGCAGAGAAATAATGGGACAAACCTGACCTTGATCATTTCTATTCCAACTAAATTCTTTCTTTCGTTCTATTATGATATTCCAAGAAACTAACAACCACCATAGTCCTTTACATCAGCAGCACAAGCACTTCAGCTGACAAGTGAACATGTGCTTACAGGGTGTTGAGACAGTTTGGTGCTAGCGGAATTACTTAGCACATAGGCTGACTTGGAAGAACTATAAGAGATTCTTCTTATTAGCAACCCCTCAGATGCCAACAGAATGTTGCTGTTATCCATCAGTTGCTAATATACAGAAGGCTGATTTGTGAGGGTGCAGCCAGGAAATAAATCAATGGGATATGCCTGGCTGGAGCCCTGCAAGCCAGCCTGCAGGCAAAGCAGTGGGGAGCAGAGAGGGTGCTGCACACCAGATGCTGGGGCTTTCTATGCAGAATGGGGGCAATGGAGGCACATAGGGCTGCACCATACCTCCCCCTTCACGCTCTGGGGGTTGAGGCCCAGCATGTCCCATTGCTTCCTTCCCTGCATGCAGTCCCCACAGCAAGGTGCAGCCTGGAGAGTGCAGGGGGAGGTACTGTGCAGCTCCGGCATCAGGGGTGCAGCCCGTCTCCTCGCTGCTGCCCTGCCCACAGCCCCTTACTTCCTATGTGGTCCCTGTATAAACAGGTTTGCCAGGCTGCAACTCCAGAAGGAATTGCTGGGACGGGATGAGCACCTGCTGCAGGGAAGTTTGCAGGGCCACAGCCAGGGAAAGCAATCCCAGCACCTCTTTCCCTGCCACCTGCCTCACAAACCTGCCTGCAGGTGGAACATTCCTTCCAAAAACCAAAAAGTTTCTATTAAGCAGCATTTCGTTGCCAATATTCAAATTTCATTAACATTGATGTTACTGGTATGGGATTGGTTCCCATTAACCAGAAGTTGCTAATATCAGGATTGCTATTAAGCCGAATCTACTGTAATACATTTATAGATAACTGCACAACTGCATCCCCAGGAGTTTGTCTAATGATGAGCAGGCCACAAAACGAACAGAGGCTCTTTTTGTTTCAGATAAGCCCCTAACGGTTTGCAAATTAAGTTGTAAAGAGCTCCAAACTTCTCAGGGTTGCTGAACTGAGATGGAAATAATTATATATTCTAGTCCCGCTGAAGTGAAAATAGTGATAACTCTTTTTGGCTTACTTTGAAAATATTGCTTTTGTTCCTGGATAGAACCAGGAAATGCAGAGGAATATGGAAATGAAAGTGTGTGTCTGTGTAAATTAAACTATTTTCCATTTCAAATATTAGGTTCCTTCTAGGACAAAGGTTTGAACTGGATTTTATTTCACTGTATACGAACAAACTCACCTACCCATCCCCGGCATGTTTTCTACTGCTAATGAGTTGTGTGGGCAGTAATTTCAGCTCAGCCAAAAAGAATCAGAGATTGCTGGAGGCAAATATTTTTGTCAGATAAAACTCTTGAGCTACTGCTTAGTGATATTTGGGCTATTTGCCGAAATAGGTAAAACAACCTGGGTCTAGAAATCAATTTCTGCCTAGATGCCAATAGCTGAAGTACAGAGTTAAGCAGATGTAACTGCTCTTACATTTTTCTAGGCACTTGTTGACTACCTCCTTTCAGAAGAATTATTTGTAAGGGACAATCTACCCATTAATAATAAATGTAATATCATTTGTTATAGAGCCAACGTATATAGTGCTTTCTTAAGGGAAGAAACAACATAGGCTTAAACTTTCTAGAACCAGCTTATCACCATGTAAGGTATTCTATGAGAGATGATAAATGGGTCTTTTGATCAGAATGGAAACAGGGAACTCCATGCAAGAATGTGAAGTTAAAAGAGACACCACTGTAGCTACCTCCTATATATAGGAATGATAAAGATTATTGATTATCTTGGGAAAAATACATACAACCTTGGACAGTGAGAGCCAGGACAGCTGGACTCAACCAACAATGAACTTTAGAGTGCAGTAAACTTGAGCATGTGCAAGTGTGCTCATTAATGTGAGCTTTTTTTGAAGAAAAGCCAGAATTTTTCCAATGTATTGACTTTACTTCTTTTTATTTCCAAGTGTCAAAGTAATCACCAGTATCCTTTTTAAAAACAAGAACCAAATGCCCTGTAACAGAAAGGACAGAAATATACACTAAAGCACTCCTAATTATGTTCTCAATTTCTTTAGTTTTGCAAAATAACTGACATAATTTTGACAAAGCAACCTAATTCTTATTTATTATTTCAATGTGTTTTTTTAACTGGTGGAAATAATAACATTCCAAAGCAGTGAATTCCCCATTTCTTCAATCAGGTGACCAAGCTCACAGAAGTCATCTATTATTCTTCATTTAGAAAATTAGAGTGTTCCAAATATTTCATCATCTCCACAAGCTCTATGATTGGGCATTTATATTTTCATTACAGTGGCATTCTACTTGTTGGGGGGTCACCAGACCGCATGCCATGTAATAATACATCTCACAGTAGGATAAATTCACTACCTGATGAAAAATAAATCATTACATTCAAAAACCAGAGGGGAAAAAAATGAGAACAGGGCTTGTGACATTAATTGTATTTGTAGGTTTTTATAAGTCATACAGGAATTTAGAAGAATTACATGAACCTACTGCAAATTAAATGTGGTGTTTGCAACATTTTCTGATGCCTTTTATCAGGGCTGCACAGAGATTTTTGGGGATCCAGGGAAAATTTGAAAGTGACCCCCCCACACTCTTTCAAAAAAATTACCACTGAGGGGAGACCCCTCCCCCGAGGTTTGTGTTCAGAACGATCCTGCTTTGCACTCACCCCACAGTGGTGGTATCTGTGCTATGGGGCTGGGCCCAGCTCCCTGCTATGGGTGTTGCGACCTGGTGCGTGGGGTCTCAACCACACTCTTGTTTGGCTTGCCTGCCCACCCTCCCTGATGGAGTGGCAGATGGGCCAAACCTGAGGAGAGCTGTGACCCCCATATGCCAGGTCACAGTACCATTTGGTTTGGGGGTCCCCTCAAACAGAGATTCTGGGCCAAACTGTCCCCTTCCCCCCTTTCTCCCTCCCCTCCCCTCCCCCTCTGCCCCCCATGGCCCTGCTTTTTGTTGAACATTCGTGCTTCATTCTGATTAACAGAAGAACTGAAAGTTTCACTGCATATTTGAGAAGTAAGATCTAACTAATTCTGGAATGGATAGTTCGGTAGTGGTGCTGGTTGCTTTTATTATTAATTAATTCATTATTTATTTATTTATTATTATTATTATGATTATTATTATGGCGGGGAGGCTGATTAGTTTTCACACAAAAATCAGGTGGATTCTGTATTTGAATGGGATCCAGTGACTGAGACACGAATTCTAGTCCCAGTTCTACCGCTGACTCACTCTATCACCTTAGACAATTTCTAGGTGCCTCGGTTTTCCCCCCTGTATAAAATGGGAATTCAAATAATACTTACCTGCCTCCCTCAAATGGATATTGTAACACAAGAATAGTTTCCAATTTGAGATAATATGATGAATACAATGCAACTTTTCAAGATGGCATATCCTACCTTATGAGTGACTTTTGTTGTGGCTACAGGTGTGGACTTAATATGGGGCGAATCATCCCATACAAAAGGCAGTCAGAGTGATTTCATAATTTAGTTAAGGCTCTAGTTTGCATGGCAGATGTTAATCCTCTGAGTCACATCTCCTAAGCTCATTTATTGGAGGTGCCCAGGAGAGATCTGTAATACCCAGATTTCGCCACTTCTGAGTATTTGTCTAAAGAAATCCCTGGTCTGCACTAGAGTTTTTACCCAGCAATGCAGCTTCAAACCCCTAGTGTCAACATGGTGGAAAACTAGGGTAAACCCCACAGGTGCAAGTCATAATTTACATCACTGCAGCACATCTACGCTAGTGGCTGCACCAATGCAAACCCTAACAGTGGCTAATATCCCCATTGTAGATAAGCTCTAAACCTGAAGATCCTATTGCATGATAACTCGTTCCATCAAGTCAATTCATTAATATATGTTTTGCACTATTGATCACTTCAGGAACTCACCAGACAGATTTTTTAAAGACATTCATGATAAATGAGAAATTAAAATAAATGTATTTTGGTGATTTTTATTACATGGTTTTCCCATTTCAAAAGGACTTTTGTGAATGGTTCAGCAGCCAAGAAAACGGACTCAGGAGTTCACCGGCTTAGTCCACATTTCTGGGATGTCAATAATAGAAAGATCTCTTTCCCTTTAATATAAAGAATGGTTAAAATATCATTAAACTTTCAGTCTGTTCCAATAGCTCATGTTTAAATAAAACTGTCATTGACATAAAAGATATTTTTGTCTGATTACAGATGGCAGGTTTGAGGTCTTCATTTCGAACTTTAACCTAGACCTGTGACAAATGCTCTGGATTGATGTCACTTTTCAGAATTCTAGCTGTAGGCTAAGGAAAATATTTTTACATATCTAGATTGCTGATTACTGGGTTTTCCTTCTCCTGTGTTTCATGTGGGTGCAGTTTGAGAGAGAGACTGGGGGAATGGAAATTGAAAATAATGTGGGGATTTTTTGAGGGAGGTATATTGCCAGGTGTAGGACAGAGACATAGAGAGAGAGAGAGGGGCTGTTGTGTAGGGGCTCTGGCTGCATGAAAATGTTATTGAATTTTGCCAATCGGGTTTATATCTGATTTGGCAACCCCTAATTCTATAATATAGAATGGAGCTTCAAAGAAGCTATGTTGATTGTCACGAGTTGATGAGCTGATGGCAATAAGAACACAAAAATGGCCATACTGGGTGTGACGGGGCAGCTCCGCCCCGTACTGGCCCCAGTGACGTCAGACCAGTAGCTCTGACAGAGGAAGTCCCGCCCTGTTCGTATGGGGCATGCTCCAGATGCTCACTGAGTATAAAAGGAGGGAACTCAGCTCAGTCAGGGTGGGCGGCAGCAGGGGAAGGACCTAACTGGGAAGCTCCTGCAGAGGACCAGCCGACGCTCTTGACACTGCCAGGAACAGAGGCTTTTATAGGCCGGCATGAACCCCTACTGCGGGAGGAACCAGAGGAGGCGACGGATCCGGAGACTCACGGAGAACCCTGGGATCCGTGGGAGACCCCAACTCCCCAGCCGGTAGGGAGCAACCCAGGGGAGGTGACGGACTGGTACCTTGACCCCGGTAAGCCTCAGCGTGTTTCGGTAGGACCCCCTCGCTGAGCCAGTAGTAAGGTCCTATGGCCCTGCAACCAGGGGTGCTTATATGGACTCTGGCCATTAGGCCATGCTGCCCTGCAACCCGAGGCGTTTATATGGACTCTGGCCATTAGGCCGTGCTGCCCTGCAACCAGGGGCGTTTACATGGACTTAGGCCATTAGGCCATGCTGCCCTGCAACTAGGGGTGGTTATATGGACTCTGGCCACTAGGCTGTGCTACCCTGCACAAGGGTTGATCCTATGGACTCTGGCCACTAGGCCGTGCTGCCCTGTAAGGAGGGGCGTAAACCCTCACACTGGTTCAGACCAAAGGTCCATCTACCCAGTATCCTGTCTTCCAACAGTAGCCAATGCCAGGTGCCCCAGAGGGAATTAAAAGTACAGATAATCATCAAGTGATCCATCCCCTATTGCCCATTCCCAGCTTCTCACAAACAGAGGGTAGGGTCACCACCCCTACCCAAGATGATGAAAATTAGATCTCACCCCACCCTAAAATTTTCCAAAATCCTACAAGTACATATGTCTGTGTGTCAAAGCATTACTCATATCTATTGACATTTTTGGATTGCCTCTTTAACTACTCGTTAATTGTCTGGTTTCTATTGTACAGCATGAGGTGACTGTTCAGAAAATTATATGGCAAAATTTTACGAAGCGAAAAACACTGAGAACTTTTCCAGTGTGAATTTTTAATCAGTTAACATAATTGCAACATTTTCACAAAAAATCAGGTGCTATCGATTTAAGAGTCATTGGATTTGGTGTGAAAATCTGCTATTACATTATATTTAAATAGCTCAGCTGTTAAATTATTAACAATGGCTCTAAGGTGAAGGCAGAATATAATTACAGTGTAAATACTCAAATTTGATTTCTACCAAATCCATTAATAAAGCATTCAGAGTTCATTTCCTGTTGATTGCAGTCTTCTCTTCATATAATCCAATTTGACTGTAGAATTAGGCATTTCAGTAATGGATACATGATATGAGTTCCAGGTAAATGCCAAAGAAATCAATCATCTATACTTTCTATTAAGAATTTATGCATATTCGCACTTTGTAAACATAACATTTAATGGTAAAAAACACAAAAAGCCATTATTGTCAATGCCAAGTATTCAAATATCAAAAGTCATGCCCCCCAAAATTATAAGATTTTTTAAAAATAATACATTTCGGGTTCTTTTTATTTGCTTTCAGACTTCTGGAGTTAGGATTACATTTTCAAGACTTTCTCTGCAACGCGGAAACCCGGAAGCTTACTTTTAAAAAAGCTGAAATTCTCATGTAATCATGTGATTCTAGGAGCCAAATAATCTGAGACCCATAAAATGCCAAGAGCCAAAATGGGTCATGGATGCAACCCCATGTGCTGGATGTCCCTAAGTCTCTGACTGCCAGACACTGGGACTGGACAACAGGGGATGGATCATTCAATAACTGCTCTGTTCTGTTCATTCCATTTGGAGCATCTGGCATTGGCCACTATTGGAAGATAGGATACTGGGCTAGATGGACCACTGGTCTGACCTATTATGGCCATTCTTATGTTCTTATGCTGGCAACACTGTATACATTTTCTATACAATATTTTGAGAAGCATAGGAAATTCCAAACCAGAGCATGTCAGTGATACTCTATACAAATTTGTCTTTCAACCACAATGTCAAATGGGGAATCAATTCAAAATCAAGCTATCAAAGAAAATCAATGTAGAGTTAATTACCAGAGAATGTTCTTTGACTGATTAACTCTTGCTACACTGATACATATGTACTGTGCGCATTACACACACAGGATTTGGGGAAACTGAACATTTGCCACTGAGTAGGCAGAGTACATCTGTGGAGATTCAGTGCTGCAGCTTATCCACATTGGCATTGTAGTAAATGTGACCATTTTAGATGTAGGCTCACAGAACTGCTTCGGCAGCAGTAGTACATGCAGAGCCTGAATAACTTCTCTCTGTGAAAATGGGTGTTGTACTGTTATTCTCTTCCCCAACACTTTCTCACTCACTCAAGGATTAGGTCAGGGGTCAGCAACGTTCGGCACGTGGCTCGCCAGGGTAAGCACCCTGACGGGCTGGGCCAGTTTATTTACCTGCTGACACGGCAGGTTCGGCCGATCGCGGCCCCCACTCACCGCAGTTCACAGTCCCGGGCCAATGGGGGCGGCGGGAAGCGACGCGGGCCAAGGGATGTGCTGGCCGTGGCTTCCCGCCACCCCCATTGGCCTGGGACAGCAAACTGTAGCCAGTTGGGGACACGATTGGCCGAACCTGCCGCATCAGCAGGTAAATAAACTGGCCCAGCACCCTGGCGAGCCGCGTGCCGAACGTTGCCGACCCCTGGATTAGGTATTTGTCTAAATTACTACCTTCCTAGCACCTCAGTGAAACTATCTACTTCATCCTGAATGGTCCCTTGAAATATGTGTTAACTTCTTATGCTGAAAAATCTGTTCCACGTTGCATTTAGTTGTGACACTCTAAGTTTCCCAGACTTGAAGAAGAGCTCTGTGTAAGTTCAAAATCTTTTCTCTCTCACCAACAGAAGTTGGACCAATAAAAGATATTACCTCACCCACATTGAATCTTTGAAACTAACCAGTGAGTTTCATTTCTATGCAGAACATGTGGCAGACACATCATAATTTCACTTTGAGACTTGGAAAAGCTCTGAGTAGCCTAGAAGAGTGCAAATTATTTGAAGGAGAAGGGAAAATGGGGAAATCTCTCTCTTTTACATCAGTCAGAAGGATGGGAGTTGGGGCAGACAGTTTGAGAGGAGAGAATCTGAGAGAGGGAGGATCGTCTATCGGACAATAGTTGGGGTGGGAGGAGAAAAGAGAATCCAACATGTCCATAAGCATAGCCACACTTAAGCAATGATGTAGTACTACAACGAAACCCACCATTTCCCCTTCACAAGAAATAGCTAAACCCTGGCACTTTCACAGAGAACAATACAAAATATAGCCTTAAGAAAGTATGATGATATACACAGAAATCTAGGTATTGTAAGTTGTATGGCACTACACGTATAAGAACAGTAGAATATATTTGGTATTAATACTGAATTTCATTATTATCTTGTATTGAGGAGTATTGGGATATACACAGTACTTTATCTGCCAATTTACAACTAGATAGCTTTTTGTGCTCAGTATGGGGGAAAAGTCATCTTTTATAAATATTCAGTTCAAAGACCTGAAGTTACCAGGTTCAAGTAATCTCCATCGAACATGAACAAGTGGCAGGTTTGATGAAAGTAAGAATAAGAAATTATGTTGGGGCTTTTTGCTGGAAAACTGTAAAGGTCATATTTTCACTCCTGGAGAAAACAATGCGTTGCTTGTAATTTGATATTGATTTATTTGCCGAACAACAAATTACCGGTATATGGGGTACAAAAATTATAATATAAATTCTTTAGTTCATGTAGTTGTTATGCCACCCACTCTATTATTTTTTGGGGGGGGAACTTTTGACAATGAAGTATCTTGTTAATTGTCATCAGGTATTCTGATGAATTCTGGGAAAATTGAATCATGAAAGTGCAATACAAAGCTTGATCCAACTCCCACTGATGTGAAAAATAAGCACTTTGTTTTTTCTTTTGAAAGTAAAAATATATGTGAATACTAATATTTCACATACAACACCGAAAGTACAGTATGGAGGCAAATATTTTGTTTTAACAATTTTTGTCATTCCTAATCTGTCATTAAGATTTGAGATAACAAAATCAAAACTCAACTGTTCAGTCTTTGGGATGGGGCAAGCACGGAAAGTCAGATATTCAAAAATGCTCAGCACCAACAATTGGATTGATGTTTTCTCAGAAATGCTCGCACTCTCCACTGCTGTTTATCTCAGAGCAGTCACTCTCTCAGAGTTAAACTGACTGCTACTAATTCTCCTGACCACACAGAATATGCTCAATTAATCAGGAAACCAGAGCCATTGCTATGTGAATGTCATAACCTATCACAATCAAACAACCCTATTCTAAATTGCACGTTGATGTAATGAAAAAAACAAACCACCACACAACTTTGTGGTCACCCTTTTTTTTTTTTAAATCATATAGTTAGTTGCACTTTGTGAATTAGAAAACAGGAAATTTTGTGAGATCACTTTATTGATTATTTTGTATAAGAGCTAATGTAACAATATCTAAAACTGTTTTGCATTCCTGTAGTCAGAGTTCAAAATGGTATATTCCAATGAGTCAGTGGCCGAGCCAAAAATAGAAGCTGGATCTTCTGACGCTCTGTCCTGTATTTCAACTTCATGGCCAGCCTTTCCAAAAACAGAAACCAAAAAATGTCTGACTATGGATTGACGAGCAAACCCTTTGGCTTCTAGTTGTGAAAATGTTGTGACAACAGAATCCTAACTCCACACTAAGTAAGGCTTCAGAGCATGTCAGATTCAAACCAAACCAAACCAAACCCCAAAACAACAACTAATAGGCCAGGTAAACCCTTCTGTCATGGTCCTCAACAAGAGTTGAATACACTTGTTCAAATGGTCCATACGCTTCCATAATATGGGCTGAAGGTAGCCTGCCCAGAGATAGGCAAGACGAAACTCCATTCAGTGCAAAAAGAGGAAAACTCTTTGTTGCAGTTAGAAGCATCCACAGTGAAATTTATAGGCAATAAGCTCCAGCAGGTAAGGGTGGAGAATTTATAGCCTCATAACCGCTGTTAAGCCCTTTAATAAATTATGCATCTATCTAACCTCCCTTACCTAATATTCTAGGCAACCAATTTATTCTTTCCATGCTTTCAAACTGGTTTCCAAAATATTCGTGAAATATTTTCAGTTCAACCAAACCAACGCTTTAATACATTGAAAACCTTGCAATGTTTATGCATATAAGGGAGCAAGCAATCTTTTAGATAAATGATTTTGCCTTGTTCTATTCCCCATGTAGTTTTAAAGTGCAACAGGTAGATTGAATTGTTTCATTGTATGGATATTTATATAGAGCTGAGCCGAACGCCCAGGGGCTGCCAGAAGTACTAGTACATCCCAATTGGAACATGACATTGGATCTTGTTTTGTTTTTTTTTCTAAACATTTAAAACAATCTCTGAGTTGAGAATAATTCCATACCTTGCTGCTGGATAGTTCAAATGCATGCTGCAGAATGTCTGGAGATTTTAAAGGACTATTAATATTCCTCTAGGGGGTATGTCTACACTGCACACTTCTTTCAGCGAATTATCATGTACATACATGTGAACCACCCCCAGCATGGGTATAAATAGTGTAGACTGCAAGGCACAACTTGGGTAAGTAAAGACACGCTTAAATGGGTATAGGTATTTACCAGAGTACATACTCAACATGGTTCTCTACTTACCCAAGCTATGCCTCCCCTTCTACACTACTATTTCTTGCAGTGTAGTGTTCTATTCCATCCCCGCTGCTGGAGCTTTCCCCTCATAGGAAAAGACTCCCGCAGCAGGGAAAGGCTCTGGCAGAGGCAAGGCAGAGGGGAAAGGCTCCAGAAGCTCCCCATTGCTGGAGCCCTTCCCAGCAGCAGGCAGACTCCGGCAGTGAGGAAAGTAGGGTTGTCGATTAATCACAGTTAACTCGTGCGATTAACTCAAAAAAATTAATCCTGATTAAAAATATTAATTGTGATTAATCACACTATTAAATAATAAAACAATAGAATACTAATTGAAATTTATTAAATATTTTGGATGTTTTTCTACATTTTCAAATATATCAATTTCAGTTACAACACGGTCAGTGGGAGCCGCGATCAGCTGAACCTGCCGACGCGGCAGGTAAACAAACTGGCCCGACCCACCAGGGTGCTTACCCTGGCGAGCCGCGTGCCAGAGGTTACCGACCCCTGCTGTAGTGCAATCTCTTGATCATGAAAGTGCAACTTACAAATGAAGGGTTTTTTTTTGTTACATAACTGCATTCAAAAACAAAACAATGTAAAACTTTAGAACTACAAGTCCACTCAGTCCTGCTTCTTATTCAGCCAATCACTAAGAGAAACAAGTTTCTTTACATTTACGGGAGATAACGCTGCCCACTTCTTAATTACGTCACCTGAAAGTGAGAACAGACGTTCACATGGCACTGATATAGCTGGTGTCACAAGATGTTTACGTGCCAGATATGCTAAACATTCATGTGCCCTTTCATGCATTGCCCACCATTCCAGAGGACATGCTTCCATGCTGATGACACTCATTAAATCATAATGCATTAATGCATTAATGCATTAATTACATTTGTGACTGAACTCCTTGGGGGGGGAAATTGTTTCCTGCATTCTGCCATATATTTCATGTTATAGCAGTCTCTGATGATCACCTGGCACATGTTCATTTTAAGAACACTTTCACTGCGAATTTGACAAAATGCAAAGAAGATACCAATGTGAAATTTCTAAAGATAGCTACAGCACTCAACCCAAGATTTTGAATCTGAAGTGTCCAAATTCTGAGATGGACAGGGTGTTGCACATGCTTTCAGGAGTCTTAAAAGAGTAACACTCTGATGCAGAAACTACAGAACCCAAACCACCAAGAAAGAAAAGCAACCTTCTTCCGGTGGCATCTGACTCAGATGATGAAAATGAACATGCGTAGGTCCGCACCGCCTTGGATCGTTATTGAGCAAAACCCATCATCAGCATGGACGCATGTCCTCTGAAATGGATGCATGTCCTTTGAAGCATCAAAGGACATATGAATCTTTAGTGCATCTGCATGTAAATATCTTGTGATGCTGGCTACAACAGTGCCAGGCAAATGCCTATTCTCACTTTCGGGTGACGTTGTAAACAAAAAGCAGGCAGCATTATCTTCTGCAAATGTAAACAAATTTGTTTGTCTGAGCGATTGACTGAACAAGAAGTAGGACTGAGTGGACTTGTAGGTGCTAAAGTTTTACATTGATGTATTTTTGAATACAGGGGTTTTTTTGTACATAATTTTACATTTGTAAGTTCAACTTTCATGATAAAGAGATTGCACTACAGTAATTGTATTAGATGAATTAAAAATACGATTTCTTTTGTTTTTACAATGCAAATATTTATAATCAAAAATAAATATAAAGTGAGCACTGTTCACTTTGTACTCTGTGTTGTAATTGAAATCAATATATTTGAAAATGTAGAAAACATCCAAACATATTTAAATAAATAGTATTTTATTATTAAAAGTGTGATTGATTGCAATTAATTTTTTAAAATCACGATAAAGAGTTTTAATTGCTTGACAGCGCTAGAGGAAAGACATAGTATTTCCCTGCTGCCTACTCCCCCCTTCCTCTCCTCACTGAAAAACTCTGGCAGTGGGGAGCTACTAAAGCATTTCCCTGCTGACTCAACTCTGCCAGAGTCTTTCACTTACATGTGTAGCTACAAACCACGGAGAGGATGCAGCCTCCTTCTCACTACATGTGTAGTTTAAGTGTAGCCTAGGTGTTCTTGCCTATATCTAACCATTCAGACAAGCTAGGTATCTGAGAAATGTGGCTTTGATTCCTGGACCTCTGGATACATCACACACAGCTTCATCCTGGCCCAGATCTTGTGAAGAGCTGGGCAACTTTCTCCTTTGTGCCCTCACTAAAGCCATAGGGAGTTTAAGAAAGTGTGTGGGGTGGGGAGGGGGAAGGATGGGGTGTTTCAGCAGCTCGCTTATTCTTAGGGTTGCCAGTTTTGATTGAACATATTCCTGGAGATTTCATCACATGACATAATCTTTAATTAAAGATTAATCTTTAATTGCTGGAGACTCTAGGTCAATCTTGGAGGATAGGCAACCCTACTTATTCTCTGTACCTGGGTTTTCTGCCTCAATTATTTATTGACACCCCAGGTACTAAGGCGTCATTGGTCTGCATTTATAAAATGTTTTGAGAACCTACAGTTTTGATCCTGCCCAACACTTACACATGTGCTTATTTTTACTACTGCATGTAGTCCCATTGATTTGTATGGAACTACACAGCATAGTAAAGTTAACACGTACATAAGTGTTTGCAAGATCAAGGCCTAAGATGGAAGGTACTGTGGACGTCCAAATTATTAATAGCAAGCCCGAGGGAAGGAGATGGCAAGAACAGGTTTTTATTTTAGTTGTGTTTTTCCTGAGTGTTTGATACTCTTACAAACAATAAAATAAAATAAATAATAAAAATAATAAAGCAATGCTGAATTTTTCAGCAGAAAGGGATTGTTGAACAATGTCTCAATCAGGGCAGAAGAAAACAATTGACATACACAAGCTGTGCTATTTGAAAGGAACATACAGTATTATGTGCAATATCATGGGTGTTTTTATTATTGACATGTTTTATTCAATTTCCTCCCACTGAGAACATATTTTATACCCTAAAACCTAGTATCTCTAGGGAGAAGAGGGCTGGATTGCTATTTTTTTGTTGCAATTAAGAGAAAACCATTCACATTATATATACTATGCCAGATTAGAAAGCAAAAATAAAGCTAGACAATATACCAGATAGAAGAAAACTAACATTCATTAATATATAATGGTCAGAAAAGAGAAAACTATTAGTGCTTTTAACAGGAACTCATCTGTATAACTGTGCAAAGATGTTATTGTTTGTGCAACTGTCAAAAAATAAACTACTTTTTTTGAAGAGTGAAACATTTGCCATTTTTATAGTGCCAAAACACTTGTTTAGCCAGTGAAAGCTGCTATGTCATCACAGTAAAGATGCTACCTCCATAATCACTAGTGTCCAGTGCAGTGATTAGATAGAGTGGCTTGGCTAATAACGGAAAGGGGCTATAATTTTCGAAATTTCAAAATAAAAAAAAGGGAATTTCTTGATTGCTTTTTCTGAAAGTACTAGGAATTAGAATAAATTAAAGGGAAAGCTGAGAAATCAATGTGAAATTTCAAGTGGACCCAGAATTTTAAAAAATATTTCAAGTTTTACTGTGAGAATTTTAGACCATGAAAAAATGGTGGCTTGCGTATGCATTTGTTGACCACAGAATGGTACTACTCCCTGTATGCAAAGTTTAAACATATGCAAAAGCCTTTATGGGTTTTTTGTGTGTGTTTTGGAGCTGTATTTAAACTCAGTGTAACTCCACCATATCCTCTCACTCTCACAAATCCACATCATACCGGCACTTCCTTTTCCTCCTCCTTTACCCTTTTTTTCTTGCATACATTTGGCCCTCCCCGTATCCCTTCATGCACCCTCTCTCATCATGACCTCCACCCCAACAGACCCCAACCCTCCAGCCTCATACCCCTTTTAGTCTTTCCTTCCCCTTACCTTTCTCCTTTTCAATGCCCAATCCATATCTAGGAAAATCACTGTCATCCACTGTTGATTCATTTCCTATTTTCTCCACCTCCTGGCTCTCACAGAAATCTGGATTTCTCCCATTGACCCTGCCTCAGTGGCTGCTTTCTTGGGGACACCTTTCTTTTTCCCCACTCTCCTCTGCTTTATAACCTGAAATATTCTGTGAAAATCTGGGGGACTTCTCAGAAGTTACTTCCATGTTTATACATGAGATTTTACTTATCCTATTTCATTTCATGTTGTTGAATCTTTCTGTAGCAGATAAACTCACACCAAATTCAGACACAGTGTAAGCAGGCTCATTGACTTCACTGAGAATTGTTCGAACCAGGGAAAAAATTAATTTTAAAGTACCATTAGCTCAGTATTTGTTTCAAAAGATTTGGGTGAATATTCAGGTTGGTGCTTATTTCATTTTTATTTAGTTTGCTCATCCCTAAGGGGAGAAGTCTATGTTACAAAAAGTGCATCCTGGGCTATATCAGAGACTTGTGTAAATATAATCACAGTTTGACTTACAAATAAGGGTGTGGATACTTAAAAAAATATGGACTTAAACCCCTATTTTATTTGCAACCCATTCTATTTATATTCTTTACTCTACTATTTTGTTGATGTTACGTAGATGGATGTTTAATGCCCTTGGACTCCTTGGAAAAGAAGTCAGATTTGTTATTTAAATTACATTATTTTCCAAATTGAGCTTTTTATCTTTTTAAATTAAGTCTTCAAAGTTTAGTACTAATCATTCTTAGCACTTACACGGCATTGCATGTCTCATCTTCATAGTGCTTTGCAAATTTAATTAATCCTTGCAACTCCTCAGTGTGGTAGTTAAGTACTATCTTGATTAGAGACACATGACGGGTGCAGTAGTATTTTTTAGTGGACCAATGTCTGTTGATGAGAAAGACAAGCTTCTGAGCTTACACAGCTCTGACTAAGCTCAAAAGATTGTCTCCCTCACCAACAGACATGGGTCCACTAAAAGATACTACTGCACCCATCACATATCTCTAACATACTGGGACCAAGACAGCTACAACAATACTGCATATTACCTTCATTATCATTTTACCGATGTAGAATCTGAGGCACACTTTGCTTAAGTGATTTGCCCAAGGCCACAGTAAGAGAAAGACTTTCATGTGAAATTTAGTGACATAATAGTAGCATTACCTGTGGGTATCACTAGCTAGTTTGCAGTCAGTATTTACTGTAAGTAAATTTATTTACTGTAAAAGGAGTCAATGTCAATTTCTGTGGCAATCTCTAGCTATTCTTATTCACATAACTACAGTATCAACACACCTTATCTTCACTGTTAGTGTGCAGAATTCCTAATTAATATATCCACTTACTACTATTTCCTGTGGAGATAATGTCTCCTGAATACAGCAGTGCAGTGTGAGAATTTGCATCCATGCACTGCAATTTTAATGTCCTGCTATGGTGGGAAACAAAACAAAAACTGTGCTTGTCACCCTTGTAGAGATGGTCTGTATTTATACAGTACTCCATTAGTTGTACTGTATATTGGAGAAAAATAGCCTCTGGTCTGTATTACCAAATAGTTCTAAAAGAAGCTCAGTTAAAACAATTTTGGAGTGCTGTTTTGGAGAGATAGCTAAGCAGGCTGGGAAACAGCAGTAGCAAAGGGAACCTCGGTTGGCAGGTATCTATCTTGGTGCACTGGTCTTGCAATCAGAGTGCCTGCAGCTTCAGTGTTGCTACTTCCCACAATTTTATTGTCAATCTCATGGTATTTAGGGTTTTTCTTAGAAGTCCCAGCTTCTGGAGTCATGTGATTATATCAGATTTTCAGCTTTCATTTCACTAAGTCTACGTGTACACTGGATACTTCTTTCGGCAGTGTGTAAAGTATGTGCTCAGGTACCCTGCTAGCACAGGCTTAACTAACAGTGTAGATGATGAGGCGTAACTTAGGCAACTAGAGTATGGACACACCTGAAGAACATACCCTACTTGGCTCTCTACTCATCCAAGCCATGCCTTCCAGTCTACATTGATATTTTTAGCTGCATGGTGTCCTGCTTCCAAGGCCTTTCCCTGCCTCAGGAGAAGACTCTGTCATCAGGGCAAAGGTTCTGGTGGGGGAGGCAGCCAGGAAATGCTCTGCCAACTCCCTTCTGCTAGAATCCTTCCATGTCTGAGGGAAAGACTCTGCTACTCCTAGCTGCTGGAGACTTTTCCCACCCCAGGTAAAGACTCTGGCATCAGGAAAAGGCTTTAGCACAGGAGAGCTGTTGAAGACCTTTCCCCGCCGCCAGAGCATTTCATTGACGTGTAGCTACACACTGCAGTGTGGACACAGCCTGCTTTCCATTGCAGCATTGAAAATAGAGTGTAGTATAGATGTAGCCTAAAAGTAAGTTTCTAGCTCTCATTGTTGTGGAGCAAAGCTGGGAAATAGGAATCCTAAAGCCTCGAATGCCAGAAGGAAAATTAAAAAGAAACCAAAGTTAGTATTTTTGACCAGCCCCTTTATTTTTAAGTCTATTTCATGATTTTTGAATGCTTGAGACTGGTCAGGCTGCAGCTTCCTGTTGGATCTGCAGTGCAGCAGAAATCCAGTCCAAGAAAAGACCTCCAGTACTGGCTGAGGAGTGCTGGCTGTGCAATATGAAAACGTGGCAATATATTGGAAGTGTTGCAACCTATTGATCTCAGCTGTCCCTATTGCCTCACTTTAGCTGCTCATCAAGATAAAAAAGGTACTGAATATTGGAGAGAGAAGCACAAAATGTTTTTGGGTCCATGCATACTCCTGGGGTTGATCCAACTCGGCTGAATGTCTAAATGAATGTGTTTGATAAATGGTGGGTGTTTCACAATAAAACAAACAAACAAAACCCCCTGATCATAGTATTAATGGGAATGGGACTTTTAATTTAAGATCATACTGAGAAGATAGAGGAAGCTCTTTGCCTTTCTTTTGTGTCACTATACTGGCAATAAATAAATGTACTAAAACAAAGATAAATCAGATACTCTGCTGTTACTATCCTTGCTCTCCCAAGGTATTGTACAATAGTTTGTTAAATATGATCTAGCATAAATGGGTAGCTTTAGGCAGGAGGGATACTGAAATGGTCCATCAAAGCATTTCCATAGCTCTGGTCGTGTCCTCAGGGCTGTGTACCATCACATGCTCCCCACTACAAGTTGCTGATTGCTCTTCAACCAGCAGCCACTCTTCCACTGCTTTTAGAGAACTTTCCAAGTTCTGCATATAATTATGAGACAACTCCATCCTCTGTAGTGATTGCAGCCCATGTTTTTTTTCTTTACAAGAGATGAAGGCTTCTGCCTCGGGAGTACTCATGGATAGATAATTCTCATGCTTGCCTTTGACTTTACCAGTCCAAAACTGTGCCTTAGCACAGCTCAGTTGATCCAACAGATCAGACGATCTTGGTAAACTCTCAGCCCCAGTGAAGTCAATGGAAAAGACTCCCACTGACATCAACACAACCAGAATTTCACCCATTGGGCTAGATTCACAAGGGGAATCTTGGTGCCCTGCTGCCACGTTACGTACTTACGTCTAACATTTAGGCACCATTGGCATTCACAAAAATACCATTCATCTGTAGGCGCCAAACTTTCTGCTGCTAAAGTCTTCCAGGAACTTACATTTCTGCTGCTGGACGTGCACAACCACCTAAGTCCTGACACCATCGAGCAATGTGCCGTATATCTCTCATTAGGATTCAAAAAGTAGGCATTCCTTCACCAATCTGAGCATGTTGGACCCATACTAAAGACAGGCTGGTGGTGCCCCTTTTGGTGGTTAGCTTGGAGGTTAGAATACTCACCTGAGAATCCTTCCTACGATGAATATTTATTTATTCAGTTAGCATTCAAAAGAATATCGAGATTTTGTCTCCACATTTCTGTTAGTGAATGAGCTTATATCACATAATATAAACACAGTTTATTGCATCACAATGGTAGAATATTATGGCAATAAAATGAGAGGACCAAGGTCATTTGAATTTAGATTTAAGATAAAATAAAATATAATATAATAAAAATAAAATTCATGTCATCCCATTCAGCAATTTTGGGGTCAATTGACCATTTCTTTAGCACGCTCAATATTGGTTTAGTCAAAACAGCAAATAAATTGTTGAAGTTAGTATTGTAATTTAAGAGGAGATACCATAGAATTGTAGTTCCAACTAGTTAGTAGATTGTGGGCAAGACTGTGTTCCTGTGCAATACTTACAAAATTGCAATCTTTTCATTTTGGACTAATGTCAGTTTACCCATTTCCTAAATTACTCTGAAAATCCTTATCAAATATCTCTGATCAGAATTCATTTCCAAGTAAAGACTTAAGGTCATGCCAGACATTAAGTTAGAGGCTTGGAGTTGGGAAGAAAGTGTATAATTTAGCCATCAGTGCACTAAATCAAACAGTTAACTATTTAAATGAGTAATGTTTTGGAGCACTCTTGCAGATTTACAAATGACAATGTTGAGTGGATGCTTTGATAAGATTTGACATGCAAGGTTGATGTCAAAGGCTAACCTCTAGTCCCCATAAACTGTGGCTCAGGAATAGATAATGGATGTTCATGGTCGTAAATAATAATGAACTGTAGATAGAGTACTGAGATGTTTTAAAGGATAATGGACAAGGGACAACAATAATTCAACCAATGCAGATAAATAATGTATGTCTCTCGAAAGAAAGAAAATGAAGACAAGTGGTGGATATGCCATTCTATAAGAAATTAAAGAAGAGTCAAAGTCAACTATGCGTAGCCTATAAACATGAATGATGAGAAATAAAATAAATGAAAGTCATATTTCATTAAATATGAGCTGGCAAGAAGTGTCAGTGGCAACTTTTGTCTCAAAGGTGCATTTGAAATAAAAAAGATAAACTTTGTTTGGCTTAGGCTTACTGAGTCAAAAGGGAATAAAATAAGCTATATTCTCAATTAAAAAAGAATAATTAATGACAGTAGTGATTTTAAGCATCTAAGACTTTATGAATGGCATCTGAACTGAATCAAGAAAGACAAATAGAAGAGTGTAATATCTGTCAAATATGAATGAGCGAGAGAAACTGCTAACAGATGGGGACATTTATTAAGTATGCCATTTTGAGCTTTGGAGAGGCACAGTTAGTTCCCTGACGATAAAATTTCCAGCACCCAATTTGGTGTGTGGTGATAATAGGCAGCCTATCAATAGAGCCCTGTGTGGATACAAAATTTTTATCCGCAGCCGATCCGCAAACATGATCCATGGATATAGAGCGGATATCCACATATTTGCAGGTCTCTACCTTTCAAACTACTCCTACACACAAATAATTTATTTTCCTTAGAACAGGTAGGTACATGCTGGTATAAGCACTCCATAATACTTGTGACACCTTGCTCAGGCCACCAGAATTGTGAGCCAATGTGTTACTGCTCTGTCTCAGCAAAAGTGAGCTCTGCTGCTGAAGCTCCCTGATATACCAATTTGTCTACCTCACTAGCAAACTTCTCAGGATTCTGAGAAGTCTAAATCTTGCCTTGCCAGTAACAATCAGTGAACCCCAATTACCAAGTTCTCTAGAGATATCTTTCTGCAGTGTCCAGTCACTCTCACTCAACTCTTGCAGAAGTTATCAAGTTCGCTGCCTCCAATGAGACAGTTCACACACCAGGCTGTTAGTTTGGCTGAGGATTCCACCCTTCAGTTTAATACACAGCACTGAGATGGTTTTGTAATAAAGCAAGAATAAGTTTGTTAACAAAGAATAGACATTTAAGGATAATGAGAATGGAAGCCACAGAAACAGTTACAAGTAAAATAAAACCAAACTAAATACACTTTATTACTGACTAAAACTTAACTTCAACAAGTTACAATTTCTGTGTAAATAGGTTTCTCACCTTCAAACCCTCCCCTGCCCCCCAGTTCAAGGATCCAACGTTCTCAGATTAAAAGAGCTCTGGTCTCTTTTGTCCATACAGCGAAGGATAACAAAATGGCTTTTTGCCTCTGCTTATATCTTCCCAAAGTTCATTGATCCTGTTTGAAGAGGCGACGTGGTTTCCCGCTCCCCCTAATTCCATTCTTTTTTTTTTATTGAAATTAAAAAAGCCAATCAAGCAGACACAATCCCATGCACTGGAGGCTGGAGTTACCATCCTTCATCGAGATTCAGAGGCCAACTTCCCCCACTTGCTCGCCTGATGGATTTGTTTACCGTACATGTAAATGTGCTTTTGGTCTCACTTTGCTTAGTTTACATGTGAAACACAGTCAAGCCAGCAAATCAACATTCCTTTGTCTATGGCAAGCTGGGTTTATGCACTGCTTATTAAACATGTTTTAGGAACATATTTTCAGCACGCTCCTATAGTTCTTTATTCCTTACCTGTATATACATTCCCAATAATTTTATGATCAGCGTGTTACCAGTTTACATATCACACCTTAAACAACACCTTTTATATATAGATTATGACAACAGAGAGTTGGCACAATGAGTTTGCCAGGCCTGATGAGAGTATGATATGCCTTCTGCCCCTTGGCATGGAGGGGCTCCCTGGGCCATGGAACTGCAAAGGCAGCTAAAGTTCTGTTAATAAACTGCACCAAAAATGAAACCAGCTAGACTTTTGTTCTTGTTGTTGTTGCTGTAAAAAATGGAAATTTGTTCCTTTTTGTCTGGAGGATATTTAATCATTCCAAACTAGGAATTTCTTTCTGAATCCTTTATATATTGTATATATGCACACACACGTGTGTGTATGTATCTATAAATGTGTTGAGAATGAGTTATAGGCAATGTTAAAACAGTTTGGTGATCACCTGGGGTTTAGTCACATTGCTGCTCATGTGACTAGCTACATTTACTGTCACACTGAAGATAATGGGCCTGACTCATTATTTTGTCACCTCAGTTTTATACAGGTGTAACTCCATTAAAATCAAAGGCAAATTGGACCCTTTGGCAGTGGAGGAGGTGGAATATGTTGTTTGTATATGTGTGGGGGTGGGATCAAAATTAAATACTAACTAATTCACAAACTATAGGCAGACATAGACTTTCATTAAAAACAAATCGACTAGGGAAGAGAGATCAGGACTAACTGTAGCTCCATGGCTATCTATTCCTCTTTATACCCCAGGTATGTAGACCAGCATTGAGTGTCTAAGAACAGAGTATGAGGGAAAATTATAGAGCCAGAAGATTGTGAATGGCTCCTGAGTAGTGGGGAGGGCACAAAAAGCCTTTATAGAATCATAGAAATGTAGGACTGGAAGGGATCTCAATAGGTCATCTAGTCCATTTCCCTGCACTGTGGCAGGACTAAGTATTATGACCATCTCTGACTGGTGTTTATATTACCGCTTCTGGCAAAGCTCCAATGAAAGATTCCGAAACCTCCCTAGGTAAATTGTACAGTGCTTAATTACCCTTACAGTTAGGAAGTTTTTCCTAATGTCTAACCCAGGGATCGGCAACCTTTGCCATGTGGCCCACCAGGGTAAGCCCCCTGGCAGGCCGGGCTGATTTGTTTATCTGCCACATCCACAGGTCCAGCTGATTGCAGCTCCCACTGGCCGCGGTGCGCTGCTCCATGTCAATGGGGGCTGCGGGAAATAGCAGCCAACACATCCCTCGGCCCGCGCCACTTCCCACAGCCCCCATTGGTCTGGAGCGGAGAACTGCGGCCAATGGTAGCCACGATTGGTCAAACCTGCAGACGCAGCAGGTAAACATATCGGCCCGGCCCGCCAGGGTGCTTACCCTGGCAGGCCGTGTGACAAAGGTTGCCGATCCCTGGTCTAACCTAAATCTCCCTTGCTGCAATTTAAACCCATTACTTCTTGTCCTGTCCTCAGTGATTAAGGAGAATTATTTATTATCTGCCTCTTTATAACAACCTTTTATATATTTGAACACAGTTATGTCCCCCCTCATTATTCTCTTATCCAGACTAAACAAACACATTTTTTCTTCAATCTTTCCTCATAAGTCATGCTTTCTTTAATAATTTTTCTTGCACTCGTCTGGACTCTCTCCCATTTGTACAAATCTTTCCCAAAGTGTGATTCCGAGAACTGGACACAATACTCCAGAAGAGGCCTTATCTGTGCTGAGAAGAGTGCCCTGTGTGTAGGTGCCAGAGACACCTGTAGTCTCCACACTCAGAGGGAGATTTATTATTCCAAGTGGGAAGGGATCAAGAAGCCCTACTTTCTTCTCTACTTGTTCCTGGAGATGGATGAGCACACCTGCACAATCTCTCCCTGAGATTCTAGAGGAAGAAAGGGCTCCACTACACTCCCATCCCAACCTGGGCCACTTCATAAATGGCATAATTTGGACAAAATAATTAAAAAAAAAAATGGCTCCATGTCTAGTTGGCAGCTGGTATCAAGCGGAGTGCCCCAAGGGTCAGTCCTGGGGCGGGTTTTTTTCAATATCTTCATTAATGATTTGGAGGATGGCGTGGACTGCAGCCTCAGCAAGTTTGCAAATGACACTAAACTGCGAGGAGTGGTAGATATGCTAGAGGGTAGGGATAGGATACAGATGGACCTAGACAAATTAAAGGATTGGGCCAAAAGAAATCTGATGAGGTTCAACAAGAATAAGTGCAGAGTCCTGCACTTAGGACGGAAGAATCCCATGCACTGCTACAGACTAGGGACTGAATGGCTAGGCAGCAGTTCTGCAGAAAAAGACCTATGGGTTACAGTGGATGAGAAGCTGGCTATGAGTCGACAGTGTGGCCGTGTTGCCAAAAAGGCTAACAGCATTTTGGGCTGTATAAGTAGGGGCATTGCCAGCAGATCAAGGGCTGTAATAATTCTCCTCTATTCGACATTGGTGAGGCCTCATGTGTCCAGTTTTGGCTCCCACACTACAAGAAGATATGGAAAAATTGGAAAGAGTCCAGCAGAGGAAAACAAAAATTATTAGGGGCCTGGAGCACATGACTTATGAGGAGAGGCTGAGGGAACTGGGACTATTTAGTCTGCAGAAGAGAAGAATGGGGGGGGAGGCGGGATTTGATAGCTGCTTTCAGCTACCTGAAAGGGGGTTCCAAAGAGGATGGATCTAGACTGTTCTCAGTGGTAGCAGATGACAGAACAAGGAGTAATGGTCTCAAGTTGCAGTGGGGGAGATTTAGGTTGGATATTAGGAAAAACTTTTTCACTAGGAGGGTGGTGAACTGGAATGAGTTACCTAGGGAGGTGGTGGAATCTCCTTCGTTAAAGGTTTTTAAGGTCAGGTTTGACAAAGCACTGGCTGGGATGATTTAGTTGGGGATTGGTCCTGCTTTGAGCAGGGGGGTGGACTAGATGACCTCCTGAGGTCCCTTCCTACCCTGATATTCTATGATTCCATGATTCCTAGGTCTGATGGTTTCCAGGACTATTATGCTTTAGAGAGAGAGAAAAGGCAAATACGGCATTTGTCTTTCTTGTATTTTAAAACACCTCTACCCCAATATAACGCTGTCCTCGGGAGCCAAAAAATCTTACCAAGTTTTAGGTGAAACTGCGTTATATCAAACTTGCTTTGATCCGATGGAGTGCACAGCCCTGCCCCCCCCCGGAGCACTGCTTTACCGTGTTATATCCAAATTCGTGTTATATTGGATGGCATTATATCGGGGTAGAGGTGTATTTATTTTATTTTTTTATACTGCTATGGGATGTAAAACATGCTTTGTCATTATTTAAAAAGCCAACATCTTTGCACCTCTGGATCTCAAATTATACATTATATATTTTATATTCATTATATTCTTAATACATTTAATATATACACATTAAAACATATATTAAAAAAGTGGCAGGTAAGAGCAGGGGAGGGAGAAGAGAAATATATTAATGGTCAAAAAGAAGGTCTTCATCGACTGCATGATTCAGAGCCATTTGAAGTCAATGGAAGTCTTTCCATAGACTTCAGTGAGCATTGGATCAGGTCCATGCAGATCTTAGATTGACTCATTTAACTTTGCATGTTTATTATCGGATAATCTCTCTTCTTTTATTTCTCCCCAATTATTATATTAATTTACTTCACTTAAGAACCATATCTTCTGATACCTGTCTATACCCTCTCCCACATACTACTAAACTGAATGAAATGGGATACAGACAAAACTTACTGCTTTGTTTATTAAAATTTTTAAACTGCTGTTTCTGAAAAATCTACTATAAAATCACATCACTGCTGCTTCTGTAAAACAGTGTGAGCAGGAATTCAGAGGGACAGTATGTCATGGTTTTGTTTTTGTTTTGGGGTGGTATTTTTACATGTTTTAAATTTAATTTTAAATTAGTGGAGCATTTTACTTCAAAGATTACTTTTTATTATCTAGACCTTCTGGGCCTTTACTTTGTCCTTTAATATCCCCCCTTTATTTTTTCTAATTAACATGATTTATACTTTTATCATTGAAGCAAGCTTAAGGCCTCGGTAATTGAAACAAAAAGTAAAAGCAACATGCTTTGCAACAGAGAACTTGTATGCTCTAAATATCATTCATTGCACTGGAAATGCTTCAGCGGGAGCCATGAAAGCAAACTCTTCAGGCTTGAAAGACTATCAGTTAAAGCTATTGTGACCTCATCTGTCACAGTAATATCTCAGTGGCACAAAAACTTCCATCTACATCAGAAATCCATTAGCCAGTGATCCTTAATGGTAGAACTAACATAATGGATGGATGAGCTTTTGCCTTGCTTCCAATATATCCCCTGCTTCCTATTGTAAATGTTGGTTTGAAACACTGACAACACATGAATGCCTAGGTTTAAGAAATAAAAGCCTCTAAAATTTAATCAAATTAACACACGAATGACAAATGCTAAGATAATGAGTAATGGGGAGTGGGGACTGTGATTAAAAAGCAAGCAAACAAGGGAAATGCATGGTGAGTGTAGTTATTAACCCACGGGAGGGGAGGGCAGTGCAGACCTGCACTACCTCAGAAAGCATCCCAGAGGAATCTTGCCTCTGGCAAGCACCATCTCTTCCAGGACTGACCCTCGTATGCTGGGTGTATGGGCAACTTTCTCCCACCAGTCCATTGGCTCCACACTGTGGGTCGATGCAGAGGGATGTGGTCTATGCAGAATGGTGTGGGGCTATGTCCCTCCACCCTTCCTCTTACCCAACACATCAAACAAATCCTGCATCTTGGCAAGGTTTAGACTAGATGACCTTTGTGGTCCCTTCTAACCCTATGGTTCTAGGATTCTAAACCACCTTTCAGGTGGCCTCTTCCCAAGGAGAAGTGGTGGAGGAGGCATATACCACCAGTCCCAGAATGCAGAAAGCACAAGAAGCATTACCATGAGAGGTAATACAGCGGATGAAGAGGGTTTCTTGCACTCACAATCTTGCCCTTAAAACTAAAGCTACCACTCTACAGGACTTGTATCATTACCCTAGGCAATGCACTGCATAGGTTATCTTTCATCAGTATCCTAAGAAATTTCATAGCACCTTCATGCTTTCAAAAGTGTTGTACAAACACTAAGGGCAGGATGATATTCACCTTAGCAAGGGTACACTGGGAGGATGTGGTACAAGGAATCTTTTCCTTTGCCCCTCTTAACAGCTGGGTACAAGAGCTAGTTAAAAAAAATGGAGTAGAGGAAATAAAAACATCCAGCCAGTTGTATAACTGGTAAAAAACAGAGCGACATTTCTGGAAAAAAATAATTAAAATTAATTGACATATTTTCCATTTTTTCCCCCTTATTTCAAAATTTGTTCAATATTTTTAACTATTGACCAGTTCTGCTGGGTACAGATATGATCCCTGCATTCAGGAGAGGCATAATGGTTTTGAAATTAGACTCCACTAAGGTGAATAGCAAAGGTTAATAGAAGTGATCCTAGACTTCCTTCCCTTTTGCACCTTTTAGTTGGGTGTGATAGTTAATGCTTGACAAGTGTTCAAAAGACATGTGGTGAAATACAGTCCCCACTGAAATCAATGACAAAACTCTGATATATTAGGCCAGGATTTTACCAGTGGCATCTGTCTGAGGGAAAATGCCTCCAAGAGCAGTGTTCCCTATACCATGCAGTAAGAAATTGATTATATCCCCTTTTTTAAAAATATATGTTCCTGCCTCCTTAAAAACTACTTTTTATTTGAGAGAACATTAGGGCTGCCACACTCTGTCAGACCATCGTCCATCTTGATAAGTATGCTGTCTCTGATGGTGGTCCATACCAGAGCTTCGGGAGAGTGTACAGAACAGGGCAATTATAGGGTTATCTGCCAGTCTTCCACTCCCGGCTTCTGGTAGTCAGAGGGTCAGGGTTGCCCTGAGCATGGGGTACATCCCTGACTACCTTGTCTGATAGCAGTTGATGGACCTATCTTCCACAAACTTATCTGGTTCTTTTCTGAACCCAGTTATACCTTTGGCCATCACAACACCCATGCCAATACTCTCAGAGTGTTAGCAGGTTTGGGCATTTCTACTTTGCCTGGAGATGTCTTTCAGTCTCATTAAGTTACAGGACTTTTCCAGGGTCAGAGGAGGTGGCAGTGCTTTCTGGAACACTTCTGGAAGCCCCAGATCCCAACAGAGAGTTTCAGGCATGAGATGCAATCCTCTTGCCCCATATAAATTTCTGATTAGGAAGAGGGGGTGGGGTTCTGTGGTCCTTTTAAGTTTAAGGGGACCATGTTCAGAGCTGGAAGGGTTCAGGCTGAGGGAACTGGGTCAGGATTGCTACATGTACTGGTGAAAAGTTGGAGGGAAAATTCAAGGGGTCTTGTGGGGTTGGTTTAAGGAGTTGAGTAAACTTCAGATGAGGATCTGATCTTTATCAGTTCAAAAAGTTCATTTAATCTGTAGTATACTGTGGACATATTCTTCCCACTGTAGAACATATGCATTCTCAGACATCCCTTATTCCTTTCTCTTCTCTTTAACTACACTTAGTCAAACAGAATATCAGACAGTGTTTCTGTTGTTTAATATCTAGGAACTATTAGTATTCTTTTGTAGCAGCTGTATGTTGTAACTAGCATTGCTTGCTGAATGTTTTGGAATCTTTCTTTTTGTGCATATGTGTACCTTTAATCCCTTTTGTTCCTTATTCTCCGCATTTTTGCTTTTGCAGCTTGCCCCCCTGCCCAAGTCAGTCTCCCATTTCTTTGCATCATTGTAACAGAGACATGGACATGTTCCTCATTTTCCTCCCGACTTCAGGAGGATGAGCAGGAAAATGAATCTCTTGCATGTGTTTTAGCTAGTTACAAATCAGATCAAAATCATGTTCAGCAAGCTCAGGTTATATTACTAACCTTAATTTGTCTTCTTCCTGGAGATGGACAATTCACTGAAATCTCAGTGTGCCCAGAAAGAGAACTTTCATTCCACCAAACTAGAACCTACATTGGCAAACATTTCTTTTGCTATTTTGTGCAACTGAAAACGTTTCAAAGGTACAATGTTAAGCACATGCTTGGCAGTGATGTAGAGGATTTGCACAGATAAAAGATGGTGGGACCTATGCTTATTTTATACCTTCAGGATTTCACCCAATTGTCTTCTATTAAGCATGCCATTTAACCTCATTATACGTGGAAAGTCTCAAGCTGCACAGAACATATAACTCCCAAAAGCTTTTTTGGCAGGCTATATTTAATACAAAGGTGAAGGATGTTAACTCAACAATAGGAATTATTTGTAAAAAAAAAAAAAAAATCCATCAACAATTACAGTCTTCCAGTTGCTAGTCTCACCTTCCCTCACCCACAAAACTCCATCATCACCCACTTATTTGGGCTTACACTACAGCTGAGAAATCCTGATAGCTTTGTGATCCATGATTTTCGTCACTTTGCATAGGTAACAAGTGACTAGACAATGTAAACAGCAGAGTCAACATCTGTTAATAATTATTCTTCATTCCAAGTTATTTCAGATTTCTTACCATGTGTTGTTGCAGTTCTCAATTTTAAAAGCACAGCTGCTAGGAAGAACAGAGGTGATAGGATACATCCCTAGTGAGAATACACTGCTGATTCAAAGCATTTTATATTTCCTTTATTGCTTTTCACATAACTTAACCCTCATACATGTCATGTTTTATCATGACTGGTTTAAAGGAAAAACTCTGGCCATTCAGAATATTTCAAAATGGTATACATTACTCTGTTTTAGCAAAGTCCATTCAATTAACCATTATCAGATTGTGGTGCTGCGATGCAGGGAAAAATCTGCAGCTTATTGGTTTTATGTTTCTTCTTTCCTTCCCTATCAATGTCTAGAATTATAAATAGGTGCTTAATAAAGCTAAATAGTGACAAAAATTGTTAATATATTTGGGATTATTCTCTGATTCTAATATAAACATGATCACCAATGTCTGTAAAAATTTCCAGCATAAATAAATGAAATGACTATCCATACTGCTTATCCTCTGCATAGTGAGCCCAACTTTTAGCCTTGCTGCTGAGTTGAAACTTGCTCTTTACCCATTTCAAGTAATGGGATACTCTTTTACAGTTCTCCTCTACAGCCTGTAATATGACTTTTCAGGAGTGTTGCTATATCCAGAAAGATACATTGGTCCATTAGTGGAATTCCATTAAAATTAATGATGGTTTCATCTTAAAAAAAAAAAAAGCACAAATTTCAGAAAAAGGGCAGAGATTTAAGATGAAGAGTAGCTGCAGGCAAGTTGAAAAATCTTCCCTTCCAAAATATGCAACTAGACATTAGAGGCATTAAAACAAAGTCTCTCTGGGTGATTTTAATTTATATGGTAAGTGAAAGCTAAAATTACACACATCACCAGCTAACCCAAACTCTATACTCAGTATAGATACATACCTTGAAATTTTCAAATCTCTGCTTTTTCCTACAGGATAGATTCTACATCCTTTATTGATGCAGTCTCAGTGAAGCCAATGGGACTAAGTAATGCTCCATCTGAAGTCAAGAAAACTACTCTTTTGAGTGAGGACTACATGATGTGGTGGTATCTCTAACTTAAAATCTTACATTGTTTTTCACACTGACATGCTCTTGAATAAGCCAACACATAATATGATGCTACATCCAAAGTACACAATACTACTTTTAGATACACAAAAGGAAAGGGAGGTTGAGGGGAGAGAGAGAGGCTTCTAGTCATCCCCCTTTCCAAGTACACATATGCATATACATTATATCCTTCACATCAATTAGCTACTAAACAACCCCGCCTACTAAAATTTCCTACTAAAAACTCTAGAGAAAAGCAGAAGAGGCCTGGGCATATAAAAAGACTACATCAGAACTGCTATATTGGTTTAGACCAGTGGTTCTCAAACTTTTGTACTGGTGACCCTTTCACATAGCAAGCCTCTGAGTGCTACCCCCCCATATAAATGAAAAACACTTTTTAATATATTTAACATCATTATAAATGCTGGAGGCAAAACGGGGTTTGGAGTGGAGGCTGACAGCTTACGACCCCCCATGTAATAACCTTGTGACCCCCTGAGGGGTTCCGACCGCCAGTTTGAGAACCCCTGGTTTAGACTAATGGTCCGTCCAGCCCAGTATCCTGTCTCTGACAGTGGTCTGTACCAGAGCTTCACAGGGAGTATACAGAGCAAGGAGGTTGGAGCAATCCACTCCTGTCTTTCCCTACTGGCTTCTGGCAGCCAGACGTTTAGGGTTGCTTCTGAGAATGGGGTTGCATTCCTGACCATGTTGGCTAATAGCCATTGATGGACCTATCCTGCATGAACTTTAATTCTTTCTTTTTTAAACCCAGTTATACTTTGGGCCATCACAACATTCCATGGCAATGGGTGAGTTATGTGAAAAAAATACTACCTCTTTTTTTTTTTTTTTGTATTAAACCTGCTGCCTATTAATTTCATGAAGTAATCTCTGATTTTTGTATTCTGGAAAAGGATAAATTATACTTTCCCCCCCTCCACCATTCATAATTCTATGGGTCTCAATTTTACACCCTCCCACCCCTAGTCATCTCTTTACTAAGTTGGACTGACCTAATATTTTTCATCTCTCCTCATATGGAAGCAGTTCTGTACCTTTGATCATCTTTGTCCTTCTCTGAACCTTTTCCAGTTCCACTATATCTATTTTGAGATAGGGCAACCAGAACTGGACCCAGTTTTCAAGGTGTGGGTGCACCCTGGGTTTACATAGTGGCATTATTATATTTTCTATCCCTTTGCTAATAGTTCCTAATGTCCTGTTTTCCTTTTTCACTGCTGCTACATATTGAGCTGTTTTTTATTCATAGCGACTTCAACATCCCTTTCTGAGTATGTAATATGGGAAGAGGCAATGAGTAAGCATGAATAGTCCCCTAAAACTTGATTCCAAAACTACTCATCTATACCTGACACATTAGATTTGGTGTTACAGAACAAACTGCTGTAGATGTTGTGAAGACACTGTGTGCCACCAGTACCTGTATGAAAAATTGAAAACAATTCATGTTGTGTATTTTTTAAATGGGAAAATCTTGCTTTGTTGTAAATCATATTACCTTTTCCTTTTATGCCTTATACACAGTCACTATCATATGATTTCAGAAACTGAAAATGTATTCGTTAGTTTCAGCGTTACAGTAGTAGCAGATTGATAAAGTACTTTCATTATATACCCTGGGATTGGTATCGTGTATGGATTTCAATAGTTTGTGAACCTCTTGAATGTTTTTTTTAAACTTAAAAAAAACCCAAATTATTTTCAGATTGCAAAATGTATATTTCCATAATTTAAATCTCTTCTCCCCCCTCCAAAGATTTTTTTTTTAAGACAAAAACCTGGAGATTCTATCTTAACGAAAGTCTGTAGTATGGATTAGAGATACAACAGCTCCAAATGCTTGTGAGACAAGTGGGTGTTCTAAGTATGGAGTGTATATATTTCCTTTACTTTTAATCATTTTTTTCTGTCCCTTACCCCATGCTTTTCCCCCAGCAGTTTTAAGGACTTTTAATATACCCATAAGCAAATCCAACAATAATAGAGTTAAAGTCACACTTCTGAACCCACAAAGATTGATTTGGTTAAGTAACTAAGCAAAATAATTTAATCTATTCCTAACATATAAACCCATACAAATGATCTGATTATTACTTTGGTGGGATTTGGGAACCGAGTCCATGTAGCCTGAAACCTTGGCATCTTTGACATCAGGATTTTGGGTAGGGTTGGAATGGGGAAGAATGCCCCCTTTAGTTAAATCCCCTTTAGTTAAAATGACTACAGTTTTTAAAAACAAACTTGAGATTAATTGCCAGCTACTGAGAATAGTGCTACTGAACAATAGTGTTTAGCTGCACACAGGAAGCTGTTTGCAGTGCATAACAAAACTTTATTGAATTTATAGATTTACAAACAATACATAGTACTTTGAATACACCTGCCAATAGATAGCACTCTTTATATAAACACTGTCTACATATATACAGATGCTATTTTTATTATATGTAGCTATGGTAACACTGAGCAGTGCTCACCCCAAATAAACCTTGTTACTCCTATTGTGGGCATAGTGTGCTACTTCTACAGTGAGTTTAGTACTTCTATAGTGAGCAAAGTGGGCATCTAAAGATTTCAGGCTCTCCTCCTTTTGTCCTTTCTGCAAAATCTGTTCCCTACTTTTCACGTACCTTCAAGATAACATAATGTAAGGCCTGGTCTACAGATAAAAATTAGATCAACCTAGCAATGTTGTTCAGGATTGTGAAAAATATCACTCTCTGAGCACCACAGTTAGGTCAACCTACCCCCGTGGTTTATGTGCAGCTAGATAGATTAAAGGATTCTTTCGTTGACCTAGTTGCCATCACTTGGAGAGGTCAATTCATTATACTGATGGAAAAGTCCCTTCTGTAGATGTGGGAAGCGTTTACACTACAGCAGCATTGCTACTGCTCCTCCATAGCTGTCCTGCTGCAGCAGCTATAGTACAAACATACCTTAAAAGACAAGCTCTGTTAGTTACCAAGAACTCTGGTTCAACAGTGCTACCATGAACAATTTAGGAAAAGTTGCCAGCACATTTAAATCAATGTTCATGGTAATTGACAACAGAACATGCCTCTGTTGTCATGAATTTCACCTTAAGTGTACATGAGATCTTGAGAAAATGGATCTTCAGAAAGGACAAAAGAAGGAAACCTAAGATCTTAGTATATTTTATTTAGAAAAGCCTACCAAGCATGTTCTGCTGTCAATTATCATGATTGCTGATTTAAATATGGTGGCCACTTGTGGCAAATTGATCATGGTACTGATTCAGTGCTCTTGATACCTAACAACAGAGCTCATCTCTTACATTACATTGGCTTAAGTGCATCTGAAAGGCAAGGAATGAATTTTCTGAGAAGAGAAGGAAATGACAGAGATATTAGTAGACTTGTAAGTATTATATAACATACTTCTAGAACTAGATATGGTTAGTCTCAGTGAGTCTAGCTCATGCATCACCACCCTCATCAAGCAAAAGTAACTCCATACACTCCTAGCTTTTCACCCATGTAACAGTGTATAAAACTTAGACCGAATCGTAAGCCAATGCATCAAATGTATAAGTGTATGCCTTGAATGGATAAATATTATTTATCATTATCACTGAGATTTGTAGTGATTTGTAAGAGCAAAGGGTGTTCTATTACAAAGTTGATAAAAGAAATATCAGCTTGTGCCCTCTAACATACAGATATTTGAATCAGGTTATTAGTATTACTACTAGGGAGTTTCTTCTGTAGCTCAGCAGCTCCTTTAGAACCAGATCCAACTTTGCAATGAAGTCAAGGGAAAATTACTAGATATTCATTTCTTAGTGACCATAATAGGCCAATAGGAATTAAGTGGGTAACTACCTGGGTTTTTCCTGAGAGCACATTAGGTCTAGTAATTGGAGCATATTCTCTCTTTAACCATTTTAATTTTTGACCAAGACTTTCAAAAATGGATGCCTAGTAAGGCTCCTAAATCCTTGTTTAAGCTGCCTGAATATGTGGCCTTGTGTTTTAAAAAGTGCTGAGCACCCAGCAGTTCCTATTGCATTAATACAGTCTGTAGGATTAGACCCATATAATGTAGTTTACAGTTCTTTCCTGTAATGTGAGAGACAATTAATTAATACAATTATCAAACAGAAGTGGAAGGAAAGAAAAAAAAATCCCATTATGTTTCTAAGAAAATGTACACAAGAGGCAATGGATCCTAGGATTATTTAGGTCTTCTGTAATCTGGGCTAAGAATCAAGTTAAGGAACTGCCTTTAAATTGAAAATTCCAATTAAATCAGTTTTTAATATGCTTTGGCTAGAAGGTGTGTCAAGGACCAAACCATGATCTAATTAAACGAAATTTGCCCTTCTACAGAAAGCCAGCACAAGTTCCCATGCAGCAGTTAAGCCCCATTTAAACCTGTTTTGAGAGATTAAGTGGCATGTTGCATAGGGGTTTAACAGGCCCTCTCCAAAGACATGAATTTTACAGGATGCTCTTAGATTCATGCTAGAATGCAATATTTAACTGAAGCTACTAGAAACTGATTAAGCTGAAACCATGTTTAAAGTGGATGTAACATAATTCACTAGCTCTTTTCCCAGTCCCCTGTTGGTAGGGTTTTCTTATATATAGTTGAGGTTAGAAATATTTAAACTTGATTTAAAATAACTCTAACCTGCTTTTACCACGAGGGTCAAGACCATAGTACCTATTTTTGCAGCTAATTCTCCACTGGATTTCTGAAGATAGGTGGTATGAAGTCCAGTCATAATCCTGTTGGGATAGTAGATTTTTTTTTAATCCTTTAAAAACATTTCTACTGTGTTGCTTGTTCACACCCTGGTTGTCAGAAAATTACATCTTTTCTGGCTGATACTATGTGATGAGCCACCTGAAGGGACATTGTATCAGTAATGCCCTGTTTTCACTGTGTGTCAAATAATGCAGCTATAGCTACCTGATTCAAACAGACTGCAAGTAATCAGCAAGCCAGAAAGGTCTAAAAACACATTTAGTTCTGTAAAAAATTATAAACTATTCTTAGGGAAAAGAACCATTCATGAAAAGACGAGGTGTGGGTTTTGGTTTTTGGATGGGGTAGGAGAGGAGAGATTGTTAATCCCAGCTGTGAATAAACAAAAAACAACAACAACAACAAAAAACAAATGCTAGTTTCAGTTTAGTGAAATATGTTTTTATAGGTTAAACTTCAGGTCAAATAAATCAGAACCAGTCAGGTGTCAGTTAAATTGGTATCGCCAGGCTTGGATAAATCTAAGATGTTTCCAAAGCAGTATGCCTCTCTTCTTAAAAAGCTATTTCTCAGCTCACCAGCTTCTTGAGTCCGGTTTATTAATAGATATTTCATCATCAATGTAGGCTTGTTCTAATCAAAATCTACATGTTCCAAATTACGATGGAGGGGAAAGTGTAAGAAACAAGGGCAAGGAGTAGGGGACTCTTTATTTCGGAATGTAATCTTGATCTGATATCGTCTATCTAGAGATCATATAGGTTATCAGATGCTAAAAAGGAAAAGCTTCAAAGACATGAGGATAGAAGAAAAAAGTGTGTCCCTAGCCTTTTAAGAAGTTGTGCAACATTTTTAATTGCTGCTTGTTATGTTTTGAGTAGACAGGTTAGACAAGAATTTCCACTTCATTCATTGTTCTGCTACATTTGTAAATAGGACTATGAACATAGGCTTCAGCATAATAAGCTGTTACAACAATGATGCCAATTCTTTTTTAAAAGCCAGTAAAGTCCAAGAAGCAGTCCAGATGTAGGCATGAGGTTTATATCTAGTTAATCTCATATTGCAATATAAATTAGAAGCATAAAAAAAGTAAGCCAGGGAGTACAGAAATGTAACGAAAGAGCTTTGAAAGTCATGGCATCAACCTTAACACATTTAAACAATATAGTTTCATGGCATATATTTGACAGATAAACTGGCTAGTTTTTGTCTGGGTATACCAGAAGAAGGACAGGAGACTTGTTATGGGTTTTTGTCAGGCTGCAACTTTATTATGTAGATTTATTATATAGATGTCTGGGACTATCCGTCAGATAAAGTGTACAGTGCAGGCAAATCCATGCTTATTCAAATTAATTTGCCGGGGCTTTCACCAGCCCCCCTTTGTTTCCATCCAGGTCCCCCAGCCGACCCATGGCTTGGACCTTACCATCCACCAGACTCATAAGAGGGTTAAGGAGAGCTATAAGAACAATCCCTGCTGTAGTGCAATAGAAGAATAGATACAAATTATTGGCTGAACCTAAAAATAAAGTAGTTGGGGGTTAAAAGATGCAAAAGTATTAAAACCACATTGTTATTAAATGTTTAAAAATAGTGGAAAAATGTATAAAAGCTTGTGTGCGCAGAACTGAAATATAGCTAGTGCACTTCAATATCCTTTTTTAAAGTTAGAATTTAAAATTTGTAGTTAACGTGTAATTCTCATCTCCCATCTGAGGATGTGACCCTACTTTCACTTGTCAACCTGTGGAATGCCTTTCTGTCAGTTTCCCACCCTCTCTTGTCAGAGGCTCTACCATTTCACACAGGCTTGGTCCCAGATTTCCATAACTTCAGTGTAAGAGTCTGATCTAGTTATTCAAGTTTCAACATGCCCCCTACCCCCCCGCAAAAAAAAAAAAAAAAAGTAAAAAAACCCACAAAACCTTTCCTTTCTCATCTTCCAAGAAAGAGATTGTAGTTAAGAGATTGCAGACCTCCTCTAATCCATTGTTTCTCTACTTCAAGGACAGGGCAAGTAATTTTATCCTGATTACTACCGGATCAACAGGAAAATTGAAGGATACAGACCCCCATCCCTTCTTGAGTCTATTGCAGGGCCTAGCTCCAAGGAACCATAGTATCTCTGTCTGATGGATTTTAAGGATATATACCTGCATATAACCATCCATTTTTCCCGTTAGTTATCCTTCCATTTGGCTGTGAGGTATAGATACTGTTGGGTTCTATTCTTCCATTTGGCATACAAATGGTTCTCAGGACTGCTCCCTTCCCCCCCAAGACCTTTCTGGTATTAGTGGATCACACTGGCTTAGTTTAATTCATTTATGCCAGTATTTGGATGACTTTGTGATTGGAGTGAGATCATGTGATGAGATACTCAGGATTAGGGAGTCCTGGCATGTTTGGAATGGCACTGTTTCTGATGCAAGGGAGAAAAGACTAATATATTGTATGATGTAAAATAACAATGCAACACCAACATGCTAAGAACTTCATAGATATAGCAGACAGAGCTGTCTCGAAAGGAACCTCCACACTGCAGCTGGAAGCAGGCATCCCAGCTCAAGTAGACAGACATGTGTTCGCTTTGTGTGAGCTAGCACACTAAAAATAAAAATGTAGCTGGGGGTCACACGGGTGGTGGCTGAGGCTAGCTGGCTCCATATGTACCCAGGGTTCCAGACAGGTTTGTATTCAGGCAGCTAGCCTGAACTGCTACCTGTGTTATTCCTGCCTATGCTATTATTTTTAACGTGCTAGTTTGATCAGAGCTAGTGGGTGTCCGTCTACTCAAGGTGGGATGCAGACAGTATGGATGTACCCAAAAGTGCTTATAGGTGGAATCTAAATCCTTTCTAAAGGTTCCTTTATCTGGAAGTTAGCCTAGGTATGATGCTGGGAACAGTTTTTTTCACATCCCTGGGTAAGCTATCCTCTGAGTTCCCTTTTGTTATGTCCTTTCCCTCCAACAAGTTTCTGTTCTTTCCATTCTCCACCTGTTACTTTGGAGAAGTAGCATGACTGGATTTCAATTATTGGGCACAGTTGCACATGAGCCCTTCAGATAGTTTTTGTCAGGCATTGGTATAGTCACCCATCCCCAGAGGAAATCAGCACTACTCTCTGAACTTGGGAAATATCTTACTTACTGGTACAGAAACAAACAACTTTCTCAATGTTTCCTATTTTGGCAGCCTCAGTGTCCAGTTGTGGTGATTAGAGAAGGCAGTGTCATGGAGCTGACACTCACTCACCTTAGGAACCACTCATGCCAAGGCACAAAGCCTCCAGAGAATGGGCAGATAATCTTCCTTTTGGGACTCAAGTCTGTTTGTTTGCTCATAAAGTGCTGCCTGAAGCTCTTAGGGGACCCATAAGTGATTGTCAAGCATAACAATTACACAATGGTCACAAGTACAATGTTCAGGAAAGTATCTAATTTGTATATTTAATTTGAATAAAAAAAAAACAAGACTCCTGTCATCAGAAATCACTGGATACATAGTCTTGTTCCAATCTTTTAGTTCTTACACACACCACAACACTGCTGAGTTCATGAGAGTTTTGCCAGAACCGGACCACCCAGCTGAAGCTGCAAACAAATGCATGTTCTAATATAAATGATCGGTTTGGCCATATTTATGCTATTGTTAAAGTCCTGTTTTAAGCAAAGTGAACAAATGGTCCTATAAATTAGTTTATTGCAAACTAATATAATAAGTAATACTTAGCAGCATTACCAAAAATGGCTTATATGTTCATACAAAAATGTTAATTGGAACAATGATACACAATTTTTAGTGATGTACTTCAAACTAGTAAAACTGAATTAATAATGCATTAGTTTTGTCCAAACCCCTCAGGATAATGGACACTAATTTTCTTTATGATCTCCCAATAATTACTAAATTAAAATATTACTATTAATAGTCATAAGGCTCAACTGAATTTTTTCATGTGCACAAAGAAGATACAATTGTTGAGGCATCTCATCACTAAATGGAAAAATCCCAAAGAAAATATAACAATGATATTCTGCTTTATCAGTTGCTCTTAATGAGGAAAATGTTTTATGAACAACTTTATTAATGGAAAATGATTTATTAATAATGAATGACAGGAGAAAATTATATCTTAATGACATGTTTTAAAGATTTACATGTACAATAGCAGGGACACTTTAGTCCAAACTGCAGAAAAAGGGGCAGACAGTATGTAAACTAGCTATGTGGACATTTATGTGCTTTTGTGATTACAGAAGAGAGATCTCAATCCTACTTCACTTTATTCATTGATAGTAGGATCAGGCGGTAAGGAAATATCAGAGCTGCAAAGCCAGGATCCAGGTTTGGATTGATAACACCCACAAATTTGGGGATGGTTAAGAGATTTGTTCATGTTTTGCTTTAATTACCTTTGAGATCTTGGAATGAAAGATTCACAGAAATGTGAATGATCATTCATCATTAGCCCAGTGAGAGTCATAAGAAGTATTAGAATCACAAAAGAAATAAAAACACTTCCTCCATGTTATTTCATTTGAGCTCCCTTGATTTATAAAAGGATACAAAGTTTTAAAAGCACCCATAAGGCTATGAAGTTATTTTTCAGATTTATTTTTTTCAAAAATTGACTTTATTGATTTTTCCTCTAGTATGCTGACAGCTAGTTGAATAAATGTTTCTTTTGTCCTTCCCCAGTTAAGGGTTATGATGAAATAGGACATAAGTTTGAGGGCTTTTTTTTTCAGCCAGTCAAAAAGAAATAACTTTGGCAATTGCTGTATTAAAAGTTCTATATAAAACTTTGGCTTCTCACAGTACAAAAAGTTGTATTAGTACAACAGATTGATCAGAGGCAGGTACCTTTAATGGGGTTTAACAATAGAAATGAATGGCTGGAATTATTCTCATGAGATCATCAGCTCTTACCCCATGCGGAAGTAGTACCCAAATATTTATAGATTATTCCTGACCTATGTTCTTAAAAACCTCCAGTAATGAAGATTCCACAATCTCCTTTGGTAATGTATTCCAGTACTTAACTATCCTTATAGTTTAATATCTAACCTAAATCACCCTTGCTGCACATTAAGCTGATTAATTCTTGTTCTCTCCTCAGAGGACATGGAGAGCAATTGATCACCACCCTGTTTATAACAGTCTTAACATATTTAAAGACTTACGAGGCCCGCATTCAGTATTCTCAAAATTAAACATGCCCAGGATTTTCTCTTTTTAAACCTTTCATCATAGGTCAACTTTTCTATAAATAAATAAATAAATACATTTTGTTGTTCTTCTCTGGACTTCCTTGAATTTGTCCACATCTTTCTTAGAAGGTACAGTTTTCCTGCTGCAGCCTGACTCGTGCTGAGCAGAGTCAAGTCTTAGATACGACACTACTGTTAATATGCTTCAGAATGATTAGGCTTTTTTTTTTGTCAATTGCGTCATATTGTTGGTAATAGTACTAGCTAGTTATTCCCCACTTCATTTGATTTTTTCCTTCGTAAGTGTAGTCCTTTGCATTCATATTTATTGAATTTCATCTTGTTGATTTCAGATCGATTCTCCAATTTATCAAGGTCATTTTGAATTGTAATCCTGTTTCCCAAAGTGCTTTGGACCCCTCCCAGCTTGGTGTCATCCACAAATTTTGTAAGTGTACTTTCCACTCCATTATCTAAGATATTAATGAAAATATTGACTAGTGTTGGACCCCTGAGAGCCTCCCCGCTCCATGGGACCCCCATTAGATATAGCCCTAGAGTCTGACAGTGAACCACTGATAAATACTCCGAGTACAGTTTTTCAACCAGCTGCAAACCCACTTTATATCAATTTCATCTAGACCTCATTTCCCTACTTTGCTTATGAGAATGTCATGTGGGACAGGCAAGTAACTCTGTCAAAGAAGGAAATTAAGTAGGTTTGGCATGATTTGTTCTTGACAGCTTCATGTTGGCTATTACTTATCACTCTATCTTCTAGGTACTTACAAACTGATTGTCCAATAATTTGGTCCAATATCTTTCAGGTATTGAAGTTACGCTGAATGGTCTATAATTCCCTGGTTCCTCATTGTTCCCCTTTAAAAGTAAGGTACTAAGTTCGCATCATTCTCCCCTCTACCCCTCCAGTCTTCTGAGACCTCACCTGTCCTCCATGAGTTTGCAAAGATAATTGCTAATTGCTCCAAAATTGCTTCAGCTAGTTCCTTAAGTATTTTAGGGTGAATTTCATCAGGCCCTGATGACTTGAATTTATCTAACTTAGCTAAATATTCTTTAACCTGTTTCCCCCCATTCAAGCTACTGTTCCTTCCCCATTGTTTTAACAATTGTGTTAAGTATCCCATTATAATTAGCTATTTTAGAGAATACCAAAGCAAAATAGGCATTAAACACTTCAGCCTTCTTCATGAGGTCCATTAGCATCTTTATTTCCCTGCCAAGTAGTGGACCTACACTAGCCTCTGTATTTCTCTGACGCCTAATATATTTATGAAATCTCTTGTTCTTGTCTTTTATGTCCCTTCCCAGGTGTAACTCATTCTGTGCCTTAGCCTTTCTGATTTTGTCCCTAAATGTTTGTGCTATTCTTTTGTATTCACCCTTAGCAATTTGTCCATGTTTTAACTTGGATTCCTTTTGGATTTTCAGGTCATTAAAGATCTCCTGATGACTAATCTTCCTCTCTTCCATTCACATCAGGAGAGTCTGTCACTGTCTGTGAGAAACTGCCAGCTTTCCTGAACTACTTTTCCCCATTTATTTTCTTCCCTGGGACCGTACCTACCAGTTTGCTGAATTTGTTAAAGTCTGCTTTTTTAAAGACCATTGTCTTTATTCTGCTGTTCTTACTTCTTCCTTTTCTTGGACTCATGAGATGCATCATCCCATGATTCCTTTCACCCAAGTTGCCTTTTACATTCAAATTAGCAACAAATTCCTCTGTGTCAGAATCAGGTCCCCCTGGTTACTTCCTCCACTATTTTTTCCACCCATAGATAAAGTGTTTTACAAAGGAGGTAAGTATCAGCATCCCCATTTTACTGCTGGGGAAATTTAAGCACAGAGGTAAAGAAACTTGTTTAAGGAATCCAGCAGGCCAGTGTTTACTAACATAACTCCTGATCCTGAAAATATTTAAGGATGAGTAACTCTGCTCACTTAAGTAGTCCTGTTGACTGAGCACATGCTCAGTATTACACATGCTCAAGTATTTGTAGGTTCATGTCACTGTATCATGATCCACCAGAAGAAAGGCCTCCTGCATTTATATCGAGAGATTTACAGTGAAGTCAATGGGATTTCACCTATGTACCGGGGTCCATGCCATGCTATTGGATTCCACTGCAGGATCAGTGTGATCACCATATACATAATACGTTTAACACAGCTGACTCTGTTACTCTTCCTAGCCTGCCAATTGCCAGGTGTTTTCTTTAGAGATTTTAAAGTAGATTACATTTTCATAACATTCAGGAAAGTATTTATATTGAGGGACCACTTTTGATCTTGTTTGGGCCAGCCCCAAAATAATATTCTTATTAATTTTCTTCTAAATTTACACCAGTACATGCTGTGAGATTCAACAACATGAATCCCATTGACTTTAATGGAATTCTTGTGATTAAATACTGTGAAGATCATTTACCTTTTGAAGTGATATAAATCGGATTATGTATTACCAGTGATTGTGGCTGCTCATTTTAATCTACTTGTTAGATTGAAAAAATGATTTATGTTTGGTATTTTATTCTTCATTCATATTAGCTAATTTTTACATCGCCATAGCATTGATATTGTCCGGAACATTAGCATAAATAAATAAATACTATACATTCATGCACAGTTTGTTGATGGTAGCTTTACATTGATGCTGGTCATTAGTTTTGTCTGAAGTTGACCCTGTGTTATTTGAACATGTTAAAATGTGTGTCTCAAATAACTTGAAAAGTTGTGGGTCAAAAGTGATGTGGTCATTCAAAAAAATAAAAAAATAAAAAATACCACCATCTAAAGAGTTGAAGGAATAGTAGTAGAGAATCACACTCTGCCAGTCTAAGAATATGGCTTAGTTGATCATTGACTGTTGCTTTTAGGCTAGTAGGTCATTAGTTCCAATCTTATACTAGGATTTATGTATATAACTACAGTGTAGTGCCACAGTCAGGGAAAAAATGGGCTTCTCTTTCCCATGGCATTCTATCCAATTTTTTTCCCCCTCATTTCCCCCCTTAGCCATCTGAGATAGTTGCTGAAGTAGAAGTTAATAAACACAGAGAACTTTTCAAAATGAGTAGTCTATAACCGTTGTCCTAGTGCCTTGATCCTAATCCTCTTTCCATATGCCCATCTTTTCCTTCATACAGTTGCTGCGTTTGCTTCATCACAGCACTCCCAGTGACTCTAGAAAAATAAACCTATCTAATGTATAGTGGAACAATGCAGAACTAACAGTAGCAGGTGTGATCCACATTTGTTTGCAAGTACTAACAAAATTATGTGCTTCTAGTGAGTTAACGGAAGCAATAATTGCCCATAATTCAGAATTAATTTTGCTAGATCAAATACCTACCAGTTTTATTAGACGATTCCTATAAAGAGGTGAATTGACATTGCTCTGACTTGGGAGAAAAGTGCTGGTATGACGTTGGTCCATTTTATGGACCATGGTCAGTCTCAAAGCATTACACCTGCTGTGTCAAAATTGGCCTCCAAATTCTTCCTCCTCTGAGCCACAGTTGCTTGCTCTGGACCAGTTAAAGCCCTGTAAATTGGCAAAAGACAAAGATTAGCTGAAGAACAAATTCTCATGGCATTTTCTTTATGTATCACCATATTTTTATTCTTGCAACTCTTTATCTTATTTAAACCTCTTAGTTTTCTATCCCTGTGAAATATATTAACAGACATTGTTTTAACCTATCTATTAATTTATATAGACTGCTGCATTAAAACATCTGTGTGCCTCAAACTAATATTAAATTAATATATTATGAAATGAAAGCTAGAAAACAACTCCTTTCATTTTACTTTTGGCAGGAGTCTTTTGTAGTATATTTGTTTGTATCAAATTATGGACTTCATTGTGCATGGTAACCTTCATTTTGTATTGCTGACTGAATACGGCTACGTTTAATAATCAAGGTTATTGAATTACATTCAAGAGAGTCAGACTGCACAGGAAAGATGCTTGACACACTGTTGAAAGATCCTCATGGAGAAGCAATCACAGAGCAATCAGGAGCCATCAACATTGTTTGCCTTAACTGCTGTCCCAACCCCATGGACTAATGAATTTTCTACCCAGGGGCACCAGCATGGCTGGTGGATCTGCAGTGTCTCAGTCTGGGCACATGACAACAGAAGAGAAACGTTTTGAGAAGATGCTTCTTGCAGACAGGACTGGTGAGAGAGAGAGAGAGAGAGAGAGAGAGAGAGGGAGGTTAGGAGGGACTCTGTTTCAAGCTAGGCACTGACAAGCCTTTAGACTCGGAAGAGTGAGATTAGATTTTTTATTTTATATTTGGTGGGGGATGCATTTCAGGACTTATTTTGTGAAGATTTTTATCTCACTAGTGCTTTGAAGAGTAAAGCAACTGTAATTAAGAGATTTCCTTGCTAAATCTGTGTTCCTTGCTTTCCCGCCAGATTGTCCCTGTAGGGGTTAAACTAGAAGCTAGAGTGCCCACAGCTAGATGGAGTGCTGAAGGAGCATGTGTAATCAACTTAGAGGACTTGGGAAACCTGAGACACTGGTTTCAGGGTCTAGGGTGGCTGGACTGCAGAGTTTCATGTCCCAAGGAAGGACCACAACAACAAATCTGAGCCTGGACATGTGCCCCAAAAGCCCAAAGTAAGAATAGAAACTAACTAAACCTACCCTGTTGGATTCCTTTAACTGACTGGTGATCATACAGTAGGGTAACCAATCAGATTGTGATTGGGTACACCAAGTTCTCTCTCATGCTATGTATACTATCTTAAAATTATTTTTCCTCTGATGATTTCCAACAGTTTTCCTAGGTATATATTTCTAGTGGAATTTATTTTTGGATAAAAATTCTCTGCCGCAAAATATATGTTGATAAAATGGCCAGACTTCCCCTTATTATTGAATTTTCCCTCTTAAAACAGATAAAATCTTGCTATTTTATGCCGAAGAGCCCTGGAAGGGTCATCACAGTCACTGTTATGGACCAGCTACCAGAAGCAGTAAAATTTTGCTAGGCTAATTTGCTAGCTTTGGATCTTTAATGCTGGAGTTTGAAGCCTTAGCACCACTTATTGTTCATCCTGCAGTGCAGTCATTTCTACTCCTTGCCTGCAATGCTTTATTTTCAGTTCTCTTTTTTATGAACATAAATAAAAGATTAAATCCAAGTCAAACTCCTTGCATCCAATATGCAGGATTAAAGGGCAGGTTAGCTTCTTGCTCTCACAAATCAGTACCACATAGGGTGATCAGATGTCCTGATTTTTTGGTCTTTTTCTTATATAGGCGCCTATTACCCCCAACCCCATCCCAATTTTTCACATTTGCTGTCTGGTCACCCTAGTACCACACCTGACTGATCCTAAGGCCCAGAGTGGCATAGAAGAAACTGTGATAAGGCACCATGGCTGCTTTGTGCTGGGATCTATGCTGGTGCGACTTTATGGCTCTTTCAGCAGCAGCATAGGTTCTTGATAAATAGGGAGAGTGGCAGCTAAAGTAGCTAGTCAGCAGTGCACACTCAGTCAGCTGTGGAGACATCACTCACCTCAGTAGAATTTGCAGCCTCACCGTGAATGAACAGGGGCTCCTCAAAGTTATATCTAGAAAGGCCTGTGGGTAGCAGAATGACATTCTACCTATTAGGCAGGAAATAGGTTCTGGTTGTCATGTAGTTACCCTGCAGCATGGCCAAGTAGTAAGGATGGCCTGAGATCAGTGGATACTTGCCTTATTGATTAACCCTAACATCACCATCATCTAGCCAACTCAGATACATTGTACCCCACACATCTGTGTGTGTGTGTGTGTGTGTGTGCGCGAGAATCTTTCTACCCCCATCTTTATTTAAAGTGCTGAACAAATAAGAACAGATCTGACTTCTTTAACCATTTACACAAAGTTGTTTTAGGTACTGTCCTGCAGTTTACCAAGTTGCATAGTTGCAAGTAGCCTGTTTGTATAATGAATACTTGTTAAAAAAAAAAAATATATATATATATATATATATATAAACACTGAATGCTACAGTCATTTTAGAACTCCTTTCCCTTATCACTCTACCATAGTGAAATTAAAATAGACAATTTCTACATGGGAAATGGAAAAAAAATAGGCAAGCTTTTGCATTAATATTTCTGTATAGTCTATGACTTCCACCTTTTTATGTAATATTTTGAAGTGCACAAATACAGAAATACTATAACATCCAACATACACTGTTCATTTGTCTTCATATGCAGGGAAAATGACAGTCATCTCATTTAATGTTTAATATTACAATCAGGAAGGATTTAGTGGGGATCTATGAATGCAATTGTATCCACAGAAATCAGACCCAGATTAACAAATGTATACTGGATGTACTTGCACAGGGCATCCATCTCAGGTTTGGCCCAGCCATCAAAGGAAGAGCCAGGCCAAATTTCAGTGGGTGGGATTGCAACCTGGCACACAGGGTAGCAGAACTACTCAAGTTTTGCACCCATCCTAGATGGGTCCAGATCTCACGGTCACTGCACTGACATCATCGCACCAGATCCAAGGGGACCCACCAGGCTAAGAACCCCAGGGGTAGAATTGGGACCACAGTTCAGGGAGATGTGGGATCAGGAGCAGCCCTCCAGCCACACGCAAAGCAGAGTCCTCCATCCCCAAGGGGAGGGTCGAGACCCCACAAGCTTTGGCCCCCTCTATCTAGTTTAATGAAGGTGTGGGTGGGGCAATTTCATAGTGCACAGTGCCCCAAAATTATTTAATCCATCACTGACAGAAATCATAAACAAGGCTGCAAGAACACCGATTGTGTGTTTTCAATACTCCATTATAAGCCTGCATGTGGCATACAGAGACTACAACTCAAAACCATGTCCAGGAAGATGTGTGATTTCTCTGGTAAACAAAAAGGTCCTGAGAATAATCTACTAACTGCTATGCAGACTGAGAAGTGTTTAGGAGCACATGAAGAGCCACAAGAACTAAACATTCCAAAATACTAAACATTCTACTGCAGCAGAGTATGGTGTTGAGCACCGATTGAACTGGGAGGCTACATCCACTTACGATAGATCTCAGAAGTCCCTAGCAGGATCAGAGCCTCGTTGTGGCAGACACTGAAAGACACAGATGATCCCCCATGATCCACTTATAGATTACTAACATGTACATTATAACTAATTGTAAGAAAGAGGATCTTACTGCTGTTCGTCAGGTCACCCTAAAGTAGATTAAGGAATAAATTTGCAGACAAACTTTGGAGGAGTGATGCTTAGGCACCTAAATCCTTTTGTGAATCTAGTCCAAAGTTATTTGATACTATGTTGAAAGGATACTTTAGAAGTATTATAGATACACAGGCCACAATAACAATTGGTTGAGCATATATGGGTGGCCCTGATTTCACTCCCACTCCCCCTCCCCTGACCTGATAAAGTGGCCCAGACTGGAGTTCTAAAATGCCTTATTGCTACTCTGATTTTCAGAATTGCAGACCATGGAGACATTTTGCATTTCTGTATCCCTTCTTACAAGATGCAGAATTGCATGCTGAGAACTGTAGTCTCCATGGGACACATTTTCCTACAGAAATTGAGAGCACATTTCAGAACACAGAGTTGCCAGCACTCATGATTTCACTGCACATTTTCTGACACTTAACGTTTTTCTTAGAGCCCCAGCAATTAGATGAGACTCTCTGCTTTAATTTAAAATTCTAGCTCTCCTGGTTTCAGAGAAGAGCTTGAGAAACATGACCAAGCATACCCTAAAGTCTAAAAGAAAGAAAAAAAAATCAGGCAAGTATAATTTGGTTTGGGATCAGAATTTTGGAGCATACAGCAGACAAAGACAAAGATGATAGAAACAGCCTGCCATTAGATCGGAGGAAAGAGCTTTACAGAAAATGAGAGCTAAACCAAAGAACATTGAGACCCAGATTTGCTTCATCTGCACTGTTTCTTTAAGACTTTGTTAGCAACGTTTTTTATGGATTTGTTTGTGCTTTGTCTTCCATTCTCTTAACACTGCTGGAGTGTAAACATAAAGAAGACACAGGGTATAGTCATCAAAGTGATAAAGTGTCTGTTATGTTCTTATAATTTGACTGAATGCATGTCACTTCTCATGGTTATGTTTTCATTTTAAATAGAAGGTATCAAACTCATAGTGAGTTTGTTTTTAAGTAGGTCTAGAGATACCCTCCCCCCCTTTTTTTATTTTAAATAAAAGGCCTGATCATGTTATATAGTAACAGCAAACCACCACCTCCCCAAAGCAAGGGAAGAATTTTGACTTGAGACTGACTCATAAATGTCTCCCTGGTACTACTGGAGTAGTGCAAACTTGTTTGATATGCCCATCCTCACTTCCTTTATATTGAGTTGCTCCTGAGGGCAAACATTGCCAAGCTCAGGGACTGCAATTCAGAGTGGACCTTACATTCTACTGGTCGTACTCAGGAATTAGCTCTTCGACCCAGGAGCGCCCTCTGCAGGCCAGAGATCCGCTTGCCATTAGCCCCCCATGTCCTTCCTAGGACCCCGGTGCCCTTGTCTTGAGTGCTGCTCCCCTTGGCAGTACCCCACTTTCTCTGGGTTTCCTCACCCACTATCCCCACTTCGCCTCAGTTTTGGCTACTGCCCAGTCTCCATCTAGCCCCCGTTCACTGGGGCAGACTGCAGTATCAGCCACTCATCATAGGCAAAGGGGTTTGGACTGGCTGCCTTTACCCACCCTCAGGCTGCCCCTCTGCAAGCCCAATACCTAGGTGGGCCTAAGACTAGGCCCTGAAGCCTGTGGAGTTGTTGGCCTAGGGCTTCCCAGCTCCTAAGGTTTTTCCCCAGCCCTGCCTCACTCTAGGTCCCCAGGTGAGTTCCCCAGCAGCCAGGCCTGTCTCCCTCTCCAGTCAGAGAGAGACTCTTTCTGCTTGAGCTCCTGACTCAAGCCTTTATAGGGCCAGCTGGGCCCTGATTGGGGCATGGCCCCAGCTGAGCCTTCTTCCTCCCAATCAGCTCAGGCATCTTGCTCTTCCACAGCCCTCCTCCAGGGCAGTTTTAAACCCCTCAGGACAGGAGCGGGTGACCACCCCGCTACATTCACATTATAAGCCCTGAAGCTATTACGAAAGCAAAACATCCAAAGCAAAACATCCATTTAGGTTTTTTGCCACCACTGCTCCCCTTGGAAGGCAGTTCCAGAACTTCATCTAATTTCAAGCCTAAATTACTTGATGACAAGTTTGTATCCATTTGTTCTTGTGTCCACATTAGTGTTTAACTTAAATAAATACCATGGAGGGAGAGGAGTTATTGCTCTCTATAAATATATCAGAGCAATCGTATCTCCCCCCAGCCTTTGTTTGGTTAGGCTAAAGAAGCCAAGCTCTTTTAGTCTCCTCTATATGGTAGGTTTTCCATTCCTTGAAACATCCAAAAGCCCTTCTCTGCACCTGTTCCAGTTTGAATTCATCTTTCTTAAACATGGGAGACCAGAATCGCACACAGTATTCCAGATGAGGTCTCACAAGTTCCTTGTATAATGGCAATAACACTTCCCTATCTGTATTGGAAATACCTTGCCTGATGATCAACCAATACATCCAGGACTTTTTTCCTCCTCTGTTGCTTCCAACCGACAACAGAAGGAAGACAGCCATCATCAAGCTGTGCTCTGTGCCACCTGTTTCTTGTGCACGTCACCTAATTATATCCCCATCCCTTGTGCAGCCTCTTAAATCCTCCTTGCAGGACCAGGCTCATAGAGATGGCTGAACCTGTTCAGGTAGGGGAAGGAATTACTCCAAATTCTTTATGTGCAATAAGAAACAGAAGTGTTTATTAAAAGAGATTATTTGACATATGTGATTTGTATACTGTATGGTTCAATACTTTAAATTATGTTTGGTTAGTTAAGTATCTGATTTCATGGTTATTAGTGTTGTGGGGATTTTCACTTTGTAATGTTCATTGGTATTTCCAGGCATTCTTTTCTGAAGGGCTATTGAACATATTTTTTCTAAATCTCTCCCTTTTCCAATGAATGGATAAAATACAAGTCACATTATTTATAAAACTGTTGGGTTACTTGTACCAAATAAATAGAATATTATAAATACTGGAAAGTCCCAATTAAACACTACCAGTTAACAGAAATGTAGATGTGACCCAAAAAAACCCACAATGAATTAAACTGATTCCCTGTCAACACTGGAAAAAAAAAGGTACAATCTTATTTATCCGTTGTTCCCTGAAACAATTGTGTTAGCTCATACTAGTTCAGTAAAATGTGTTACTAATTACTTTGCCATAAAGCAAAATTTCCTTGTCGTCACATCAGTTTTATGTTTAGGAAAGGAGGAAGAAAAATGTCTTCATAATTTAAAACAAAACAACACCCCCCCCCCAAAAAAAATTAAGTACTAGTAGATTGCTGCTATGCATATTAATGTCTCTTGTGATTTATTACTACAGCTAGGTAAATACCTTTTAAATCCATGAATATTCACTTGAATATAGAGGGAAAACAGTGAACTTTGTGTATGCTTTGTTTTCCTTTTGAAAGCCTATCTTTCTGAATAAGTTTACTAGCAGAAATATCTGCACATACAAACTTTGCATCAATTGTAAATTACAAATTACAATTACAAAAGTAATGTGAAATTCAGAGTACATGAGTTTGTGCTGGACACTTGATTTGAAGAGTTAAACTATTTTGATCAAGGAACTGAAATATATCCAATTCAAACTGAAAAGTATCTAGTCTTAATTGGCGAGTACTGAACGTTCACAATAACTAGTTGTTCAAAGCAACAGAGAGTCCTATGGCATCTTTAAGACTAACAGATGTATTGGAGCATAAGCTTTTGTGGGTGAATACCCACTTCATTAGATGTATTCACCCACGAAAGCTTATGCTCCAATACATCTGTTAGTCTTAAAGGTGCCACTGGACTCTCTGTTGCTTTTTACAGACCCAGACTAACACGGCTACCCCTCTGATAGTTGTTCAAAGTACAGACTAAAAAGGGGGGTTTGTGTAATTTATGTAACAAGTAACAAATAATTTAGAACAAATACATCTGAGAAGGTCATAAGATGATCTTTGACATTTCATGATAAGAAAGAGGCTATAGGTGGGATTTTCAAATTCCACTAGGAGACTTACCTACATCACTCCCATTAATTTCAGAGGTAGGTGTGTGGCTAGCTCCCCACATAAAATAAATATATATATATATCAAATTCTGTAAAGAAGCTATTTGAATGGAGCTGGACAGCTCAAATCTATTGACTTCCCATAAATATCTTGCAAATACTTTGTGACTTATTGGTGTGCTTGAAACACCTCTATACTTTATTCAGCTCCTGGAAAGTGTTGGCATCTCCTGTGATTTGAAAGTACTCCAATATCTGCTAGAAAGGATGGATGTCCTAACCGTTAAGGGTTGCAGACCAGGATCAATTTCCTACTTTACCGTAGATTTTCTGTGTCCACTTGGATTCTGTGTCTCAGTTGTCTGTCTGTCAAATGGGTATAAAGAATCTCTAATTTACAGGGTTGTTGTTTGGATAACTAGATTAAAAACAATGGGAGCTCAGACATCATGTTAATTGGGGGTATATTGTGCCTTACCTACATAGGGTTGGCTCTGATGCAACTCTCTATCACCAGGAAGCACTAATGATGACCATTGCATATTATACTAGCTAGGGCTGGGGAGAATATGGGGAGAATGTGACCATATCAGCCTTAATCCAAAGTCCCTTTGGAGTCAATAGAAAAAACCCTATTGATTTATGTGGAGTTTCCCCTCTGTCTCTTACTCCACTGACTATTGAAACAACTCATCATAATCCCATGCTGACTTTAATGCAGGGGTCGGCAACGTTTGGCACGCGGTTGTCCCAGGCCAATGGGGTTGGCAAGAAGCCGCGGCCAGCACATTGCTCGCCTGTGCCGCTTCTCGCTGCCCCCATTGGCCCAGGATGGCAAACCGCGGCCAGTGGGGGCCACGATCGGCCGAACTGCCACGTCAGCAGGTAAATAAAACTGGCCCGGCCCGCCAGGGTGCTTACCCTGGCGAGCCGCATACCAAACGTTGCCGACCCCTGCTTTAATGGGTGCAAATTTAGAAGAGTTAATAAAGAAATAGATATACCAGTTAGTTCTAAAGAGACTTTTAAACAGTAAAGTGTCCATCAAAACTCAATATAAGGTATCAGACTTTTTCACCCCTTTGAAGTGTTACACTATAAAAAGTATCCTTAAAATTATTGATTCTTCCTTTGCATCAGGAGGGGAAAAAATGAAGGGGCAATTAATTCTCCTTCCAGAAAATAACTCCAAGTTCATAAATCAATGCCTCATGAACGGTAGCTAACCCACCCAAAGGCTGTAACACTCCATTAGTTGCAATTATGATAGCAGTAAATTTCCCCACCCCAACATGGGGGAATGGAGAGAAGAGGAATAGAATGCATATACCAATCAAAGGACAGAATTCCCAAAGGTTATAGCACCTCAGTGTATCAAAGCCATAATATTAGCAAATCTCTCTTTTCCCCAATTTATATAAAGAACGAATTAGTAATATGCTGTGCAAACTATCAGAGATATGCTTCTACTGTGTCAATAACTAAAATGTGCAAAATTCTAGGATAAAAAATAAACAGAGACTCTAGGGAAAAGTGGAGTCCCCATTGATCTTACCATTTCCAATTGAAATAGTTCAAACAGTGGCTTTCTTACCAATCTCTGACAGTTCAATATCCTGCTCTCCAAGGAAAGGGTAGCACATTTAATGAATACTTCTTTCAAAAGCTACAGTCCTGACAGCGTGCTGCAATAACAGAAACAGGTTGCTGACTAACTGTACTCATGGGGCCTGAAAGTTATGTTTCACGGGAGAGAGTTGTGAAGATATCAGTGCTGGTAACTCTCTCCACTAAGGGCTTTGTTCTTCGGTGACTCAAACAGCATTTACTCACAGATTTTTAATAAACTAATAGGTAACACAGGGGTCGGCAACGTTTGGCACGCGGCTCACCAGGGTAAGCACAATGGGGGCGGCGAGAAGCGGCACGGGCGAGCGATGTGCTGGGCTAGGAGGCACACTTACCCAAAGAATTCTAAGCATCACTATAGTAGTAGCAGTAGTTACAGCTATGGTTAAAGTAGAAATGCTGCTTTATAACAATTCCCTGTTCAGGTGGTCTCATTTAGGTTTCCTGAGGACTGAAATTGTTTACCTGTTCTTTGCCCAAAGGTGATTGTTTTTGAAAATTCCAGAAGTATTTACAGAGTGTTTGAATTTGATACATGCCACTATTACCTAGTCAGTGGTTTTCTGCATACATAAAATCCAGTGGGGACAGATAGGCTCAGTTTGTCCAAAATCCTATTTTATGGCAATCTAAAGTACAAATCAAGATTGAAGAATATAGCTGGAGAAGTTTTGAAGGTATGAATACTCTATATGCATAAGTTGGATTTTATGTTCAAATTCTTTGCTCAGTGTAAGCCTTGAAATGTTGACCTGCTTGTGTATGCCATAGATTGTTTCCTTTAAGATCCCTTATGGAAAATAACCTTCCAGAAATTCCCTCTATTTTACAAGACTCCAGCTCAAAAGCCCCTACTGACTACAGCTGTGATAATATCATATGCAGATACAAATAATACTATATGCAGAAATAGGCAAGGCCAAAAACATTTGGGCTTTATAGGTCAAAAGCCATACCTTGAACTTCCCCTAGAAATCAATGGGCAGCCAATGCAGACACCAGAATATTGGTGTCGCGTGATCACAGTGAGAAACTCTATTTAGAAAGCCACCATATACTGACACTATACTGGGTTTTCAATTTGATTTAAGGTTCCATGTACAACACATTGCAGTATTTGAATGACAAGATGACAGACAAGAATCAGGACAGCAATGACTGGCAACATTCTTGAGCAGACAAAGCATAAAAGAGAGCCATTCTGATCGTGGCTGCTATATGATCATGTACCAGCTCTTGGAGATCCAACAATACCCCAGAATGTGAACTCAAGTAACAAGTGACAGGAACAGATGCTAAAAAGGGGCATTTATAGCCTTTGCCAAATCTTCCAGTTGCTTTCCAAATCCTGCCATCAACACTTTTGTCTTATCCAGTTCAAGTTCTGGCCATAACCTTCTCCTACACCCCGATCTTTACCAAACAGTAAGGCAGTGAATAGTGCTGTCTGGAACATGAGAAAGGTTAGGGTTTTTTCTGCATTAGGATTTATGCACCCATCAAGGATGTGCAGTGCCAGGTTAATATACAGCTTGCATCAGTTCAACTTACCCTGGTTTTGCTGATTGTACCCAAGCTCTTAAATTTAAATGCATGCCTGCTCTCTAACCCTCTCAATGACACCACGTACATATTCAATAAGAGAGGAGAGAAGGGAGTTCTACAGTAGTGAATCATCTGAGCACAAAAGGAATTGCCGCCAATCCCCCTCGGAGATTGGAAAAAAATCACTCAAGGGAACTACATGTCCTATCCACTTTTGCTCGTTATTGTGAACATTAGAATAGGAGACAGCCAATATCCCTAACACTATCATTATGGACAACTAATCTTCATCCATCATCAGGAGAAAATCATCAAGTTAAGCAACCAGTGAAATCTCTGTACTTAGACTGACAAGGGCCAAGGAGATCTGTGTCATCTAGGTATTCAGGATTGTCTTGCCACACCCTTTGCACTCATTTTAACCAAAAATGGAAAATTAGAATACTGGAGAATAGTTAAGAGGATTATCAGAATCAAGTATAAGGAATAGCATAAAGAATGAGCACATGGTGAGAGTTTAAGTCTCTTGAATTTTTTCCCTACATCTTTTGTGGTACACTTAGTGCTTTTATACCAATATAGAAACAGAACTTAGTTGGGCCACAATCCCCCTATAAAGCAGGTAAATATTATCCCAAATGTACATTACGGAAAATGAAACTGAGAGGTTAACCAGCCAAATCAAAGTCACATAATAAGTCCTTGTTAGCATATCATGTCAATCAGCATGAGGATGAGAACATCTTGGTCCTCTGACTACTAGGCCCAGGCTCAGACCACAAGCAGGCCGTACTGTCTCAGAATCAAGTCATTTTACCTGTGTTTCAGTCTCCCCATCTGTAGAATGATATATATAAATAAGTAAAATCTGAAAATACACCAAGTATCTTCAATTGTTGATAGGAGATTATTATACTGTTATTCTTCTAATTTACCTAACTGGGAAATTGGACTCAAAGATTTAGTGAGCTGGCAAGAATTTTCTGGGGTCTAGAGGATTAGACAAAACTGGGTTCTAATTAATAAAATTGGATAATTCTATTTAGCTACTTCATGATGAATGGTCTGCTCCTATAAGATGCTGAAGCCCCCCTTTATCTCCATTGAAGCAAATACAATGCAGATGTGCCTTTCAGTGTTAATTCATCCCTTTGTGTTTGCTGTTAGCGTGATGCATTTTTTTCCCCAGTGAGTTTGCGATAATCATTATCCCGATCCTATACCTTAAGAAAACCTTGCTTTGCAATGAAGATGCTCTGCAGATTTCAACATATAAAAGAGGGAAATTAATTGGAAGAGACCAAAGAAGCAGAACTCTTGTCAAATGTGTCTGAATTGATAGAAGTTGTGAACTACAGCTGCTAATCCAATGAACCAGATGGTATCAATTGTCAAACCAGGTGCAGGAAATAGGGTTGTTAGCCCTCCTGCAAATCAATTAGACCAGCATGAAAAATCTATAAATGAAGTTTCCACCAAGCAAATAGAACATACCAAAAAACTGTCTAATTCAGATGGTTTATGAATGATTGATTCTTTTGCAAGTGGCAGCTGCTTTTAAATCTCTATTTTTGTGGTGAATAAATGCACAAATTTGTTAACATATCATTGGAAAATAGAGGATCAAATGCTTTGCTTTTTTCCCTCATCTTAGAGCTACATTACACTGAGGTATGTGAGTTCCAGGAATGTACTGCCAGACCAATACCTGGTATTCATGAGTCTCCTTTACTCCCCACAAAACGTCTTACCTAGAGTGGGGGAAAGGGGGGAATGGATTTATTTCACTTACAAGTATTATCCCCCAAAAATGTGCTTCCATAAGTTACATAGTAATATTAGCTAATGAGTTTTGGCTGATACCTTTATATTGCTTTTCTGGTACTATGCTCTGTCATTTTCCACAATTATTTGAATGCCTAGGAACAGTACCCATTGGTTTAGTGGTATTGTATGGAGGGCTGCTATATCAGGTATTCTGGCCATTTACCTGTGATCTCTAGTGTGCTTCTGAGGGAGTGTGAACTGATGTACTGGGTTTGATCAATATACCATGTAGTAAGTAGCCAGTTTCAGATGCTTCAGAAGAAACTCCAAGGATCCCTGTCCATAAGGGAAATTACTTCTTGAACTCCCTCAGTAACTAAATGTGTTATGTCTTGAACCATGAATGTTGATATCCCTTATTTAATTTTATCCTGTCTACTGTAACTGTTGTTCTCATTGTCCATATAAGTACCTTTATATATACACACACATATACACCCTCTTGCTATGCGGTATAGGGCATTGCTAATAACAGAACTATTATATTGTGCTTCAGGTGCAATCTGTATTTAAAGTACTTTTAAATGTTTTCTGTTTCAGTTGCAGAGTTGGGACTTAAGTGATTCATAAATCATCTGAGACTGTTTCTCTCAGGCACTTTCTAAATTCAGTAAGGTTTCGATAAATGTAAATCCTCTGCTACAAAAATGAATGGTACAGCAGCCTGAGTCAAGGCAGAGGACTTCTGTTAAACATGTCTCCTGTAATTAAAAAATAGGAAGAATTAGGAAGGTGCAGCAATCAATTGGTGTCCTGGTTACTTTGGTGGAAGAAAAAATACTGTTTAAAATACTGGGGGATATGGTGGGGAGAGAGACAAGGTGGGCCTGGTGAAGAAAAAAAATGCAGATTCAGGTAAACTGCACCATGACATGAATTCATGTCAAATACACCAAGTCTTCAGTTCACAAAACAAGTTAAGTAAAAATAATATTTTGTTTTGACTTTTTCAATGAAGTATTTCAAACTTTTTATTCAAAATTATTGTTTCAAGTGTAAAAATTCAGAAAAAAAAACATTTTGTTCAACCTCAAATTAAGGGTTTTTAAAAACTCCCCCCACCCATTTGTAAAAAAACAAACAAATAAAACCCAAACCACCACTTTTTCATTTCAGCTCAACTAGAAGATTTTTGTTCTTTTAGGGAGTGAGAAGAAGAGGAGATTCTTGGGTTCAGCCAGCAACTCAAAATCAATTATTCACACAGCTTCACCCCAGTGCTCAGACCTGCACAAAGTTATTTTGCAAGCCCCTTGTTGTGCAGTCTGATTCTAGGGTGTGATGTGATCTTGCCATGCTGAGTACTTGAGTCCCCGGCTAAGTGGGCTGACAAGTCTGCTCCCCATATTGCTGGGCTGGTCTTGGCATCCCAGCTGTTTCCCACTTCTCTCTAAGGACCCCTCTCTACTTTTTCTCCGACAGCACAAAGTAAAACTGCAGTCACTTCCTTCCAGCCCCCATCTGTCAGACCCAGAGCCAGCCAGCTAATCTTCAGACAATATGCTGTCTGTTGTGGAATGACTTCCCTCCCTTCCAGTGGGAGTCAGGTCACCAGTCACCCATCACTGCTCTCAAGCAACACTTCTCTCCAGTGGGGAGCAATGAGCAACCCCATCCCTTGTTGCGGTCCCACCCCACAGTGGGAGACAAGCTAGCAGCAAGAAGCCAGCACCATTCCCACTGCCAGCCAATAAGAACTTCTGGGGGAATATCTACACAGCTCCAGAAGAAACAGCCCTTACTGTACTGTGACCCTAAACTGTATAGTCCTTGCTCCCTCCGGGGATCATCTCAAGCAGCTAAATAAAGTTAAGATTACAACTTGTCTTCTCTACATTAGGATTTTGCAATATGTTAGCTACCATACTGTACAAACACACCTTCTCTTTATCTAGTGCAGATAAGGCTAGAGAATAAGCAAACCAATCCAGCTGCCACACAAATTAATGTTTTTCTGCCACAGCTGTTGCTGTTATAACTGAGGCAGGGCTGAAGAAATGAAGCAAGTAACTAGATGGAAAAAATATGTATGGCTATTACTGGCTAGAAAAAAAAAATGACAGCAATAGAATGCTATATTGGAGAACGTTTGAATGATTAACATGAATCTAGTGACAAACAGAGCATGACATCAATTACCAACACCTGTGTGCTTCAAAAAGCCAGTTTCACATCCCATACCAAACAGTGTTAACACCAGCCTTGAGAATCTGTGCTAGAGCTTTTTATTCAATAACAACTAGATTTTCTGGAAAGTAATATCACAAAGAAAACAGAAACAACACTAACCAACACTACCTCACCAGGCCCACCTTGTCTCTCTCCCCACCCTATCCCCCAGTATTTTAAACAGTATTTTCAAAATCTTTTGTAGAAACCAGTAGGTCATTTACAAAATAAAAACAACAACAACACACACACACACACACAGAACTAGTTATCCCTGCGAACCAAGTTGCTTCTTTTGAGTACTAAAGAAAACTAATTTCTGAATGAAATGGAAGTAAAAAAGCAGTAGAAATACGTACATACAGGAGAAACTGCAATCGTAAGCATTGCAGTCAATGAACCAGTCCATACTGCCTCCTATCATGTGACAGAAGTGAAAAAACAAAGTTTCAATTTCACATTAGCATGCCTTTTTCCCCATATCTTTTATTATAGCAAACCTTTAACAACATAACTGCAATGTAGACATCTGATTGGATTGTTGAGAACAAGGGACCAAATCTTCAGCTAGTGTAAATCAGTGTAGCTCCATTCAAGTCAGTGGTACTACAGGTATATTGATTTACACTAGCTGGATATATGGCCCAAAGAATCAAATATTTAAAGAAACATGCTATTTATTTTGCATTAATCAATCATTCTCTTGGGGAAAGTAGATATTTACAAAGAGATCAACAATATCTAAAGTGAAGCTTCCTACTAAGTATCTATTTCCCAGTGAAGAGTGCATATAAGTTCCATTAGCATTAATTTGAGATAAGCATATTTAGAGACGGAAGAACAAACACCTTAATAATTGCTTGAGAAAAATTACACATTTCTAGAAGGTTACTGGACCTACTAATTGCCAAAATAAATCTGGTTCTGACATTCAGGGCCTGAATTAATTAAGCAGCAAAGGATATATCCCATCAGGATTGTTAACAGAAAATTTAATAAAGTTAAAGTGAAAATTAAGGTTCTTAGGCTATTTACTGTTATCCTAATGTCTTCTAGATAAAAGAGGCAGTGATTATAAGAACATTGAAAAGGATAGAAATGATAACAAATGACACAGAGAGCTGATACAGGGAAACTGTTAAGCTGACTCCTTGGTTTCATAGGGAGACTTTCATGGGAACTCCTATTAAAGAGACCATTAAAAGAAAAAAAGGAAACTAATTCTCTTGAGAATTAGTAACAATCACTTGTCAAATCATCATTAAATCACGCATGATTTCTTTCATTCTCACTCTAGCTGTACAAATCCAAAAAGAAAAACTGTAATATATAATATAAAAAATATAAATCAAATTAATAAAATTGAACCCTCCCTGTAGCTAAAATAGTGTCACTTTGCAGTTCTGCTACAAATCATTGATTTTTTTGAAGCATTTTATGCCATCTTTCTGCTGAGTTTCTCATTTCTGAGCTGATGAAGTGTGAATGAAAACAGCACTGCTCCACTGAATCATGGTGAGTTTATCCTCCATGTACTCAACAAACTCTCTCATTTGAAAATAATTACTAGCCTCCTTCAAATTAGTTGAAATCAGTGACCTTGGCAATGGATTGGTGTTACAGCTGGTTGATCCAGCTTTTCTTGTTAGCTGGACATGGGAGAGAACTATATCAAATAGACTGTGTTTTAATCTAAAACAGGCACTAAATATTTTTTCTTAAAAAGGAACATCTTCTACACCAATATCGCACCTCCCTCTGAATTTCTGCATGAGTTGGTCTCAAAATGTTTTTGTGTAAAATATTGTATGCCTTTTGTGAATGCGTTTGTTTTAATGTAACTTTTATATTGAAGTCATGATGATACAACGTATACAAATCAGACCGATACTACACATTTTCAAGACACATTCATCTTCTGTATTAATCTTGAATTTCTTTTCCCCCCCTTTAGCCTTAACACCCTGTTCTTGATTTGTCAAATGCAGCTTAAAAATAAATAAAAAATCAGAATACCAAATAAGAATGGCCATATTGGGTCAGACCAATGGTCCATTTAGCCCAGTATCCTGTCTCCAAACAGTGGAGAATGTCAGGTGATTAAGAACAGTGCAATTATTACATGATTCATCCCTGTTGTCCAGTCCCTGTTTCTGGCAGACAAGCTTAGGGACATCCAGAGGATAGGAATGAATCCCTGACCATCTTGGCTGATGCCCATTGATGGACCTATCCTCCATGAATGTAGGTAATTCTTTTTTGAACCCAGTTATAGTTATTGCCTTCACAATATCTCCTGGCAATGAGTTCCACAGGTTGACTGTGCGTTGTGTGAAGTAGTACTTTCCTTTGTATTAAACCTGCTACCTATTAATTTCATTAGGTGACTCATGGTTCTTGTGTTCTATGCAGGGGTAAATCTTCCTTTCACACTTTCTCCACAACAGTCATGCTTTTATAGACCTCTATCATATCCCCCCCCCATAGCTGTCCCTTTTCCAAGATGAAGAGTTCCAGTCTTTTTAGTCTCTCCTCATATGGAAGATGTTCCATGCCTCTACCCATTGTAGTTGCCTCTCTCTCTACTTTTCCCATTTCTAATATATCTTTTTTGAGATGGGGCAAGCAGATCTGCATGCAGAATTCAAGGTGTGGGCATACCATGGATTTATATAGTGACATTGCATATTTAATATCTGATTAGATGTCCCATTCCTAACATTGTTAACTTTTTTGACTGCCACTGCACATTGAGCAGATGTTTTCAGAGAACTATCCAAAATGACCCCAAAATCTCTTTAATGAGTGGTAACAGCTAATTTAAACCCCATCATTTTGTATGTGTAGTTGACATTACGTTTTACAGTGTGCATTTATCAACATTGAATTTCATCTGTCATTTTGTTGTGGTATCGTGCAAACTGTGCCACCTCACTGTTCACCCCTTATTTCTAGATCATTTATGATAAAGCACAGGACTCATTTATGTTGTTATAACTGGCGCAAATAATTCAGTGAATAATGTACTCATTTTTTCACTTGAGGATTGTCTATAAGCAGATTGTGACTTCCTAGAACTTATTCCCTAATCAAATTTGATTAATTTTGGGCACATTTGTAGATTATTGTGAACAGTTCACTGTATATTTATTGCTTGATATTTAACATTCAGGCTGTATTGGGTAATGTGATTGGTCACAGCAGTCACATGGCATTAGTTCTGACCTCTGACTCCTTTTAAGAAGGAGGGCTTTACAAACCTGAGATATTAAACCTTTTCCTTTCTAGGGGGAAAAAAAATTGGTAAACACAAACTTTCGGTTTTAAAAGAAACTCCTCTCCTCCCAAAACTGGTTTGATCAGAAATGATTTTTAACCTGCCAGTGAACTGAAAAATCTTATGCTCATTACTCTAATTCTGAGCTTCATATGTGATCACAGTGATGAAGTTGGGCCAGATCCTTGTCTGGTTTGTTGTGTTATCCCTGTTCTAGTGCTCTAGTGATAAGTTGTGTGACTTCTGTTCTACATCATCATGTAGCATAGCATCCTATAGAAAATCCACAAAGTGCATTGTGCATACTGGTCTGAACCATAGTCACTGTGTCAATAACTGAAGCAAAATGTGTGTGATCAGTGAAAGGCAAGGTAAGATCTTTGATTAGCTTTTCTAATTGCTTCTGGGACATGTTTTAGGAGCTCAGACTGATTTTGTGACTAATGTCCCATCCCATGTAAAACAAAACACTTCCACTGTGAATAACTGAGTGTGCAAGCTTCACAGTTGATTTCCACAAGCTGTTATGCCAGTAAAATCTGTTGTATGAATGCTGAGGGAAAATTAACACAAAAGGAGACTAGATGAGGACAAATGAAATCCATATAAACTCAAGGGAGTATTTATAGTCAAAATGTTTGGTGATGTTGACTCAACTATGTTTATGAAGGAACTCAAGAAAAGTTTAAAAGAGTTGGATGCTAATGCTGCTAAACTGGCTAAATCCCACCTCAGGTAATTACGTTGTGCTTGCCTAATTCCCCCATGCAGTTTTAATTGGATTCAGCATTCTTCTCCTTGTTCTGAGCCATTATATAATGTGACATGGCTAAAGAGATGCTACATTCTAATTCCCCCCCCCCCCGTCCCCCGAGATGTACAATAGTAGTGAGTGAAGTGATTCCTTCTGATAGAGCTTACAATGATTGTAAAGCACTTTCAGATACTACAGGAAGACCAGTATTATGTAAACATGTCAAGACACAGCTTGAGGCTAATTTAGTAGGCCAACATATGGTCAGCCTAGTTTTGTGGTCCCCAAACTTTTTACCTTATGCCCCCTTCCCTGTCCATGCCCTCCTCCCCCAAGAGCTGGGGTCAGGGTGCAGAGGCTAGGGCCACAGCTGGGCATGGGGGCAGCAGGTGGAGTCCTGGGGGCTGCAGCAGAGATGCACAGCCCTCCCTCCCCATTCCCCGTGGGGGCTGGCCAGGGCCCCAGCCATGCCCTCCTGCACATTCCTCCATAGGGGGATGTGCCTAGCTCCTGCTACTACAACAAAGCACTTAAGCACATGCATAGTCTTAGTGAATGCTTAAATGCTTTACTGGCAAACAAGGGGAAGTAGAGGAGATCCCCAATGGTTTGAGGAAAGAAGAGGTAGGATGGTGAGAAAGTCATGTAATTGAACATTACTTACTGAACTAGCCCCTCATCTGAAGCAGAACACAAAAGCCCTTCTTTTGAGAGGTCACAAGATTCACTTCAGTTTTAGTGCTACACCACTACTGCCACCGTTTTTGTTATTGTTTTTTTTGGGGGGGGGGCGAAGGAGGAGAAGAGAGAGAGTCACACACACACACACACACACACATTTTCACTAGAACAGTTGTATGTTCTCAAGGTGTGTGTGTGTGTGTGGGGGGGGGAGATATCACTAACCCTCACTTTGATTGCTATTCTTGGGGGTGGGGGAGAGAAGAGAAATCATTATTAATCCACAAATATTAAAGATGACAATAGTTTTAGATTACACAATTATCTTTACTGAAATTTAGGACAATTACTATTCTGTTACTTCACACATAAAATGCTTAGAGAATAGTGTGGTTCACATGCTGGTTTTGTCTGGTTATTTTATAAAACAATGTTCAGTCTAACTAAATAAGTCTCTGCTTTTCTTTCAGTGTCAGGGAAGAAAAGAGTCAAAGACAATGATACCTCCTTGGCCATAAAGTCATACCAATCAACTTCCAGGGCTGATTGCACTGACTCTGGAATACAACTTTATAACCTCTATTTTGTTTTAAATATTCCATATTTTATTAGAAATATTTAAGTATTATTGTGATTCTTTGCCTTGCATGGTAGTGGTAGGAGTCTTTCATTCTGAATGGAGGGTGAAGATACTGCAGATTATAATGTTGGGAACAAGTTAGTTAAAAGGCAAGCAACCAACACAACTGTCTTCTCAAAGAGCAGGTCATCCCCTCCTTGTTAATGGATATGAAGCTATTCTTTTTCCAAGGGTAGTTGAAGGAGAGGTGATTTGTAGCAGATGGTGTTTCACAACCAGGAAAGCTAAGCTCAGAGCTTCTTCATCACACCTTTTCTTCTCCTTCTCTCAGATTTCTAAAAAATATTCTTCTTGAAACTGATTTATAAACATTAAATTATTCATTTTTTTCAACTTTTCTTTAAAGATCTATAGTTGGGAAATGGTTTGGTTCTTTGTAACCTCATGTTTCCATTTAAGAGTGAAAATATTTCCTTTACATATGATTGCAAAAAGAGCTTATGCTTAAAATGTTCATTTGTAAAGGTTTTTTAGCTAAAGGGAAGCACCTGATATAATAGCTTCCTGATATGATTAGTGAGGTTTCTTATGTCCCAATATAGATCAAGTTGCCATGCTGTAAATTACAAAAAATAAGCCATTTGAATATAAAATATTTACAGTAATTGAGGAATTAAATAGGTTTCTGGAAATGCTTAATAAACCTCAGGATACATTTTTAAAGGGTATTGGACCATCTAAAGATGCATATAGGATCCCCCAGGTGCTTAGACAGCTCTGCAGTTTTATGCAGCCAAAATACCGTGTTTTTTTTTTTTAAATCTAGCCTTCATTAGCAAACTCAGAAAGATAAAAAAAATCCTCTCCAAGCATAGTTAAGAGGAAAAGTTATTACCTTCTTTGATGACCATTTCAGTTTGATGACTAAGAAGCATTTAAGTTGAAAGGACTAATGTAAAAGCAAAGAGACAAGGTAGGAGGGTAATATCTTTTATTGACCAACTTCTGTTGGTGGAAGGTCTATAGCATTGGACAATTCAAAAGGTTATTCTTCAGGTCTGGGGAAGGAATCAGGTCGTATCTGCACTACATAGTTTTGTTGACAAAGCAGTGGTGGAGTACACACAACAATGCTCTTCCCACCGATTTAACTCTCCTGCTATGCTGACCTAAAGCCACCTTGATGAGCAGCATAGAATTTTTGTGACAAAGTTAGAGTGAGGAAGTGTCAGTGTAGACACTGCTTGCTTATGTTGCCCTAAGTGGCCTCCAGCAGGTGTTCTACAATGCCCATCATGACCGCTCTGGTAAGCTGTTTCTACTCTGTTGCCCTGCAGCCAGGTACACAGGCACATGCCCCTCCCCCCCAGGAATTTTTAAAATTCAACTTCTTGTGAACTGTCCATGCTCAGCAAACATCACATCTTTCCAGCTAACTTTCCACAGCAAACAGGTTCCTGCAAGGAGTACACTGGAGTTGATGGATCTGTGGGGAGAGGAGGCTTTGTATTCACAGCTTCGAACCAGCCATAGGAACTTTGCATGTGGCATGGATGAGAAGAGGCACAAAAAAGGGATGCACAGCATTGCTGTGCTAAAATAAAGGAGCTGAGGCGGGGACACCAGAAGGCAAGGGAGGCCAGCCACCACTCTGGTGTGGCACCAAAAATATGCCGCTTCTACAAAGGAGCTGCATGTCATCCTCAGCTGTGACCCCACTTCCTCCTCAGAGCCCCATGGATACTTCATGGGGGGACTAGAGGCCGTGGCCAGCAGAGTCAACCCCAAGAATGAAGTCATGGACAAGGAAGTAGAGTTGGAGGAGAACGTCGGACAGGCAACAGTCCCATCAGATGGTGTGGCAAGCCAGTATCTCTTTGACTCTGGAGAGGTCAAGCCAGTTCCAGCAGTCCAGCTCTGGCATGCCTGAAGCAGAAGGGAGCTCCAGTAAATACTTATTTTTCTCTGATAGTGCATAGTTATAAGAGGTAGGTGTCCTTTATTTTATTAAATGGTTCATATGGAAAGATGGGATCAAAATTAATGACAGTAGCTACTGTTTGCATCTGCTTCTCATTCCCCTATACAGCTGTTTAGTGGGGGCCTTGTGGAAAAAGTTTGTTAATGCACACTGAGATCTCCTGGGAATCCTTGAGATCTCCAGGAAATTTTCCTGCAGATATTCTGCAATCCTCTGCCAAAAATTCCTTGACAGAGCTGCCTTGTTTCTTCCCCCACTGTAGGAAGAACTTTGCCGTGCCAATTGGCAATTACTTCTGCAGAACCCAAAGCAGCATGCAAGAGAGCCACATACAGGCCCAGTCTGAAGCTGCACGCATGCAGGAGATGCACCCTTGCATCTTTGATTACCCTCAGTAGTGTGATTTCAGCTTCAATTGCCTCCGCCTGTGGAAAACAGCACCAGTATTCAGAATAGTGTCCCCAGGCACTTCTATTGATCCCCTTCTGAAACCACCCAGGCCTTTTATCCAGTCTTGCACCCCACCTATCCCCCTACCCCCACTACTCTTCAGGCCAAACTCACCATGGTTAGTGCTCTGGTCATACTATATGCTTGGCAAGGGAAAATGAGAAAGAGGTGCATGTAACTTATTATTCAATAATGAGAGTGCATACAGGATACTGTGTCCTGTTTCTTTTGCTTCTGCAGATGTGCCCTTGAAGGCCAGCTCCTATATACTGGCAGAGTGCCTCCATCAGATAAGTTGGTGAACAACATCATCTTGTTTTGGGAATTGCTGCAATACTCAGATTAGGCTGATAGCGAGCAGAGCATGTGAAGAGAGACAACAAACAAAGAATGACAAATGGATAGCCAGGAGACGAGACATGGTCAGGAGCAGATAATAAAGCTCATGGAGGACCAAACAGAAATTCTGAGGTCCCTGATTATGCTGCAGGCAGAACACATGTGTGGTTGACTTCCCATACAGTCTATACAGAAGTGAATTCTTTGCCTTCCCCAAAGTCCCACACACACATTCTTCACACATTCCCAGCCTGTTGCAGTACCCCTTGTACTCCACCCTAGGGAGATTTTCCATAGTGACAAGAGGATTTACAGGTCCCTTGTAAGAAATGTTAATTGCTGTTTAACAAAAATTGAGTCTTACAAAGACAGTGATTATTTATTTGTGACCTACCCAGAAATTCAAACAGTGGCAATTGCCACATTTGAAGACTACAATTAACGCTCCGGCCGGAATCATTACAGGGGTCATTGAAGGTGGCAAGTAAATCATGCATGGCTCAATTCCTTACAGAAAGGCACATTATTGGGGCTCATTGTCAAAATGCTCCTTCAAAGCCCCTGTTTCAAATAGGCCCCCTGCTGTCTGGCTGCTCAAAATCAACTGATCCACCTCAATGCTCCAGCCCTGGGGAAACTTTTCACAAACGTTATGCAGAGCACAGCAGGCTGCTATGACCATGGGAATATTTTCCCCATTCAGGTCGAACCTGCTGAAGATCCAGTGCCAGCAATCCTTCAATCTGTCAAATGTACATTCTATGGTCATTTTGCACCTGTTGAAGTGCTGCTAGCTGCTGTTAAGGTTTCTGGTGAATGGCTTCATGAGCCATGAGAGTAAGGGGTAGGCTGGGTCTTTCAGGATCACTATGGGCATTTCCACACCCCCTATTGGAATCTTGTGATCTGGAGGGAAAGTCCCTGCTTGCAGATTTTGTACAGATCAGGATTCCAGGAGTGATCCATAATCACTTTGCGTTGATGTCAGTGAAATGGCCCCAGTTATCCACCAGGGACTGCAATACCCTAGAGAAGTAGCCTTTTCTGTTGATGGATTCAGTCCAAGATTGTCTGGGGCCAAAACTGGGATATGTGTTCCATCACTCTTCTGCAACTAGGGAATCCCATTGCCACAAAGCCATCCACTATTCCCTGCACATGGCCTAGAGTCTCAGTCCTTTGTAGCAGGAGGCAATTAATGGCCTTGCACGCTTGCATGACTACACTGCCCATTGTGGACTTCCCAACTCCAAACTGATTGGCATCTGACCAGTAATAGCCTGGAGTTGTCAGCTTCCACAGAGCAACCACTACTAGCTTTCCCACCATTATGACGTCTCTCATTTTGGTGTCCTTGCACTGCAAGGTGGTGGTGAGCTCTGCACAGTTCAAGAAAAGTGGCGTTGCACATATGAAAAAGTTCTGTAGCCACTGGTCATCATCCCACACCTGCATCACAATCCCATATCACCACTTTGGATGCTTGTTTCCAGATCCCAATAGTGACAGTCCACCATGTGCAGCTTCTCTGTTAATGCCAACATCTTGAATGGTTTCTTTTCATGGCACACAACAGGGCAGGCAGCACAGATTCCTGTTCAGATTCATAGCTCATGAAATACTGCAGGATCAGCCACGTTATGTTCATAATGCTTACCACAAGACTGGAGAGCAATACAGGATCCATGCTTTCAGGCAGAGACGGCAAACACAAAATTTACAGGTGCAGTTGAAAAACAGCACAAATTGCAGTCAGAAGACCTTGCAGTTTTCTCCATCCCATAATTCCATCAATGGGGCACCGATCCCTGCCCCATGATGCACTAGGATCCATTCCCAGGACTCCTAGTGAGAGAAGATGGTGGGATAGCTGCCTGCGGTGCACTGCTCTCCATCGGTGCTAGAGCACCAATCATGGATGCACTCCACTGACACAAGGAGAGTCATGTGAACATGCACAAGTGATGAATTACAGCGGTTTATAATCATTGATATAACCTAAGTCAACTTAACTCAGTAGTGTAGACATGGCCTCAGTGTCTGATCTAAATACAAGTTGGGACAGATTGTTAAGCAGAAGAGGTAACACCTGTTGAGTCAGTCACTTGAAGTGGGCAATTAGGAGTTAGACTGTTATGCATAAAGGGTTTGAAATGGGCAGTTAAGCATAGTAGGCAGTGTGGTGTGTTACCAATTGTTGTTCTGAACCATAAAACTAGTGTCCCTGTTAAGTCTGTTTGGTGTCTAGCAAGGTGAGAGCATGTCTACACTACAAACTTTTGCCATCCCAAGTTATGTCAGCATAAAGCCGCTGCAGTTAGTGTATCCTTGTGTGATTGCATACTTGGCTCCTTGCATTGGCTCTGCAGGTACTCACCAGGAGTGCTTGTTTCAATACACAGCATGGTGCACCATGGGCAGGTAGCCCATTGTGCTTAGATGCCAGACTCCATGAGACATTCAGATCCCAACTGAAGATGGCTACTTCCCTCCAGTATGGACTTAAGCAACTAATTACCAGTGAGAGGTAATTTACCCTTTCCTCAGCATTTGCTATTGGCTAGTTTAGGTGGGGAGCCATCTAGCATGCTGGTTTTTGTTGATCTCATTCTTAGGTGTCAATCTCTGTCTACCCCCATTCACTGTACAGGGAGCCTGGATTCCTAACTCTGGCTTTGTGGATTCCAGTGATTTTCTAGGTACTTATTTCCAAACTCAGTGTGTTCCCTCTCCCCATAAACTCCAGTTCACAGTCATTGTCCAGACAGTCCCAGTTCCCACCCAAAAAACCTCCCTCCCCCACCACTCCAGCTCTTCACCAGATCTGACTCCACTCTTTCACCACCTTACATGCTTCCAGATTGGCTGAGGAATTGGAGGGAGGAAGGAATGAATGGGACTGAGAACCAGTCTGTTTCCTCACAATTTACCAGTTCCCCACTTATGTCCTCCATCTCCTTGCCCAGCATGTTGCAGTCCATCTCCCAGACTCTCAGACAGTCTCTTTGCCCAGCCATTATCAGGTTACTGTAGAAATTACAGACAATTAACACAGCAAGGTTGGGGTGAATTCAAGATTGACTTTATTTCTTGTTTACAATCTTGCATTTATCCCAACCATGCTGTCCTAGGTCTTATCTCTACATGCTGTCAGAGTAGGATCCAAAAGATCACTAAACACCCTTGCCAAAAGGGAAAAGGAACACAGAGAGGCAAACGCTCCAGCCCAGACAGGACCAGGGCCAGAGAAGTTTCTGGAGGCTCAAGGCAGAATCTGAAACTGAAGTCAGCCACACTTTCAAAAAGCTTGACACCATCTTCCTGGTCCATTAGCTCCTACACCCACCTAGGGTGACCAGATGTCCCGATTTTATAGGGACAATCCCAATTTTTGGGTCTTTTTCTTATATAGGTGCCTATTACCCCCCACCCCCTGTCCCGATTTTTCACACTTGCTGTCTGGTCACCCTACACCCACCCACTTCCAGAAGACTCATCCCTTAAAATGAACCCCCTCTACCATCTCCTTTCAGGAGCCTCTGGTGCCCCCACTCCCTCTCCGTATCACACTCCTCCCTGCTAGCTAGCTAGCTATGCCCCTGGGTGATGGGTCCATCCTACTTCCCAGCCAGTACCTGCCTCTGAAAAGAGCTACTGAAGTTTTGGCAGCCAGCAGGCAAGGGCCCAGGCCAAACATGAGTAGCATTGTAACCCTGTGTGCAAGCCTGCAATGTCACTCATTCAAATTTGGCCCAACTGCCCTGCTGTCACGACAAAGGGGCTGCCAGGCCAAACCTTGGTCACATTGTCCCCACAAACCAGGTCACAATGACACTCACTCAAATTTGGCTTGGCCTTGCCCCCATTATATTGTTCCATGGTTACTGGACTCTCTCCACTCCTCCCCCTCCCACCCGCCCCCTGCTGGCCCTGGCCTGAACAGCCAAAAAACTGCACAGAACTAGGAACACCGAGAGCCCAGAAAGAACCACTATGGAGAGTCCCCAGGCTGCAACAAGGAGGGAGGATAGGAAAGTAAGGGACACAGAAACTAAGGCTAGGCCCGCTGCAACACTGGTTAGCTTCTGTAAAGGTCACTCTGGATAATCAGATACCAGAGATGCCATCAGGGTCCAGGTTTAGATCAGCAGTCAGAGGAGAAACAAGTTAATATCAATATATATATAAAAAAGCAGCCTCTTCTCCTATTTTGGCAGCTCTAAGCATTCACAAAAAAAACACAGTTCCCAGACATGTCATGGCCTGCAGGAGTCCCAAGCTACAATTGCAGGCACCTATTTGAAAAGAAATAAGGACTGCTTTCAAGTTACCATATTAAATTTGCAGTCCTAAATGTTATCATCTGTGTATTTTCACATACTTCATCACCACTCTACATATAGCAAATGCACTATCCACAATGACATCATCAGTTCAAACTAATAATATAACTTTCTCAAAAATAGTGTAGGTCCCTTTTTACTTTAGTTTTACTAAAAAAGAAAAAAAATCAGACTCTGAACCACTTATTACCACTGGAGAGCTGTTACTCACATGAGTAACCCTATCAACTTCAATACAACTATATTAATGTGATTAACTGCTTACAACTGAAAATAAGGTGTTCACAATATGGCCTAAAGTAGAGAGAGAAATCAAAACAACATACATGCACAATCTTTCTTGTTACCTCAACTCAAAAGTTAAACTGATGGTTCAACACCAATGTATATCCTTGACCATAGGTTATGTCATTTATGGAAGCAGCTGATAATGGGTAATTAGTGGAGATGTAACATGGTAAAACACTGTTCAGTGCAAGAATGTGACTGCAGAAATGTGGGTATTTATCACAGATGGCTATGGTTGGGGATGTGGCTAGCAGCCCACAAAGCAGTTTTATCTGTGGATAAATGAAGAAAAATGCTTGCACCAAATTTTTCTTGTGTGACCCATGAGATAAGTTTTCAATGTGTTATGCAGCATTTTAGACAGCTGATTCCTACCAATTTAAAATTATGTAGCTAAAGCCCTGTTTAATTCCTGAAAAATGTATGTCTCACACCTATCTTTCAGTAAAGTTTTTTTTAAATTTGAAAATGGAACAGCTTGCAATTTAGTTTCTGGCTTATTACACAGTTAAAAGCCCTTCTTACTCATCCTTGCATTAAATAATTACTACATATAGTAATTATACATCTAGTAATCTGCCATAGGAAGAAAACGTGCCAGGATCTAGCATACATGAATTCTCTTTTTTTGTTGATGAATGACTAGATTGTGGGTGTTCGGATGCTACTACTTTCTGTGGCAAACAACTTTTTTCACTTGTACTTTGTCATCGCTACCTCCCTTCATCTGCCCACTCCCACTGTTCTCATTTAGGCAGTTCTCCCCCCCAGCCCCCAGTCACATGTTAGGACTGTAAACTTTTTTAGGTAGGGGATGTCTTTTTGTTGCAACTATGTAAAGTGCCTAGCAAAATAGAGTTCTGATTCCTGATGGGGGCCTCTAGGTTCAGAAGAACACCATTTGTATTTGTATCTCCATGAAGATTGAGAATTTTGCAGTACGGCTTCAAGAAACACAGTTTCACTATTTTTGTTTCTCAGAGTTTGGCAGTGAACCAGTCCTTGTATTTTGCTTTGAGGTTCCAGTCTAATGAACTGAAATCCCCAAGACAGACATTGTGTCACCTCCCAGTCTCTAAATGGAGCTTGCTTTTTATAGTGATGGGGCACCTAACATCTTCCCTCAGGCACCTTATTCTACCCATTGACCCTTCCTCCATCTTCAGGTGGTCATTCCCTTTCCTAGTATGCTCTTCTAAGGAAGCAGGATATGGACAGTGGGCTATGTGGTGAAGTAGGAATGGAGAAATCCTCCCAGTTCCAATGACTTCCCAACATACAAGCATAAGGACAGAGTGATCCCAGAGTGTGCAGTAGTGAATGAACAATGGAAAGAAATGCCTTGCTAGGAATTATGGGGTGTCTGTCACCCTTGCTCATTGGGGGTAGGGGAAAAACAACTACAAACAACTTCAAAAGCCTCAACTTCAAGTGGTTTGAGTTCAATAAGAATTCTGCCCAGCTCTAATTTTTCTTCAGACTACAGAGCTTAAAGATGAGCAACCCTTCAGTGACCCCCTTGTTCACTCCCATAATGTGTGGAATATCAAAATGGTTGTACTCTGCATTTTCCAAATTTTGTCCCCAAAGCCTACATTTAAACCTCTTTGTTGCTGTCCAGGTGTTTGAGACCACATGGGAATGCAGGGGCTGGGGGAGGGGAGAGGGGAGAGAGGAAGGAAGGAAAAGGATAGTCCCACCAATTAACATGTCAGCTACCAAGCAGGTCATGAACTGCATGCCAAGTTCATCATTGGTGTAACTCCTTTGCAGTCAGGTCAATGGAGACATATTTAATGTCCATCATCCACCACCCATCAGAAAGTGAAAGTCTGCCAGTGCCACACACACACTGCATTGGAAAAGCCTCCTGACAAGTTGCTGCCATTGTTTATTTTTCCATAGATTGATTTATTGCCTCTGATAGGACAAGCATGTGCCATCATTTATCCAGATTCCACGTTTTCTGAATAGGTGCCCAACAACTCCTAAGTGAAAACCAAGCTGTATGAAAAGTGCAAAAATTCTTAGTCACGTCAGCCTGTCCATTATAACTTAGCATGCCTTACAAGACCTGCACATGCCAGACAGCCATTCCTGTCACCATCAGCTGAAACAGAAGGTATTAGCCCAGTGAAATTCTGTCCTGTTTATGCTTGAATTCTTCTTTGAGCCATATAAAGCGATTATTTCTAAGATGTTCTTGTTTTTTTTCCTAGACAAAGCCCAGGGAAATCACAGAAAGATAATTGAATATGGAAAAAGAGGAAAGTACATGGATGACTGAGTTTATTTTATGGAGAGTGAACTAAACTCTAGACAGCTGATGTTCAGTTGAAACATGCCCTATGTATTAGATTAGCTTCCTCCTGACTAAATCCTTGTTTATATCCATTTATATTTACTGCTTAGTTCTGCCTAATAATGATGGAGATTGCTACTGATTTTCAGAATCCCTCCATAACATTGAAATCATTGGGATTTAGGTGCCTAAATACCTTTTGAAGATCTGGGACCAACTGACTTGTCGTAAACATCTCCAAAACACATTGTCCGCATTAAGCCTTCAGCAAATTTCACTTTCTTTTAGTGAAGCCATAAGAAGACAGGACTATAAAAAGCACAAAGCAAGCAAGGCTTCACACACACAATTTTTCTCTGTCTTTTCATTCCTGATGTCCATAATCCTGACAGCCACAAAGATTAGTCAAACTTCTCTGGCAATGAGAATGATAAATACTTTCTATCCTAAAAACTAACACCTGAAATTGATTGCTTTGACACTGCAAGCCTTTGCCACTCAGGCCATTCCTCTGTTCCTGGTTCTTGCTGCTGCAAAGGCAGAAGTAGCACCACTTAACTGGCTTTGACTCTGTCTTGTTCCCTTTCTCAAGTTCTTACAGGCCTGAGAGTAGTCAAAGTGTTCCAGCAGAATAGTACTAAATATCAGATTGACACAATGTTTTATTTTGTTACCAGTAATGCATCTGACCAGTTAATGTAACACCACTGTCACTGTTGGGCGGAATCGAACCTAAGGACTCTGGAGATTAGTGCATGAGCCTTTACTGCATAAGCTAAAAGCCATATGGCCTTAGCTAAGGCTGTAGTAGAGCAAACTCATTAATCTCTCTCTCAGTGCCTCTAGAGAGGACAGAACACTACACCCAGCAGGAGTGTGGGTTACATTAAGTCAAGTTGTTTCCTCAGTTATGCATATGCAATACTGCTGAGGTCAGTGTATGTGTGGAATCAGTGAGGTTGCACTGGCCTAAATGAAGGTTGAAGCTAGTTCAAGGAGTCCTGAAGACTTATCACGCTGAATCAAGAAAACACGTGCTTTACCTCCTACTACTTTAGTGCTACCACTAGGTACAGACTACAGCCTTTTCTAAATGCCTATTTAAGTATTCATAGAGAACACATTGTTATCTTTATAGTATCTCTCAGAATATTGTGAATCACTGAATCCCATTATTAAAGCTATTTTCATGATATTTTCCTTTCCTGTTCTCTCTAATGCCACTTAGAGCAGTTGATGAGGCTGAATGATGACTGAAATAATAGGAATGAATAGGTATTGTATGTATAGGTAGACAAGGTCATCAGTGTTTAGCAAGTAGCAGTGGAAGGAAAGAATAAAGCATATAATCTAAAGTGAGAGTATCTTGAGGGGGGGAGGAAAGGAAATTAAAGCCATACAGACAACGGGAGAGGAGGGGAGCGTTGAGTTATTGGAGATGCAATTTTTGTTGGTCAGTCTGACTTCTAAAATGGACATTGCCTCAGCAGTAACAGTTTTGATTAATACTATTCCAGATATAGCTAATGGTAATTAATCCAAACAAGATTTTTTTTATCCACCTGGTCATGAGTTGTGACCAGATTGTAATTTTTATTAACTTGTTCTTATTAGAAATTTTTCTTTGAATGTTTTGTTCAGAAGTACTTCAGCCTATGGATTGTTCACAGACTGTTTGTTGTGACTAATTGTTTGAGTAGCCAGTATGCTCAATGTGTTGTTTGAGTTTTGTTTTTGGTGACTTAAGTTACATGATATTTTTTCTGGGCTGAAATCTATTTTCCCCATTTGTACAAACAATATTTGCTCTATGAATGTTCACAGAAGCCCGATTAAAGGGCTTCAAATAGTGCTAACAAAATTTTACCTAGTCAAAATTATATGAATATTGGGGGGAGGAGGCGGAAATCACTAAATTTGATCACTAAAAACTTACCAGAGTTAACCCATCAGCACAATGCACAAAATGCAGAACAATTAATAATGGTGAACGGAGCTCAGGGCAGTAGGATATTAAGCTATTGAACTATGTGTTAGAAATAAAAGAAAGGATAAAAAGTGTGTCTAAAAAATATCAACCAATACGCATTAGAACACAAACAAAAGAAAGACTTATGAACTGTCCAAAAAGCTACATGGTATGGGTATCAGGGAGAAATGATAAAGTGAAGGTGAAAAATCTTTGTTATTTGTGATTACATCAAATGTAAGGGGCCAAATTTAGAATCATAAGCTCCAATTCTCTAATAAAATATTTATTTTGTTTTGAGTACTTTACTTGAAAATGTAAGTGTCTGCTTGGCATTGCTTTTGATTGATTAACTTTCCAGGTATAAGTCAGCTGCTTTCACTTACACACTTCAATACAGACTCAGTCAAGTCATTATATATCTACCCTCTCCCTTCTCTAGTGCTTTTAAGCGCTGTAATAGAGAGCTACATTCAGTATGTGGGTGGTACAATAGAGAGGTTAAGCTCTGCGCTCCCTCCAGTTACAATAATAGAGTAAGTGTAATACAGTAGCAGGATACAGTAATAGAAACAATAATGCATCATGGTCTAGATCCTCAACTGGTAAAAACTGGGAACTTTAAGACCTGGGCTTTTATTTACCTAGTGACCCACTCATGAATGCAACATTCTGTATGAAACAGTGAAAGTATTGCCTGTGATTATCTGGAGGAAAGAAGAGAGGGGTCTATATCTTAGCTCATTCCTTTTGTTCAACGGGTATGGGATGGGAAGGCAACAGGCTGACATCAGCCGACCCAGGACCAGGATGCTGATGGCTGCCCCGCCGGGAAGGATGCCACCATGGGAGCCCCCCCGATGACCCAGGACCAGAATGCTGATCGCTTCCCCTCTGCTCCAGAGAAGGATGGTCCGGAAGGAACCACCTCCTCAACCCCAGACTCTGAAACTACTTACCACCCGGCTGTCCAGAGGAGGGCCGCTCGAAGGGAAATGCACTTCAGAGCCCAAGATCTCGATGCCGCATGCTGCCCTTCCGGGCAAAGAGACAATGTGGCCAGTGAGTCCAGCACCCCCCAAGAGCGACTTCATCTCCCCAAGCTTCTCTACCAGACCCAGAGGAATCACCTGGTGAGTCTGCAGGCACAACAGAGATCCGTTCCACGGAGGGTGAGGCAGGGGAAGAAGACCACATCTACCTCCAGTACCCGCTCCCTACAGGTCTCCTCCTCTGCCCTTTCTGTCTCCCTGTCCATGGAATCCAGACCCTCGCGGCCCTCAGCAAACACGTTCGTAAGACCTACAACAAACAGATTGCTTTCCAGTGTAGCCGCTGCGATCTCCCCTTCGAGATCCAAAAGAAATGTAAGTTTCATCAAGCCACATGCAGGGGACCCCCCACAACCACGAAAGTGAATCCCACTGACATCCTCCGGGTTCCAACCCTGACCCCCACCGATGATCTGGCTTCAGCACCCAGCCAGCATCCCCAGAGCCACAGCAGATAAGGGGGGACCAACCGCCAACTGAGGGAAGCGTAACTGCCGCCTCGAGAACTGACGATGCCACCAAAAGGACCAGTCCCATCTCCAGAATCCCCACACTGGACCCTGCTGTGAGGGGGACCACCGCCACCTCTCAGGTCAACAACCTCACCAGACGCCTCAGCGACCTCATAAAAACCATCCGGCACAACACGGACACGAGACGCTGCAGCGCTCCCCCACAGGTAACCTCATGCCGCCCTGCCGTAGGAGCAACTATCATTGTCCCCCAGGCTGCACGGTGAGATCCAGCCAACGGAGGAGCCTCCTGTAGCCCCCAAATCCCACAGCCAGACCCCGGCCCCGGGAGACCCAACACCTCCTCCAAGGTTACCCAAAGAGCCTCTGACCGCCAAAAACCCCATGCCCCACCGAGGACCCACCAGCCGGATGCCGCCCGCAGAAGAACCAGAAACATCCCCAGCGCTTCCAAACATGACTGTGCCCCAACAAAGCCCAGTACTGGTGCTTCCAGAACCCCACTCCCTCCTGGAAGATCCAGTGCTGCCTCGGAGACACCGAGAGCTGCCCTCTCCACCGCACCAGGACCCCCGCCTCAAGACCCACCTGAACACCGCTCCACGGTCCGAGGGACAACAAGGCCACAAACTGTCCCCTCAGCACCTGAACCTGCAAAGACAACGAAGCAGGAGGAGCGACGGCCATGAGCGAGGGTCGCCACGCCGTGGCAATCCGCCTGGATGGAGGAGCTGGCAAAGGCTGAGGACTTTGAGAACTTCAACACCCTGATGGATAGACTGACTGCAGAACGGTCTGTGGAAATTACGGCCAGAAGGAGGGAACCCCAGGAAGCCACACGGGCCACTCGCAGATTCCCTGCGCTGAGCCGTAACAACACCACCAGAGAAGGCAGGAGAGGAGACGTCGGTTGCCGCTACGATCCGGCGGCTGCATCCCATGTTCAGAAACTACACAGGATGAACCGAACGAAAGCCATGAGGGAGATCCTTGATGAAACCTCCTCCTACTGTGCCAATCAGCCCAAGAGGCTGTACTCCTACTTCAAGGATGTGTTTGATCACGAGGCCCAGACCAACTTGCGATGCCCAGAGTGCCTTTCTCCGCTATCCTGGATTGACCTCATGGAGGACTTGGAGCAAGATTTTTCCCCGCAGGAGGTTCAGGCGAGGCTGTTGAGGACCAAAAACACCGCCCCTGGAAAAGATGGCTTCCGCTACCCCGTGCTGAAGCAAGCAGTTCCATCACGTTCCCCACTCCTGGAAAAAGTCCATGACTGTGCTCATCCACAAAAAAGGTGACTGAGACGACCCCGGCAACTGGAGGCCCATCTCCCTCTGCTCCACTATCTACAAGCTGTATATCAGCTGCCTCGCGGCAAGGATCACAGACTAGTCAGTGTGCGGGGGCGCCGTCAGCTCAGTGCAGAAGGGTTTCATGTCCTGCGAGGGATGCTACGAGCACAACTTCCTCCTTCAGACGGCCATCCAGGAGGCCAGGAGGTCCAAGAGGCAGTGCGCAGTAGCATGGCTTGACCTGACCAACGCCTTTGGGTCCATACCCCACCATCACATCTTTGCCACCCTGGTAGAGTTTGGGATGCCAGAAACCCTCATCCAGATCCTCCGGGACCTCTACAAGGACTGCACCACCACCATCCATGCCACGGACAGAGAGACAGACGCCATCCCCATCCGCCGTGGTGTGAAACAAGGATGCCCCCTTAGCCCCATCATCTTCAACCTGGCCATGGAACCGCTCATCCGAGCCATCTCCAGTGGCTCGACTGGCTTGGACCTGCATGGCAAGAAACTCAGCATTCAGGCCTATGCGGACAATCTGGTCCTGACCGCGGACGACCCAGAGAGCCTCTAAGGTTTGCTAGATGCCACCAGCTGAGCTACTGACTGGATGGGGCTCCGCTTCAATGCGAAGAAGTGCGCAACTCTGCACATTGATGGCAGCAAAAGGGACTCAGTGCAAACAACGGGGTTCCAGATCCAGGGTGAGCCCATTGTCCCCCTGGCAGAGGGGCAGGCATACCAGCACCTGGGCATGCCAACAGGGTTCCATGTCCGGCAGACACCCAAGGACACCATCCAGGAGATCTTGCAGGACGCCGCCAAGATTGATGCCTCCCTGCTGGCACCGTGACAGAAGATAAACACCCTGAACACCTTCCTGATCCCACACATCTCGTTCACCCTAAGGGGGTCCGCCGTGGCGAAGGTGCCCCTCAACAAGGCAGACAAGATCATCCGGAAGCTGGTGAAGAAGTGGCTGTTCCTTCCCCAGAGAGCCAGCAACGAGCTGGTCTACATCACCCACAGGCACGGCGGCGCCAACGTCCCCTGCCTGGGTGACCTGTGCGACGTCGCGGTGATCACCCACGCCTTCCGTCTGCTGACATGTCCCGACGCCATGGTGAGGAACATTGCGGCGAACACCCTGTGTGATGCGACAGAGAAGCGGATCGGCAGAGCCCCCTCGAACCAAGACATCGCCACCTTCCTGAGCGGCTCCCTGGATGGGGAATTTGGACGGGACGGGCGCGACATCGCTTCACTATGGTCCCGCACTCGCAATGCCATGCATCGTCTGGGGAAGCGCATCGGCTGCCGCTGGGAGTGGTGTGAGGAGCTCCAAGAGCTGGGAATCCGGGTTCCGCAGATCAGGTCCGACGAAACACCGTCGTTACCCCGACGGCCAGGGGCTTGCTGGAGAGGACTCTGAAGGCCGCCATCCACTCGCTATACGTGGAAACCCTGAAGCGTAAACTGGACCAGGGTAAAGCCTTTGAGTTGACCAGCAAGTGGGATTCCAGCAACCACTTCCTCGACGGGGGTGGCTTCACCCGTTTTGCTGACTGGCGGTTCATCCATCATGCCCGGCTCAACTGCGTCCCGCTCAATGGAGCTGTCCGCCACGGGAACCGAGACAAGCATTGCAGGAAGTGCGGCTACCCCAACGAGACCCTGCCCCACGTCCTGTGCAGCTGCAAACCCCACGCCAGAGTCTGGCAGCTGCGCCACAACACCATCCAGAACCACCTGGTGAAAGCCATCGCGCCACGCCTGGGGGAGATCTCCGTGAACTGCACCATCGCCGGTACTGACAGCCAGCTATGATCTGACGTGGTCATCACCGATGAGGCCCGGAAAAAGATCATCCTCATCGATGTCACAGTCTCCTTTGAGAACAGGACCCCGGCATTTCGGGAAGCCCGAGCTCGTAAGCTGGAAAAGTACGCCCCCCCTGGCTGACACCCTGAGAGCGAAGGGCTATGAGGTGCAGATGGACTCCCTGATTGTCGGAGCCCTGGGCGCCTGGGACCCCTGCAACAAGCATGTGCTGTGGACCTGCGGGATCGGTCGACGCTACGTACATCTCATGCAGTGCCTCATTGTCTCAGACGCCATCCGATGGTCCAGGGACATCTACATCGAGCACATCACCGGCCACCGACAGTACCAGGAGGCGTGAGCCAGAGTACATTGTTATCCCACTACGAGAAAGGGACCAAGTGACCTTCTCCGTTCGATCATATGAACTGGAACCATAAACTCCCTGAACATTAAATCTCACCAAATGAGGGTCAATCCATCCTCATCATCATATCCACCCATTATAATCCACACCCGAATGTAGCCACTTTATGAACTTCATACCCTCATATCTCAATGTCTATACTTTGACCCATCAACCTTTTACCCCCAATCGGGGATACTGCAGATTATGTATTCCTCATGCCACCTGATCTTAAACCAAAGTTTGCACCCTCGATCTATTAACCAGAAACTTCTATGCTCAAACTCTGTTCACTATTTTTTTTAACATCATCTTAATAAAATTTTTAAATCTGTTCTTTCTTTCCCCTTTCTGTACCTCAGTTTATTTTATTTATTGGTACAGACTGGAGTTTTGTCTTTTCAGTACATACATAAACATATAGATAATTACACAGAGTTAAATCTGATCCTAAAACAAAGTCTCAGATGGAAAACGTTTACTAAATCACTCTTGAAACAACTGTAAATACTGTCAACACCTCTTAAAGGTAACAAAATTCACTGAGTGCCTCAATTTTATTACTGGTTACTATCACAAGTTCAAACACAACATAAAATTATACATGCATAAATGCATACACTCCCCTAGGGATCTTCTCAAGAAGGATTTGTCCTTCTCAATCTCCGTGGACTGGTGTTCACATCCTTTGTAGGGTACAACAGTTCTTTAAAGTTTGGGAAAGAAGTGACAGTAACACAGTTTCCTTCAAACTCCCCTTGAGTCTGTGTAATAAGAGTTTGCAACATGCACAGCCTAAATAGTTTCCCAAAACATTCCATTTAAGATTAGGATTACTGTGTGCAACCATTATAATGGAACATTTTTTAAGTGTTGAGACCTACCAAGTGACAAAAAGTTTGATTTAAGTAGAAAAATAAATATAAAAACATTCATTTGTGTGTGTCCCCTACATTAACTGGATGTATGAAAATACCAGAAAAAGTTATGTGTTGGTTCCCATTGTACTAGAAGCAAGATCTAGGACATATTGGATATATCATTAATGTTAATCTCATAAAACTACTAGCCCAGTTTTACAGACCTAGAAGTTTTGGATAGTTCAATATATATATATGTGTGTGTGTGTTTACTTGTGTGGGAAATTCTGAATCACCTAAAATTTATCACATTTATAGTTAAACACCCATTATTACATTTTTAACCTACCAGAAAAAGATAACTGTTCAAATTGCAAATCTAAAGTGAGATTTTCAAGGGCACCTAAGAAAGCTCGACACCCAAGTCCCATTGACATTTAATAGGATTTTGGTACTATAGTCTGGTGGGCCTATCCACCAGCTTGGAGAAAAAAATAAAAATCAGTTTATCAAGCCCAACTCTGCTTTAGCTTTCCACACAGGTTCTTTTATTAATTAATTAATTATTATTATTATGCCACCACCACCACCACCCCCCAAATACAGACAAATAACAAAAATTATAGCACTGACCTAAACTGATACTGCAAGATCCTCTTCACTCCCAGTAGCTCATGACTCATTCACCTCCTTTTACTCATGGGTGTGTGAGTGAGTAAGTAAGTGAGTGAGAGAGAGAGAGAGCAGATTTAGATGGGTCAGTCAGCTCTATTAATTAATTTATTTATTAATTATCATCAGCAGCTGCTGCTTCTCAGGAAATTATTTGTCTCTTCTTTCTCCTTGCTCACAGGCCTCAGTCCTCACCTACTGGAAATCAGCTTACTCACCAGCTGGAAATCAATCATTAGCTGTTGATTAGCGAGATCAGCTGGTTCCCAACACCTACCAGCTAAGCTGCTCTTTAGGCCAGGGCTTGCTGCTCCCTGACTCCCCAGGGTCTTAATGGGGCAGACCATCCTGCTACAGTCACCTAACTCCTTTAGGCCCCTTTGAAAATCCAAACTCTAATTTTTAATTACCAGAAGACTATGAGTAAATTTTCTAACCGTTCTCCTCCTTTTTTCTTCCCAACTACTCACCTCCCTCTTGCGGCTTCTCTTACTACATCAGCATATGAGTTTAAAAAATTAAAACTAATTTGAAAAAAAAATATTTGTAACATAGTAGCCATAATGAGCACATTGAACTGTTTTCTCAGTAAAAGTCTGATTAATTAATCAGGAAAGACTCTACTCAACCTTTAGCCACTTAGTGTAGGAAAGGGGAAGTTTATTCATTTGGGAACCATATAATTGTCTCATGAAACAAAGTAGAGGTGACATAATTTCCTAAATAAACATTTATAACAGAATGCATTTGTTATGCAAATACATTACAAACACGTGTGTTATCTTAAAGTATTTCTTATAGTTTTAAATCAATTGAAGAGCTCACTGAATGGTACTTGTGGTACTGCTACTGCTTACTTTTCCATCATAGTTCACCAAGATATCCTTATTATTCATATTATATATATATATATATATATATATATATATATAGTGACAGACCCAGACTAGTGGAGTACAGGAGTCTGGTAGAGGGCAAATATACTTGTCACTGGATGAGTAGTTTTCTGTTCCCTGAGTGACCCGAGCAGGGGCTGCACTAGAGTAATCAGGAACCTGCTAGAACCAGTTAAGGCAGGCAGGCTAATTGGGACACCTGGAGCCAATTAAGAAGGAGCTGCTAGAATCCATTAAGGCAGGCTAATCAGGGCACCTGGGTTTTAAAAGGAGCTCACTTCAGTTTGTGGTGTGAGTGTGACGAGCTGGGAGCAAGAGGCGCAAGGAGCTGAGAGGGTGTGCTGCTGGAGGACTGAGGATCACAAGTGTTATCAGACACTAGGAGAAAGGTTCTGTGGTTAGAATAAGGAAGGTGTTTGGAGGAGCTATGGGGAAGTAGCCCAGGAAGTTGTAGCTGTCATGCAGCTGTTACAGGAGGTACTATAAACAGCTGCAGTCCACAGGGCCCTGGGCTGGAATCTGGAGTAGAGGGCGGGCCCTGGTTCCCCCCAAACCTCCCAATTCACCTGGACTGTGGGTTCTTCCAGAGGGGAAGATCTCTGGGCTGTTCCCCAACCTGCATGGTGAATCTCTGAGGAAAGAAAATCTGCCAATAAGTGCAGGACACACCAAGATAGAGGAGGAACTTTGTCACAATATCTATATATACAGCTCTGAACATATGCTCTCCAAATCTAATAGTGAAGTAACCATCCATCCTTAACATCCAAGAGTAGGTGATGTGATGGGTGGAAGAAAAGTAAAGGCCTAATAAGCTTCTATTCAATAAATCTTTTATCTTGTGGAATTTACTTAGAATTCTTGCACTAAGCTTTGTCTCTTCTCTCTTGTGGGGTCTGCTCCCTCAGTGTGTGGATCAATTGAGGTAAACGAACAGGGGCTGCTAACAGGGAGTTTCGCAAGGGAGTTCTCCAGGTGAAGGAGGAGCAATACAGCACCCTTTTGGGGTAAGTGACTGTCTGTAGTGTGTGTTTGTTTGTGTTTGAGGGTTACTTGCTGTGAGCTGAGCTGAGCTTGTGTTTGTCAGTCTGTTTGTTTGTTTTGGTTGTTTGAAGGACCGTGTGCTGTGGCTGGCAGTTGGAAGGTTTGAAAGCTAGAAGTCTCTGGTAAGTGGCTGAGCCTTTATCAGTGGGCGGGGCATTCATACAGGCCAGGGCTTTATAAAGCAGCGCACAAGCGACCAGGGGCTGCTAACAGGGAGTTTCGCAAGGGAGTTTGGAAGGGGAGCAGGAAGGGGGCGAGGGTCCCTTGCCGGTTCCATCTGTTTTCCCTTGATTCCCCTTAATACCTATAAAGCAACTACATTCCTAACTTTTCGCTTAAACAACCCTTTCAGCTGACAGGGGGCTGCAGACGGGAGTTTGACAGAGGGAGCCTTACGATGGTTAGGAAGACCCGCAACACCTGTGCCAGCACTGCTACTGTCTCCTCCACCTGTGCCTGTAGCCAGACAGAGTGCCTAAGCATGGATGCCTCTACCCAGATCCTGGTGTGGTTTTGCAAAGACTGTAACTTGCAATTTCCACTTACTGATATCCAGGCTGGGGGGACCATCCAATGTGAGAGGTGCCTGCTGGTGGAATCTCTCAGGCAGCAGGTGGGAGAGCTACAGGAGGAGGTGGCTAGGTTGAGGAGCATCCGTATCCATGAGCAATTCCTCGACAGTGTCCATGTGGAGACAGCTGAGGTAGCTGTCCCAGTACGCAGGACTGCTGATACACCACTGGTGGAGGAGGAGATGGCTCAGGGTGGACACTGGCAGCTGGTTACTTCTGGCAGCAGGCAGTGCTCCACCCTTGCTCCGAACCCTCCTGCCGTGGTTATAGGTAACCGTTATGCTGTTCTTGACACAGGAAAGAAGGAATCACTCCCTACAGTAAAGGAGGAGAAGCCTCGTACCCCTAAGGCTGGAAAGTCTGCTGCCACCACTGTGAATAGGAAACGTAGGGTAGTGGTGGTCGGAGACTCTCTGCTGAGGGGGACGGAGGCGCCCATCTGTCGCCCTGACATCTCATCTCGGGAGGTATGCTGCCTGCCGGGGGCCTGTATCCGAGACGTTACGGAGGCATTGTCGAGGATTATCCAGCCCTCTGACTACTACCCCATGCTACTCATCCATGTGGGCACAAATGATACTGCGCGGTGTGACATTGAGCGGATCAAGAGTGACTACAGGGCTCTGGGAGTACGGGTGAAGGAGTTTGGAGCGCAGGTGGTATTCTCTTCAATTCTTCCTGTCAAAGGTAGGGGCCCAGGCAGAGACAGATGCATCATGGAGGTGAATGCCTGGCTGCGAAGATGGTGTCGCCAGGAGGGCTTTGGCTTCCTAGACCACGGGATGCTATTCGAGGAAGGACTGCTAGGCAGAGATGGCGTTCACCTTTCGAGGAGAGGAAAGACCCTATTCGGACACAGACTGGCTAACCTAGTGAGGAGGGCTTTAAACTAGGTTCGACGGGGACAGGTGAGCAAAGCCCACAGGTAAGTGGGGAACATGGAGACCGGGGAGATGGGTCGGAAACGAGAGGGAGTGTGGGCTATATTGGCAGAGAGAAAGGAGAGTCAGGACAAAACTGGGAGGAAAGATCAAACCAGTATCTTAGATGCCTATATACAAATGCGAGAAGTATGGGGAATAAGCAGGAAGAACTGGAAGTGCTAATAAATAAATACAACTATGACATTGTTGGCATCACTGAAACTTGGTGGGATAATACACATGATTGGAATGTTGGTGTGGATGGGTACAGCTTGCTCAGGAAGTATAGACAGGGGAAAAAGGGAGGAGGTGTTGCCTTATATATTAAAAATGTACACATTTGGACTCAGGTAGAGATGGACATAGGAGACGGAAGTGTTGAGAGTCTCTGGGTTAGGCTTAAAGGGGCAAAAAACAAGGGAGATGTCATGCTAGGAGTCTACTACAGGCCACCTAACCAGGTGGAAGAGGTGGATGAGGCTTTTTTCAAGCAACTAACAAAATCATCCAAAGCCCAAGATTTGGTGGTGATGGGGGACTTCAACTATCCGGATATATGTTGGGAAAATAACACAACCGGGCACAGACTATCCAACAAATTCTTGGACTGCATTGGAGACAACTTTTTATTTCAGAAGGTTGAAAAAGCTACTAGGGGGGAAGCTGTTCTAGACTTGATTTTAACAAATAGGGAGGAACTCGTTGAGAATGTGAAAGTAGAAGGCAGCCTGGGTGAAAGTGATCATGAAATCATAGACTTTGCAATTCTAAGGAAGGGTAGAAGGGAGAACAGCAAAATAGAGACAATGGATTTCAGGAAGGCAGATTTTGGGAAGCTCAGAGAGCTGATGGGTAAGGTCCCATGGGAATCAAGACTGAGGGGAAAAACAACTGAGGAGAGTTGGCAGTTTTTCAAAGGGACGCTATTAAGGGCCCAAAAGCAAGCTATTCCGCTGGTTAGGAAAGATAGAAAATGTGGCAAAAGACCACCTTGGCTTAACCACGAGATCTTGCACGATCTAAAAAATAAAAAGGAGTCATATAAAAAATGGAAACTAGGACAGATTACAAAGGATGAATATAGGCAAACAACACAGGAATGCAGGGGCAAGATTAGAAAGGCAAAGGCACAAAATGAGCTCAAACTAGCTACGGGAATAAAAGGAAACAAGAAGACTTTTTATCAATACATTAGAAGCAAGAGGAAGACCAAAGACAGGGTAGGCCCACTGCTTAGTGAAGAGGGAGAAACAGTAACAGGAAACTTGGAAATGGCAGAGATGCTTAATGACTTCTTTGTTTCGGTCTTCACCGAGAAGTCTGAAGGAATGCCTAACATAGTGAATGCTAATGGGAAGGGGGTAGGTTTAGCGGATAAAATAAAAAAAGAACAAGTTAAAAATCACTTAGAAAAGTTAGATGCCTGCAAGTCACCCGGGCCTGATGAAATGCATCCTAGAATACTCAAGGAGCTAATAGAGGAGGTATCTGAGCCTCTAGCTATTATCTTTGGAAAGTCATGGGAGACAGGAGAGATTCCAGAAGACTGGAAAAGGGCAAATATAGTGCCCATCTATAAAAAGGGAAATAAAAACAACCCAGGTAACTACAGACCAGTTAGTTTAACTTCTGTGCCAGGGAAGATAATGGAGCAAGTAATTAAGGAAATCATCTGCAAACACTTGGAAGGTGGTAAGGTGATAGGGAACAGCCAGCATGGATTTGTGAAGAACAAATCATGTCAAACCAATCTGATAGCTTTCTTTGATAGGATAACGAGCCTTGTGGATAAGGGTGAAGCGGTGGATGTGGTATACCTAGACTTTAGTAAGGCATTTGATACGGTCTCGCATGATATTCTTATCGATAAACTAGGCAAATACAAATTAGATGGGGCTACTATAAGGTGGGTGCATAACTGGCTGGATAACCGTACTCAGAGAGTTGTTATTAATGGTTCCCAATCCTGCTGGAAAGGCGTAACTAGTGGGGTTCCGCAGGGGTCTGTTTTGGGACCGGCTCTGTTCAATATCTTCATCAACGACTTAGATATTGGCATAGAAAGTACGCTTATTAAGTTTGCGGATGATACCAAACTGGGAGGGATTGCAACTACTTTGGAGGACAGGGTCATAATTCAAAATGATCTGGACAAATTGGAGAAATGGGCTGAGGTAAACAGGATGAAGTTTAACAAAGACAAATGCAAAGTGCTCCACTTAGGAAGGAAAAATCAATTTCACACATACAGAATGGGAAAAGACTGTCTAGGAAGGAGTACGGCAGAAAGGGATCTAGGGGTTATAGTGGACCACAAGCTAAATATGAGTCAACAGTGTGATGCTGTTGCAAAAAAAGCAAACATGATTCTGGGATGCATTAACAGGTGTGTTGTGAGCAAGACACGAGAAGTCCTTCTTCCGCTCTACACTGCTCTGGTTAGGCCTCAGCTGGAGTATTGTGTCCAGTTCTGGGCGCCGCATTTTAAAAAAGATGTGGAGAAATTGGAAAGGGTCCAAAGAAGAGCAACAAGAATGATTAAAGGTCTTGAGAACATGACCTATGAAGGAAGGCTGAAAGAACTGGGTTTGTTTAGTTTGGAAAAGAGAAGACTGAGAGGGGACATGATAGCAGTTTTCAGGTATCTAATAGGGTGTCATAAGGAGGAGGGAGAGAACTTGTTCACCTTAGCCTCTAAGGATAGAACCAGAAACAATGGGTTTAAACTGCAGCAAGGGAGGTCTAGGTTGGACATTAGGAAACAGTTCCTAACTGTCAGGGTGGTTAAACACTGGAACAAATTGCCTAGGGAGGTTGTGGAATCTCCATCTCTGGAGATATTTAAGAGTAGGTTAGATAAATGTCTATCAGGGATGGTCTAGACAGTATTTGGTCCTGCCATGCGGGCAGGGGACTGGACTCGATGACCTCTCGAGGTCCCTTCCAGTCCTATAATCTATGAATCTATGAATCTATGAAATATAAATCTTGGGAAACTGGACAAAGGCCACTGACCCCCACACCTCCAGTTTGCTGCACCACTTAGAAGAATCCCCACTCCAGAGACTCCCACAACTGCCTCTTGTTCTTGGAAGCCTCTTTAAGGGTATCAGGGTGGGGTCTTCCTTAGCACAGAGAGAATTAGTGTAAATTACTATGAAGTCTGGGTTTAGGATGGGAGAAGAAGCCAGCCTAGCCCTACCTGCCCCCTTGTCTTGCCTACTCCTACCCCATCTCTGCTTAATTCACAGAGCCTGAAGCCAGTGGAGTCTATAGAGGGGCTTCTGTGAGGTCTGCAGGAAAGACCGAGCATAACAGAATGATGGACCTTCATCCTTCTACATCTTCAAAACTGAATCAGCTGCCATAGACTTCAATATCTTATGGAACCAGAGAGTAACACAGGGGACTTAATGGCTCAAGAATAAGAAATCACATCTCAAAGCATAGTCCAGTCTGAAACTGATTTGAAAATCTACTGGATCCTATTTTACATACTCTGCATTAGATTAACTTGTACTAAAGATAATCAGCTGCCTGAATTTCTCCTAGTTACACCTCTAAAACTCTACTGAAATTAATGGGGTTACAACTATGTAATAGTGAACATAATTTGGGCCCAGATCTTCAAAGGTATTGAGTCTCCTAACTTCCATGGTTTGGCACCTTGGTCCTTTAATTTTGACTGATTAAACTGAAAAGAACATATTGGTTTCCAATATTTGTCTTTTAGTCCAGAATTTTCTCCTGTAACATTCTCTGTAGTTCAATGCTATTTTGATTCTTCATCCTTCAAATAAATGTTGCCAGAATATCTTGAACATTAGCAGGTATATTTTCTGTGTATGTGGCCACTTTGAAGATTCTACATCTGTACAGTCTCTGAAATTGGCCGAAACTCAGGTGACCTGTCAAAAACAAGCTGTTGCGTGGTAAACTATGACACTATCTTATATGAAACTTAATAACCTCTGCCTCCGTTCTAGTTAAATACATTTCTCCCTCTGTTCATTTAACTTGCATATCTCTTTGGGGGAAAGTATTTTCATTGTGATTACAGTGGACAACTGGTAAATGAGACAGCAGCTAATTTTCAATTACCTTCATTAGAGTTCACTCAAAGCAGGTACAGACAGAAAGAGAATGGATTAATAAATTTTCCCAGATGGCTTCACAAATGCTTACACTCTGGCTGCATTGTTCCTGGACACAAAAGTGTATTTTCCTCATCAGTTTTTGAGTACATGTATTTAGTTTGAAGTAGGTGGTTGCCAGCATAAGGTGCCAGATGTGCAGACATGGAAGAGAGATATGTGCAACATTCTATGTATTTCCTTTCAATACTTTACTCTGAATAATCATTTTACTTCTTGAGAAATTTCAGTGCAATGACTGCCATTGCACTACAAACATGAAAAAAGTGTACTACTAAGATGTGACTGTGAAAGCAATCTTAGCTCAAAAATATGCTCATTTTCACTCTGATATATTTACATATATCCATACACACACACACTTTTTGTGTGTGTGTGCATGTGTGGATATATGTAACCCCTAAAGTTGTGTGAAATGTATATCACAAGCTTCTGGAGTATCAGGGGAAAGTTCATTTTGGATCAAGCAAAAATGACTTTAAAAAAATGCAGCAAATTAAAAAAGAAAAAGTTGAAAAAAAAAATGTTGCGTCATATGGCCTGAAACAAAATATTTGAATTATTTTTAGTTAAATTGATATAGATTTCAAAACAAATAAGTCATTTCAAATCAAAGAATGAAAACATTTTGTTTTGAAAATGCCAAAATGAAATATTTTAACTTTTACAGATTTTTTTTTAAACCAAACCAATTCATCTCACTTGATATGGATTCACAAACTGTATTGGCTGAGATAAATCTGTGGGTTTTGGTGGTTGGGGGGGAAAGCTTTGTCTGAAAAATTTCACCCAGTCTAGTCACTCTAGTCTTGGGGACTCTTTTTAACACAATTTGTCTTTATCCTATCCCCAAAAACCATCCATACATAGAAAAATTAGTTTCCATGCCCATTCAGTCCTTGACGTCTTTGTGACTGCTAACAAGAATGCCAGTATGGTGGTGATGGTTTTGAGATACAGGGTCAAATCTTGGCCCTGTTAAATTTAATTGCAAATGTCCTATTGACGTAATGGGTCCAGGATTTCATCCACAGACACTCGTCTGCCTACAGCTGGGTAGAAAATTATTATTTCCATTTCTAAAATACTTCCACTACATAATTGTTTCAACAATTTTAGATTCTCCTTTCTCTTCACAATTAGAAGTTTCCCCGTATCCAAATACACTATAAGCAAGTTTTAGTACAATATTTTGTATTTATATCAATCATACCTTTAATTCAAGAATCTTAAAGTAATTGGAAAATTGATTCAACTACATATTAAGTGACTTGTTCAAGAGATGATGTCTATAAAAAAGACATTAGGCCCACCTACTCCTTTCACAGAAGCCACCAAACCATCATTAGATAGTAAATATTGTTACTACCTGGCTGGATTCAGATTAGCTACAGGGCTATAAAAAATTTTGTGTCCCACAAACGAATTTTAATCCAACCAATTGCCAACATTTATTGGATTGATAGATGGTAATGTACATTTATAGGAACACTCAGTTGATGTTTTGTGTTAGAGATTTAGTGCTATCAGCTAGGGAGATGCTGTGTTACAAAGTATACAAATATACAATTTAACCCTTTTCACCTGCAATTTTCAGGTCAAGAATTTTTAATATATTGGCTACAAAATCCTTCTTAAAAACTAGCTGAAGCAATGGAAAAAGTAATGACCAGAACCTCAGCAAGTTAGTCAATCAACACAGCTCCATTGAAACTAGTGGAGGTATATGGACTTATACAGCTAAGGATTTAGCCCCGGGGTGGGCAAACTACAACCTGCGGGCCGGATCTGGCCCCTATGGGCTTTGGATCCGGCCAGCAGGATTGCCCCCCATGGTGCCATGGACCCCGCGCCGCTCTCAGAAGCGGCCGGCACCACATCCCTGCGGCCCCCGGGCAGGGGGTCAGAGGGTTCCGTGTGTTGCCCTTGCCTCCAGGCACCGCCTCCTGAAGCTCCCATTGGCCGGGAACGGGGAACCATGGCCAATGGGAGCTTCGGGGGAGGTACCTGGAGGTGCAGCAAGGGCAGCGCATGCAGAGCTCTCCGTCCCCCTTACCCCACCAGGGGCCTCAGCGCTTCCTGGAGGAGCGCGGGGCCGGGGACAGGGCAGGCAGGCAGGGAGCCTGCCCTGGCCCCAGTACGCGCCGCTGCCACCCCAAAGCCGCTTTAGGTAAGTGGCGCCGGGCTGGAGCCCGAACTCCTCCTGCACCCTGCCTCCCAACTCCCTCCCCTAAGCCCTGTGCCTGCACCTCGCACCCCTCCTGCACCCCAACCCCCAGCCCTGAGCTCCCTGCTGCACCCTGCACCCCTGTACACCCCTGCCCTGAGCTCCCTCCCGCAGTCTGCACCGCTCCTGCACCCCTGCCCTGAGCCCCCTCCTGCACTCTGCATCCCTCCTGCAACCCAACGCTCTTCCCTGAGTCCCCTCATACACCCTGCACCCCTCCTCTGCCACAATCCCTTGCCCAGAGCCCCTTCCTGCACACCACACCTCCTCCCACACCCCTCCCTCCCTCCCACACCCCAACCCCCTCCCCTGGCCCTGCATACAATTTCCCCATCCACATGTGGCCCTCGGCCCAAAAAGTTTGCCCCCCCCCCCCCGATTTATCCCCTCAAATTCTGTTGTACAATAATATATTTTATTCTTTTCATCAACAGTTAAAATTGGGAGCTTGCACCAATGACCCTAGCACAACAATTGATATGTTTGGCATAGTTGAAACAGCCAAAGTCCATAGGAACCAGTTAATGTGTGTGTTCTCTATAACTTTCTATCCAACTATTTTAGGATTTTCTATAAAGGCTCATAAACATTGTATCTAAGCCCTTTACCTTGGTAGCTCCAAGGATATTTATTTTGAGAACTTAAGTAATTTTTGAAGTTGAAGGAAGTTTCCAGCCATACTTTTTTTTATTTAATTGTATCTTTCTTGAATGTGTGAACCTCTTTGAATTCAATAATACCTTCAACTTGTCATCCTATTTAATAATACAGAAATATCTGTGTATCTTTGATGGAAAACAAAGAAATGGAAAATCTCACAAGTGTATAGGTTTTATGAAAATGTCATTCTCCACCCCTTAGATTTTATCCAGAATTTATATATAGCTGTTGCAAAATAACATCAAATAAAATAAAGTTCCACATAAAACTACCAAAGGTCTAGGAAATTCAGTTTATGCATTTTGTTTGTATCAGAAGTGAGGACAGGGAATGGGACTTCTTAAAGCATCTTCCCAGCTGACTGTCAGATTCTCAGTCTCTTCTCATACTGTGTAAAATTGTTGCATGCTCTATGTAATTTGTTTAGCTACCAAGTAAGTTAAAATAGGAGAAGGTCTTGTAGGAAATAAAACATTCAAAGAAAAAAAATCATTTTTGTTTAGCTGATGAAGGCAGACTTGGGGCCAGGCTACGAGGTCAAGCTGTAGGAAGGCCTTTTTTTGTATGCCCATCACTGACAAGATACCCCACAACTTGTTATCAGGGGTGCAAGGCCTCATCTCCAATCCTGATGAATCGCCGGGCTCTGTGGGGACATCAGAGCAGCTGTATGGATGCCTTGTACTTCTACATCAGCCCTGACCCCTACACTCTGCATACAGCCAAGCTCCTTTAGTACCTCACTACTAGCAATTCCTTCCTCCAGCACCCACCCTTTGGCTATGGCAGTTTCCTGTGACCACGAATTAGATATGCAGAAAAGGAATACAACCTGTGGCTGTATTACTTTTTCAAGGTAAATTCTACTGGATTACAGAAGGGATAAAGAAATATGCACATCCAATATCCCAGCCTATTTCCTGCCCTCCCCCAGCAGCTGGTCCTGCAGAGGCTCCTGAGCCCTGCTCCATGCTAAAGGGGTGAGATATAGCACAAAGGAGAACATGTGCTGATCAAGGTGGGCATGATTGGGTATGTATGTAACAGTGAGTTATACCATCTTCAAAGGTCTTGACAGGAAGACTTTCAGATTTATCCTTATTAGTTTAATTCAACTGGGTGAGATGCGTAACTCCAGGTATCTGAATCCCTCAGGGGGTCACCAGCATGGACAATTACTTAAATACTCTCACTGAGTGGGTTTATAAGACCTTTTATTTGATTAAAGTAATACAAAAACATAAATAACACAATTGTGCTGGAGACCTCTATGACTTCTTTAAGCTATGAAGTGGAGATTTATTTTTCTCAGAGATAAAAGCAGGATGCATCTGTGTAAAGAGAAATGCTGTGGGTTTGTTGTTGTTTTTTTTTTGTTTTTTTTTTTATCATGGATTGTGATGCCCTGAATCTCTGGAGAATATCTCATGGCAATTGCAAGCAGTTTAACTGGCAGAGGACAAGCTTACCTGCAGCTCTTTAAGGAGAAAATCCCTGATCCAGTGTTCAAACAAAGGAATATTCATGGAGAATTGCAGAACCATTTGGTTGAGGTTATATTCTGACTATATTTCTCCAGCACTGCAAAAAGACAGTCCCAAAGCAGCCTACTGAATGCCTTCTCTGCATCTAATAGTAGAAGTCTACTTTCTTTCATTTGTTTAAAGTGAAGATGATGTGTGATATTTGCAGAATATTATGATGTATTACTTTCCCTGTAACAAAGCCAAATTGGTCAAAGTGAAGTAGTGGTTATTGGGATAAAGCTAGCCAGTTTTCTAACAGTTTTACCAATATTTTATAATCTATATAGATTATTTATAATAATCGGTGTAACTCAGACTCATCTGATTTTTTTTTTGCCGGGGGAGGGGGAGAAGCAGAGTTATTTTGGCTTCTTAACAGAAGTCAGGTGATTTTCCCTGATCAAAAGAGACACTGAATATTTGGAGTATTTGAGATTCTAGAAGCTCACAACAAGATTTATAGAACTCACTGCTAAAGCTGTCCAGCCCTGGAGATTTGCAAGTTGGAAGGGCCCTTATAGCATTTTAAAATCTCTCTGGTCATAGTTCTACAACCAGTTGTACATTTTTATTACTATGTAATATGCAGGATTTTAGCTACTCCAAATAAGTATGTATTTATGTTGTAATATGAGTTCATGAAGAGGAACAGGGTTTATTTTTGTTTTGTAGAATTTAAACAATGTGTCTGTTTTTGCTATTTATCAGTTTTATTTTTGTTACATTAGAATTTCAGATATAATTGTCAGTGCATCATGGAATGGCATATTTTTGCAACCATAAACCTGGTTTTATTTCCAGAATTTAAAAAGTGATCATGCTCTTGGAAGAGAGTTGCTTGTGTCATAGATGTGATAATGTATCTGACTTATGTAATTTCGAGCTTCTTGGGAGGCACCCATCATCAACCATTGTCCAAGTGTTATCAGTTTCTGTTCTAATATTAACTAGAAAAATGTGAAAAATGCTATTTTGATTTCTATCATCTGTAATGGTTATGCCTCTAATACATCTCCCCCCCAAACCTCTGGAAGACTTTCCTATTGTCTTTTGTTTCAAAATATTATTGTGTAGGGTGCACAATCTAATGCCCATTAAAGTCAATGAAAAGCAATGTTAGTGAGAATTGGATGGGTCCCTTTTTCTGCTGGTAAAGTGAACAAATGTTTTGTTTTTGTTTTAGTACATAAAAAGGGAATTCTCCTCTGAGTAGCTGGTCTTTGACATCCAATGTTTCTATTCAGGTGTACATTGGTACATGGTTGGAGATAGTTATATTTATCTTAGAGGCTAAATTATTTGTGACTGCTTTAGTCTCAAATCTATTCTAGATGAAGACTCATGAATTTTAGAATGGAAAATAAAACTTTACTGTTTTGGTTCAGAAGCCTTCAGACAGCCACTAAGTCTTGTTTTGCTCCAGGAGGGTAAAAGTTAAGATTTTAGATTTACTTTCCATTGAGAAATTGGAAAGCATTTTATCTAATTTAGATTTGAAAATATTAAAGGCTCGTCTAAGAATAGATAAGTTATTTCTAAGATTACAGTAATTGGTAAATAAATCTGATAGCAAATTGAGATTCATCAGAAGGGCATATATATACGCTATGTTTAGATTATTGACAGGCAATGTACCAGAAAAGATGAGAGAAGGTCATTTGTCATTTACAAAGATCAAAGCAACCAAAAAGGGTATGTGTATGTATTAATATAGCTACTCTCTTCTGAGTACTATCAGAGTAAAAATTTGCACCCACCGAATCTTTGTTTTAATGTTCAGAGCTGTTTAGATGTGTTTCCTAAACTAAGGTAAATTCCATCTTCCCTTTCTTCAGAAAGAAGAGAACTTTGTTTATTGAATGGTTAATACTTTAATACTCCAACTATAGAATTTTAAAGAATGTAAAAGAGGTAGGTATGGGGATGGTTTTACTTAATGTTTGTATCTTAGGAATTATGTTAATATGTTCTTTGTATAAGGTTGCTTGGTAGAGTACTCTCCATAGGTAAACTGTTGGGTAATACATCTTTTGTCAACCAAATAATTAAATGAAACGTCTAAATTGAACATTGTTCTTACCAATATCGCCTGAGATTCTCAGACCTACTTTAAACTGAGTTTAAAAAACAACAAAAAAACAAACAAACAAACAAAAAAAAACAAAAAAAAAAGAGGGGAAGGGGGCTAGAGAGAGCAGTATAAAGGGATTATAAAAGTGCCAGATTGTGATGGTTGAGAATTCCCCCAATGCAAGAACTGAGAGAGACTGCTGCCTCACAAGCACTGATGCAGGGAGTATGCCAGACCAATAGGTGGTGGCAGAAGATGCATGTTGGGAACAGGGCCCCAGCCTGAAGTGCTGTAGGGATTTGAAGACTGCTGCCCTCTAGAGCTGCTTAAGTTACAGCAGGGGCTATTTCAGTTCCCGAGACATCCCAGAATTGAGAGGGATATGAGAGACATAGTGTACATGAAAAACAGAGTTGGTATAAATTTGTATTATCCTTATTTTAGATTGAGACTGAATTGAAGTTCTAAATAGCTTCTTCCTAATAAATGAGCTATGAATTTTACCCAGTGAAGGATTTGAGAATGATCAGCTTGTTAAACCACTAATTTTATACTTCCCCATTCTTAGGTGGGAGAAAGATGACATTTTGTCAGGTATTTAAAGAAATATTGAAGATTGCATAAGAAATTTGGGTGAAAATTGCTTTATTAGGCAATTACCTATTTTCATGGCTTTGTTGAGGCCCACTGCTAGATGCGGACATTGTACAGCATCCCATGGTTGTCTACTGCAGAAGATCAGTGAGGGCAATTTCCCCAACCCCCTTTTTAAAATCTTTTGGGGGTGCACTCTTATGATATGCAATACTTGTATCTTGAGGAAATTGCCACTCTGAGCTGGAATTTTACAGCATATTGTTTCTTAAGGATTGCATCATTTCAATTTGATTGGACCATGTGGTTGGAGGTCCAGGCATGTGTCACGGCTGATTCATTCAAAGACACAGAAGGGAGATGTTGTGAGGTAGAGCAAGTGAGAACCTCAACTATAAGAACAAGAATTACAACAGAAGACTTTTTTGTTCTTTTCAACAGGAAAAGACACCAGAAGAGGCTGACTCCTCCTGTCTTCTAAGATTGGCAACCCATGGAAGGAACTAGTGCAGACCAGCATGATAGCCTATGGCAGCCTGATCAGTCTCTGCCTCCAAAAGATACCCATTAGCATGAAAGTGCCAAATAGTTATCACCTTGCCATGTTCTTTGACTGCAGTAAACATTCCAAGGACACAAGTCTGAAGACAACAAGAACTAAAGACCTTGAACCCTTTTTTACTTAAGTATTTTACTTTTACATTTTTGTTTAAGAAGCTGGGCAGCAACTTGGCCTTCTAGAATTTTTGGGTGTGAATGTGTGTGTGTGTGGTGGGGGGAAGAGAATGCATGCATGAGCACCTGTCAAATCCCAAGGGAAGGCACTAGCAAGAAATAGTCTGAAGGTTAAATGACTAACTGCTGTCATTTTAAATAATACAAACTAAAGAGTTGTAAGTTTTGTCTTGCATTAGAAACCCTGAGAAACTTTAAAACTGTTATATGCAAATTACTGATGCAAAAATTTAGAAAAGTTATTTGATACGCATGCATCCTAAAGTGTTCATTGAGATCTTTGTTAAAGGGATGGAGAAAAAAATTAATCAGCAGTGAATTGGCAAAACCCAAGGAGAAGTCTTGGATTGGCTCCAAGATTGAAATGAAATGTAATCAATTGTCTGATCAGTAAGGTATTAATATTCTAGGTATGGTTATTTTGCCATGAGTAAAAGTTCTTTAATTGATATATAACTTAAAGGATAGCTCACTCCTTGTATTTCTGTGTAGGATTTATTTACTGTATTAATTCAGTGATTTAACTAATTTGATACTAATTAAATACATTTCTTAATCCATTAGTTTCTTAATTTTTTAAACAACTGAATTGAATTCATCCTTAGTTTAGTCCAAGTGATTTTTTTTATTATTTTGGCATTTTAATAAACTTTAAAAATATGGAACCATTTTTCTTTTTTATGCTAGCTGCACAGAATTTCACCCACTGTGAGTGATTCTGCCTCTCACACTGTTTTAAACTTGTGTACCTACAGTGACTTTAATGGAGTTATTTTGGAGGGCAAAAAGGACTTGATCCAAAGCCTTCTGAAGTCAAAGGAAGGACTCCTATTAACTCCAGAGGACTTGCCCTAGGTCCAAAGTGAAAAGGCTGGATATTAAATGGTTATGGCTAAAGGCAAAACAATTGTCTAGCCATTAAACTTGTAACAGAACCAATATTATAAGCAACACATTTATACAGATTTTTTACTAGATGATTGTCAATCACAAAGTAAGGTAACAAGCTAACAGAAGAAGCTTTTTGCCCATTATGCAATGTTCTTGTTGTGTTTAATATTAAATAAGATTAACCATGTCAAAATATGAATTATGTAAATTGGCTGGGTTATTCATTATTCAGCAAGGTAAGATGTGTTCTTAAAGTGAAAGGAGGAATGAGAGTTTACCTCTATTAACAATCTTAGTCAGATACTAGGAACAATGGTTGGGAATATCAGGCCCAGGAGGAAAGAAAAGGATATTGAAAATGTTTGGTGTGTACATCTACATAATATGATATTTTGTTTAGGCTCCTTAATGATTGAAATCAGTACCATTAAAGATTAGTTTGCCATAAAGTCACTACAAGAGATGTTCCCTATTAATTAATATATTTTTATAATCACTGAAGATAAGCTTATACCGCAGGGATTGGCAACCTTCGGCACGCCAGAGTAAGTGGCCTGGCTGGCCAGGCCGGTTTGTTTACCTGCCATGTCTGCAGGTTTGGCCGATTGCGGCTCCCACTGGCCGCCGTTCGCCGCTCCAGGCCAATGGGGGCTGCGGGAAGCGGCGCGGGCCGAGGGATGTGCTGGCCTTGGCTTCCTGCAGCCCCCATTGGCCTGGAGCGGCGAATCGCGGCCAGTGGGAGCCGCAATCGGCCAAACCTGCGGACGCAACAGGTAAACAAACTGGCCCGGCCCGCCAGTGGGCTTACCCTGGCGAGCCGCATGCCAAACATTGCCAATCCCTGATATACCATATGACTAAAAATCAAATGAATTATTTAGATATTGTTCATTTAGCAGCGTATTGTTACTCTAATCACATGCCAGCATTAATTAAACACAAAAACTTGTCTTTAGATTTGGTTTTTTAAATTAATTTTTCCTGCTCATGAAACTTCAGAGCTCCTTTAAGGTTTTAAACAAAATATAAAAATCGTCAGGTTTGCTGGGTAAGATATCTAATACCAATATATCTAAAAATATCTAATATCCAGTAGTTTACTTGCTGGACTTAATGCAGGTCATCTTCTTCTTTCCTATGGCTGGTATAGAGCAGCAACTACACTTTCCCCTGAAGTTGTTTGAGCCAAATGGCTACATCAGGAGTAGCAGAATTCTGCTAATGCAGGTCTTTGCTGTTATAAAAAGGTGAGAAGGGTCTTGGGAAAATGACCATTTTTCACTGAGTATGATGTTTTTGCCAGTCGCTAAAATGGATTGCCTCTCTTTAAACTTATGTAGGCAAATAACTACAAGTTAGGGTGAAGGATGCCATTTACAGCCATGCTTGGCAGCTGTCTATTTTTTAAACTTAATCCCTTCTATCGGTAGATTATTAATTTTGGGAATCCATAAAATATAGAGCTTATCGAATTTGGTCTTTCCACTCATGCACTGCATCAGTGCCTTGTATATTTTTAGTATCCTCTTACCAGATGGCGGCTAAATGAGGGCAGACATGAACAGATTTTAAGTAGCAAACCATAACTATTATTAAAATTTTACACAGGGAAGGGCACTACCTATCCATCACCCATACTCTCCTATACCAGGCATTTAATTAATTCCAGTGCAGGTTTTACAGGGCTCCTACTATATAACCCATAACTTGGGGTAGGCTCTCCTCAGCCTGGTCCCTAGAACTCAGCTCATTCCGAGTCCTCTATTTGTCTTGCTCACGACTGCTGCTGTATTATGCTAGCTGCTTCTGGAACAGAGCTGAAAAAGGCTCCATGTGGCCTTTCCTCCAGGTTAAATCCTGATAACTGAGGAATGCAGACCAATCAGTACCTTTTCCCCTCTTCCCCAAGGCCAGGAGTGGGAGGGGAAGACCTACTTCGTATCCCTCAGCGAGTGTTTCCATCCCTTGTTGGTGGGGTAGCTCCTTTCACCATCAGCCCCATAAATCGATGGTACGCCCACATCTCGAATACTGCATACAGATGTGGTCTCCTCATCTCAAAAAAGATATACTGGCACTAGAAAAGGTTCAGAAAAGGGCAACTAAAATGATTAAGGGTTTGGAATGGGTCCCATATGAGGAGAGATTAAAGAGGCTAGGATTCTTCAGCTTGGAAAAGAGGAGACTAAGGGGGGATATGATAGAGGTGATGTGGAGAAAGTGGATAAGGAAAAGTTATTTACTTATTCCCATAAAACAAGAACTAGGGGTCACCAAATGAAATTAATGGGCAGCAAGTTTAAAACAGATACAAGGAAGTTCTTCTTCACGCAGCGCACAGTCAACTTGTGGAACTCCTTACCTGAGGAGGTTGTGAAGGATAGGACTATAACAGCGTTTAAAAGAGAACTGGATAAATTATGGTGGTTAAGTCCATTAATGGCTATTAGCCTGGATGGGTAAGGAATGGTGTCCCTAGACTTTGTTTGTCAGAGGATGGAGATGGATGGCAGGAGAGAGATCACTTGATCATTGCCTGTTGGTCCACTCCCTCTGGGACACCTGGCATTGGCCACTGTTGGTAGACAGGATACTGGGCTAGATGGACCTTTGGTCTGACCCAGTACGGCCGTTCTTATGTTCTTATGTAATTGCACCACTCATTGAAGTGGGTGGGTAGCATTTGATTTCCAGGGGTTGGTTGTTTATTGTCATTTGAGCTGATCTGAACATTGCTATTCTTTGTTCAATTTTTATTAGATGATTTTAAAATCCATCTCCCCTTTCAGTTAGTTGGTCTAAAGAAAATTGGAGAAAATTTGTCTTCTGAAAATGTATTGGTTGAAATACCGGCCTGTCCGCACTGACTTCAACAGAGCCATGGTTTCACTCATTATCAATTATTACAAATTTAAGACTGTTTCTTTTAAAACTTTGGGGTATTTAGGTTTCCTGGCTCCAACATCTTGATTTTCTTTCTTAATATGCCCTGACTCTTTTAGAGCTGCAAGTTTTGCTATCAAGCTTAGTAAGGTTGTCTGTCTTAGCACTCAAAAAGGACTCTGCAAACATTTTGAAAATTATTTGTCTAATCAGCAGGTGAGACAGAAGTTAGTACCTGCAAAGATATTTTTTAAAGGGATTTAGCCAAATGCTCATGGAGATGCTGCTCAGCTGCATTATGTGCCTGCATTGCGAGTTCCTTTCTACTGGGCAATAGTTGAAAGGTATGCAGGGGACTCTTTCCCTGCTTGGGCCTGAGAATGCTGTCTGTAGCCTGGAAAAGAAGAAACTGCGACTGGAATCAAACTTAGGTCTCCCACATGAAATTAGAATTAGTATGTTATATATTACTTAATAGAGGTTAGCATTTCTTACCCACTATCCATTACATTTAAAAAATATAATTTGTCACTGTTAAACAGTAACATGCATAGACGAATACCCAATACACTTTACTTTAAGTCATAGGGGTCTGAAAAAAAGGATATCTATTTGTACTGTAGTTCGGAATATATGTATACTAACTGTGACTCTCAGCAACACTAAATATAGTATAGGCACAATTTGCAATCACTTAACAGCAGGTATATGTACATATACACAGGTACACAGAAACTACATGGCAAAGGATGTTTGAGATTTATTTGACTACATATTAGTACTTAAGTGAGCTTTGTAAAATTCTAAGAAGGATCCCAGGGGAAATTCAGTGATATTAAAAAAGTGGCACATTAAAAACAGACAATTCACACAATGTGTAATTAAGTTGTGGAACTCATTGCCATAGGATGTTTTTGAGGATAAGAATTTAGCAAGATTCAAAACTTCTATGATAGACATTTATGAGCTATGATAGAGAAGTCTGATAGAGATTTCCAGATTAAAATGAATGAGAGTATGGTGACTTTTTCCACTGCTACTCTGTATGTTTAGGTGATTTCATTAAATCACACAGGGTGAAATTCCCCCCAGTGCAGAGGCCAACATAAGATCTATGCAACACTAAAAAGTCTCTTAAATACTGTTTTCAGGACTTACACTGGACTTAGGTAGTGGATGAGCCTTGCACTGGCACTCTACACAGGGATGAATTTCATCCTCAGTGAATGATAAATTTGAAGGTTCCCTCCCACTTCTTCTTCTCCTCCCCCCCCCCCTTCCATTTTGCCCTTACATATCTCTAGGCAGTCCTCCTGATTACTATTAATTTCTTAAACATGTAGCTACATTGACAGGTATGAAATTTGATTTTACAATTACCATTGAGGAAGATAATGGAATGTCAAAAGGTTGATTATAAAATTCCAGGTTTTACTGATAAGTGATATAGCTGGTCATATATTTTATATGAATCTGCACAAATTTCTGTGAGAACCCTACATGCTGAGATCATTTTATTTCAAATACGGCCCTCAGTTGTCAAGTTTTAGCATATAGTCTACACCTTACCATTAAAAAAAATCCTAATAATAAGTCTTAATGGAAACACAGAACCTTAAGTATATCATCATGAACAGTGAGCCTACAGTAAAAAGCTAAAGTGGTACCTAGCCTTAAGAATTTAGCTGGTGTCTGTAAGACCATGATAAGAATAAATGCTGGTTTCAAAGCAATAAATTATTGAATTAGAAATGGCTATACTGAACATGGTAAAGTAATGCTGTCAAGTGAGGTAAACTTCAGAATTTCAACCTCTAAGAAAGATATTGTCTATAAGGTAGCTTAATTTCTAAGGGAAGCAAACTATCACCCCCCAAGCTTACTTAACCGCCAAATCCTCTCTGATCATAAGATGTATGTGTGTAATTTTAAGCCTTTGTTTATAAAATAAGCAAAAACACCCTTTTGTAGGATATGAATAATTTTGCTATCTAAAGAACAGAATAGATGTGTACTTAAAAGTGTAGAAAAATTAGGGTCAATGCTACATTTTTTTAAAGAGAATATTTATCTGGCTTCTGTTAATTTACACATGAGCAATACAGATATATCTAATCCTGTGAGTATAGGTTTTAGAATTGACTTTTGGAATAATGCACTCTGAACTAAAGACTAGCAGTATTAAGCAGAATAGACCTGATCCAAAACCCACTGAAGTCAACCAAAAGTTTTCCATTAGCTTCAATAGTCTTAATAGTCTTTAGATCAGGCTCTATGTGACTACATGGATCAGAGGACCAAAATTCCCTGATTAATTGTATTTGTCCAAATACTCTTTCCATTTAGAAGCAGACTTCAAATGCAAATGCAAATGACAAGCAATAAGGCTACAGGAACATATGGGAGTCTAAAAGACACAATTTTCTTCGTGGCAATGAAACACATTGTTTATGCAGATGCTTTGATTGACAGCTTGGTTGAAGTATGAAGTGCATCTTAGACAGAAGGCTCTTGCTGTACAGCAGTAGCTTACCATTGTTTTTCTCCACTTTAAATGTTGTTTTATAGGTTTTTTTTCCAAAAAGCAGCAGATTTCTTAAAGCTATCACAAGAATTTTGTTTCAGAGAAGTCTTGCCTGCTGATTGATTTATGCAACGTAACTGATTTTTATTTTCCCTTCTAAATGTTAGATTCACAAATGTGTATACTTATACACAGAAACTTTCATCTCTCCATAATAAATGGCTTTCTTTTTAACAGTTTAAGGCGTAGTGAGGTTGTTATAACAAAGAAAACTAAGAGGAATAAAACTTTCATATGTTTGTAGGTGTGACCATGATCAGGGCCGGCTCCAGTATTTCTGCCACCCCAAGCAAAAATAATAATAATAAAAAAAAAAAAAGCCACGATCGGTGGCAGCAATTGGGGGAAAAAAAAAAAAAGCCGCGATCGGCGGCAGCAGTTCAGCGGCAGGTCCTTCGCCTGGGAGTGAGGGACCCGCCGCCCCCGAATTGCCGCAGGTGCCGCCCCTCTCCCTTGGCCGCCCCAAGCACCTGCTTGTTAAACTAGTGCCTGGAGCCGGCCCTGACCATGATATTAAATTTAATGGAAATATGGTAATACATGACCTTATTTTAAAATGTAAATCTGTCCTTTCTAGAGGAAGTCAGTTTTTCAATGTGTATAGTGTTCATTTGGTTCAGTACTGTCCAACAGTGAGCTTAAATATGACATTATTAATTTTAAGTTTAGCAGAGTAATTTAAGGACATCCTGAGAAGTAAGACCTCTAAGAAAACCCATGTATAATCTAATAAAATTAGTAAAGTAAATCAGACTTTTTGTTGACATTTGTAGCCTTTATCAGAGGATCAGCACAGGACTGTAAAGAAACAAAGGGTTAAGAGCTTGAAGAAGTAAAGCAATGAGTCTTTTAACTTTTAGTAAAATGTGAGTACAGGAATGGATCTACATCATAAAATATAAACTAGATCTTTTATAAAAGGGTTTGCCATAAGCACTGCAAAACTGTTAGCAGACCAGCTTCACTATACCATGGGCTGGGAGAAAGGAGACCAGGGGTTGGCACAGTTTTTTTATATTTATTAAGCTCTGACAGGTTAGGTGATTACAGACATAGGAAGATATTGTTCCCCTGCATGTCCACCTGTGTCACTGACATTAGAATCTTGTTCAGTACTATTGGTCATCTTCATCTGAAAGATTATAATCTTGGACCTCTTTACAAATTGAAGAGATATCTAGGTAGCTTGGATACCAAACAATGAAATTGGCAGTACATGCTTTGTCACAGGCTATACAATTCCACCCAGAATCCTGGATAATTCCTTGCATGATTAGCCCATGTTGAACCACGCTCCAGTACCCAATATAGCTAGATTAAAACTAGCTCAGGTAAACCTACATGAACTGCAATCACACCCTGTGATTGAAGTATAGACATACCCTTGGTTAGCATTTAAAACTACCAGGCCATGCTGCTGAAAAAGAAGAGCTAATTGGACTTACCAGTGCTGAAGACACCTGAGAGAGACTCACTGGATGCCATGGAAGATTTATGGAGAATAAAGGGACTTGGGTTAATGTCAGAGATGGTGAAATATTTAATTTTGCAAAGTGTTCAGCTAGTATGGTGGCATGCAAGGCATAAAAGCCTAGCCAGATAGAGTTTATGTAATTTTTCTTGGGTTTAATTATTTCCTTTACTTCCCTTATACTTGTTTGTTTCCTCTGACTTTATATATGATTGTCATAATTGTGGTCTACTAGTTAGAATGAAGGAGGGTTTATTCTAAACCAATTTTTAAACCCTAGAAAATGAAATGTTAATATATGTTAAATAAACTATAAACCACTAAGGGCCAGATTTTAATATGCTTACTCACATTAAATACCTTACTCCTTGAAGAAGTATTCTTGAGTAACCCCACTGAAGTCAATGGCACTCCTATGAGTAGCTGTTCACCATTGTAAAAGCTTCACAGTAAAACCCTATATGATTGCACCTCTTTATCTAGCTAAAATGTAGCTTAGCATCACACGTAGAGCTGGTAAGATTTTTTTAAAAATAGTTTAGAACAGCTTTAGTAGTGTTAGAAATCTTTATAGTATAGTCTACATCAGTGGTTCTCAAAGCCGGTCCACCGCGTGTTCAGAAAAAGCCCCTGGTGGGCTGGGCCAGTTTGTTTTCTTGCCATGTCTGCAGTTTCAGCCGATCGCGGCTTCCACTGGCCACGGTTCGCTGCTCCAGGCCAATGGGGGCTGTGGGAAGTGGCGAGGGATGTGCTGGCCGCCCTTCCTGCAGCCCCCATTGTCCTGGAGCGGCGAACCACGGCCAGTGGGAGCCACGATCAGCCAAACTTGTGGACGTGGCAGGTAAACAAACTGGCCCGGCCTGCCAGGGGCTTTCCCTGAACAAGCGGCAGACTGGTTTTGAGAACCACTGGTCTACATAGTCCAGTTAGATGGTGTTTTCCCCACCCCATTTCTTTCTAAACTGGGGACCTCCTCCCACCCCTGGAGAAGTCTGGGATTATACCCAAGGTCCCAGGGTTAAAAAAAAAATTGTTTACTGCCCTTGTTCCTTTTCAGTGAGCGATGAACATCAACACTGCCTCTACTGCCCGGGTGAGGCTCATATTTCTGCCAAGTGCAGAATCTGCTGCTCTCCCACTCCCCTTCCCCCAGATCTCATGATCATCATGAACTGAGACTCAGAAAACATCTCATGGAGAAGGAAATGAAGACCCAATCAGATCAAGGCCAAGGACCATCCCCTCCCCCACCCAGTCTCACCAAGTGGGCAGCACCTCTCCAAGCACAAACTCAGGTATGGAGGACAAAGTTGAGCACAAGGTTGTTAAGCCTAAAGAGTGTTTTACATGGGAGCAAAGAGTACTCTCAGGCCTGGTTTACACTACAGAGTTAAAATCTGTAAGTGTCTACACTACAATGTTGCTCCCGCCAACATAAGTTGTCCACTACATCAGCTTACACCACTCCGAGAGGGGTAGTGCTTAGGTTGATGTAGTGTCAGTGTAGACATTGCATTGCTTATATCTGACTGATGTAAGGGCTTACAGCCAGAGCCAGAGCCCCACCACCCGGGGCTGACAGCCAGAGCCCTACAATGCCCCACACTCACAGTTAAATCGGTGCAAGCACTCCTGGTGAGGATGTGCATTGCCGATTGAAGGAGCTAGTGTGGACATGCAAAACCAATTTAATTACTGCGGTGGCTGTACATCCACATAACTTAAGTCAACTTAATTTTGTAGTGTAGACTTGCCTTCAGACATAAGAACAAGCCATCTTCATCTAAGATTGCCCCCAAAAGAAAAAATCCCTCTTTGACACCATCAAAGTCAGAAGAGTCAGTGTGCAGAGGTGCTAAAGGACTAAGCCAGAGTAACCCTTCTTGTTAGGAAAAGACAGCATGTAATGGTATGGATCTGACATTGGTTCTGGTGGTGGAGCCTTGGATAAACAGCTCCTTGTGCTCCCATACACTTCTAGAACCAATGTGGTACCAGTAATGACATGGCTCCAAATGGAACCAACCACCATGGTGACCAGGAAAGCTCTCACTCTGATGGCACTTCCAATTGACTCTCCTCATACCCCAGAATTATCAGAGACCCTACATCTCCCAGAAGGACATCTTTGTGTTTTCTCTGTCCACATTCACCCTGTAACACTGGGCCAGCAAAGGTTACAAAAAAATATCAGCAAGCTGGGTGACCTTCAAGCAACCCTGAAGGACACATCAGAAGGGTATTGCAATGGTAAACAGGCCCATTTCTTGTAAATAATTATCAAAGCCATTTAAAATAGATTAGAACCTTTAACTCATTTTCTTGTATTCTTAGGGAATCAAAGAGTAAGTGATAAATGTGTATATGTTTACCTGCATTCTATTAGAAATCTAACAATGTGATCTAATTAGCTTGTAGATGATAAATCCTGTTCCTGTCTTATAATGCTTCATTACAGTCTTCTATTGACTTGGTGATCCAAAGGGGATATTATCATTTAGAGGGGACTATTGGTGTAATAATATTATTGTTCTAATCTTTCCTCAAAGCTTGTAATTCCACATAGTAAACCACCTGAGAACTGTCTTGATAGTTTGAATGGCTATTGCTAAAGACATTGTCTGAGAAAGGACCCATTGTGTAGAGATCACAAACTGTTGGCTCACTTTCATCAAAGCCCATGTGGTGGAGTTGCCTGTCAGCGCCAGCCTGCTTCAACTATAAAGGAAAGCTCATTTTCAGGTTTGCTTAAACTTTAACAGGGAAGGTTTAAGTCATAGGACCGAGGTTTCAAGGTAGCTGCATGGATTATCCTGGAACTCTCATGGAGATACTCTAACAGACTTTACATCTGATCTGCCCAGAGGACTATAGCCCACTGAATTGATTTCAGAGACACTTTTACAAGACAGCAGATATAGTAACATCACTGCTATCATCCTGATCTATAAACATTGAAAGTCATGTGTATGTGTATTGATCTTTTAACCGTTTATAACTCTCTTCTCTCTTTTTCCTTTTATTAATAAATCTTAGATTTAATTATTAAGTACTGGCAGTAAGTGTGTATTTGGGTAAGATTTGAAATATTCATTGACTTGGGCCCTAGAGAGTAATGTGTCTGATCATTTGGGATTGGAAGAATTTGATTTATGGTGAATAGAGTTTTAATAACCTCTCAAGATACCATGACCAGTTGCCTAGAGGGGAACCAAAGGCTGAGATGCCTAAAGGGGGCTGTGGTTTTGACTTCTTGTTAATCAGTGTGGTAACATCAGAGCACAGTTTTGATAATGGTAGGTGAATCTAATTATAGTGTAAGCAGCTAATTTTGGGAGTATCTGCTCCATTTCTTGCAGACTGCCCCAATGTGATATTCTCAGTGTGGCCCATCCATGCACCAGGGTCAAATACTTCTCTTACCGGGACCATCTCTTTCTGGTTACAGCAGAAGAAGAGGCTATCCCAATGATGCAGTCATACTCCCTCTCCCCGCCTACCTTAGGGGACAACCATTGGTACTGTCAGTTCTGCTGGAGATAAGGGATTTGGATGAATCAGAGGCCCCAAAGGAGCCTCTGGGGCATCCGATGACAATGCCCCAGAATATTGGGGTTCCAGCCTCTCAGCAGATAGGATTGGCTATGAGATGGGTGGTACTCTATGTCATAGGGTCCTCCTGAACCAGTTCATCCATCCTACTGGAAATACTGAGGACCATGGGAGCCCTACCCAACACAACCCGAATCAGTGCAGGAGTCCTATTTGCCATCACCCAGGCAGCCACAACTGGCCCACCAGAATATTCGGAAGGGGAAGGTGAGCCAGATCCATCAGTTATAGGACTGATCTTCTTGTCTTCATGGGACAAGGTGGTTACTCCACCATCTCCATCTCTGCCAGATGACTTTAAACCAGGGGTCGGCAACGTTTGGCACGCGTTTTACCCTTCTGCTCATTTAATGTAATTTAATGTAATTTTTAAAGAGGCTAACTGTTGTTATACTGATCTCTTTGAATATTCAAAGCACAGTACAGATATCTATTAATAAAAGTCCTAACATCTCTCTTGTGAAATGAGAGGATTTGCATAGGATTTAAGATAGATATAGATTTTAATTGGACATTGTCAAAACCGTATGACAAACCAATAAGCATGATGGGATTAGAACTCATCTTGCATTTATGTATCTATGTTCTGTGTTTTGTCTAGAAACACTAGAAAATACTGTACACAAAATTCAAACCTCTTCAGCCAAGATGTCAGTAGTGGCACTGATTGTGGATGCCCACCTTTTTAGATATCCAACTTGAGATACCTTGAGCCTGATTTTAAACTGTTCTTGACAGACAAAAATATACTTTGGGGGTGGAGGGAGGGAATGCATGTCTGTGTATTTTTTTTAACCGAACCAAATCAAATATTAATTATTTTTTTCAGTCCCTCCTCATAAAGGCATAATTAGGTTTTGCGTTTTCGAGAAATATTTTAAAATTTCTTTTAAGAGTCTGATTATAATTAAACTTTGCTCTCATAATTACAGAGCAAACTGCTGCTTTAATTACGAGCAAAGTTAGATTTTATTCTCTGATGAGCTAGTTAAGGAAACAGGTAGTCCATTATTATAACCGACCAACTTTTTATGGTGTTATATGGGGCTGCAAGTTACAGACCTCTTGCCAAATCAAAACTAAAGTGCTTATGTAGTCACACAGAAGGGCAGAGGACCAGCAGTTAGAATTTATTATGGTACAGAATAAATAGCATGAACATTTCAGAGCATAAAAACTGTACATTATGTATTAATGTATAATGTATTATGTAATTAATATAATGGGGCATGTAAATGTAGATGGATGAGGATTTCGATAGAGCTGATACAGATGAATTACACTGTGGGATAAGTTGTGCCAAAACACATGCAGGGATGAGTGTGCAAAGAGACACAAGAAGCTTTCCCCCCATCCCCCACCGCACATCTGTGGATAGGCCAGAGGCAGTTTCAGGACTAGAGAACCAGGGGACACTAGAGCCAACAACTGTGCTAGGCCATAAGCTGGCTGCCCTTGACATGGCCAAAGAAGTTGGAACTGTGGGCAAAGGGAGCATATTGTACATTCTAGAAGGGTATAGCAGCGGTCACTGCTGTGTGTCACTTCTTCAACAATACATTTAGAAGATGCTGTGAATAAGTAGGCCCTTTTCATTCTCTCTTCCATGGGCACAGGTTTATAGACATTCTAGTTCAAGATTGGGAAGGGTAGATTATAAATTTCATATATATATATTGTTAAAAAGAAGTGATGAGTTCAAGCAAATGTTAAACCGCATCCTGTTATGTATCCATTCCCTTGCCTCTCTCTCAATCTGCATACAAGGCCTTTTGAAATGTTCCTTCCGCATACACGTATAAGGTATGCATGCTAAGTTGTTTGTTGCTAGGTATAAAAAGGCTGCTCCACACTTGTAAGGGGCTCTCTCTCTGGCATTAGCCGAGGAGAGCGCCCACTCAGCTGACTGGTCAATAAAAACTTAAAGCCGTCTTCTAGACTCCCGTGCCTCCTTGGGGTAATTGGGCAGCTCCAGGGGGAAACGAGCCCATTTGGCTAACAATATGAATATGTGTGTGCGTGCGTGTGCGTGTGTGTGTTTTAAAAGAAAAACTGCATTTATATAAAACATATAAATATATATATATGTGTGTGTATGTATGTTTTGTATAAATGCAGTTTTTCTTTTAAAACACACACATGCGCACACATGCACATGCACACGCACGCACATATATGAAATTTATAATCTACCCTTCCCAATCTTGAACTAGAATGTCTATAAACCTGTGCCCATGGTAGAGAGAATTAAGAGGGCCTACTTATTCATAGCATCTTCTAAATGTATTGTTGAAGAAGTGACACACAGCAGAGACTGCTGCTATACCCTTCTAGAATGTACAATATGCTCCCTTATATATATATCTATTAATTCAGCTTTTCTTTCAAAACACACACACACACACACACCCTACCTCTGCCTGGAAAGGAGAGAGATTTAGGTGCCTGATTATCCCCCTGTTGAAGTCAATGGGAAAGCTCCCATTCACTCAAATGGTGCAGGATCAAGTCCATAATGTTTTTTGTTTCCTCCCCAACCCAGCAAAGACCATAAAGGAAGTAAAGATGATGACACATAATACTGGAATAACTCAGGGGTTATGGCCCTTTAAATATAGTCCATCAGATATTACTTAAGATATTGTTGCCCAACACTGTCAGAAACTGCACACCACTGATTTTTTTTCCTTCAACTAACCAAGTGCACTTCAAATCCCCTTTCACATCTAGGGCAAAGTAATTTTGACACTGCAGCCTTACATTATTAATTACTTGCAATACTGAGAATTTAGTTAGCAGCAGTTGAAAGGTGCAGATCAAGCAGATGTTTCAAGTTCCACCTACAAAAAAGCAAATAGCAAAGGCTGGGAAAAACAGATAGAGAGTGTTAGATTGCACTGTGTATATGTCGTGTCTGCATAATGTTAAAAAAACTTTAATAAATAGACACTCTAAAATGGAGGCAAACCTTACAAATGTCACTTGTTTCAGACCCACATTTACTACCTTTAAGACAGTTGATGGTACCACACTTTTTTGTTTGGGAATTATTTACATCAGAAATTTGGAATCATGGAATCCAAGACTTAAGTGCACCATCTCCCATTGAAATCAGTAGGTCTATTCACTCAAAAGTTAAGCATATGTTAAGCATAATTATTTTGCTGCCTGGAGATAGAGAGTGTTATTCATGCTAAAAACATTTAATCTATTTGCCTTAAACTTACCTCAACTTATAATTTTCTTTTGTCTTCCCTTCTGGGTCTTTGTCAAACAACATGTCCTGCAGTTGGGCTTTGGCCAAGTGAGGTGTGGACTGGACATATGTTAGATCTGAACCAGGAAAGGAATACATGATTGGTCAGCCTAGATGCTACCAAGAGTTCTAATACCATGCCAACAGCACTTTGCAATTAAAAAATGGCATTGTACTTTTTGAATGTCCTGAGAGAGTTCTTAAAACAATGATTAAAAAAGATTCACTGAAACAGAAAAATGAAGTGTCTGGTGAAATATGTTATTAATTATAATTTAAGTATATGGGTTGTGCTGGAGACAGAAGCAAAGGTCTACTTAAATAAGGTGTCAGATAAATGGACTAGATAGAGTCTTCTTTTTTAAACAGAATGGCCGTTATTATTTCTGTAGATAAAGGCCCTATTAGTGTCGCCATTAAAATATTTGGGAGATTGTAGGAATTCCACTGCAAAAATTCAATCCACATGTAATTTGGAATACAATACCTAATCATGAAAGTTCATTAGTTTTACTAATTCTTACCAGAAAGAAAAGTTTAACCATTTTTAAGATAAAGGTTTTTGGTTTTGTTGTTCTGTTTTTAGAGAAAAAAAAAAGTTTTGTAGTCCTTTAGGCATTTTCCTGATTTAAAGTAATTTGGCAAACAATATTTGAAGAGATTTTCAACATTTTCCATTTTTTAACTTCCAAAAACATATTTTCTTCACAAACAAAGAGTTACTGGATCTTAACTATGACTGGTAGTGATGAGAATAGCAGTCATCTACTGGAAAGAGGTACTTCGTCATTCTTGCTAGTACATGCTTTAAAACATCAACATCTCCATAGGCCGTGTGAGCTGATTGTTGACTGTCCAGCACTAAATTCAAATACTTTAATGAAGAAAAAAATGTTTCAACATGTACACACTTTTATAGACACAGAAATGTAATTTGTCAAAGAGGGGAAACCATTTGAGATTGTATTCTGATGGAGCAAAACAGATGTAAATTTTAAGAAAGCTGTTAGAAAAGAATATACTTTAAAGAAATGCTGGCAACTTTAGGTCCATGACTTCTTAACTTTTTTCCAATATTTGTACAAACAAATTCTAACTTTATTCTTACAAATTCTACTACCCTGCTGTCTTGGGACTTTTAAAATGCATGCAACCCCACTTTTATCCCTAGTCTTTGTATTTATTACAAATTGAAGCTTTTCACTGCAATCAATACCTCTGATTATTTAGCACCTTTGAAAATAAGGCCACTTCAATGGGGACATGATCCAAATTACAGTGAAGTCAATAATAGTCATCTTAATTTCCTCATTTTTCATTTACAAAACTCCTCCCCCCACAACTAGCACCAGTCCAACAGTCTGATCGTCTATGCTCTACACTGGCTTCCCATAAAATTTCTAATCAAGTTCAAAGCACTCCAGGATATTTAAAAGTTAAACGCTCCATTGCAAAGACCATTGTAGACAAATACACTTATCTAACACAAAGGAAGTCATTACAATAAGAATATAGCTTGTCTGTGTGGAAGACTGGCCTTTCTCCAGTGTTTGTCCATGACCGGAATGAACTTCTCCAGGAACTAAGGACCACCACAAATGTCTGCTCCAAGTGCGAGGCACTTCTTTTTTTAAACTTTGCCTTCTTTAACAAACACAGAGCAACAGGTGTATTTATATAAAAAACCAAAACCACACATCTTCAAAACAAGACATTCTACTCCACATGCTTCTCCCCTCAGGAAGGGATGAGAGAACAACCAACACATCACAGATGTTTAAGTTAAGTTTCTTAATGCACTACTAGAAAATGCTCAGATATTATGGGAATTAGCATGGTGCAAGAGCATTTATAGAATAGATATTAGGTAAATCAAATTTAATACGAGTTTTGTAAACATATGACCTGCAGGTTTAGGCCTTTGGTGGATTTTTAGGGCCTGATCTTGTTACTAGTGCATTCAGTGGGAACTTTCCTATTGATTTAAGGAGTGCAGGATCAGAGCCTTAATGAAACAGAATATATTGTCTAAAGCTGTATTAAAATAATGTTGAGTTTCTTCCAATAATATAAACCCAGGCACTATTAAGCGCTCAAAGAATCTTTAAGAGTTGTGCTTCCTCCTGATTTCATCAGAGGACACAGATGTGATTCTTCTGTGCTTACTGACCAATATCACAACAAAAATGTATTAAATTAAGTGTATTAAGAAATTTGTTATGCTTTGCATGAATACAGCTCCCATAAACACTAATGGTAGTTATGATAGACTGAAGGAAATAGACCCCTAAATGTGAAAACCCTGCACATTCACAGAGAGTAATAGATTCTTGCTCCCATAAAATGTAATTAGGCATTCATACACAAACTTAAACAAAACAAAAAATCTTTGACTCTGAAGTAATTCAACATATTTAATAGGAGCATCTACATTTTTCTTATTCTTTCCCAAACAGAACTACACATTTGAAAGGTTTAAAAAACTAAGTATTTTCTTTTACATATTTTCAGGTAATGTTAATGAGACAAAGATATTGCTTAGATCCTAATCCTATTCCCATGCAGTTAATTGGTGTCTTTACCATTTGTCTCAATAGGAAAAGTAATAGGCTTATGTGGAATGGTTCTAATTTGGTTAAAGAGTTAAAATAAAAACATTTCATCTTTAAAATTAAATAAAAATGCATGAGAAAGTTGTCATAAGATTTTTAATCATATACCTAATTTCAAGCATATTAGCATTGCCTAAATCAATGAGGCTTTTTATATGCTTACCTATTTTGCTGAATTGGGACTTCAAGGAACTGATAGGTTTAAGGAAATCCATTAAAACCTTCTCTCTTTCTCTCTCCCCCAGCAACCACACATTTCAGAGGAGGTGGTACATTCTCCATGGTCACATTTTGTCTTCTCCTGCCTAGGGTAAAAGAGACTGCAGGCAACTCCCCAGTGCAGGGACGACAAACAGTCTCTCACTCTGTGCTCCCTGAACATGGGGAGTGGGCAAGAAGCAGAGTCAAAACTCTTCAAGTGAAATTTATAATCCCAGTGGTGTAGGGCTAGGCTCTGACATACTTCTGCACCAGCTACCACTGATGGGAATGCACACGGAAACTTATTGGAGGGAGAAGAAGTTGCTGCCCCATAATCTTCCAAGGACAAAATGCCTCCTGCCATTACTGCCTCTGATCATTAATGCTGCAGTGACTTTTCAAGCTACAGTCTCGCCCAAAGCTGGAGTTCTCTAGTCTGATGTTTGAAAAGAAAAAAAGGGGGACTTTTCAAACTTTTAACTACAAAGAAAACTGCAAATGTTTGGTTCAGCCCAGAAATCTGAAAGTTTAAAGATTAAAAATAAAAGCTTTTCCTCATGATTAAATTGCAGTGTATTTTACTTTCATCTTAACATAAAAGTATTTTTGATGGCTAAAATAGTAAAGCACATTGGAAATTGCTTTATAGTTTCTTATGTACAACTTTCATACTTCAAGTACTGCAAACAAGGGGCCAAATCCTTCTCTCGTTGAATCAAATTAGTGTTTACCACTAATGGAATCAGGCCCTTTGTCAGTTATTCCCCTCAAGATGGCTGCCAAAAGCAGTAGAATCAGAAGTGGCAGAGTAATTTAAAACTTTTCTTTGAAATCTGTTCCACAGTGTGTTCATGCTGAGAAATATTTCTTCCCTTTTGAAGCTCTAGACAGATGGGGTGAGCAAGAGGAATACAATTTTCATTGGAGAGACAAATATATGAATATTTCTGATCAGGTGGAGAACAAATGAAACACTCCTTCTTAGCTGAAATACACAAGAGTACTGCATACAAGCACACCACAGTACAAATGGTAGGGTTAGTGTCACAGGACTGCACTTTATCAGAATAAAAGCACAACTTCCACATATTCTTCAGGGTAACAAGTAAAATAATGATGGACAGGTCTTTTAATTGTTAAACAAGTTTTAAAAATTATATATTCTGGCTCTACATTTTTTCCATGCTCAATGATATGCCAGAAGCAAAACTGAACATGAAACAATCAAGTCTAAAGGCTTCCAGTGAACAGTCTCATTCACTTTGCAGTACATTGCTATGGGAGCTTATGTAACTTTCTGCTGCAGACCAGTGGAGGATTTAGAGTTAGTGGGGCCCTGTGCTCAGCTTCATTTTCGTCCCCTCCCGCCCCCGCATCGGGACCCAGCCAAGAAAAAGAACTTTCTCTCTTATCTCCCCTCCATTTTTCATTCTTTTTTTCTTCCCCTTCTCCTATATTATAAGTAATGGGAAGTAAATGAAAATAAAGTGAGGTACCTTGATTGGGGTTGGGGTGCAGGAGGGGGTGAGGGGTGTGGGTTCTGGGCTGGGGCAGGGGGTTGTGGTGTGGGAGGGGATGAAGGGTGTGGGCTCTGGGAGGAAGTTTGTGTGCTGGGTGCGTGCTCTGGGCTAGGGCGGGGGTTTGGGTTGCAGGAGGGGAGCAGGTGGGTAGCACTTACCTGGGGCAGCGTGGCTCCCAAAGCGACCGGTGAACACACCCCTCTGGCTCCTAGGCGGGGGCAGGGGGTCTCTACATGCCACTGCCCACAGGCACTGTCCCCGCAGCTCCCATTGGCCGCAGTACCTGGCCAATGGGAGCTTCAGAGTTGGCACTTGGGATGGGGCACTTGATACGCCCCCTCCCAAGGGCCACAGGGACATGCCAGCCACTTCTGGGAGTGGCGCGGTGCAAAGGGAGGGAGGCAGAGCAGGCAGGGAGCCACCTTCACCCTGCTGCTGGCACATCTCTGTGCACCCCTTGGGGGGAGGGAGGCAGCGGGTCTCTGTGGGCTGCCCAGGGCGGGGGCAGTATGTGGAGCTGCCTCTCCCCTGCCAGAGGCGCCAGAGACGTGCCAGCAACTGGCTGCTTCCGGGAGCGGTATGGGGCCACCGGCCATGGCATGCAGGCAGCCCGCCTGCCTGAGCCCTGCTGCACCAATGGCTGGGACTCAGGGGCAGGTTGTCAAATGAGATTTGTCCTGCATTTTGGGAGGCCCCCTGTCACTGGGGGCCCAGGCCACCACACAGTTTGTTTCATGGTAAATCCACTCCTGCTGCAGAGTCAGTAGCTCCTCCATTGAGATTTGATTGGTTTACTTTTCCAGGCTTTTAACAGAAGCTATGTGGACACCTTGAAGCAAACTGCCTGCCCCAACGGTAACCTCAAACCACGGCTCAGCATGCTGAGCATTACTTGCATTCCCCAACTAGATACCTACATTGGCCAGGATTCTTATGCCACTTTATTCCTGTGAGATGCACAGAAGCAAGATTTGTACAATGGTAGCACTTAAGTTTCTACCAGTTTGAATGATTTTACTAGTTCTAATGATATTCCCCATTATGTGGGGAGGAGTTATATCCTGCACTGGTAAAAGTATTCAAACCAGACAAAACATTTCAAGTGCAACCGCTATTACTTCTGTGAAAGGGAAGAAAAAGAATTACACAGATATTTAATATTTGAAATCCTAGAGTTATAGCTGCAGATGGGTCCGATCTTGACAAAACTTTTAATTCTTATCTCCCCCCCGGCACCCCGATCTAATACACATCTGGCTTAGCTGCCACGACAGCCTCACCTTTGCAACACTACTCTGAGCCTGTGACCACAAAGTAACTAAAAGCAAAGCCTTGAGCAGTTTGACATGGGAGTCAGATTTACAATGGCTGCTTAGGCCATGCAGTGGGCCTATTTCTCCAGCAGTGAAATTGCAAACAAGTCAGCAGTAGAGACAGAAGCTTGCCAATTTCCCCCCTTGTTTTGTCACCTTATAAAAAAAGGTTCTTGTCCTCACTTTCATTTGACAACCTCATGCTGCAAGTTTAATTGAGGTTAATGAGCACTACTCAGATGGATTAAGTTAAGCATGTAAAAAAGCATATGCATTATCATCAATGGGAGCTTTGTCATTCACTTCAATGATCATAGGATTAAGCCCTTTGTTAATTTTATAATGTCGGTAAGAAAAGAATAAAAATGTCCTTTATTATATTTCTAACGGCAAATTACTTTATTATTTCTCTGATCTGGCAAGCTGGTCATTATAAACATACACACAAAAGGGAACTAGTAAGTTGAGGCATGCAAATGGCTCAGGCATAATGGAGTATCTTTTTTGAAAGAGTTGTTTGCATAACCACTTGCATCATATTATAAACAACAGACAACTACTGTCTAGTTTAAATTTGTTGAGTGAACTGATGCAAGTGTTTGCATTGCTTGTGATCCACTGAGCACTTCAAATTCACTTTTCTCCCAATTACTTTAAGACCAGCTTAGAACATCTCTATTCAGAACTAAAAGCTTTTGCATTTTTTATTGTTAAATTTAAAGAGGTAGAAGGGCATTAGAGACCAGTGTGATTGTGAAGGAATTGGAAGGCATGTGAAAAATGATATAAATAGAAAGCCAAAGACATAATAGAATAAATAAGATCTGGAAGAAAGGGGAATAGAAGATAAGTGAACATGATTAAAGGATAATTGGGGAATAGAGGTTAATGCTGAACACTGATAGCAAAGAGCATTCCAAGTACATAATTGCTGTTCAAGTTTTAAATAAACAAATAAATGGTTCCCTTGAAAAGTACAAAGGTGCAGGACAAAAGGAATGGTGAATTTCTTAACCTTTACCTTGATTCTTTCCCCTTACAGAGAGGGAGGAGGAAGACTAACAGAAGAGAAAGATTTTGTGGTACAATAGGGGAAAAGCAAAATTGTGCTTAGACTACAGAAATTAAAGTGGGACAGGATTGCTCAGGGGACTGTAAATGTCATCAAGAACTTTCACTTCCAGATTGCTGGTTCATATCAGAATACTTCTGTAATAACCTGTGTGTGCTGTTGGCTCTGGTGACTGGTTGCTAGGGTATCTGATTTTGCATTCATTGAAGGCAATAGTAAAACTGACTTGAGTGGAACCAAGAGTGGGATCCCAACAAGGCCCACTGACGTACTTACATTCTAAATTAGACAAACAGCCAAAGAATAAGTGACAAGAGTCCATGGGAGTGGAAAGACTGCAGAGAATAAGACAGAAGTATATAGTTTTATTTATGGTAGACCGAGAATTCCTTAAGAGTTCTTTGGATAATGATTTCTATTGTGGCATAGAGAATACACTTATAAAGACAGAGGATGATACCAATCTGGGAGGGGTTGCAAATGCTTCAGAGGATAGGATTAAAATTCAAAATGATCTGGAAAAATTGTCTGAAGTAAATATGATGAAATTCAATAAGGATAAATGCAAAGTACTCCACTTAGGAAGGAACAATCAGTTGCACACATACAAAATGGGAAATGACTACATAGGAAGGAGCACTGCAGAAACAGATCTGAGGGTTATAGTGGCTCACAAGTTAAATGTGAGTCAAGAGTGTCACACTGATGCAAAAAAAAAAAAAAAAAGCAAACAATTCTGGGATGTATTAGCAGGAGTGTTGTAAGCAAGACATGTGAAGTAATTCTTCTACAATTCTATGCACTGATAAGGCCTCAGCTGGAGTATTATGTCCAGTTCTGGGTGTCACATTTCAGGAAAGATGTGAACAAATTGGAGAAAGTCTAGAGAAGAGAAACAAAAGCGATTAAAGGTCTAGAAAGGACCTATGAGGGAAAACTGAAAACACTGGTTTTGTTTAGTCTGGAGAAGGTAAGATTGAACGGGGACTTGATAATAGTTTTCAAGTACACAAAAAGTTGTTACAAGCAGGAGGATGAAAAATTATTCTCATTAACTTCTGTGGATAGGACAAGCAACGGTCTGAAATTGCACCAAGGGAGGTTTAGGTTGGACATTAGAAAAACTTCCTAACTGTCAGGCTGGTTAAGCACTGGAACAAATTGCCTAGGGAGGTTGTGGAATCTCTATCATTGGAGATTTTTAAGAACAGGTTAGTAAAATACCTGTCAGGAATGTGCTAGCTATTGCAGTTTTGCCTTGAGTTCAGGGGACTGGACTAGAGGACCCATTGATGACCCTTCCAGTTTTACACTTCTATGATTCCGTACATACCAATTCACTTCAGAGGCATCTGCATTGACAATAAGCCAAAAGGGAGATCAGAATGTTCAAGAGAATGAAAACACAGACACATGGTTGAATTTTAAAGCTGAAAACCACAACTTTTTTTTTTTTTTTTTTTTTTTTAACCCCACACATAAATGTGGGGATAAACCAGGCAAAGAGGGTCCACAAATCACTTGCCAGATCTCTCACTCATGCTTGCCCAAAGCAACCAGCTGCCAGAGGTATGTCTACACAGCAACTAGACACCTGCAGCTGGCCCGTGCCAGCCGACTCAGGCTCATGGGACTCAGGCTGTTTCATTATTGTGTAGATTTCTGGGCCCTAGGACCCAGTGAGGTGAGAGGGTCCCAGAGCCCAGGCTCCAGCCCAAGCTTCAAAGTCCACACAGCAATGAAACAGCCCCTGACTCTGGCCCCATGATCCTCATAGGACTCTCAGTTGTCATCTCCCCAGGGTGTTAAGGGAATCCAGGCACTCACACTACACTGGGTTCCAGTCCAGAGTCCCTATAACCAGCAGCCAAGGTCTGCTCCAGAAGACTCCACTCTGCTGCCTCCTGGACTTCTTCCTACCATAGCTTGTCAGCCGACCTTTCCCATGGGCTCTCTAAATTCAAGTTTAAATAAGAGTACAATGGATACATAATCCAGTAACCAAAAATAACCAAAAATAGCCCATAGTAATCCATATAAATCAAAACTGGGAAATCTGATATAACTATAATTAACTGTGATCTTGCTTCAGAAGGAATCATGTCTCTAGGGAGAGAGACTGGTTCACTTTCCATTCTCTTTCATTCTTTGTGGCCTCTGTTGAGATGGCCAGACATTTGTTTCTTAGTACCAGTTGTGATAAAGACATGTGTCCAATAGGAATTAGCCTGAGATCCACTGCTCATTTCACATAGGCTACCAATTGGTAATGAATTGCACCATATGCAGTGGATATAAACTAATGACTTATACCTTTATAACTCTATATCCCATTTAGAGTCTTCTCAAGCTACTCGAAAACAAACCTATGTTTCTAAGCTGACAAAGCTTTTGAGGAAATAGAAAAACCTAAGTTAAAATATTGTACAAAAGTCATTAATAAGAATATTTGTTTATAAAATTGTCAAAGACCATAGAAGCTACTAGTATGAAATAATGGAGGTGGTAAGGGAATATCTACATGCAGAAGGGTGCAGAAGATGTCACGTACTCAGAGCCTCACAAGTTCGGGCTTTGTATAAAACAGCAATGCTATTTCAGGTGCCACTACATGGTTAATGCCATTTCAGAAAGGCTCATCTGTTATGCCATTGCATGCCTGACTTATCCAGACTCTACCTTTTATAAAACTTAAGGAGATTTTAAAACTAAATAAATAAATTGCAAATAGCTATAATCTTGGGATTTTATAAGCTGCTTTTTCTCAGGCATGAAGATATGATTAGCTAATAAGACTGCTGCTAGGAAAATGGAAGTAGATCTAGGTCAACTTCGGATTTGTTTTTTTAATATGTTTCCTTAAATGTTAAAAATTGCTGCATGCTGTTTGGCATTAGCAAGTGCCTATACTATATCAATCTATGTTGTTTCCATTTTTAGGGATTTATAAATTTCTCATAAAATTTCACTTGTGGGATAACATATTGTCTACAAAGTCTCAGAAAAAAAATTCTCCAGACTATATTGATTTAAGTCATTTTTACCAAATTTTAGATTAGATAGATGAGAACAAAAGAGAGAGTGTTTTGTGGTTTTAAATGCTTTGAGAGCTCCATAACTCAAACAAAGCTTTGATTTATTAAGAAGAAATTTCAGAGCATTAGTCTATAACCCTTTGGTATTAAAAAATGAGCTAAGTATGGAAGTTTAAGAAGAAGAGATACTGTGATTTATTTTTAAAAGTTAAACATGTCAAAATAGCACCTACTGAAACTAGCAGTTAAGAAATGCATAAGAAACTAGACAAGAAATAAGGAACTCTGGGTAACAACAAATCAAAAACTCTGTAATAGCTACAGGAGTACCGAAAGAGACTCGATACAGATGTAAACTTAACCTTCATATAACCAATATAATATTATTAAAAAAAAAAAAGATGGATCGGGGGACTGGTGTGCTGATAGAGATTTTCACAATTAGGTGTTGGCTCAAAACCTGAGCGAGCTTATTTTATGCCATTACCATCTGATAGCAGTATGATAGTTCATTTTAGGAATCTCCTTGAAAAAGAATATCTGAAATAGTTAAGATTAGACTGTGCCTTTAAGCACAACCTGACTATGGGATGGTGCTAGGCGCACTGCCTCAGGGAGAGAACAGGGAGACACTGTGCTTTAGAAAAACTCCTGTAGACGCAGTTCCACCCAGGGCTCCCCTCTCGCATGAAGAATAATATGGCACACATTTGGGAGGTTAGTTTACTCCTGCCACATGGCCAATCAGCTCCAGCATTGTGACCCAGATGTTCAGAAGTGTTCAAAACCAGATTAGGGTCAGATTTTCAAAAAAAGTTGGACTCCCATGTAGATACCTCAATAAGAGCCAGGTTTTCAAGAGTGATCAGAACCCAGCAGCTCCCACTGTAACACCATGGTGTTGAGCTGTGAAAATAAAGCCATTTATTTTGATATATGTATTTGATAACTGAGCTCTTTTGAAATTCTGATCCTTTAGTAACTGCATTTACTCCCCACCCCTAAAAGGTCACTCGCTTACTGGGTTGAGCAACTGGCCTCCAGCCTATGTGCTCTCCCAGCATCTGAAGATAAGATCTTGGTAGCCCTAACATATCCACATGAGGAACAAGGAATCCTTCCTTACTCCGCTGTACCAGAATGCTAAAGCTAGTCACAAGCCAACTCTGATATACTGGAAAGACACAGATTCCAGTCCTGCACTTGCTCACATGGGCAGTTCTAGGACTATCATATTTCATCACTTTGAATAGGACTACTCACATTAGTAGGTGCTGGCTAGATCAGGCCTGTGGAGCTGTGATTACACATTACTGAATGTGGATGAATGTCTTTACACCACATGGCTTCTGATCATTCGCTGAAAGAAAATACCAGCAGCAATGGGAGATACACAAGGAAAACTTTTACTATTTGGTCAGAAGTTTGTTATCTCTGGGTCCAGCAAACTGCAACCTTGTAACAATCAGCGTTGTTATTTAATAGGCTAAGCAGAAACTTTCATCCTTACTAACAGTTTTCCGTGGCTCTCAGATCATCTTTGCATGTCTGAGTTATCTACCTAGGACAATTAATAGTGCATATAAAAAATCAAATTAAATTTAATGTAATTGAACAGTTTGAGAAATTCCCTAAGAAATTTGGCAGGTCAAGACTGTTTTCCCATTAAAACCAGCTGAGTAATGATAACACAAAAATGATATTTTCTCTTTTGGAAACCATGAAGTAGCAGGAAAGCAGTATTCCAAATATTATTAGCTGTCATATTATTTCATAAATATAATTTACTGGGAAATAGGGCTGTTGATTAATCACAATTAACTCAAAAAATTAATCCTGATTAAAAAAAATTAATCACGATTAATCACAGTTTTAATTGCACTGTTAAACAATAGAATACCAATGGAAATGTATTAAATATTTTGATGTAATTATACATTTTCTTATATATTGTATTCTGTGTTGTAGTTGAAATCAAAATGTGTATTATTTTATTACAAATATTTGCACTGTAAACATGATAAACAAAATTAATAGTATTTTTCAATTCACCTCATACAAGTACTGTAGTGCCATCTCTGTTGTGAAAGTGCAATTTACAAATGTAGAAATTTTTTTTAGTTACATAACTGCACTCAAAAACAAAACAATGTAAAACATCAGAGCCTACAAGTCCACTCAGTCCTACTTCTTGTTCAGCCAATCACTAAAACAAGCAAGTTTGTTTACATTTACAGGAGTAATACTACCCACTTATTTTTTAAAATATCACCAGAAAGTCAGAACAGGCATTTGCATTACACTTTTGTAGCCAGCATTGCAAGGTACTTACTTGCCAAATATGCTAAACATTCATATGCCCCTCCATGTTTCGGTCTCCATTCCAGGGGACATGCTTCCATGCTGATGACGCTCATTAAAAAAATATGCATTAATTAAATTTGTGACTGAACTCCTTGGAACCTGACACTCCCACAAGTGTACAAACCACTGGACTGTAAAGTCATTTTCTCTCTTCAAGAATATTTAAGTATTGCATGTAAAGTGGGACAGCTTCAACAGGAGAGATTGAGAGGGACTCACCTTAAAATACCCCATAGCCTAGTGGTAAGGGCACTCACAGGTTCAAATCCCTACTTCACCTCAAGCAGAAAGAGGACTTGAACCCAGTCTCCCAAGTCCTGGGTGAATAAGCTAATCACTGGGCTAGAAGGGGGAAACCATGACCTCCTATAGTGTTGTTGATTTTGGGGGGTGGGGATGCACTAATCTGATAGATATGGTTTAAGGCAGCCTATAAGGACGTCTACAAGATCAGGCCTCAGAGGAGATTTTGATGTGGGAATGCCTAGCTTGAGTATCCTGCCAGGGATTAGTCATGAGCTGGGCACCAGGTGTCAGGTGCCAGGTTGCTGTGTACATGCTCAGCAGCAGAAAATGTAGGTGACCTTATCCTATTGTAGGTGACCTTATCAGTAGGCCCCTACAGGGTTAAGTGGCAGCTGACCAGGGTTTTCGAAGATCCGAATTTTGGCTTGGGTGCCTAAAGGAGCAGTTGTTTGCCTAAATCTTTTTGTGGATCTAGCTTTAATGTACACTCTGGTTTGAAGACTTTACTTCATACCTGTTTGTAAAATGCATGGTTGCTGCTATGCAATGAATGTTAGCTAGTGACTGGAAGCAACAACTCTATAGGAAGGAGCAGTGTATAGCCTCAGCACATCATTGCCTCCTGGAGCTGCAGAGGCTTTGTACCTGCTACTACACCCCTTTGTGGGATGCATCATACTCCCCCCTCCCCCCGCTTGAGCAGCCAGATCTGGTGGCAGGCATATGGGACACTGATATACAGGCAGCTCATATTTCACTTGTGATCACCAGAACCTTTTAACTTGCAAAATCTAAGAGGTCACCTATTGTGGAAGAATCCTATTAAACGTTTTTGACAAGCCAGTGCTTTGATTTTAGCATAGTTACCACATCGACACTGCTATTTTAAATATATTTGAGAATAACAGTGTGTTATTCTTTTGAGCCTGCAATTTGGTTGGTGGTTGTGTGAAAATGTATGTTCTCTTTGACACATTTAATCAACTTATACCTTAATATTTTGTGAAATACTCAAGGGGGGAAGGAGGGAATATAGGCCCAGACCTGAGGAAGAGCTTTGTGTAGCTAAAACACTTGTCTCTTTCAAGAAGAAAAGTTGGTCTAATAAAAGATATTGCCTCACCCACCTTGTCTTTCTAGTACCTTTTCTCTCAGTCACTGGAAGACCATAGGTAGAAACAGATAGTCTCATATTCTGACAATCATAATCTGGAAGTTGGAAATGCCTGTTTGCAAAACCCTAACAAAAATGTATCCTTCCCATTAAAGGACAATCAAATGCATTAGTTTTCCAGTCAAACTCCTAAGAGCCTTCCCATAGAATTTGAAGTCACTATTTGAAGTGTTTGCTTTACAGTTAGTTCTTAATGCATACTGCCCAAGGGTTTCTATAGGCAAGGAGGAAATCATTATGATATCCTTATTGGTATTGAATAGCACTTTATTCCACAACTAGTCTAATTGATTTCAGACATGCCCTTTGTTTCTGAATGAGAATTAGACTTTACAAGAAGGACAGTGAGATGAAAAAAAAATCTGCATAGATAGCTGTTGAAGGATTAGGTATGTAAAGGATGCTATTAATTTTCAAAACACTCTAGGAAATAAACAAAAAAAATACTTCTGTATTTGGAAGTATATTTATTTGCTTGTAGCTTTCTGAATTTTGGGGGGGGAAAGTGATTTTACAACTTTGTAGATTTAGATTCACAACAAGTACATTTTACTACCAAAGTGCAATGAAACACTCCCATTCATTTGTTGATTTCTAGAAATATTTACATAAGCTTATGAAAGTAATTACAATGAATAAGCTATGAATCTTGTACTTTCAAAATATTTGATATACTAAGCAAAATTTGTACATTTAAGGGGTCAAGATATTTTCATGTGCCAATTAGCCAGTAGTGCATGACAATGTACATTTGGAGATGATTACAGCATACACTGAATGGTGTTATTTTTATCCTTCATATTGTTATGGTCTTGATAAAAAAGCACAGCATATCTAAATACATTACACACTTGAAATTTACAGAAATTATAAATGGGAGCAAAATTACCATCAGCTATGACAGGAGAACCTGAAATGCTTGTGGGACCATAGTGAAACTCCAAGGAGTGAAACTGTCTCTTTCTTTCCCTTTTCTTCCCTTTCCTCCACCTATTTTCCTTTATTATTTGAGTGTAAGCAGAGGGTACACATTCTATCTCAGCATTTATCATCTGGAGTCTGGCTCTATACTTTCCTTGTTCTCTTTCTTTGACTTAAAAACACTTTCCTCCAACCCCCTTCAGGCTGCTTCCCTGCAACAGAGATTGGGCTTGATTCTTCCCTCACACTAGTTTACATCAGTATAACTCTGTTGTAGGCCAGATCCTCACTTTGTGTCATTTAGCATAGCTCCATTGTCTTCCTCATATTAAGGATTTGGCTTTTAAAAGAGTTGCTCCTGATTTACATTAGAATGAGAGGAGGATCAGGCCCACTGTATTTGGTTTAGTAAAGTATCAAGGGGCGGAGGGTAGAGACCCTCTGTTGCTTTTTATAGAATGTAAAGGCATTGTACCCTCTGGGGATGGGGATGGAACTGGCTTCTGAACACAGTTATGGTTCTATAATCTTCATTATGGCTTGCAGGCAGTGTGGGATAGATTCCCAAGGGCAATTTAGATGTGAGTGAGATAAGCAGGGGAATGCCTAGTTTGAAAATCATGCCAGGGATTTAGGTCTGAGTTAAGTGCCAGGCAGCTCAGGACTGAGGCAAATTCTTTCATACCCACAAGCAGAAATTTAGGTGCCATCATGGAAATGTAGGCACTTACAGACTGTACATTTAGGCAGCAGCTGATGAATGACAGGCAGACTTAAATGTTGGACTTGGGCACCTAAAAGAGCAGTTAGACATCTAAATCCCTCTTGGGAATCTAGCTCTGTGTCTCTTTCTGGAAAGAACTATCCCAAAGTAGGTTTTTCTCTGTGATGATGGGGATTGTTAGGGAACCACTTCAGGCAGCTATTCTCAGTAGTGGCACTGTTGATTCCAATTTTCCAATACACTCCAGAAAATGCTGCCAGTGTTAGTTTAGGCCTGTCCCAAGAACATGTGACTCCTGACTTGTCTCTCCTGCTGTTGATGTGCTGGCTTGTCCTGAGAAACAGGTACCAGGACAGCATTCCAGCCAGCACAATGTTTCTAGAAGTGTCAAATACTTAAACCATCACCAGAGGTCATATGAAGAACTTGACAATATTGGCAATTGCAGTTCTTCCCACATGGTTTCCTTCACTGACAGATGGAACATCTGTACTACTAGGAGAACCATTTAATTGCTTCCCAATTCTGCAAGCATTTGGCAGATACCTGGAAAGTGTTCTTAATGTGGAGGGCTGGAGACACTCGGTTCAACTTAGTCACAGCCACAGCATGCTGCAAAAATGTAGCAATGGTGGAACTTTGCTCACTCAGGGCCAAAGAGAGAAACAAATATTGGTAGTTCAAGAACCACAGAATACCAAATACCCAGCTAGACAGCCATTCAAAGCCCTGTTCATGGATTTTAACAACAACGGATAAAGTTAACTGGTAATTCCTTCCACAGCTTCACCCAGCAAATACTAAAACTTATTAATTGCTTTACACATCTGCTTTACTAGACTTTCTTCATGGTCTAGCTCTCCTTTCTTAGTGTCTTCCCCCCCTTTTAAGATTTCCACTCTTATTCTATCTGCATCATTGACATTTACAACACTTGCAGGATCAGAATTATGATGGTCAAATTCAAATCACAGTTGTGACTTTCTTCATCTTCTTAAGTGCTCCTTCTGTATAATTTCTGTAAATAGCTAATTCTCAGATTATTGGGAGTCTGCATTTAAATGCTTGATTCAAGTGTGCTATGTGTTTCCATCAATCAGCTGTAACACACTGAACTGAACAAATATTGCCACAACTTCTTTAAGCTTTTCTAGACACAGAGTTACTGCTTTTGTCAGCAAAGGATGGATACTCCTGGATGGATAACCATTTCAAGATACCAGAATGTTATTAGAAGTATCCTACCATTGATATTTCTTTTCTAGTTCAAGGGTCTTGATTTCATGATGTCTGACCTCTTTATCAGGATACATTTTCTGCAGAATAACTTGCTATCCTGCTGCTGTCTCAACACTAAGTTGATTAGTCTCAATTGTGTCTGTCATGAATAGCTGATGGTTGACAGGCTAGCAGGAGATTTATAAATTCCTGCTGTTTCAATAATTCATTCTGCCATTAGATTACACATTGTCTATAGCAATTTCCAGCATGAAGCATTTTTCAAAATTCAGTAGTATATGCTCAATAAAAAAATCACTTCTTTTTTATGCTCATTGTGTTGCATAAGGATAAATACTGTACTCTTCCTCCATTATCATCACAATGCAGGTTTTGTCACTAGTCCTTTTGTAATCCATGGGAAGTAAATACTCAGGAATACACTCCCAAATAATTTCACCCCAGGGCACTCTTAGCTACTGTCAATGAGATATTGATTAGAAGGCAGTGCATGGATAACCAACCAGAGCAGGTTAAAAGGATGGATGAGGTTACACGGCACTGAGTGAAATGGGAGTCTTTGTTTTTGTCTAAGATCTTCTGAGACATCTCAGTAAGCTACTGTGAAAGGGAGTCAGAGAAATACTCTCCATGAAATGAAAAACATACTGAAATGGTCTGTGATTTCACACATAGTTACAATGCAATAGGATTGCTCCACAGTAGACAAATGCTGGGTTGTTGAGTTACACTTTGTCTACTGAGCTAAATCAGTGAGATGACAGAAGGAATCAGATGTATGCCCAACTCTTCAAAAACATTAACCTTAATTTACTTCACCCACCTTTTTTTAAGGAAAGTTCTTATCATTATTAAAGTAAAAGCTGAAGGTTCTAAAGCCCCAAGAATAGGCATTGGAGGATTCAGGGGGAAATAAAGCAATGCTTATTGAGAGCTTTTAAAAAACAGAGCTCTCTCAACCACAACAAGTAGACTTAAGACTCACAACCATTGTTTGGGAAGTCTTCCCCTGTTTGTCCCTCGTGAAGTCACATAGACATAATGATGTAAAATTTGGAGATTTGTGCCTTGTCTTTAGGGTGACCAGACAGCAAATGTGAAAAATCGGGACAGGGGGTGGGGGGTAATAGGAGCCTATAGAAGAAAAAGACCCCAAAATTGGGACTGTCCCTATAAAACCGGCACATCTGGTCACCCTACTTGTCTTCAACAGAGTATTAATCTTGGCTCCATTCTCTTAGCTTCTTTATGAATTAGATGGTGTCAGCAGACCAGGTCATAGGAGGTCAGGCCTAGTGGATGGAGCAAGAGTCAGGCCTAGTTGTCAGAGCCCAAATGCCAGAGCCAAGGGTTGAAGCAGAGTCAGAGTCATGGTCGACTGTCAGAACTGGATTACCGGTGTCAGGGAAGGCAGGAGTAGGGCTGGTTCTGAGGCCAGAGCAAGCTTGGAAAAGGATGGGAACAAGACTGGGTTCAGGGCAAAATCTGGGCTGGAGCCAAGGAGAAACAAAACAGGAGCAGGGCTTGGAAAGACAAGCACAAGGAGGCAGAGAGTCTGTGTTATTGAGCAGCCAGCAAGCTATTGCTGCTGCTAGGTTTAAGAACCAGCCTGCTGGCTTCCTTAACCAGTCAGCCAGGGCTGGCCATCAGGTAGCCTAGCTGGCTTGTTAGGGTATCAGGAGTATTGAGCATGTACAGCTGAGGGCCTTACTCCTGACAAATGGTTCCCATGATACCATTGTCCTTTTTCTTTGTCTGGCCTTCTAACACACTGACAACTTGTATGCATCTTAATATAGGCTTAGGCATGCAGTGCAAGAGTTTGTCAGGAACCTGCTACAATGTATCCTATTTGGCAGCTTTTTCCTATCCTCTTCTCATCACATATTCTATTTTTCACAAGACTATAGGTGTAAAGAGGGATAAAGTGTAGGGTATGTAGTGTTGCTGTCACTAAAAATCGACATCATTCATGCACAAAAGATGTTTGTTATGCTCCATTATGTATTATAAAATGCACATGGTGTTTTCTGAGTAGGGCACAAGGGTGTTTTAATACAATTCCAACACTTTAAAAATAAGGTGTTTGTCACATTGGATAGGGCACAGAGCTTTCAGTGCTAGTTCACTACTCGCGTAGGTAGCTGAGTTGTCTTAGGGTATGTCTACACTACGGGATTAATCCGAATTTAGATAATTCGGATTTGAAAAACAGGTTGTATAAAGTCGAAATGAATGCGGCCACACTAAACACATTACTTCGGTGGTGTGCGTCCAAGTACCGGGGCTAGCGTCGATTTCTGCACCGTTGCACTGTGGGTAGCAATTCCATAGCTATCCCATAGTTCCCGCAGTCTCCCGCGCCCATTGGGATTGTGGGTTAAGATCCCAGTGCCTGATGGGACAAAAAACATCGTCGCAGGTGGTTCTGGGTACAGCCTCACCTCCTCCCTCCCTCCTCCCTCCCTCCCTGCATGAAAGCAACGGACGGCAGACAACCATTTTCGCGCCTTTTTTCCTGGGTGGGTGAACACTGCAGACTCCATACCACGGCAAGCATGGAGCCCGCTGAGCTCAAGACAGCAGTCACGAATATTGTAAACACCTCGCGCGTTCTCGTGGAGTTTATGCTCAGCCAGGACCAGAAAAATGAGGCGAGGAGGCAGCGGCGGCGGCAGCGCAGCGACAAGCATAATGAGGACATGGACACGGACACGGATACAGAATTCAGTGAAACCACAGGCCCCGGTGCTTTGGAGATCATGTTGTTAATGGGGCAGATTCTATCCATGGAACGCCGATTCTGGGCAAGGGAAACAAGCACAGACTGGTGGGACCGCATAGTGTTGCAGGTCTGGGACGATTCCCAGTGGCTGCAGAACTTTCGCATGCGTAAGGGCACTTTCATGGAACTTTGTGACTTGCTGTCCCCTGCCCTGAAACGCCAGAATACCAAGATGAGAGCAGCCCTCACAGTTGAGAAGCGCGTGGCGATAGCCCTGTGGAAGCTTGCAACGCCAGACAGCTACCGGTCAGTCGGGAATCAATTTGGAGTGGGCAAATCTACTGTGGGGGCTGCTGTGATGCAAGTAGCCAAAGCAATCACTCAGGTACTGCTACGAAAGTTTGTGACTCTGGGAAATGTGCAGGCTATAGTGGATGGTTTTGCTGCAATGGAATTCCCTAACTGTGGTGGGGCAATAGACGGAACCCATATCCCTATCTTGGCACCGGAGCACCAAGCCACCGAGTACATAAACCGCAAGGGGTACTTTTCAATGGTGCTGCAAGCACTTGTGGATCACAAGGGACGTTTCACCAACATCAACGCGGGCTGGGTGGGAAGGGTTCATGACGCTCGTGTCTTCAGGAACACTACTCTGTTTAAAGGGCTGCAGCAAGGGACTTACTTTCCGGACCAGAAAATAACCGTTGGGGATGTTGAAATGCCCATAGTTATTCTTGGGGACCCAGCCTACCCCTTAATGCCATGGCTCATGAAGCCATACACAGGCAGCCTGGACAGGAGTCAGGAGCTGTTTAACTACAGGCTAAGCAAGTGCAGAATGGTGGTAGAATGTGCATTTGGCCGTTTAAAAGGTCGCTGGAGATCATTATTGACTCGCTCTGACCTCAGCCAAAGAAATCTCCCCATTGTTATTTCTGCTTGCTGTGTGCTCCACAATCTCTGTGAAAGTAAGGGGGAGACCTTTATGGCGGGGTGGGAGGCTGAGGCAAATCGCCTGGCTGCTGATTACGCGCAGCCAGACACCAGGGCGATTAGAAGATCACACCATGAAGCGCTGTGCATCAGAGAAGCTTTAAAAACCAGTTTCATGGCTGGCCAGGCTACAGTGTGAAATATCTGTTTGTTTCTCCTTCATGAAAACCCGCCCCCTTTATTGACTGATTTTCTGTAAGGAACCCACCCTGCCCCTTCCCCCAGCTTTCTTTCAAACCAAATAAAGTCACTATCATTTAAAAATAATTTATTCTTTATTAATAGATTAGAAAAAGAGGGAGGGAACCCGGGTTGTATTTGGGAGGAGGATTGCTGGGAAGGAAAAAGCCACAAAGAAAAGGTTAAAAAAATGACAGCCTTTTGCTTGGGCTGTCTACTGGGATGGAATGGGAAGGTGTACGGAGCCTCCCCCCCCGAGTTCTTACACGTCTGGGTGAGGAGGATACGGAACATGGGGAGGGGGGAGGGTGGAACAGGGGCTGAAGCGGCAGTCTGTTTTCCAGCAGCCGTTCCTGAACCTCCACCAGACACCGGAGCAGCCCCAGCGTTGCATCCTTCATCCTCTGGTCTTCCTGCCGCCACCTCTCATCTCGAGCGTCTCTCCTCTCCTCACGTTGGTCCCTCCTCTCCTCACGTTCACTGACTTCTTTCCTATACTTTGAAACTGTTTCCTTCCACTCATTCACATGAGCTCTGTCACTGCGGCTGGATTCCATAATTTCAGAAAACATCTCCTCTCGCGTTCTCTTCTTACGACGCCTTATCTGTGATAACCTTCGGGATGGAGGAGGGAGGCTTGAGGAATTTGCAGCTGCTGTAGGGAGGGGAAAAAAGAGAGAATTGTTTTAAAAGCTACATTTTGCAGAACAATGCTTATACTCTTTCACGGTGACCAACACTTTTCACATTACATAGCACATGTGATTTCTGTGCAAGGTCGCATTTTGCCTCTTAATGCTGAGTGCCTGTGGCTTTGCTGCGAGAGATCACAGGTCTGGGCAACAGAATTCGGCTTGCATGCGGCCATGGTAAGCTTCTGCGCCCTCCTTTCCCACATACCAAGCATAGCTTGTAGAGTGCTGCAGAAGCCTGGCCAATCTCAGCCAGGGGGGGGGGGGGGGGCAGTGTGGGGGGGCTTGTCTGGGCCCCTTTAGGCAAGTAGAGTGCTGCGGTTTTTCTGTTAACATTCAGCAGCACCAGAAAACAAACTAACCACCCCCCCCTCTCGCCATGAATTCTCTGGGATGATCGCTGTACCCCTCCCCCCCACCGCGTGGCTGGTATCAGGGAAGATCCCTGCAGGCACCAAACAACCCCCCCCCCCGCCGCCGCCCCCCTCCCGCCATGAATTCTCTGGGATGATCACGGTACCCCTCCCCCCACCACATGGCTGGTAACAGGGAAGATCCCTGCTAGCCAAACGCGAAAAACTCAGGGCCAATTTCCCATCTGCGCTTGGCTAACTGCAGGGAAGGATTTATTTTCCGCCACAGGCAAACAGCCCAGTAGGAACGGCCACCTCTGTCCCCTTAATTAAGTTCCCGTATTTCAACCAGGTTACCAGGAGTGATATCACTCTCCTGAGGATTACACAACAAGATAAAGAACGGATGTTGCTTGAATGCCAGCAAACACCGGGACCATACGCTGCCAGGCTTTGTCAGGCAATGATACCAGATTACTTGCTGCAAGCATGGCGTGGTCAAGTGTCCTACCATGGAGGAGGGAATAAGGATGCATTGCCCAGAAACCTTCTGGCAAGGCTTTCGGAGTACCTCCAGGAGAGCTTCATGGAGATGTCCCTGGAGGATTTCCGCTCCATCCCCATACACGTTAACAGACTTTTCCAGTAGCTACAGACTTTTCCAGTAGCTGAACTGACCACGAATGCAAAGTCAGGCAAAGTAATCATTAAAAACCGTTTGCTTTTAAAACAAGTTTTATATTTTAAAAGGTAAACTCACCTGAGGTCCCTTCCATGGGGTCAGAGTCTTGGGTACTGGCTTGGGAGGCTTGGGAGGGTACTTCAGTCAGGGTGATAAAAAGATCCTGGCTGTTGGGGAGAATGGAGTGCTGTGTGCTCTCTGCAAGCTCATCCTCCTCCTCCTCCTCCTCCTCCTCTACCCCATCGGCAGAATCCTCAGGCGTCGCTGATGAGACTATCCCTGACCCAGAATCCACGAACACAGGTGGGGTAGTGGTGGCAGCCCCCCCTAGAATTGCATGCAGCTCGGCGTAGAAGCGGCATGTCCGCGGCTCTGACCCGGAGCGACCGTTTGCCTCCTTTGTTTTTTGATAGGCTTGTCTGAGCTCCTTGACTTTCACGCGGCACTGATCTGAGTCCCTATTGTGGCCTCTCTCCATCATGCCCTTGGAGATTTTTTCAAAAGTTTTTGCATTTCGTCTTTTAGAACGAAGTTCTGCAAGCACTGAATCCTCTCCCCATACAGCGATCAGATCCAGTACCTCCCTCACGGTCCATGCTGGTGCTCTTTTTCGATTATCAGCCTGCATGGTTACCTGTGCTGATGAGCTATCTGTGGTCACCTGTGCTCTCCACGCTGGGCAAACAGGAAATGGAATTCAAATGTTCGCGGGGCTTTTCCTGTCTACCTGGCCAATGCATCCGAGTTTAGATTGCTGTCCAGAGCGGTCACAATGATGCACTGTGGGATAGCTCCCGGAGGCCAATACCATCGAATTGCGGCCACACTAACCCTAATTCGAATTGCTAAAATCGATTTTGGCACTACTCCGCTCGTCGGGGTGGAGTACAGAAATCGATTTAAAGGGCCCTTTACATCGAAATAAATAGCGTCGTTGTGTGGACGGTTGCAGGGTTAATTCGAATTAAAGCTGATAAATCCAAATTAAAGTCATAGTGTAGATCAGGCCCAAGTCAAGTTTGCAGTGCAGACGTCAACCTCACAAAAATAGTTGGAATACATTATGAAAAATGTAGAAACAACAGAAACAACAGCAGTCTCAGTGGAATGCCATTGACTGCACAGACACAAAGATTAAACTATCCTCTTAGCCCTAGAGTTAGTAGGTCGAGTAAGAAGGGAAAGCTTTTTGCTTCACAGACACCGCTTGGCTGCTGCTTGGGTCTGAACTGTCTTGAGCAATTCACCCATCCTTTCTGAACCTCTATTGTTGCTTCTCCTACTGGACTTAAGCTCTGCTCACTAGTTTTCTTGCTTCCTACCCCCTGCAGCTACTGTTTCTACCTCTCTGGGTCTGGAGTGAGGGCTCACCTGCTCCAAACTCCTCCATAGGGTTGCCACATTTTGGGGGGGAGGAGGGGAATTAGGACATTTAGTCACAATTGCAGGAAAATGTATGGAAATTATTTAATGAATTAATTTGCATGTTATCAAATAATCTGCATATGATTACCTACTTCCATTTTTAGAACATTGTCTATGGACTTAGTGATGGTGATAAGTGTTAGACTGACATACCCTGTGAATGAAGTCCTCTGTTATTTACATGGCTGCAGCAGGAGGGAACACATCCCCCTGCCAACACTGCCCTGTCAACATGCTTGAAACATGATCTGGGCTCTTCTAATGGTAACACAAGTGGCTCAGTCTCCACGGGCTATACAGTTCTTGGCCTCATTGCTATGTTTGCAAAGCACAGTCCTGAGTTTGTGAGTGAGAGCTGGAACTGAGACTTACCAAATTCATTTCACATACGGTCCACCAAACATCCACTGCATGGGAACAACATTCAATCATTTTTGAGCTTGGCTGTATTCATTTATTCATATATTCTCCACATTCCCCATTCCCATAAAATTCAGTTCTGCTCACAATAATGTGCATGTTCTTCCTCCCACTAATATAATCCTGCCCCCAAAGTCATCTAGTCTATCTGCTCATTCCCTAAGATGCTTGTGTATGGAGCCTGTGCCAATGTTGGCTGCCTCTCACATTCCGCCCATCAGGTGGTCCAGAGACATCTATACGGAGCACATCATGGGACACCATCAATACCAGGTTGAGTGATCAAGACCACCAACCAGGGAAATAACCCACTTCCTTCCCTGACGAACCAAGGGACACACCCCACCCGTGTACTTATTCGCTACACTGATACTGACTTGGACTCTTAATACATTCCATGGGTGGCCTACCCAAGCCCACTTATCCACTGACGCATTAAAAACTCCCACATCCCAATCTGGGTCTATGTTGGCTATGTAATATGTATGTATCTCGTGATCCTTGTAACCAATACCTGTAATCCCTTACAAATCAAACCTGACCCCAGATGTACAGAACCTTCCCTCTTAACTTGTATATATTTAATTTTAAACATTAACTTTAATAAAATTTTTAAATCTGTTCTTCCCTCTAAACTGTGTGTCTGTGTGGTCACACAGTAGTCCATCAAGTGCTGTGCAGGGCCAGCAGCCTGCCAAAGAGGGTGCATGTGCAGGGTTTGCCTGAGTCCCACCTGACCTTCCGAAAAGCCATCTGGGCTGACGGAGGTGGCAGACAGGCAGGCGAGCAGCAGCATCTGGAGACGGCAGAGGGACCCAAGCTGCAGGGGGGCAGCTGGATGACCAGCTGAGCCATCTGACTTCTCTAGAGCAGGGGTGCCCCTCCTCCCCCCTGTTCCACTGCCATTTACAACCACCACTGCTCCTTCTCTCCCCCTCCCCGCTCCGGTTCCTCCCCCAGAGCCACCCCTGGCCACACTGCTCAGGACTGGGAACCTCCTCCTGTCTGCTGTGGGGGGGAGGGGGAAGGAGGAAGAGGGAAAGGCTGATCATAGAATCATAGAATATCAGGGTTGGAAGGGACCTCAGGAGGTCATCTAGTCCAACCCCCTGCTCAAAGCAGGACCAATTCCCAACTGAATCATCCCAGCCAGGGCTTTGTCAAGCCTGACCTTAAAAACCTCTAAGAAAGGAGATTCCACCACCTCCCTAGGTAACCCATTCCAGTGCTTCACTACCCTCCTAGTGAAAAAGTTTTTCCTAATATCCAACCTAAACCTCCCCCACTGCACCTTGAGACCATTACTCCTTGTTCTGTTGGGGGTGTCCCCCTCCCCCTGCCCATGTACCCAATCTCCACAGAGCTGGGGTGATGGCACAGGGGGAATCTGTCTGTGCTGCTGCCTCTCTGGATCTGGAGCTGCCAGCAGCTGCTTGTGTCTGAACAAGCCTTCAGGCTCCTGACCCTAAGTGGTTTCTTAAAGAGACAGTGCACTCATACACTCTCTCAGGCACACACACAGTCTCCCTTACACAGTTCCCCCAACATACACATCAACACTCCCTGCATCCAGGTCACTTTCCTCACCTGTGCTGTGCTGTAAAGTGAGCATCAGCACTTGTTAATTATCCCTTGTTTTAATATTCTTTCTTTCTTCTTCTTCTTCTTCTTCTTCCATATTATAGTAACTTTTAAAAATATATATCTAGGGTTTTTTTTCTTTCTACTGGTGGCGCACATTACCTCAATATGGTGCACATAACAAAATTCATTCCACACATGGATGGAAAAAATTAGAAGGACCATTGCCCCATAGTGATATAGTTATACCGATGTAAGTTTATAATGTAGACCTGGCCTTAGGCACTTAACTCCAGGAGACGGTTCACGGCTGTGAATCCCAGATGGAGGTAGGTGCCCAGTAGGTACCTAATTTTTTGAGTGGAGTGGGGCATGAGCCAGACCCCTCTCCTCTGCATTTCCTATTGGCTAGTTTAGGCTCCCAACTCAGCATGCTGCCTTTTGTGTCCCATTCTTAACTCTCCCTGTGCATTATACAGGGAGTCTGGGCCCCTAACTCAGGGCTGTGCACTTCACTAAGCAGTAGAATGGTCTAAAATAGAGGTTCCCAAAGTGGGCGATACCACCCCCTGGGGGGTGCTGGAACGATCCAGGGGGGCAGTAGTAGCCTCGGGTGCAATTGGGGGGTGTTGAATAAAAATAAGGGGGCAGTGGAAGCATAAATAAAGAAGAGAATATAAGAAAATTTTGAAAAAATGTTCGTACATGTTTCATCTGTTGTGTAACATAGAGTTAAAGTTGTAGTGATTACTTTATTTTCCAAATAAATTCACAAATTATAACCGATCAGGTGTCAAGTCCGCCAACAGCTCTTAACAAGCAAGTGCTGGCAGGCGAGCGTGTCGCGCATTGTCAGGAAGTCCAGCATGCATCGGCAGGAATATGTGCGTGTAATGACTTGTTTACAATACGATACTATAAATAGGCGACATGTATGAAATCTAATTTAGATTGTTTCTGAATTGTGTAAAAAGCAGTTAACAATAGTGCAATAAGTATTTAAAAAATTTTATTCATATTCGATACCTTTGATCTTTACCGATTACGGATCACATACAAAGCAAATTGTATTATTGTTGTTTCAATAAACAATGTATTTTTATACATTTTCTTACATATCTAACGTATGTTTCTGTGTCTCTAGTGCTTACTAATAATAAAATCGTAGCAGGCTTGTGTCGGTACAGTACTATTTGAAGTGTACAGTCAATATATTTGTCGTATTTTTTATTACAATATTAACGAAAACAGGGGAATGAAATCGTAAAAAAACTGTTAACTATTAACATTTATTTATATCTATCGAATCATCTGTGTTAATTGGTAAATAAGGCATGTGTTAATAAGGAACAATTATTTAAATAAGGGCAAACTAAATTAAAACTATTAACTGATTTTAATTGCATATTGATTATTTTTTAAATTAATTATTTCTTGATAAATTTAGTTTGATATTTGACAATTTAATATCAAATACATATATCTAATGCTGAGCAAAGAACAAAACCCAGTTTATTAGTTTCATTAGTATTTTAGTTTGGTTGTCTTTTGCCATCTTACACAAAAAACACTGTATATCTGATGTTGTGGGCGATATTTTAATAACACAACTATTGCAAAAAATTTTGGTTCCGGCGAGAGAAATTGCACTTTTTCAATTATATAAATTGTTATATAGCTTGATAATTTTATGCAAGATGACGATGGGTTGCGTGCTTCTTACAACATTTCGTTACTGATTGCTAAATCGGGAAAACCACATACTATTGGTGAAGAACTAATTCTACCGGCTATAAATGAGGTAATACGTGCTATGCTACACAAGCCAGCGTCTGATATTACCAAGAAAATTTCTTTGAGCAATAATACAGTGCAAAGAAGAATTGATGAAATGGCTCAAGATGTTGAAGACTCATTATGTGAGTATTTAAAAACATCCCAGTTCTCTATACAGCTTGATGAGTCAACTTTGCCAGGAAATGAAGCCTTACTTTTAGCATACATGCAATTCATAAAAGAAGACAAAATTTGCCAAGAATTATTATTTGCTAAAAATTTGCAAACTGATACTAAAGGAGAATCGATATTTCATGCATTGGAAGAGTTTTTTAAAGAAAAAGAAATCCCCCTGAGTAATATCTTGTCAGTTGCTACTGATGGTGCTCCAGCAATGATAGGGCACTACAGGGGTTTTCTTGCATATTTAAAAAAAGTGGTTTTGAATGTATTCGCTGTACACTGTGTCATTCATCGTCAACATTTAGTTGCCAAAAATCTGAGTGAACACCTACATAGGTCATTACATTATGTCATTAAACCAATCAACAAACTCAGAAGCAATTCATTGAATGACAGATTGTTTGGACAACTTTGTTTTGAAAACGATGAAGAATTCAATCGCTTGCTGCTTCATACAGAAGTTCATTGGCTATCAAAAGGTGCCTGTTTGGATCAGTTTTATAAACTCTTTGACTCAGTGCTAGAGTTCCTAGAAAACAAAGATGAAGCTTTACGAGCCAACTTGATTGATTCCAAAAATGACATAGCTTATTTGACAGACTTGTTTAATAAATTTAATGAAACAAATTTACAGCTCCAAGGCGATGAGCTGAATTTAATCAAAACAAAAACTGTTATTTCCGCGTTTGTGGCAAAACTTCTTCTGTACAACCGAAATTTAGGACGAGGAGAATTCAGCCAGTTTCCAAATTTATCAACAGTAGAAAAACATGATGAAGACTTGCTTACCTATTGTCAGCACTTGGAGGCTCTCCATTCTGACTTCAATCAATGATTTGAAGACATTCTTAAAATGAACATACCCGATTGGGTTTTGGACCCTTTTTCAAGTACAAACACAGAAGAATCTCCAAAATTACAAGAAGAACTGATAGAAGTAACAACAAATGAGGAATTCAAATTTAAATTCAAAGACGGCTACCAACAGTTCTGGCTGCAAAAGCAGATACCTACACTTTATCCTGGATTATGGGCTATAGTACAAAAGTTTTTAATTGCATTTCCTTCATCATATTTAGTGGAACGTGGGTTCAGTGCGGTCACAAATCTGTTAACTAAAAAAAGAAACTGATTGCAAATAGCTCATCGCGGTGATTTAAGAATGCTGCTGACAAAAATAGAGCTGAACATTAATAAATTGATAGCAGCGCACCAGGTTCATCCTTCTCATTAGGATTATTTTTAATATTATTCGTAATTTTTATTTTACTATTATCCTTCATTATCTTAATTTTCTGTGTGTAATGCGAATGGTTGATTTTAATAAATAATTTTATAATTTCAAGCTTCAAGGTGTCTTATTTACAACAACATCTTTCTTTACTATATTGTAGGACGTAGGTAGAAATATAGATATATAAAAGAACACAAATTTGTCACTGCATCTTTCTGTTTGTTCACTTAAAGAAGGTAGATTTCCAGGGGGGTGCTGAGTAATTTTTTTTCTGAAAAGGGGGCGGTAGGCCAAACAAATCTGGGAACCTCTGGTCTAAAAGGTGAGAACTACAGTGCTGAGTCTTGTGTATCTAGCCCTATAATACGAATATCAAACAACATCAGGCCCTCACTCCATGAAGAAACGGTTCCCAAAATGACTTGATACTTTATTTTTTTGACTGCAGGAGAGGCACAGACTCTCTCCCATACATCTTCCCCTCTTGCATGGTACAAATACATACATATCCCCGTGGCCTAATCTGAGGAAAGACTGCTGCCATCTTGCAAATGGCTGTACTGGGATTTAACGATTTCTGTAAAACGAGCCTTGCTAAAGTTAATGGTCCGCCAAGTTTACAGCACTATGTAGATAATATTAATATAAACACAGATAGCCTTGCAATCATATATAGTATAGCATAGTGTGGTTATTATGTGCAGGAGCAAAGGAGGATTCAGCAAAACAGTAAGAATTTTAAAGGAATGTGCTGGCAATTTTCTGACTCGGGCTGCTTTAGCTTGGAGACCATTAAAACTGTACCTCTGAAATTCTGTGTTTGGTGAGTCGGTATCAGTGTTCTATGGGAGAAAAGAGGGACAGAGAGATTATAATGAAGGCTTCATCTCTCTTTGGGTTTGCAAATGAGGCCTCGGTTAAAAATTGATTCTGTTGATTACGCAGCCTCATCTTTGCTGAAATCTTCAAAAGGGGAAGGAAGTTTTTCCCCCCCAAAATGGGCTTTCATGTATAGAAGGGCTATTTCTTTTTGCAGAGATTTTGAAATCAGATAATTGCATTCAGATGTCTATCACCAGCCTTACTTCACAGCAAAAAATAATTTTAAAATAATAATGGGTAAATTCAGAATACATGCAAGTGGGGGATTAGCAGAAATGCTGTGAGCAATGGATAATGTGGAAAGTTTCTGTGCCTTTTTTGAGGATTACCTTACAATTGCATACATCAATCCTAACTTGTAAAATCCCTGGGTTTTGCAGTGCTGGAATTTGCAAGGACAAATACTTACAGTTATGCCAAGTTATACCAATCTGTGAGGTATTTTGGTGTTGGGGGAAAATATCCACTAGAGATTTGACTGAGAACACCAAAATTATTTTCATTCGTGAGCTAACCCATAATTTGCAAATTGGTGTTCGGAGAAGGAAAGCAAAGTCATATTTGAGAGTCATATTTGCCTTGAATCTTAAATCTGCTAGAACAGAAACATTTGTGTTTGTAGTTCTATATCAGGGATCAGCAACCTTTGGCCCGCGGCCCACCAGGGTAAGCCCCGCAGTGGGCCGGGATGGTTTGTTTAGCTGCCGCATCCGCAGGTTCGGCCGATCCCGGATCCCACTGCCCATGGTTTGCTGCTCCAGGCCAATGGGGTGGCGGGAAGCGGCGTGGGCTGAGGGATGTGCTGGCCTCCACTTCCCGCCACCCCCATTGGCCTGGAGCGGCGAACTGTGGCCAGTGGGAGCCGCGATCGGCCGAACCTGTGGATGCAGCAGGTAAACAAACCAGCCCGGCCCGGCCTGGCCCACCAGGGGGCTTACCCTGGCAAGCCGCGTGCCAAAGGTTTCCGATCCCTGTTCTATATAATCACAAATCTCAGACCATGCTCGCCAAAGTTGAAAGAACAAGGCCTGAGGCTGTGCTTACATAGCTAACACTTCCTCTTCCACTAGCATCCCTCACTCTGACCCACCAAACACGACCTGGGATAGAAGACATTGAAGAGCAAAGAGTGCTCCTGAAGATGGCTGGGGGATAATGTGAAGCTATTATTATGTTGTTATTAGTTAAATGTAGTTCATAGTGCTAATAATGAATGAGGCATATTTATTATGAGGCATATTTACATATTTATTATGTAAAACTATGGGATTTCAAACTGGAGAGGAGATTGGGTTTCAGAAGGTTACAACCAACCTCCCTTTCTTTATTACTAGGAGGGGAATATCGAAACCTTGTTTCAGTTTTAACATGAGGTCACAGAATAGAAAATATCCCCAGTCGGGACATTAATGAGATCAACAGCTCTTTTCGCATACAACATCAGAAAAGCCATTAGATGGCAACAACTTTCAGTCACTTTTAAACCTAGACACATTTGATACACTGACTTGAAATCAAATGATCCTTCATTGCTAGTCCCTTATTTTATCCATTCCTGAATAGTAAAACATGGTAACCAATTTGATCTCTCTCCCCCATATCAGCCTGTCATGCTTGCTCTTTCTGATCTAAAATGTATTGTAACAATGATATCAGTGAGTTATTCTGGTCATACTGAATTTGTTTACTCAACTACCTACCACCTGTTTTGTCTGCATGATGTATTCAGGATGAAGGGTTGCCTTCCTGATCCCTCACTGGTTGATATAGAAAAGGACTAACTTTGACAATTTATCCTAGTTCTTAGGAAATGCAGAATACATTTAGAATTTGCACGCCTGTTCTCTGGCAAAGGCTAAATGTCTCAAACTTTTTCAAGATTCTAAAGTACCCAGCAACAACCCTGTAACACGACACAATCTAAAGGATTTCCTTATCACATTTTTAAAATAATCTTATTGTGGTTTGGTAAGAAAGAGAGCATATGTCTTGTAGGTAACGTGAACAGTTTCTTAGGTTCAGAGATGAATTTAGTCATGGCTGAATGGGAGAGCAAACAAGTGAAAATAATAAAGTATTTTGAGTATGAAAATCAGGAAATTAATAACCAGCTACTTATATGCCCTGATTTTGACCCCAATCCTGCAAATTTACACACGTGCTTAATATTTATCTTGTGATTAAAGTCAGTGGGACTAGTCATGTGACAAGCACATGCGTAAGTGTTTGCAAGTTCATTCCCTCTAGGGCACCTAGCATTGGCCACAGTTGGAAGACAGGATATTGGGCTAGATGGACCTTTGGTCTGACCCAGTATGGCCATTCTTATGTCCTTATGTTCAAGTTTGGGGCATATCAGCTAATGCCAAAGAGAAGTTCTTACAATATAAATTTACTTCATGGGATGCTCAGTCAGAGTATTGAGGATCCTTTCCTTTTTTCATGCATTAATTTCTCCATATTTGACTCATGTTATAGCCATTATTCTAGCTGAACTGGATTCTGGTTAAGGAGCGGTAATGATGAACATCAAGTAGCTGCTTCCCAGTTAAGCAACAAGACACTCTCCTTCTCCCCCATGGGCTGAGAGCACTGCCTGCCAGTGAACATTCAGACTTTAACATCTTTTTTTATTGATTACAAAGCTACATGTATAAATCACTCTTGAGGACAAAAGCAGCCATAGCCAATCACCATTTGGATGGGAATGCTCTGTAGAATTAGCTCTGTTGCACTTCTAGGTTGTTGTGGGCAGGTACATGGGGTTGCAGCTTCAACCACATAATGCTTCCTTCATAAATCCTTACCTACCCATGTCTTTGAAGAGAACCATTTCCAAAGTGTATTTAATGAAATATCTGCTTTTCAAAGTATCCTAGTCTTATACACAGTACAGTACCTGTTAGCAGTTCCTGTGGTGATTAGGATGATTGTGATTTATTGTCTACATGGCATATAAAACCTTTTGCATACCTACAAGGTGATTTATAAGGAACACAATATTTTGCCATTACTTCCACTGGATCGGTTTAGTATAGTAATGTAAAGGAAATGTATAATGGTGACAGCTGTATTGACATGCCATGCATTCTTCAGAAAGCGTCCCCTGTAACTAGAAATACACTGCATTATTTTGTCATTCCATCATTTTAATACCTATAAAATGCCATAACATTATTAGACAATGTAAAAGTCTTTCTTTTGTTGCTTATGCAGTTATGATTTATAGCTAATATCTATTTAGAAAAATTGGATTTGTATTTATATCTGCATGCATACAGGTAATGTGTGTTGAAACCTGAATTTTTAATAGGAAGTTTAAAGTAAATAGGTTTTTTTTTTCTTTCTGACTTCAGTAACATCAATTTAGTATATGCTTGAATAAGTGAACGTGTAATAGTCATGTCTTTCATACCTTTTTCAGCAGAAAGCACAGGCATATTGGTTCAGACCCTGAACTATCACTGAGAACTGCTCAGTGCAACTCAAGAGGAGTGTGTGTGCATGCATGTGTGTGAAGACAAGTGGCTTTCAGAAGCCTTTGTGCATTCTCCTGATCCTTGGCGAAAGCATACTGCCCTGGCCCCTTAGCATAACAATGTAGCCTGAGAACTGTTCTAAGTTCTGTTGTTTGTCAGTGATGCTGAGAAGCTGGGGATTGCTGGGCCACAGTGACATTCTGGTCTTACCTCCTTTCCTCTAGCTACATTCCTGAGCCATGTCCAAAGGAATGGCATTGTCATAGAAGCTACTATGTATGTCATCAGCAGATACCCTCCCACAGGGGAATTCTCCCGGGGCTGGGTACACTGCCTTTAGGGTGGCTTGTTTTCTTAATGTTCACCTAAGGCATGCACATAGACTATATTGCAACAATTCACAAAATACTGTCTTGGATCTTCCCTTCCTGCAGTAAAGTCCAAGGGAAGGAAATCTCTGTGAAGATCACCTGTGTTGTGGAATTCCCCCTCTTTTGCTCTTGGTGGTGGAGTTTGCCAGTGACTAGGCCACAGGACCCACTTCTAAAACTGGATCTCCAACATGCCTGTATATCTCCACTGGGTCTGCCCCTGGGTGGCTCTCCCATTGCTCTCATTACAACCCCAATGGTCAGGGTCAGCTGCCTCTGTGAATGGGTGCCCATGCCTCTCTTTGTACACACCTCACTCCCACCGAGCACCTCTGGGATCCAGGAGGTGTGTGGTGTCTAGGAGGCAGGAGTGGACAGTGTTGCACAGACATGTTTTGTTCCACTGCTACACAGAAGAGAGGAAATCTATGACTATAGGATTCCCTTGAGGCACAGATATGGGAGGAGTCGGAGGAACAACCTGGAACTATGTTGGTACACACAACACATAAGTAATCAATGATATATTGTGCTGCTCTTTGTTACTTTGAGCAAAACTTGACCTTTCCACAGTATGATAAATAAAATCAAGGGTTTAATGCCAACCTTCTACAAAATATCTTCTGTTCCTTCCGTATGTACCATTTATTAGGTTTCTTCAAGTCAATGCATGGCTTTTATATTTGGTTGCAATTAAAGCAGATGTTAAATCTACATAGCTGTGGCTTTCATCCTGCTACTTTTAAATGCAGAAGCACAGAAATATACATGAATATACTTCATTTTGTTTGCCTTTGTAGGCAGTATACAAATAACTAGTTGTGTATCAGTGTTTCTGTTATTCATCCCGAGGCACAATGTGCAACTGATTACAGAGTTATATTTTCTTTTTAAAAAGTGTAATTTATTTCTTACAGGAAATATTTAGGGATAGCTCAGTGGTTTGAGCATTGGCCTGCTAAACCCAGGGTTATGAGTTCAATTCTTGTGGGGGCCATATAGGGAACTGGGATAAAAATCTGTCTGGGGACAGGTCCTGCTTGGAGCCTGGGGTTGGACTAGATGACCTCCTGAGGTCCCTTCCAACACTGATATTCTATGATTTACAGTGTATTTTATGGGAAAGCAGGGGCAACCAAGAAAGGGATCCTATCCAACTAAGGGACATGGCATAGCTGTGCTGCTGGATCAGAACATGAAACAGAGTGACTAAGGGGCACAATCTAGTCCCTGTTTCCCCCATGCTCTAATGAGGAAGTTATCTGTGCCTGTTCATTTGCTGGCATAGTATTCTTCCTTCTCTGTGCTGGCTCTGGTGCCATTGGGCAGTGAAGCAGAACCAAGGCTCCACTCACGGCTCATCCCTGCCTGCCTACTCTCTTCCCAGCTATATGATAAGTGGAGTTGCCAAGTGTGACGTTTTGCAGTCTATATGGTTTTATAAAAATATAAGTGAATATAATGTAACTGGGATATGTTTCATGCAAAAGGTCTCTTGTAAGGTATCATTACAAAGCTCATAATCTACAGAGTGTGATCATCCTATTTGTAAAAATGTACCATTCTTGTATCTAAAACTAGAAATATAAAACATAACTCTGAGGGCCTATTGTAATTATGTCAAGTGTGGGCCATTAAGGATGGTTTGGAATCTTGATGACTCCCATTGTCTGCAGATGGCTGTATTTACCTGTGAGTCTTCCTGTATATGTGTGTGCTGGCAAGTGAGTAATGAAGTCTTGCAGTGACATGTGATCATGTCACTTGAACTGGAATCCATCTTTAACCTGGTGCTTTTCCAGTGAGGGAGGGTGGAAACCCAGAGGGACAAAGGGTTATTTTTAGATGTCAGTGTAGATTTATTTAAACTTTAGGTAAAGCTACATTCACCAATGCCTACAAAGCTAAAGCTAAATGTACAAGTAGTGAACAAACATCAGGTTCAGTTTGTGATGGTGGAGAGCAGTAAATTAATATATGTGGTTTCCTAGAGGCCATTGTTATAGGAGTTAGCCCACACCAATATGGAATTAAAGTGAATTTTTATCAACAATTCTGTGTGCTGTCTTGCTTTATTTCTGACTTTATCCACCCCTTTCAGATGAACAAGTGTTACATGATTCACACTGAATTAGAAGTATAACTATGTAAAATTGCCCAATATTTTAAACATACAGATGTATCCCTTGTCCCCTGTTTATATTACAACAACAGTCAAATCAGGCATAATCAAAGTAACCTAAAGTAAATGAGGTCTTTGAATAACAAACATACCTGTATAATTAAGTATCTCCCTGTATTCTTTGACAAATCTCTGTGGTAAGACGGTTATGACCTGGCTATAAAAGCCCAATTTAGCTATCGATCAAATACTCTAGCCTGAAAGTTAATAAGTCTCTAGCACTGAATCCAATATTTCCTTAAACAACAAAAAACCACCAAAAAACTAATGCATGGATATTGGATTTGCTGTTGCGATGGATAATCAACTACAAAATGGCTTCCTTTTTTATAACAAGTGAATGGATTATAATTATCCTCTTTATGTATATTATACTATTTTGTGTTCAAGTAATTTACTGCATATTATCACCTGTCACTGTGTTGACTATTGAACATCCAGAAAAAAAAAACATAATTTACTAATTTACTAAAGTTTGAAAATTCAATATCAGAGCAGCTAATAGCTAAAAGGGGAAAATGTACAATGCATGCTTGTAAGCTCCCATTAGTTATTGCTTACTTACAGCAAAGCAAAGAGAAGCAGAAATCTCATGCAGGCTAATGGTGGAGGGCACGGCTGCTTTAGCAGAGACGCGCTATTTTATACCAACTGAGGATCTGGCACATTATATTTATAAAACTGACACTTAGTTTTGATAACTAAGTTACATGGATTTAGAGATCACCTGCCATTTCAGAACAACTTTGAGTGTAAAGAGAATAAATGCTCTGCAGAAGTATTATTTGTTAGTGGCATTCAGGAAGACAACACTGCATCCATTGTACTTAGTTCATATTTGGAAGATTAACCTTGCATTCATGAAAACAAGATTTTTTTTTTTTTTTAATTTAAACTGAAAGGAGTTTCAGGGAGGACTACAGAGCTGTGACTTAAAAAAAAATAATAGGAAAAATTGCAGAATCAGTGACAAAGCAAGACAGTTTAACAAAAGACTAACCTTAACTGGACCTCAAGTATTAGAAGCCAGATCCTAAATGGTATTTAGGTAACAATCTGCCGTTTTAGGCACCTAAGTCCACCATTTAGGTACTACTAACATTTTCAAACCCACCACTCAAGTGCCACTTAGCCCCGTAGATGCATAAATTTCCACCAGTCAGCATTCACAAAGCCACCTAAGCCTTGTCGCCATTACCACCCCTCAGGTAACAAACAGGTAGGAGTTTTAGCTCAAGCCAAAGTCTCAAAGGCCTGTAAGCGAAATTCTGAAATGAAGAGGAAGTAACACCTATCTCATCAACAGGCCTGATCCTGTAGGCATACTGTGAGCACAGCTAACACCTGATACCTATCAGGTCCCGCTGCAGGAGGGACAAATGCAGGCTGCCAATAGATGGAAATGACAGCACCCCTAAAAAAAATAGCTGGAGAGGACTACAGATAAGTGCAGGGTGAGTGTGAGAGAGGTACTCAGCATGAGCAGGAGGGAGAGATGGTTTCAGCTGAAAGGGCACAGGGCATAAGATGCTCACCAGATTTAGATGTCTAAATCCAGGAGAGGGTTCACGGCTGAGGATTCAGACTGGAAGGAGGTGCCCATCAGGGACATATACCAGGGTGGCCACGTAAGTGCCTAAAACTGTCCTCTCACCTCAACATTTCACTCTTGCCTAGTTTAGGTGGCTCCCTGCTCAGTGTGCTACCTTGTGAGGATCACTTTCTTAGGCACCTCACTCTTCCCATGCATCTTATGAGGATCCTGGGCACCTAGCTTAAGGCTGAAGATTCCACTATGGGTTGGGCACCATAACAGGGAGCAGAGTCAGGCATGGGCATGCAGTAATCCAAATCCAGATCCAAATTTTGCAGCTTGGACTTTATTCCGTTTTGAAGACTGAAAGAAAACTTCCTTGTCATCAGGGGCGGCTCCAGGCACCAGCGCACCAAGCACGTGCCTGGGGCGGCAAGCAGCGGAGGGCGGCCTGCCGGTTGCTGTGGGGGTGGCAGTCAGGGAGCCTTTGGCAGCATGCCTGTGGGAGGTCCGCCAGACCCGCGGCTTCAGCTGCAATTTGGCGGCGGGTACGCCGAATCTGCGTTACCAGCGGACCGCCAAAAGCCCCCTGACTGCCGTGCCGTGCTTGGGGCAGCAAAATACATAGAGCCACCCCTGCTTGTCATCATCAGAGATACTAAAAATAATGTATGACTGCTACTTTTAACAGTTGGAAAAAATGTAAAGAACTCAAGAAAGTGCTTGTAGAATTGAAATGGGCTTAAGAACTAAAATGAGCTTATATTTTCCTCTTTCAGCTCAACTGAAAGCTGATTCTACCAAACAACTGTATATTTTTGTCCCTAGCGGAAGCTGTCCATTGCCCAGATGACTTCTGAAGCCCAAATGAGACAGGAAAATTTACCGTTAGGTATTTCAATGGTAAAGAAAGATTGAACATGTACTTTAGAATTTTTTTCCACTGATTGAACTTGTAAGGCTTTTTTAACTACTTGCCTCTCCCATATTTTTTTTTAATTTACTTTTGCTCTGAGTCACTTACTTTATAGTTGGCTGATTTAAATTGGATGGTTTAATTACTTAATTTTCAAAAAGCTATACATTATCTGGCAGTTTCTAAAAACTATCATGTGAATATGCTGCAAGTTAGGCATACCAAGTTTCCAAATCCAGACACCTGGGGCCAGATTTCAGTAAAGTACGTACACATTTGTGCACCCAGTTGCAGTTACCATGCATGTGACTGGCCATTTGGATATGCAGGTGAAGTAAATGGTGTCAAAGTCAGATTCAGGACTCACAATTTGTCAGACCACTCTGTTTATTAACAAAGCTCTCTGCTAATACACCCAGATAATGTGAGCACCATGCAAGACTCAAACCATCTTATTTATACAGATAAAAGGGTGGAAAACTTAACAAGATAACAAAAGGAAGCAGAACTGATAAGTTTACCTGGGGCTAGACATACATATCTTATTTCTTTACTAACTATTACCGATCTCCTGTTAATGTCCCACCATTAGCTTAAGTGGACCCATTGTTTCATACCTTAATGTTTCCTGACATCTATATTTCAACATTCCTTATTCCTGCTTGTCAAGGCTGTATCCCCACTTTGAACTTTAGGGTACAAATGTAGGGGCCTGCATGAAAACTTCTAAGCTTAACTACCAGCTTAGCTCTGGTCCCGCTGCCACCATTTCCCAATCATTCCCTCCCTGGGAAGCCTTGAGAAACCTTTCACCAATTGCCTGGTGAATACAGTTCCAACCCCCCTGAGATCTAAAACAAGGAGAAATTAACCATTCCCCCTCCTGCCTCCCACCAACTCCTGGTGAATACAGATCCAACCCCCTTGGATTTAAAACAAGGAAAAATCAATCAGGTTCTTAAAAAAGAAGGCTTTTAATTAAAGAAAAAGGTAAAAATCATCTCTGTAAAATCAGTATGGAAATTAACCTTACAGGGTAATCAAACTTAAAGAGCTCAGAGGACTCCCCTCTAGTCTTAGGTTCAAAGTACAGCAAACAAAGATAAACACTCTAGTAAAAGGTACATTTACAAGTTGAGAAAACAAAGGAAAACTAACACGCCTTGCCTGGCTATTTACTTACAAGTTTGAAATAGGAGAGACTTGTTTAGAAAGATGTGGAGAACCTGGATTGATGTCTGGTCCCTCTCAGTCCCGAGAGCGAACACACTCACAAACAAAGAACACAAACAAAAGCCTTTCCCCCACCCCCCACAAGATTTGAAAGTATCTTGTCCCCTTATTGGTCCTTTGGGTCAGATGCCAGCCAGGTTACCTGAGCTTCTTAACCCTTTACAGGGAAAAGGATTTTGGATTCTCTGGCCAGGAGGGATTTTATAGTACTGTACACAGGACAGCTGTTACCTTTCCCTTTATAGTTATGACACTGCTTAAAGGAACATAAAGCATTTCTTTAATCCATTCTATTTTTACAATATAATTCATTCTACTTTCACAATCCCTCCTTTTGGTCAAGCTATGCAATGACCAACAATTACTGGGTTCCACATATCAATCGTTCTTTATCGCTTTTGTTCATCAGTGATATTTAAAATCATCATATTAGCACTCTGGTTTGGGGCAGTCAGCTGGGTGGCATGTCTTACACGATTTTGGATGCAACAGAAGATTAACTGAAAACATACAATAATCATTAGGATTCCAAACAGGATAGTCAGGGCTCCCTGACAACCAGTTTCCTATGCCAGAGAAATTGAACAGGTTACTTAGCCACTTCCATAAAGAACTCGGCTCTTCATGGGGAAGATATGCGATTTGTTCTAAGTGGCTAGCGCGATCTATTACCTCATTGGTGTTGTCAGGTATATACACACAACATTCTTTTCCAATGAGAGCACAGGTCCCTCCTTTGGCTGCCAGCACTATGTTCAATGCCTGATGGTTTTGGAGGGCCATCTGTCGGATCACCCCTGTTTCTTTGGCCAGGGCTCTTAAACTTTCTCCAGTGTCATTTGCCATTATTTCAACGACTGTTTGTAATCTCAGGAGCTTTTTTGCATGGTGTATTACTCCCCCAAATGGGATTAAGGAACTGCCAATGGCCTCTTCCCAGGTTAAGGGGCTTTTGTTATTTACATACCATTGGGCATCTGATAAGTCCCTTCTTTTTCACCTGAAATTATGGAGGCGTCCTCGTGGGAAGGACCCTAGCACTCAGAATTGTGGGAAGAGTCGGGTGGGATAACAGATACCTGACCAGTTAGCTGGTAGTGCGGTATAAACCTTGGTGCCACAAATCCAATGATGGCCTATTAAGGCTGGGAAGGGTCGGTTGCACCCATTTGTCATATAGGTGTTTGCAAAGGAGGAGTAATATCCCTCAAAGGGCACAGGGTAATTCTTCTTAGGAGGAGTGGTGTTATTTGCATGGCATTAAAAGACTGTATTGTTTTCACTAAGGTTACTGTAGGGGGAACATGAGATTGATTTCTCTGTTTGATCCCAGGTTGAGAAAAAATTCATATCCCCATATCAGGCCCACCACTTTTTAGTTTTGCTTGAATAATCACATATACCATTGGCCACAATATGCTGAAGGCAACGGCTTTTTTCCAGATCCAGCCCTCTCTCATTACACACCCAACACCAATGAACTTTTCCCTCCACCACACTTATCCATTTAGATACATTTATTCCCACCACTTCCCACGTGTCATTGCTGTTCCATGTTTTGTTAAATGGACGAGGTCCTCTAGTGAGGTCTGGGGAATTGAGTGGGATTGCCAGGACAGGAACACCAGTTTGAGAGTGGACTGGGATGTGGCTGCAGACCCAGCAATTGGAAATATTAAGGGTCTGAGCTATCCACACTTACTGCTGGATAAAAGAATTGTCATCGTGGTCTCCCCAGACCTTAAGACACCAGCAGCTGAGGAACAGGCACTACCAGAGGCGCATGTTAGAGGCAAGGCCCTTTCGGTTCTGACAACCTCAACTGAGGGAACCGCAGTCACGGTTTTACGTCCACCAGGCAGCAGGTACTAGGATCACTACTGCTTCTTTTTCAGCCTTGCTTTAGGTCATCATCTGCTTCTGGCAACCCTTACGAGAGCGTAGATTGTAAGGTATTGCAGGCTGTTCCGCTATGTCTTTTTCTGGAGTCAAAACTGACTCTGCGTAGTCCTGAGGTGATGATTGGTTTGCTGGGGTTGGTGCCTTCTTACACTGTGAAGCATGTATCCACGCTGCAATGCCAGATGACTTAACAGCTGTCTGGGTAGTAAGCAGTACCTGATGAGGATCCTTCCACTGGGGCTCCAAGGCGTGTTTTCAATGATGGTGCCTTACGTAGACCCAGTCGCCTGTCTCAAGGTTGTGACAAGCATCAGAGGTGGGTTCCGTCGGCCAGGAGGCTCAAACCTGTGAATGGAAGTGACTTACGGCTTGCATTAATCTCTTGCAATATTGAAGGAGTGTACTGTGAGTCAAATTCAAGTCTGGGACTGGAGTAATGGTAGCCATAGCTCGCATAGGGCGTCCCATAACAATTTTAAAAGGACTCAATTTATGCCTTTGGGATGGAGTGGATCGCATTTCCATAAGGGCCAGCGGTAAAGCTGCTGGCCAGCTTAACCCTGTAGAGTCACAAATTTTGGCAAGCTTATTCTTAAGTACACCATTTTGTCTTTCAACTGCACCTGCGCTCTGTGGGTGGTAGGGACAGTGCAACAGGTGTGTGATATGTAATACATGATCCAGGTGTTGAACAAGTTGTCCGGTAAAATGTGTACCCCGATCACTGGAGAGAGTGGCAGGAATTCTCTTGGCAGGCATAATATGATTTAACAAACATTTGGCAACAGACAGTGAGTCAGCCTTGCGACAAGGAAAGCCTTCAATCCAAACAGAAAATAAACAAACCATAACCAAAATAAATTCATATTGTTGACACTTAGGTATTTGTACAAAATCAAGTTGCAAATGCAAGAATGGTGCTTTGGGCAGGCCCCAGAACCCCTGGGTTACTTTTACAGGTTTACCAATATTGTGGCTTTGGCAAGTGATACAGGCGGCACAGTAGCGGGCTGCAAAAGAGCTGGAATGGCGGGCCCACCATCCTACCTTAGTTACAGCAGAGACCATCCCCTCCTTTCTGACATGCGAAACACTATGTAGCAGGGCGGCCAGAGACGGGTAGAGTGAAAAGGGGGCCACAAAGGCATCAGTAGGCAAACGCCAAAGGGAATCAGGATGTAGAGAGCAACCTTGGGCAACCCAGGGGTCTTTTTCGGTTTCTGGGGGGGGGGGAGTCTTGGAGCAGGATGAGGTCAGTGAGGGACGGCAGTGGTATAGAAACAGAAAGGGAACCTAGAAATGCATCTGGGGAAGGTTGTATGGCAGCAGCATGTTTAGCAGAGGCGTCAGCAAATGCATTACCCTTAGCAACATCAGTATCCGCCGTCGAGTGGCCAGGGCACTTAACAATAGCTAGGGCAGATGGAAGTAAAACTGCATACAGGAGAGTAGTGATGTAGGGGCCATTTTTGATAGGGGTACCGGCGGAGGTAAGGAAACCCCAAGCTTGCCAGAGGGTGCCAAAGTCATGTACAACCCCAAAAGCGTAGCGGGAGTCAGTGTAAATGCTGGTGGAGCATCCCTCCACCAAAAAGCAGGCACAGGTGAGGGCAACTAATTCAGCAACTTGCGCTGAGTTTAAAGAAGGTAAAGGCGCAGCTTCTAGGGTTTCAGAGAGTGACACTACAGCGTATTCTGCAAGGAGACGACCTTGGTTGTCTCGAAAACAGGAACCATCAGTATACAAAACAAGGTCAGAGTTAGGGAGAGGGACATCAGAAAGGTCTGAGCGCGGGACAGTGACAGCAGAAACAGTTGCAAGGCAGTTATGGGGATCACTGTCATCAGACAAAGGAAGGAGAGTGGCAGGGTTTAACTAAGAACAACGCTTTACGGTGATATATGAAGCCTATAACAGTAAAAGTTCATACCTGGTAAGGCAGGTGGAGGAGAGGTGGCCTGTGTTACATTGTAGCAGGAGAGTTTCCACAGAGTGAAGGACCATGAGGGTAAGAGCAGAGCAGAGGACAAGTGATTCAGACATTTCGACTAGGCGCACTGCGGCAGCCACAGCATGCAAGCAGGGAGGTAAGCCTTGGGCAACAGGGTCCAAAGTGGCAGAGAAATAATCCACTGGGCGGTTTTTGTCTCCGTGCATCTGAGTGAGAACTCCAAGTGCACACCCAGATTGTTCATGGCAGAAAAGGGTAAAAGACTTAGAATAGTCTGGCAGCCCTAAAGCGGGGGCAGAAGCCAAACCCTGTTTGAGGGAAACAAAGACAGAGTAGGCCTCAGGGGGCCACGGTATGGGGTCAGGCACAGAGAATCGAGTGAGTTCCTGGAGAGGTTTTGCAAGGGAGGCATATTGGGGAATCCGTTGCCTGCAAAATCCAGCCATGCCCAAAAACTTTCGGACCTGGCATGGGGAGCTGGGTCGGGGAAAGCTAAGGTTAGCTTGGACATGGGTGGGAGAAAAGGTACGGGAACCCTGGGAGAGGAGAAAGCCAAGGTATGTGACAGAGGCTTGACAGAGCTATAGCTTAGAGTGAGAAGCCTCGTGACTCTTGTTTGCTAGGGCAGTAAGGAGCACTAAAGAATCAGTTTCTGAGGCAGACAACGAATGGGAACACAGGAGTAGATCATCTACATATTGGACTAGTGTGGACCCAGACGGGAAAACAAGGTCAGCAAGGTCTCGGGCTAATGCTTGGGAAAAGTAAGATGGGCTTTCAGTATACCCCTGGGGGAGCATGGTCCATGTGTACTGTTGCCCCTTGTAAGAAAAGGCAAAAAGATACTGGGAGTCAGAGTGAACCGGGACAGAAAAGAAAGTAGAGCAAAAAATCAACAACAGTAAAATGAGTTGCACCTGGTGGGATAGAAGCCAGAATCATTGCTGGATTAGGGACAACAAGAAAGGCGGGTATGACAATGTGGTTAATGTCTCCAAGATCCTGAACAAACTGCCATGATTTACCATCGGCTTTTCGAACTGGGAGGATAGGGGTGTTACAGGGGCTGGAGCAGGGGACAGTAATGCCTTGTTCCCACAGGGCATGACCGGAGCAATGCCAGCCTCTGCTTCGGGGTTTAAAGGGTATTGAGACAGGCGAGGCAAGGGTTTGGAGGAGTCAACAGTAATGCAGACGGGGTCAGTATTTAAACAGCCCACTTCAGATGGCTGGGTTGGCCACAGAGAGGATGGGACCTGCGAAATTAGGTGTTCAAGGGATGGGATCAATGGGTAACAGGGGACCAGAGTGGAAAGGGGAGTTTCAGACAGCAGGGAGGCCACAGAATCACTCAGAGAGGACTGGGGGATTTGTAAGTGGAAACCATCCTGGGAACAGTAGTTGGTACAGCCAAGTTCACATAACAGATCCTGACCCAAAAGGTTTACCGAAGTGGAATCAGAAAGAAGGAATGCATGATCCACGGAAAGGGGACCAACCTGGACCTGTAGAGGTTTTGAAAGGGGATAAGGGGTTGGGACTCCCGTAATGCCCACAGTGGACACGGTTTTTCCAGCGCGGGGAACCGCAGGCATGTTGGTAGTATAAACTACAGAGAGCGAAGCTCCCGTATGAAAAAGAGAAAGATCATTGATAGTCAAAACACATTCACCCATGAGAAGTAGAAAAGGAGCTAAAATTTCCTGAGGTTCCCTGGCGTCCCGTCATTGCTGTGGGACAAAGTCAGGCTGGGGAGTGTCGGGCTGTGCCGACAGGGGGTCTAGCTGGTTGTTTACAGAGCTATTAGGCCAGCACGGACACTCATTCTTCCAATGTCCGGGCTGCTTACAGTAATAACAAACATCCCCAAAATCCGAAAATCCAGTTCCACGTCCTCTCCCTCCCCTCCCTCAACCATGTCCCCGTCCCCGGGACTGGTTGCCCTGCCCTAAATAATGCTGTATTTGCAGGGCCATTAACTTTTGGAAGGACTGTTTCTCCTTTCCTTTTAGAGTGTGATGGCAGTGCTCTGCCACTGTTTGCAATTTGTCCATGGTTTCAGTCTCCCACCCAACACTTATTCTCTTTAGCATACTGCCAATAGCAGGTAGGAGGCCATTAACAAACGCATGAGCCAGGGTGCCCTTTCCATTTTCACCCGGTTGCTGTATACCAGAATGTTGCAGAAAAACATCAGTCAGCCAGGTGTGATAGTTGCCCAGGCTTTCTCCCTGTCACTATTTACAGCAATGTATGGCTGTCCAGTTGGTTTTAGGAGTCCATATTCGAGGTATGGCCTCATGTAGGTTTTTAGCTCGGTCTTTACACTTTTTTTCGGTATTCAGCATCAGGACTGGTGTCTGGCAAAGTAGAGTGGCGCTCACTGATGGGCCAATTGGTTGCTGTGAGCCATTTTTCATGCTCGCTAGGGGTTACAAGTAGCTTTCACAGCTGCAGGAGGTCTGCCTCAGAGGATTCATAGGTGTCGCACACTAACAAAAATTCCTCTGCAAATTTGGTAGGATTTTTCCGGGGCTTCGGAAAGCCTTTTACAATTGAATGGAGCTCTGTATGAGTCCAGGGTTTATAGCTCCAAGTGGGACCCTCTTGTTGGCCCCCAGTATGCAGTATTCGGAGGAGAGCCTGGATAGTTTTAGAGCCAGAGCGCAAGCATTGGGCTCAATCAGTATCCAGGCTATCTTCGTATGTATGGGGGAAAGCAGAGGAGTCAGGCAGACTGGAGGGTTTTGGGGGAACGGGTTATTTTTTCTTTATGGGTCTGAGCAGTACCAGAGGAATGGGTCTGGGCAGTATTGGAGAATCCGGACTGGTCTGAACTGAAGACCCCTGGGAGTTGTTCCTGAACTGGGGAGGTTGGTGACCGTCTATTGATCCGACGCAAGGCTGCAAGCCAATTAATGCATCTTTCTCATCATCATCCTCTTCCACAATGAGATGGGAGTATGAAGGGGGTTGGGATCAATCCGAGTCTTCTCGGAGAATGGGGTAAAGGGGAGCGCTCGGTCTGGTGGTGGGAGAGGAGGCTTCCAATAAAGCTTTTTAACTTATCATTTGAATCTTTGAGAGAGGCAAGTTTTGATTCTGTCCACCTACGGTTTGCCTCTTCCCACCATTGCATAAAACAATCATTCTCTCCTTTTGCCAATTTAGTTTTATGTTGGCCGAGTTTGTCTTTTAAGACATCCATTCAGTCTTTGCCCCAAGATCCTAACAGTGGCCACTGAGTTTTGGGATTCCCCTGAGTTAGCCTAGACCACTTTTCCGAAATTTACAGGAGTCTGGACCCTTCCTAAAATGCATAAAATGACCCAGCATTCCTTTAGGGAACTGTCCCGACTTAGACATCTGGTTACCCATCCAGGAGGACTTCACACACCAATCATACAAGAAGGAAATTTGGGTTTGTCAGAGCGATGCCCGGTGCAACGCACAGAAGGAGCCCACAGGCTACTGCCTCAATCGCCCTTGCTTTCACACCAAGGGTTTTACCCAAGGCACGGTGCGGCTGCAATTGTGCAGATTTCACTCACTCAGACCGCGGGGATAGGAACTCTTTGGTCAGTTGATCCCCGGACGGAGATGGCGCCCAGACTCAAACACTCCACAGGGAGGATGGATAGACACAGAGACAGGACAGTCCTCAGTCCAGACAAAACACAGAAATAATTATCTGACCAGATTCCTGATGTCAGATCCCGGGATCCCTACCAGAACAGTGTCGGAACTAACAGGTTTGATGGCGTAGACTTCACTGTGGTTGTGCACCCTTCCGTTCCGGCTGAGGACCGCTCGGGCCAAATGCCCAGGTGCCGGCTGCCACAGCCATCCTACAAAAACAGTCAGGAATCATGCGGCCCCAATGAAGATGGTTGCCATCTCAGTGGAACCTTCAAATTGTTAAAGTCATATTCAGGACTCACAATGGGCATGCCAATTAGGTATGCAAACAAGTAAATAAAGATCTCATTAGTTAGTGCTGGAGCACTGAATCCAACCAGAGCAGGAATTGCATCTCTTAAGAAATATCAGGATGAAAGTTATTTCACCTACAAAATTGTGCTATGCAGGATGAAACTGAAGTCAATGAAATGGTGATCTATAGAGGGCCATGACATCAGCTGTTGTGTATCTGCCCTGATTGTTCCCTTCCTAACAAGTTTAGCTCATTATTCAGTCATTACTCTAAGACCTTTTTTTCAACTGTTGACCCCTACAAAATTTCAAATGGGGGTGCAGATCCCTTTGGAAATCTTAGTCATAGTCTGTGGATCCCCAGGGGTCCGCAGACCACAGGTTGAAATCCATTGCTCAAATGATGCTTTACAGACTTATCTTAAACTTACAATCATTTTGTCTACTGATTTTAATTCTGTGGAAATGTTACTGTGTTCCAGAAATAGTGGCGCTTCCATCTTACGTTGTCTGTTAAGAGATTGTTAGAGTGACCAGGTAGGTGAGGTAATATATTTTGTTGGACCAGCTTCTCTTGGTGAGAGAGATAAGCTTTCGAGCTTATACAGAGCTGAAGACCTCAGTAAGAGCTCTGTGTAAGTTCAAAAGCTTGTCTCTCTTACCAACAGAAGTTGGTTCAATAAAAGAAATTACCTCACGTACCTTGTCTCTCTAATATCCTGGGACCAGTATGGCTACAACAACTCTGCATTCAAGAGACTGTTGGGATTATTAGTGTTCATGCCATCCAATTCCTGATTCAGCTGCCTTAAAAATCCACAGGTGAACTCTTTAATTAGTCTCATAATTGCTCTCATCCATAGGGTTTAAATGTGTAATGCCAGTTAAATAATTTTCTATATCTTTGTGTCTATATGAACTCTCATTCCCTTCAGTGCAACCTGATCAGGAGTTGGTTCAAGATTGTTTTTTTCAATAGACACCTCATATATACTGGTGCCTTGCTGACCACTGGTATTTAAGATTCCCTCTTCCGGGAACCATACTACATGGAGAATGATGCACCTGTCTCTCTCTGTGTTCTCCAAGTCTTTCTTCATTCTTCATTTGTGTAAATAACACCAGCATAACCCTAGACAATACATTAATATATTTGTTAGAGATAACACAGGTATTACCTTATTTTTTGAGTATCTCTTCTGATACATGTTTGAAACATATTCAGTCAATAAGACAAGCATTACAGACCTGTCTCCTGTGTGATGAAACTGTTACTGTGATAGATTAGTTTTCTTCCTTTGTTTTCTGGCAGCAGGTTTATCTTTGGCACATCTTTCAGGTCACACCACTTCATTTTAAATTCTTCCATGCCTCTTTTAATTTTGGAGGCATCATTTATTTTTAGAACAGTGTTTTGCCAGATTTTCTGTTTTTACAAGAATTAACTAGATGTGAGGCAGAGCCAAATAGCACTCTTTCTTGTTTAAATGCTTCTGTGACTAATAGATTACATTGTATATTGCATTTATTTCCTTGTGTGAAAGATTTCTCTCAACTGCCCAAAGCCATTCCTGCTTCATGTCCTGGAGCATAAGGAAAATCGTGTTTCTAATAATGTTGTTTGCTTGGGAACATCTAAGTGTTTGTGATCCATATTATGCTAATTGAAAAAAAAAGTGAAAATAAATACATAGGGTGCAGATGTCAAAGCCTTGAACAGATTCATGAAAATATTGCCCAATATAACTACTTTAGCCATTTTAGGTATTTCTAAAATGTCATTAGCTGGTATCAGAGTGCTAGATTTTTAAGGATTTACTCTGTAAATCATTATTACTCAATTAGACCAATCACTGTTTGAAAGGTTACTGATTATAACACATTACAATATTTTAAACAAAGTTGTTCAAATCCAGATTTTTCCACATTTTGGGCTGAACGGGTATGATAATGAAAAGGTTTCAGAAAAAGAAGGCATGATCTGAGCATTCACCCAACAGACAGTCTAGACTTAAACCGGACCTTATTTAGGTTAAAAACATCTTGGGATTGGTTTGTTTGCTTTTAGTGTTTTTCAGCATTGTGCATCTTTGCACTTCTTGATTCCTGGTGGGACCTGAAGTAGGAAAGCTTAAATATCATGCCAAGCGTTTTCATACTCTTTAGTCACATGGGATAGAAAGATGCCGGAAGTAAATCTTGCAGGAAAGCCTGCTCTCAAAAGCTTTCTAGTTCAAAGCCCCTTTCCTACAAAGAATTATGGATGTGCTTTACATCAGTGGGGCTAAGCACGGCAAGTAAAGTGGAGTGTATCAAGTGTTTGCAGGATCAAGACCCAAAGCTGCAGACCTAGATGGTTAAAAGTAATCATCCCTAAACACCACCACCAAAGCTTCAGATTTACCCACCCTTATATGACCTTATTGTAATCTACATTTTGAAAATGCTTGTTTCTCCTGTTACTGTTTAGTCAGACTACTTATCCCCCTGAGAAATTCACTAAGCAGAATACATTTACAAACATTAACTATAGAGACATGCTGCACCACAGAGAAAAATAAAAATTGTGTTCTTTTCTCCTTGTAGTGCACACAGCACATACATTGCTAATGGGAGACATGCCCAGAGTGAGGGGAAAATAAACTCTGGGATCTTCTTCCACTGGCAGAATTAATTTCCCTTTTATATTTGGAAAATTCATTTCCCCTATGCATTGCCTCTAAAATGCTCACTTGACTTAGCCATATTTCTTCCACGGCCTGCTATTATGCTCTCTGTGGCACTTATTTGAAATTTCTGGTGCCCCTCACAAGCTCATTGTAAAATGGTTCAAGGTTTCACAAGAATGGCATGTGAAGAATTTATGCTAGCAGAGGTACTTTTATTTTTATATACCAAGATACTTGTGCAGTTCTAAGAATGAGCCAGAGGCTGTAATTTGAAAACCTTATCTATCTGCTCTTCACAGAGACAGCCTATGGGACTCAGGACCTTACAGTTGCAAGCCTCTCCTAATTGGGGGGCCTAATAGCATCAGGGCTAATGTCAGCTTTCCTGTATAATTACTAAAGGCCAGAATCTGTTTCTTGCTATAGCCTCAATACAGAACTGTAGCAGTGTACAGATAGATGCCATAGAGCTGGATAGTCGAGGATTCCACCAGTGTAGGGTAATCCCTGAATGGTATACTATGGAGAGTATGAGACTCCACAGCCTTCTCTATGCCTCCACCTCAAGCTTCCCGCCAGCAGCGACAGAGTGTTGAATGTATACGCAGCTGGGGGAGGAGCAGGACCGCCGCCAGTTTTTTGCCTCCCTAGGCGGTGGAAAGTCCCACCACCGAAATGCCGCCCCCGACAGAGGCGGCGGAAGGTCCCGCCCCGAAATACCGACAACAACTGGGGCAGCCAAAGATCCGGCTGCTGCGGTCGCCGACCCCCAAATGTTAGTGCCCTAGGCGACTGCCTAGGTCGCCTAATGGGTTGCACCAGCCCTGGGGACGAGGCATGAACAGAACACTGTGGTGATCCACTGATCCCAGGACTGGGGAGTGGGAGGCAAGGATGGTAAAAAGGTGACTGAGAGCCACTTATGCTGCTGTCACATCTGGCCTAATGATTCCTCACAACTGAGCAGAGAAATGCTAGCTTCCCTAGGCTGTCCGCAGCCCAAAAGTGTTATGCTGGAGGGCAGACGTTTCTTCACCCTATCACAGCTGTGGCAAGATATTTCATTAAAGGGTAGTTTAATAAACAAAAATATTATGTAGTGTGAATGTGCCAAAGGGCATTTTGGAAAATGAAATGAATTCTTAGGGTATGTCTACACTACGAGAGTATTTTGATTGTACTTAAATCGAATATGTGGAATCGATGTTACAAAGTTGAACGTGTGTATCCACACTAAGGACAGTAATTCGACTTTGTGAGTCCACACTAACGGGGCAAGGGTCGACATTGGAAGTGGTGCACTGTGGGCAGCTATCCCACAGTTCCCGCAGTTCCCGCTGCCCATTGGAATTCTGGGTCGAGCCCCCAGTGCCTGCTGGGGAAAAAAATGTGTCGAGGGTGGTTTTGGGTAACTGTCGTCATCCAACCGTCACTCCCACCCTCCCTCCCTGAAAGCGCCAGCGGGCAATCAGTTCGCGCACTTTTCTGGTGAGTGACAGCATGGACGCCACAGCACTGCGAGCATGGAGCCCGCTGCGACCATCGCTGCAGTTATGGCCGTTGTCAACACCTCACAGCTTATCATCCACTTTTTCCAGGGGTAGATGCTGAGAAATCGGGAGAGGAGGCTACGGCAGCGCAGTGAGGACATGAAGTCTGAGAGTGGCACAGACCTCTCGCAAAGCATGGGATGCCGCGCAATGAACATCATGGTCACAATGGGTCATGTTGATGCTGTGGAACGGTGATTCTGGGCCCGGGAAACAAGCACGGACTGGTGGGACCGCATAGTGCTGCAGGTCTGGGATGAATCACAGTGGCTGCGAAACTTTCGTATGCGGAAGGGAACTTTCCTGGAACTTTGTGAGTTGCTGTCCCCTGCCCTGAAGTGCAAGGACACCTGGATGCAAGTAGCCCTGACTGTCCAGAAGCGAGTGGCCATAGCCCTCTGGAACTTTGCAACGCCAGACAGCTACCGGTCAGTCGCGAATCACTTTGGCGTTGGGAAATCTACCATGGGGGTTGCTGTGATGCAAGTAGCCAACGCAATCGTTGAGCTACTGCTCTCAAAGGTAGTGACTCTTGGAAATGTCCAGGTCATCATAGATGGCTTCGCCACGATGGGATTCCCAAACTGCGGTGGGGCTATACATGGAGCTCACATCCCTATCCTGGGACCGGACCACCAGGCCAGCCAGTACATTAACTGAAAGGGCTACTTTTCAATGGTGCTGCAAGCACTGGTGGACCATAGGGGACGTTTTACCAACGTCAACGTAGGATGGCTGGGCAAGGTTCATGACAGTCGTGTTATCAGGAACTCTGGTCTGTTTAGACGGCTGCAGGAAGGTATTTACTTCCCGGACCAGAAAATAACTGTTGGGGATGTGGAGATGCCTATAGTGATCCTTGGGGACCCAGCCTACCCACTAATGCCCTGGCTCATGAAGCCCTATACAGGCGCCCTGGACAGTGAAAAAGAACTCTTCAACTACCGGCTGAGCAAGTGCAGAATGGTGGTGGAGTGTGCTTTTGGATGTCTCAAGGAGAGATGGAGAAGCTTACTGACTCGCTCTGATCTCAGCGAAACTAATATCCCCATTCTTATTGCAGCTTGCTGTGTGCTCCACAATCTGTGTGAGAGCAAGGGGGAGACCTTTATGGCAGGGTGGGAGGTTGAGGTGAATAGCCTGGCTGCTGATTATGCCCAGCCAGACAGCCGTGCGATTAGAAGAGCCCAGAGGGATGCGCTGTGCATCCGGGAGGCTTTGAAAGCTAGGTTCCTGAGTGAGCAGGGTAACCTGTGACTATTAAGTTTGTTTAAAGATAAAAGACATGGAACTTTGTTAATGAACACTGTTTTCTTTATTACGCATTTTGCGGTAAAGTGTTGAAAGTGGGACGCAGACTGTGGTGGGTAGCGGGCGTACTGATAGAAAGAACGCTTCTAAACTCGAGGAATGACAGGCTTCTGCTAATAGAGTGGTCCACAGTGGTGGACTGGTTGTTTCAACGGAGCCTGCCACCCCTCCTTTTGGGACTTTGTGTGGGGGGGCTATGTGACTTTGTGGCGGGGGAGGACGGTTACAGATCCTCTGCTGCGTGGCTCTGTGATCCAGGACAAGGACCACTGCATAAGATCTCTATCCGCCCTCCCCCGCCACAAAGTCACATGGCCCTCCCCACACAGAACATGAAAACCACCTCCCAGACTGACCAGGGTGCCTAGTGACTGCAATGTGTGTGTGACCTTCTGCTGAACCTGCCCCCGTGTCTGTACCCTGGTAAAGGTGACTGTCCTCTCCAATTACCAACCCCCTTCCCCTCCTTCAAACACAGTCTCCCATAAAAGAACATGATGTATACAGTAATTAACAGAAACATATCTTTTATTATCAACTACACACTTAAGGGATGAAACTGGGACGGGGGCTTGGGTGAAGCGGGAAGGAAAGGACTTATCAAATTTTTGGGAATGAGAGCCTTTTGGTACTTGAGCAGTCTGCAGGGGTGGAGTGACAGTTTTCACGGCCCCTGCCGCCCCTCCTTCTTGGGACTTTGGGTGAGGGGGGGATGGGACTTTGTGGTGGGGGTGGGCAGTTGCAGATAGACTGCAGCGGGGCTCTGTCCTCCTGCCTCCGGTCCTGCAGAACATCCACAAGGCGCCAGAGCATGTCTGTTTGCTCCCTCATTAGTCCAAGTAGCTTTTGAGTCGCCTGCTGGTCTTGCCGCTGCCACCTCTCCTCCCGTTCGCTGTGTGCTCGCTGGTATTGCAACATGTTCTCCCTCCACTGGGTCTGCTGTGCCGCCTCGGCTCGGGAGCAGCCCATAAGTTCTGAGAACATGTCGTCCCGTGTCCTTTTCTTTCTCCGCCTAATCTGCGCCAGCCTCTGCGAGGGGGATGCCAGGGTAGGTCGGGAGACATTTGCAGCTGTGGGATGGGAAAAAGGAAGTGAATTCCTCACAAAGATAATTTTTTTGTGAACAATGAACATAGTCTTTCTCTGTGAACAAGACCATGCACAGCACCTATCACATGCGCACTCAGGTCAAGTTCGAATTTTCGGCCTTCGCATTCAGTGCCTGGGGTCTTGCAGTGGAGATCAGACAAGTGGGGCAGGACAGCGGAATTCGGGTAGCAGGCTGACATGGTAAGCTGTAGACTTTTGGCTGCTTAAAACTTAAATTATAGCTGTGCCCTCCTTTCACGTTCAAAACAATGCTCCTATCGTTGGCCAGTTCCTGCTGCTGGCAATCCAGCAAGCATGAACTCTGCCCCTTTCCCATCCCCTCGCGGCTGTCCCCGGGAAAGATCCCTGTATGCTGCCCCTCTCCCACCTCCACCGCGTGGCTGTAAACCGCCGGTGAGAGTTCTGTAAAGGAACAGGCAAGCAGTCCCAATAGTAACATTCCCCTAATTCTAAGCAGGTCACCATGAGCAACCTCACTCTGCTGAGAATTTCTGAGACCGAGAAAGAACGCATGCTGCGTGAAAGCCAGCAAAAACCAGGGCCGTATGCCGCCATGCTCTGCAAGGCAATGATCCCAGAGTACTTGATGATAGCCTGGCGAGGAAAAGTTTCCTTCTACGGAGGACACAATAAGGCTGTTCTCCCCAGGAACCTCATGCAAAGGCTTTCCAATTACCCCCAGGAGAGCTTCGTGGAAATGTCCCATGAGGATTTCAGCTCTATCCCCGACATATAGACCTTCTTTTCCAGTATCTGCACTGGCAAGGACTAAAAAGTAGAGCACCTAGGGCAAACTAATCATGATAAACTGGACATTGTTAGATTCTTTTGCAGTAGTTGCACTGCCAAGGACTAAAACGATAAGCGCCTAGGGCAAACAAATCATGAAAAACCCATTGATAATATTCCTATTCTGTTCAAAATAAATGTTTACATGTTTAAAACACTTACCGACTGATCCTTCCCCTGATTCTGGGTCCAGGTTAATGCCTGGGGACGGTTGGTAGGGGATCTCTGTGAGGGTGATGAAGAGATCCTGGCTGTCTGGGAAATCAGCGTTGTAAGCGCTGTCGACTGCCTCGTCCTCCTCCTCACTTTCCTCATCTTCCCCGTCCGCTAACATCTCCGAGGAAGCAGCCGTCGACAATATCCCATCCTCAGAGTCCACGGTCAGTGGTGGGGTAGTGGTGGCGGCTGCACCTGGAATGGAATGCAGTGCCTCGTAGAAACGGCATGTCTGGGGCTGGGATCCGGAGCATCCATTTGACTTTTTGGTCTTCTGGTACTCTTGTCTCAGCAACTTGATTTTCACGCGGCATTGCGTTGCATCCCGGCTGTATCCTCTCTCTGTCATGGCTTTTGAGATCTTCTCGTAGATCTTTGCATTCTGTCTTTTTGATCGCAGCTCCGAAAGCATGGACTCATCGCCCCACACAGCGATCAGATCCAAGACTTCCCGATCAGTCCATGCTGGGGCCCTCTTTCTATTCTGAGATTGCATGGTCACCTCTGCTGGAGAACTCTGCATTGTTGCCAGTGCTGCTGAGCTCGCCACGATATCCAAACAGGAAATGAGATTCAAACTGCCCAGACAGGAAAAGGAATTCAAATTTTCCCAGGACTTTTCCTGTGTGGCTGGTCAGAGCATCTGAGCTCGGACAGCTGTCCAGAACGTCAACAGAGTGGTGCACTGTGGGATAGCTTCCGGAGCTATTAGCGTCGATTTCCATCCACACCTACCCTAATTCGACATGGCCATGTCGAATTTAGCGCTACTCCCCCTGTCGGGGAGGAGTACAGAAATCGAATTTAAGAGACCTCTATGTCGAACTAAATAGCTTCGTTGTGTGGATGGGTGCAGGGTTAATTCGATTTAACACTGCTAAATTCGACATAACCTCCTAGTGTAGACCAGGCCTTAGTAAAGTGTGATCACATTGTATTCATTCTTAATAAGTCTGTAGAAAATAAGGGCAGGTGAACTAGCAAAGTGTGTAACAGTGAGATTCAACTGTGAAGTACATACTGAAAATTATGAAGGAATGATACAATGGTTTTTCCAATGGCGTAAATGCGCCTATAAAGTAGTGATTTTAATGACTTCAATAAGAGCCCAAAAGGTAGTCTCGGTATGTTTTAAGATTTGTCTTCTGATGTGTTAACTTTAAAGTCCACAACACTTTCAAAGGAGATGGTCTGTTTGTTTTTTTTAATTATTTTATTTTAATGCTCCTATACTTCTATATGATATTTTTTCATCTTTTGTTTTTCTGCATTTTTTAACATAATATGCAAAGAAAACAAAATCCAAAAGGAAACTAAGCACAAAAAACCTCTTTGTTGCCATAATTTTAAATCTGCTTAAATGAGCAAAACTCTGAAAACATTGCAACTGAAAGATTCTACCACTAATCCGCTCCCAGTTTCTTAGTATGAAATTGGTTTGTTTGTGCTGTCTACACCAATTGTCATAGGCTGAAATTCCAGACTAAACCCATTCCCTCCACACTCAAAAGTGTATATAGTTCAACAGATGTATTCTATGGAAATATATCACTGTTCCCAATACAGAGGTACAATTAAGCAGAATAATTAGCTAGTTTCTGCTTTAAAAGTTAATTCCCCTAAATCTTTAGGTTGCAAAGTTTATTCTGGTCGCCTATGGCATGGATGACATCTTAAAGATATGTGAATGTGAAGCACATCTTGAGCCATCCAGTTCATCAGAGGCTGCTCCATTAGGAGATTAATTCTACTCCCATTTATATCAATAGTAAAACCCCCTTAAACTTCAGTTGCAGTGGTATTAGGAACTGAACGAGTCGACATTTGTTGTAATTTTATATTGCAGTCATTCTCACTGAAGTCAATGGGAGTTTTGAATGTGAAAGTCTCATATGGTGAAACTTATCACAGAAATGTAGCCTATTGAGAGGTAGTCCTTTTTTGCTGTGAGCAGCATGAAAAACAGATTTTGTCCTGAAGACTTTATATAACAGGTTGCTCCTGACTGGTAATCAGAACTTCAGGTATTTATGGTTTCACTTTCACTAGCCATGTGAAACAAACAATTTAATGAGTTGTATATGCATCAGTCCTTCACTGAAAGGTAAATTGTATTTTATTTCTACCTGAACTTCCAATAATGATGACACGTAGCATCTGCCAAGGATTAGCATATAAGTGATAACTGTTAGTTACCCATAAAGAAATGCAAATAGGCTTAACAATGTTGTATGATCACTGTGCCAGATTTGGCATCCTTTGAAGTCAGTGGGACTCCTTCAGTGGGTGTTGGAACAGGACCTAAATCCATACTCAGTTTTTTACTTTGTCTCTTCTCCTCAGGGTTTGGCCCTCAGGTCACGATTAAGGAAAACATATAGACGTGTTAAGTACACGCTGAAATCCCAGTGACTTCAGTAGGGCTTAGTTCATTTTAAAATTAAGCATGAGCTTAAGCATCTGCCTGTGTAACAGAGAGTTAGGGTACATCTACACTACAGGGGGGAGTCGATTTAAGATACGCAAATTCAGCTACGTGAATAGCGTAGCTGAATTCGACGTATCGCAGCTGACTTACTCTGTTGTGAGGACGGCGGCAAAATCGACTTCTGCGGCTTTCTGTCGGCAGTGCTTACTACCACCTCCGCTGGTGGAGTAAGAGCGCCGATTCGGGGATCGATTGTCGCGTCCCGATGGGACGCGATAAATCGATCCCCGAGAGGTCGATTTCTACCCGCCGATTCAGGCGGGTAGTGTAGACCTAGCCTTAGAAACAAAACATAAATATTCTTCTTCAAAAGTTGCAACATAACACCATTCTATCTCTCAAAATCCAGAAATCTAACACGAAACAACCAAATACAAAGAGAGACTGAGCAGTCTGCTAGCCTAAGGCAGAGAGGCACAATTCAGCCCACCTTGCTTCAGACCGGTTCTTTTTCACACTGACTGCTGAGGACCCAGATTGCATGCTTTCCTCAGAGTCCCCTAACTTCCATGGAGGACCAGGAAACCCCTTACAATTTAAAGTGACAGCTTCTAATTTTAACAGTTTTCAATACACCACTGGAAGCTTTCCTGAAATTAAGTAAATTAAGAACCATGAAAGAGATTCACATTTAAGTTAAAAAAGCGCTTACTGATCTGTCAATCTATCAAATAATTTATTATTTTAATGCATATTGACTCCAACATTACACATATGCACCTACTTATACATAAAATTCCTCCTGCTTGGAGAGGAATGTATAATCTAGTTCAAATATATGGAAAGTATATTTCTTTATTTCTTTCATTTAAAAAAAGAGTAAAACCTAATATAAATTAGAATTTTCTATTATTTGAAATGAATCACCATTTTGGAATAAACTAAGGAAAAACACTTATTTGAATGTGATAAAATATGAAGTTGAATATAAAGGTTATTCTTTGTAATTCTCAGTGTACTTCTGGTGCATTTTTGCGACCAGGGGCTGCTAACAGGGAGTTTCGCAAGGGAGTTCTCCAGGTGAAGGAGGAGCAATACAGCAACCTTTTGGGGACCGTGTGCTGTGGCTGGCAGTTGGAAGCTGTGAGCTTCAAAGGAAGGTTTGAAAGCTAGAAGCCTCTGGTAAGTGGCTGAGCCTTAATCAGTGGGCGGGGCATTCATACAGGCCAGGGCTTTATAAAGCAGCGCACAAGCGACCAGGGAGCTTTGCGACCAGGGGCTGCTAACAGGGAGTTTCGCAAGGGAGTTTGGAAGGGAGCAGGAAGGGGGCGAGGGTCCCTTGCCGGTTCCATCTGTTTTCTCTTGATTCCCCTTAATACCTATAAAGCAACTACATTCTAACTGTTTGCTTAAACAACCCTTTCAGCTGACAGGGGGCTGCAGACGGGAGTTTGACAGAGGGAGGCTTACGATGGTTAGGAAGACCCGCAACACCTGTGCCAGCACTGCTGCTGTCTCCTCCACCTGTGCCTGTAGCCAGACAGAGTGCCTAAGCATGGATGCCTCTACCCAGATCCTGGTGTGGTTTTGCAAAGACTGTAACTTGCAATTTCCACTTACTGATATCCAGGCTGGGGGGACCATCCAATGTGAAAGGTGCCTGCTGGTGGAATCTCTCAGGCAGCAGGTGGGAGAGCTACAGGAGGAGGTGGCTAGGTTGAGGAGCATCCGTATCCACGAGCAATTCCTCGACAGTGTCCATGTGGAGACAGCTGAGGTAGCTGTCCCAGTACACAGGACTGCTGATACACCACTGGTGGAGGAGGAGATGGCTCAGGGTGGACGCTGGCAGCTGGTTACTTCTGGCAGCAGGCAGTGCTCCACCCTTGCTCCGAACCCTCCTGCCGTGGTTATAGGTAACCGTTATGCTCTTCTTGATACAGGAAAGAAGGAATCACTCCCTACAGTAAAGGAGGAGAAGCCTCGTACCCCTAAGGCTGGAGAGTCTGCTGCCACCACTGCGAATAGGAAACATAGGGTAGTGGTGGTCGGAGACTCTCTGCTGAGGGGGACGGAGGCGCCCATCTGTCGCCCTGACATTTCATCTCGGGAGGTATGCTGCCTGCCGGGGGCCCGTATCCAAGACGTTACGGAGGCATTGTCGAGGATTATCCGGCCCTCTGACTACTACCCCATGCTACTCATCCATGTGGGCACAAATGCGGTGTGACACTGAGCAGATCAAGAGTGACTACAGGGCTCTGGGAGCACGGGTGAAGGAGTTTGGAGCGCAGGTGGTATTCTCTTCAATTCTTCCTGTCAAAGGTAGGGGCCCGGGCAGAGACAGATGCATCATGGAGATGAATGCCTGGCTGCGAAGATGGTGTCGCCAGGAGGGCTTTGGCTTCCTAGACCACGGGATGCTATTCGAGGAAGGACTGCTAGGCAGAGATGGCGTTCACCTTTCGAGGAGAGGGAAGACCCTATTCGGACACAGACTGGCTAACCTAGTGAGGAGGGCTTTAAACTAGGTTCGACGGGGACAGGTGAGCAAAGCCCACAGGTAAGTGGGGAACATGGAGACCGGGGAAATGAGTCGGAAACAAGAGGGAGTGTGGGCTATATTGGCAGAGAGAAAGGAGAGTCAGGAAAAAACTGGGAGGAAAGATCAAACCAGTATCTTAGATGCCTATATACAAATGCGAGAAGTATGGGGAATAAGCAGGAAGAACTGGAAGTGCTAATAAATAAATACAACTATGACATTGTTGGCATCACTGAAACTTGGTGGGATAATACACATGATTGGAATGTTGGTGTGGATGGGTACAGCTTGCTCAGGAAGGATAGACAGGGGAAAAAGGGAGGAGGTGTTGCCTTATATATTAAAAATGTACACACTTGGACTGAGGTAGAGATGGACATAGGAGACGGAAGTGTTGAGAGTCTCTGGGTTAGGCTTAAAGGGGCAAAAAACAAGGGAGATGTCATGCTAGGCGTCTACTACAGGCCACCTAACCAGGTGGAAGAGGTGGATGAGGCTTTTTTCAAGCAACTAACAAAATCATCCAAAGCCCAAGATTTGGTGGTGATGGGGGACTTCAACTATCCGGATATATGTTGGGAAAATAACACAGCGGGGAACAGACTATCCAACAAATTCTTGGACTGCATTGGAGACAACTTTTTATTTCAGAAGGTTGAAAAAGCTACTAGGGGGGAAGCTGTTCTAGACTTGATTTTAACAAATAGGGAGGAACTCGTTGAGAATGTGAAAGTAGAAGGCAGCCTGGGTGAAAGTGATCATGAAATCATAGAGTTTGCAATTCTAAGGAAGGGTAGAAGGGAGAACAGCAAAATAGAGACAATGGATTTCAGGAAGGCAGATTTTGGGAAGCTCAGAGAGCTGATAGGTAAGGTCCCATGGGAATCAAGACTGAGGGGAAAAACAACTGAGGAGAGTTGGCAGTTTTTCAAAGGGACACTATTAAGGGCCCAAAAGCAAGCTATTCCGCTGGTTAGGAAAGATAGAAAATGTGGCAAAAGACCACCTTGGCTTAACCACGAGATCTTGCACGATCTAAAAAATAAAAAGGAGTCATATAAAAAATGGAAACTAGGACAGATTACAAAGGATGAATATAGGCAAACAACACAGGAATGCAGGGGCAAGATTAGAAAGGCAAAGGCACAAAATGAGCTCAAACTAGCTACGGGAATAAAAGGAAACAAGAAGACTTTTTATCAATACATTAGAAGCAAGAGGAAGACCAAAGACAGGGTAGGCCCACTGCTTAGTGAAGAGGGAGAAACAGTAACAGGAAACTTGGAAATGGCAGAGATGCTTAATGACTTCTTTGTTTCGGTCTTCACCGAGAAGTCTGAAGGAATGCCTAACATAGTGAATGCTAATGGGAAGGGGGTAGGTTTAGCGGATAAAATAAAAAAAGAACAAGTTAAACATCTCTTAGAAAAGTTAGATGCCTGCAAGTCACCCGGGCCTGATGAAATGCATCCTAGAATACTCAAGGAGCTAATAGAGGAGGTATCTGAGCCTCTAGCTATTATCTTTGGAAAGTCATGGGAGACGGGAGAGATTCCAGAAGACTGGAAAAGGGCAAATATAGTGCCCATCTATAAAAAGGGAAATAAAAACAACCCAGGTAACTACAGACCAGTTAGTTTAACTTCTGTGCCAGGGAAGATAATGGAGCAAGTAATTAAGGAAATCATCTGCCAACACTTGGAAGGTGGTAAGGTGATAGGGTATAGCCAGCATGGATTTGTGAAGAACAAATCATGTCAAACCAATCTGATAGCTTTCTTTGATAGGATAACGAGCCTTGTGGATAAGGGTGAAGCGGTGGATGTGGTATACCTAGACTTTAGTAAGGCATTTGATACGGTCTCGCATGATATTCTTATCGATAAACTAGGCAAATACAAATTAGATGGGGCTACTATAAGGTGGGTGCATAACTGGCTGGATAATCGTACTCAGAGAGTTGTTATTAATGGTTCCCAATCCTGCTGGAAAGGCGTAACGAGTGGGGTACCGCAGGGGTCTGTTTTGGGACCGGCTCTGTTCAATATCTTCATCAACGACTTAGATATTGGCATAGAAAGTACGCTTATTAAGTTTGCGGATGATACCAAACTGGGAGGGATTGCAACTACTTTGGAGGACAGGGTCATAATTCAAAATGATCTGGACAAATTGGAGAAATGGTCTGAGTTAAACAGAATGAAGTTTAACAAAGACAAATGCAAAGTGCTCCACTTAGGAAGGAAAAATCAATTTCACACATACAGAATGGGAAAAGACTGTCTAGGAAGGAGTACGGCAGAAAGGGATCTAGGGGTTATAGTGGACCACAAGCTAAATATGAGTCAACAGTGTGATGCTGTTGCAAAAAAAGCAAACATGATTCTGGGATGCATTAACAGGTGTGTTGTGAGCAAGACACGAGAAGTCATTCTTCCGCTCTACTCTGCTCTGGTTAGGCCTCAGCTGGAGTATTGTGTCCAGTTCTGGGCGCCGCATTTTAAAAAAGATGTGGAGAAACTGGAAAGGGTCCAAAGAAGAGCAACAAGAATGATTAAAGGTCTTGAGAACATGACCTATGAAGGAAGGCTGAAAGAATTGGGTTTGTTTAGTTTGGAAAAGAGAAGACTGAGAGGGGACATGATAGCAGTTTTCAGGTATACAAAAGGGTGTCATAAGGAGGAGGGAGAGAACTTGTTCACCTTAGCCTCTAAGGATAGAACCAGAAACAATGGGTTTAAACTGCAGCAAGGGAGGTCTAGATTGGACATTAGGAAAAAGTTCCTAACTGTCAGGGTGGTTAAACACTGGAACAAATTGCCTAGGGAGGTTGTGGAATCTCCGTCTCTGGAGATATTTAAGAGTAGGTTAGATAAATGTCTATTAGGGATGGTCTAGGCAGTATTTGGTCCTGCCATGCGGGCAGGGGACTGGACTCGATGACCTCTCGAGGTCCCTTCCAGTCCTATAATCTATGAATCTATGAATTAATTAGAAAAACATTAGATCCCTTCTGTACTAAACATAGTACCTCTAAATTCCTGGGGATAGCAACCAAACATGACACAGCATGTGCATCCTATTACATAAGATCCTATCTTTATTGTACAGGTCAGATCCATTCTGCACAGTGGAGTGCAATAATTTGGTAACATAGGATGTGACAGAAAGTGAATCATAAATGTTGAAGGAAAGCACTGTATATGCTCCAGCTATGACCATCGAGTGTTTAGTGGATTCACTCAAGAATGATACTCGATGGTCAAAAAATTAACACACAGGGGTGTGTCTGGTTATGTCTACATCTACATATCCCATGATCCACTCAATCATAGGTATGCCATTCCATGATGTTTCAATGGGCAGGGTTTATTTCAGTGGTGGCCATCGCCTCTTTGGGACCCTGACTGGTTACAATAGACTGTTAATAAGGTGAGATTTTTATCTTCCATCATGTTCAGGAGAGTGGTTAGAAATCAGTCTTTTGGTCAGGCACTTGCAACTACAACCTTTCAAAGCAATCAGTGGAGGAGACCCACTTTCTTCTTAAAATGGTTCCTGGGTTCTGTTAATGCTGCCATTATGGTGATTTATTTAAATCATTAGCCACAGTGGTGTCTCAGACGTAGTCATTCAATGCCCAAATTCTTTAATTTCTCAGGATCTTTTCAGCAGCTTAGGGTTTCCTTGCACACTGTTACAGGAAGTTTTACTTTTTTATTTCAGTCTGCAGCTTCATCTCCCCTCTTCATATCCTCACACACATATCATCTCCCTATAAGTTAGGAATTTTCATAGCCTCCAAGTTGCTTCTTACATCAGGTTTTGTAAATACAGAGTTCAGCAAAATTAGATTGGTTTTACTTGTCACCTCACCTCCTTCAGTTGGAAGCTGACAGTTTACTTACTTCGTTTCTGATAAATCGCCCTCCTTTTTTTAACTCTTACAGTTTGCAGCCCTCTGGGTTAGCTTTTTGGGAGGCTGCCCCAATTTACAGGAGCATCTGACTGTTCTAATATATGTAGAGAAGCACTTAAGTGCACATGACATCCCAGACGTAGGAGGGCACAAGGATGGCTTAAAACCATGTAGGCCCCCCTTGACCCTTGTCTGCTTGTTTTGAGCTGTGTCTCTGGGACGTGCAGCACAAAATCTCCTCCTGGAATACAGATTTCCCCTAGGCAAAGTGAACAGCTCTACAAGAGAAACAAAATGTGATACAGATGGATAGACAACCCAGTAACAAGAAAAGAGACTTTGATTCACACATATCATAAGATAAAAACAAAATTTGAAATCCTGACCCACTGAAGTCAAAGGCAAAACTCCCAGTGACATGAATAGAGACAGGATATCCCCCAGTGTGACTAGTAGAGTACTCAGTTTTTGTTCATTTGTTTTGTCTCTGGGCTGGAGTACTCCACAAGAAACTGTCTGGTCACATGGTACTGTCTTTTCTTGTTTCCATCTCCTAAATCACATTAGATATTACTAGAAGTACAGTCAATTTTGCAGTAAAATTCTTCCATGTAAGCCACTGCCATACTCACCACAGGGGTACTATATGATTGTCAGTGTAAGAGTGGTTGTCCACATATTTATTGGTTTTAAGGCCAGAAAAGACCACCCATTACAATGATCTAGGCTGATCTTCCTACATAATACACACCAGAGAATTTCACCCACTGATTCCTGCATCATGCCCAAGCCTTTGAGGTGAAAGGCTCAGTATCACATTCCATGCTTCCTTATCCCCCGTGCTCTGATATCTACAGCTACTTTCCCATAATCCTTCCATATGCTTACCTCATCTTCTATCTTAATGACCAGCATGAGGCTCCACTTTCTTGTCCCAGGTATCGGTATCCTTGCCCTCCTGGCAGCTGTTGAAGAGCAGATCAATGAATACTAGCTTCTCTGGTATGCATCTGAAGGAGTTGTGAAAGCATAGTTATACTCTTCTGCATCTGTGAGCTCTATGGAATGTGCCCCCAGGTGCTCCATGATGTGATCCGTGAAGTACTTTCTCAGAGTTAGATCATGCCATGGTTCTATACAGCTATACAGAGGAGTAGGAAGGAGTAAAGATTCCTCCATCCTGTCTTATGGTCGTGTGGTTTGACACCAGCTATAGTCAGTGAGGAGCAGAGCTATGCCCAGGAGGCTTTCTGCTCCCAGAAGCAACTAGGTGGAGAGTTGGCAATGTGGAGTGAACACAAAGGTGCAAATGAGCAGAAAATTCTCTTTGAAATATTCAGGTATCTCTGAACCTTACAGCCTTTCCCATCCCTATTCCTTCACTTTTTGTTGACCCCAGTTGGTGGTCTTTGTTACTACACAAAGACCATCAATTGCTCCTAGTTGTTTCAAACATCTTCTCCATTATATTAACCATTTCAACACAGTGTTGTAACAGAAATAGTGATTTACACTACACAAGAATTCAGTCCCAGTTCAGAGAGACTGGGTGGGGACACTATAGTTTAAAAAAAAGGAAAGTCTCCATCCTACTCCAAGATGCATGTATGGTAACATACTTTCTCTAAATGCTATATTTTTCTCTTTACTTTACACTTAGATAAAAAATTCCTCCAAATCTGGTAATCATTATATTGTAAAGTACTGAGACCTTACTTTGCACCACTTTATCATCTGCTCCTGTTTTTTATGTTCTATACTTGACATTTTGTCTCTCTACTTTCTTTCATTGAATGACATAGTTGTCTGTTATCTTTCTTTCTAAATACTTATCTTTGTTTATCTGCCTGATTAAACTAACTTTGTCATCTATTTATTAGTTATTAGAAGATTTATCTTTTTCTAGGTTTAATGAACTGAAACAACAAACAAAATTTTAAATTGCTGTGCTATTCATTGCATCTTGAGAAGTGAAAATTAAGACTTTAGCATGAAAGAACAACTTGATAACGGAATAAGCAATTTATACTTTTATTGTTTCTGCTGTGACTATTTAATTCATTTGCTGTTTTAATTGGATTCATACAGACTTTTTGGGGGGAGGAGGCATTGTTTAATGAAAATGAGCCATATTTGCTGGGCAGTTATTTATTAATGCAATCCACTATAAAAGCATCCATATTAAATGAGAAAAAATAGCATTGAACTTATTTGTTAGTAAAACCCCATCTGAATTATACAGTCTAGTGAGAATAAGTCCTAAAGACAGTGTAAATTCTATTAAAAGAAACTGAGAAGCTAAAGTAACAATCACCTATGAAAAATGAAGAAAAGTGACCCAGATCACCAGATGGTGTAAATTAGAATTTTTTTAAATCAATAGAGCAACTCTGATTTATATAAGTTTATGTTCTGGTCCACAGTATGTTACTATATTTCCTTATTATGCTTTCTAGATTTCCTTATTAATGATTAAAAAAAACATAACTAAAATATGGCCATCCTTCAATTCAATTTGTGTGAAACATCCTTAAACTTAAAGCGATGGCAGAAAAAATTAGAATTATGTTTCTCCTTTAGTTACCTTTCGAGAATTTCACCAAAACTTCCATGAAACATAAGCCATTTTTCTTTGTGAAAAACTGCTTTTTGGAACCATATAGGCATCATACCGAAGGTCAACTTTGAAATACAGCTTGCTGTGTCAATATATTCCCATTTCAGCATTCTCCTTGCCATTCCAAAGTTCACTATCTCACTAGTAAGTACTTGGAAGAGAAGGTCATGAGGATATCAGAGGGGAAAAAATCATGAATAAAGCACAAATTAAACGTCTATAGTAAATGACCTTTCCTTTTTTAAATTCCTTATGCATAAATTCAAAACCTAGTTATATGTGTGTGAGAAATGTGTTTGTTCAATGACAGGTAGGGAAGCATTTGTGTAAGGGGGAGAAAAGGAACTGAGAAAAAAAATAGAAATATAGGGAATTAAGACTAAAATCCATAATTATAAGAATAAAGAGACAAAAGTGCTAAAAGTCCTCACACCTTTATCTGTAGCTCGAAAACAGCATTAGGGAAAAGCATATTGAAGGCTAAAGTCATAAAAGGCCCATATCCTTACATACCTTACACAAAAAAATAGTCCCCAAACCAATGGGGTGTATTCATTGTTTGGCTATACTGAAAGAAAGACAGGAGACATTTGACATGGGTTTAATCATCCCACAACTTTATTATTAGATATCTGGGACTACCCGGCAGATAACAGTGCACAGTGCAGGTAACCCCATGTTTATTCCATAATTACCCTGGGGGCTTTTACCAGCTCCCCTCTTTTTCCATTTAGGTCCATCTAGCAAATCCATTGCCTGGATCTTGCCATCCACCCCCCCCCTTAGGAGAGTTAAGATGGGCTATAAGAATGGGAGGTTGGCTTCCTGCCGTACCATTCATAGGAGTCCCCAACTGCCCCCATTTTCTCCTTTATGGAACACCCCTTTTTTAAGTCCTTTTCCAAGCCATTTATCCAGTCACTGGATACCTTCCCTATGGAATACTGCACTGGACATCCGCCACAAGGAGGCACTGGCAATTAGTTTGGCTGCCTCCCCCCTCCAAACCCAGTTAGGTTCCCAGACATCTCTTACTGCCCCCCTCTTATATCGGTCAAAACAAATGGGCTCCCAGGATGTACAGGGGAATCCCATCCTTCCTGAATTATTTGGTGCCCCAGGATGCCAAATTGCTGAGCCTTTTATGATGTCAAGGAATCTGGCCACCCCCTCTGTTATCATATCTCGTGCTTTGTCCACCCAGGTGGCGCTCCACAGCTGCCAGCCAGACCCTGCGTTAATGCATGTCTGACAACATGGATCTGCATCAAGTCCCTTCTTGTTCTGGGCAGTAATTGAACCCCTTTACACATTCCCAAATAGCATTTTCCAAGGTGTGTCACATCATGTTGCGCACAGCAGTGGCATCAGCTGGTCCAATAACATGCTTCTCCGTCCATGTCAATGCAGGCTCACCCCATCACTGTACCCCAGTAGCCAACCTTCAAGGCCACTAGGATGTCCACCTATGTGCATAAGAAAAACAACCCTGTGCCCATAGATCCACACCACAGCCTCCATGGCTGGTCTGCCAACATCTGGAATGAAATCACAACACATTAATGCTGACTCACCAACCGAAGTTGCACATGCGTATTGTATGCTTCTGAATGCCACCACCCAGTTATCAGAATTGCCTCTGCCCCCATACCCAGCTGTACTGCTGCTCTTGTGGCCCCTAATTGCGAATGAGTGGAAACCAAATTCCATGGAGGCAGAACCAAGCTCACAATCTTTTTGGAAAATAACAAATGCTCCCCATCCTCATTGATCAGTTGTTGACCATCACAAGATTAATATCTCTGCTTGCCCCTGCTGGTGTACATTACACAGTTCCAAGCCCACCACCCCACAGTGCCCCTATCAAACCCAGGCATTAGCTCGCTGATTCCAAAAACAACAAAATTGCTTTAAAGAAAGCTGCTCTGAGCAAGGCCGCTTAGATACCTGAAAATGTTAACTGTGACGTGGCCACAAGAACACTGCATGGGCCATTGGAATACACACACCCTGCCAGAAACCTTTGAGTTAAAACTGCTGTATGGATATGGATAAAAAAGACTAGTTAAGTTCATGGAGGACAGGTCCATCAATGGCTATTAGCCAGGATGGACAGGGATGGTGTCCTTATCATCTGTTTGCCAGAAGCTGCAAATGGGCAACAGGGGATGGATGACTTGATGATTACTTGTTATGTTCATTCCCTCTGGGGCACCTGGCATTGGCCACTGTCGGAAGACAGGACACTTTGGTCTGACCCAACATGGCTGTTCTTATGATAGCCATTTAGCCCACTGACAAATGTAACAGCCAGGAGGCGATTCCAAGATCATTGCAGATGCCAGTTGGCAGGTTGCCCACGACTCCATGTACCGTAGCACCCGCTGCTCTGTAATGGGCCATTCGGGGACGAGCCTACCCACTCCTGTAAATGCATGAATTCATTAAAACTTGTCTTATAGCGCTGCCATGTGAATGGAGGCAGTGGATCTCCATGCTACATTGCTAACCATCCTAGCCCCAGGTTCCATGCAGCTAACGGCATACACTAAGGTTCTTGGCTGGCTCCTGGTGCAAGCTTCTGAAACCTGTTATGTAAAAGTGAGGCAAGGCATCTGCTATGCCAGTATAAACCCAGAAAAGGCAATAAAGTAATGGATTTTATCCTGAAGCCTATTTGAGGACCAAGCTCCAGGAGAAAAACTTGCAAGTTATGTACAGGCCATTGTATGAAGTGTTCTAATACCCTGCCCTCAATTCATTCCTGTGGAATCCTTTTTTTTTTTTTTAAACCACGTAGCCTGATCATGCCCCTGACTTCTAATATGTTTGTTTGACAGTACATTACATATTCCATCTGCACCCATGACATCCAGGGTTTTTGTTTGACAGTGTATTATTTATAGTCCCCAGAAACAGAATCTAAACTGACAGTAATCTGCCCCCATCTGCTTTATGAAGGTACTCCCAAATGAGCACCCTTAACAGGTCAGCTGAACTGGAAATGGTGCCCTTGACAACCTGTGGGTGGCACTGAATTTAACCCCTATGCTGGTTCCCCCGGGACCCTTTCCTTAATGCTGTGGCCTGAACACGCTGAATGCACCCCAAAACGTAATCCGCAAACATGCCTGCCCTCACAGATGCTTCCCAAAGCCTGCATCCCATGCCATATGCATCTGTTGCTGCACTGACACACTCCTGCTAGCAGTGTTGCCCCCAAGTTTTGTACTCACCTGGGACAAACATCAATGCTCTGGGAGATCCTGAATCCTTTGGAAACCCCGAATGCTGTGAAGACAACCTTAGAAATAACGGTCTTAACCACTTGCATGACATTTCCTGCTAACTGAGATAGAAGTTTGCTTTCCTTGGAGTCCCCCAAGCCATGAACCTGGGGATGAGAGGGGGCTGCCTTTGGTAATGAAACAGAACCCCCCGAACCCCATGCGCTCTATCCTAGCACCAGCCCCAAGCCTCAGTTGCATAGCAACTACCCCTGACTGCCACTGACTCCTTCATCCCCACTACAAATGCCCTGTGTAGCCTTTGAACCCCCACCCCCACCCCACCACCCCGCTTTTCCCAGTGTTAGTGCTGAGCCTGATAGAAAAGGGAGAAGTGAAAATTCCCTGGGTCTGTCCTGCCCGCCCTAAGCCAAAACCTGAAACTGCCCCTAACTGAATGATCACAGTTCAGTTGCTATGTGTGGGTGGGTGGGGGGTGGGGTATGTTGCTCCTCCTCCCTGTACCCCAGAATAATATGTCCCTTAAAGCTGACTTTCTAGGTATCTCCCCCTCCCTTTTTGGCATTACAAATGTGCTCTTGCCTATCTCTGCATGGATTGAGGGAACGGCAGTAGGAAGGAGCTTCCTCTCCCTCTTGGTCTCCTATCCCCCTTCACTGCTTACCGTCCTGCCTCTTCACAGATCAGGGCTGAGCTGAGCAAAAGTGCCTCTTGACGTCTCCCACCCTAGCAGGAAAAACTTCAAACCTGATTCACTAACGCCGGCACTCACAGCACAGCTGCAGGGTACATCTACACTACAGCGGGGAGTCGATTTAAGATACGCAAATTCAGCTACGTGAATAGCGTAGCTGAATTCGACATATTGCAGCCGACTTACCCCGTTGTGAGGACGGCGGCAAAATCGACTTCTGCCGCTTTTTGTCGGCGGCGCTTACTACCACCTCTGCTGGTGGAGTTAGAGCGCCGATTCGGGGATCGATTGTCGCGTCCCGACGGGACGCGATAAATCGATCCCCGAGAGGTCGATTTCTACCCGCCGATTCAGGCGGGTAGTATAGACCAGACCGCAGAGGGAGGAGGGAGAGCATTCCCTCTCCTTGTGTTCCAATCAGGGGGCTGAATCAGACTGCAGGCTGCCTGGCTAGCCATATCCCCATCCCCTTGCAGAGCTACTCTCCCAGGCCCGTTCCGCCCTACCTGGACCAGAGGAAGGGGGAAATTACTCCCCTACCCCTTTCTTACGGCACTGCTCCCATGTGGAGTCATGCTGAGACCTGCTGAAGTACTATGTTCCCTCCTGCCTCAGCCTGCACCCTGTAAAAAGGAGGCTGGTTCAGGCTCAGGGCTGCCCCTTTTAAACCCTGCATTTCCAAGGGATGAACCAGAAACCACGCTGACCTTTTTGCAGCAATTTTCATCTCCCCACCCTTCCAGTAGGGTTGCCAACTTTCTCATTGCACAAAATCAAACATCCCTGCCCCGCACTTTCCCCAGAGGTCTGCCCCACACTCACTCCATCCCCCCCCCACCGTCGCTCACTCTTCCCTACCCTCACTCACTTTATCTGGGATGGGGTAAGGGGTATGGGAGGCAGTGAGTGATCCAGCTGGGGGTGTGGGCTCTGGGGGCAGAAATGAGGGGTTCAGGGTACAGGAGGGGGCTCTGGGCTGGGGCAAGGAGTTGGGGTGCAGGAGGGGATACGGGCTCTGGTTGAGGGTATAGGCTTTGTGGTGGGGCTGGGGATGTGGGGTTTCGGGTGCAGGAGGGGGGTTCAGGACTGGGGCAGGGGGTTGGGGTACAGGAGGGGTATGGGGTGCAGGCTCCGGAAGGGGGCTCAGGGCTGGAGCAGGGGCTTGGGATGCAGGATCTGAGAAGGAGTTAGGGTGTGGGAAGGGGTTTCAATCTGGGGTAGGGGATTGGGCATGCAGGCTCCAACCAGACAGTACTTACTTCAGGTGGCTCCCGTCAGTGGCACAATGGGGCTAAGGCAGGCTTCCTGCCTACCTTGGCTCCGTGTGGCTCCTGGAAGCAGCCGGAATGTCTGGCTCCTAGGCAGAGGGGCCAGGGGGATCCGCACACTGCCTGCACCCGGAGGTGCCACTCCCACAACTCCCATTGGCCATGTTCCCAGTCAATGGGAGCTATGGAGCTGGTGGTGGGGGTGGGGAAGCACGCTGAGCTTCCCTGATTACTCCTCTGCCAAGGGCCACAGGGACATGCGGGCCGCTTCTGGGAGCTGCGCGGAGCCAGGGCAGGCAGGGAGCCTGCCTTAGCCCCGCTACACTGCCACCGGACTTTTAATAGCCTGGTCAGTGGTGCTGACCAGAGCTGCCAGAATCCCTTTTCAACTGGGCGTTCCGGTCAAAAACCGGATGCCTGGGAACCCTACCTCCAGCCATAAAGCTCTATTCCCCTCATTCAGGAAATCAGCCAAATACCCCTGCTACCTCCCACCCCCTGCTTAAAGGTGCGGTGCGGTCATCTGCATAAGGGGTGTGATCCAAATCCCAGTGAAATCAATGAGAGTCTTCAGTGAGCTTTGGATCCGGTCCAAGTTGAGCAGGATTTGTCCCAGTGGGAAGAAATTGATTTAAAGGTTTTAGACATATTTCTGACATATTGTGGTCATTTAAAGCCTCCGCACCTCTGTTGTCACATTTACAAAACTCCACATTGTTATTAACATTTGTAAACCACTTTTTGATCCTCAGAGTGAGAAGGAGCTGTACAAGTTCAAAATGTTCTTATTTCAGAGGCATTGCCACTCAGGGGTATTTTCTTCACAACACAACTCTGCGTAGATGGAATTTAGCCAACAATCTTCACCATTATCAAACTCATTTTCATAAGAATGAAGAAAGGTTACTTGTAAAATTGAAAATAAGAATGGAGATGGCCATTTCACTATGAGGTAGTCACCAGGCTATAAATAAGTTACTAATTTACTATGAATTCTATTTTTTTTTCAGATTATTGTGTATTTTTTCTCAGATTGGAAGGCACCACAGCGAAAGTGTTGACTCTGATCTTATTGGGTATCCTTTCCCTGAATTTTGCCTATAAACATTTTTATCTTAGGTCAATACACTTTAGACAGCAACATCATTTTCTAAGATATCTTTTTTTTTAAATCTAAAACACATCTAGGACCTGGTTTCTTATTATCTCACCTAGATATTGCACTTCCAATATCTCTTCTGTCCCCAGAACCCACACTGTCCTCTCTGCTGTATTCTATATACCTATAATCTAGAAGGTACCGTGTTATTAACCAATATATTTCAAGAAGAGCTGATAGCAATGCTCATTTAAAGCAGTTTTTTCATCTTGTCTTGTATTCAGTTTCCATTATTTGTTTGTATCCGTGAATTTTCATAATAGTCAGTGCTGAAGTACAAGTAAAGCAGAATATATCCACTGCTTTCAGGACTATGAAAGTTTCCAAAGGCCATAGATACTGCTCCAGAGAAGGCTGAATTACACAGGGTACAGGACAGCAGGCTGCAAAAGACTCCCCCCCCCAAAAAAAAAAAAAAAACAAAAACAACAAACAAACAAAAAAGCCTGTACACTGAGGTGAGCTTTAAGAGAGGAGAACACCTGTAAATGACAGCACAGGAGCACAGTTATTGAGCAACCAGGCATCGGCCTGTTGTGCCTGGCCCTGCCATGGAATTAAAAGCCAGATGACTGGGTGTTCATCTACCAGTCTCTCAAATAGCAACTGTACACCTGGAGGTAGTCATAGCTCAGCACACTTTGCCAGCCTAACTTTACACAAGGTAAAGCAAGCCAAGAGGCAGTCAGTGCCACTGCTCAATCACTCTGCATAGAGATCTAGACCTGGAGCCTTTCAGTTATTGGGCAAACACCCCACATTAAGACAGCATTCTCCCCTAATATCTAGGAAAAGTAACATAAGAATTTAGCAATCTGGCGATACTTCCCTCCCCAAATTGTAGAGGGGAGAGAGGAGGAGAATTCAAGCCCCTAATAGTGGTCAGGAGAGAAATTCCAGCTCCTGGAAAGATGGCAGGGAGCAATCTTCTTCTGGTACTTACACTGCATTTCTGAGTGTGTCTCCTCTAGTGCAGGAAGGTCTCAGAGATGAGAATGAGTAATGTGGGGAGTGGAGGGAGAGAGAGAAGTGAGTGATGGGAAAGAGAATGGGTCAGAGCTAGAAATTAAGGAGGATGGGGAAGCAGAGAAAGACTGCAGACAGAGAAATGAGACAAAAAGGTAGATTAAGCAAGCAGGAAGAGATTCAGAGTGAACTTTTTGAGAAAAGGTTGAAAACAAAAGAGACAGATTGGAAAAAGATGAGAGAATGGAAGCAAAGAGAATGTGAGGAGAAATACCCACACAAAAGACAACCCAGAAACATCAAGCTACATGGTAAAAAGAAGAATAAATAGAGAGACATTCAAATGAAATGATCAGTATTGCCAACACAAAGGATTCAATCATCATGAGTCAGGCCCAAATAAATCTTGAGATTGACATTAAAATCATGAGACTGAAATAACATACAATTTGGGTTCTTTTTATTCACCAGGCATTGGCCTGTTGTGCCAGTCCCTTCTGTGGTTTGGTTTGTTGGTTGGTTGGTTTTCTTGAGCCTTTATAGTGCACTCAGCTCACATTTTCAAGTTTTTCTCTGCATGTATAAAGGTTAGAAAGTTGCTTTAAAATAAATAAACAAATAAAAGCTGAGGTCCTCATGTTGTCACTTGTCTCCTGAAACTGGGTTTTAAATTAAACATAAAATATTGAGAGACTTGTGCTAAATTCATAAGAGAGAGCAACACTGAATCATCTCTATCTGTGTTAAGTCCCACAAGAGGGAACTTCTCAATGAAGATTTCCCCACAGAGCTTCCCATGAAAAAGATAGGACTGGAAGGGTCCCTGAGAGGCCACCTAGTCCAGCCCCTTTGTGCTGAGGCTGGACCAAGTAAATACAAACCATCCAGCACTAAATGTCTGTCTGAATATAAAAACCTCCAATGACAGGGATTCCACAACCTCCATTGGAAGCCTATTCCAATGCTTATAGTTAGACAGCTTTTTCCTAATATCTAATGTAAATCTCCCTTGCTGCAGATTAATTCCATTATTTCTTGTCCTAACTTCAGTGGACATGTAGAAGTAATCACCATCCTCTTTGTAACAGCCCTTAACATATTTGAAGACGGTTTCAGGTTCCCCAACACCGCCCCCAGTCTTCTTTTGCCAAGACTAAATATGCCCATTTTTTTAAATCTTTCCTCATAGGTCAGGTTTTCTCATTTTTATATGTCTCCTTTCTGGACCCTCTCCAATTTGTCCACATCTTTCTTAAAGTGTAGTGTCCAGAACTGGACATAGTACTCCAGCTGAGGCCTCACCAATGCCAAGTAGAATGGGACAAATTATCTCCCAGATTTTATCTACAACACCCCTCTTAATACACTCCAGAATGATATTGGCCTTTACTGCAACTGCATCACATGGTTGACTCATATTAAGTTTGTGATAGTGTATCACCCCCTACACCCTTTTCAGCAGTTCTGCTACCTAACCAGTTATTCTCCATTTTGTATTTGCTCATTTGCATTTGCCTTTACTGAATTTCATCTTGGGAAATTCATTCTTCTGCACCAACACTGGTCCATGGCAACCTTTCAGCAAAGCTCACACAACCCAGCCCATACTTTGGGCCTATATTAGAAGCCATGTTACTGAAGACTTGGCCTGAGCATAGCAATTCCTGTAACCTCAAGTGGGAGACTTAATGAAAAAGCCTACAACTATAGTACTATTCCTTGAGGATTGTCCATGGCTCCAGGACTCGGCAATGAAAGCCCTTCCTGTCCCTCCACACCACCCTTTGTATGCTCAATCTCAGAAAGACTGGTCAAAATCAGTACACCAAAAACAGAAAGAGGGTGTACTGTTAGGTTGTGAATGTCACTGACAAGAGGTGGGAAAGTCCACTCCAATCATAGGTACAAGACACTTTCCCCCATAATTCTATTTTAAGGGATTAGCCTATCATACACTCTCACCATCATCTTGTCCTGACTGAGCCTGAGGCATCTCATTCCAATCCAAGACAATCTCCTGGTCAAACCCTAAGCGAAAGACACTGCACCCCCATATCTGATAATGGAAGACAAAAAAGTGTATGTCAAGTGCCAGCTGATGACACTGCATCCGAACAACCTTAATGTCTTCCCCAGTTTCCTCATACAAACATTGAATAGGAAGGGTGGCAAGCTCACTGACTGACTGAGAAAATTATCCAATACAACATTCTGGGCTCTTCATGAAAGGAGTGGAATAGAATAAATGATCATTGCCAACTCTGGCCACACCTGCAGTCACATAAACAAAACTTTTTGGTCAACAGAACCAAAGATAATCAGGATTCCCATCTAGGATCTTTGACTATCATTAGGAGGAAATAGTCCACTAATGAGACAAAGAAATCTGACCTAAAACCCAAATAGAACATGTGAATCTCTGGTGACTTCTGAATTGTGAGCTCACCATTTTTTTTTGCTCTGCAGGGTTATTTGGGGCAAGTTTATTGTCTGTACATACCAATGCATACAATAATGGATCTCTACAGAGTAGGCTATTAGAATGCTATTGTCACCAGGGATACAAGGAGACCTTCAGGCTACTCACAAATCATTACTGTGTGAAAAGATTCTACTTTAAAGTGAATGTGTTTTCTGGCCTTCTCTTGCATGGTGGATATCTTTTGAGAAGTGCCAGGTAACTGATTGTAAGCCTTATGAAATTCTTAATTAGCTTGTATGTAAGGGGTGTTCTGCAGGTTCAAACACATTCTTTGAACACCTTTGAAATGCTCCATATGCACCCATGCAGATTAGGAGAAAATTAAATGAAATTGTATATACAGGATTAATGAGCTGCATTAAATGCTGAGTACAATTAGGTTTTGAAAATTCTTAATAAACACCACTTAAAAGTAAGCTATTAAAGATCAAAACTGAAATAAATCAAGTGGACTGTAGAAATAGGGTTATTGTTGTGTACTGAGGTCTGAGCTAATGGATGAGGTTATATACAATCATACACTGACACTGGAGCCGCCTGTGTTCTGCAGTTACAAAGGGAGATACAAACCATGGAAGGAGGATTTGTTGGAAATGAGAAAAGGACAAAGACACAAACATCTTGTTTCCCTTTACAGAGAGGCAGAACTTCCAAAGATGTAAGGTTTCATTTTGGTTTGGTTAGCAAACATATTTTATAGAAGAGGTCAGGCCTTGGCTAGCTTTGGTTCCGAGAGTGTTAATCTAGCTGGTTTATTCTGCTTAATTCTTAAATTGAAATTTTCTCTTTGATTTTCCAAATAAACTTTGCATTTCATAAGACACCAAAAATTGCTGATGTGAACTCCAGTGTTTGGAAACAAGTGCTGCTGGATGTGCCAGAGGGAAGAAAACTTTTGTTGGACTAAAAAGAAGGATGCATAAGGAACGACACAATTTCCTTTGTCAATGTGATAAAAGATGAAGGTATGATGATAAAGCCAAAAATGCTATTTTCCCACACATTTTAAGGACTATTAGTGGCCAGCCCCTGTGTGCTCACAGTGTCTATATCTTACACACCACACATTAAGCAATCAGAGTAATCAGGATGGCTAAAGATGGATACATTCACTACTATTGTGATTTATAGTCCAGGAATCATCACCTTAGCATCTTTAAGGTTACCATCATCAGTGACAAAGGAAACCTGCTGGCTTGGAAGTATAGGGAAAGGCTCCTTTCATAATACACAGACCACTGAAATATAATTGTTCGGACAGGAACAATTTGTTCTGTTTTCCTCCTGTTCTACTAATCTGATTGAAAGATGGTGAGTCATTCAATAAAGGTTAAAATGGGATTAAAACACAATTGTTTTCCATCTGGCTAATAAGAATTTGGGATTACGATGAATGTTAGATCAAAACTGATTATATATAATGCCATGTACATCTGAAGATCAAGAAGAACAGTGACCTGTTCAGAAGAAAAAGCATGGTCTGGCCATGCAAAAATGGCAAAATTTACAAAAACACTGAACCAGCTTCACTCCCAGTAAAAGTCACAATCCTCATTATATTAACCAAAATTATATTTATTTTATAACATCAGTAGTTTTATTAAGCTATTCACAACAACAGATCACACTAATATGTCTTGGGAACTAAATACAAAATATAACTATTTAAAAAATGGAATTTCTTTCTTCTACAGGGGGAATATTACTTGGAATCTCCATAGCAAATCTTTTGAAAAAAAAAAAAAAAAACATTCAAATGGGCTACTGTACACTCAAACGGGGGCTGCAGGCAATATTTATGGTGGTTATTTATTAACACAATAGCTTATTATTTTTCTATTATCTTATTATCTTTCAATTTTTTATCTTTCTATTTTAGGATTTTATACTGCCTGAATTTCTGAGTGCCTCTGAGAAAAGGTGAAAGCAAGAGGAAGTGAGCATTTCCCCTGATGTCAACGAGAACACATATGCTTAAACACATGCTTCAGTGTTCAGTTTTCTAGCCACTGCATTTGATCAACACCCATTGGCATCAGTAGGTGTTGCTTGCAAGCAGAGTTTGCAACATCAGTCCCTAAAATATACACTTTTTCCATTATTCCATCAGGCTCCCTGTCATAACTATAAAGGGAAGGGGGTAACAGCTGTCCTGTGTACAGTACTATAAAATCCCTCCTGGCCAGAGACTCCAAAATCCTTTTCCCTGTAAAGGGTTAAGAAGCTCCGGTATCTGGCTGGCATCTGACCCAAAGGACCAATAAGGGGACAAGATACTTTCAAATCTTGGGGGGGCAGGGGGGAAGGCTTTTGTTTGTGCTCTTTGTTTGGGTGTTCGTTCGCTCTTGGGACTGAGGGGGACCAGACATCAATCCAGGTTCTCCACATATTTCTAAACAAGTCTCTCCTATTTCAAACTTGTAAGTAAATAGCCAGGCAAGGCGTCTTAGTTTTCCTTTGTTTTCTCAACTTGTAAATGTACCTTTTACTAGAGTGTTTATCTTGGTTTGCTGTACTTTGAACCTAAGACTAGAGGGGAGTCTTCTGAGTTCTTTAAGTTTAATTACCCTGTAAAGTTATTTTCCATACTGATTTTACAGAAATGATTTTTACCTTTTTCTTTAATTAAAAACCTTCTTTTTAAAAACCTAATTGATTTTTTTCTTGTTTTAGATCCAAGGGAGTTGGATCTGTATTCACCAGGAGTTGGTGGGAGAAAGAAGGGGGGATGGTTAATTTCTCCTTGTTTTAAGATCCCAGGGGGGTTTGGATCTGTATTCACCAGGAAATTGGTGAAAGGTTTCTCAAGGCTTTCCAGGGAAGGGAATCCATTGGGATGGTGGCAGCGGACCAGACCTAAGCTGGTAGTTAAGCTTAAAAGTCTTCATGCAGGCCCCCACATTTTGTACCCTAAAGTTCAAAGTGGGAATACAGTCTTGACACTCCCTTTTCTGTTTTTCTGTCTGTATATGTAGCAGTATTTGTAGGTAGCTGAATTCTGCTAGGCCAGAGGTGCTCAAACTGGTGTGCAGATCTCCCCAAAGGGGGGCACAGAAGGTATTCAGGGGGGAGGGGCGTGAGAAGCTTTAGGGGGGGGGAAACTTACTGCACACATTTTACCCACAGCAATGAATAACTAGCAAATCTGATTCCTCCAGCTATATCAGGTCTACAGATGACGTTGTGCATTTTGATGGATTTCTGTTATTCTTGCATAGCATTATATAAAGTTGTTGCCATCTATAGGTTAATCTATTTGCTACAACGTGGGATGCACATTTAATTGAAGATAGAAGGGGATCTTCATATAGCTGTTTCAAGAATCCAACCCAGGGTGGAATTGCTCTACTCCAAAAAATAGGCGCACTCATCACACTAGTAACAAGAGTGTGATACAAGTAAGCAGTATCTCACTTAAAATGCACCTTACCATATATTTAAATGGCTCTGTTTGAATCAATGCCGTAATGTTTTTAATATTTAGTGAGAGTTGCATGTTGATTTTTTATATGTAAATGTATGTGTGTGGCGGGGTGTAAAATATTATAGGCACAAAGATGGGGGGGTCAAATAAGTTTGAGAACGATTAGACAAATGGCTTTCAAGTTTTATGGTATATTGTTTCTCTTCTCATTTTCTGCCAACAGTTTTCCCATTAAAAGGATCTGTCTCTGGTGGAAAATTTAGAAGGCAAATTCCCATTCCAATGTTGCTGCATGATGTATCAAGTGAAATAATCTAATTTCATTAAGTGACTATTTTAGTAATTGAACCAAAAATAACACATGCACCTCCAGCTACAGTACAAAATCTTAGTACCCATAGGTTTTGTGTATAAATGGATGTGATACATCATTTATCATTTTCTATAAAGAAATGTCTTGGATGTGTATTTGTAGCATTATCATACTAGAACATGTACTTTGCTAGTTTTCCCCAGATAAGATTGCTATAAAGTTCAGGCAGTATGCAACTATTTCAGACTCTAAATAATTGTAAGTAAGGCTTTTTATTTAATTTGTTTTACTGCTAAGAAGGCCAATATAAATAAAAATGCACATTCCCAGAAAGCTTATTTTATTGTTGAACAGGAGGATGTTTCACTGTAATTATTCCTCAAATCCTTTTAGTACATATTTAATTGTGTTCAATAAATATACAGCTAGTGCCCACTTTCTGTGAACAGTAAATACAGCTGGGTTTCTTCTTTATATGTGATAGCAGCTTTTGCCTACTTTGTATCTGTGTAAGAATGTTCTAGATAGTAGCTATATAAGGTATAATGCTTCCACGCTTAACACACTATTAATTCACTATGTGCTTTACTGCTTCAATCTATGGGTTTCCACAGCTGCTCATCACTGTAACATTTGAGTGATTTCCACATAAAAACAGTTGCAACAGTGAAAAAACTATTGCCTTTCTTCTATGATAGTATTCAAATCTTGGGATTCTTTGGGTACTGACTGGTGAGGGGACCCATCAAGGATACACATCTATAACTGCCCCAAGCAATGTCATCATTAAACCACCAGGCACAGGGGAGAAATATAGAGAGGCAGATCTTCAACTAATATTATGTCAGAGCCCCATTGATGTCAATGGGACTATGGCTATTTATACCAGCTGAGGATCTGCCCCAGAATTTTATTTCCAATTTGGTGTCGTTACACCATACTTTATACAAGAGAACAAAGTCTCCATGTGTACCACCCGCACAGTAGACATGTAATTCTGTTTATAGTGTCTTACCATATAAATAAAGCTGTGACACTTTGCATGTAATAATAATTTTTAGCCTTCTGTTGTCCTCATAGAAAGCCAAACAAAATAATTTATATTAGTGCAATTTTGCTCATCTAATGAAAGCAAAGCCTGTGTTCATCTCAGCAGTGGAGAGAACTGATGGTCAAAGGGTAAAATTCTGGCTGCTGTAAAGCATTTTTCCATGCCAAATGTTTCCAGGGTGATCAGCAATACTCACAAAGCAAAAACAAAGCCAAAAACAAAAAAAAAAGGGGGGGGGGGTGATTACTTGGAAATCTCCATAGCAAATCTTCTGAGAAATACTTACAAAAATTCATTAAACTGGGGACAAAATGTTTAATTCGATTCCTTCATAAAATCAGAAGGAGGGTTAAGTTAGAATAAAGGGCCACAGTAACAATAGCAACGGAATCCTCTGGGCTAACATATGTCAGCAGGGGAAGAGTAGAAGCAGTTATCATTAATGGCCATTCCCAGCTCAGGTCCAGGGGCTTAGGCCAGAGTTGCTAGCCAGTGGGTATGAAGTAATCATATAAAATATTCAATTGTCCTACCAGTACATAGCTCCTAACTACTCAATATTGTGAAATATCTGTTGTTCATGATTTAGGCTCTGTCTACATTACACAGTTTTGTCGACAATCGCCTACCACTGTAATTAAACTACTTTTGCATGTCCACACATCTCTCCTTGTGATGGTGGAGAGCGTCCACAGTTGGTATTCTTGCATTGACAGAGAGAGCAGTGCACCATGCAATTCACCACTGTCTGCTGCTAGGAGTCCCGGGAAGGGATTGTGGTGCATCATGGGAACAGGATCACTGTCCCATGATGCAGTTTTCTCCATCCCATCATACTATAGGTGTCTGAATGTGTTTCATGCCACTTTTCAACAGCCACTGTAAACAGTGTGCCTGCCATCTCTGAAAGTATGGATACAGCACAGCTCTCCAGTCTTGTGATAAGCATTATGAACACAACGTAGCTAATCCTACAGTATTTCATTAGCTGCAAATCTAATAATTCATGGTGTCTGCCCTGCTGTACACCATGGAAAGAAACAATTCAAGATTGCTTTTGGCATTCACAGAGCAGCTGCACACGGTGGACTATTGTTACTGGGTTCAGGAAACAAGCACTGAGTGGTGGGATCACATTGTAATGCAGGTATAGGATGATTAGCAATGGCTGCAGAACTTCCGGATGCGCGGCGCCACCTTCCTCGAACTGTGTGCAGATTTCACCCTTTTCCTCCAATGCAGGGACACCAAAATGAGAGCTGCCCTCCTGGTAGAGAAGCGAGTAGCAATTGCTGTGTGGAAGCTGGCAACTCCAGATTGCTACTGATCAGTCATGAATCAGTTTGGAGTTGGGAAGTCCACCATGGGGGGTGCAGGCATGCATGTGTGCAAGGCCATTAATCACCTCCTGCTACAAAGAACTGTGACTCTGGGCAATGTGTGGATGGCTTTGTGGCAAGGGTATTCCCTAACTGCAGTGGGGCGATATATGGCCTGCATAGCTCTATTTTGGCCCCAGACCACCTTGTGATGGAGCACATCAACAGAAAGAGATTCTTTTCTATGGTATTGCAAGTGCTCATGGATCACCACAGTCATTTCGCTGACATCAATAAGGGGTGGTGAGGGAAGGTACATTACACATGCATCTTCAGGAACACTTGCCTGTATAGAAAGCTGCAAGGAAATTCCAACTGTGATCCTGGGAGACCCAGCCTACCCCTTGCTCTTATGGCTCATGAAGTCTTACACTGGAAACTTAACAGCAGCAAGCACTTCAACAAAAGGCTCAGCAGGTGGAGAATGACCATTGAATGGGCCTCTGGCAGATTAAAGGGTCACTAGCACTGCCTTTTTTAGCAGATTAGCTACCATGTCCGTTTGATCCTCCAGAAGCTGTATCATCTGTTCCTGCCCATTTCCTCTCCTGGCTGTTCATTCTCACTATTTCACTTATAGTCTCTCTCCATGCTCTTTGCTCACTATCAGCTGCATCAGACTAATGCAACACCTCCCTGAATATGCCTTCCTTACTCCCCCTGGTTCGTCTCTTTATCCCTCAGAATCACTCAGCTGGTGTGCAGGAATAAATACTCAAGGGTGCATCTTCAGAGGCACAATATTGATGCATACACATTAAATACACCTTTCTCACTTTCCCTTGGCAGGTACACAGTGAGGCAAGAGTCCTACTTATGGTGAGTTTGGCTGCGGAGGAGGGGCAAGATGGGACAAAAGGGTGAGTGTAGAAGGCTCACAGATGTAGTATAAGCACCTAGGGTCACTGTTCTGAATACTGGCGCCGTTTTCCACAGGCAAGTATGATAGCAGCTGATATCTCACTCATCAGAGAAACTGGGGATGCAAGGGTGTAGCCCCTGCATGTGTGTGGCTACAGATTAAGTCCATAAACTGTGTGCTGTTTCAGTTCCTGCAGGTGTAATTGATGATTGGCACGACAAAGTTTCCTACTGTGAGGGGGAAGAAACAAGGTTGCCCTCTCAAGGAATCTTCAGCAGAGGATTGCAGAATACCTCCAGGAAAGTTTTCTAGATATCACTATGGAGGATTACTGGGACTTCCCTGTGTGCATCAACAAAGTTTTTCACAGTGCCTCCTCTTCCTAGCTGCTCAGGGGAAGGAGAAGCAGATGCAAACAGTGCTAGTGTTGATTATTTCTATCCCTCTCCAACCCTGGAACAACAACAACAACAAAAAAGCAGAGCTCTACCTCACTTCTCCCTGCAGTATCAAAACACAATGAGTACTTACCAGAGATTCCCTCTCCTGCATAAGGTGTGCCAGAGCCTGAGTGCTGGGACTGGGTAGACCCCCTCTGGAGTTAAAAAGAGGTCCTCTATTGCCACGCCACCAGACATCCATGTCACCCATCCCACATTCTCCTCCAACTCCACTTCCTCATTCACCAATTTGTCCTCGGGGTTCACTCCATTGGCTGCTGTCTCAAGCACCCCACCCCAAACTATCCATGGGGCTCTTGGCGCTGGAGGAGAGTCACCTCCAAGGATGGAGTGCAGCTCCTTGTAGAAGCGGCATATCTTTGGCAATGCACCAGCCTAACGATTGGCCTCCCTTGCATTCTGGTATGCCTGCCTCAGCTCCTTGATATTAGCATGGCACAGCTGCATTTCCCTTTTGTGCCCCTTCTCCTGCATGCCACAGACAGTCTGCCCAGAGGAATCAAAGTTCTTACAGCTGGAATGGAGCTGCAACTGCACAGCCTCCTCTCCCCACGGGCCCAGTGGATCCAACAGCTCTGGTGTACTCCAGGCAGGAGTGCAGTTGCTGCAGGGAGCCAGCATGGTTGGCTGGGAAGATACGATGTGAGCTGTTCATGCTGAGCAAACAGGAAGTGGAATTTCAAAAATTACAGGCCTTTAAAAGGGGGAGGGGGCGCATGCCTGTGTATCTGGCTGCAGCCATATGCTCTGACTCTGTGGGTGCTCCAGCCCTGGATCACCCACAGAAAAAAATTAGTGGGGGTTTAACACCCAGTGGCAGCCAGCTTCCCCTCTCCCCCCAACAGCACATCCCGTCGGTGAGCAGCCCTGCTGATCAACTTTTGCCCCTCCCTCCCAGCACCTCCTGCCCATGGCAGATCAGCTGTTCTGCAGCATGCGGGGGAGAGGGGGAGCAGGGACAGAGTGAGCTTGATAGAAGGGGCAGAACTGGGAAGGAAGAGGTGAGGTGGGTGGGGCTTTGGGAAAAGGGGTGGAGTGGGGATGTGACCCGGAACAGGGTGGGGGTGGAAAGAGGTGGGAGGATGTGGCTTGGGGGAGGGGATGGATTAGGAGCAGAGCCTGGGGCTAAGCAGTGTTGAGCACTCCCAGGCAAAGAAAAAAGCTGGCGCCTGTGAGAAGCACAGTTCAAACTGGTGACCAGAGTGGTCACAATGGGGATTGTGGGACACATCCTGGGGAAGCCTCTTAGGATGACATAAGCAACGCAGTGTCTACACTGGCACTGTGTCGCTCTATCTATGCCTCTCATTTTGCCTGTGTCACAAAAAAGCTCTATGCCCCTCCTCCAGGTGGTTTTATTATGTCGGAGTTGCAGGAGAGTTAAATCAGAGGGAGGAGCATTGCAGTGTGCACAGCTCCACTGTTTTGTCGGTGAAAGCTGAATTTGTCAAGAAAACTGTGTAGTATAGACATAGCCTCAGTCTCACTACTGCTATTTTTGGGACCAAACAGATAGCAGAATCACTCTCTCTCTATATATACAGCCACTTCTACCATTCTGATAAATCTGAAGATCACCCCCTTTTGAAATTGGACATTCTTGGTCTGAAAGATTCCTGGATTCATTAGCTGCTGATTCTTGTGTACAGATTCTCTTGTCCTTCAGAAAATCCTTCAGAAAATGATGTATCAAAACTGTTTTCATGGAAGGCATCTCAGATTCTTTATCTTATATCATTTAAAACAACACCAGCCTTCTTGTTCTGAGCATAACATCCTTTAGATCTCTCAAAAATGTAAAATTGAAGCACTTTGCATTTATAATATCCTTTAATGGGTCACCAGCTGTAATTTGGGCAGTGTAGTCATTAACACAGTTGCATTTCCCCTCTGAAACCTGTGTTTGATTGCCGCTTAGAAACCTATGAAGATTACAATGTAGTCATATCAGTCTGTTGTCTAATGTATGGATTTCTAATGTAGCTTCTTGTCAGTTGACTACAGCTTACTGTGTAAAAATATTCTTTTTTGATTGTTACCTCACCCACCCAAAAAATTCAGGATTGTCCCCCTCATCTAACTGTTGTATTAAATGTAGAATGTGAGCTCTTGGGAGCAGGGATCATCTTTTGATTACTTATTTGTATATAGTCCCCTGAGTTATATGGAGTTGTGCTTAGATCCCCTGGCACTATTGTCATACAAATTAATAAAATAAAAATTGAAGAAAAAACACCACTAAAGGTAGAAATCAATAGATGGAAACCAGTGTGTGATGCACTAAAGAAAAATATCAGTTTTATTCCTTTCCAAAGGTGTGTGCCTGAGTGTGAATTGTGTAGTAGCATATGTTTTCAAATCACTTAAAAAATGTGAGTGGAATGACATATTTTATAGATAAAGGAAACCAGGAGCTACTTGTCCCATTACATAGCAAAAAGTAAACATCATAAATTAAAATTTAACTTTCAACCAGCAGTTACTTTCTAAGATACACAGTAAGCCAAACTATATTTTGACCATAGACTAGAAGCAGGCAAAAGATGTAAGCTCATTTAGAACTCTTATTTCTTCTGGTGTTAACCCTCTTTTAACTAATTGATCAAAAGCACTCACTGTCATATTGAGAGAGAAAGGGAAAAAAGATGATGGGGGAAAGAAAGCTTTAAACTAAGGGAGATTTATTTAAAATATATTTTAAATCAATAGTTAACTTTCCAGTGTAAAATGAACAGCATCTGACATGAATTATACATGTGACATAGGCAATCTGCAATGTCAATGTGTTGAGGGCATAGCTAGAAATAACTTGAAAAAGCATCTCTGAAGGAAGAGCTCATGCTTGAGCATACCCCCTGCTCGGGAACCAAAACTGAGCCAGATGGCACCAGAAGCATTTGAGCTCCTGGCCTTGTATGAGAGATTGTTTTTATTCAACTTGCTGTGATTAGTTAAGATAAAAATTCCCACTGAAGGAAACATCTGTATTCAGGAACACTTGGGAAAGTTAAATATGTTGAACATACATTCTGATCCAGATTGTCAAATGTATTTCTGCAGCTAATTCCCACACATTTCAATGGGAGTTAGGCACCTAAATATCTTTGAGGATCTGTGCTTCAGAGCTTTGTTTAGTGGTTACAACAGGGCTCTGGGAGATAAGACTCCTAGGTTCTCTTTCTAATCACCCTTTCTAATAATACAGGAATGGATGGACTTTCAATGCAGCTGAAATGCAGCAAACAAACTAAATGAGAAGAAATACTGTTTTCACTTTTACTTGTATGGATCTATGTACCTCAAATAACTAATTATATATGACCATTCATGAATATTATAATTTATACATATAATCATGCTGGTAAGATTGGCTTTTCTAACAGTTGTAAAGAAATCTTATGACCTCTTTTTTGAGAATCTCCTGGGCACTGCTTATTTAGTGACTAATTCACCTGTTCACCATGCATGCATTATAAAGATGCATCATCATTTTTATTCATTGGATTCATATTTCTCCATGGAGAAAGGGCAGACAGTCAAACAAGACAGGGAGAAAAAGGACCGAAAGAGTTGTGTATAGTTAATGTTTCTTCTCTGAGAACACAGACAGGATTTTTTAATCTCTACTTGTTATGATAACAACAAAAATCACTATTTCCCCCCTACAATAAATTTTATTTTCCCTTAGTGTTATGTTTTTCCCATAATTCTAGTTAATAATAATTTTACCCGAGTAAAAGCTGCTGGATACAGACATAAAAAAATTATAAGGGTGTCATCAATCTAGATATTTGGACAAATGTTTACCTTGGATACTGAAGAGACCATATAGTTAACAGGTTACACTACTCTACAGCCAAAATGCTTCTGAAATAAATGTAGTCAAACTTTACTAATTCTGGGTCACTGAGAACGAAAATGATGCTTAAAATTGTTGATTGGCTCTAGTTTTCAAAATATGCTATTGGTTCAGTATATACAACCCTTGACTTGGGAATGGCGGAGGATAAATGAGTTATAAAGGGAAGGGATCTCAATTTAAACCAGAAATGACTAAAATACATCTTTGACTGGATCTATGAATAAATCTATGACTGGGTTTGGACAGTACTTGCTTTTTAGGCAAAACAATGAATGATGCAATCTGAAGCTGGTATTGCATCATACATGATATGAATTGCATCATATTATTCGTATAAGTCATGGATGATGCAATCATAACGAAGTTTACATCTCTCTGCTGAACAAATTGCCCTATATCAGCTCTAGAAATCATACAGTGTCATGCTCTCTTATTTGTCAGGGTTTGATTTTGCAAAGGGACACATTTCTGTTTAGCCAAAGTGAGTAGAGCTGCCTCGTACTTGTGTGAACAGTGCAGATAACTTCTGCTATGTTTGTGGTGAAGTGACTTTTGCATCACAAAAGCGCAGTATAATCACTATGGTTAAGAAAGCCTATCACCTTTATTTTGGCTGCAAAATTGGAGATCAGGACAAGAGGTGGGCCCCACACATATGCTGCAACACGTGTGCAACAAATCTTTGCCAGTGGTTGAACAGGAAAAGGAAATCTATGCCTTTTGCAGTACCAATGATTTGGAGAGAGCCAACAGATCATACCAGCAATTGTTACTTCTGCATGGTGCCTCCAGTTGGGAAAGGTGTGTCAAAGAAGAAAAAGTTGACTGTGCATTATCCAAACATTCCATCAGCTATACGCCCAGTACCCCACGGAGAAGGACTGCCGGTTCCTGATGCACCAGAATCATTCTCACTTGAGTCAGACGAGGAAGAGGAAGAGGACGAAACTTCTGGTCCTGAACCATCAATGTCACAGGACCCACATTTTCTCCCATCCTCCTCCTCTGAACCACACCTCATAACACAAGGTGAACTGAATGACCTTGTCAGGGATTTGGAACTACCCAAGAGTAAGGCAGAGCTGTTGGGCTCCAGACTACAGCAGTGGAATCTCCTGGCAGGTGATGTTAGGTTTTCCATGTTCCATGACTGTCAAAAGGATCTTATCCCATTCTTCTTCATGGAAGGTGATCTTGTAGCCTGCAACAACATCGATGGTGTGATGGCAGCCCTCAACATCGTTCACGATCCAGATGAGTGGAGACTGTTCACTGATTCATCGAAGACGAGTCTTAAAGCTGTTTTACTGCATAATGGCAATGTTTTGCCATCAATTCCAGTTGGTCATGCAGTCCATATGAAGGAAACCTATGACAACATGAAACAACTTTTGAGGTGCATAAATTATGACCAACATCAGTGGCAGCTTTGGGGCGATTTGAAGGTTGTTGCTCTCTTGCTTGGTCTGCAGACTAGATACACAAAGTACTGCTGTTTTCTCTGCGAATGGGAGAGTCGTGCAAGAGATTCCCACTACATCAAGAAATATTGGCCACTCCGAAAGTCATTCGAGCCTGGGAGGAAAAGTGTTCAGCATCCACCACTTGTTGAAGGAAGATTTTGTTACCACCCTTACACATCAAGCTGGGTCTGATGAAGAACTTTGTCAAGGCCATTGACAAAACACAAGCAGCTTTCAAGTACCTCCGTGGAAAATTTCCAAGGTTAAGTGAAGCTAAGATAAAGGAAGGTGTCTTTCTTGGTCCTCAGATTCGTGAACTTCTTCGAGATGATGCATTTGACCATGCACTGCGTGGCAAGGAAAAGCCTTGGAAAGCCTTCCAGTTAGTGGCAATACATTTTCTCGTAAACAACAAGGCAGACAACTACAGGTTGTTGTGGAAAACCTCCTCAAGGCATACAAAAGCCTTGGTTGCAACGTGTCACTAAAGATACATTTTTTGCACTCTCATCTAGATTTTTTTCCACCGAACTGCGGAGCAGTGTGCGACGAGCACGGCGAGCGATTTCACCAGGACATTGCAACAATGGAGAAACGCTGTCAGGGCAAATGGAGCCCATCAATGCTTGCAGACTATTGCTGGACAGTGACAAGAGATGCTCCATTTAACAAATACAAGAGACAAGCCAAGAAGCGCCGAGTAGACACTGAATAGGACTAAACTATGTACATAATAGTTTTTTGCCTTTTGTTTCATCATAAATTTTATTTATATAACCCTTTTGCTGATTTTAAAGTGTTACATAAACAGGACAGGTGAAATATTATCGTGTAAAGCAACCATAAACACATGAAAAGACCTAGGTTTACAATTTATGATTAAAACTCTACTATCTACACAATATACATAGACACAAAATGTAAAAACTTAAATATCTTAGAAACAGTAGCCAATCAGTTGTTTTAATTGTTATATTTGAATTCAGCACATCAAAATACATAATAAATAGCACATTTTATCTCTGAAGCAGACGACTTCTCAAAAATTGTAGACCAGAGTTATAGGTATCTACGTGAAAGTGACATTTCATTAAAAGTTGAACTGCTTTTTACAGTGTGGAAATCCCACACACAGTATGTATATTTCAATACATACTATATACATCCGCGGTGCAATCCCACCCTCCAAAACCTCCCTTTTCAAGAATAAACGTAAGATAGACGAGCACCTTAAAAGACAGAGCTATTTCTATTCTCTTTCTTTTTCTGTTTCATAAGGGGACCATTATTTTGAAATTGCCCTGGCAGTGTACAATAGAAAAGGCATAACTATTCTTTCCAGAAAAAAAATTGGTTGTATCATGTAACTTTTGTCAAACCCTTCTGCAGGCTGTGCTGCTGTCATCCATTGAAATCAAAGAATAGTTATGATGTAACTATTGGTTATTAGCAGGGCAGAAGAAATAATCTACTTGGTACTACCTATAACATCCAGGCAAAGTCAAATGATTACATCTACTATGTCTGCTGAAAGAGAAAGGCACAAAATCAGGCAGCTTCCTGAAGATTGAGGAGTGAGCTAACTGTGTGCAAATAGTAAGTACATAACTGTAGCAATTTCCAGAAATATCTCCCATCATTTAATTGGTTGTTTGAAAATACCATATGTATATAGCAAGGAGTAGTTGATGTGATATCTCAGTTTTAATAAGGCTTATGATCAGCAAATTAAGGATCTTGAAAACTTGGAGAAATAGTCTGAAATAAATAGGATGAACATTCAGTAAGGACAAATGCAAAGTACTACATTTAGGAAGGAATAATCAATTGCACAAACACAAAATGGGAAATAAGGACTAGGAAGCAGTACTGCAGAAAAGGATGTCAGGTTTATAGTGGATCACACACTAAATATGAGTCAACAATGTAACACGGTTGCAAAAAAACCCCAAAAATCCCTTACATGGTTCTGGGGTGTGTTAGCAGGAGTGTTGTAAGCAAGATACTAGAAGTACTTCTTTCACTCAGTACTGATAAGGTCTCAGACGGAGAACTGTGTCCAGCTGTAGGCACCAGACCATGGGAAAAATGCGGACAAATTGAAGAACATCCAGAAGAGAGAAATAAAAATGATTAAATGTCTAGAAAACATGGCCTTTGGGGAAAGATTGAAAAAAATGGGCTTGTTTAGTCTGGAGAAGAGAAGACCGAGAGGGGACATGATAGTCTTCAAGTACATAAAAGGTTGTTATAATGAGAAGGGTGATAAATTGTTCTTCTTATTTGCACAGGACAGGTCAAGAAGTAATAGACTTAAATTGCAGCAAGGGAGATTTAAGTTAGCCATTGGGGGGAAAAAACTTCCTAATTCTAAGGGTAGTTAAGCACTGGAACAAATTACCTAAGGAGACTGTGGAATCTCTGTCATTGGCGGTTTTTAAGAATAAGTTTGACAAACACCTGTCAAGGATGGTCTACATAGTACTTAGTCCTGCCACAGTGTAGGAGACTGGACTAGATGACCTGTCAAGATCCCTTCCAGTCCTATATTTCTATGATTCTATGTAAGCAAAGATTGTTAACTACACTGAATCATTTTGACATAGTATAGCTTCAAAGAGGGTTATGGCCAAGAAGTTTCAATTTACAATAAAGACTAAGAAATAAAGTTTTTACTTCTCATATAAAATACATATAGTACATGTCAGTAAAATTAATATATAGCAGGACACCACTTTTAAATATAAGATGTCAGTATCAATACTTTAATAAATGAGTCTAAAATATCATAATTTACATTATGTTTAAATTGTGAAGGTACAATGCACAATGATTACTTGGTATGTGATGGAAACTGATAGAAACCTAGAAGATCTAATTGCAAGTTACAAATCTGGACAATTTTGGAATAATGCTAATTTGTTTTGCTTATTAATATAAGTGCTGGGTAAAGTCTGCAAATAGAGGTTACAATGAAAAATTTAAAAACCTTGGCTAAACTTTTCAACAGTTCCTAAGTGACTTAGGAGACTAAGAACTGGTTTAAATACAGTTTGGATCAGTTTGATCATGTTAATTAGCAGTGTGTTTCTGCCCCCCAACTATAGTTAAACTAACCAGTACAACTGATAGTGTTGAAAAAGTTATACTGGAATAAAAGTTGCCTAATACTGCAATAGCTTATTTCTTGTTCCTTCCTGTACAGAAAGTAAGCTAAACTCATAAAAGCACCTTTATACCAGTATAACTTTCTCCACACTAGGGTTATTATACCATTTCAACCTCACAGGGAGGACAACTGTTATGTGCAGACAAGACCTAAGTCCCATTTGTATGACTTAGGGAGTTTGGGACTGAAGTCTCATTAAAAATTAGTGGGACTTAGGCTCCTAAGTCACTGAGGTATTTTTGAAAAATTGTATCCCTCATCTAAAAGGGCAGCCAGAGTACAAGCAACAGCAGATGCAATGACACCTCACTCGAACTGTATATTGCTGTTCTTTGTTGTAATCCCTAGCTTTCACCTCACACTGTCTAGGAATGAGTGGACATATAGCATTTCTGTTATCTCAGTTGTGAACCTTTTCTCACCGGCATGATAGATTTCATAGTTCATTTTCTGTCCGGGTGGTACTGCTCACTGGGAACTGAGATAAGAAATATGTTCAAATCCAATTATTTGATTATGATCTAATTACACAGAAACCAAAATACAAAACAGGATCTAAACATAATTTTGCAAAACAATCATAATGTAACTGGATTGTTTCCAGTTGCGTCAACTTAAAAAAATAGCTATATCAACAACAATTTTAAGCTAGTTTATTAAAAAAGTTATTAAAATATATAAAGGTCATGAAATACCAAGCATAAATACTCCATTGATTAGGCCAGTGTTAAATATTAGGCTAAGGAATGTGTTTACTATTCAATGTTGTAGGGCTTGATCCTGAAAGATGCTGAACACACATACGTCCTGTTTATTTCACTGAGAGTTATGAGTGTTCAACACTTCTGGTCCTTTCATTTATTTGTACAAGTTCAAAACATATCTGAATTCTTTGCCTCTTGGCCAGAATGAGAGCAGAATCAAGACCAGGCTGGTGATGTGACAATTTCAGAGTCTGATCAGCAATACTAACAGGAGTTTCTTTGTTTGCCCCTTATGGAAAGCAGAGCAGCAATTTTTGCTGCATACTACTACATTTTTCCCTTTCTTAAAAAGTTTGTATGTAAATAAAATGCTTTTGAAAGGTGCCAGATTGACAGCACTGAAAACCCAATTCCTCCGCTTATTCATGGAACAGATACAGAAAAAGGCAGAAACAATGGAAACTTTCCACACACTGCCCCACCACCATACCTAAATCCTGACCAGTGTCTATTTTGTTGAAAATGCCAACAATGGTACTAACTGTGGTAAATTATCTTAGTGATGTGCATGTCCAGGAGCTAAAATGATCACACATAGCTGTTTGCTGACCTATCAATGGGTTACAAGTTTAAATCACTACTTACCTAGGCTAGATTTTTACCAGTAACTGTAAAGGTGAGAGGCTCCATCTCCACTATGGTATAGCTCTATTGTTAACAAATCTGTTAGTTACATATTGTTATTTAATACATCCAGTTTTTAGAGTGGCATACAATTCAGTTGTTTATAAACCAAGAACCCACTGGAATGAACAGAGTCAGAATGGTGCAAAATGGGAGTAATGCTGTGGTGAATTAAGCCCCAAATGGTTGAAAGGTTTAGTGAGACAGGTTATTTTCTTAAGGCTACCTGATTCCACTTATGTGAATAAGTGAAGCATGATTTAGTGCCAGAAGTTAAAGGACTGTGACCTTGTAATGGGCTTGATCCTTGGCCATGGCTTTGTACTAAAACTCTACCCAGCTGTACTCACCTCAATGCAAAGTAAAGGTAGGGGGCAAGACAGAATGCCTGAAACTTAGCCAGTGCAGAGATATCTGTGAGACTGCTGCAGCTGGAGTAACCTAAATCAGTCCTTAGGTTTACTATAAGTTACTCTGGTGGTCATTTTGGATCCAAGCTGTGATAAATGGGGGGGTGTCCCTTTTATGGACACTCAGCCAGCCAGTTAGCTATGAGACCCTCTTGGAGGCTGGCCTCTGCTTGCTTTACCTGTAAAGGGTTAACAAAGTCCCCCAGGAAAAGGAAAGGAAGTGGGCACCTGACCAAAAGAGCCAATAGGAAGGCTAGAACTTTTTAAAATGGGGGGGAAAACTTCCCCTTTGTGTCTGTTGTTGTTCTCTGTGAAAGAGGGGAACAGGGAGTAGTTATGCTATGAGAAGAGTTAAGCCAGGTATGATCATAGATCATCAGATCATACCTAGAATTACTTATTTGGAACTCCCAAATGTGTAAGTAGATCAAGAATGTTTAGAAAGACATTTTTCTTTTTGTTTTTAATAAAATTTACCTTTTTTAATAACAGGATTGGATTTTTGTGCATATGCTGGTTAATTAGCTGGTGGCAACAGCTAATTTCCTTTGTTTTCTTTCTCAGCTCTTCCCCAGAGTGGGGGTGACAGGGCTTGAGGGTACCCCATAGGAAGGAATTCCCAAGTGCGCCTTCCTGGGTTCCAAAAGGAGTTTTGCATTTGGGTGGTGGCAGCGTTTACCAAGCCAAGGTCAGGAAAAAGTTGTAACCTTGGGAGTTTAATACAAGCCTGGAGAGGCCAGTATTAATTTTTAAAAATCCTTGCCAGCCCCCACCTTCTGCACTCGAAGTGCCAGAGAGGGGAATCAGCCTTGACACAAGCTAACTCAGGATCAGAGCTTAGAGCCATCTTCCACCCCCACTTCTCAGCTGTGCCATGTGTAATCTCAGAGCATCTGAAGAGCTGTCTCACTGTGTCCATTTTTATTATTCTGCATAGAACCAATGGATTTGTCATGGCATCCCTAAGTCACCTGCCTCTAGTCTTTGAGGAGGGCTGTCAGTTTTCTGAACATTGTGATCAGAGTTGTCTCACTACCATGCCGATCCTTAGCTTCTTACCATGAAAGGCAATCTTTAGGCATCAGTCCCCAAAAGGAAGGAATTTCTTTCTCTGGGGTAGGGTTACATAATTTGTTGTCTATGTTGTTGTTGTTGATTACTTGATTTGCTATATATGGATCTTGTTGATTCCACTTAAGAGAAACACATAATGTAGGATGAATGTTGTCTTTTCAAACACTGAATGATTTTAGGGCCCATACCATAGCTAGGAAGGAGGATTAGGAGAAGAAAGCACTGGAGTGGAGCAGAATAAAGGAAGCAGTAGAGTTCAGGAGACAGTGTGATAGAGAATTAGAGGGTGGTACGGATGAAGGAATAGGTAAGAGAAAGGGGAGGAGCAGTAAGACAAAGCAGGCAGCCTAATTAGACAAGGTTAAATCCACTGTCAACAGTGAGTAAATCAAAAGACAAAAGTTCAAGTAAATGGCAGAGCTGAGTTAATGAAATGGCAGCAATGAACTAAAATCAGGCCAAAACCCAAAAGGCTGGGATGGAAAAGTTAATCAAATGGCAGCAATGAGGTGAAAAATGGCAGAGTTAATTAATGGCAGCAAAACACAGACAGACAATCAAATGGCAGAAATTGATTTAAAACTGGCACTGTTTACAGTGGCAGATGACATGTAGGCTGTGTGAAGGATCTAGAAGATGGCAGTTGTACAATTCTGTGTAGGGGACTAGGAAGCTACTCCCCTGGAGCCAATGCAGCTGGGAGCCAGAGATGGCTGCAGCACTGTGCCTGAAAATGAGAGATGTTATAGTCTACCCAGGCAGTACTTCAAAGGTAGGTTACATGGAATGACCCTTTATACAAGTGGAGGAGGAAAGGGTTTAAAGCTCCTGGGGTTCTAGATATAACTATGATGCTCTGAGCTGTGGCTATTATAGGCCACCCACTCAGATTTCTTGAGGCTGGACTGTACCAGATTATGCAGCACTTTATTCCCAATAAAGAGGAAAGCAGTGAGTCCAACATATTCCCCCAAGATCCTGGTTTTCTTAGGAACTGCAGGCAACTGCTGTGCTGCAATTGGGGAATTTCAGAACCCTCCCAGGTAATATTCTAGTGATTAGAACATAATTATATGTATAGAGGTGTACTACTCCCTATTTATTCCACCACATCACGCTAATACATTTGGTCTATTAGCCATGCAAACCATTTTTCTAATATATGAGTAATGAAGGAGGTTGTTTTTTTCTATAACCTATCTAATATTAAATATAACGTCCAAGTTGCCCCACCCCTGCAACAATTATAAAGATCACTGTAAAGTGGATGACCAAAGAAGTATGTTTAATGAAACATCCAGGAAAAAGACTAGAATAGTGCAAATACCACTCCAAATCCATCTTGCAGCAGCACACGTTTCTATTCCACCATAGTAAGGAAGCAAACAGAATTTTTTTCTTTCTCCTTCACTATGACAGCTACAAAAACTGGCATCCAGCAGAGCTACTATGAACAGTAAATGAAGTTGGATTGCAATAAACCTGGATGTTACAATCCAAACATCAACCGTTATGAAGAGTTATCATCCTAATTCACAAAAAAAGGTAGACCAAGGATGGGATGAACTTGTTGAGGAATAAAACTCTATATGGATTAGGCCTGGTCCCCACTAACCCCCCACTTCGGACTAAGGTACGCAAATTCAGCTACGTTATTAACGTAGCTGAATTTGAAGTACCTTAGTCCGAACTTACCACGGGTCCAGACGCGGCAGGCAGTCTCCCCCGTCGATGCCGCGTACTCCTCTCGCCAAGCTGGAGTACCGGTGTCGACGGCGAGCACTTCCAGGATTGATCCCAGAACATCGATTGCCTGCCGCCGGACCCTCCGGTAAGTGTAGATGTACCCTTAGATGGTATAGTCCTTTGACTGAATTTGTTCCTGTTGCACACAATGACATGAAAGAAGTCACAAGAAAGTTTAGAGCTAATACCAGCAAAATAGATCCATGCATATTCTGTTAGTGAAAGATAGTTATAAACAATTGGTCCCATTATTAATGGAAATCCTTCAGAGAAGTAAACCTCTCAAAAGTGGAAACAACACAGAAGATACATCTTAAGATGAATGTGGCACCAGCATTTTCAGTAGGCTGAACCATCAGGAACAGCTCCTTCCTCATAGTCTGCACCCTTCACCGGTGCAGTTCATTCCCAGTTCACTTCTGATGCCTCTTCAAGGCCGAGTCCCATCTGCAAAGCCAATCAATCAGCTCTCAGCTACAACTAAAAGGACTTTTCTATATTCCATGAGTTACACTCCTCTGGGACTATGCAGCTTAATAAATTCCAGAACTCATCAAATGAGAGATGGATATAAAGTGTTCTTATTCAAGGGGGCTCATTTGTGCAATGAGAGATTAAAGAAGATGAGGGCAAATATGCTGTGAAGCCCCACCTCTTTACTAGATCTTTCCAACCATAACCAAAATGGATTTAGAAAACAACAGCAACAAAAAACATTAAGCAGAGCTTGCTAGAAACTAGGAAAAGTGAAGAGTAAAATCGACTAAGAAAGAAATTTTGGGCATTGCCATTACAGAACTAATTTATATGTTCATAATTTAGAGAATGATCCAAATGGCCATTGAAGTCAATGAGTCTTTGTACTGGATCAGACCCTGGATTCTATGGTAATAGACACTATAGAAAGCTGGTAAGTTTCTATAGATAGATTATATGGATCAGGGATCGGCAACCTTTGGCACACAGCCGACTAGGGTAAGCCTCCTGGCGGGCCGGGCTGGTTTGTTTACCTGCTGCATCCACAGGTTCGGCTGATCTGGTTTGCCACTCCAGGCCAATGGAGGCTGCGGGAAGCTGCATGGGCCAAGGGATGTGCTGGCCGCAGCTTCCTGCAGTCCCCATTGGCCTGGAGCGGCGAACCGTGGCCAGCGGGGGCCGCAATCGGCTGAACCTGTGGACGCGGCAGGTAAAGAAACCGGCCCGGCCTGCCAGGGGGGCTTACCCTAGTCGGCTGTGTGCCAAAGGTTGCCGATCCCAGATATAGACACATTTATGCCAACATCAGCACCTCCTCTTTTCACGTAAAGAAATCATGGTTAATAAGTATACCTGCTGTAAAATTCAAAGAACCAGGGGTTACTAGGAGTACATTATACTAGCAAGCAAGTATTCTGGAGCTGCAGTATAGATAATAAAACTTCATTCAGAAACTTTTTTTTAACATGTCAGTAACATCAAATATATTTTAAAATGCTTCCTCTAGACACCAGGTCAGAAGAATTCTTCTCAAGCAATTGCTTGGAACCACACAAATAAATAGGATTTTGATTAAGTAAAATTATCTGTCTACTTAAAGTGTCAGTTATAAGATGTTCAAACACCAAGTGTGTGTTGCATTAAAAATTAAATGGTTGAACAAGAGAAAAGCTTAAATGTTCCTGACATCTATTCTTAAACTATAATGCTAATAGAAATTCAACCTGCACCTACAAGATGTGAATAAACTGCTTCTAGATTTTGTATGAACAAAAGTTAAGTTTAAGTTAATGCTTAAACATTTAAATGTTTCAATTAAGTCAGAATATCTTGATTACTTAGGAGCATATCTGAAGCTGGTGTAAATTGTCATGGCTAAGGAAAGTAAAAAAGGAGGCTAGAGACAAAAAAGACATCCTTGAGAAATTGGAAGTCAAATCCTACTGTGGAAAATAAGAAGGAACATACACTCTGGCGGTCAAGTGTAAAAGTACAATTAGACAGATTGTTCATGGCTTTTCAACCCCCACATCGCATGCCCTATAGTGCCAAACACAATCCTTGGACTCAAGGGAACACAGGGAGTGATTTCTTGGTCAATCCTTGGCATCAACCAAACGAGACAAGGAGGAGACAAGCTGGTAGGACTATAGGGCTTGGTTTACCCACTTCTGCTATTTATTTATTTATTTATTTGTGGAGGGAGCCAGATACACTACTCCCGAAGTTAGTACAGCTGCACATTCCCCCTGCACACCAAGTAGGAGTTCTGAACAATTTTTATCCAAGCTTGCCCATGGGTAACACAGCACCATACAACCCCTTATTCAGGGCTCTGTCTAGGCCCCAGTTCAGCAAGGTATTTTAAGTATGGCCCCAGTTCAACAAAACACATGAAGACATGCTAAAGTGATTTGCTGAATTGAGGCCTATGAACTGGATACAGAGCCTATTGATGTAAATGGTAGTGTTTCTACTGATTTCAATGGACTTCATATCAGACCCTAAGTGTTTATCTTTAAGTACTTGAGTAGTTACATTAAGCCAATGGGATTGCTCACATGCTTACATTTATGCATGCACTTAAGTACCTTCCTGAACTGAAGTCTAAATGACACAATCTAGTGCATAATGTTTACCCCTTCTATTTATGGCAGTAATATCAGTTGTAGTCAATTGATCTAACATTTTTCTACAGTTTTCGAGTCTTTCCTGTATATTACACATTAAATAAATAATCTGGATGTTGCTGTCATATATCTGCTAAACACTAAGAGATCTATTTTCCTGTGATGCAGCCTCATAAGAATTTAAAAGCCCTTGAAAGCTTTGTTTGTTGCATGTTAACACCAAAATATATTTTTCATTTAGTTGCTCTAGTAGGATTCAGTCTAGGATTATTAAAACTACAGTAGAACATCAGTGTTACGAACTGATTGGTGAACCACACATCTCATTTGGAACCAGAAGTATGGAATCAGGCAGCAGCAGCAGCAGCACACACACACACACACACACACACACCCTTCAAAAAAAAAAAAAAAAAACCCAACCCACAAATACAGTGCTGTGTTAAATGTAAACTATGAAAAATAAATGGGGAAAGTTTAAAAAGAAAGATTTGAAAAGGTAAGGAAACTGTTACTGTGCTTGTTTCATTTAAATTAAGATGGTGAAAAGCAGCATTTTTCTTCTGCATAGTAAAATTTCAAAGCTGTAATAAGTCAATGGCCAGCTATAAATTTTTGAAAGAGCAACCATAATGTTTTGTTCAGAGTTATGAACAACCTTCATTCCTGAGGTGATCACAACTCTGAGGCTCTTCTGTAAGAGTATATGAAAATCACATACAATTCTTACTTAGATAGATTTCAGTGAACCAGCCAGTTTTAGACATGCTGTAATTTTTTAGCCCACATATGTATTATTTTGGTTATAGTAGCAGGGTCTTACCTGATTTTATAAACAATATCCACTATACACCTAACTGTGTGTCAGTCTTGCAGACATAAGCTGATAAGTTAGAAATGTGGGTATGAAAATGTTATTTTACTTTTTCCTCATTTATGCAATTCCACATGATGCAAAACTTTACAGCAGCTTTAATGTAGGTAATAGCAGAAGACTAATTTAAAAAATGGCTGGAAATCATGTCTGAGATCCTTTTATGTCCTATGCACCTCTAAACTGCCAAGCAATAAAGGTTTAATCCAAGCTCAAACAAATTTGATTAGTTCTATGAGAAAATGAGATGTGCTAATTTATGTTCCTATAAGTAGAACGAAATTTTATGCAGAGCAGCTTCTTTATTTTGATGACTAACACAATAATTAACCATGTTGTGTAGAAAATAAGGTCATCTACAGAAGTGTGCCACAAAGTGAAGACTGTATGACCTGCTAATTACTGATAGTTACTTCTAATATTCATTTTCATGTGGGTAAAATTCTTTCAACACTGTTTCATTTGCTTTTTTGAGCAACTATTCTTTTCCCGAACATCCTTTGACATTTCACCTTAGACGTGAATGAGTACATTTTCACCTCATATAAACATATATAACTTATATAACTTATGCCATTGTCTAGACTAGGGATCGGCAACCTTTGGCATGGGGCTTGCCAGGGTAAGCCCCCCGGTGGGTGGGGCTGGTTTGTTTACCTGCTGCGTCCGCAGGTTAGGCTGATCGCAGCTCCCACTGGCCGTGGTTCGCTGCTCCAGGCCAACGGGGGCTGCGGGATGTGGCACGGGCTGAGGGATGTGCTGGCCGCTGCTTTCCACAGCCCCCATTGGCCTGGAGAGGCGAACTGCGGACAGTGGGAGCTGCGATCGGCCAAACCTGCAGAGGCAGCAGGTAAACAAACAGACCCAGCCCACCCGGACCACCAGAGGGCTTACTGAGGGTTGCCGATCCCTGGTCTAGAACCTGTTTCTAACTTGCAAAAGTGGCATGTGGGGAGGTGGAAAAAGCCTTCTTACACCTCTAATTTTTTTAATGCAGAAACTTTCAGAAGCCTGCATCCCAAGAAAGGGGAAAATATTCATAGGCAGGAGTTGTAGTCCAAGCTGGATGAGCAAGCATCTCAGAGAGGTGATTAAGAAAAAGCAGAAAGCCTGCAAGGAGTGGAAGATGGGAGTGATCAGCAAGGAAAGCTACCTTATTAAGTCAGAACATGTAGGGATAAAGTTAGAAAGGCCAAAAGCCATGTAGAGTTGGACCTTGAAAAGGGAATTAAAACCAATAGTAAAAGGTTCTATAGCCATATAAATAAGAAGAAAACAAAGAAAGAAGTGGGACCGCTAAACACTGAGGATGGAGTGGAGGTTAAGGATAGTCTAGGCCCAATATCTAAACAAATACTTTGCCTCAGTCTTTAATAAGGCTAATGAGGAGGTTAGAGATAATGGTAGGATGACAAATAGGAATGAGGATATGGAGGTAGATATTACCACATCCGACGTAGAAGCCAAACTCGAACAGCTTAATGGGACGAAATCAGGGGGCACAGATAATCTTCATCCAAGAATATTAAAGGAACTGTCACATGAAATTGCAAACCCATTAGCAAGAATTTTTAATGAATCTGTAAACTCAGGGGTTGACTGGAGAATTGCTAACATAGTTCCTATCTTTAAGAAAGGGGGGGGAAAGTGATCCGGGCAACTACAGTCCTGTCAGTTTGACATCTGTAGTATGCAAGGTCTTGGGAAAAAATTTGAAGGAAAAGGTAGTCAAGGACATTGAGGTCAATGGTAGTTGGGACAAAATACAACATGGTTTTACAAAAGGTAGATCATGCCAAACCAACCTGATCTCTTTCTTTGAAAAGGTAACAGATCTTTTAGACAAAGGAAATGCAGTGGATCTAATTTACCTTGATTTCAGTAAGGCATTTGATACGTTTCCACATGGGGAATTATTAGCTAAATTGGAAGAGATGGGGATCAATATGAAAATCGAAAGGTGGATAAGGAACTGGTTAAAGGGGAGACTACAACGGGTCATACTGAAAGGTGAACTGTCAGGCTGGAAGGAGGTTACTAGTGGAGTTCCTCAGGAATCGGTTTTGGGACCAATCTTATTTAATCTTTTTATTACTGACCTTGGCACAAAAAGTGGGAATGTGCTAATAAAGTTTGCAGATGACACAAAGCTGGGAGGTATTGCCAATACAGAGAAGGACCGAGATATCATACAGGAAGATCTGGATGACTTTGTAAACTGGAGTAATAGTAATAGGATGAAATTTAATAGTGAAAAGTGCAAGGTCATGCATGTAGGGATTAATAACCAGAACTATTGTTATAAGCTGGGGAGGCATCAGTTGGAAGTAATAGAGGAGGAGAAGGACCTCGGAGTATTGGTTGATCACAGGATGACTATGAGCCGCTAATGTGATATGGTCATGAAAAAAGCTAATGGGGTCTTGGGATTCATCAGGTGAGGTATTTCCAGTAGAGATAAGGAGGTGTTAGTACTGTTATACAAGGCACTGGTGAGACTTCATCTGAAATACTGTGTGCAGTTCTAGTCTCCCATGTTTAAAAAGGATGAATTCAAACTGAAACAGAGAAGGGCTACTAGGATGATCCGAGGAATGGAAAACCTGTCTTATGAAAGGAGACTCAAAGAGCTTGGCTTGTTTAGCCTAACCAAAAGAAGGCTGAGGGGAGATATGATTGCTCTTTATAAATATATCAGAGGAATAAATAGCAGGGAGGGAGAGGAATTATTTAAACTCAGTACCAATGTGGGCACAAGAACAAATGGATATAAACTGGCTATCAGGAAGTTTAGACCTGAAATTAGACAAAGGTTTCTAACCATCATAGGAATGAAGTTCTTGAACAGCCTCCCAAGGGAGTAGTAGGGGCAAAAGACATATCTGGCTTCAAGACTAAGCTTGATAAGTTTGTGGAGGGGCTGGTATAATGGGATAGCCTAATTTTGGCAATTAATTCGTCTTTGACTACTGGTGGTAAATATGCCCAATGGCTTGTGATGAGATGTTAGATGGGGTAGGATCTGAGTTACTACAGAGAATTCTTTCCTGGGTGTCTGGCTGGTGAGTCTTGCCCACATGCTCAGGGTTTAGCTGATCACCGTATTTGGGGTCGGGAAGGAATTTTCCTCCAGGGCAGATTGGCAGAAGCCCTGGGGAGTTTTCGCCTTCCTCTGAAGCATGGGGCACGGGTCACTTGCTGGAAGATCCTCTGCACCTTGAAGTCTTTAAACCATGATTTGAGGACTTCAGTGGTTCAAACACAGGTTTGATATAGGAGTGGATGGGTGAGATTCTGTAGCCTGCATTGTGCAGGAGGACAGACTGGATGATCATAATGGTCCCTTCTGACCTTAAAGTCTTTGATTCTAGATTCTATAAAACCAAATCATAATGACTTTTTTCTCCATAGACATTCTTCAAGCCATGCATTATATACCAAATTTGAATTAAATGCCACTGTAGGGACAATACCAAAAATATGGAGCTTATTAACAAAAAAATGTTGTATTCATAGGCCAGAATCCTTGGCATGCTTTAGGCCTAAGGCTTTAAAACATGTCAAAGAGAAGATGCGTCTGTGTTTCACACAAAGGAGATGTAGGTTTATAAATACAAGTAATTAGACTTACAAATTCTTGCTAAATTTTGAAATAATTTCCTCTTTTACCCTTTTCTTCTATTTTACATGCTTTACACCTATACATTTGCAACAGATACAATATACTAAGGTGTAATATTTGACCCAGAATCCTAAAATAAGTTATTGCTACTATATAAAATGAATCTAAAAAGTGTCAATTAAGATCTAAGGAACCATAGTGCCCAGTGCTGGCAGTGAGAGGAGCCCTTGCTTGGTAACGAAGTTTTGTCACTGACAAATTTCCTATTAACTCTGTCTTTGAAAGTCCTATCTAGGAAGACTGCTGCAAAATCCAGAAAGAAGATAGGAATACAGCTGTCATAACACCTTCAGTGAATCACCTCCATCTATTTCAAGAAACCAGTCATTGCACCTGTGAAGCTGAGTTGGAGAATCCACATTCATGCTAGTTCCAACTGATAAGTACAAAATGAATTTTACCCATGCATTGTTTATCCAAGTGATGACTTGTTTATGTTAAGCAAAATCCTTCTCAGTAAGCAGGTACCTGAGTTAAAACCCTCTGATTGACTCAGATGTATGATGTGCACTTGTATTTCACTAACACGTTTAGTCTTAGTCATCTAGAAGTTACAATACCAATAAGAAATCGAGAAGATTGAGACTAGTGAAGCAACCAAGATTAGAACTATTTGTAAGAGGATACTGTGCTTTCCTACTACAAATGTTAGCCATGCAACATCCTTAGTGTTTCCAAAAAAAACAAAAAAACAAAAAACAAACACCCCCCCACTACGAATAAAAACAAAAACAAAAATAAAAAAACACTAAGCCTAGAAATCACCTAGAAAGTGAATTGTCAACTTTTTACAAGAATAGAAAGAAGTTTTGAATTATCCCCTACCTGAAGATTTTACAATTAATTGAACCTTTGGTTAGAGTGGGAAAAGAACTTACAGTACTAGTTAGGTTCCAGAGAAAATGGTATTACTTTAATATTATTACCTACTTATTTTGTTTTTGGTTTAATGCAGGGATCGACAACCTTTGGCCCGCGGCCCGCCAGAGTACGCCCCCTGGTGGGCCGGGCCGGTTTGTTTACCTGCCACGTCCGCAGGGTTCAGCCGATCGTGGCTCCCACTGGCCTCAATTTGCCACTTCAGGCCAATCTGGGCTGTGGAAAGCGGCGCGGGCCTCCTGCAGCCCCCATTGGCCTGGAGCAGCGAACCACGGCCAATGGGAGCCGTGATCGGCCGAACCTGCGGATGCGGCCGGTAAACAAACTGGCCTGGCCCGCTATGGGGCTTACCCTGGCATGCTGAAGGTTGCTGATGTCTGGTTTAGTGTCTGATTGACTTGTACGTATATAGCCAGAAATTCTTGGCAATGAGTGTTGCCTAAGCAAGGTCATTTTGAATTGAATTGATATTATTTGATTATTAAATAATGTTTCAATTCAACCAAAACATGTCTACAGTGCAATTAAGCATTACATTAACAGATAAACTTGACTGGAGATAAATAACTATCTACATGTAAGGATCCATTTTGGTATAATAATCACCTGCCAAGACTAGCATAGAACTTGTATAAAAGTTTGCCTTTGTAACAAGATTGCTATAGATCTTTAATTAATTGAATTGATGTATGTCCTGAACATTGTAACATCCCAGGTTAAATTTAATTTTTGCCTTTCTGAACACTATCTTTATTTTGTTTTCTGTAATTTCTTGTTTGTTTTTAAAGCTATTCTGTCTAGTAAAATTCAAATGTATAACAATTCTCCACTATGTACTTTAAATAAGGAACACACCTCAAAGGAACAGTGAGAAAGCTAGTAGAGGTAAACTGATTGAATCACTAAAACTGTGTTTGTAATATATCTTTCTTACACTGTTTCCTGTGACATCCAGCCCTTAACTGTCAAACAGGCACTTAATTATTGAACTGAGATATAGAAAGCCATTAATTGTATTAAAATACTACAATCCACTAAATGCATTTCCTTATAAAGAACTAATCCATTCAGAAAAACATGAAAGCGGAAGCTACAGTATAACATATGTTATTTAGGGTTCGCTGGCATCAAAGTTTGACACCATTATGAGAAGTTGAGTTGTATGCTTTTCACTGCCACTCAATGAGACAGAGAGAGGGAGAGGGAGAGGGGGAGTTTTAAAATGCTACTTCTCTTTAGGAAATGTCCACACTGGCATCAATCAGGGCATCATTTACTGCTTCTTTAAAGACCAGTCCTCAAAATCAAGATTTTAAAAAAATATATAAATCTGTTCTTCTAGTATTTACTTTGGCTGCAATTATGGCTTTGCCATGAGCCCAGAAAAAGATGCAGAATGCTGTTGGTTTGACCCTGAAGAAGCGTTGGAGAGAGACTGGAGAGTCACAGTCTTCTATTTGGTTATACCATTACTAGAGGGAGTGAGAAAACTGTGCCAGACCTACACCCAGTATAACTACATCTGACACAACGGGGAAGCAGAATGAAAGCTTCAGCCAGACTTCCCATTACTCTACCTCTTCTTGCCTACCTGAGAGAGAGAGAGAGAGACATGGTGACTCTGGGTATGTCTACACTACGAAATTAGGTCGAATTTATAGAAGCCGGTTTTATAGATATCAGTTTTATACAGGTGATTGTGTGTGTCCCCACATAAAATGCTCTAAGTGCATGAAGTCGGCGGACTGCATCCACAGTATCAAGGTTAGCGTTGACTTCCGGAGCATTGCACTGTGGGTAGCTATCCCACAGTTCCCGCAGTCTCCACCGCCCATTGGAATTCTGGGTTGAGATCCCAATGCCTGATGATGCAAAACAGTGTCGCGGGGGGTTCTGGGTACATGTCGTCAGGCCCCTCCCCCTCTATCAGAGCAACAGCACACAATTGATTCGCGCCTTTTTACCTGGGTTACCTGTGCAGACAACATACCACGGCAAGCATGGAGCCCGCTCAGCTCAGCTCACCGTCACCATATGTCATCTGGGTGCCGGCAGACATGGTACTGCATTGCTACACAGCAGCAGCTAATTGCCTTTTGGCAGTAGACGGTGCAGTATGACTGGTAGCCATCATCGGTTATCTGGGTGCTGGCAGACATGGGGCTGCAGTGCTACAGAGCAGCAGCCCCTTGCCTTTTGGCAGTGGATGGTGTATTACAACTGGTATCCGTCATCGTTGTATTCCTCAGTAAGTTCAATCAGAGGCACCTGGACAGACATGTTTTGTCTCCTGGCCTATTGAACCGTCTTGACGATGATGGCTAGCAGTTGTAGTACATCATTTTCTGCCAAGCACCCAGAAGATGCCGATGGCTATCAGTCATGCTGCACCGTCTGCTGCCAGCTTAAGATGTAAAAAATAGATGGACCAGATTTGTTCTGTATTCATTTGCTTCCCCCTCCCTCCGTGAAATCAACGGCCTGATAAACCCAGGGTTTTGAGTTCAATCTTTGGGGGGGCCATTCTTTGTGACAGTTGTTTGTGTTTCTCCCTGATGCACAGCCACCTTTGTTGATTTTAATTCCCTATACCTGTACGCCATGTCGTCAGTTGCCCCTCCCTCCCTCCATCAGTTTCGCGCCTTTTTTTAGACCAGACGTCATAGCACTGGGATCATGGAGCCCCCTCAATCACCGCGGCAATTATGAGCACTATGAACACCATGCGCATTGTCCTGGAGTATAGGCAGAGCCAGGACATGCCAAAGAAAAACCTGGACCAGCCGAGGAGGCGATTGCAGCGCAGCGACGAGAGTGATGAGGAAATTGACATGGACATAGACCTCTCACGAAGTACGTGCCCCAGCAGTGTGCAAATCATGGTGTTAGTGGGGCAGGTTCATGGCGTGGAACTCCCATTCAGGGCCTGGGAAACAAGCACAGACTGGTGGGACCGCATCGTGTTGCAGGTGTGGGATGATTCCCAGTGGCTGCAAAACTTTTGCATGCGTAAGGGCACTTTCATGGAACTTTGTGACTTGCTTTCCCCTGCCCTGAAGCGCCAGAATACCAGGATGAGAGCAGCCCTCACAGTTGAGAAGCAAATGGCGATAGCCCTGTGGAAGCTTGCTACCGGTCAGTCGGGAATCAATTTGGAGTGGGCAAATCTACTGTGGGGGCTGCTGTGATCCAAGTTGCCAGGGCAATCAAAGACCTGGTGATATCAAGGGTAGTGACTCTGGGAAACGTGCAGGTCATAGTGGATGGCTTTGCTGCAATGGGATTCCCAAACTGTGGTGGGGCGATAGACGGAACCCATAGCCCTATCTTGGGACCGGAGCACCAAGCCACCGAGTACATAAACCGCAAGGGGTACTTTTCAATGATGCTGGAAGCCCTGGTGGATCACAAGGGACGTTTCACCAACATCAATGTGGGATGGCCAGGAAAGGTGTGTCTTCAGGCATTCTGGTCTGTTTCGAAAGCTGGAGGAAGGGACTTTCTTCCCGGACCAGAAAATAACTGTTGGGGATGTTGAAATGCCTATCCTTATCCTTGGGGACCCAGCCTACCCCTTAACGCCATGGCTCATGAAGCCGTATACAGGCAGCCTGCACAGTAGTCAGGACCTGTTCAACTATAGGCTGAGCAAGTGCCGAATGGTGGTTGAATGTGCATTTGGACGTTTAAAAGTGCGCTTGCGCAGCTTACTGACTCAGATAGACCTCAGCGAAACCAATATCCCCATTGTTATTGCTGCTTGCAGTGCGTTCCACAATATCTGTGAGAGTAAGGGGAGACATTTATGGCGGGGTGGGAGGTTGAGGCAAATTGCCAGGTCGCTGATTACGCGCAGCCAGACACCAGGGCAGTTAGAAGAGCACAGCAGGGCATGGTGCGCATCAGAGAAGCTTTGAAAACCAGTTTCATGACTGGCCAGGCTACGGTGTGAAAGTTCTGTTTGTTTCTCCTTGATGAACCCCCACCTGGTTCACTCTACTTCCCTGTAAGCTAACCACCCTCCCCTCCCCCCTTCGATCACCGCTTGCAGAGGCAATAAAGTCATTGTTACTTCCCACACACACACACACCCAATTCTCTGGGATGATCACTTCAACCCCTCCCTCCCCCACCGCGTGGCTAACAGTGGGGAACATTTCTGTTCAGCCGAGCAGGAACGGGCACCTCTGAATGTCCCCTTAATAAAATCACCCCATTTCAACCAGGTGACTGTGAATGATATCACTCTCCTGAGGATAACAAAGAGAGATAAGGAATGGATGTTGTCTGCACGCCAGCAAACACCGGGACCAAACGCTGCCATGCTTTGTTATGCAATGATTCCAGACTATGTGCTACTGGCCTGGCATGCTAAAGTGTCCTACCATGGCGGACAGGATAAGGCAGCCCTCCCCAGAAACCTTTTGCAAAGGCTTTGGGAGTACATATAGGAGAGCTTTCTGGAGATGTCCCTGGAGGATTTCCACTCCATCCCCATACATGTTAACAGACTTTTCCAGTAGCTGTACTGGCCGCGATTGCCAGGGCAAATTATAATCAATCATTAAACACGCTTGCTTTTAAACCATGTGTAATATTTACAAAGGTACACTCAGAGGTCCCTTATGTGCCCTCAGGATCTGGGAGTACGCCTTGGGTGAGTTTGGGGGTTACTGGTTCCAGGTCCAGGGTGATAAACATATCCTGGCTGTTGGGGAAACCAGTTTCTCCGCTTCCTTGCTGTGAGCTATCTTCATTGTCTTCATCATCATCATCTTCCGCGTACCCCAAACCTGCTTCCCTGTTGTGTGTTTCTCCATTGACGGAGTCAAAGCACACGGTTGGGGTAGCGGTGGCTGCGCCCCCTAGAATGGCATGCAGCTCCACGTAGAAGTGGCATGTTTGTGGCTCTGCCCCAGACCTTCCGTTTGCCTCTCTGGCTTTGTGGTAGGCTTGCCTTAGCTCCTTAATTTTCATGCGGCACTGCTGTGCATCCCTGTTATGGCCTCTGTCCTTCATGGCCTTTGAGACTTTTTCTAATATTTTGCCATTTCGTTTACTGCTACGGAGTTCAGCTAGCACTGATTCGTCTCCCCATATGGCGAGCAGATCCTGTACCTCCCGTTCTGTCCATGCTGGAGCTCTTTTGTGATCCTGGGACTCCATCATGGTTACCTGTGCTGATGAGCTCTGCATGGTCACCTGTGCTCTCCACGCTAGGCAAACAGGAAATTAAATTCAAAAGTTCGCAGGGCTTTTCCTGTCTACCTGGTCAGTGCATTTGAGTTGAGAGTGCTGTCCAGAGCGGTCACAATGAAGCATTGTGGGATAGCTCCCGGAGGCCAATAACGTCGAATTCTGTCCACACTACCCCAAATCCAACCTGCAAAGGCCGATTTTAGTGCTAATCCCCTCGTCGGAGGTGAAGTAAAGAAATCGGTTTAAAGGGCCCTTTAAGTCGAAAGAAAGGGCTTCGTCGTGTGGACGTGTCCAGGCTTAATTCGATTTAACGCAGCTAAAGTCGACCTAAACTCGTAGTGTAGACCAGGCCTCTGTGATACCGGAGTCTTATCTTGTGAGGTTACCAGCAATGGGGGTAGCAGGAACACTTTGTGCCTTCTTCTGTGCCACAGCAGGGAGGCCACCATTTGGCCTTTTAGAGTATGATTTCACTACAGGGACTATACCAGCATCATTATGTTGGCAAACCCCACAGGGTAGATGCAGCCTACATCAATGGAAGGGTTTTTTCTGTTGGTGTCTAGGATGATGGAAGCATTCTTCTGTCGACCTAGCTGCATCTACACTGGGGGTTAGTTTGGCATAGCTACGTCATGTAGGGATGTCAGGTTTTCACACCCTGGAGTGACATAGCTATGTCAATCTAAATTAAGTGTAAACCAGGCCTCAGCTGTAGCTTTGTTTATACATCAATAATTCTCATGTTCACAGATGTTTCACTTTGAATCATAGAAAATACTGTAATATTTGTTATATTTTTCTATTTCTCCCTCTGAGAAACACACAAACACCATTTTAAATGATTCTTTATTATTTTCATCCTTCTCAGCTATTTTAGTTTGTAGCATGTGCATATGTTCTGTATCTAGCTATTTCACTTCACACCAAGTGTTGTTTCTTCCTTTCCTCTTCACTCTTCTTTATCCACATTATCTTTTTTTTCTATGCAATGCGTGATCATTTATTATTTAAATCTTCTGGTTAATTTCCTGTTTTCCTCTTTCATTTCATTGTGTTTGCTGTACCACATTCTTATGTCACTCTCTCAGCTTACCGATTATTATATTTAGGCTTGGAAGGGATTAGATTTATCAGTAAATGTTGATAAATATATAAATATCAATTTTGCTGTATGTACACACAAGCAGATTAAAAATATTTCCACCAATGATAATCATAATTTACAGATAGACAAAATAGGAAAAATGCTGCTTGAGAACTTAGAGCAGGGGTTGGCAACGTTCGGCACGCGGCTCGCCAGGGTAAGCACCCTGGCGGGCCGGGCCAGTTTTATTTACCTGCTGACGCGGCAGGTTCAGCCGATCGCGGCCCCCACTGGACGCGGTTCGCTGTCCCAGGCCAAAGGGGGCGGCGAGAAGCGGCGCGGGAGAGCGATGTGCTTGCCGCGGCTTCTCTCCGCCCCCATTGGCCCGGGACGGCGAACCGCGTCCAGTGGGGGCCGCGATCGGCCGAACCTGCCGCGTCAGCAGGTAAATAAAACTGGCCCGGCCCGCCAGGGTGCTTACCCTGGCGAGCCGCATGCCGAACGTTGCCGACCCCTGACTTAGAGCCTGATTTTAGGCTATTTACTTTGTATATTTTGACATATGCTGTTGACAATTTGTGTTTTTCAGTTATAAAGCTTTAACTTTTTGAATCTCAGTATCTACCATCATTAAATAATTACTGGTTGACCACCACCCGCATTGTCTGACTCCCCATGATGTCCCCACAACTGTAAAAATTTACATAGATAAAAATAAAAAAACAACATTTAAAATAAAGATCGATATTATCCATCAAAATTATAAAAAATAAATTCAAATTATGCAAGGCTAATAATACAGAGTCCAGCTGCTGTGGCATTTGCAGTGTTTGTCTGACTGTCTCCAGTGCTTCATCGCATACGTCATCCCCTGATTTACTATGTTATCAGTTAATTGTCTTTTATTCTCAAGAATTATAATGTTTTTCATTTGGATTGATGTTCACTATTTGCACTGAACATTTGTTTGTGCTTTATTACACTGCATTACTCATATTTTTCTCAACCCCATGACTTGCTTGTTTTATTGTCCTCAGACCCTATTTACTCAGAGGCAGTAAATGGTTATATAATGCAAGAACACTTAACAGGATGCTGTAGAAGAGCAACTCACTGAGTATGTTAATCAGGTAAGCACCAAAGTGCCAAATCTTTCATGAGCTCATTCAATGAAAAAGTAGCACACTCTATACTTTAAGATCTATTCTAATATTAGTACATAGGAGATTTATGTGAGTAACTCATATCACTGTTAAGCAAGAGCCCCCAAGGTTTCTGTCATGAGAGCTGAGATACACAGGGATAATGCCTGGAGTACTTAAGGCCTGGTCTACACTGGGGGGAGGGGAGAATCGCAAGTTATGGAACTTCAGCTACGTGAATAACATAGCTGAAGTCGTCGTACTTAGATCTACTTACTGCGGTGTCTTCACTGCGATAAGTCAATGGCTGGTGCTCTCCCATTGCTCTCCCATTGACTCTGCCTGCACCTCTCACAGCCTGATCCATCCAGAGAAGAACCATTGGTAACTCACAAGGGATATTTGTTATCACACGTGGTCTATGATTGATAAGATACTGATGATTGACAAGGTATATTTATTATCACATGTGCTCTGTAACTGATGAAATAATGAACTATTGATTGATGATTAAATTTCAAGACCCCAGTATGAACCTAGGCCCACCACATTCTTAGGTGGCATCCTTAGACACTGCATCATGGTGGTGCACACTGAACTGCTACCCCTGACTGATAGCCTCAGTGATAAAGGGCTACAGTCCCATATGGGCACACCCCAGGCAACTGATTGAGTGGAAAGGGAGTACTCTAACTGGACTATATAAAGGCCCCAGTAGGCAGAGAAAGCTGTCTGAGCCGCAGACCATTGGCTGCTGGTTGCTGCCTAGACCACCTTGCCTTGTTTCCTCACCTGACCCTACCTTGTTGCCCTGCCGCCTTGTCTGACCCTACCTTTCTGCCTCTCCCTACCTTATCTCCCCACCCAAGTGACCTGGCCCTGTGAATTGGATGTTCCAGCTACTGAACTCTATGATAATTCTGAACATTTCCCTGGACTGCCTCTGATAGATATTGACCTGCTGGCTACCTAACCACCCATATATACTTGACTTCTGCTCTTGACGGTCCCCTAGCCTGCCTCAACCATTACATTAGGTCAATAAGAAGCACTTGTTGGCACAGCTGGTTTCTGTAATAGTGGTCCAATTGCAGAGGCCTATATGTTATTGATTAGGTAGGCTGAGATAGCTGGGGTAGAACTCATTGTGAGATCAGTCTGTTAGTCTATAAGGTGCCACAGGACTCTTTGCTGCTAATGTAACATGAAAATTGGTCACCCATGTATCTTTTCTACTCTAGTCTCTTCCATCTTTGTATCGTGTTCCTGCACTGAAGTTGCATTAACAATGTACTGTATTTAAGTAAACTGTTTGTTAGAATGTTGGCTCGTCCACATATGTCAAAATGATCCAGCATGATGGCCTGGTGTGAGCCTTGAGATTGCCTGACTTGATTAGCTGAACTAGTGAGCAGCTGTGAGATAAATTCTGCTGTCTTGATGACAGCAAACAGATCTGATAGTAAGGGGCAATGTATGTATTTGTCCCATTTTTGAAAAATCTTAAATACACACCTGTAACTGTGTGTGTGTGTGTGTGTGTGTGTGTGTGTGTGTGTGTGTGTGTGTGTGTGTGTGTGTGTGTGTGTGTGTGTGTGTGTGTGAGAATGAGAGCACAAATTTAATACTATAAGAATAGGCCACAACTTTAACTACTAAAACAAGCATCAAGAACTAAATTGTTAAAGCAGTTTAAGCAATTGCCTGGCAGAGTCCCAGTCCAATGTAGTACACAGGCAGCTATTTTATAAAGACCCTGCCAGAATAGCTTTAGCTTATATTTCTCCCTCTCCTAAATCCTGTTTCAAGAGAAACCAAGAAAACTTCAGAGACCATATATTTTGTCATTTTTCAGACTTTTATTCTTTTTAACCTAATTTCAGTTGTAGTATCTGGTTTTGCAACCATAAGCTCCAAACCAGCAAATGGATCTTCTAATCCCTGTACGAAGCCACAAGTCAGTGGAGCATCGCACAGGCTCAGAGACCTCCCAACTGGATCCAACTGCATGAGCGGTCACAATGATTAAGTAAATCTAAAGAACCTATCATTATTCCTGTCACAGTTCCGAAGATACCTTGGGCCCTTCCATGGTCTCCTTAATGACATCCCGCTTAGGTGACAGCTGGGGGCCTGATATCTTTCTCTTGGTGGGATCTTATGATCCCTCCCTCCAGACTGGGAACTTAGACTCCCAACTCCAGTTCATTGATCCCCTCAGCAGGTCTGATTTTAATTCAGCAGCTGCAGTCCTGTTTTTCAGGGGCAATGACAGGGTTATGCAGTGACCAGTCAGTCTTCATAAGCCAAAGTACTATTTATTCAGAACAAAAGAAACTAAGCAGAGAAACTAAACAGTTTATATGCATGCCTTGCTTACCAGCTGTCACCCATTCTGCCCCTCTCATAGGGCCTGCCTCACATTAATTCTTGGTTAGAGTGCTAGTGAGTGGCGTTTCGCCATACATCAGGGTGGTCACTTTATAGGTCACTTTCAGTTCTTTGTTTACTAGGTCTCTTGAGTCAGGTCAAACTAGCATATGGTGTTTCCCTCAGGGATCTGACTTCTCCAAACTTGCTACCTGCCTACGGATTTGCATTAATTATCCCTGTGATTTTAGTTCCTGCAGGAAGCTCTGTAACTCCCACATAGGTCAAGAATACAATCCCTAGCCCATAAAGATGCATAAGCTTAATAAAGTTGATACAATAGTCTTGATATTCCATGTGACCATAGTATCTGTCACAATCCCCATTTTACAAAATAAAATTTAAAAAAATGAAGTATGGAGAAGTGAAGTGACTTACACGAGGTCACCCAGCAACAAAGCCAGGAATAGAACCAAGGTCCCTTGATGCCCACTCTAGTATATATAGGCTCACATGTCTTCTTTTGTATTAGATAAAAGGATTCTAAATAGGTATTTTTCTGTATTTAATTTTGGAAAATCAGGACAGTCCAGTAACATAATATTAGGGATTATATATATTATATACCCTTGAAAAAACAACAATTCTCTGACACTTGGATGAAAAGCTTTTTATTTTGGGACATTCCCAGAACATACGAAGAGGATTTCTTGCACTACAGCATTCCCTCCAGCATATTTATTGATTGATTAATTGATTGTGAATTGAACATGATCAGATCTCTGGTTAAGAAAATCACTATCTTAATTATAAATTGTTCTAATAACAAATAAAAATTGTTACAAATAACAAAGAGTTACCTGGCAGTATTGTCAGTATGAGGCTTGTTTGGGAAAAAGAAATGAACAAACAAATCTCTCCAGGGTACTTGAAGGATATAATGCTAACCTCAATGAGCAGTACAAGTTCCTTCTCATATAAAGAATACCAATAGAACATTAAGATTAGCTAATCTAGACCTGATATGAGAAAAATTAGTGAAATAATAAATTTTACATAAGATAAGAGACAGATAAACTTTGTAATTGAGTAGAAAACTCATGAGTCCCCCAAGACTCTGAATGCATAATTTAAGAGCAGAAAGACTAAATACTTAGCAAATGCTTGTGCTACATTTAAAGAACAAGAAGTTCCTTCAAGGACAGTATTTCAGTGAGTCACAGAGTAACGGGAGGATCTTGCCTCAAATAGTTGATGAGGAATGATAGTCAGCTTAGATCTGAGGGTCTGCAAATCTGACCCATACAAGAAGGGGAGGGAAGTAGGAGAAGTGCAGTGTCCAACTGGCTTTTTGAGATATCCTGGGTGATTTAGCAGGGAGAGTTCTTTTAATCTACTCTACAAATATAGAGTAGAAGCAGATTGGTACTGAGGATCTTATATTAGTTGTTACATAAGGGGAATGGGGTTGCTTCCAGTTTCCCCCTGGCTTTCTCGCTCTAGGACCTGTATTGCTACAGAAAGTTCTGGCCCACCTTCCCTTGAACTATAGAAGTGGAAACAGCCAAAGATTGCCATCTGTCTACATAGTTGTGCTGGCTGGGAAACAGGAAAGGTGCTCTTTGCATAGTCTCCTTCCTCTAAATGTGAATAGCCACATTTTGGCCCATAGGCACTTTATACCCCTTTTTAGCAAATTACTTAAGCACATACTTGAAGTTAACCGCAGAGGTCAGATTTGGAATTCAAAATGACCATAGTAAATTAGAGAATTGGTCTGAAGCCAACAAGATTAAATTCAATAAAGGCAAGTGCAAAGTACTATACTTAAGAAAGAAAAAAAAATCAAATGCACAAATACAAAATGGGAAATAACTGGTTAGGCAGTAGTATTGCTGAAAAGGATCAGGGGATAGTTATAGTGGATCATATAAAAATATGAGTCTAAAATATGATGCAGTTGTAAAAAAGGGCAAATAGTACTGTAGAGTGTATTAACAGACATATCATATGCAAGACATAGAAAATATTTGTTCCACTCTACTCTGCACTCATGGAGGCCTCGGCTGGAGTACTGTGTCCATTTTTGTGTGCTGAGCTTTAAGAAAGATGTGGACAAATTAGAGAGTCCAGAGGAGAGCAATGAAAATAAAAAAGTTTAGAAAATATGACCTATGAGGAAAGGTTAAGAAAACTTGGCAAGTTTTGTCTTGAAAAAAGAAAACTGAGCGGTGGTGGTGGGCAGGCAGCTTCAGCCAGGGGGGTTGAATAGATCAGTGGCTCTCAACCCCTTTTAGGAGTCTGATTTGTCTTGCATAACCCTAAGTTTCACCTCACTTAAAAAATACTCGCTTACAAAACCAGATATAGAATACAAAAGTGTCACAGCACAATGTTACTGAAAAATTGATTACTTTCTCATTTTTACCCTGTAATTATAAAATAAATTAATTGGAATATAAATATTGTACTCGAATTTCAGTGTATAGTATTGTCACAGGGTATGCACTCCTCGTTCCCCTTTGGGATGGGGCCAGAGTTGCTGTAACCCTACAGCCAAGTCTGTGCAACCACTCTGGGTCTCAGGGTAGTGTGGCCTAATAATAAAAGTCTATACTGTCACCCTCTCTATCAGGGCAGGGCAGCCTAACAGCCAGAGTCAATAGTATGACCTGTGCAGTCTAGTATGCAGTGCAGTCTAGTGGCCAAAGTCAATCCTTACTATCAGGCCAGTCTGGTCTAGAGATGAGAGTCAATAGTACAGGTGGGCGAGCTGGGCCACCACCCTGGGGTGGGTGGTGACCAGGGGAAGGGGACCTGGGCCGTCCCTCTCCACTGGGTCCCAATCCAGGGCACTGTTGGTGGCAGGGTTGCCCTCCATCAGCTCGGCGAGGATCCTGCTGAAACATGCCGAACTAGTCTCTGGTGCCCCACAAAGTTTCCCTGGGTCATTTCCTACCCAATTTTGTGCAGTTTGCCATCTCAGGGTCCCTACAGTCTCTCCTCCCTTTACAGCAGGGGTCGGCAACGTTCGGCACGCGGCTCGCCAGGGTAAGCACCCTAGCGGGCCGGGCCAGTTTTATATACCTGCTGACGCGGCAGGTTCGGCCCATCGCGGCCCCCACTGGCCACGGTTCGCCGTCCCAGGCCAATGGGGGCGGTGAGAAGCCGAGGCCAGCACATCGCTCACCTGTGCCGCTTCTCGCCGCCCCCATTGGCCCAGGACGGCGAACTGCGGCCAGCGGGGGCCGCGATCGGCCGAACCTGCCGTGTCAGCAGGTAAATAAAACTGGCCTGGCCCACCAGGGTTCTTGCCCTGGCGAGCCACGTGCCGAACGTTGCCAACCCCAGCTCTACCGCATCTGAGCCTTGGGGTCGGGGTTCATCTCCATCTGGCTGCCTTCCATGTCCTGGAGTGCAGGTGGTCCTCCCATAGGAGCCAGCAACACACATCCTTCCTCTCCAGCGTTGAATGAGTCAGGCTGCTCCCTTTTGTACCTGGTCTCCAGCTGGAGCATGCCCAGCAGGGTTGAGGGGGGCTTGGCCTCCTCGGCCTAAAGAGAGGAGTTAATCCCTGCAGCCCCAAGTATATAGGGCAGTATAAACCACTCATTGCATGAAATTTTAGTTTGTATTGACTTCAATAGTTTTTTTTTATGTAGGCTGTTGGAAAACTAGGCAAATATCTGGATGAGTTGATCTACCGGAAGACCTCTGCGTACCCACAGGTATGCATACCCCTGGTTGAGAACCACTGGAGTAGATAACCTCTTGAGGTCCCTTCCCGCCCTACATTTCTACGATCTTATGAGCTTCAACATTTTGTTGATTAGGGATGGACTTAAGTGTGTGTTTAAATTATGAGATTAGTTGGATCCTAGTGTGGTACAGGGGACTGTCTTGAAGGACTGACTTTACCAAGTAGAGTTGAAGTGTTTGTGTTGTGAAGCTCTAGTTAGGCACAGCCAGTTGGATCTGAATACCACATTTAACTTGGGTTCTGGGTTCCTGGGTCTAGACCTGAACCGAAGTTAATTAGTACTGTACATTTATTACTAAGAAAGCTGGCATATTTTAAAGAATGAATCCACAACACTTATAATGTGTAGATGGTGACTCTTGAGTGCCAGGACAGCCGAAATAGATGAGGAGAATGAGGCATTACATTCTGCATGTTTTTAAATTATGTTGCTTTTTAAAAAAAATAGATACATTCTATGTTCCAGGTGCAAATATAAACAGTTTGATGAGACTACATACAGAAAATTGAACTGATGTCAAGTCTTTACAAACTCCTGGGACTAATAACTCTCTCCAAATCAACTCATTGCCTCTTCTTAAGCTTGGGACAATAGATAAACATGGTGTCACATCATGCCTGGTGTTGTGGGGAGAAAACCAAACTTAGGTTGTGTTAAACCAAGCAGGAAAGCAAGTTCCAGAGTGGAGGACAATTCCCTGAACACCTTGCTACCAGCCAGTCTCCATTTAAACTAACAAGCTGTTCATTCGAGCACCTCAACAGATATCTGGTACCACCCACAGTATTACACTAAAAGAAAGGTGACCTCTAAGATAGTGGGAACCCAAGCCATGAAGGGCTTTAAACCTACATACAAAATAGTATCTAACAATAAACAGGACCTCTGTGCAAACTACAGAGCATGTTTGTGGGACTCCAATAAAGAAACTGGTAGCCGTACACTGCACTAGCTGAAGTTGATGAGAAGCCTGTCAATATAGCTCCAAGTAGAGTATATTACAGTAAAAAAAGATCATGATCCTTTATTAACTACAATTCTGTACTGGCCGCGATTGCCAGGGCAAATTATAATCAATCATTAAACACGCTTGCTTTTAAACCATGTGTAATATTTACAAAGGTACACTCAGAGGTCCCTTATGTGCCCTCAGGATCTGGGAGTACGCCTTGGGTGAGTTTGGGGGTTACTGGTTCCAGGTCCAGGGTGATAAACATATCCTGGCTGTTGGGGAAACCAGTTTCTCCGCTTCCTTGCTGTGAGCTATCTTCATTGTCTTCATCATCATCATCTTCCGCGTACCCCAAACCTGCTTCCCTGTTGTGTGTTTCTCCATTGACGGAGTCAAAGCACACGGTTGGGGTAGCGGTGGCTGCGCCCCCTAGAATGGCATGCAGCTCCACGTAGAAGTGGCATGTTTGTGGCTCTGCCCCAGACCTTCCGTTTGCCTCTCTGGCTTTGTGGTAGGCTTGCCTTAGCTCCTTAATTTTCATGCGGCACTGCTGTGCATCCCTGTTATGGCCTCTGTCCTTCATGGCCTTTGAGACTTTTTCTAATATTTTGCCATTTCGTTTACTGCTACGGAGTTCAGCTAGCACTGATTCGTCTCCCCATATGGCGAGCAGATCCTGTACCTCCCGTTCTGTCCATGCTGGAGCTCTTTTGTGATCCTGGGACTCCATCATGGTTACCTGTGCTGATGAGCTCTGCATGGTCACCTGTGCTCTCCACGCTAGGCAAACAGGAAATTAAATTCAAAAGTTCGCAGGGCTTTTCCTGTCTACCTGGTCAGTGCATTTGAGTTGAGAGTGCTGTCCAGAGCGGTCACAATGAAGCATTGTGGGATAGCTCCCGGAGGCCAATAACGTCGAATTCTGTCCACACTACCCCAAATCCAACCTGCAAAGGCCGATTTTAGTGCTAATCCCCTCGTCGGAGGTGAAGTAAAGAAATCGGTTTAAAGGGCCCTTTAAGTCGAAAGAAAGGGCTTCGTCGTGTGGACGTGTCCAGGCTTAATTCGATTTAACGCTGCTAAAGTCGACCTAAACTCGTAGTGTAGACCAGGCCTCTGTGATACCGGAGTCTTATCTTGTGAGGTTACCAGCAATGGGGGTAGCAGGAACACTTTGTGCCTTCTTCTGTGCCACAGCAGGGAGGCCACCATTTGGCCTTTTAGAGTATGATTTCACTACAGGGACTATACCAGCATCATTATGTTGGCAAACCCCACAGGGTAGATGCAGCCTACATCAATGGAAGGGTTTTTTCTGTTGGTGTCTAGGATGATGGAAGCATTCTTCTGTCGACCTAGCTGCATCTACACTGGGGGTTAGTTTGGCATAGCTACGTCATGTAGGGATGTCAGGTTTTCACACCCTGGAGTGACATAGCTATGTCAATCTAAATTAAGTGTAAACCAGGCCTCAGCTGTAGCTTTGTTTATACATCAATAATTCTCATGTTCACAGATGTTTCACTTTGAATCATAGAAAATACTGTAATATTTGTTATATTTTTCTATTTCTCCCTCTGAGAAACACACAAACACCATTTTAAATGATTCTTTATTATTTTCATCCTTCTCAGCTATTTTAGTTTGTAGCATGTGCATATGTTCTGTATCTAGCTATTTCACTTCACACCAAGTGTTGTTTCTTCCTTTCCTCTTCACTCTTCTTTATCCACATTATCTTTTTTTTCTATGCAATGCGTGATCATTTATTATTTAAATCTTCTGGTTAATTTCCTGTTTTCCTCTTTCATTTCATTGTGTTTGCTGTACCACATTCTTATGTCACTCTCTCAGCTTACCGATTATTATATTTAGGCTTGGAAGGGATTAGATTTATCAGTAAATGTTGATAAATATATAAATATCAATTTTGCTGTATGTACACACAAGCAGATTAAAAATATTTCCACCAATGATAATCATAATTTACAGATAGACAAAATAGGAAAAATGCTGCTTGAGAACTTAGAGCAGGGGTTGGCAACGTTCGGCACGCGGCTCGCCAGGGTAAGCACCCTGGCGGGCCGGGCCAGTTTTATTTACCTGCTGACGCGGCAGGTTCAGCCGATCGCGGCCCCCACTGGACGCGGTTCGCTGTCCCAGGCCAAAGGGGGCGGCGAGAAGCGGCGCGGGAGAGCGATGTGCTTGCCGCGGCTTCTCTCCGCCCCCATTGGCCCGGGACGGCGAACCGCGTCCAGTGGGGGCCGCGATCGGCCGAACCTGCCGCGTCAGCAGGTAAATAAAACTGGCCCGGCCCGCCAGGGTGCTTACCCTGGCGAGCCGCATGCCGAACGTTGCCGACCCCTGACTTAGAGCCTGATTTTAGGCTATTTACTTTGTATATTTTGACATATGCTGTTGACAATTTGTGTTTTTCAGTTATAAAGCTTTAACTTTTTGAATCTCAGTATCTACCATCATTAAATAATTACTGGTTGACCACCACCCGCATTGTCTGACTCCCCATGATGTCCCCACAACTGTAAAAATTTACATAGATAAAAATAAAAAAACAACATTTAAAATAAAGATCGATATTATCCATCAAAATTATAAAAAATAAATTCAAATTATGCAAGGCTAATAATACAGAGTCCAGCTGCTGTGGCATTTGCAGTGTTTGTCTGACTGTCTCCAGTGCTTCATCGCATACGTCATCCCCTGATTTACTATGTTATCAGTTAATTGTCTTTTATTCTCAAGAATTATAATGTTTTTCATTTGGATTGATGTTCACTATTTGCACTGAACATTTGTTTGTGCTTTATTACACTGCATTACTCATATTTTTCTCAACCCCATGACTTGCTTGTTTTATTGTCCTCAGACCCTATTTACTCAGAGGCAGTAAATGGTTATATAATGCAAGAACACTTAACAGGATGCTGTAGAAGAGCAACTCACTGAGTATGTTAATCAGGTAAGCACCAAAGTGCCAAATCTTTCATGAGCTCATTCAATGAAAAAGTAGCACACTCTATACTTTAAGATCTATTCTAATATTAGTACATAGGAGATTTATGTGAGTAACTCATATCACTGTTAAGCAAGAGCCCCCAAGGTTTCTGTCATGAGAGCTGAGATACACAGGGATAATGCCTGGAGTACTTAAGGCCTGGTCTACACTGGGGGGAGGGGAGAATCGCAAGTTATGGAACTTCAGCTACGTGAATAACATAGCTGAAGTCGTCGTACTTAGATCTACTTACTGCGGTGTCTTCACTGCGATAAGTCAATGGCTGGTGCTCTCCCATTGCTCTCCCATTGACTCTGCCTGCACCTCTCACAGCCTGATCCATCCAGAGAAGAACCATTGGTAACTCACAAGGGATATTTGTTATCACACGTGGTCTATGATTGATAAGATACTGATGATTGACAAGGTATATTTATTATCACATGTGCTCTGTAACTGATGAAATAATGAACTATTGATTGATGATTAAATTTCAAGACCCCAGTATGAACCTAGGCCCACCACATTCTTAGGTGGCATCCTTAGACACTGCATCATGGTGGTGCACACTGAACTGCTACCCCTGACTGATAGCCTCAGTGATAAAGGGCTACAGTCCCATATGGGCACACCCCAGGCAACTGATTGAGTGGAAAGGGAGTACTCTAACTGGACTATATAAAGGCCCCAGTAGGCAGAGAAAGCTGTCTGAGCCGCAGACCATTGGCTGCTGGTTGCTGCCTAGACCACCTTGCCTTGTTTCCTCACCTGACCCTACCTTGTTGCCCTGCCGCCTTGTCTGACCCTACCTTTCTGCCTCTCCCTACCTTATCTCCCCACCCAAGTGACCTGGCCCTGTGAATTGGATGTTCCAGCTACTGAACTCTATGATAATTCTGAACATTTCCCTGGACTGCCTCTGATAGATATTGACCTGCTGGCTACCTAACCACCCATATATACTTGACTTCTGCTCTTGACGGTCCCCTAGCCTGCCTCAACCATTACATTAGGTCAATAAGAAGCACTTGTTGGCACAGCTGGTTTCTGTAATAGTGGTCCAATTGCAGAGGCCTATATGTTATTGATTAGGTAGGCTGAGATAGCTGGGGTAGAACTCATTGTGAGATCAGTCTGTTAGTCTATAAGGTGCCACAGGACTCTTTGCTGCTAATGTAACATGAAAATTGGTCACCTATGTATCTTTTCTACTCTAGTCTCTTCCATCTTTGTATCGTGTTCCTGCACTGAAGTTGCATTAACAATGTACTGTATTTAAGTAAACTGTTTGTTAGAATGTTGGCTCGTCCACATATGTCAAAATGATCCAGCATGATGGCCTGGTGTGAGCCTTGAGATTGCCTGACTTGATTAGCTGAACTAGTGAGCAGCTGTGAGATAAATTCTGCTGTCTTGATGACAGCAAACAGATCTGATAGTAAGGGGCAATGTATGTATTTGTCCCATTTTTGAAAAATCTTAAATACACACCTGTAACTGTGTGTGTGTGTGTGTGTGTGTGTGTGTGTGTGTGTGTGTGTGTGTGTGTGTGTGTGTGTGTGTGTGTGTGTGTGAGAATGAGAGCACAAATTTAATACTATAAGAATAGGCCACAACTTTAACTACTAAAACAAGCATCAAGAACTAAATTGTTAAAGCAGTTTAAGCAATTGCCTGGCAGAGTCCCAGTCCAATGTAGTACACAGGCAGCTATTTTATAAAGACCCTGCCAGAATAGCTTTAGCTTATATTTCTCCCTCTCCTAAATCCTGTTTCAAGAGAAACCAAGAAAACTTCAGAGACCATATATTTTGTCATTTTTCAGACTTTTATTCTTTTTAACCTAATTTCAGTTGTAGTATCTGGTTTTGCAACCATAAGCTCCAAACCAGCAAATGGATCTTCTAATCCCTGTACGAAGCCACAAGTCAGTGGAGCATCGCACAGGCTCAGAGACCTCCCAACTGGATCCAACTGCATGAGCGGTCACAATGATTAAGTAAATCTAAAGAACCTATCATTATTCCTGTCACAGTTCCGAAGATACCTTGGGCCCTTCCATGGTCTCCTTAATGACATCCCGCTTAGGTGACAGCTGGGGGCCTGATATCTTTCTCTTGGTGGGATCTTATGATCCCTCCCTCCAGACTGGGAACTTAGACTCCCAACTCCAGTTCATTGATCCCCTCAGCAGGTCTGATTTTAATTCAGCAGCTGCAGTCCTGTTTTTCAGGGGCAATGACAGGGTTATGCAGTGACCAGTCAGTCTTCATAAGCCAAAGTACTATTTATTCAGAACAAAAGAAACTAAGCAGAGAAACTAAACAGTTTATATGCATGCCTTGCTTACCAGCTGTCACCCATTCTGCCCCTCTCATAGGGCCTGCCTCACATTAATTCTTGGTTAGAGTGCTAGTGAGTGGCGTTTCGCCATACATCAGGGTGGTCACTTTATAGGTCACTTTCAGTTCTTTGTTTACTAGGTCTCTTGAGTCAGGTCAAACTAGCATATGGTGTTTCCCTCAGGGATCTGACTTCTCCAAACTTGCTACCTGCCTACGGATTTGCATTAATTATCCCTGTGATTTTAGTTCCTGCAGGAAGCTCTGTAACTCCCACATAGGTCAAGAATACAATCCCTAGCCCATAAAGATGCATAAGCTTAATAAAGTTGATACAATAGTCTTGATATTCCATGTGACCATAGTATCTGTCACAATCCCCATTTTACAAAATAAAATTTAAAAAAATGAAGTATGGAGAAGTGAAGTGACTTACACGAGGTCACCCAGCAACAAAGCCAGGAATAGAACCAAGGTCCCTTGATGCCCACTCTAGTATATATAGGCTCACATGTCTTCTTTTGTATTAGATAAAAGGATTCTAAATAGGTATTTTTCTGTATTTAATTTTGGAAAATCAGGACAGTCCAGTAACATAATATTAGGGATTATATATATTATATACCCTTGAAAAAACAACAATTCTCTGACACTTGGATGAAAAGCTTTTTATTTTGGGACATTCCCAGAACATACGAAGAGGATTTCTTGCACTACAGCATTCCCTCCAGCATATTTATTGATTGATTAATTGATTGTGAATTGAACATGATCAGATCTCTGGTTAAGAAAATCACTATCTTAATTATAAATTGTTCTAATAACAAATAAAAATTGTTACAAATAACAAAGAGTTACCTGGCAGTATTGTCAGTATGAGGCTTGTTTGGGAAAAAGAAATGAACAAACAAATCTCTCCAGGGTACTTGAAGGATATAATGCTAACCTCAATGAGCAGTACAAGTTCCTTCTCATATAAAGAATACCAATAGAACATTAAGATTAGCTAATCTAGACCTGATATGAGAAAAATTAGTGAAATAATAAATTTTACATAAGATAAGAGACAGATAAACTTTGTAATTGAGTAGAAAACTCATGAGTCCCCCAAGACTCTGAATGCATAATTTAAGAGCAGAAAGACTAAATACTTAGCAAATGCTTGTGCTACATTTAAAGAACAAGAAGTTCCTTCAAGGACAGTATTTCAGTGAGTCACAGAGTAACGGGAGGATCTTGCCTCAAATAGTTGATGAGGAATGATAGTCAGCTTAGATCTGAGGGTCTGCAAATCTGACCCATACAAGAAGGGGAGGGAAGTAGGAGAAGTGCAGTGTCCAACTGGCTTTTTGAGATATCCTGGGTGATTTAGCAGGGAGAGTTCTTTTAATCTACTCTACAAATATAGAGTAGAAGCAGATTGGTACTGAGGATCTTATATTAGTTGTTACATAAGGGGAATGGGGTTGCTTCCAGTTTCCCCCTGGCTTTCTCGCTCTAGGACCTGTATTGCTACAGAAAGTTCTGGCCCACCTTCCCTTGAACTATAGAAGTGGAAACAGCCAAAGATTGCCATCTGTCTACATAGTTGTGCTGGCTGGGAAACAGGAAAGGTGCTCTTTGCATAGTCTCCTTCCTCTAAATGTGAATAGCCACATTTTGGCCCATAGGCACTTTATACCCCTTTTTAGCAAATTACTTAAGCACATACTTGAAGTTAACCGCAGAGGTCAGATTTGGAATTCAAAATGACCATAGTAAATTAGAGAATTGGTCTGAAGCCAACAAGATTAAATTCAATAAAGGCAAGTGCAAAGTACTATACTTAAGAAAGAAAAAAAAATCAAATGCACAAATACAAAATGGGAAATAACTGGTTAGGCAGTAGTATTGCTGAAAAGGATCAGGGGATAGTTATAGTGGATCATATAAAAATATGAGTCTAAAATATGATGCAGTTGTAAAAAAGGGCAAATAGTACTGTAGAGTGTATTAACAGACATATCATATGCAAGACATAGAAAATATTTGTTCCACTCTACTCTGCACTCATGGAGGCCTCGGCTGGAGTACTGTGTCCATTTTTGTGTGCTGAGCTTTAAGAAAGATGTGGACAAATTAGAGAGTCCAGAGGAGAGCAATGAAAATAAAAAAGTTTAGAAAATATGACCTATGAGGAAAGGTTAAGAAAACTTGGCAAGTTTTGTCTTGAAAAAAGAAAACTGAGCGGTGGTGGTGGGCAGGCAGCTTCAGCCAGGGGGGTTGAATAGATCAGTGGCTCTCAACCCCTTTTAGGAGTCTGATTTGTCTTGCATAACCCTAAGTTTCACCTCACTTAAAAAATACTCGCTTACAAAACCAGATATAGAATACAAAAGTGTCACAGCACAATGTTACTGAAAAATTGATTACTTTCTCATTTTTACCCTGTAATTATAAAATAAATTAATTGGAATATAAATATTGTACTCGAATTTCAGTGTATAGTATTGTCACAGGGTATGCACTCCTCGTTCCCCTTTGGGATGGGGCCAGAGTTGCTGTAACCCTACAGCCAAGTCTGTGCAACCACTCTGGGTCTCAGGGTAGTGTGGCCTAATAATAAAAGTCTATACTGTCACCCTCTCTATCAGGGCAGGGCAGCCTAACAGCCAGAGTCAATAGTATGACCTGTGCAGTCTAGTATGCAGTGCAGTCTAGTGGCCAAAGTCAATCCTTACTATCAGGCCAGTCTGGTCTAGAGATGAGAGTCAATAGTACAGGTGGGCGAGCTGGGCCACCACCCTGGGGTGGGTGGTGACCAGGGGAAGGGGACCTGGGCCGTCCCTCTCCACTGGGTCCCAATCCAGGGCACTGTTGGTGGCAGGGTTGCCCTCCATCAGCTCGGCGAGGATCCTGCTGAAACATGCCGAACTAGTCTCTGGTGCCCCACAAAGTTTCCCTGGGTCATTTCCTACCCAATTTTGTGCAGTTTGCCATCTCAGGGTCCCTACAGTCTCTCCTCCCTTTACAGCAGGGGTCGGCAACGTTCGGCACGCGGCTCGCCAGGGTAAGCACCCTAGCGGGCCGGGCCAGTTTTATATACCTGCTGACGCGGCAGGTTCGGCCCATCGCGGCCCCCACTGGCCACGGTTCGCCGTCCCAGGCCAATGGGGGCGGTGAGAAGCCGAGGCCAGCACATCGCTCACCTGTGCCGCTTCTCGCCGCCCCCATTGGCCCAGGACGGCGAACTGCGGCCAGCGGGGGCCGCGATCGGCCGAACCTGCCGTGTCAGCAGGTAAATAAAACTGGCCTGGCCCACCAGGGTTCTTGCCCTGGCGAGCCACGTGCCGAACGTTGCCAACCCCAGCTCTACCGCATCTGAGCCTTGGGGTCGGGGTTCATCTCCATCTGGCTGCCTTCCATGTCCTGGAGTGCAGGTGGTCCTCCCATAGGAGCCAGCAACACACATCCTTCCTCTCCAGCGTTGAATGAGTCAGGCTGCTCCCTTTTGTACCTGGTCTCCAGCTGGAGCATGCCCAGCAGGGTTGAGGGGGGCTTGGCCTCCTCGGCCTAAAGAGAGGAGTTAATCCCTGCAGCCCCAAGTATATAGGGCAGTATAAACCACTCATTGCATGAAATTTTAGTTTGTATTGACTTCAATAGTTTTTTTTTATGTAGGCTGTTGGAAAACTAGGCAAATATCTGGATGAGTTGATCTACCGGAAGACCTCTGCGTACCCACAGGTATGCATACCCCTGGTTGAGAACCACTGGAGTAGATAACCTCTTGAGGTCCCTTCCCGCCCTACATTTCTACGATCTTATGAGCTTCAACATTTTGTTGATTAGGGATGGACTTAAGTGTGTGTTTAAATTATGAGATTAGTTGGATCCTAGTGTGGTACAGGGGACTGTCTTGAAGGACTGACTTTACCAAGTAGAGTTGAAGTGTTTGTGTTGTGAAGCTCTAGTTAGGCACAGCCAGTTGGATCTGAATACCACATTTAACTTGGGTTCTGGGTTCCTGGGTCTAGACCTGAACCGAAGTTAATTAGTACTGTACATTTATTACTAAGAAAGCTGGCATATTTTAAAGAATGAATCCACAACACTTATAATGTGTAGATGGTGACTCTTGAGTGCCAGGACAGCCGAAATAGATGAGGAGAATGAGGCATTACATTCTGCATGTTTTTAAATTATGTTGCTTTTTAAAAAAAATAGATACATTCTATGTTCCAGGTGCAAATATAAACAGTTTGATGAGACTACATACAGAAAATTGAACTGATGTCAAGTCTTTACAAACTCCTGGGACTAATAACTCTCTCCAAATCAACTCATTGCCTCTTCTTAAGCTTGGGACAATAGATAAACATGGTGTCACATCATGCCTGGTGTTGTGGGGAGAAAACCAAACTTAGGTTGTGTTAAACCAAGCAGGAAAGCAAGTTCCAGAGTGGAGGACAATTCCCTGAACACCTTGCTACCAGCCAGTCTCCATTTAAACTAACAAGCTGTTCATTCGAGCACCTCAACAGATATCTGGTACCACCCACAGTATTACACTAAAAGAAAGGTGACCTCTAAGATAGTGGGAACCCAAGCCATGAAGGGCTTTAAACCTACATACAAAATAGTATCTAACAATAAACAGGACCTCTGTGCAAACTACAGAGCATGTTTGTGGGACTCCAATAAAGAAACTGGTAGCCGTACACTGCACTAGCTGAAGTTGATGAGAAGCCTGTCAATATAGCTCCAAGTAGAGTATATTACAGTAAAAAAAGATCATGATCCTTTATTAACTACAATTCTGTACTGGCCGCGATTGCCAGGGCAAATTATAATCAATCATTAAACACGCTTGCTTTTAAACCATGTGTAATATTTACAAAGGTACACTCAGAGGTCCCTTATGTGCCCTCAGGATCTGGGAGTACGCCTTGGGTGAGTTTGGGGGTTACTGGTTCCAGGTCCAGGGTGATAAACATATCCTGGCTGTTGGGGAAACCAGTTTCTCCGCTTCCTTGCTGTGAGCTATCTTCATTGTCTTCATCATCATCATCTTCCGCGTACCCCAAACCTGCTTCCCTGTTGTGTGTTTCTCCATTGACGGAGTCAAAGCACACGGTTGGGGTAGCGGTGGCTGCGCCCCCTAGAATGGCATGCAGCTCCACGTAGAAGTGGCATGTTTGTGGCTCTGCCCCAGACCTTCCGTTTGCCTCTCTGGCTTTGTGGTAGGCTTGCCTTAGCTCCTTAATTTTCATGCGGCACTGCTGTGCATCCCTGTTATGGCCTCTGTCCTTCATGGCCTTTGAGACTTTTTCTAATATTTTGCCATTTCGTTTACTGCTACGGAGTTCAGCTAGCACTGATTCGTCTCCCCATATGGCGAGCAGATCCTGTACCTCCCGTTCTGTCCATGCTGGAGCTCTTTTGTGATCCTGGGACTCCATCATGGTTACCTGTGCTGATGAGCTCTGCATGGTCACCTGTGCTCTCCACGCTAGGCAAACAGGAAATTAAATTCAAAAGTTCGCAGGGCTTTTCCTGTCTACCTGGTCAGTGCATTTGAGTTGAGAGTGCTGTCCAGAGCGGTCACAATGAAGCATTGTGGGATAGCTCCCGGAGGCCAATAACGTCGAATTCTGTCCACACTACCCCAAATCCAACCTGCAAAGGCCGATTTTAGTGCTAATCCCCTCGTCGGAGGTGAAGTAAAGAAATCAGTTTAAAGGGCCCTTTAAGTCGAAAGAAAGGGCTTCGTCGTGTGGACGTGTCCAGGCTTAATTCGATTTAACGCTGCTAAAGTCGACCTAAACTCGTAGTGTAGACCAGGCCTCTGTGATACCGGAGTCTTATCTTGTGAGGTTACCAGCAATGGGGGTAGCAGGAACACTTTGTGCCTTCTTCTGTGCCACAGCAGGGAGGCCACCATTTGGCCTTTTAGAGTATGATTTCACTACAGGGACTATACCAGCATCATTATGTTGGCAAACCCCACAGGGTAGATGCAGCCTACATCAATGGAAGGGTTTTTTCTGTTGGTGTCTAGGATGATGGAAGCATTCTTCTGTCGACCTAGCTGCATCTACACTGGGGGTTAGTTTGGCATAGCTACGTCATGTAGGGATGTCAGGTTTTCACACCCTGGAGTGACATAGCTATGTCAATCTAAATTAAGTGTAAACCAGGCCTCAGCTGTAGCTTTGTTTATACATCAATAATTCTCATGTTCACAGATGTTTCACTTTGAATCATAGAAAATACTGTAATATTTGTTATATTTTTCTATTTCTCCCTCTGAGAAACACACAAACACCATTTTAAATGATTCTTTATTATTTTCATCCTTCTCAGCTATTTTAGTTTGTAGCATGTGCATATGTTCTGTATCTAGCTATTTCACTTCACACCAAGTGTTGTTTCTTCCTTTCCTCTTCACTCTTCTTTATCCACATTATCTTTTTTTTCTATGCAATGCGTGATCATTTATTATTTAAATCTTCTGGTTAATTTCCTGTTTTCCTCTTTCATTTCATTGTGTTTGCTGTACCACATTCTTATGTCACTCTCTCAGCTTACCGATTATTATATTTAGGCTTGGAAGGGATTAGATTTATCAGTAAATGTTGATAAATATATAAATATCAATTTTGCTGTATGTACACACAAGCAGATTAAAAATATTTCCACCAATGATAATCATAATTTACAGATAGACAAAATAGGAAAAATGCTGCTTGAGAACTTAGAGCAGGGGTTGGCAACGTTCGGCACGCGGCTCGCCAGGGTAAGCACCCTGGCGGGCCGGGCCAGTTTTATTTACCTGCTGACGCGGCAGGTTCAGCCGATCGCGGCCCCCACTGGACGCGGTTCGCTGTCCCAGGCCAAAGGGGGCGGCGAGAAGCGGCGCGGGAGAGCGATGTGCTTGCCGCGGCTTCTCTCCGCCCCCATTGGCCCGGGACGGTGAACCGCGTCCAGTGGGGGCCGCGATCGGCCGAACCTGCCGCGTCAGCAGGTAAATAAAACTGGCCCGGCCCGCCAGGGTGCTTACCCTGGCGAGCCGCATGCCGAACGTTGCCGACCCCTGACTTAGAGCCTGATTTTAGGCTATTTACTTTGTATATTTTGACATATGCTGTTGACAATTTGTGTTTTTCAGTTATAAAGCTTTAACTTTTTGAATCTCAGTATCTACCATCATTAAATAATTACTGGTTGACCACCACCCGCATTGTCTGACTCCCCATGATGTCCCCACAACTGTAAAAATTTACATAGATAAAAATAAAAAAACAACATTTAAAATAAAGATCGATATTATCCATCAAAATTATAAAAAATAAATTCAAATTATGCAAGGCTAATAATACAGAGTCCAGCTGCTGTGGCATTTGCAGTGTTTGTCTGACTGTCTCCAGTGCTTCATCGCATACGTCATCCCCTGATTTACTATGTTATCAGTTAATTGTCTTTTATTCTCAAGAATTATAATGTTTTTCATTTGGATTGATGTTCACTATTTGCACTGAACATTTGTTTGTGCTTTATTACACTGCATTACTCATATTTTTCTCAACCCCATGACTTGCTTGTTTTATTGTCCTCAGACCCTATTTACTCAGAGGCAGTAAATGGTTATATAATGCAAGAACACTTAACAGGATGCTGTAGAAGAGCAACTCACTGAGTATGTTAATCAGGTAAGCACCAAAGTGCCAAATCTTTCATGAGCTCATTCAATGAAAAAGTAGCACACTCTATACTTTAAGATCTATTCTAATATTAGTACATAGGAGATTTATGTGAGTAACTCATATCACTGTTAAGCAAGAGCCCCCAAGGTTTCTGTCATGAGAGCTGAGATACACAGGGATAATGCCTGGAGTACTTAAGGCCTGGTCTACACTGGGGGGAGGGGAGAATCGCAAGTTATGGAACTTCAGCTACGTGAATAACATAGCTGAAGTCGTCGTACTTAGATCTACTTACTGCGGTGTCTTCACTGCGATAAGTCAATGGCTGGTGCTCTCCCATTGCTCTCCCATTGACTCTGCCTGCACCTCTCACAGCCTGATCCATCCAGAGAAGAACCATTGGTAACTCACAAGGGATATTTGTTATCACACGTGGTCTATGATTGATAAGATACTGATGATTGACAAGGTATATTTATTATCACATGTGCTCTGTAACTGATGAAATAATGAACTATTGATTGATGATTAAATTTCAAGACCCCAGTATGAACCTAGGCCCACCACATTCTTAGGTGGCATCCTTAGACACTGCATCATGGTGGTGCACACTGAACTGCTACCCCTGACTGATAGCCTCAGTGATAAAGGGCTACAGTCCCATATGGGCACACCCCAGGCAACTGATTGAGTGGAAAGGGAGTACTCTAACTGGACTATATAAAGGCCCCAGTAGGCAGAGAAAGCTGTCTGAGCCGCAGACCATTGGCTGCTGGTTGCTGCCTAGACCACCTTGCCTTGTTTCCTCACCTGACCCTACCTTGTTGCCCTGCCGCCTTGTCTGACCCTACCTTTCTGCCTCTCCCTACCTTATCTCCCCACCCAAGTGACCTGGCCCTGTGAATTGGATGTTCCAGCTACTGAACTCTATGATAATTCTGAACATTTCCCTGGACTGCCTCTGATAGATATTGACCTGCTGGCTACCTAACCACCCATATATACTTGACTTCTGCTCTTGACGGTCCCCTAGCCTGCCTCAACCATTACATTAGGTCAATAAGAAGCACTTGTTGGCACAGCTGGTTTCTGTAATAGTGGTCCAATTGCAGAGGCCTATATGTTATTGATTAGGTAGGCTGAGATAGCTGGGGTAGAACTCATTGTGAGATCAGTCTGTTAGTCTATAAGGTGCCACAGGACTCTTTGCTGCTAATGTAACATGAAAATTGGTCACCCATGTATCTTTTCTACTCTAGTCTCTTCCATCTTTGTATCGTGTTCCTGCACTGAAGTTGCATTAACAATGTACTGTATTTAAGTAAACTGTTTGTTAGAATGTTGGCTCGTCCACATATGTCAAAATGATCCAGCATGATGGCCTGGTGTGAGCCTTGAGATTGCCTGACTTGATTAGCTGAACTAGTGAGCAGCTGTGAGATAAATTCTGCTGTCTTGATGACAGCAAACAGATCTGATAGTAAGGGGCAATGTATGTATTTGTCCCATTTTTGAAAAATCTTAAATACACACCTGTAACTGTGTGTGTGTGTGTGTGTGTGTGTGTGTGTGTGTGTGTGTGTGTGTGTGTGTGTGTGAGAATGAGAGCACAAATTTAATACTATAAGAATAGGCCACAACTTTAACTACTAAAACAAGCATCAAGAACTAAATTGTTAAAGCAGTTTAAGCAATTGCCTGGCAGAGTCCCAGTCCAATGTAGTACACAGGCAGCTATTTTATAAAGACCCTGCCAGAATAGCTTTAGCTTATATTTCTCCCTCTCCTAAATCCTGTTTCAAGAGAAACCAAGAAAACTTCAGAGACCATATATTTTGTCATTTTTCAGACTTTTATTCTTTTTAACCTAATTTCAGTTGTAGTATCTGGTTTTGCAACCATAAGCTCCAAACCAGCAAATGGATCTTCTAATCCCTGTACGAAGCCACAAGTCAGTGGAGCATCGCACAGGCTCAGAGACCTCCCAACTGGATCCAACTGCATGAGCGGTCACAATGATTAAGTAAATCTAAAGAACCTATCATTATTCCTGTCACAGTTCCGAAGATACCTTGGGCCCTTCCATGGTCTCCTTAATGACATCCCGCTTAGGTGACAGCTGGGGGCCTGATATCTTTCTCTTGGTGGGATCTTATGATCCCTCCCTCCAGACTGGGAACTTAGACTCCCAACTCCAGTTCATTGATCCCCTCAGCAGGTCTGATTTTAATTCAGCAGCTGCAGTCCTGTTTTTCAGGGGCAATGACAGGGTTATGCAGTGACCAGTCAGTCTTCATAAGCCAAAGTACTATTTATTCAGAACAAAAGAAACTAAGCAGAGAAACTAAACAGTTTATATGCATGCCTTGCTTACCAGCTGTCACCCATTCTGCCCCTCTCATAGGGCCTGCCTCACATTAATTCTTGGTTAGAGTGCTAGTGAGTGGCGTTTCGCCATACATCAGGGTGGTCACTTTATAGGTCACTTTCAGTTCTTTGTTTACTAGGTCTCTTGAGTCAGGTCAAACTAGCATATGGTGTTTCCCTCAGGGATCTGACTTCTCCAAACTTGCTACCTGCCTACGGATTTGCAATAATTATCCCTGTGATTTTAGTTCCTGCAGGAAGCTCTGTAACTCCCACATAGGTCAAGAATACAATCCCTAGCCCATAAAGATGCATAAGCTTAATAAAGTTGATACAATAGTCTTGATATTCCATGTGACCATAGTATCTGTCACAATCCCCATTTTACAAAATAAAATTTAAAAAAATGAAGTATGGAGAAGTGAAGTGACTTACACGAGGTCACCCAGCAACAAAGCCAGGAATAGAACCAAGGTCCCTTGATGCCCACTCTAGTATATATAGGCTCACATGTCTTCTTTTGTATTAGATAAAAGGATTCTAAATAGGTATTTTTCTGTATTTAATTTTGGAAAATCAGGACAGTCCAGTAACATAATATTAGGGATTATATATATTATATACCCTTGAAAAAACAACAATTCTCTGACACTTGGATGAAAAGCTTTTTATTTTGGGACATTCCCAGAACATACGAAGAGGATTTCTTGCACTACAGCATTCCCTCCAGCATATTTATTGATTGATTAATTGATTGTGAATTGAACATGATCAGATCTCTGGTTAAGAAAATCACTATCTTAATTATAAATTGTTCTAATAACAAATAAAAATTGTTACAAATAACAAAGAGTTACCTGGCAGTATTGTCAGTATGAGGCTTGTTTGGGAAAAAGAAATGAACAAACAAATCTCTCCAGGGTACTTGAAGGATATAATGCTAACCTCAATGAGCAGTACAAGTTCCTTCTCATATAAAGAATACCAATAGAACATTAAGATTAGCTAATCTAGACCTGATATGAGAAAAATTAGTGAAATAATAAATTTTACATAAGATAAGAGACAGATAAACTTTGTAATTGAGTAGAAAACTCATGAGTCCCCCAAGACTCTGAATGCATAATTTAAGAGCAGAAAGACTAAATACTTAGCAAATGCTTGTGCTACATTTAAAGAACAAGAAGTTCCTTCAAGGACAGTATTTCAGTGAGTCACAGAGTAACGGGAGGATCTTGCCTCAAATAGTTGATGAGGAATGATAGTCAGCTTAGATCTGAGGGTCTGCAAATCTGACCCATACAAGAAGGGGAGGGAAGTAGGAGAAGTGCAGTGTCCAACTGGCTTTTTGAGATATCCTGGGTGATTTAGCAGGGAGAGTTCTTTTAATCTACTCTACAAATATAGAGTAGAAGCAGATTGGTACTGAGGATCTTATATTAGTTGTTACATAAGGGGAATGGGGTTGCTTCCAGTTTCCCCCTGGCTTTCTCGCTCTAGGACCTGTATTGCTACAGAAAGTTCTGGCCCACCTTCCCTTGAACTATAGAAGTGGAAACAGCCAAAGATTGCCATCTGTCTACATAGTTGTGCTGGCTGGGAAACAGGAAAGGTGCTCTTTGCATAGTCTCCTTCCTCTAAATGTGAATAGCCACATTTTGGCCCATAGGCACTTTATACCCCTTTTTAGCAAATTACTTAAGCACATACTTGAAGTTAACCGCAGAGGTCAGATTTGGAATTCAAAATGACCATAGTAAATTAGAGAATTGGTCTGAAGCCAACAAGATTAAATTCAATAAAGGCAAGTGCAAAGTACTATACTTAAGAAAGAAAAAAAAATCAAATGCACAAATACAAAATGGGAAATAACTGGTTAGGCAGTAGTATTGCTGAAAAGGATCAGGGGATAGTTATAGTGGATCATATAAAAATATGAGTCTAAAATATGATGCAGTTGTAAAAAAGGGCAAATAGTACTGTAGAGTGTATTAACAGACATATCATATGCAAGACATAGAAAATATTTGTTCCACTCTACTCTGCACTCATGGAGGCCTCGGCTGGAGTACTGTGTCCATTTTTGTGTGCTGAGCTTTAAGAAAGATGTGGACAAATTAGAGAGTCCAGAGGAGAGCAATGAAAATAAAAAAGTTTAGAAAATATGACCTATGAGGAAAGGTTAAGAAAACTTGGCAAGTTTTGTCTTGAAAAAAGAAAACTGAGCGGTGGTGGTGGGCAGGCAGCTTCAGCCAGGGGGGTTGAATAGATCAGTGGCTCTCAACCCCTTTTAGGAGTCTGATTTGTCTTGCATAACCCTAAGTTTCACCTCACTTAAAAAATACTCGCTTACAAAACCAGATATAGAATACAAAAGTGTCACAGCACAATGTTACTGAAAAATTGATTACTTTCTCATTTTTACCCTGTAATTATAAAATAAATTAATTGGAATATAAATATTGTACTCGAATTTCAGTGTATAGTATTGTCACAGGGTATGCACTCCTCGTTCCCCTTTGGGATGGGGCCAGAGTTGCTGTAACCCTACAGCCAAGTCTGTGCAACCACTCTGGGTCTCAGGGTAGTGTGGCCTAATAATAAAAGTCTATACTGTCACCCTCTCTATCAGGGCAGGGCAGCCTAACAGCCAGAGTCAATAGTATGACCTGTGCAGTCTAGTATGCAGTGCAGTCTAGTGGCCAAAGTCAATCCTTACTATCAGGCCAGTCTGGTCTAGAGATGAGAGTCAATAGTACAGGTGGGCGAGCTGGGCCACCACCCTGGGGTGGGTGGTGACCAGGGGAAGGGGACCTGGGCCGTCCCTCTCCACTGGGTCCCAATCCAGGGCACTGTTGGTGGCAGGGTTGCCCTCCATCAGCTCGGCGAGGATCCTGCTGAAACATGCCGAACTAGTCTCTGGTGCCCCACAAAGTTTCCCTGGGTCATTTCCTACCCAATTTTGTGCAGTTTGCCATCTCAGGGTCCCTACAGTCTCTCCTCCCTTTACAGCAGGGGTCGGCAACGTTCGGCACGCGGCTCGCCAGGGTAAGCACCCTAGCGGGCCGGGCCAGTTTTATATACCTGCTGACGCGGCAGGTTCGGCCCATCGCGGCCCCCACTGGCCACGGTTCGCCGTCCCAGGCCAATGGGGGCGGTGAGAAGCCGAGGCCAGCACATCGCTCACCTGTGCCGCTTCTCGCCGCCCCCATTGGCCCAGGACGGCGAACTGCGGCCAGCGGGGGCCGCGATCGGCCGAACCTGCCGTGTCAGCAGGTAAATAAAACTGGCCTGGCCCACCAGGGTTCTTGCCCTGGCGAGCCACGTGCCGAACGTTGCCAACCCCAGCTCTACCGCATCTGAGCCTTGGGGTCGGGGTTCATCTCCATCTGGCTGCCTTCCATGTCCTGGAGTGCAGGTGGTCCTCCCATAGGAGCCAGCAACACACATCCTTCCTCTCCAGCGTTGAATGAGTCAGGCTGCTCCCTTTTGTACCTGGTCTCCAGCTGGAGCATGCCCAGCAGGGTTGAGGGGGGCTTGGCCTCCTCGGCCTAAAGAGAGGAGTTAATCCCTGCAGCCCCAAGTATATAGGGCAGTATAAACCACTCATTGCATGAAATTTTAGTTTGTATTGACTTCAATAGTTTTTTTTTATGTAGGCTGTTGGAAAACTAGGCAAATATCTGGATGAGTTGATCTACCGGAAGACCTCTGCGTACCCACAGGTATGCATACCCCTGGTTGAGAACCACTGGAGTAGATAACCTCTTGAGGTCCCTTCCCGCCCTACATTTCTACGATCTTATGAGCTTCAACATTTTGTTGATTAGGGATGGACTTAAGTGTGTGTTTAAATTATGAGATTAGTTGGATCCTAGTGTGGTACAGGGGACTGTCTTGAAGGACTGACTTTACCAAGTAGAGTTGAAGTGTTTGTGTTGTGAAGCTCTAGTTAGGCACAGCCAGTTGGATCTGAATACCACATTTAACTTGGGTTCTGGGTTCCTGGGTCTAGACCTGAACCGAAGTTAATTAGTACTGTACATTTATTACTAAGAAAGCTGGCATATTTTAAAGAATGAATCCACAACACTTATAATGTGTAGATGGTGACTCTTGAGTGCCAGGACAGCCGAAATAGATGAGGAGAATGAGGCATTACATTCTGCATGTTTTTAAATTATGTTGCTTTTTAAAAAAAAATAGATACATTCTATGTTCCAGGTGCAAATATAAACAGTTTGATGAGACTACATACAGAAAATTGAACTGATGTCAAGTCTTTACAAACTCCTGGGACTAATAACTCTCTCCAAATCAACTCATTGCCTCTTCTTAAGCTTGGGACAATAGATAAACATGGTGTCACATCATGCCTGGTGTTGTGGGGAGAAAACCAAACTTAGGTTGTGTTAAACCAAGCAGGAAAGCAAGTTCCAGAGTGGAGGACAATTCCCTGAACACCTTGCTACCAGCCAGTCTCCATTTAAACTAACAAGCTGTTCATTCGAGCACCTCAACAGATATCTGGTACCACCCACAGTATTACACTAAAAGAAAGGTGACCTCTAAGATAGTGGGAACCCAAGCCATGAAGGGCTTTAAACCTACATACAAAATAGTATCTAACAATAAACAGGACCTCTGTGCAAACTACAGAGCATGTTTGTGGGACTCCAATAAAGAAACTGGTAGCCGTACACTGCACTAGCTGAAGTTGATGAGAAGCCTGTCAATATAGCTCCAAGTAGAGTATATTACAGTAAAAAAAGATCATGGAGATAAGTAAGGCCTGGGGACTATGATGAAGTTCAGCATCTGAGAGAAAAGGGCACAATTCTATTGCCATCATGGGTGGAAGGAATCAGGAAGGGGGAAGGTAGTTGGCCACTATTATCTGGACATACAAAAACTACTAAAGAGCCAGAAATGTCTAAAATTACAAACTTCAATTATGCAGTCTTTGAACCTCCTTCATTTGAGGGTTTTGGTACAATGGCTTCCATTAACTAAACCTATCAGTATTACCTCAGTCTTGTCCATGTTGATCATATCAGCTACCTCTCATCCAAACCTCACTCTTCATTAGATACTGGAATCCAATAAAATTCATTTCTCTATAGTGCTGTTGGGGAATGAGTTGAGCAAGAGCACACATCATACTTTCTAATGTTGTAGTCAGAGTCCCTTCTTCCAGCACAGCTCTACCATTGCTTGCCAGTGTGCAAAGGAGATAGGCAAAGTCTACATTCCAACCACTTCTTTACTATGGGGAAGTGCACTGGAGGTTGTGTCGACCGGCCTCCCTACATGCCCCTCCCATGCAAGTAATAAAGTTCTGGCTGCCCCTTGACCAAGAGATCTCTCCACACCCAAGCATTGCACAATCTCTCACAAGTTGTTCAACCAATGATCCTTTATTAACTACAATTCTGTTATAAGACTTCTTCTGGCCAGAGATCAGCAACTCTGCTAGGTGATTCCAAATTGCAAGTTGTTTTTTATAGGTATCTTATAGCCTCATAGACTTGAAGGTCATAAGGGACCATCATGATTATCTAGTCTGACAACTGCAAATTGCAGGCAACAGAACCTCACCCACCCATTCCTGTAATAGGCCCCTAACCTCTGGCTGAGTTACTGGAGTCCTGCAATCATGGTTTAAAGACTTCAAGCTACAGAGAATCCACCATTTACAGTAGTTTAAACCTGCAATTGACCTGTACCACATGATACAGAGGTTATAGCACTATATTATAGGACTAAATTAAGACCACATAATGCAGGGGTCAGCAACGTTTGGCACACGGCTCGCCAGGGTAAGCACATTGCTCGCCCGCGCCGCTTCTCGCCGACCCTATTGGCCCGGGACGGCGAACCACAGCCAGTGGGGGCCACGATCAGCCGAACCTGCTGTGTCAGCAGGTAAATAAAACTTACCCTGGCGCTTACCCTGGCGAGCCGCGTGCCGAAAGTTGCCGACCCCTGACATAATGCATACGCACAAGAGGGACAAATTAGGATTGTGTGGACAACCCACTGACTGCACACCCCTAGCTGTCATCTACCATGCCACCCTGGAATCAGAATATCAAACAATTTCAATCCATATTTGATGGGAGCCATATACTGAAAGAAATCTTTCCCAAACACCTTCTTCTGACCTTTGAACAGCTCCCACCTCATCATCAGGAACAATCTCCCCATAGAGCAGGACACACCAACTCAAAGTGGCACCAGACCCTGCCAGAACAGTAGATGCAAAGCCTGCAGATATATCTCCACTGCTACCATGATCAATACCCCACACAACACACCTTTGAAGATTCCTGGGTCACATGCTTATCACAACAGCTGGTGTACTTCATCCAGCATAACAAATGCCCCAAGAACAACTATGTAGGTGAATTCAGACAACCACTACACTCTTGAATGAATTCACAAAGAAAAATCAATAGACAAAAACACCATATCACCTATGGGCAAACATGTTTCAGAAAGCAATCACTCTATAGCTGATCTTTCAATACTTGTCCTCAAAGGAGACCTGCACACCACCACTTTCAAAAGGTGAGGCTGGGAACTTAATTCCATAAGTCTGTAAGACACAAAAAGCCATGATCTAACAGGGACTTTGGTTTTATGCGTCATAATAATTTGTAGCACATCACACTACCTACTTTGAATTGCTCACTTCAAACCCTTTATGCATAACAATCTAACTCCCAATTGCACACTTCATTTCAAGTAACTGTCTCCAGCATGTTACCCATTCTGCTTAACAATCTGTCCCAACCTGTATTTATCTCAGACATTCTGCTCCCTTTCCAAACCTGAAGAAGAGCTCTATGTACCTCAAAAGCTCATACCTTCCACCAACATAAGTTGGCCCAATAGAAGATATTACCTTACCTGCATTGTCTCAACCTTAATTTTGGCATTTCCCAATTTTGACTCTGCAACCTTAAATTCTTCAAAAAACGAAGGGTTTTTATGTAATATTATGTAATAATATCTAACACCTTTGTAGCTGTTCTGCTTTTCATGAGATACCCACCCATTCTAATTGCCCTGTTTCATTTAGGAATTAGAAGATTGTACTCTGCTGGTGCAGAATCTCAGAGTTAGTCTGCAATAGCCGCCTATTTGATAAAGGGATTACAGTGAGACTGCTGTTCTAAGAGAAAAAAAAATTGAAATGTATTATTCAGCACTGTGATGAACATTTGATTTTAAATTCTGGTTGGGGAGTATATTTTCTTTTCTTTGAATAGGCAATAGCAGTGTTTTCTGGGAAAGATTTTCTTCCTGCGTTTGGCTCTTCAGTTTGCAAAGCTGTTATAGAAACTCAGCTATATTGATCTAAACTTATGAACAAATTTTAAGGACTTTCTCCTCTTGGATTCATACAGTTGACTGGTATTCCATAATCTTTCATATGAAGATGTCCCATTGAACTCTCTGCGAGTGCTGCATATATAGGAAAATGGAAGTGTCAGACTTGAGGGTCACTAGAAAGTTTGAAGAGCACTTTTCACATTAGAAATTTTGTAACTACTTTGGGGGCTGTTACATTTTTTTCTAGTATTCTAGGATTCCCCCTGCAAATTTTTCAATATGAAGAGTGCCCCACCCTAAGCTTTTGATTTATATAAAATTATTAGATCTGTATGCAATTTCCATAATAAAACCAAAGCCAAGAGACACCTTTTCATACAAACCAGAAACCTATTCATGTACATATGTTGACTTCAGTGGAGTATTTCCTGACATACATCAGTGTAATTGAGGGAAGAATCAGGACCCTGGTGTGTGTGTGTAACCCCAGCAGAAGACAGCATAATGCGGACATGTGACAAAAAAAGGAGAGTCTGGAGTTGTGGGACAGATTTGTTTCCTCTTCACTAATCCTCCATAAATGGGAGAGTGATTTCTGGTGGATAGGGATACATAACTAGCTATCACTATACAGTCGTGCTAACTGGAACCCTGGCTGGAGAGCTTTAGAATTGAATAGCCACTATAACAGAAATACACTTTCAATCTTAGAGGATGTCCATTCAGGTTGGGGTTGAAATCACACTGGAACAATAGCATGGGGAGCTCATATTGCCTTTGTCCACGATGTAACTTTTCTGTGGATATATAGATTCCAGTTTTCAGGGCTATCAATCTGTTGCTTTTAGATGAGATTTAAAGTTCTTTTTATTTATTTATTTTCTTGCTTTTTCATATTTTTAAGAATACAAATAACTGAAAATGAAATATATTTTTCTTTGCTGCAATTAACAAGATAGTTATAGCGATTTCACTCAGATTTCAGAAGGGCTTGGTAGCAGAGTAGGGCATGCTAGGTTTCAGCTTGATTCATTTTTCTCCTGCAAATCTATTAACCCCCAATTTTAGGGGGCATTTAAAAGATGTTTTGACTAACTCCATATGACTACAATTTAAGTAGAATAGCAGGAACCTTTCCATCAGGCCTGACAAAAGACTACCTGAGCTGTATTTTTAAAATGACATTTTCAAATAGAAGGGAGATTTATTTAGTGTTTACATAACATACTATTTGACCTACTTTAAATAACCTTCTTTCTTCTATATATCAGTAGGTCTGGATAATTGGAGAATGATTTTGTTTAATGATGAAATTTCATTGTGATGCAGAGCAAGTAAAATCCAAAAGATGGACTCACTGAGAAGGAGAAACAATGGTCTAGGAATACTGCAGTTCCAAAAAGAAGGAGAATGGTGGAGAAGTTTGGAGCATCAGGACCAAATTATTTTAAAAAACATATTTGAATTTCATCCTTTTATTAGTTAGTTGTTTTCCTTGGAATGCTTGAGAATTTGTGATTAAAAAATTGGTAGTGCAGTAAAATAATTACTTGTTGAAAAGCCAAATTAATTACTTGATCAAAATCTACATGAGGGAGAACCCAGGGCTGATCTTAGGCAAAAGCCAGTATAAATATGTTTATGCAATATAGGGCTTGATTTTTCTCCATTAAATCAATAGACATTTGGACTCAGTGTGCATCTTTTTTCATTTTTAAAATAATGCTTGTTTAGGACCCTGCCAAGGTGCCACTCTGGCACTTCGGAAGAACTCTAAAAATTAATACTTGATACTCCAGGCTTGTATTAAACTCCCAAGGTTATAGCTTTTCTCTGACCTTGGATTGGTAGATGCTGCCACCACCCAATTGCAGAACCCCTTTGAGAGACCAGGAAGGCTCACTTGGGAATTCCTTCCTGTGGAGTTCCCTCAAGCCCTTTCAACTCCCCACCCCCTGGGGAAGAGCTGAGAAAGGGGAAAAAAAGAAATCAGCTGTTGCCAGCAGCTAATTAAACAGCATGTGCACATACCTCTTAAGACACAAAAATCCAATTCTGTTCTTTAAAAAGGTGCATTTTATTAATAAAAAGAAATAGAGAAAATACATCTGGGAACTTAGGCATTTGCTAGATTTAAAAACAAACAAACAAGGATTAAGCACTAAGAATAGCTTTCTTGAGGTCCAGCTTAAAGGTTACAAGAAAAACAAAGAGCACCTGGGGTTAGCAGAGAAATCCATAAGCCATAACGAAATAAAAGGAATAAACCTATTGTGTCTTCCTAGACTTTTCCTTTAACCTATGCATAACAGTGAGACTTTTTAACCCTTTACAGGTAGAGCAATTAGAGAACAGCTACTAAGAGGGATTTTATAGCTACTGGCAGGCTGGGTGTCCATAAAAGGGAGCTAATCCTCCCCTTCATTTATCACAGGCCCCAATTCAGCAGAACATTTAAATATATGCGCTGCAACATGTTAGCTCCTTATGCTTAACTATCTGTTCTATTTAGCTGTTATACTGGTTACCTTTCCCAGACCTGAAGAGGAGCTCAGTGTACCTTGAAAGCTTGTCTTTCACCAACAGAAGTTGGTCCAGTAGAAGATATTACCTCACCCACATTGTCTATCTCTTGACATGAAGCACATGCTTATGTGCCATTCTTTTGATGGACTGTAAGCACATGCATAAATGCTTTGCTAAATCAGGGCCTAAGGGATCTCCAGTAATAGTATCCCTAAAGCAGAAGCTTTTTTTTGGTGTTTTTTGTTTTTGTTTTTGTTTTGTTTTTTGGGGGGGGAAGGAAGGGAAGAATTTCTAGGAGTGGTCTTCCCATTAAAAGATACCTAAGAGTGAGGAATCCTGCCTGAGCAGGGGTCCTCTAGAACCTATTGGTTGAAGAAATCCTGATGTCAGGCACCTGTGAAATGACTGTTTGGGGATGCTGGTTGCTCATATTCTGAGAAAATATTCTATGAAATCGATGGGGTTGCACCATTTGAATAATAGGTTAGGATGCCAGATGACATTACATTGACTCTCAAACAATTCTCTCTCACATTCAATCTCTTACTAAACCCTTGCTGGCCCCGTGATTAAAATAGGTTCAGCTCCCCCTGTGCTAGAGCAGATGCTCCTCAGTGAGCTAATTAAGGGAGCAGGGGCTGCACCTCACTATAAAGGGCCTGTGGGAGTTGAGTGAGGGAAGAGATAGAACAGTAACTGAAGCTGGAGGGAGAAATGGCCTGCTTCAGTGGTCCCTAAAGAAGAGTGTTGGGACTGGGAAAAAGTCTCAGTTGAGACATTATCTCAGGGAGGAGGGGCTGTGCCCAACATAAGGCTGGATGGAAGATTTGTTTTATATTTGCTTCTTTTTGTAACTTTGTAAGTAAAGAAATCAGAACTCATAGAAGAATTTGATTGCATGAGAGAGACTGTGTGAGGTTTGTTTAAAGTGCACTGAAGAAGGGGAAAAAAAGGGGTGTGACAGAGGCACAGATGGCCATGGGGAGGGGGGTGCTCAGGTGGCAGCCACCATGTTACGGGGTAAACACCAGAGAGGGGGAAGAGCTATTTATGTTAAAGCTCTATTAAAGTTTAAGGAATGTTTCCCTCAGTCAGATTGGCAAAGATCTTGCAGGATTTTCAGCTTTCTCTGTAGCATCAGACACAAGCTGCTTCCTAGGATCAATTTGGATATATCTCACCAACACAACTCTCTGCAGTAGCAGGAGCCTTGGGCATTGGTGCATCTTGGTCCCTCATTCTCACACAACAGTTTAGTCTCCTAAGAGCTGTAATATTTTGTCTAATCCAAGGTATTGGGCTCAATCCAGGAGAAACATTGTGGGGGTGGTTAGCGGTTTGAGATGTGCAGAAAGTCAGATTAGATGATCTGGTGCTTCCTTCTGACCTTAAATTCTTTTAATCTACATCTCTCCTCTGACTCCCTGCCACATCTTGTCTTCATACTCTTAGTTTTATTCATTCTTTCATGTATCCCTTATGCTTGGCTGTCTCCTACTGCTGCACTTTCAGATCACTCTAAACCCTCATCCCGAATCAGCCCTTCTGGTGCGGGTCTTCTTACCAATGAGTTCTCACCACCTCCCTTATATGAATTGTTAATCCATCTTAATTATGAATTCTTATAATACATTTTTATGAAGTGCCATGTTCATGTATGATACCCCAACTGAGTAGTACTCAACTCTGCAAGTAGTAACAATGAGGATTATTCAGGAACTGTCTGATACAAGTAAAGGAGACAGAAGGTAGCCATTACTAAATTAATTAATAAAAATTAAAGACTAAGGATTATAAAACACTGTCAATACTTTCTATGAAAAACATGAAAAAAGGAGTGAAATGCAGCTTTCAAATCCATTTAAGATTGAACATATTTAACATGACTCTACCGGCTTCACTCTCCTCATGGGTACATTGCAGTCATCTTAATGCTGAATGGTATTGATGGTTGACATTAGGGGAAAAAAAAGCAATTAACTTGTATCTTAAGGGGTGAAAAGAAAATGTTCTTTACACTTCAATGAAAGCCACATTTGTGATGTTCAACAAGCTCCAGTATCTAGGGTATATGTTTAATAATGTACCATCCTCCAGTAACTGGAAATAATGTTTTGTTTATTTAGTTGCAAGAAAATAGTTTTTTAAAACATCCTCCTGGTAATTCTAGATTACATGCACAACTATATCAATGTAATACAAGCAATTTACAAACCTTCAAATCATTTAAATAAAGGATTTCCAAAGATGGTAACTAAATCAGTATTTCACATCAGAAACATCTGGTCTGATTTAAGTGGAACAATGATGTGAGATTATTTACTCACCTTGATGCGGTACAGTAAAGCATGAGGAAGGAATATTAGTGAAGCACTTTCTAGCTTTACAACATTTTTCACCCATGACACTCAATGTATTATTATTAAAAACAGCAAAACAATATTATTGTGTATCAAGAGAAGAGAGGTACCAACTGACTAAAAATAAATAAATATTTGAATGAAAGCCGTGCAAGTTTATGTCTGAAATTCACTCATCTGTTGTCACAGTGCTACATATTCTAGCGGTTTTAATACATCTTTACAAATAAGTTTAGTAATAATCTCTGGCAACAATAAAACATGCATTTTTAAAAAGTTAGGAAAACACTTTAACAGAAACCTTTAGGAATATTATTAACTGGTGTCATTATCCCTTCAGCAACTGTGAACCTACATTATGTATACATTAACTATCCTAAGCACACCTGTGAGCAAAGGTCTGAAAAAGTGTGAGTGTTACTTATTGAAGGGTTTTTTGGGGTAATGGAGCATCCATATGTACTCCTAGCTTATAACTAATTAAACTAAGGTGCATTTTAATTAACTTATTAGAGAAATATACTCTGTGGCATGAACCCCTCCCCCTTTTTTTGTTTTTGAAGAAGAAGAACATCCCATATATCCATTTAAATAGTTTACAGGATCAAATGTCATTCCTTTGTTTTATTGGCTTCTTGAATTAAATTAATCATTTACTTTGGGGAATTGGCTTTGTATGTGCCTTTTGGACTAAAGAGCAGTGTAATCCACTAGTTGGGAAGGGCTGATTAGCAGGCTATTACAATTTTATTGGCATGTAGTGGCATTTAATAATACAAATACGTGTCTTCATTACCTTGAACCTCACGCTAACAGCTGACAATTTCATCACTTCATCTGTCTTCCATTTGATATATTGTACTGTCATCTATTTTGATCAATGTTTTTCAAGCTGTAAGCCCAGCCTGTCTGGGGAACAATGGAGGTATGAGCATGTTTAGGAAAGATGAAGGGGAAAATATATTTTCTTTCCTCCTGGATAGTTTTCACTTTGTATTCAGAAAAAGTAGAAGTACTTAAATACTTGCTTTTATGGAGTCCTTTATGGAAAGCACACAGAGAGGAGAGACTTGTCATGTGGACCTCCAGGAAAGACTAAATATGTTTTCATGCCTTCCAGAAGAGTGGCTTTGGGAGTCTGAGAAGATTTGGGATAAATGGGGGTGGGGGGGAAGAGTGTATAGGTCTCAGCCCATTGTCAAGAAGATTCCAACCACAGACATATGTCTGATGTAACTACTAATGAAAAGCATGTAAGCCTTTAAAATTTGAAAGCAATGTATGAAAGCAATCTAAGGTCAAACGGTCAGAAAACAGGGCAGACACCCCAAACTAGTGGTATATTCTGTTAATAGTTTTCACCAAACCAGTAACAAATGTGAACTCCTGGATCACTATATTTGTCTTATCATGGAGCCACAGACAGTCTCCCTGAGGCTCTCCAGCCCCACCCAGACAAACTGGATTTTAAGATGGAAGGTCATTGAAACCAAAATTCACAACACATTAGGTTACTTCCGAGCCCAACAAGCCAGTCACTTACCCCAGGACAATGGATACTCTTCATCTCATCAAAGATAATGCTGTAATTAATTTCCCTAATAAACTAACTAAAGATTTATTAGCTAAGAAAAAGAAATGAACGTTATTGAGCGGTTAAAGCAGGTATAATAGACTCACCTGTAATGTAAATTTGTAATCCAAATTATAGCAGTTATGTAATGTCTGCTAATTCTCCAGGAGTCTCTCAGGGATACCCCAAATGGCTTTGGGGACCACTGTCTGATCACTCAGAATTCCCCCTGTCAGAATTGAATCAGTCCAGAGATGCAGGATCATTCCCTTAAGCCAGTATATGTAGACTCTGCTCACAGAAGACAAACTAACAGGTGTTTTAACCCACGGGGGTTCTGCCTCTGATGAGGAATAAGCAATGCACATAAATGAATTCCCATTGTTGAACTCAACAACCCTTGCTTTGAAGTTAGTCTTCTACTTCTTTTGGATTCACAAGTAACTTAGTTACAGTAGTATACATAATGCAATTGCCTGCCATTACATTATTATAGGGATAGATAAGAAAAAAACAATACAAGTATCATTCATTAGTATTCATGAAGTTCTAGCACTTGACTATACACACACTTTGATCTAGGGTTATTTAACTACAGGGCCATACATAATATAATGCAATAGCAATCAACAGATTTATAGATAAGCAAAGACAATGCCTTTAACATTTTACTAGTTTTCATGAATTTAGAGCAAATGTACTTATCTGGGCATATGCCATGTAAATATAATGTGATAACGTCTCCCTTTGCTCTATTTAACAAGTGAATTGGCTTGAACACAGTATGACCTTTTAGCATTTCTTTGATATACACACAGAAATGAATTGCCCAATTGCTCTAGCCTGAGCTGGCAAACTGTTACAGCATCACAGTATGATTTCAGTTTCACCTCAATGTTTCAACGTCACATAAAGAAGCTCTGTGCCCTCTGAAAGTACATGACTAGCTTATGAACTTGTCTACTGTCCCTTCTACTCCTGTCAGTTTTTCACATGCTGGAAGGATGAACGCTAATCTGCCTGATATGTGAAACATCCTAAATGACATGTATAATAATGTAAAATTGTATTGACTGGAATACAGGAATCATGTGAACCGTTTAAACAATATGTGAATGAGGTCATTCTGGATCACATCATAAATTATAATGCTGAGGCAATGATCATTTGTTAAAGTTCTCACATACAATTAGTGCTTCTGCTGTTGAAGGGAGTAGAATTTGATTTTTTAAATATATTTTACTAGACACATAAAATACCTTTTATAAAATAAAGTTATCTAAATCCAAGAGAAATTCCTTTAATGGCTTATGAATTTGTTCCTCTGCTCATTTCATAACTCAATATGTAATGGATCTTCTGAAAGTCTTTGAAATATTCCCAGTGTTCTGAGTATGGAGCTAGAGAAAGATCCCTCAGAACCGTAATCCTAATAAAACTTTAGGGCCATATTCTGCATGGGCTTTACACTAATGTGCAGTGAGAGGGGAGGGACTAGGTCATCTCTGGGCCTTGCATGACATACATAAGGTTCAGGCAGAATTCCAGTCCCTGAGCTCAAAAGACTGTGTCTGCCTGATCCCTGCACCTAATCCAGAAAGGGGAAATGATGAGAAGTAGGCAGAATTATGGCTGCATTCTCTGACATGGAAATGGACAAAAACCCCAATGAGCTAGGCACTGTACAAACACAGAACAAAGACTGTTCATGGCCCAAGGAACTTGCGATCTAAGCATGAATCAAGAGGCAAGATATGGACACAGACAGACCAACCGGAGAGAAAAAGGGAAACATTAGACAGTACTTGTAAACAAGATAGGCAGTGATCACAGCACAGCAGCTGCCTAACTGTTGTCAAAATTTTGTCATCACGGCAAATGAATGATCTAAGAAGGGTTTAGAAGAAGGTAGTTCTGATGCTGTATGATTGAAATATGACCATTTATACAATTAATATTGCCACTGTTAGACAATTGCAGTAAATCTTATGATTTGCTGATTATGGTTATCCTATCTGTATGCATGTATCCTTTTTGTATCTGAAGTTATGAATATTGACTATATACCCGTATTTCAAGTGTGTTTGTTCCTGGGGTAACACCCAAGAGTTAGTTTACATCCAGTCTAGCCAGCACATGGTGAATGGACCCTTCAAGTTGATGGCCCATTAAGGAACACTTAGCTCTCACAATGGATATAGAGTAGCAGCCCTGTTAGTCTGTATCCGCAAAAAGAACAGGAGTACTTGTGGCATCTTAGAGACTAACAAATTTATTTGAGCATAAGCTTTCGTGGGCTTGCATCCGAAGAAGTGGGCTGTAGCCACGAAAGCTTATGCTCAAATACATTTGTTAGTCTCTAAGGGTATGTCTACACTACGAGAGTAGTTCGATTGTACTTAAATTGAATATGTGGAATCGATATTACAAAGTCGAACGTGTGTATCCACACTAAGGACAGTAATTCGACTTTGTGAGTCCACACTAATGGGGCAAGCATCGACATTGGAAGCAGTGCACTGTGGGCAGCTATCCCACAGTTCCCGCAGTCCCCGCTGCCCATTGGAATTCTGGGTCGAGCCCCCAATGCCTGCTGGGGAAAAAAATGTGTCGAGGGTGGTTTTGGGTAAATGTTGTCATCCAACCGTCACTCCCACCCTCCCTTCCTGAAAGCGCCGGTGGGCAATCAGTTCGCGCACTTTTCTGCTGAGTGACATCGCGGACGCCACAGCACTGCGAGCATGGAGCCCGCTGCAACCATCGCTGCAGTTATGGCCGTTGTCAACACCTCGCACCTTATTAGCCACCTTTTCCAGAGGCAGATGTTCAGAAATCAGGCAAGGAGGCTACGGCAGCGTGATGAGGACATGAAGTCTGAGAGTGGCACAGACCTGTCACAAAACACGGGACCCCCGCGCCGTGGACATCATGGTGGCAATGGGTCATGTTGATGCCGTGGAACGGCGATTCTGGGCACGTGAAACAAGCACTGACTGGTGGGACCGCATAGTGCTGCAAGTCTGGGATGAATCCCAGTGGCTGAGAAACTTTCGCATGCGGAAGGGAACTTTCCTTGAACTTTGTGAGTTGCTGTCCCCTGCCCTGAAGCGCAAGGACACCCGGATGCGAGCAGCCCTGACTGTCCAGAAGCGAGTGGCCATAGCCCTCTGGAAACTTGCCACGCCAGACAGCTACCAGTCAGTCGCGAACCACTTTGGCGTGGGCAAATCTACCGTGGGGGTTGTTGTGATGCAAGTAGCCAAGGCAATCGTTGATGTACTGCTGTCAAAGGTAGTGACCCTGGGAAACATGGAGGCAATCAGAGATGGCTTCGCAGCGATGGGATTCCCAAACTGCGGTGGGGCCATAGATGGAACTCACATCCCTATCCTGGGACCGGACCACCAGGCCAGCCAGTACATTAATCGAAAGGGTTACTTTTCCATGGTGCTGCAAGCACTGGTGGACCACAGGGGACGTTTTACCAACATCTACGTCGGATGGCCGGGCAAGGTTCATGACGCTCGTGTTTTCAGGAACTCTGGTCTGTTTAGACGGCTGCAGGAGGGTACTTACTTCCCGGACCACAAAATAACTGTTGGGGATGTCGAGATGCCTATAGTGATCCTCGGGGACCCAGCCTACCCGCTAATGCCCTGGCTCATGAAGCCCTATACAGGCACCCTGGACAGTGAAAAGGAACTCTTCAACTACCGTCTGAGCAAGTGCAGAATGGTGGTGGAGTGTGCTTTTGGACGTCTCAAGGGGAGATGGAGAAGCTTATTGACTCGCTCCGATCTCAGCGAAACCAATATCCCCATTGTTATTGCAGCTTGCTGTGTGCTCCACAATCTCTGTGAGAGCAAGGGGGAAACCTTTATGGCGGGGTGGGAGGTTGAGGCAAATTGCCTGGCTGATGATTACGCCCAGCCAGACAGCCGTGCGATTAGAAGAGCCCAGCGGGATGCTCTGTGCATCCGGGAGGCTTTGAAAGCTAGGTTCCTCAGTGAGCAGGGTAACCTGTGACAATTTTGTTGGTTTACAGAGAAGCTGAACCTGGCCCCGTTTCTCTACCCAGTGACTGTTCACAATCCTCTCCAGTTTCATACCCCGTTCACCCCCTTCCAACCCACATTTAAAAATAAAATCACTGATAATTTGTTAATGAACAACGTTTTATTTATTACTGTTTTCGCGGGAAAGTGTTGAAACTGGGACGCAGACTGTGGTGGGGAGCGGGTGTCGTGTACTCATGCAAAGGACGCTTCTAAACTCGAGGAATGCCAGGCTCCTGCTTCTACAGTGGTCCGCACTGGCGGACTGATTGTTTGAACGGAGCCTGCCACCCCTCCTGTTCGGGACTCTGTGTGTGGAGGCTATGTGACTTTGTGGCAGGGGGAGGACGGTTACAGATTCCCTGCTGCGTGGCTCTGTGATCCAGGATAAGGACCGCTGCATAAGATCTGTAACCGTCCTCCCACCGCCAAAAAATCTCATAGCCCCCCGCCCCCAACAGACAATGAAAACCGCCTCCCAGACTGACCAGGGTGCCTAGTGACTGCACTGTGTGTGTGACCTGCTGCTGAACCTGCCCCTCTGTACCAACCACCTTTCCCCCCCTTAAAACAGACTGTCATCTAAAAAAAACATGATGGAAACAGCAATTAACAGAAATGTATTTTTTATTAGCAAATGGACAGTTAGGGGATGAAACTGGGATGGGGGATTGGGTGATGCGGGAAGGAAAGGACTTATCAAATTTTGGGGAATGACAGCTTCCTGCCACTTGAGAAGTCTGCAGGGGTAGAGTGACAGTTTTCACAGGCTCTGCAGCCCCTCCTTCTTGGTACTTTTGGTGACGGGGGTATGGGACTTTGTGGCGGGGGACGGTGGTTACACATAGACTGCAGCGGGGCTCTGTCCTCCTGCCCCCGATCCTGCAGAACATCCACAAGGCGCTGGAGCGTGTCCATTTGCTCCCTTATTAGTCCAAGCAGTGTTTGAGTCACCTGCTGGTCTTCCTGCCGCCACCTCTCCTCCCGTTTGCTGTGTGCTCGCTGGTATTGGGACATGTTCTCCCTCCACTGACTCTGCAGGGTTGCCTTGGCTCGGGAGCAGCCCATAAGTTCTGAGAACATGTCGTCCCGTGTCCTTTTACATCTACGCCTAATCTGCAACAGCCTCTGGGAGTCTGATGACAGGGTAGGTCGGGAGACAGCCACAGCTGTGGGATGGGAAAAAGGGAGTGAATTCCTCAGAAAGATAAATTTTTGGGTGAACAAAGAAAATAGTCTTTCTCTGTGAAAAAGACCATTCACAGCACCTATCACATGCGCACTCAGGACAAGGTCGAATTTTCCGCCTTTGCATTCAGTCCCTGGGGTCCTGCAGTGCAGATCACAGAATCGGAACAGCACAGCAGAATTTGGGTAGCGGGCTGACATGGTAAGCCGTAGACTTGTGGCAGCTTAAAACTTTAATAATAGCACTCCCCTACTTTCACGTTCAAAGCAATGCTCCTAGCGTTGGCCAGTTCCTGCTGCCAGCAATCCGGCAAGCATGAACTCTGCCCCTGTCCCACCCCCTTGCGGCTGTCCCCGGAAAAGATCCCTCTATGCTGCCCCTCTCCCGCCTCCACCGCATGGCTGTAAACCGGCGGTTACAGTTCTGTAAAGGAACAGGGAAGCAGTCCCAATACTAACATTGCCCTAATTCAAAGCAGGTGACCATGAGCGACATAACTCTGATGCGTATTTCTGACAGCGAGAAAGAACGCATGCTTCGGGAAAGCCTCCAAAGACCAGGGCCATATGCCACCATGCTGTGCAAGGCAATGATCCCGGAGTACTTGATGGTAGCCTGGCGCGGAAACGTTTCCTACTATGGAGGACACAACAAGGCCGCTCTCCCAAGGAACCTCATGCAAAGGCTTTCCAATTATCTCCAGGAGAGCTTCATGGAGATGTCCCATGAGGATTTCTGCTCTATCCCCAGATATATTGACCGAATTTTACTGTAGCTGCACTGGCAAGGGCTAAACAGTACAGCGCCTAGGGCAAACCAATCAAGATTTACCGGACATTGTTAGATTTTTTTGCAGCAGTTGCACTGCCAAAGACTAGAACTTGAAGTGCCTAGGACAGTTTAATCATGAAAAAGCCACAGTTAATATTTATATTCTTTTATAAATAAATGTTTACATGTTTAAACCACTTACCGGCTGATCCTTCCCCTGATTCTGGGTCCGGGTTAATGGCTGAGGACGGTTGGTAGGGGATCTCTGTGAGGGTGATGAAGAGATCCTGGCTGTCTGGGAAATCAGCGTTGTAAGCGCTGTCGACTGCCTCGTCCTCCTCATCTCCTTCCTCTTCTTCCCCGTCCACTACCATCTCAGAGGAAGCGGGCGTGGACAATATCCCATCCTCAGAGTCCACGGTCAGTGGTGGGGTAGTGGTGGCGGACGCACCTAGGATGGAATGCAGTGCCTCGTAGAAACGGCATGTCTGCGGCTGGGATCCAGAGCGTCCGTTTGCCTCTTTGGTCTTCTGGTATCCTTGTCTCAGCTCCTTTGTTTTCACGCGGCACTGCGTTGCATCCCGGCTGTATCCTCTCTCTGTCATTGCTTTGGAGATCTTCTTGTAGATCTTTGCATTCCGTCTTTTCGATCGCAGCTCTGAAAGCACGGACTCATCGCCCCACACAGCGATCAGATCCAAGACTTCCCGATCAGTTCATGCCGGGGCCCTCTTTCTATTCTGAGATTGCATGGCCATCTCTGCTGGAGAGCTCTGCATCGTTGCCAGTGCTGCTGAGCTCGCCACGATGTCCAAACAGGAAATGAGATTCAAACTGCCCAGACAGGAAAAGGAATTCCAATTTTCCCGGGGCTTTTCCTGAGGGCTGGTCAGAGCATCTGAGCTCTGACTGCTGTCCAAAGCGTCAACAGAGTGGTGCACTGTGGGATAGCTCCCGGAGCTATTAGCGTCGATTTCCATCCACACCTACCCTAATTCGACATGGCCATGTCGAATTTAGCGCTACTCCCCTCGTTGGGGAGGAGTACAGAAGTCGAATTTAGGAGACCTCTATGTCGAACTAAATAGCTTTGTTGTGTGGACGGGTGCAGAGTTAATTCGATTTAGCGCTGCTAAATTCGACATAACCTGGTAGTGTAGACCAGGCCTATGGTGCCACAAGTTACTCCTGTTCTTTTTACAATGGATATAGAAGCTTGTCCCCACTTGGTGAGCCTTCCTGTGGATGCTTTAGCCGGGATATGAGTAATGGCTACTCCTATGAGTCATCAAAACATGCAAAGGCATGTGACTAGCTCATGTGACCATGGACTCCATCTTATGCCTGTAATTCTCCACAAACTAAAACTGAGAGCATCCGTCCACAGGGGTGAAGATATCAAAAACCCTGGAAAAGTCTCCATTTTGCCTCTTTCCTACTTGATCCCTGAACTATGGACTTACACTAAAAGGAGCATGAACTGAGGACCTTCCAATCTTTTGGAAGTTACCAGAGGCTTGACAAGTTTATTTATCACTGCTTCATACCTGAAGCAAGAACTTTGCAATGATTGTATGTATTTGATTTCCTTAACAATTTTAACACTCTCCTCCTTATTTTCCCCTATAAATACATTTTTAGATCAGGGGTCGGCAACGTTCGGCACGCGGCTCGCCAGGGTAAGCACCCTGGCGGGCCTGGCCAGTTTTATTTACCTGCTGACGCGGCAGGTTCGGCCGATCGCAGCCCCCACTGGCCACGGTTCGCCGTCCCGGGCCAATGGAACCTAGCTCTCCACTCCTACTCAAGATTGCATTTCCAGGATTGCATTAGCTCTTTTGGCCACAGCATCATACTGGGATCTCATGTTCAGCTGATTATCCACAATGACCTCCAAAACTTTTTCAGAATCACTGCTTCCCAGGATAGAGTCCCCCATTCTATAAATATGGCCTCAATTCTTTGTTCCTTTATGTTTACCTTTAGCCATATTAAAACTGATCTTGTTTGCTTGCTCTTAATTTACCAAACAATCCAGATCACTCTAAATCAGTGACCAGTCCTTTTCATTATTTCCCACTCGCCCAGTTTGGGGGTCATCTGCAAACTTTATCAGTGATGATTTTGTATTTTCTTTCAGGTCATTGATAAGAGCTAAACAGTATAGGGCCACTCCCTGCAGGATCCCAGTGGAAACAGACCCAATCAATGACTATTCCTGTTTACAGTTACATTTTGAGACCTATAAGTTAGCCGGTTTTTAACCCATTTAATGTGGGCCATGTTGATTTTATATCATTCTAGTGGTTTAATCAAAATGTTGTGCAGTGCCTTACAGAAGTCTAAGTATATTATGTCAATACTATTACCTTTATCAACCAAACATGTAATTTAAATATACATATATACACTTTAATTTACTTTGGCAGGATCTATTTTCCATAAACATATGTTGATTTGCATTAATTACATTACTCTCCTCTAGTTCTTTATTAGATGAGTCCCATATCAGCTGTTCCATTATCTTGCCCAGTATTAGTGTCAGGCTTACAGGCCCATAATTATCCAGGTCATCCTATTTACCCTTTAAAAAAATTGACACAACATTAGCTTTCTTCTAGCCGTCTGGAACTTCCCCAGTGCTCCAAAGCTTTTTTGGGGGAAAAAAATAAGTTAATTTACATTTAACAATCTCCCTCATATCTTTAGTTATAGAGAAGTTTTTAAATGGAGGGAAGACTCCTGTCAGACAGTATTTTAGATGTTATTAAAGATCACAGAATCATAGAATATCAGGGTTGGAAGGAACCTCAGGAAGTCATCTAGTCCAACCCCCTGCTCAAAGCAGGACCAATTCCCAACTAAATCATCCCAGCCAGAATTTTGTCACGCCTGACCTTAACAACATCTATGGAATGCGATTCCACCACCTCCCTAGGTAACCCATTCCAGTGCTTCACCAAAATAACTATGATAATAACTATTCATTTAGGGAAAAGAAAGAGACAGGTAGATGGGTTGGAGCTGTTGATAAAGCCCAATCATGCTCCTTTTAAGACCAAAACAGAAAACAGCACACAAAAAGGGGAAAGAAAAGAACAGCAGTGCACCCAAACATTCATAAATTGAAGTCATTTTGTTGGTGGCATTTCCCATATCCTGCATTGTAGTTTACCATCCGAGCCCCAAGAATACTTCTCTTATCAAATAAGAGGCTCCATCTAAACTGAAGCTTCAGAAACATGCAGTTTTCAAAAAGTAAGTCTTATTTTTAAGAGTGGTCTTAGGTTGAATCCACATCATTCTTATGTATTACTTAATGAGCACTGGCTGTCGGCTCAACGCTTTACAAAACATAGACGAACTAAGGCCCTTACAATCCAAGTTTGAAGGAACAGTTAAGAACCATAAGACACTGCTCATTATTGCTTAATTGACTGACTGATTAATTGCTCATTATTTGCCTAATGAGCAATATGAAAAGTGAGCAGTTAATTGCCTAATTGCTTAATTGCCAGATTGCTCATAATTTGAACATCTACTGCCATTTGTGTCAGTGTCTGAATATTTTTCTATACTTTCTTCCTTTTTCTTGAACTCTTTGCTGTCTTCACTGCTTCCCTTTATCTCTGCTTGTTAGACTCAGGCATTCACTACACCCTAATCCTAATCTCTTGTCATCCTTCTTGATGCCTTCCCCACCATCTCTCCACTTTTCTTCCTTCGTGCTCTTATATTGCCACTTCTGTTCAATACTATTTACACTTTCTGACCTTCTCCCCATCCCTTCTCTTTTCCCGTTTACTTTCCTACATTCTCATCTGCAGTGCAGAGGTCTGTACTGTAAAGTGTCCAAAGTAACAGAAATCTAACTCAGACTTTTATATAACATTGTTCACAAGAGTCAGTAGAAGTTGGAGACAAATAGATTGGGACAAACTGGATTGTTTAAGTTAAAAGAACAGTGATAAGGGGGTTGTCTTCAAGGCTCCAGGTGAAGTTATGGATTGGCATGAAAATGAGCTGAAAAAGTCTAGAAATCAGAGGAAATGTGTTTTCACAACTGGTTAATTTTAATGGATTGAGGTTGCCACCACTGCTTCGTCATTGCTTATGTGCATCACTAAATGAAAACTGGACAGAATGGAAGAAGTAAGCTTTACCATGGTTGCTGTTTCCATCATCTTCTGGAACCCACTTCACTGGTTTTGGCCAAATCCAGAACAACATCTAGAGCAGTAGTTTTCAAACTGGATTATGTGTACCCTAGGCTTATGTGAGATCTCATCTGAGGATATGTGAGAAAAATCCAATATTGCTGGACAACACATTTTATTTAGTCAGACTAAATGCATGGTACACTTTATTTAGTAAGACTCAGATGGGGGTATGCAGTAGACTACATTATTTGGAAAGGGTTACTCAGCCTAAAAAGATTGAAAACCACTGATCTAGAGTGCGCGACTTGTGTTCCTCTTATCAACTCTCCCTCACCTGCCACTTTATTTGTCCCATTTTTTATGTCTTTCCTTTTTGCCTTCTGTCTAATAAGAGCCTGACTTAGTCATCAAGACAACTCCACCTATGGCAACACTGCTGTGAGCCTGTGATGGGAAAGATGGCTAAAAATGTTGCTTTACCCAACCTGATATTGGTGCACGTTTGCCAGGTATCAAGATGGTGTTAAGACCATATGCTGGGCCTGTGTTTCTCCAACAGTAAAGTTGCAAATGAAACTCAGCACCAGAAATTGAAATTACATTTTCTAACTTGATTATTCTTTTCTTTCTCCTATTGTGTGCACAACAGCAGCAACTCAACACCATCTAACTTTCTCTTTTCCATCAGAAAGCATATTCATGCCATCTAAAAGACTGTCACAGCAGTGCTTTTCCCTTTAGAAAACTCTATATAACTAAAAGGAAAGACAATAGGGATATTGTTAGATCAAAAGTCGTACTTAATACTTCACACTTCAAATGTTGCAACTGTTTGTCTTTTCCTGTATCTGTAATAAGAAGTTGGAAGAGAGCTTTAGTGGTGTTTTTTTATAATGGGAGTCACCAGAGAAAACTTGACAAATCTCAACCACACTTAGCTGTTTCGGGTTTTAACAGTGAACATTAAGGATCATTAAGATCCTGTCCCTTGTTGGGCCTGAGATGTTCCCTGTCCAACACAATAGCCTTCTCACAGCTTCTTCTCATCTAACATCTTCACCTCACATCCACTTTATTCTTTCTCTCATTGCTGGTGAGATCTCCTTTAATTCCTGCTCACGTCATTCACAATCCTACCGCCCCTTCTTGATCTATTCTCTTCCCATTTCCTCATTTCCAATCCTGTTCACTTCATTCCCAGCCACCATTTCCCATACTTCCTCTGAAGTTCCCATTCCTGTTTTAACAAAATTAATGCTGTTCACAGTCTTCTTCATGTCCCCTTCCCTCCACTTCCTCACAGCCCCCCAAGCCTGACTTTCTCTCTCTCTCATTGACTCTGCTGTTGTATTCCTTTCCTTGAGAAGCTCTTCTCCCACATCCATATTCTGTTGGCCTTTTTTCATGCTGCTTTCAATATTTTGTTTCAGTCTCCCATGCCACACTGAGATTTCCAGGCACTCTACTCTCTTCAACTGGCATTTTTTAAAGTCAAGACTACTGATCTACTTCAGAAGGAATTTTTGGGAAGTCATACAGGAGATCAGACTAGATTATCACATTGGTCTCTTCTGGCCTAGGAATCTGTGGGTATGTCTGCACAACAATTAGACATCTGTGTCTGGCTCATGTCAGCTCCTCGGGCTCATGGGGCTAGGCCTGTGGGGCTGTGTTATTGCGGTGACAATGTTTGGGCTGGAGACCAGACCCTGGGACCCCATGAGGGGGAAGGGTCCAGGTGCCTGGCCTTCATCCCAAGCCTGAATGTCTACACCACAATTAAACAACCCCACAGGCCAAGCCCAAGTCAATGACACAGGGCAGTCATGGGTATATAATTGCATTGTAGACGTATCCTTCCTGTGACTGTTTCTAAGTTTTCTTTTAACATTAGTTACAGCGGTTGTACTTCCTCTCTCTACAAATCCCACCCTGATCTCATGTTATCTTCCTGGGTAATTGCATTTGTTTCCAAAGGTTTACTTATTATCCCTATGCTGACGACAAATCTATACCTAGTCCCAAACTTCCATCCAGTCCCTAGTGTATGTTTGCTTTTCCAGTATTTCCCTTAGGATTATTTCCCTACCACCTTGTACTCAATAGGCTACATTCTGCCCTGGTGTAAGTCCAGTTTAATCAACACATTTAGAATTCAGTCCAATATGACCAAGGGTATGTGTACACAGTAAGAGTTGTGTATGCGCTAGTCTATCCTAGCCAATTTGAATCCAGCTAGCACAGGTAAAGGGGGTGGTGAAGACAATGTAGCATGGGCTTTAGAGCGACCTAGCAACCCAAACACATACCCAGGGCCTGTGTTACGTTTTACTAACCATGCAGAAACCCAAGCTATTCTGCTTTCACTGTAATTATTACCCATACTATACACTAAGACAGAACTTGTTCCACCAAAGCTCTCTTCCATTGCTCCTTTCTCAGCCAGGCACTATTGAAAATACCACCATTCTCTCCATTATCTCATATCAAAAGCCAGGTAAAATCTTGCCAATACACATTCCACTCGATACTGAATCTCAATCCAAGCCCAAACTCAAGTTTTCAGGTACTTTACATCAGGAGGTGGCTCCTGCTCTCCAGTGGAGCCTCATCTATAAGGAAGCCATGAAGAAAAATAGGCATCATTAGTCTGTGGAAGGGGAAAAGATATGGAGATGCTTCTCTCAAAATAAAGCCCACTTAAGTTAGTAGTTTGCTTGAGACCATAAGTACAATTGCTTCCTTTGAGTTGGGACTCCGGAGAGGGTGGTGGGTACTGTGCCAGACCTGACAGCCCAAGTTCACTCCTGTCAATGAGATATACTAGCAGATGTATCTAACTCCTGCCAAGTTTTCAATACAGGAGGTGAATTAGCATGTTGTGTATTAAAGCATGACACAGTTTGCATGTGATTGTGGTCACTGGATGCTCAGTAAGTTTACAGATTCGGTTAGCTTAACCTGACATATGGGATGTGTGTGAAGAATTTATAGGTGGGATTTTCAAAAGGGCCTCAGGGTACATCTACACTGTAAATGAAGGTGTACTTGTGGCTCAGGTAGCTTAAAATTAGTACTGGTCTATGTAACTAGTGTAGGTGACAATAGCAAGGAAAATTCAGTAACACAGATCCCAGTGTGGGGCAGCAATCCAAGTAAATACCCAGAGTCATTCTTGGCCTTGTACTAGGGCAGTTAGCCTATGCTCAAATTGCCACTTCCTCACTACCACTATTATCCACACCAGCTAGATTAAAGCTAACAAGTATGCCTGCCCGTGCTGCAATCAAAACATGAATGTGCAGTGTAGATGTATCCTCTCTGATTTAAGGTCAATCAATGGGAGCTGTGTGCTTAAGCTACTTAGGCCCTTTTGGAAATATCACACTAAACATCCTAAGGCTACTAAGCCTATTGGTTAAAGCAACATAGTTCTATACATCCATGGTTGCTGCTTCTAGACTACATGTTTAAGTTATTACTCAGTGTAGAAATAATTAAAATATAATTATGTCATTTTTCATTGCTATAAGCTCAAGAGTCTTTAGTAGTCAGCTATTATATAGGGAGGGAAACAATTTTTTTTCAACATACAGACTCTTCCCCCTACAATAACATAATAATGATTCTGTGTAGAATGAGAACATCCACAGTTACATTAAACTAGGATTAAAAAAAACATAAGGATCATAATCCATCATTCTTCAGGGCATAACCTGACCACTAATGAATAGTTATTAGGAAGATATTTTCCCTATAGGCATATTATTCCATTATGGGGTTCCTTGTACTTTCATCTGAAGCATCTGGTTCTGGTCACTATTGGAAACTGGAAACAGAATTACGGAGACCACTGCTGTGTCCAAGTATAGCAATTCCAATGCCTAAATTATTTTTCCTGACCTTCAAAACTTTCCATTACTGCCCTTGCATACCATCTCCATGGTCTTCTTATTCCATCGCCCATTTTTAAATTCACAGCCTTGCCATCTTACTGCCTCAGTCTGCTTACTAATGCACACTAAGTCTTTTCCTTATCTCCACCTTCAAGAAATTTCAGAACAGTGGTTATTAGTTTAATAATGTACACTGAACAACATATTTCACCAAAAATGTCAAAATTTGTTAATTAAGTTATTTGATTAATACTGCTTACATTTTTGGTCAGCTCCAATAAAACTCATCTCTCCCATGAAAAGCTCAAGTTGTAATGGCTAAAGGGCTAGCCCTCGTCTGTTTACGTTGTGTTGTGATTTGTTTGTGTCTCCTTCATGACTTTGGAGCCCAATCCAATGGCAATGGAGTCTTCCACTGACTTCAAAGGGGGTTGGGTCAGACCATTATATGGTAAGCCTGGCAGGGCATGGTCTGTCAGTTGCTGATAGAGTACTTACAAAAACATCAGCATATCAGACCAGGTGATCAGATAGTCCATAGTGGTGCAGTCATAAAAACTAATTTTAGACCATTAGACAAATCCTTCCTAGAGGCAGCTAAACTTGGAACCAAAACTGCAAAACTAATTGATATCAAGCAACTCTGGAGCTGTGGAGAAGGCTGTCCTGGGGGTTGGTGTACAGACCTGGGACATCAGGGTTCAAGACCCTGTTTCATCACAGACTTTCCATGTGACCTTGCACAAGTCAATTAGCTTCTCTTTGCCTTCGTTTCTCATCTACAAAATGAGTCTAGACTTGAGGTATCTGGCAGTCTAGGTACCTAAGGCAAGAAACTGGCAGAAGTCAGACCTACTCAACCTGCATGTTGGAAACTGGAGATGATGAAATGTAGAGCCTCATGTAAATTATTCCTCTCAAAGTCAGCATTCATTTCATGAAACTTTAAGGCAAATGTCCTTTAGTTCTGCCCTATGATTTTTTTTCCTACTGAAATTCTTTTTTAGAGTATAATTAGACTTCAAAAGCCGCTCTGTGGGTCCTTTGGAGTAGGCTAAAATGTATTTCCAATTGTATATTGCAAAAGTGGAAGATATCAAGTCATATAGACAGAATGTAAAGCATCTAAAATTTTGTTTACAAAATCCCATTAACCAATGTGTCACCTCGCCAGTACTTCATTACATAAATAGAACTCTGACAACCAATTGAGGCATTTTGTGTAATCTCTACACTCCTCTCTCTCACTGCATTGCATTTTAAATATCAGGACAAGGTATTTGTTTACTGCCTTGAACTAAGCAAACATCCCTAATCCACCCCATGGGACATGGGGCAGCAGTTTAGACAAATTTTATAAAACTTGATATCTGCAAACCTAGAGCAGGCCACACACACACACACCTGACTCATTTACCATGAAGGAAATAAATCCCTCTGCTGAAAATATTCATTTTGCTGTAGTCAGTCCCCATCTGTTTTGCCAGACCTGCTGTCTGAAGAGAGAGAGGCAGTTCTTGCTGAAAGCTAGTATATAACAGTAGGAATGTTGCTTACAGAGAGCTGGCATTTTATCATTATGAGAGTGCTGCTGCATTTAAAGCCTCAAATCACTTCAGACCTACAGTACTTCTTGCTAAGAAACCTGAATTTACACAGTAATTTTCCTTAGTGAAATAAGTGGTGAATCATGGAAGCTAGGGCACAGGTAAGAGCCATATGTAATAGAAAGCAGGAAAGGTTTATCAGCATCTGAACTGTTAGCCTGAGAGTCTCTCTGCTCACATTCTTTTAAAATCCATTTTACAGAGAGTTGGGTGAACATTAGACAGTTTGGCTCAAATGGTTTGCACACTGAAACCTGCAGCTTTGTTTCAAAGGGACTGATACCAATCTAACCTCTGCTTGTTCAGTTGGAGATTTAAGTTAAGCCTCTAGAAGTTCCCTCATGAGCCCACTAGATATTTTGGTCTCTCGGTAGGAGCTCTGTCAGTGAACTAGCCACAGTAAGAGCTGAAGTGTTTGCCTGCTCTTACCACCCTTTATTGGGATAGCGTGCATCTCACCATTCCCTCGCCCACTGAAGAGGACATTTGATTAATTAGGATCAGGAAACTCTTTTTGGGTGATCTTCTAAAGAGTCAATGCAAGATGGAAACATTCAAAATCTCCTGACGGTAGTCTGAATAAACCCAGAATGGAGCAAAAGGGAGGCAGGATATTGAAAGTTCCTTTGAAGGTAAGGGGGGGATGCCTGGGCTCTCTGGGGTAAGTTGGTGGATGCTTAGGGAGGATGAAAGGGCAGGTGGGAGGAGGTGGGTTGTGCACATACAGAACTCTCAGCCTATGTTAAACCTGATAATGAACTTTGAACCCAGGCTCTATTTCAGTGTGGGCAAGATTCATTGTAAGTATTTTACATAGGTTTCAATTAAAAGTAGTCCAGATGTGAATGCATGCAACGCAGGAGTGACAAGACATTAGGTGGGTTAATCATACTGATAAGTTACTTTAAAAAAATATTAGTATAAACTAAGGGCCAGTTTCCTTGGGTCCAGCCAAACTGAGTATACCACATGACCTGAATTGCGGGGATAGAAAAGACACATTTACACACACCCTTCTATTTGATGTTATCTGGTGTTATTTGGTCATCAGTCTGGTTCCCGAAGTAATTAAGAGCCTAAGGCTAATTTACACCTTCAGGAATGATCCTGGATGGTACCCTCTGGGTACGATGGAGCACAGGGCACTTTGGCCACAACCTCTCTCATCCCTGGCCCTGACAAGTCCCTGTGTGGAGAGAGAGGCAAGTGGATGATGTGGAGGAGAGTCTGCCAGTTTTAGCACATCAGCTGCCAGGTTAGAGCAGCTTTCTTGTTGTGTTGCAGGATGGTGGCAAAGGATCTGGCCCAAAGTTTTGAAGACTCGAACACCAATATAGCTTATATTAAAAACAAACCCTACGTCACACACGAAACACACACATTTAGGATAGGTTGCAGAGCCAGTAGGTACTTGGAAATTTGGAAGTGTCAGTGCCTGTGCAACCCTAAATCTGGCTCCTTGCTGGAGTCTTTTATAATAGCAAGCATTCAGCAACATAAATTTAGAGGTTGACCAGTTCCCTTAATATTTTAGGAAACATTTGATTTTAATGTACAGTATTGTAGAGCAATTTAATGTAGAGTAACAGAAAAATGAAAAGGCTTCATTCTGGCATTGATCTCTGAATATCCCAGATGAAAGACTTTGCTTGTTATGCTAAATCTAACACTAGTGTCAGCCAGACAGTCAGACTCCCTCACTTTGCTCATCATGTTTTAATTAATTTCACTTGGGACATTCACTAGGAAACACTGGAACAGAGTTGTCTGCCTTGTGTAAACAAACTCTGTTCAGTTACTCCCAGTTCTTTAAAATTTAGAAAATATGCTGCATAGTTCTGTTAAGTAGGCAGCATGTCTGGCAGCACAACACAGCATAAGATGTTTAAATGACCTTTGAAATGCCTGTTCCTAACAAGGCATGTGGCATAGATATTTATATATAGGTTGGGTGGGGACGGAGGGGGCTAACACAACCCCTCCTTGTTTTAATATCACAGAATAGGGCTGGTCAATAAAAATCCAACAACAAAACCTTGTTTTGTAGAACCACTGAGGAAAAAAATCCACATATAATTTTACTTATGTATTTACTAGACTCGTATTTAACTTCCATTGTCTTAGGAGGGATCGGCAACCTTTGGCATGCGGCCCACCAGGGTAAGCCCCCTGGTGGGCCGGGCCCGTTTGTTTATCTGCCACATCCGCAGGTTCAGCCAATCACGGCTCCCACTGGCCACGGTTCGCCGCTCCAGGCCAATGGGGGCTGTGGGAAGCGGCAGCCAGCACATCCCTCAGCCCGCAGTGCTTCCTGCAGCCCCTGTTGGCCTGGAGCGGCGAACGGCAGCCAGTGGGAACCACAATCGGCCGAACCTGTGGATGCGGCATGTAAACAAACAAGCCAGGGGGCTTACCCTGGTGGGCCATGTGTCAAAGGTTGCTGATCCCTGGTCTTAGGGAACATATCATCTTCAAAAAATTCCCAATGTTCTGCTACTCCTCCATCAAGTTATATAATTCCATATACCAGGCCCTCAGCTGATTATTTGCTATTTGTGCTTCCAATATGTGCTAGATGCCTCACAACAAGTAAAAAAAACAAACCTAATTCTGCCATGAAAATTTTTAACTTATTACCCTCCACTGAGACACCTCTTCAACTCTCACATACAGGAAGTTGCTAAAATACCTGTTTTTGTTTATTTTGTTCTACTCTGCAACATTTCCAGAAATCTTCTTTTTCTCTATTGCTACTGCCAAAACTGTTTTCCACCTAGACTACTACAACCTTTTCCTCTAGATCTTGCACACCTGCAGTCTATCCAAAATGCTGTTGCCAAACTTGTTTTCATCTTGTGCTTCAATGATTAGTCAAACTTTCTAAGGGTTCCTTCATTTGTCCTCCTTCTGCATCAAAATCAAATGCCTCATCCTCATCTGCAAGGTTGCACTCGGCTCTATCACTGCTTGAATCTCACCACTTATCTCCTGCTCAAGTCCTGCCCTCTACTAATTCTGATTCATGCTATGCCAATTTCATAGCCAATTTCTCTCACAACACTCTCTGCCTTTTCTATTTCTGCCCCTGTCACTGGAATGCCCTTCCAAATCACCAGGTAGCCCCATATTCCTCCTTGTAATCATTGCTCCAAAATCTACCTCTTTAAACAGATGCTTTAACAATGATCCATATTCCACACCACTCTAAATTAACAGAACACAACAAACTAAAGGCAAAAACACAATTAACATAATGCAAGTAAGTGACCTCACTAACTTATTTTGAGTAAGCCTCTTTTTTTCTGCATCTGGTCATATCTAATCCAGACTATTTGGTATAAATGTAGGATATACTATTTGGTATAAATTTAGGAGTTAGACACAAATGAAAGTTAGGCATCTTTGAAAAAAATATCGCCACTAGACTTTATTCTCTATAATATAGGCACATCTGTGGCAACAGAGACCAACATTTAATAGTTTCCACTATAAAATCCTTTTCGGTGTTCCATTTCTCTTTCCTATAGTCCAAAAAAACCCAACCATAATATGAGAGCATGATTACTGCTGCATGCGGCACACACCTACAAAATGAACTTATTCTATACATTTCTATGCATATTTCCTCCATTTTAAAAAGTGTACAGGCAGCTAAAGGTGTACATTGATAACTGATCAAAAAATGGGACCACAAGACGCCAGACTCCAGATATATTGCTACAACATTATGCAGTACAGCTGAGTTCTCTATTACTGGTACAGATTAAGTCTTTATCTGTGTGTTAGAGATGAGCAAGTGAAATCTTTCCTGAAGTCTACTTTTCACTTAGCTTTGATGGTGAAACATTTTCACTTTGAAAAGTATGGAAAGTAGGGAACATCAGCATTCCATGTCATCTGCATCACAAAGATATTGAAGGAAAGAAGCATTTGCTCATGATATAGAAAGTGCCAATGGTGGTGTTATAATAACTGCTAATGACTCAAAGTAATTTATAGTGATCACCATTAGAAAGTACATATTTATCTATAGCTATTAGCAGTGGTACCTGAGATATAATTTAACAGAAAACAACTAACAAATATGAGAGGATATTTGATGCCACTGTAGGATAAGTGTAAAAGCTTACTTCTTCATGGTAACTACTGAATATACCATATTTTGTTATAGAGTATTCCAAAGTTATCTACAACCTTTGATCACTATATTAATGATGATAAATGTATCAATTAAAACCACATCCTCATAAGATCTATTAGGATCCAACATTTTAAGTGATCTGTTTAGCAGCATTATGAGGGCTTGCCACATAAACCTTTAACAAATATTTGTTTGCAGGTAGTATCATGGTAAATTTTGTGCTGCTTAGCGATACAGTGTAAAAGAGTGTCCATGGGAGATTAAAATAACTACCAATATTTAAAGTCAGAATTCCCTGGGAAGTACAATTAGTTTTAGGAGATGAATGACATGTAGACTAGCAGCTGGAAGTGACTCATCCTATGAATATTTGGTATGGCAAATTAAACACAGAGAAAGAGAGAGAGCTGTATGAAAAAGAGAGAAAAGGAAAACAAAGTCAGGTGTTTTGTGGATTACTTACATAAAACTACTAGGTTTCAGAGTAGCAGCCGTGTTAGTCTGTGTCCGCAAAAAGAACAGGAGTACTTGTGACACCTTAGAGACTAACAAATTTATTAGAGCATAAGCTTTCATGGACTACAGCCCACTTATGCATCCGAAGAAGTGGGCTGTAGTCCATGACAGCTTATGCTCTAATAAACTTGTTAGTCTCTAAGGTGCCACAAATACTCCTGTTCTTTTTTTGATAAAACTACTAGTAATCCCCCACCAAGGATAAACAATATGATGTAAGAATAGGAAAGTTAACAGCTTTTAAAGTAAATATAATTAAAACAGAACATCTACTTATTAGCTTAAACATGAAAGACAGAACTCACATTAGAGTTTCAAGCACAAAGGACAATGTGGGATATATATAAATTACCTGAAAGGCTTAATCTCTCCATTAGTTGATAGACAATATTACAAATTGTGAAATAAATACAAATTAGAATGATTACATGAACATTTAAGGGTCTTTAAAGGCTTTGTCTGGGTGTTCCTGTGCCAGACAGCACCCTCTTGTGGCTGTGCATATTACAGCAACTCTGCCTCAGTCTCCCCCATTCTGCCAAGAATCTTTTAGGCCTATGTTGGGTGGTTTCCTCTTAGGACTCCAGCCAAGTCATTCATAGTCTCTCCCCTTCTGGGGGGAAGTGAATCTGATAGACCAGGTGAAGGGGTGATAACAGAGACGACCCATACTTGCCGATAGTGTGTGTGAGGGGGGGCAAGTGAACTCAGCCTGTGTAAGCATGCTCAGGTCAAGCCAAGCCACAAATCTATCGGGGCACGTAATCCCACATGCCACCCCTCCCCAGCATGTTACCTCTGGGTGATAATCCCAAATCCCATGGAGTTGTGGTCATTTTGCTCCAAGGGATTTTACTATCCCCTTTCCTGAGAATGGAAGAGGAACACAGGCCCACCCACTCCTCTGAATTCCAGTCCAGGGACAGTGTATTAAGCAGCTGTACTGGTGCCTCACAATCCCTTGCTGCTTTCTTCCTCACCTCTCTTGTAGGCTTTTTCCAGACTCATGTTTTCTGATTCTCCTTCTTAGAAGCCTAACTTCTAAGAAGGAGAATCAGAAAACATGAGTCTGGAAAAAGCCTACAAGAGAGGTGAGGAAGAAAGCAGCAAGGGATTGTGATAGAATGGGGTCTATATAACCCATGACAGACTCAGGCTCATATTACTTGGGAGAATGAGTCTCAGAGTAAAACTCTTATATTCCTTAAATATGTTGCTTTTCTATCTCAACAATAAAATGAGAAAAGAATTAGACATGCTCTGCAGAGGCTTTGGCTCTGATCCTATAGCAGAATCTGTGCTGGCATAAGTGTCTGCCCCTACAAATCCCATATCTAGATTCGGGCTTTGTTTGGATCAGGTTGTGGTCCAGGATCAATGGCTGCAAAATTACGAACATGAAGCATAAAGTTATGTTTGAGCTGCAATAAAGTCTGGGACACAAGAAAAAGATAGAGTCAGGATGGATAGCAATTGATAAGTCTATTATATCCCAAGTCATTTAATATTTACTCAGGGGCAAAACATTCTCTGAAATTTTCTTCTGAATACCTGATAACTTCACTATTCTTAACCTCTGAGAATTTACTTTTGGCATAAATAATCCACACTGGCACAGATAAAGCTTCCAATTATGAAGATTCTAAGAGGTGTTTGGTTAACTCAGGGGTCGGCAACGTTCGGCACACGGCTCGCCAGGGTAAGCACTCTAGCGGGCCGGGCCAGTTTTATTTACCTGCTGACGCAGCAGGTTCGGCCGATCGCGGCCCCCACTGGCCGCGGTTTGCCGTCCCGGGCCAACGGGGGCGGCAAGAAGTGGCGCGGGTGAGCAATGTGCTGGCCGCGGCTTCTTGCCGCCCCCATTGGCCCAGGACGGTGAACCGCGGCCAGTGGGGGCTGCAATCGGCCGAACCTGCCACGTCAGCAGGTAAATAAAACTGGCCTGGCCCGCCAGGGCGCTTACCCTGGCGAGCCGCATGCCGAACGTTGCCGACCCCTGGGTTAACTTATTATGTTAGTTATGCTATGCTCAATTAGCTATGCTCAGTATATAAAATACTCTCTCTCTTTATATACACGCACACACACATACACACACAGACACACTCACACACACATACACACAATCTTGACTTCATAGTTACATTAAAGTGCAACTGCAGGGTATTGGTACTAATTTCTAGAGTCCTCTATTATCTAAGTCCCAATTACAACTTTCAGTCAGTATGGCTGGCTGTAAGACCACCCTACGGAAGCAATGCTCTTCTGCTGACCTTCCAATTAGAAGTTAGAAACATAGAATAAGAGTAAATTCTTCTGGTACATTGTGATAAGTGTAGTTTATTAACTCCAGAAGCAGAGAAATAGGTCTTGCATGAACACTTAGGAACAGCAGCAAAGTAAGGTTTACATTCAAAGAGTAACAAATGAAGCCAAGTCCCTTGGAAGGAGGTGAATTTTTCTTTAAATAAAGTCAATAGAAAGCAAGTGGGAACACCAACTATTCACACGGCTTCTCAGCTAAGTGGATTCCAAACTTTGGAAATTGGGTCAAGTTATTTGGTAGAGGGGTCTTCAGCTCTGAAATGTCCTTTCAAGTTTATAAATATTTCACTCTATTGGGCATATTGTCAGGCCTATCCGTCACCTCAGGAAAAAGTCAGGGTAAGGCCAGAAGTGAAATGTTGGGTTTTCAGGGTCAGTTCAGCTAACTGGTTAGCTGGTTAGCTTGCTGGCAGTTGCGTGATATTTTGAAGGATTAAAAATATACAATTGGTAGTATCCGAAACAAACAGAATGACATTCCCAGATGCTTAAAATGCCCTACGCTTTGCACAAGGGACTGTTCTATCGTTTGGGTATTTTTTATCATTTTCAATTAGGAACAGATATTCAATTAAATTTACCCTGCAGAACAAGAAGTCTCCTAAAGGAAAGGTAGGATTTTGAGCAGCCAGGACGATGTAAATACATCTAGAGATTCAGGCAGTGGACATCTTTTAATCATTATGTGCCATGAAAATATGTATTTTAGGGCCATGACCCTTTAAATCAATCCCTTTTACGTGTTAAAAATGACTCACTTTTAAACATCAAACGGTAGCAAACATAAAAAGCAAAGACTGCAACTGGGATAATGACTAAAGTGATTGAGTTGTTTCTTGCCTCACAAGTCTTGCAAATTGTAGACAGAGCAGTAAACAGCTTTCAGCAGGAACCTCACACTTACTCAAAATTAGCCTGCAGTTCAAGGGTAAACTAAAAAAAAAAAAAACAGGAAAGACAGGTAGTGACAATTTCAACAAAAAAACATCATTTGTAAGATGTCGGGGAAGACAGGACTAAATTATTAATCCTACTGGCCTTATTCTCATGCCATATTAAATGACTAAACAGAGGCAATTAAAAATATATATCTTTTTGTAGGTAGGGGTATAAGTGAGACTGATCCTTGAAGGAATGTAACTGTTGAAGAAGAAACATAGGTGTGAGGGGGAAAGGGCAACACTACCTCAAAAGTAGATTTTTTTTTTTTAAAGAAAGACTTAAGTCAGAATCCCCATACAGCATGTGACTTACAAGCCTACATCCCATTGATGCCAATGGGAGTTGGGTGTCCAGTGGGATTTTCAGAAGTGCATACATGTTTACCTTTAAAAATCTGTCCCTGTCATTTCTGAAAATATGAGAAGCTCCTACATCACTTGGATGCTTTTGAAAATGTTACCATTCATCTTGACTGTGTGATATTGGCCTACCTTTCAAAAAGTGACTCATGATTTCAGATACCCAATACAGGCACCTTAAAGAGATCATATTTTCAGAAATATGAAAGGCTGAGCAACCTACCTCTGAAAATCTTTAAGAACTTCAAATGAAGCACATACAAATTAAGACCCCCTCTCCCTCTGCCCACTTCAAGATCACCTGTAAACTTGTGTAAGTTCAGGTTATTTTTAAATATTGTGGATAAAATCTATATCCCCAGCACAGAAAGGCACAGACTGCAGGCTTTGCTTTCTATATTTAAACCAGGCTGGGGAAAAAAATAGACATCAATTAAATCTCACTTCCTCAGCTAACATGGAAACCAAGTAGAAAATCTTTAATGTTTGCATCTCACTCTGAAAGGACAGTTTTACATGGGTGGCCCTGAATCTGATTTCCACTGGCGTAAGTGTGACAGTGTGTGTCATTTCCTCCATACATGGTGGATGTGTGGTATAATTGTTAGTTTCCAGAAAAGACGTTTACCAACAACTGAACACAGACAGATTCTTTACTAATGTGGGACGTACAAACTGGTATTTTGCCATTTGGTGTTTGGTTGACAGAACAGAATACTATTTACATGGCCCTAACCCTCATTCAATTTCTGTTACAATTCACCAGACTAGTACCTGCAGCATAAAAGAAGTTCACATATCGTCTTAAAAAAGCAACTGACTCCAGAAAAAAATTCAACATACATGTTAAGAAAAACTGACTTCTCAAGCGAGGAGAATTACAGGATTGCCATGAATCTTACCATGGATTATGCTATAAATGTCCATGGATCCAGAAAACCAACATCTGTTGCTACTCTTCCACCAGTTTATAACTTCATTTGTATTCTCCCTTCTGTAGATAGTAAAGGGACTTTGCCCAAAGTCTAGCCTGGGTGTGCAATGATAAAGGTGACACTGGAATTCTTTTCTTTTATTTTATTTTCAATATCCTTCTATATACTTCTAATAAATATAGTTATTGAAGTCAACGGGGCTCCATTGAGGTTTAGCCATGCATAGCTTATTTCAGGATCCAGGACATGTATTCTAATCTATTTCATTCTGCTATCATGTTCTGTAAAAAGGATGGGTCAAAATTGGTTCTTGTATTTGTGGTTCGCTCCCACTTCCCCATCTTCCCACCACTTTAAGTTATAGTTAAAAAAGAAGCCTTTCCTTTGGTAACTGTCTTCCAAGTTTCAATGGTCTCTTTTTTTGTTAAAAAAATAATAATAAAAAGCTGACACATACAGTTATGGGTCTAGCGATGTTGATTATAATTAAAGGTTCTCCATGAGCATCTGCCATAGAGTTAAAGATACATGTTGTTTAGCCGGGGCAGGAAATACAAGTGTATGCGGTGCATATTATTGTCTGTACAGCACAATGATAAGTATCACACAAAGTACATCAGCCTACATTAAAAAAGTAACACTACGCAGTTAAGTAGACCCCTTGACCCTCATAGAATACTTAGCATTTTGTTCATTTGTGATGTTTTATTTATATTCTCCCTCAGTTCAGATGAAATCCTGTCTTCAAATTGTAAACAAGGAAGGAAAATTTACAGTGAGTAGCACAACTTCCCTATCTCCCTCAAACAATTAAATATGTAATTTACAAAACTTTGATTACTAAAAATTTCCAGTAATGCACCAGAACATGAAATATTGTGGAAGTCATTGACAAATGGATCACTATAAACTGAAACTACATGTGTACAAATGAACAGACTCTGAAGATAGATACCAGCCCTTGGTCACCAAAACAAGATCCAGTTAAACATAAGTAGTACTTCAGTACTTTGCTTTATGATATATAAGAAGTACAAAGAAATGAGTGTTCCACCATGGAGATGAGGCATCAAAAGGGCCCTCTGGGAAGTGGGGAGAATAAGTGCAAAATTTGGCCCTTTGCTTCATGGATGCACTTTTAGAGTAAAGTAGCATATTGAATTCTTCAGTCTCCTGAATGGGCTGTAATCAAGGTTGAAATTTCTAAATCAGTCTTAGGGAGTTAGGTCCCCAACTCTAATTGAATTTCAGTGAGAAACTGGATGCCTAGCTTCTTTAAAATTCCAGCCCCAAGCACTCAAGAGTGTGCTAAGTAAGAGAAGTGTTTCACCAAGAGCATTTTGTGGGGGATGGGGAGAGGGGGATGTGGCGGGCATGGTCACACACCCAGTTATCCAGCACACACACAATGGTTTGCAGTAAGGCGTAGGTAGTATGAGGTACAAGCCTCCTTATGAATGAATTTTTAAAACAGCAACAAGTTTCCCTGCTCCCATATCCCCCTTTCCCTACCTGTCATGCTAACCTATGACAACAAGCTGACTGCACTCCATACTGTTGAATGGCTTACTGCTCTGCTCACACTAGACAATAACTCAATTTAGTAAGGGCAAAGTCTTCTTTTCTTAGAGAGTTCTCTTTTACCACTTAAAGACAGCCTGGCAGAGAGGAAAACTTGTGCATTTATGATATATAAGAGCCCCAAAGTTCCCCATCCCATCCCATTTCTAGTTGGTTTTTTTTACCTTATTAGAAGTGGATCATGTATAAGGTGCTACAAGAGAAACTGATTTCCAAAGTGGCATGTGCTCTAAAATGAAGATGCTTCACCACAGGGGCAGACTGCAGAAACAATCTTCCTCCATGTTCTGGACTATATTTGGTTGAAACAAACCCACAAAACCTCTCTAACAAAATCAGTACTTAATGTGGCTACTCTTAAAATCCAAATTGTTGCTACAGAAGCCAGGTATCCTCCAGTTCAAAGGTGAGTTTTTGATCATCTGACATTATGATCACCAACTCACCGTATCTCACCAAGGGTTGTTTGTACTGTCCTTCCCCTTATTTAAATATTACCTTTAATTCCAACATACTACCACTACACCATTCTGCTACACAAAGGATGCATGAGGTGGCAATATGCACATCTCCACTACTTATTTAAGAAGAAATCTTTAGTTTTCAAAACAACACATACAACTGTGGTAGTGCAACAATGCTTTTGCACATATTGGGGATTTTCACATAAATTTATCCACAGAAAGTCCTGACATATACCCATGCATACTAGACATTATCGCCTAGATCCTCAAAGGTATTTAGGCACCTAACTCCCATAGATTTCAGTGGATGTAAGGTGCCTACATACCTTTGAGGATCTGGGCCTATATGCCTGTCACGGGTCAGAACTGCAGTCATGGCTGTGCACCCCCAGCCGGGGCTGTGTGGTCCAGTGGCCAGAGTCAATCACTGACCCCAGGCTTGGGGCTGCGGCTAGTATCCTGATAGGCCCAGGAATTGGCATACCTGCCTTTTGGTTGAAGGTGTCGGGCAGTCCCGTAAGGCTTGTACCTTGTCCACCAGGGGACGTAAAGTCCCTCGGCCCACCATATACCCCAGGTATGTTACTTCTTGCTGCCCATGGTGGCACTTGGCTGGGTTGGCTGTGAGTCCAGTTTCTCCTAGGCCTTGCAAGACCTCTGCGAGGTGCTGAAGATGTCCTTCCCATCTGTGGCTGTACACCACTATGTCATCTATAATGGCAGCTGTGTATGAGTGGTGGGGTTGTAACAGTCTGTCCATCAGTCGTTGGAATGTGGCCGCGGCCCTGTGAAGGCCAGAAGGTATGGTGACGAAGTGGTACAGCCCTAACGGGGGAGGGAAGGCCATCTTCTCATGGGATGTGGGCACCCGGGGTATTTTCCAGTACCCCTTCCTGAGGTCTAACTTTGAGATAAATGTCGCGTTACCCAGCTGTTCTAGTAGTTCATCCACTCTGGGCATCGGGTATGTGTTGAACAAGGATATTGCTTTGACCTTCCGGAAGTCTGTGCAGAATCGTACGGTCCCATCGGATTTAGGGACTAATACAATAGGACACCGGCATTCGCTACATGATTCCTCCATGACCCCCATTTCCAGCATCATCCGGAGTTCCTTCTGGACAGACTCCCACATCTTTGGAAGCAGCTGATGGTTATCATGGACCTTCTGGCCAGGAAGGGTGGTGATGTGGTGACTCACCAGCTCAGTCTTCTCCAGGTGAGGCAACAGCATGGGGGCAAAGCCCCTGACTAGCTGCCGCAACTCCTCTGGTTGCCCACCGTCCAGTCCTACTCCAATCATGGACTTCTTTCCATCTCCCTGGCAGCTGCACTTCATAGTCTATGGGCCCCACCTGCCTAACCACCTCAAATGGCTTGGCCAGTAGTTTGCACTCTGTAGAGGGTAGTAGTAACAGGACACTATCTCGTGGTTCAAAAGTGTGCAGATGCATCCCTCAATTGTAGTGATGTGCCTGGGTCCACTGTGCCCACAGGAGGTTTTCTCTTGCAAACACTCTGAGCTTCTGGAGCTGTTCCCAGAGTTGCAGTATGTAGGGGATTGAGCCTGAGGCCCGTGACTCCTGCTCCTCCCAGGGGTCTTTCAGTAGGTCAAGTATTCCCCAGGGCTGTCGCCTGTACAGCAGTTCAAAGGGTGAGAAGCCCATAGAGGCCTGGGGAACCTCCCGCACCGCAAACAGCAGGGCTGGCAACAGTTTGTCCCAGTGGAGTGGGTCATCCTCTACGAACTTCCTAAGCATGGACTTCAGCATCCCATTGAATTTTTCCATGAGGCCGTCCATCTGCAGGTGATATACCAAAGTCTTTAGCACTCACATATCCAGCAATCGATATAACTCTGCCATCAGTTTTAGATGAGACATTGGTCCACTGATCAGTTAGTATCTCCCTGGGTATTCCCACCCAGGAGAAGATTTTCAGGAGCTTGGCTGCTATAGTTGGTGCTGTGGTGTTCTGTAGTGGGACCACCTCAGGTTATCGGGTCACATAATCCACCACCACTAGAATGTATTGGCAGCCTGATCTGCTTTTTTCCGGGGGCCCAACCAGGTCCAGGCCAATTCTCTCAAATGGCACCCTAACTACGGGAAGGGTGACCAAGGGCACCTTTGGTACCCCCTTTGGGCTAGCCTGCTGACATTCTGGACAGGCCACACAGAAGTCCCGCACTTCACGGTGAATGCCAGGCCATAAGAACCTTTGGGTTCGTAGAGTCTTCTCCCTCCCCAAGTGCCCAGCCCAGGGCACCAAGTGTGCAGGTCATAACAGGCCCCTCCAGGCCTGTTACACAGGACTAGTAGTTGACGTAATTCTTGCCAGGTCTGGGGTTCCTGGACCACCCAGTATAGACAGTCTTCGCGGACCTCAAAGTGGGGTCCCTGCGGAGTCTGTTTCTCGGCATCCCTGTCCACGTCAGGGCTTGTCACCTGCTCCCAGATCCTACTCAGTGTTTGATCCTCCCAGTATTTCTTCATAATGTCCCCCCCTCCCCTCCCCCAGTGTCTAGCATGCCTGGGATCCTGTGGCTAATGTGTGGCCATAGTTGCAATCCATAAAAGGACAGTCATGATGGAAATGCCCTTCCTGGCCACACTTGTAACACTTCCCCCATCCCGCCTTGGATGGGGCTTCTACCCCTGGGCCCACCGGCTTACTGGGCAGCCTGTTCCTCCCGTGATCAAGGGCTGGGTCACTCTGTTGTTTTCTCGTGGGCATCCCCCCCAGCTATCATCAGATTTGGTTGGGGGCTTACACCCCTTGACTCATGCAGGCAAGTGACTCATTCCAGAGGTTGACCTGAGTCCCTGGGGGGTCTCGGACCTTTTACCTTGCACTTCTGACAGCAAGGTAGTCTTCCATCAGGGTGACGGCCTCCAAGAGCGAGGTCGGGCGAAGATGTTTCACCCACTCCCTCCTTCCGGAGAGGAGGATCTCTATGAATTGCTCCAGCACTACCACTTCAGCCACCTGAGCCCCCATACGCTTCTCTGGCTCCAGCCAGTGCCAACTGTAATCCAGTAGCTTCTGGGCCATGGCCCTGGGGCAAGCCCCTGGTGGATACCACTCCCGGTGGAAATGTTGTCTGTAAGTTTTGGGGGACACGTCTGTCTGGTCAACGATAGCCACTTTGACCTTCTGGTAATCTAAAGGATCCTGCCGCTCTAGATTATGATAGGCAGCCTGCGCGGAGTCAGTCAAATATGGTACCAGGAAATTGGCCCAGTGTTCCCTTGGCCACTGCACCATGGTGGCAACCCTTTCAAAGGTGACCAGAAATGCCTGAGGGTTGTCACCAGGCCCCATCTTGGTCAGGCATCCCGTCAGGCCCCCTGCGGCTCCAAACCCACTGGCATGGGCATCCGGGGATGGGGGGAGGGCACTCCATAACATAGCCACCTCTTGCATCAGGCACTCCTGTTGGGCCTGGTGTAGGACGGACACCTCCCACAGTAGCTGTTGCTGCTGGGCCAATTGCTGCTGTTGCTGAACTGCCATCTGTTGCAAAAGCTCTGCTGCTGGGCCGCCTACTGTTGCTGGCTCTCCAGCAGCCATTTTAGGACTTTCTCGGTTTCCATTCCCGTAGGTCACTAGGGCCAAAGTCAATCACTGCCCCCAATCTCAGGCCTGTGCGGCCTAGTGGCCAAAGTCAGTTACTGTCAGGATGGGCTGCCACCTCAGGGTGGGCAGCAGCCAGGATAGTGGGACCCGGGTCCTCCCTCTCCACTGGGTCCCAACCTAGGGCCCTGTCAGTGGCAGGATTGCCTGCCACCAGCTCAGCAGGGATCTCGCCGAGCTAGCCTCCAGTTGTCCCACCAACTCCCCGCAAAAACTTCCTGGATTACTTCCTACCCACTTCTCTGCATCTCGTGGCTTCCTAGTTCCCCCGGTTCCTTCTCCCTCAGTCACATCCAGCACCTGGGGGTTGAGGGTTGCTGTCAGCTGGCTGGCCTCCACATCGTGAAGTGCCCATGGCCCTTCAGTAGGAGCCAGGCGCACACCTCCTTCGTCTATGGCAGTCCGCCCAGATTGAGCCAGGCTGCTCCCTCTTATACTGGTGTTGCACTTTGAGCATGTCCAGTAGGGCCATGGGGGCACGGCTTCCTCAGCCCACAGTGAGGGGTTAACCCCCGCAGTCCCAGTGTGGGGCATGCACACCCTGCCACGGTGCCTATAAACAGGTTTGCACAATTTTGCTGAGGCAATTTAAGATTTGGGCCATAATGTTTGCATTCTGCTGTATTTGTGAACTTGTTTACTTTGTGAATTAGGCAAATGAAGCTTGCTGACTGTGGTATATAGTTTTGTGTGACTTAAATTAAAGGAGGAGATTAGTGCTTGTTTCCACAATAAGGACTGATTTATAATTAAGTATAGAACTGTTATATACACAGTGTTTATGGATGCTGTGTAGGAAAGAAAGGTCGGCTGTAATCTGAAGTATCTACAGGATGTGCTGCTGAGTTATGGCTTTATTTATTTGCTTAGTGTTGATAAGAGAAAATAAAGATGCATTGGAGTTTAGCCCATGTTACTAGTCATTGTATGTTGGCTGAAGAATGATAACATCTGCCACTAACACACACACACAAAAATACTACCATATTTCCCATTCTTGCAAATCGTGTCTTGAATAGATCTCTTCATGTAATACTTGGCATTTTCCTCAGCTGTGATGTGTCTCAGCTTCAAGACATCCATGTATCCCATTAAAAGTGTTTCAGCCCAAAAGCATTTGATATCCATTGTAAGCCGATAAACAGCCACACTGCAATTCCCCCACTGAAGAGACAAAGATATCAATTACAATATGGTTACATGTGTATAACACCACTGTAAAGACAGATAAGTCGGAAACATCATTTATCCATGAACAATTATTATCACAGCATTGTAAACAATATTGATAAACAAGGATGTGCAAATTGCTGTAGCCCCAAGGCATCAGTAATTTGAATGCTGACAAGAAAGACAGGTTGTACCTCCCTATTTAGTCTAAGTTAAATAAAAATGGTTCATTACTGTAGCAACCTCTGAGATACAAGAAAAACCATGGGTCCAACTAAAAGAGAAATACTCCCTTGGGTCGCGTGTAGGCAAATTCCAAGTGTCCCATTGATTTGAATAGGAGTTTCTCACATTTTCTGAGTCTTTCTCATGGGGATGCTGTTCAGCAGTCTGCACCATACTTCTGTATGCAGAGAAGCTGAAATACATGCCAAGTAAACTTCTGCACATAAGTCACTAAAATTAAAAATTTAAAATCATTACCTTCTCTTCCTGAGCATAAGAGCCTGGAAGATTCCAGTTTTTTGTCAGTTGATCAGCTGACTTAAAAGGGTGTAGGATCAGAACCTAATCCTGTAAACAGATACTTTGAGGAGGAAAATTTACTAAAAGAAAGATTTCAGTGAACACCAAGGAAAGTTCCTCAATTGGTGAAAGTTACCATAACTCCACTATAGTCTATTTACCCAAACTCCATTCAACAACCTAAGGAAAGTTCCTATTTGTTTCTTAGGGTATGTCTACACTACTAAATTAGGTCGAATTTATAGAAGTCGATTTTTTAGAAATCGATTTTATACAGTCAATTGTGTGTGTCCCCACTTAAGACCATTAAGTCGGCGGAGTGCGTCCACAGTACCGAGGCTAGCATCTACTTTCGGAGCATGGCACTGTGGGTAGCTATCCTACAGTTCCCGCAGTCTCCACCGCCCATTGGAATTCTGGGTTGAGCTCCCAATGTCTGATGGGGCAAAAACTTTGTCGCTGGTGGTTCTAGGTACATGTTGTCAGGCCCCTCCTCACACCCCCCGTGAAAGCAATGGCAGACAATCGTTTCGCACCTTTTTTCCCGTCCACCGGATCCGCTCAGCCCGCTGCCTGCCTGGATGATCAGAACCCCAGGCAGGCAGTGGGCTGAGCGGGTTGGCCTGCTGCTGTTCTGGGGCTCCATCCGCTGGCTCCTGTCAGCCGGGGTCCTGCTCAGCCCCGCTCAGCTGGCAGACCTTGGTGAGGTCTATTGGGGTGCCTGGACAGACGTGGCTATCCTCCTCTTCATCGAATGGGAGTGACTCCAGGTCATTCTCTTCTATAAGTTTCGTCTCATGGAGATTCAGTCCTGCCTGGAATATCATGCGAGCTGGAGACTTCTGTCTCAGGCTGCTCTCCCAGACGGCATTACCGTGCAGTTGCACCTACCCCAGCCTGCCCCTTGCTCCCATGGCTCATGAAGCCTGGACAGTAGGAAGGAGCAGTTCAACTTGTGGAATGACAAATCCAGAACGAAATATTGCACTCTATGGGCCACGTTAAGATTATTTCAGAGTCCTAGATAGCATTAGTCCCTATAAAAGGCTTCATGAAAAATTCCCCCCGCCTCTAACAAAAATGTTAATTCATCAAAGCAGCTGAAAGGGTAAGGAACCCAGGACTATAACTGAGAGAGAGCTTCCATATTATTTAACTCATAATTGATATAATTCAAAGTAAAATTTCACAGCGCGATCTGTTCTAAGACTAAAAATGTAGGAGGGGAGTCAGAAAAAGGAACAGTGACCAACAGGTTTCAAACTGATGATGTTTTGTGTGTTACATGAATGGCCTCTGCCATTGAATGCCTCCATGCATTATGCTGTGCCCTATCAGTGCGGGAGGACTGCATGAGCTTGGAAAACATGTCATCACGAGTGCGTTTTTTTTGCCTTCTAATCTTCGATAACCTCAGGGATGGAAATGATACGGGAATGTAGAAACATTCTGGGGGACTGCATGGTCACCTGTGCTGCTGAGTGCCGCTGAGTTTGCCACACTGGCCAAACAGGAAATGAAATTCAGAAGTTCCCGGGGCTTTTCCTGTCTACCTGACTAGTGCATCTAAGTTCAAAATGCTGTCCAGAGCGGTCACAATGGAGCACTCTGGGATAGCTCCTGGAGGCCAATACCGTCGAATTGCATCCATACTACCCCAAATTCGACCCGGTGATGTCGATTTCAGTGCTAATCCATTTGTCAGGGAGGAATACAGAAATCGATATTAAGAGCCCTTTAAATCGAAAAAAATGGCTTCGTCGTGTGGACGGGTGCAGGGTTAAATCGATGTAACGCTGCTAAATTCGACCTAAACTCGTAGTGTAGACCAGGGTTTAGATATATGTAACTACCTCTTCTAAGCCCTGTTCTACACTACAAACTTATGTCGGTATAACTATGTTGCTCAGAGGTGTGGAAAATCCACATCCCTGAGCAACACAGTTATATGCACTGAACTCCCAGTGCTATGTTGACAAAACAGCTTCTCCCATCGACATAGCTACTGCCTCTCAGGGAGCTGGAGTACTTATGCTGATGAGAGAAGCTCTCCCATTGGCGTAATTAGCATCTTCACTAGGCACTAAAGAGATGCTGATGCACTGGTACAGTTGAGCTGCTGCAGCACTGTCAGTGTAGACAAGTCCAAGTATCTTGGTTCCTACCATCCAATGCTTATTCCAAAAGACTGGCTCAAAGAGAATAAGAGATGAACATGTCTGTGGCTAGAACACAAGTAGTCATGTTGTCCAACAGCAATGTTCTAAAAGCGCATCTTTGGGGCAGGGAACATGTTTGTACAGTGCCTTGCATAATGGGATGTGCTCTATCCATAAGCTATAGAGTTGTTTAATAGTGTTATTAAATGTAGTTGCTGGGCACATAAACTTGAAAACCCTGCATGTTATAAGAGTGATTCATTCATCCACCAACACTCAACCTACAGCCAGGTCTAATGCTTATTGAACTAAATGGGAGCCTTCAATTCCCTTCTGGCATTCCAAAGACCATACCATCTTACTATCCACACCCCAATACCTTGCTATACTGCACAGTATGAGCCTGATAAGTTCTGGAGACATCCCTCCCCCACCCCCAGGTAAAATATTTATTTGCCATACTCAGTTTCAGCAAGTACCTTGAAACTTATTTTCCTTTGACTCTTAATGAACCCTTTCATCACATTCACCACATCAGTATCTGATATTTTTGGACCATGTACTCTTCGCTTAATTGAAATACCACCACCCTGAACTAGACAACACAGGGTCTAACTTCTCAGCACCTTTCTGTTGCATTGTCTCTTGTAAAAAGAGTTATGAGTATACTGTATGGAATGTCCATTCCAAAATCAAAGCTAAATAAGAATTCTTTAAGTCAGTGAGCATGTTTTAAGGCCATTCCAAATAGTTTGCTTAGTGCAAGCTTTTTTTAAAAAGCTATGCTTGATTTTTCAGCTTTTGTTTCCTCTTTGTTTCCTCGATTTCCCTACATTTCCCATTTGTAAGTGGCAAAAAAAAAAAAAAAAAAAAAAAAAAAGAAGAAGAAGAAGAAGGGGGGATTGGATTCAGATCTAATGATTCTCATTCAAGTGCCCTTAATCATAAGATCACCCTTCCAAGGGTAAGGCTAGAGGGTTGGTCAGAGTCATTAATGGATTTTTTTGTTTTAAACTCCCCCCTTCTTTAGCTTGAGTACACCCAACTGATTGTGTAAGCAGCCAAAGGCTGTTTTGATAGTCCTCAACTTTATGAGTAATAATGTACATTAGCTAGGTGTGGACATGTCTCTTGTAATTTTCTGCTTCTTTACTGTTTATGAAAGAGGTATATAACATTTCTTATGATCTTATTACTGAATTACATTTCACTTTCTATCTAAGAAATGTCCCCAAATATCTTACATTGCACAGTATAAATGCCAACTAAATGCTGGATGAATTATAGTGTTTCTTTTGGTGTCCCTGCAATTACAATACCTATCCTGTCACTATAGTAACTATAGCACAAGTTATTTGCTATGCCTCTTGTGCAAAGATATAAGTTATGAACCCTTTACAAAGGAATGCAGTTAAGTCAGAGAGGAGAAACATCATTAGAGTCCCAGGACTGCATAATAAAGAAAACAAAAACTTATTGTTTACAAGCCTGTATAGTTTGCCTTTCAAAACAGAGTATGTGAATTTTGCTTCTGAATAAAAGAGATGCCATATATAACATTTTTTTCTAGATTAAGAATGTAGGAAATAATGAAAAGCAGAATCTTATTGTGAAGTAGCATATGAACCATATACTCCCCTCATTCCAAGAACGGATCTCTTACTCTAACCTACAACAAAAAAGCCTGGTTTGCAGACCAGTGTCAGGAACAATTTTATTTCACAGCCCAGCATAGAGGTTGTGGATTTAATTGGTGTTTTGTCACAAGATTTACAGAATAGGTGGAATAAACAGTGACTCTGCAAGAGGTTGAATCTAAGAGAGATTCAGGTTTCTGGAGAAGATAGACTTATGACAGTGTTTCTCAAACTGGGGTCACCACTTGTGTAGGGAAAGCCCCTGGTGGGCCGGGCCAATTTGTTTACTTGCCCCGGCCGATCCACACAGTCTACCTGTGGAACTCCTTACCAGAGGATGTTGTGAAGGTCAAGACCATAACTTTGTTAAAAAAATAACTAGATAAATTCATGAGGATAGGTCGATCAATGGCTATTAGGCAGGATGGGCAGGAATGGTGTCCCTAGACTCTGTTTGCCAGAAGCTGGGAATGAGCGACAGGGGATTGATCATTTGATGATTACCTGTTCTGTTCATTCTCTCTGGGGCACCTGGCATTGGCCACTGTAAGAAGACAGTATACTGGACTAGATGGACCTTTGGTATGACCCAGTAGGGCCATTCTTATGTTCTTATGTTCTATATACAGAATAATTTCCTATGCACAACATGTATTGAACATGTCTATATAAAATAATTATAATAAAATATTATGTATATAATTATATTATATTAAAGGGGTATAATTCTATCTCCAGATCTTCCAAACCAAATAGTTTTTAAACTAAAGATATCAGAAACGTCCTCCTCTCAATAACAGATTGTGGGAGCTGTTTCTGAACAAGGTTGCCAATTCTATGCTTTGGATGTTTATACACTTTCACTGTTAGAAACATTGATTCATGCCTCAGAACAAATAAAACTATGTTTTACAGTGCCTACCATCTGGTGGGGCCCAACTTATTGTGCTGTGGGCTTGAAAATAAAGATGCCAAAGTACTAAAGAGTCACATAATTACCTTAGTCGGAAAGTGCATTGTGCACACAAAAGAGCTGCAGGTGCAAGTGCTGAGTGTAACTCACCAATTCTTAAATAAAAAAAAAAATGCGGAGTTGGCAGAGGCTTCATAGCTAAATGAGAAGGGGGGGAGATGGGTCAGGGAAGTAGAAGTCCCCCTCCATTCCCTTTTTGTTCTAAGAGAATGGGGAAATTGTATTTAGGGGAGGTAAAGGGCTACTTTAAACATGGGAGTGAAGCAAAAAATGCCCGTGGTTTCTTAAGCAACTTAATTCAAAGACAGTATAACTTAACAAAACTACCTCAACTTAGACATCTAAGACCTTTTTCTGTTTATAAAAATGTGGGAGGAGTGTATACATTCACTGCCTTTCTTGAAATGTAGTCAATCTTGGGATTATGGGCCAGAATAATGGGCTTGGTTTGGAGGAATGTTGAAGTCAATGGAAGCTGTTGAGTTTCATTGCCACTCAGGATCAAGCCCAGTGAGGCTGCGGTATAGATTCCAGTTATCAAAGATCACCCCCTTGTCCTCTCCTGAATTCTTGGAAATAAATCAATATGCAAAATACCCTAGAAATATCAGGTGCAGAATTTGAGTAACAGGATTCTTTTGATTAAAGCTATAGATCAGTGTTTCTCAAACTGGGGTCACCGCTTGTGTAAGGAAAGCCCCTGGCGGGCCGGGCCAGTTTGTTTACCTGCCCCGTCCTCAGGTCCGGCCGATCGCGGCTCCCACTGGCCACAGTTCGCCGCTGTAGGCCAATGGGGGCGGCCAGTAAGTCCCTTGGCCCATGCCGCTTCCAGCAGCTCCCATTGGCCTGGAGCAGCGAACCGCAGCCAGTGGGAGCTGCGATCGGCTGGACCTATGGACAGGGCAGGTAAACAAACCGGCCTGGCCCGCCAGGGGCTTTCCCTAAACAAGCGGTGACCCCGGTTTGAGAAACACTGATTTATACCTACCCTTTGCTTCCTATCTTTTAACCAGTTACCAATTCATGAGAGCACCTTCCCTCTTATCCTGTTGCAGCTTACTTAGTGTAAAAGCCTTTGGTGAGGGACCTTGTCAAAGGCTTTCTGAAAATCTAAGTACACTATATCCACTGGATCCCCTTGGTCCACATGCTTGTTGATCCCCTCAAAGAATTCTGCTAGATTGGTGAGGCATGATTTCCTCTTACTAAAACCATGTTGACTCTTCCTCAACAAATTATGTTTATATATATGTCTGACAATATTGTTCTTTATTATAGTTTCAACCAGTTTGCCCAGTACTGAAGTCAGGCTTATAGGCCTGTAATTGCCGGGATAACCTTTGGAGCCCTTTTTAAAAATTGACGTCACATTAGCTATCCTCCAGTCATCTGGTACAGAAGCTGATTTAAATGATAGGTTATACACTAGAGTTAGAATAGTTATGTGTTCAATACAATATAATATCTTAAAAATACAGAGATAGTTGCTCTAATGACAGCTTCTCTCTCATTAATATTATTCAACACAGAGAGAAAACAAAGTATCTTGAAGTTTTATTAGAATTAAATTAATTATATTTATATTAATTTATCTCAGATTTGGGAGTTATATTTCATGTGTGACTTTTTCATGTCTGGATTTTAGCTATAACTAAACACTAACATATCTGAAGTTTTCAAAGAGAGTGGGAAGCCACACAGATGTTACATTTTGGTACATGCCATAATATGTTTGTCGAGGGATAACACCAAGTCATCACACATATAGGGAGAAGAAAAATACCTTCCCTGGTTTTTAAATTATGTAACTCTGGAATAAAGGAGTGGCTCCACTGCATGTGGGGAATACACTAGTCATGCCTTTAAAATGGGGTATATGGTTTGAACCACTAATCTCTCCTATAATGGAAGATTGTTTCCCCTCATCCACTTTGTAATATAACTCTTAATCCCCCATGAATCTTAATCAGATTAATATTTGTTAAAAAATGTGCAAAATGAAAAAACAGCATCAGGCCACACCTTGGCTGCACTCAATCTCAAATTTGCATAAACACTTCTAAAGTGGGGGCTGGGGTGGGAGGAGAGCCACATTCAATGACAGGACAATCCTTTGTCCACTATTCAAAGAAATTAAAGATAAAATAGTAAACCTGAAGAACAAAAATCAACTCCCCCTCACCCAAAAATGTCTTTTGCCATTAGAAAAAAGTGAATAAATTAACCTGATGAAATTCTAATTTGTTAACAATGTAAAGAGTGAAACAGTATAATTACAGCTGGAGCCCATAGCTTTGGGATAGCTTTTTCCACCAGAATATTCCTTCATTCTAAGGCATACCAATATATCTCAAATAATGGCATACAAGTTGGTGGATAAGCATTACCAATGTTGACTTGTTTTGCACAAAATTACACACCTGGTTAAAATGAGGTAAGATTATCATACCTATACCTCATTTGCTATATACCCCAGGCTCATTTATTGAGCACTGCCTAACCTGGGAAGTGAAAGAGGAAGGGATCCTTCCAAAATAATAGTAAGTGGTCATACAGCTGAAGGCTAGATCCTCAGCTGGTGTAAATTTGCCTGGCTTCATTAATGCTAGGAAGCTATTTATACAAGCTGAAGTTCTGTCAATAAACTATAACATGTATGCACAAGGAATCAGAAACAAGGTTCCATATGGAACCTTAATGTTGGTATTTAATGTTTTAGTATAGGAGTTCTCAAAATGGGTGTCAGGACCCCTCAGGGGGTTGCGAGCTGTCAGCCTCCACCCCAAACCCCACTTTGCATCCAGCATTTATATTGGTGCTAAATATATGAAAAAGTGGTTTTTTTATTTATAAGGGGGGTCACACTCAGAGGCTTGCTATATGAAAGGGGTCACCAGTACAAATGTTTGAGAACCACTGTTTTAGTACTTCATTTTGCAAACATTTTTTTTTAAATACAGTTTTGCTTTTTTTAAAAGACTGCAAAGTACAGCTTTTATAAACGATAGTGACATAAGCTGTAGAACTATTAACTAGATGACTTATTCACGTTGACTACCTCACCCACACTCCACCTAAAAATCCATCCTAATAAGCTGATTTCTAAAATGCCACATACTGCTCGAAACAATTGTCTTTTTTTTTAAAAAAAAAGGAGTGCCAGGGAAGTTTCCTTCCTTCCACGTAAGTTTACACTGATCTGAGAAGCATAAAGGCCAGTATTTAATTTGGCCACAATCACAGGTTTAAATGTCAGCACTATAGCTAGTAAGATACTGACAAAATAATTTGTGATTATTAGTCCATCGTTTCAATTTGAGATTATTCAAGCACTTTAGTATCTGCGAACTCAATAACTCCAAAAAGAGTCTCTATATATTCATTGAGTAGGTATTAGACTGACACTAAGGACTCAAATGGCCTATTTCAAAACCTGAAAGTCAGATACAGTACATTGCAAATAATCAGTATTATCTTGTGATATTCACTGAATATCTTCAAACATATTCAGACTATATTTACAAACATGACTAGTTTGAGAATATTTTGCAGAGCCAGAAGAGCTAAAAAAAAATTCAGCTAACTTCACTTGTACTGTACTTACAAAAGAGAGATCAAAAAAGTCCTCTTTAAAAAAAGAGAGGGCTCAACCATTCCTAAGTTTTTGTTTGTTAACAATATAGCATATGCATAATGGTATGGTATGGTTTTACCAGCATATTTTAGGTCTGACCTGTTTAACTCATTCATGGCTTCACTATACATAAATAATGGAGCCATTCCAGACACAGCATGATCAAGCCTTTGTACCACATCGGCTGAGCTGTGTTCCATCATCATGAATAGATACTTTGCCCTAGTTATTAAAACTATTTTTGTATGATTATAGCCTATTGTTATAACAAGATCTCCTCCAACCCCCTCCCTCCCATTCTCTCATGTGTGTGCCCACACACATCCCTGTCACGGAGCAAATGTGCCCTGTCCCTTCTTGGGACAGGGCAGGGTGGAGTAATTACTTCCTTGCAGTCGCATCTTTATGATCACCCCTTGTGTTGGGGCAGAGCTGCCTAGTGATAAAAATCAGTTTAGCTACTCTCTCTCTCTCTCTCAGGGTTGTGTGGCCTGATGGCTAGAATTAGGGTAATGGCCTCTTCCCACAGTGGCCTGGGTTAGTATGGCTCCCCAGTTCAGCCGGGGTGTATTGCCTTGTGGTCAGAGTCAATATGACTGCCTGGCTCAGCAAGGTGGTATGGCCTAGTGGCAAGAGTCTGTAGGGCTGCCCTCTATCTCAGGGCTGTGTAGCCCAATGGCCATAGTCAGTCTAATGGCCCACTCCTGTGGGGCTGCTTTGCCTAGCAGCCAGAGTCAGTATAACTTCCTGATTCAGGAGGACTGTGTTGCCTAGTGGCCAGAGTCGCTAGGGCCACCCTCTATCAGGGCTGTGTGGCCTGGTGGCCAGAATCAGTATAACTGCCCCTTTTCATAGAGCTGTGTGGCCTACTGGCCTATCAGGAGAGTGGGCAGGGGTGGGTGGTGGTCGGGTAGGGGGACCCGGGCCCTTCCTGGTCCACTGGCTTTCAGCTCAGGGCCCCTTCAGTGGCACGTGGGGAATCTGCCTGAAACACGTTGACTCCACTCGGCACAATAACTAGTCCCGCTGAGCTACTTCCTACTCTGTTTCTGATGCAGCAGTCCCAGAGTCTCCGGGGTCTCTGGGCTCCTCGGTCAATGTGGCTCCCAACAGCTCCATCACTCCTTGGGCGTCCCCTGGCTTCCGCCGTATGGGGCTTGCACGGTTCCCAGGCTGGAGCTTGCAGTGTGTGTCCTCCGTCTTTGGCCGTCAGCCCTGAATGAGCCGAGCTGCTCCCTTTTATACCTAGTCTCCAGCCAAAACATGCCCAGCAGGGCCGTAGGGGCATGGCCTCCTTGGTACAGAGAGTAGAGTCAACCCTCACAGTACCAGTGTGGGGCAAGTACTCCACGTCACACCCCCATACAATTTTTTTCTATTTTATTTACAAATTGCATACACAGTGACATTGTTAAAGAATCCTGCCTTATAAGCCAACTTCCTGGAGTCTTAAGGGGCTGTCCCAGAGTAAATTCAATTACCAAATACAGTTCCGCTCCATCTATTAGATGATTATATCCATTAAGCAATGTATTCTTATCAATTCCGTGGCCACACAAGGAGACAGTTATGCATTTGTTCTCTATTAATACTTTGACCGAAATTGGACAAACCAGCAGGAAAAGCAGAAGACTGCATGCAGCTGAAATTTAGGGCTTGCTCCAACAAAAGGCAAGAGGTGAACTCCTGCCTTCACTGAAGGCAAGACTCATTGAATTAAGTGGGACCAGGATTTCACTCTAATTACTGCTGCTACCACAGAGCCTGCTCTGAACTCTCCCCTCCCCCCCCATCTGATTTGTAACATTGGAAGTCACCAGCTTGTGCTATTACTGGTAATGCTAAGTTGTTTTAAATGGACACAGGTTGGATCCTGGAGAAGTGCCAAATTTTGGCTGTGATGCAGTTTTTCTATGCTAAGAATATCACCAGTAATATCACTAGGAGACTCTCTCTGAGTAAATCCAGGTGTCAATCAGAAGCACACTTACTGAACTTCAGGACCAAAGCTCTGAGGATGGCTCAAGTGTGCTGACCTCTCATGACCTCTTCTGTTGAAACACAAGATAATATCCACTTGTTTAAGAAGAAGGATCACTAATTCAAGACATTCAGAGTGAAATCCTGGCCCCTTTAATTCAAAGGCAAAATACCCGTTGATATCAACAAGGTCAGGATTTTACCCCAGAACTTCACCTTCTGCTGTTAAGGCCTATGAACTAAAAGGGCATCTGTTATCCTCACCAATAATTAGCTCTTCCTGTGAAACTCACTTTTGAGCTGAGATTCCAATAAAGGTATTCATTTCAATTGTAATGAGTGACAGGAGAAGGAAACTGCAAACTTAGACTAATCCAGTGCATTTATTCCTAAAGACAAAGCTAACCTAAGAATCAAAAAACTTATCTTTATTCATCTTTAATTTTCTGTGCTTTATTCTTTTTCCTGCCTCCCACATTTCTAAAATCAACTTTTTCTGCAAATAATAAGGTTCTTATAATTACATCAAACACAGTAAATATGAGATTTCTAATTTCCCCAACATGTGGACTTACAAGGAAGCCCTGTAAATACCAAAGGTAGAATTAAAACTCAGTAATAAAGTAAGATTTGGATTTTTTTCCATCTTTGTCATACTTCCACTGAAATGTCTTAGATGTACTTGCCTGCAGCACTTGAAATTACATGTAATAATATGGAAAGAAAACAACAAAATATTCAGAGGAGGTTTGGAGGCTCTATAGATTACACACAGGTAGTGTACACATTTATAAGAACATTTTGAAGACATGATTAAACAAGACTTAGTCTCTTTCAACTCAATAGAAGCTTTATCAGAAGCTCTCATATTGTGTTTTATAATCTTCTACTGGCACTGATTGGCGTTTTGCTGACTTAAATAATGTGCTCATTTTTTAAAAAAAATACACAAGTCACTTTGTATGGTTCAGAAATAGCACAAAAGTTTGTCATGTCTTCAAGTCATTTCCCCCTCAACTTGTGAAGCTGAATAAGAAAGCCTAATGACTGTGTGAAAGAATAAACAGATATGCTAGATAATTCAACTAGTTAGCATCTAGTTAATATTGGTTTAGGTTAGGTAGTATTTTTATAGTGACAGTTTTTCCTAGTTATTTTACTTCTGATTAAGAAAACAAAGTTTTTGAAGGAGCCTAAGAGAGTTAGACACTCATTTTCATTAAAATACAATAAAATCTGATTAATTCCCTTAGGCTCCTTTAAGAAATAAATCCTGATTACATCAGAATTCAGGTATGTATACACATGAATGATTTTATTATTTGAAGTTTGTGGATGGAAGAAAGACAATGACACTGGCTATCCAATTATATTGTTTATTTCAAGGAAAGCTGAAAAATATTTGTAAGATTAATAAACTTGTTGTCAAGCTACTCGGACTCAATCCACCATTTCCCTATTTGTCTTAAAATGGTTTTGTCTCATTTTTTTTCCACAAAAATCCAGGTTGTCAGGTTTTATGATGGGCTCTGAGACAGAATAAAGGGAAGATGTTTGGACTAGTGTATATGGTTGTTAGAATAACAGGAGTACTTGTGGCACCTTAGAGACTAACAAATTTATTTCAGCATAAGCTTTCGTGGGCTACAGTTCACTTCTTCAGATGCATAGAGTGAAACACACAGACAGAAGATATTTATACATACAGAGAACATGAAAAGGTGGAAGTACGCATACCAATTGTAAGAGGCCAATCAATTGAGATGAGCTATCAGTAGCAGCAGAAGAAAAAACTTTGAAGTGATAATCGAGATGACTCATAGAAGGTGTGAGGAGAACTTGACATGGGGGGAAAAAACTTCAATTAGTGTAATGACCCAACCATTCCCAGTCTCTGTTTAGACCTAAGTTAATTGTGTCTAATTTGCATATTAATTCGAGTTCAGCAGTCTCTCTTTGGAGTCTGTTTTTGAAGTTCTTTTGTTGAAAAACTGACACCTTCAAGTCTGTCACTGAGTGATTAGAGAGGTTCAAGTGTTCTCCCACTGGTTTTTGAGTATTTTGATTCCTGATGTCAGATTTGTGTCCATTTATTCTTTTGCGTAGAGACTGCCCAGTTTGGCCAATGCACATGGCAGAGGGGCATTGCTGGCACATGATGGCATATATCACATTGGTATATGTGCAGGTGAATGAGCCCCTGATGGTGTGGCTGATGTGGTTAGGTCCTATGATGGTGTCACTTGAATAGATATGTGGACAGAGCTGGCATCAGACTTTGTTGCAAGGATAGGTTCCTGGGTTAGTGTTTTTGTTGTATGGTGTGCGGTTGCTGGTGAGTATTTGCTTAAAGTTGGGAGGCTGTCTGTAAGCGAGGACTGGTCTGTCTCCCAAGATCTGTGAGAGTGAGGGATCATCTTTCAGGATAGGTTGTAGATCTTTGATGATGCGCTGGAGAGGTTTCAGTTGGGGGCTGAAGGTGACGGCTAGTGGCATTCTGTTATTTTCTTTATTGGGCCTGTCCTGTAGTAGGTGGTTTCTGGGTACTCTTCTGGCTCTGTCAATCTGTTTTTTCACTTCAGCAGGTGGGTATTGTAGTTTTAAGAATGCTTGATAGAAACCTTGTAGGTGTTTATCTCTGTCTGAGGGATTGGAGCAAATGCGGTTGTATCTTAGAGCTTGGCTGTAGACAATGGATCGTGTGGTGTGCCCTGGAAGGAAGCTGGAGGCATGTAGGTAAGTATAGCAGTCAGTGGGTTTCCGGTATAGGGTGGTGTTTATGTGACCATCGTTTATTAGCACAGTAGTGTCTAGGAAATGGACCGCTTGTGTGGATTGGTCTAGGCTGAGGTTGATGGTGGGATGGAAATTGTTAAAATCATGGTGGAATTCATCGAGGGCTTCTTTTCCATGGTTCCAGATGATGAAGATATCATCAATGTAGCACAAGTAGAGTAGGGGCGTTAGGGGACGAGAGCTAAGGAAGCATTGTTCTAAGTCAGCCATAAAGATGTTGACATACTGTGGGGCCATGCGGGTTCCCCGTAGCAGTGCGGCTGACTTGAAGGTATATATTGTCCCCACATGTGAAATAGTTGTGTGTAAGGACAAAGTCACAAAGTTCAGTCACCAGGTTTGCTGTGATGGTATCGGGGATGCTATTCCTGATGGCTTGTAGTCCATCTTTGTGTGGAATGTTGGCGTAGAGGGATTCTACATCCATAGTGGCCAGGATGGTGTTTTCTGGAAGATCACTGATGGATTGTAGTTTCCTCAGGAAGTCAGTGGTGTCTCAAAGATAGCTGGGAGTGCTGGTAGTGTAGGGCCTGAGGAGAGAGTCAACATAGCCAGACAATCCTGCTGTTAAGGTGCCAATGCTTGAGATGATGGGGTGTCCAGGATTTCCAGGTTTATGGAAAGCAGCATCACTTGCCCCATAACCTAAGCCATGCTGAACACAACGCCATCAACAGCCTCAGGAACAACTCTGACATCATAATCAAAAAGGCTGACAAAGGAGGTGCTGTCGTCATCATGAATAAGTTGGAATATGAACAAGAGGCAGCTACACATTCTACAAGCCATTATCCTCTGATCCCACTGATGATTACCAAAAGAAATGACACCATCTGCTCAAGAAACTCCCAGAGAAAGCACAGGAACAGATCTGCACAGACACATACCTAGAACCCCGACCAGGTTTATTCTATTTGCTATCCAAGATCCATAAACCTGGAAATTCCTGAGGAAACTACAAGAGAGACTGATGAACTCGAATTAATATGCAAATTAGACACAATTAACTTAGGTCTAAACAGAGACTGGGAATGGTTGGGTCATTACACTAATTGAAGTTTTTTTCCCCCCATGTCAAGTTCTCCTCACACCTTCTATGAGTCATCTCGATTATCACTTCAAAGTTTTTTCTTCTGCTGCTACTGATAGCTCATCTCAATTGATTGGCCTCTTACAATTGGTATGCGTACTTCCACCTTTTCATGTTCTCTGTATGTATAAATATCTTCTGTCTGTGTGTTTCACTCTATGCATCTGAAGAAGTGAACTGTAGCCCACGAAAGCTTATGCTGAAATAAATTTGTTAGTCTCTAAGGTGCCAGAAGTACTCCTGTTCTTTTTGCGGATACAGACTAACACGGCTGTTACTTTGAAACCGATGGTTGTTAGAGAGTCTCAAGTGTAGGACCACTGGAGAACATTGAAGTTGTGAGAGAGATGCCACTGAATTGGAGGAGTAGGGGAGAAATGAAGGGAATAATGGAAACAAGTTTGGCCCTATTTAGGTCCGCTACAAACCTAGGTATTGTAAAGTGTGCTGACCAATAATGCTGTTCTTCATTCTCTTCATTCCTTGGCAGTATGATTTATTTTTACCAGCGAATAAAGAGGAAGCCCACAGCTGATACTCTCTACCTTTCTTTGAGAGTGGAGAGAAGCTCAGTAGTTTAACACCCATTTCTGTTTTTTAATATATAAGGTAAGAACATTAATAACTTTAGTAAAAAAAAAAAGTTTCCCTTCTCCCCTGTCCCCCAAACGAAGAGTATTACACAGTATTAGGAAGAAACAAACAAAGGTTCTAGTTTAATATTTTAAAGAGTAAAGAAGTTCACACAAAAACATAGATTTGTTAGTCTTTGTTAAAAGTTACAGTGGACTAGAATGATATGTTGCCTTCTCCCATCTCAAAGTGAACTCATATTAATAAAGTGTCTTGGTTGGTTGATAGAGAGTAGTGTTTGCACTATTTTCATTAAGTGAAATGAGCCCCCACACTGAAGTGATCCCCAAGAGCTTGTCTACACTAAAAAGCAGTATCACTTTAACTATACCAGAAAAATAAATGGTACCCCACCTCCCACCCCACATCTGATTGTAGACTTGTATCATGGTGATGATAGTGGCTTCAGAATTTCAACAGATGAGAATACACACAGATATAGATGTTTTCATTAAAACCACCAATTCCAACTGGATTTTACATACTTAGGGTCTAAGAAAAAAAAACAAAAGTTATCGGCAAAAGCTTATGAGTTCAGTAGGCACATAATGCCATGGGAAAAGCAAAGTTAAATGAACATTTTATATGAGGGCTACTAAGATGACACAAAATATGTTTGGTTATTCATTCAAAGCTCTACTGATATTCAAGATGCTTGACAATCAGACTTAATTTACTGTACTTGTCTATTTTGCTTAGACAAAACCCACAGGTAAAAGAAAAAAGATGATTTGCATGTTTTGCCATTAACTGGAAGGCCTACTGGTTTATTTATTTATTTATTTTTAAGCCTTTGGGATGGATACATTTTTAGAAAGAAAAAAAATGGAGTTTCAGTTTTGGGAGTTGTTCTGGCATAGAGGACTCACCCTTGGTGCATCATGGCTGGGCATGGCATAGCAGGAGCTCTTCCTCTAGCTGCTTTTGATAACATTCCCCTCTTGTTATTCATCCCTCCAGCCAGGTCACTTATAGTTCCCCTCCCCCTCTTCTGGGGTAACCAGAATTCCAATAAACAATAGGCTCATGGCCTCAATCTAAATCTTTGGCCCAAGTTCCAATTCATTAGTCCTGCCATTCCTGGTCTCTAGAGTATTCATATCCCCTTTTTATGTGGTTAATGGGGAAACCCAGGCCCTCCCTGTTCTCTTAGCTCCATTCCAGGGGCCCTGTAATAAGCAGGCAAGGTCTCTCAGGCTCCCTGCTTCCTCCCTGAGCTTCTTTCTACATCAGCTCATCGACAGGACTTTCCTCCCAGCCCCTTCCCAGGTTTACTCAGTACCTGCCTTCCTCATGTTCCCCAACATCTCACTCTCACCTATCCTATAGGGCCATGCCTTACAGAATTCCCCTGGAGTTCTCCAACAAATCTCAAGCCCAAAAGTACAAATTTAAGTCACGTTCACCCCTCCCAGGCTTAACTTTAGTCCTTCACCAGTCTTCCACAACACTCTGCTCCTCAGCTGAGCACCAACATCCCATTACTGCCTCCCTGGAAGGTTGCCTCTAGTTAGAGAGCATCCCCTGGAACTTTCTCCTCTCTCCTAACTTCTATCAGGCCATTTTCAGAGAACTCACAGCTGCCTACCTGCAGGTTCTCTCTCTAGCTCACCTTTGTCAGTCCTTTTAAAGAAATCTGACTCCTTCCAGGTGAATCTGTTAATTGACCTACTTAACACTTCTCCAGATCCCTGTGGATGAATTCACCTCTCAAGCTCCTGTTAACCCTCCTCTCTAAGGCTACACTACAGCTTACAGTGTAGTTACAGCAGATACTCTAAGCTAAGAGGAGAGCTCGCCCATCAATTTAATTACTTCAGCCTCTGCAAGCAATGATAGCTATGTGGCTGAGAGAAGCTCTCCTGTTGAAATAGCGCTATCTACACTGGTGCTTAGGTCGGTATAACTTATGTCGCTCAGGGGGGATGGCTTATTCACATCCTGAGAGACATAAGTTATACCAACATAAGCTTACTGTGGACATATGATCCTGCATTGATTATAAATACTCAGTTTATTGCCTGGTTGGGTATTAATCTGATTTCTAATAAAGTACAGTACATGTCTGTACTCTGTTGTATTTCCTCTACTAAAGAAAATCACTAGTGTTTGCACACTGTCCGATTATGTCAAAAGTAATTGCTGAGAAAGTGTCATATGGGGTGTTGTAAGTAGCCCATAACATGAGATAGAAATGGCAATGAGATGCTCTGTGTTTCAATTGACATAGAGGAAAATACTGTAAGCGTGATCTACTTTGTTTGTCATTTATCACGTGGAAGAGGAAGTAAAACATATATTAACATATTTCATAGCTGATTCTCAACTAGGAAAGTTCTGAACACCTAGAAATACAAAGAACGTAAGATTGGAAATACAAGCCAAATATAACACATTTAGATTAAATTTGGAAAAACATAATCTAATTGAATAACACAGTCAATAGGATTTAGAATGCTAAGAAGTGGTGATATAGAAAAAGACAGCAAATTAAACAACTTTGCAATGAGATACGAATGCAAAGAGGCCCTGTCACTTTTAGGCTGCATATAAGAGTGATATTGGCATGCAGTAGAGAAGCAAGTGTCCATCTCTAAAGGGCTCTGGTGTGACTGTTCTGTGATGTTGCATTTCATTCTGGACAGCAGTTTCCAGAACATGTTGAATGGGCAGTTCAGTATTTGGGAAGAAGCTGCCTCTGCTAAATAATGTTAGTGTTTAAATTATTTAAATTATGTTTTGACATTTACACCTTACCCCTATGGATTACAGCCGTGGAGAGATGGTCAAACTTTTTTATGAGATTTTTCATCAAAATTTGATTTTTTATTATAACTCCCTCAAAGTTCATGCTGACTTTACTTCATTTTTAAATTAGCTTTTGAGCTGATTGAAACTTTTCAAAAAGTGAAATTTCAAAAAAGCAGAAAAACATTATTTAACAAAAAAAAGTTTTTCATGAGTTACACTGCTGTGTGCTCCTGAGCACAGCTTTCTACTAGTTTAAATTGCAATGTCTGAATCTTTTCAATGGAAGAAGGTACATATTGGGGGAGCAGGGAGGTGCCAGCACAAGTGAAATCCTCACAGCATGGCATCTATGATTCTTCCCCTCATGCCTATGATTTTCTCCTGATATTAAAAGTGATTTTATGTATTTATTTTATGTAGAAATATACTTTTTGTGTTCTCTGAATCACTCAATTCCTATCCCATACAAATTATAGGCAGCAACTCCTGTCCCTATCACACATTTTGTTAAGCCAAGGCACTATGGGCTGATTTAGGCACTAAACCCCACTCTGGATTCTCAGCTGTGAACCCTCTCCTGGAGTTAGATGTCAGTTCTTTCTACTGAAAAAATCAGAGAGTGAAAGACATCCCTCTGCCCAATCTCATTATAATCATCACCCAGGTGGATACAACAGTCTCCTGAACTGTGGAAGACCTGTTTTCAAATCCCATCTCTGTCTGATTTGAAGCAGGGATTTGAACCCAAGTGTCTTACCCCCCAAATGAGTTCACTAACCACTGGGCTATTAAATATTCAGGGGAGCAGGGGATCCACATAAACCAGACAACCTGAAAAAATCCTGACCTGCTCACTGGTCTATGCAGATGTCTTGTGTCAGTCAGGCAAGCTCTGTGCATGCCTATCAGATCTGACCCTGAAGACTAGATTGGCAGTGAATGTCTAGTTTGAGTATCCCTCCAATGTTTAGGCACAAGTTAAGCACTGAGCAGCCTGGAGGTGTCAGGACTTTGTGTATGACCACCGTTGGAAACTTAGCCGCCTATGGGAATTTAGGTGCTTACAGGGTTAGGCGAGAGGTGGTTTGAGATTGTCAATAACATCTAAATGTTGGACTTAGGTGCTTAAATCCCTTTGTGAATCTAGTGCCATGTTACTCCTTCCCTCTCCCCAAAGGAACATTTATTTCTGTCCTGTCACCATTTTATAACCAGCCGAGGGAATTTTACTCAAACTCCAAAACATTTTTTAAAATGATAGCCTTCAAGCAGAGACCAAACATGCAAAGTATTATTTAAAAATATACATTCACAAAATTATGATCAAATGAGAAGGGTCAGATTACAATTCAAACAGTTTGGTAGCTAGCAATAGTGAGTGCAACCAGGTTCCCACTATAATAAGTACACCTTTAACACATATTTGATATAAATTGGTCTGTTTAATATGTTATTTTCCATTTCTCATTTCTATCAGGCATATAATCTAAAGATGCATGTATGTGTATATGCTATAATCTGTGCTAGTCATGGTGTATGCTCCAAACCTACACTTTTTAGTTTCCTCCAACAAGCAATGACTGCCTAGGTTAAGTATACCTATGTCAACCAATGACAGACACAACACTTTTTTCCAAGTATAATCTGAAAGGTGGTAGAGTGTGTGGCCTGGATATTTTTTGGATTAACAGATGTAGTTCTTTTATGAATGACATCATATTCTCTAATAAAAACTTAGTTTTGCTGAGGACTGAGGATATATTATCCAGGCCTCAAGGTCTCTATTAAAGAAAACTATATCATTTATAATATTTTGGCATGATCAAACATTATTAAAACTTTTTAAAAGTGAAATATAACAGAATTAAATTATCCTTAAATTAAAAGGCTGTAATATTGTGTGCTCACATCTTTTATTCTTCTCTGGCTCTGACAGAGTAATCTCCTGATAATATTTTAATAGATAGATTTCCAAGCCAGTTCTTAGCAGAAAGTCAAAATCTACATTGTAATTTAGATACATTATAGTTTAACCCCCTGGAGGCTTTAATTATCAATTTCTTTTTTACTGGATATCTATGTTCTACTTTGGTTCACATTTCCATTATGTTAATGAATGGGTGACTAGATGCAGGGTATCAATTTGCTATATAAGAACTATACTTGAGAGCCTTTTCAAGTTCACATAAAGCACATTAGGGAATCTTGAGGCAGCAGTAAAAACAGCACAAGTACAAAAGTGCAGTTTCGGAGGTTTCCCATGTTTCCTGCACTCATTTTCTCTACATTTTAGCTGCAGTGTTTAGCAAAGTCTTAATTTGCAAAACTGAAGGCCAGATAGTGCCCTTTTAACTCACACAGGGAGAGTACATTGCCTGCAGAAATCCTCCTCCCCGGGCACAAGGGGGTGAGCCTAATCATGCTCTGCCCTATTTCCAAACCTCAAATAAGACTCTCTGTGGATCCATGCGTGGGGAGGAGTGACAAGCTTAGAAGATAGACATAGAGCCTCTTAATTTCTCCCAGCATTCATTGCAAATACAAGAGAAAAGTCAACACAACCTCTAACTGCACTTCCTCAGGACCCTCTCTCACAGATCTGATGGACACTTTCCAGACTGCAGTGAGGGAATCCAAATATTAAATCCTATATGCCCTTAGCTTGGCATTGGGTACAGTTTAGGCAGTGTGCCTGGTTTTGGACCTCCTGGCAGGCACTCCAGGTACAGACCTCATGTCTGATATCCCTCTTAGCAGTTTGGACCTCATGGCCTCTATTGCCTAGGCCCTGAAACTAGTGCCCTCTCTGCCAAGGTTCCTGAGTAGCTCTTTCATGTTTCCGAGAATTCCACCAAAAGTGTGAGTCTACTGGCTTACAGTGTACTTCCTCAGGTGTACGTGAGAATGAAAGCAAACAAACAGATGTGCACAGGATTCTAAACACCATTACTCTTTACTTAGCATGATAAAAACTTCATTTTTTACGCATCTGAAACTATTTGGCCTGACTTAGTGAATAATTTTAGTTCCCCACTGTCACATTCTTCATCAAATAAAAAGTATTTGACTGGAAATTTGCACCTAGTAATAAATAGGAGTATTCTTATGAGTATCAGTTACAGCAGGGGTCAGCAACGTTTGGCATGCGGCTCACCAGGGTAAGCACCCTGGTGGGTGGGGCCAGTTTATTTACCTGCTGACATGGCAGGTTCGCCCGATCGCGGCCAATGGGGGCGGCGGGAAGCTGCGGCCAGCACATCCCTCGCCCGCACCACTTCTTGCCGCCCCCATTGGCCCGGGACGGCGAACTGCGGCCAGTGGGGGCCGCGATCAGCCCAACCTGCTGCGTCAGCAGGTAAATAAACTGGCCCGGCCCACCAGGGTGCTTACCCTGGCGAGCTGCATGCCAAACGTTGCCGACCCCTGGGTTACAGGATAAGGACCTCAGTCTTACTTTATGAATAATCATAATCCCTAGTTGCTCACTCAGCTGGGACAAGAAATAATTCTGATCAACACCATCATCAACCATCTAGTTTCCATTTTTGAAAAAAATTTAAATTTCTAGTTTTATGTTTATGAAGAAAAACTTAAAGTCAATGTAACAGATAATGCAGATGCTGGACCATGTGAGAGCAGCTGTTGTTCTTACAGTCTCAAGCTTGAAAGTTCTACTCACTCTGTATCATTTCAAGGAAATGGAAAAGGTAAAAACAAAACAAGGAAAGGAACAGCTGCATACAACAGCACCTGCTGAATACCATGGGCATCTGGCTCTCCCTTCGCTGGGGCATTTGGGAGTGCAAGTGAAGATCAGCAGCTCCTCCCCACTTCCACAGCTGACCCTCTTCCCTTCCTTACCCCTTGGTCAGCTGAGGCCTGGTCCAAAAAAAAAAGTGCTCTGCTCCCCTGCAGACTACCCCTGATGCAAGTCCAAGCCTCATTATTGTGCCCAGCTCTGCTGGTCACTTCCCCATTCATAGAGAAGAAAACAGGAGGTATCCAGCTCCTTATCTTCCTTCAGTAAGGTGACAGAGCTCAGCAGCTGGGATGGCCTCTTTACCTATCCAGCTGAGCATGCTTAGTCAATCCTTTGGTCTCTACACAAGAACTGGTCCTGCAAATGGAGTATCCAGTGAACAAGTGGGGCACCTGACGTCAGGGGATGTCTTGAAATCTGACTGGGAGACAAGGGCTGAGACAGCTGCTACAACTTGGAAAATATGATGCAGAAACAGTAGATTTGGTGTGGCAGGGGAAGTGGAATCAATTAACTGTGTGTGGAGGAGAAAAGAACTGATTAATTTGGTGTGTGAGAGAGAATCAATGAATCAGAGGATGATGAGTGCAGTCAACATGTGGAAATCCTTGCCAGAGGATGTTGTGAAGGCCCAGACACTAACAGGGTTCAAAAAAGAAATAGATAAGTTCATGGAGGATAGGTCCATCAGTGGCTATTAGCCTGGATAGGCAGGAATGGTGTCCTTGGCCTCTGTTTGCCAGATGCTGGGAATGGGTGACAGGGGATGTATCAGTTGATGATTACCTGTTCTGTTCATTTCCTCTGGGGCACCTGGTATTACCCAACCTCAGAAGAGAGGATACTAGGCTAGATGGACTATGGGTCTGACCCACTATGGCTGTTCTTATGTAAACTTATAAGTAAATAGAGTGGTGACTAAGTGGGTAGGATATGATGGAGTGTGGGATGTGAACAGTGAGAGGTGTGGCTGTGAGTTTCAGACAGAGTTGTATGTCAGTGCGGAAGGTTGTGAGAGGGAGTGATCAGCGTAATGTGTTCATATTTGAGTAAGGGGGAAAAGTGGTTTACTCCTCCAGCTGCCACTTATAAACACATTACATCCATGTGAATCATCAAAATGAGACTACTCACAGTAAATTGTGTGTAAATGCAAAATATGATTGCATGCTCTCCGCTCCACTGGGCTACTTGAGCTTGTCTCCCTCTTTGTGGGGCTCACTCTGCTAGGTTTCTTGGCCTTGACTCCTTCTTGACTGGGAAAAAAGTGTGGTATTTCCCAAATACCATCCACTTGTGGCACCAAAATGAGACATCAGGTACAGTAAATTGTATCTGAGATCCCCCTTCACCTTTCTTACAGAAAGAATTCAATTGCTAACTCAGATAGCCAGTGATAATAATTTAGGTGTCAATACCTTACTGAAATAAATGGGGCAGTTCACACTTGGCAGAGAGCCTGGAACAATAATTCTGAGGACTCACACAGACATCTTCCGCATCAGTTACAGTGTGTCAAATATTTGAGTTTTGTTCCACAACCATAACAGCTAATGGCTTTCAATTTTCATTAATATTATTCTGGAGAAGAAAGTAGCTTCAGAGAGGTACAGTGCATGGTACAGTGCATAGATATGTGCCATCTGTTTTCTAGTCTACTGTGTAAAAGTCCAGAGGTGTATATGCATTCACATATCAGTTTATGTGTCCATATCTGTGTGAAAACAAGTGGAGGGAGGGATAGCTCAGTGGTTTGAGCTTTGGGCCGCTAAACCCAGGGTTGTGAGTTGACTACTTGAGGGGGCCTGTCATAACTATAAAGGGAAGGGTAACAGCTATCCTGTGTACAGTACTATAAAATCCCTCCTGGCCAGAGACTCCAAAATCCTTTTCCCTGTAAAGGGTTAAGAAGCTCAGGTAACTTGGCTGGCATCTGACCTAAAGGACCAATAAGGGGACAAGATACTTTCAAATCTTGGGGGGGGGGAAGGCTTTTGTTTGTGTTCTTTGTTTGGGAGTGTGTTCGTTCTCGGGACTGAGAGGGACCAGACATCAATCCAGGTTCTCCACATCTTTCTAAACAAGTCTCTCCTATTTCAAACTTGTAAGTAAATAGCCAGGCAAGGCATGTTAGTTTTCCTTTGTTTTTCTCAACTTGTAAATGTACCTTTTACTAGAGTGTTTATCTTTGTTTGCTGTTCTTTGAACCTGAGACTAGAGGGGAGTCCTCTGAGCTCTTTAAGTTTGATTTCCCTGTAAGGTTAATTTCCATACTGATTTTACAGAGATGATTTTTACTTTTTTTTCTTTAATTAAAAGCCTTCTTTTTAAGAACCTGATTGATTTTTCCTTGTTTTTAAGATCCAAGGGGTTTGGATCTTGATTCACCAGGAGTTGGTGGGAGGAAGGAGGGGGGATGGTTAATTTCTCCTTGTTTTAGATCCCAAGGGGATTAGATCTGTGTTCACCAGGAGTTGGTGGGAGGAAGGAGGGGGGATGGTTAATTTCTCCTTGTTTTAAGATCCAAGGGGTTTGGATCTGTACTCACCAGGGAATTGGTGAAAGGTTTCTCAGGGCTTCCCAGGGAGGGAAAAATTGGGAAATGGTGGCAGCGGAACCAGAGCTAAGCTGGTAGTTAAGCTTAGAAGTTTTCATGCAGGCCCCTACATTTGTACCCTAAAGTTCAAAGTGGGGATCCAGCCTTGACAGGGCCACTTAGGGATCTGGGGCAAAATCAGTACTTGGTCCTGCTAGTGAAGGCAGGGGGCTGGACTTGATGTCCTTTTGGGGTCCCTTCCAGCTCTATGAGATAAGTATATCTCCACTAAATGTGCAGCAGTTGGACATATTGGTGTTTGTAACTTCTTGAACTTGTTAGGGAATTTTTGCCTGAGCTGGTGATTTTTACAAATGTTATGCACCTATAAGACCTGATCTCAGAGGTGATCAGTGGGGTTACATAGAAGTAAAACTTCTATATAAAAGAGCATGCCTATTATGCATTGCCCCCCGGTGGTCTAACATAGCTCTGTGGTGCCTTTCCTTGATTTCTCCTTCACAGGGTCCCTGGAATAATACATTGGCTTATGTTCAATCACAAACCTCCATCTTCGGGAATGGTTTATCAACATAAAAATAAACCCAAAATAAAATCAAACCCACAATAAAGTATTTGGCCCCTTGTCTCCCATTCATCACAGTCTCTTCCCCTGGAGGTCTGTCTGGCTCCAAGCATCTTTGTTATGCACAGTTTTCAGCCCTCTTTCTAGGTCAGGGGTCGGCAACGTTTCGCACACGGCTCGCCAGGGTAAGCACCCTGGCGGGCCGGACCAGTTTATTTACCTGCTGACGTGGCAGGTTCGGCTGATCGCGGCCCCTACTGGCTGCAATTCGCCATCCTGGGCCAATGGGGGTGGCGGGAAGCCGCGGCCAGCACATCCCTCGCCCACGCCGCTTCTCGCCGCCCCCATTGGCCCGGGACGGCGAACCGCGGCGAGTGGGGGCCGCGATCAGCCGAACCTGCTGCGTCAGCAGGTAAATAAACTGGTTCGGCTCGCCAGGGTAAGCCAAACGTTGCCAACCCCTGTTCTAGGTCCTGCTCAGTCTCTCCCCTTGAGGTTGCACAGGCCTCCCTCTTGAACCTGTGATTTCTGGACTCTCAGGCTGGTCCTCCAGCAGCTTCCCCAGCTGCTTCCTTCCCAAGCATTTTCAGCAGCTTAACAACTGCTCTTCTGTGTCTTTCCTAGTTCTTCATCCACTCTAAAAAGGACCACAATTTTAAGGAGGACACAATAGAACAGGTGTTGACTGACCACAAGTCCTTGCTCCCTTAAAGGAACAGTCACTGCTACATGCAATGGTGAATCAGGCCTGCAGCATTTTTCTTCCAAAACCAAGATTTTAAGAAATCAGTGCTTAACATTAAATGTGAATTTGAATATAATTCTAGGAAGCCATTATTCAATCTTGGCCAGTAGCCTATGCACTTATGATGCTGCAAATAAAGGAATGGCAATGCTATAACAGAAAATCTCTGGATGTAGCTACATGTTTGAAAGAAAATCCAAGATAGTCTTGTGAATCATCAGTAAGGTTTATACTTCTTAGCCTGGCATTATTTCTTTATAAAGTGTGGCTTTATAAAGAAGAAAATAAGATTCTAACATACTTATTGAACATTGAGTAGTTACAGAATAGAAAGTAACATTAAACTCAACTGGACTACTCACATAAGACAAGTCACTTATATGTTAAGTGTGTACAATGTTTGATTCAAAGTAGAGTCCTAATACTGAAAGCACTACTAATGTGAGCCATCCTGTTGACTCATGAATTAGGGTCAAAGTCCTTCAATCTTATCTTTCTCCCTCACACACACTTTGGTCCAATCCTGATCCAAATTAAATCAAAGAGGAATTTTATCATTAACTTAAATGGACACAGAAATGGATGCTTAGCCTGTAAGCACAGAATGATGGAATAGGAGAAATGAAAACAATATTGTGGTGCATCAGGAAGAACATCTTAAATAATATAATTTTCCTCAGGGGTAGTTACGAAGTACTGTAGTCATACACATTTGGAATGCTGAAGGCCTTTTTCTTATAATTCAAATATGCAAATCGGTTTGTGTGTAATATTTATAAGATATTGAGACACCACTTTATACAAATAAACTACAGAATTTTACTGGCCATATGCAAACTTGAGGTTTTGTATTAATATCAATTACAAAATTATGTAAAATGACAATATGATGTTAAAAAGCCAGAATAGGTTAACTCCTACAGTCTAGGGTCTCCAGCAATAATGTTAATAATAAAGACAACAGTTTCATAATCCATAAAGCATACAATTTCAATTCAGTTTGCCACTGACAAAAGTGGACTACATGTAAATATGGCATACTTTCTGTTATCCAGATTCCCTTTATCTGAAAATCTGAATACACAGTGTGTTCCCAGTGTAGTCCTATTGTAGTTAATACTACTTCCATTTATATAATCGTCCAGTTAGTCAACACTTTTGAATGTCCCCCCGGGCCATTTGGATGAACTGGAATGTACTGTAGAAATTACCTAGGAAATTACACGAAGGCTACATCTACACTTGGAGCTAGAGGTGTGATTCCCAGCTTCAGCAGACATAAAAGTGTGCTTCTTCTCATTGAACTAGTGTTCTAAAAATTGTACTGTACCCATGGTAGCATGGGCCTAAGTATTTACTCATGTAATCTAAGAGGGTTTATATTTGGGGAAGTTGGCCCATGCTGCTGTTCGTCATTATCTGTGCTACAGCTGCTATTCTACTATTTAGTGTGTTAGCTCGATGGCAGCTCATGTGAGTATGTCTACCTGAGCTGGAAATAACAAGCCCCAAATGTAGACATAGCCAAAATTGTGAAGCCTGATATACAAAAACTACATTTCAGCACCTTGGCCAGCAAACAACAGAATTTGCAAGTATATCTAAACTGGTGCAGAAATGTATACATTTACCTCCTTACGCCAGCATGAATTATTGGAAGTATTGGGACAGGGAGAGGAAACAGTATTGCTGACACATCTTTCATTCACCAGGGGGAGGAAGCAACTTTAAAGTGTCCTCTGAAAGTCCCTTTTGGAGAGGCTGCTAACGGGATGTGTGTGATCAGCTTCAGTCTCTGGCCAACCTTTCATTCCCATTTTCTTGCTAGTCTTCTTCTTGTCAATTGTGCTGGACCCTATAAACTTCCAATCAAAGTGGATGTTGAAGACACGTTTCCTCCTTCAGATTGGATGTCCTAAGAAATTCTGCTTCTCAATTTCTCTCCTGGATAAAAACCTTCTGTTTCCTTCAGGTACCTGTAGCTTTGCTGTGCTTCTTGCCCCTCAGCTCCCTTTCTCCAATATCACTTATGCCTGCAAATCTATCCATCACCAGATCCTTATAATTGTCCCTGTAACCACATTTGCTTAAATAGTCATGTATGTCTTCATCTCTTTTCTATTAATTCCTCCAATTACAGCTGCCAAGCCTAAAGCATGCAGAATGCTGCTGCCCAGGTTCTCATACGTTTAAATGTACGGAAATTAAGCAAGTAGACGCTAAACTCCTGATCAGCACTGAGGTTCACTTAGCAGTTTCAGATTCAGAGGGAGAACAAACAAAACCAAAAAGCCAATGTAAGACTTGTTCTCTGCAGATATCAGGAAGGAAAAGAAATTTCAAATAAGTTCATGTCCAGTATAGATAGGAAAGTACTATTACTGAAGTTTGGTGTAAATACTAGTTCTGTGTTGTATATTCCCAGTAAAATCTATCATCTCTTAAATTTCATCCTCCTAGATAAAGCACAGCTACATCATCCCATCCCCATACAACCCTACTGCACCATATTCATTTCAGGTCAAGTTCAGTATTGCCTCTTAGTAATTTCTCAATGATTTTTGCTCCAGAACTCCCAGACTTTGTCTTCTTTTGATCTCCAGATCCATCTGGCTGTTCTTCTTTCTCTTTTTTAATATGAAATCTTTCTCCTTTACAGCTTCTGTTACCTGAATTAGGTCTCCACCTCCTAGGCTCTCCATCTTATTTGGAATCTCAGCAGAAGACGGTAGTATTTATTAGCACTCTCTCCATTTTATCCAACTGCTACATTCTCATCTTAGACAAAAAGCTCTTTAGGGCAGGGTCTGTCTTTTTTCCTTGAATATCACAATGGGGTCCCGGTCTATGATGGGGGCTTCTTGGCACAGCTATACTACAAATAATAAATATAATTCTATAATTATTATGTCTGCAAAGTATTGGTGATAAATTGCTATGAAAGAAAAAAGCTCTATTGTATTGTACAGTGAAAAACAAGACAAAAAATGTTTGTTCTCCAAATCTTGAAAACATGAGTTGTAGTTGCCTAGAGATTGAGAAGGGATCTTTTTCCCATTAAACACATGTATTTCAATCCTGATTACATTCTAGTAAATACTCAGTTATTTTCCAACAAAAATGCACATTTACAATCACTGTATATCACTTGCTAGATTTTCAGTGATGGGCACAACAGGTGCACTTACAAAAATTATGCATGTTCGTTGCAGTGAAAGAAGGCACTTGTACATGAAAATTGAGTAGCTCCACTTGTAACTGGGAAAACAGTAGTCAGTTTGTGTGCAAATCATGGTTTCATCTATGCTCATTTATGCCACCTGAGAATCTGACCCATTTAGTTTCCACAGTTTAAAAAAATAACTAATTTTTGCCCCAGTCTGTTACATTCACAAGTTCCCGCGTGGGACTGAGAATCTTAAAGTGTCCAAACAAAAGCACTTTAGAAATGTCGAAGCAACATTGATACCATCTCCTTGGAAAAATTCCTTTTTATAGACAGATATGATTGATTCATTCAGCATTATATAAACAAGGCATTTTCCTATTCATCATTTTTAAATTATGCAAATGCCTGGCATCATTATCATTAGTTGGAAAGAGAAAATGTATTTGCTCAAATTTAGTTTTGATGGTATCTGTGCTTTCAGGATTTTATACTGTCATTTAAAAGATGTCTTTAATGAGTCACACTTATCAAATATTAATATATGTACCAGGTCTACAGAACAGATAGCCCAAAATTAGAAAGTACTGTAGTGTTAAATTGAAATTCACATAGTGGAAGACTTTCCAGAACATTTAAAGAAGATAGGGAGGTGGGGGGGGGGGAGAGGAAGACGGGGTGTAGATTATAGGACTAATCTGCTTGCTTGTATATATATATGTATTCTTATAGTTTAAATATTTGGTTTATTGTAATAGGTTTATAAATTTGTATTAAAAGTAAGTTTGGTTATAATGCAAGAGACCTATAGGCCATATCCTGTATGTTAAGCTAAGGCAAAGTTAGCACATCTATATTAAGACTTTTACCCAAGAAAGTAAAGTTGACCATTATCTTGTTATTCAAATATATAAAGTACCCCCGCCTATATCTAAGACCTTTACCTAGACCAACAGACAATGAAGAATGGCATAGAGTGGTTTTCAATGTTGTACCTACAGACTTAAGAAGTACACCACAAGAGACTGATGTGTGTACATACCTGTCATCAATACGCACATACATATTAGCCTATGGGGTAAGTGTACCCTGAAATTTCTGTGGGTGAGGAATGACATTTGGGCATAATAGGAAAGATTTCTGGCATTTGCCCTATAAAAAGAAGTGACCCACCTCAATAGAGTACTCCATTTCTCACTTTACTCCATCTCCATTTCTCACTTTACTCTATTCTCACTTACTTATTCTATTTCTATTCTATTGACGATGACAGCTATACTTGTTCTTCTTAAACTTTAAGTTTCAAAGGAACTAGGCTCAGCTTGGTTTCCCTAAGTTTTATTCTTTGTTTATTAGGTTTTGATTTTAAGTTTAAGTTAGTCAAGTAAACCCTACTTTTGCTTTAATAGCTCATAGATTAGCTTCTTCTAAGCACTGCATCCCTCACTCAAGAATTGAGAAACCTGAACCGCAAGGCTGTTCCTGTGTCTCTTGCCACCAGGTTATCAAGGAAGGGTGTGAGTATATTAACCAAAGCTTTGTTGCATATAATACTATATTAGCATATGTATCTTTTGAATAGCAGTAATGCAATTGTAACTTTGTAATTCTGGGTATTTTACCATTTACTTACTATTATTGATTTTAATAAAAAGTCTTTAACACCATTTCTGTCTCAGTGTGAGCTTCCTGTCATACCCCCGAGGGTTCTTTGTAAATTCTGTGGAGCCTGATTCAGGACAAGAACTTTTATCTTCTGATCAAACAGATTGGCGAGCCTAAAAGCCATACTAATTAATATTGACAATAATAAGTATTAATATTATTAATAAATTAAAATTAAATAAAATAATTTAATACATTAAATTCCCATATTATGCAAATTAATATTATCGTACACCCTAAATCAGGCTACAGGGAGAGTGGTTGTACCACTCAAGTGGCACCACACAAGAAGGGACTCTTCTTGCTGACCAGGAATAGGTTTTTAAGGGGAGGAGAGGGAGGATATTGGGGGCACTGATCCTGTGGTCCCAAAACCCCATGCAGGGGGTGTGGAGCACCAGCTATCCATCCCCTACCAATCCAGATGAGAACCCTGCACAAAGACTGTTTACTTGGGCTTTGCACGGGGGATGGAGGGGAGAGAAATATCACCTTAATGAAGATTATAGGTCCTATTGACAATATTTGCTATCTTCAGATTTACTGCTGTTAATCAAATACAAATATTACTCATATAATTTGAAATTTTATAATAGTTGCATTAATTGAATTGAAGGGCACAGTGTATGCTGAAGAGATACCAAAATACACAGTTCTTTTTCCCCCTCTCTATTGTAGTTGAGAGAAATGGGAGCAATACTGTAATTTTCTGCAGTATTACAATATCAGTAATGCTGGCAGTTTGATTCCCTTTAAAATTTTCTTTTTAAAAAATCCCATTATTCTGTTGCAATATTTCTCCAATAATCATTGCAAATTTGAATGCCACTAAAGTTGTTCGGCAACTCTATTTATGATTAAATTAAATAAAAACATGCAAATGGCATTTCACTCAGAGCTAAAAAGTTAATTTCTTTGAACTCTCGCATTCAATAATTCTAGTCATTTTACAGACAAGAAACAGAACGTAAGTCTGAGCACATCTTTGGAGAATAGGACCTTATGGTTAAAGAAGAGCTCTTACATTAATATATTGTTCAGTTTCTTCTGATGACTTCCACCATCAGAGTTCCCCAGCAAAGTCAATAGAAATTTCAGACCTACGATACACACCCTTTAGAGAGATCTTCAAATTGTTGATGAGGTCCAAAAATAATGTTAGAATGATTGCTAGTACTCAACAGCTCAAGTGGCTCTTTAAAGTCATGTTGCACATGGGACATGAGAAGAACAAGCAGCAGCAGTCATATTAGACTTCCTGACATATGGTATAGCATTCTTTGGCATGTGTGCTATACCACATGTATATGACATTGTACAACTACATTCTGTATTGTGCTATTATTAGATTGGAATTAGATATACTAATGGTCCTTAGTGCTTCCAAAGTACAGAATTAGGCCTATTTTCCTCAAATTTAAGAGAATGATGTATAATTGCCTATATTTATTAACTTAATCATGATAAGCATTTGCTTAGCTCTTTCAGACTTCAAAGCAATGTACAAACATCAATGAATTAATCCTCACAACCCCCTTGAGAACTAGTTAAGTGCTATCCCATTTATGACACTTGGAAAACAGACATATGGGCCAAATTCACTTGCACCTTAACCAGGTGCAGTGTTGCTATAGTCAGTAAAGTGACATCAATCTACTGCAATGCTGAGTTTGATTGGGAAAATGTTCAGGGTTCGCCACTGATTTGTGAGACTCAATTTTGGGTGTCCAACTTGAGATATCCCAATCTGATTTTCAAAGATGCCAAGGACTTGCAGATCACATTGAACTCAGAGATGATTGAAAATTTGGTTCAAAGTTATTTGTCCAAGACCACCACTGGCAGAGAAAGGAATGAAACTGTAGTTCCTCCCTCAATAATCTGTGCTGATTATGCTACACTGTCCCTTAGAGTCATTTTACACTGTAATTTTTGCAGCAAGACTTATTTAATTTTGCTGCCATTCTTGTAACTTTACTATAAATAAACAACACAAGTCTATTTTTTAAAATGTCTATAGGGTGTAATGTTTTCTGTATTCCCTGACACTGTACTGCTTAATGTGGCGTTAGTGAATATAGTGTCAGGCAACTAACCATATAATAGTTGTACTCCCTTGCTCAACAGATCAGCTCTCTGGAAGGGATTCTTCTCCCCTCCACCCACCCAAGTCTCTCTGGCAGCATAAAGTGACTAAAAAGCTCAACACATAGTAGGGAAAGAATCCCCCACGCCCCAGTGCAGGCACTGCATCCAGCTGCCTAAGGCTCTTACAGGTGCCTGTGCTCTTACAACACAGCACAGAACCGCATCCAATCTTAATCATAGTATGGGCATCAATGGGACTACTCACCAGATCCTCAGCCTCTGCTGTGGTTGCTTTGTGCTCCTTTGGAACAAATAGAAAAACCTCAGTGCAAACAAACCCCTATTATTAATGCAATATCTGTTATGAAATAAAGCACACACAAGGAACTTTACAATTTAATGAAAAATCTACTTGAAATCTAATCTAATCTCTTTTTAAAAGACTTTAGATTTACTTTTAGATACTTAAATAAATCTCCATGCTCATATTTATAATTTTACAATCACATTTTCCTCTTTTTAAAAATGTTTCTCTATACTCAAACACAAAACAGTGGGAAAATTAACTAAGTATTCCAGGAAAAACAGTGTAACTAACTATACGCATGGCAAATAAACTAAAAAAAAAAAAAATGGAGAAATTCAACTTCTCTCTCGTCTCTCCCAGTTATAGGAACCAGAGGCATCACTTGCAACAAATGGTAGATAAAAAGTTTGACAGAAGTGTGATTTTTAAAGGTGACAGTGTCCCCTTTAAATAGTCCCTTATTAGGAAAACCCTAATAAGGAAGGTGCTATTCAGCATAAGTGTTGCTGTAAACAATACATGCCATTTTCTATTCCGATTTCCTTATCAAATGTCCCATATTTGCTATTAATGCATATAATTAAATATACAGGTTGTGTAATAAAGGAAAGTTAACATTCTTGGAGACTCTTTAACTTTTGGAATTTTCAGACATGAGGGTTTTTGTCATACATTATAACTGACACTTTGTGAAGCATTTTCTGATGCTTCTGTATGCCAAATTCTATAAAAATAAGTTGTTTTGCATGGCATTATGAAGATATATATCTATGCCCACCTACTGTTAGACTTTGACATCAGCAAGAGCAATTTTTTTTCCATTATGGAGTTATAAATGAACCAGCTGCTCTATTAAATACTATGCACTTAGATACCTAAATTGCCCACTTTGAGCACATGTAAGAAATTTTAGAGGACACAGAATACTTTTATTTTTTCCTTTTTTCAGAAAATTGTTTCCAGTAGGTCATCTTGATTAACTCTTCCTTTTCATTCTACTTCAGTGATCTGGTTCTTTTAGCACTGCAACATCATAATCTTTATATATATATATATATATGTTTTGAATTAGTTACAGAAAGTTTCAATAGATTAGGAGTACTTGTGGCACCTTCAATAGATTGTTTTACATATGCAGTTTAAGACCTAGTAGTTAGAGCAGTGGTATTCTACCTGTAAGCTGACTTCTGATATTTTTGCTATATAGAATAAGAATAGCACATTATTCTATTTGTGGTCTCAATAATTTCAATGGAACCATTTGTAGAGTAAGGGCCTGTCTACATTAACAGTTAGTCCATGGCAAGCTGGAGTGTAAATTTACTTTTTGCAATCACATTTTCCTCTTTTTAAAAATGTTTCTCTATACTCAAACACAAAACAGTGGGAAAATTAACTAAGTATTCCAGGAAAAACAGTGTAACTAACTATACGCATTGCTGCGCATTGTCCATATGGACCCTGCTAATATGCATTAACAGTTCCTTAGTGTGCTTTTACTTACCTTGTGTCATAAACAGATAGTTAAGGGTTAATACCTCTTTTACCTTTAAAGGGTTAAGAAGTTCACCTAGCCTACCTGACACCTGACCAGAGGAACCAAAGGGGGGACAAAATGTTTCAAAAGGAAGGAGGGAAGTTCCCTTTGTCTGGGTCCGTTTCAGTTTCAGACGGAGTGGAAAAGATCAAGGAATCAGCTCTTATCAGAGTAGTGAGTATTAGAAAAGGAATAAATAGGTTTTGTTTATTTTCTTTTTGTAACTTGTCTTGTGCGATTAGGGGAATAATCAAATTGGGTATTCTTTTGTGTATTAAGTTTTTGCCCAGGGGAACATCCTCTGTGTTTTGAATTTGTTGTCTGTGAGAGTAGCTGGTATGCTAATCTCTCCCAGAGGATTTTCTTTTACCTTTCTTTTCTTTAATTACAAGCCTTTTTTTTTTAAAGAACCTGATTGATTTTTCCTTGTTTTTAGATCCAAGGGTGTTGGATCTGGCTACACCAGGAGTTGGTAGGAGAAAGGAGGGGGGATGGTTAATTTCTCCTTGTTTTAAGATCCAAGGGGTTTTGGATCGGTGTTCACCAGGCAATTGGTGAAGAAGTCTTTCAAGGCTACCCGGGGAAGGGAATTAGTACTTGGGAGTGGTGGCAGCAGACTAGATCTAAGATGTTAATTGAGCTTAGGGGTTCACATGCAGGTCCCCATATCTTTACTCTAAAGTCCAGAGTGAGGGTGAAATCTATGACACCTTGCTTTGAAATGGGTCAAGATCAATGTGCATTAAGGAACCATTAGGGTACATCAGCAGGGTCCACACTGACACTTAGTGCATGGCATGCTAACGTGAGGTAGATTTACACCCCAGCTTGCCACAGGCTAAATGTTTGAGTAAACAATTCCTAAATTATTATACATCACAAGTAAAGATGCCAGAGTCTGGGCTTTTAAAAGGAATAGCTCAATGCTATGGAAAGGTATTGCACAGTGGTTGTGTTGCAATGATTCTGACATGATGTTTCACCCACAAATGACACTGGGTCTGCACTCTGATTCCATTCAGTGGCAAATTGTCTCTTAAATTCCTTTCTCCCTGCTGGCTCTTGTTCATTTCTCTCTCTCTCTCTCTCTCTTCAGCTTACAAAGAGGGAATGTGGTAAGCCATTTTTCTGCTGGTTGCTAAAGAGACAGAAAATTGGTTCTGCTGGGAGAGATACCTGAAGAACCCTGGAACTTGAGAATTAACTGACTTAGAACCTCACCAACATGATTTCTTCAGCAGCAGAGCTAAGTTAATCTGAACACAGTTTTACTTGGTGTCTACAGAAATCTTTTATCCTCTGATAGTTTTAGCAGCAACATGATGGATGAGGTAATATCTTTTAGTGGACCAATTTCTGTTGTTGAGAGGGACAAGATTTCAAGCTTGTCCAGAGCTCTTCTTCAGATCTGGAAAATTACAGTCACAGCTAAATACAAGATGAAAGAGATTGTTTAGCATAAGTAGTTAATGCATATTTCAAGTGAACAGTTGAGGTGAAGTGGCCCATTAATACCTCTCCAGTCATAAGGAAACAAAGAGGGGAGGAATAGTTCAGTGGTTTGAGCATTGGCATGCTAAATCCAGGGTTGTGAATTCAATCCTTGAGGGGGCCACTTAGGGATTTGGGGCAAAATCAGTACTTGGTCCTGCTAGTGAAGGCAGGGGGCTGGACTCAATGACCTTTCAGGGTCCCTTCTAGTTCTATGAGCTAGGTATATCTCCCTATATTATTATAAAAAGGAACTGAGGTGGAGGGGGAAGCAGCTGGGGCAGGGGTCATCAGTGAGTTGTAAATTGTTGTAATAAGACATAAATCCAATGTCTCTATTCAGTCCATGATTTTTAGTGTCTAGCAAAGTTATGAATTTAAGCTTCCAGGCTTGTCTTTTGAAAGTATTGTGCAGGTTTCTTTAGATGATGAGGACTGAGAGGTTAGAGATAGAGTGATTGCTTTGTGAAAAGTGTTCATCCACAGATGATATGGTTTTTTTGTCATTTTCCTGTGTGAGTTTATTCAAGAGCATAGTGATTGTCTGGATTCACCCACATAGTTACTGTTAGGATGCTGAGTGCACAGGAGTAGGTACACTACATGTTGTGATAGGCATGTATAGGAACCATGGGTCTTGAAAAGTGTGTTGTGGGGGGGTGTTGATCACTGTAACAATGAAGATAAGTCTGCAGGTTTTGCATCTGTTGTTCTGGCAGGATCTGGTGTCACTTGGAGTTGGTGTGTCCTGGTATATGGGGAGGTTGCTTCTGATTATGAGTTTGGAGAGGTTTGGGGTTTGTTTGAAGACCAGAAGTGGGGAGTTCAAGAAAGATTTCTTTCAGAATGGGGTCCCCATTGAGTATGGGCTGTAGTTGTCTGATGATACCCCATATGGGTTCCATTGTGGGATGGTAGGTGAAAACCAGGGGTGTGCAGTCAGAGAGGGTTGTATTTTTGTATTGAAGCAAGTTCTCTCAGGGTATTTGGGTGGCCCCTTTCAATGATACTGGTACTTCTCTGCTGGAGTGTTCTTATATAGCAAAGGTGATTTTGAATGTGTTAAAGTGTGTATCCCGGACTTTCTACTCAGAGCATATTCTGTGGTATCGGAGGGCCTGGTTGTGGATAATAGTGTCTTTGGGATAGTTACTGGATATATGAAGGTAGATGTCATGATCTGTGTGGTTAGCTGCAGTGATCTTGACTACTATATATTCCACTTTGGTAAGGTGTTCAAAAGGTTTGGACTCGTTGCCTTTGTAAAATCAGCTAAATCAATCCACAAAAAAGATATAAAAGGGAATAAACATGAATAAAAACATTATGCAAACAGAATAGTATGATTTTAAAGTTCAGAGTCTTCAAGGCAGAGTACTTAAATACATTTTAGGAACTTTTATCAGTACCAAATACTTCTATAAGACTTCCTTGCAATGGAAGAGGTAAAGGAGCAGATTCCAATACCATTTATTTATGCTGAATAGTTAGCTACTTCATGAGACTTCATTAAAGTCAATGGGATTAAGTTGATAATCACTGTAAAAGCATCAGAATGAGTAGTATTTAGGTGTAAAGGTATTTTTGTAGTACTAATCTGAGTCATATTGCTTATCAAGGACAATTCAGATAGTGAAATAAGAGAACAGAGATAGTTTAATAACAACAATTTCTTCTCCAACCCTATTCTTTAGATGAAAGATTTACTTTAAAGAACAACAACAAAAAAAACCCTATAAGCTTTTAGCATTATTGTCAAACATCCATTATTTGAGGCAGTATGGGCTGCTTGAAGAGGAAGTACTTTCTTTATCTATAACTATAAAACCCTATTCTCAGACCTGTGAGTCTATCCTGATAAAGGATATTTCATCGCCACAATAACACTCTTTATTTCAGTGTGCTTTGGTTGTGAAGGATTTAGCTGCATTTCATCTTTTCAAGAGACATGTAGTTCTTATAAAATGAATTATTCCCAACATAAATAAGATTTCCAAGTGCTTCAAATGCTTTTGGTTACCACTTCAACTATGTCAGGTGTTTCTTTCAATAACAAAATTTAAAAGACACACTGGAAAATTTGATTTTTGTTTTCTTTATTTGCTACTTTTCTTTCCCCAAAAGTCTATTTCATAGAGTTGGTCACAGTAACATGGCCTGAAAAAAGATATAACTATTTTTTTTATGATAGTACTTTACCATAAAGAACATTTTTCCACTGTTTTTTGGAATTGCAACCGCTACATTTTATCTAACTTTGGAGACATATATTTTGAGAGAGAGATTTTTGCCTTATAGCATGAAGATTTACAAGTTACCATCATAATTTTCTTTACATTCCTAACAGGGATTTGATAAAGCAACTGTAAATTTGTTAGGCATGAATTGGTTCCCTAGTGGATTGATTCAGTCCATGGACTGAAATAGTGACTCACGGAGTATGACATAAAATCCAGATGAATGTAGACAGACAGATATTTCAGAAATACAGACGCTCCCATCAGGTGCCATTGATTTCAGTAGCTGGTGGGTGGTCAGCAATTTTGGAAAAAAAGTCAGGCCACTTATGTAAGTGCCTAAATTATGGACTTCAATGCCCAGCTCAGGCACCCAGTTTTGAAAAAATTGGCCCATGCATACAACTTAAATTATGTTCTATTTAAGAAAAGATCTTAAGTTTGGATCCTACATTGAAACACAATGTGTGATCTGGAAAAGAACCAACTAATGGTTCAGCGTTGAAATTGGTGGACATACAAACTGTCAAGGAAGATGGAACATTTTTAATTTGGTGGATAAGGAGTATATTGTAATCTTTTGGCATTTCTCCGTTCCCCAGATAAGGATATCAAGGTCTGAATATTGGAAAATGCAACAAAAGGCTACACAGAACTAGTGCTTTTATTACATAATGTTTGCCACTGTGGGTGGTTGGCTCCAGTATGTACAATTTCAGGAAGAAGGAGCTTGCAGAAAGAAATATTCTAGGAAGCCTGTTTAATATGTAAATTAAACTATAAATTAAAGGATGACACAGCTAGCACTATGCAATATGACATCAAGTACTATATCAAAAATATCAAATACAAACTATCACTTTACTTTGAGATCATGTTAAGAAAAATATTAAATTTTGTAATGTAGAAGGCTGAGCAGCTACAATGCAAGATATCAAAAAAAAAAAAAAAAAAGGAAAAACAAATGAGAAGATCTTGTGGGAAGAAAATAGTATTAAACAATAATAGAAGGAAACCTGGCCACATCTCTAAAGGTTAAGGACTCATCAATGATGATAGAGTTTACTGTTATTATTCCAGTAATCCTGACACTTTTTCGCTTATGTGATGTTATGTTTTTTGTTTTGTTTTTTAAAGGGCAGCAATCTCCAAAGCCTGCAATTTACATGTATTTATTTTAATTAGTTAGTTTACCATTATTTTACTAATTGGAGTTTGAATTAAATATATAAAAGCAATGGTTAGCAAAAAGAAAGCTCATTTTTAGACAGAGATAGAAAAAAGGAAACAGGTTAGTGGTTTTGTGTTCTATAGCTCAACTATGTGTGGCGTAGGCCTAAAAACAGTTAAAGTAGATTACCCTTTTGTTCATGTTGTAGGAAGGTTGTACTTTTGAATCAGGCGGATCAAACATGACCACTGTCACTGTGAAGTTCCAAGTACACCTGTCGAATAGAGTAATGGTAACCATTACTTTTTTAGCTGAGCATGATCCCGTATTCTCTCTAACCACTGTCTCTCTCACGCACACACAAACTATGTTAAAAGAATGTTAAGGTTGCAAAACAAAGCACTCAAGTTGAAGTTAGGGTAGACTGTGCATCTCCCCGACTCTCCCCATTGTATGAATACATTACCATTGTCTTTAATTACATTAATATTACCACGTGACCCTTGCCTTAGTCAATGCACTACTGGAGAGTGTCAGTGTATTTGTATATGCATTTTTATCCCTACTTCTAAGTGAATGAATTACTGCCTTATCCTCTACATGCCATCCAACCTCCAAGTTCAGGACCAAGAACTAGTTTAAGCAGCACCAGTGTAAATTCAGAGCAATGGTACTGACTTCAATAGATTTTACACTGTGGTAATTACAAGGAGAATTTAGCTATCCATGAAGGGGCACACCCTCACACTGGTGGAGAGGATACTAACAAGCACCTTTGGGCCTGTTCAACAACAACAAGGTGCACCTGCAAGGAAGGAGTGGTGAACAAGAGCAAGACTGCCCTGCCTCAGACAGCTATGAGGAACACAGCAGCAAGCCTCACTGCTCCCGAAGCTGTATGACGCAGCCTCAGAGCAGTATGCCTCATGTGAAGGAGCTGGAGGTAGACCCCATTTAGACTAAGCCCAAAGAGTTGACCCAGGAAGACTGCCTCATATCCAGGTCACTATTCTCTCTCTTTATTTTCCATTGTGGACTCCCCTCTCCCATAAGGGAAGAAAGAGGGGAGAGGACTTTTATTTTGTTTGTTTCCTCCAAGAACCTCCTTGGGAGTCTGACAGGGAGATGAGACTCGGGAGGGGGAAGAGAAAGACAGTATAAGGAACTGAAGCAGATTCTGTAGGGGTCTTGAGGGAACCCCTGCCTCCCACACCATCTTTTTTCCTACCATTGCCTTTAGGTGTACATACAATTCAGACCCATTTTCTGAATATGATGTTAGGGCCTAAATCTGCAAGGTGCTGATCACCTGTTGGCTGCATTGCATGTTATCAACTCCCACTGATTTTTTAGAACATATGCCTTTATTTATTATTTCTTGGCCCAAAAAGGTTAAGCATGGGTTTATCAAAGGTGCTTAAGGGGTCACAAACATTTTCCACAGGTTCCTGGAAATTGTCTGAAGATTTAGCAAACATCAAACATAACTCCACAAATCAGACTGCAAATGTGGCACAATTCATGGAATATTTGTCAGTTTTTAAAATTATATACAAAATATCCAAACAACTCTACTATTATTTGAGAAATAGTAGGAATTTGGGTATTAAAGGCTGTGTCGTAATACATGAGTCCAAAGGGTCATAGTTATTCTTGCATGGTTAAGCTTAATTCTGGCATTCCTTCACTTCTAAGCAAAGCTGGTTGGAAATTTTTTGACTAAACAGTTGTTGGTTGGTCAGAAAATGCCAATTAGTCAAAACTAAAACTTTTGGAAAGGATCAGTTTTGACAAAACTTTTATCAGGAAGGTTTCTCAGTCACAAAAAAAAATTGTTTTAGAAGGTTCAGCCTTTTCCCGACACAGAATGGGAATAACTTTGAAATCATGAAAATTTTTGTGACACAGGAATAATGTTTCCTGCTCAATTCTACTTCTGAGTACTTAACTGTTTTACCATAAGTGTCTTCCAACATAGGGTTTTTTAAAGGAGTTCATCTCTGATTCAGCAAAGAACGTGTTTTAGATATCTGATTGTTTTAATTGGGTCCTACATGCAACACACAAGTATCTTAACTTGACTTCAAAGGAAACCGTCCCAAGACAAAAAGAATGCAGCACAGTGCTGCATATATGTTTCCCTTCTGGGGCAGGAGTGCAAATTGCAGTATTTAGCAGCATGAATCCCTGTCCTTGCAGTCTAGACTTTGTTTTGATCCAAAAATTGGGATGGGGAGGGTGTCCTTGGAGCAATTAAGCCTCTCAGGCTGCTGTTTTGTAGAGACTTATGAACACCAGCCTGGGAACTTCCATATTCATGTGTAGAGCATGGCCTATAGAAGCGCCTCCAGGGCTTTCCCCAAAAAGTTGTTGATGATGATATGAAAGGATAAAAAAGCCTCCAAGTTTCCCGCAAAGCTACCCAAAATGCTGCACTTCCCAATGCACAGCATGTCAGCTAGGTTAATTCACACTCCCATGTTTAACAGAACCTGGAGCTGTTGCTTTTCTCACATCCATTATATAGAGAGTGAATAAAGGAAAATGCATATAGCAGTTGCGTGAACATGATGTTGCTACTGGTGCAAATGTGCAGCATGTCAAACTCTCTCAATTTGCATAGCAATTAGTATATGAGAACGAGCTGTCAAACTGAACACAGACAAATCTGATATGAAAACAAATTTCATGCTGGGGTTATTAAGGTGTTATTAGAAACAAAGCTAAGTGCAAAACAAGATTCTAATGCAATATTGAGCCTGATCCACCACTGTGTTCCTTCAGCTTATACTGGTTTACTGATTTCAATGAAATTGCACTAGTATAAAACTGAATAAGTAGCTGAAGTGGACTGTAGCCCATGAAAGCTTATGCTCAAATACATTTGTTAGTCTCTAAGGTGCCACAAGTACTCCTGTTCTTTTATCAAGTTGGAGGTATCCCTTTTAGCTTCAAAAGGGAAATTGGCTAGAAATCTCACAGCTGCCTGAAATGACATCCTCTGGAGCTCCTCTCACTCCTGGAAGCCATGCCCCACCCCAGACAAACAGGAGCTGTGGTGCAGGTGAGAACTATTAGAAGCTCAGGTAAAGGGAATGTGACAACATGCTTTTTAAATTCTGCTCTCTGCTTATTCTTCTCATGTGATTTTTGACCATAGTTCAATTTGATTGCAATGCTTGGAGTTTCTTTCCTGCTGTGCATTGAAAGGATGTTATGGTAGACTTAGCTGGCAAATAAACCTATGTTTAAAAGTACATGAATATCTGGTAGAAATTCACTAGCTAAACTGCTATTTAATATGCATGAGTATTCTGATATGTCCTGGGACTTTCCTAGAAAAAAATATTGTTCATCACATATGACTGTCATGGTGAGCAACATTTTTAACTAGAGAAGAAATGTTATTGCTAATCAGAACAGACATAGGAGACCTTTATTGTAAATTACCATTTCTTACTAGCATTCAATGGGAAATTTGCATTCTAATGTCAAGTTCTATGTGATGGAACATTATAAAAAATTAACGTTTGAATATTAAAATTTCAAAACTCAATATGTAATTTGTACTTCAGAGAATGTCATCTTGTGTTTTCTGGGTTCTCTATATATACTTACACATTTCATGTAGTTTTAGGTGCATAGGGTCCAATTCTATCAGTTACAATGCACCTGGGGTCCCATGCACCCAGGCAGAGTTCAACTGAAGTTAATGGGGTTCTGTATGGGTGTAGGAGTCCATCCATGTGTTCTATACTGCAGGATCAGGACCATATTCTGTGCTAGGCTGCACAAAATGTACATTATTTCACAAAAAAGAAGTTTGTAAACTTTACAGTTCAAAAGAAAACCAAAAATATTTGATTTGAAAGACAGTATGACACACTATTTGTCAAATATAGCTAAGGAAAGTAATCACACTATTCAAATCCATTGAAACTTTTTTTCCTTTTGGGATTCAACTAGCTTTGGTTATTTGAATAATGTACAGTAAATAATACTGATTATTTTCTTAAATATGTTCTGTTCATTACCCACTTCTGCATAGTTCTTTAACTTGGATGGAGTGTGCTTCAAGTAAAGTACCAAGGGTGAAATCCAGGACTTACTGAAGTCAATGGGAGCTTTGCCACTTCAATAGGAACAGAATTTCACCTATTCAGTTTGAACCATTGAATGAAATCAATTATATATCTTTTGGGGGACAGAGAATTAGAAGGCCTAATCATATATTGTTCCTTCTTCAACAGGGCCAGGATTTCACCACAAAAAGATAACTGTTGAACGGAATCATTTGAAATTGCTAGTAGACTGAGGTATTAATTCTGTGTGTGTTGATGTTTTGTTTTCGTAACTGTATAAAACAAAATTCCAAATAAGAATAGAATTTAGTCATTAGGAAGCTATGCAGCTAAGCATAGATTTATTTGTACTCAACTGTTTTGCTGGAAGAGAATGAGAGAGTTTGAGTTCAATATTTAATTTCTGTAACTATATAATTCCTTGTCATTAAATTACAGGGTATTATAGGCATTACAGATAGTAAGGGGACAGTGAAGTGAAGGTAATCAATGCTCTTCCTGAAATCAATGCAAGCCAAACCCCCTATCATTTAACTATAATGATTCTCTGTGAACCATATTATTGTTAGCTATAGAAGCCTGTAACAGGCGTATTTACGTTCCTATTATCATTCCACATTTGAGATCGCAGTAGGAAAGTACAGAATTAAAATATTTTCTTTACCTCTAAAAATATGAACAGAAGTAAAAAATCAACCATCCAAATTTTGGGAGTTGAGGGTGGGATCCAGTTAGGTGTGGTTAGAAAGACCAAAAAAAAAAAAAAAAAAAACATCACAGAGGAGGAAACCTAATAAATAAACAGAAGTGAGGAGCCAAAGACAAAATGGGAGTAAGAAAGTTGAGCAGAATATATGTAATTAAATATAACTGTGCTCCTACAATGTACATAGACTATACACAAATTGTTCTAAAAGGATTAACCAATACATAGGAATGCATGAGACATAACAAAGATGGACTATTAAGGACCGCAAAGCAAGAGGACAAGTGGAATTTCTCTGTCACAATGTCTGGAGTGGTTCATGACAGTGAGTCCTATCCTCAGAGCTGACTGTCAAAAAACAGGGAAGTTTTGTAGGTGGGTGAGGTAATATTTTTGTTGGACCAATTTCTGCTGGTAAAAGAGACAAGCTTTCGAGCTTACACAGAACTGTTCTTCTGTAGGACACTTTCCCGCGCCATTCCAGTATTAAGTCTTCTGGCATCTTTGCGGCACACAGCATTGCAGCATAAGGACCAGGTCTGTACCCAGACACTTGCAGAATCTGCTCCCTTTCTGCCTCTGTTATATGATACCATATATGGTCACCTAGGGGAAACGAGGGAAGTTTTAAATGCTAGCCCTTAAACCGCAAGCAATTTGATAAGTAATCCGCCCCTGTTTGTTGAATTCTGGGTCACACAGCCACACTTTCCTGAGCGTGCTCTGGTTGTGGTTGGAAGGTATCACCACATATTACAGCCGGCATTTAAAAAAGGGGGTGGGGGAGACACTTCCTGTTCATCTCCCTTTCACCCCAACCCAGTGCTGCTTTTGTAACAATCAAACTATTTGTCGGGCTTTACGCTGGTGCCTGTCCTCAAGCACCATCCAGGTTGCTATGGAAAAGGAGGTTGTGCCGAGGTTGTAACCATTGATCCCAAGGATGTCTTAAAGGCTGCAGCATAAGGCCTCTCGCCCATACCTCATGGCCTTACTCACCATGGCTGTAGCAGCAAAAGCCAGTGGTTGTGATTACATTGTGGCTTGCAGGGAAGTGCATTGAGAGGTGTTTCTTTTATAAAAAAGATTTAACCTTACACCGGAAACAATGTATGCACTGTCAATGCTACCCTTGTGCTTTGTATTCTTTGCAGCTGAAACCTTGTCTGTACGCACATCCTCCACACCAGGACAGAGACTTTCTCAGATCAGAAGGCAGAAAAAAAGATTCCGGAGGACATGTTCAATGAGTTAGTGCGTGCCTCTGAGAGTGACAAGCCAGAGCTCAGCACATGGAGAATTGCACTGTCGGAGAGCCTGCACAGTTACTGCAAAGATAGAGCAGGGAACAAGAGCGTGCATGCAGGACGAGATGTTGTGGATTATGAGGGAGCAAACAGACATGTTGAAGCATCTGGCTGAGGTTCAAGAAAGGCAGCTGGATGCTAGAGTCCCGCTGCAGCTTATGCTGAACCTGCTACCATCATCGCCCAGTTCTACATCCTCCTTTCCCAGTCCTCCTAGGATATGTGTATGTGGGGGGGGGGAGGAAGGGGGGGGGGGTCTGGTATCCCTTGCACTCAACACCAGAGGAGGGTACAAGGACCCATTCCCACAACTTTGATTATTATTGCAGTGTAATTGTAAGCAAGCTATCCTTGTTTCTAACCCTTCCCCCTCCTCCTCCTCAGTGTTATCAGCCCTTTTGCCCCAGGTTATCTTACTTTTCTTTGCTGTCTCTCAGTGTTTGTGAGCATAATAAATGATGGAGATGTCCTATTGCCTAGAACTGGAAGAGACCTTGAAAGGTCATTGAGTCCAGCCCCCTGGACCACTAGCAGGACCAAATGCTGATTTTTGCTCTAGATCCCTAAGTGGCCCCCTTAAGGATTGAACTCACAACCCTGGGTTTAGCAAGCTAATGCTCAAACCACTGAGCTAAATAAATAAATGGATTGAGGAGAAAAGGCTCTTTATTCATTGAGCACACAGTGGTTAGTGGAGGTGTAATTTACAGGGGAGTACATGCAATGAAGGGGACAGCTAAGTAAGGAACAACATCTAAGTGTCACATTACTGTGGGTCATTGATTAAACTAGTTTTCAAAGCCTCATGAAGATGCAGCATGCCTCAATGTGCTCTTCTTATTGCCCTGGTGTCTGGCTGCTCAAAAATTGGCTGCCAGACAATCTGCCTCCACCCCCTCAGCCTGCAGGACACTTTTCTCCCTTTATTTCACAGATATTATGGAGCACATAGAACCAACAATGGGGATATTGCTTTCGCTGAGGTCTACCCTAGTAAGCAAACTAGGCCAGTGGGTTTTTAAATGTCCCAAAGGCACATTCCATCACCATTCTGCACTCGCTCACCCTATGGTTGAACTGCTCCTTACTGCTGCCCAGGCTGCCTGTGTACAGCTTCATGATCCATGGGAGCAAGGGTTAGGCTGGGGCTCCCAGGATCACAATTGGCATTTCAACATCACCAATGGTTATTTTGCAGTCTGGAAAGAAATTTCCTGCTTGCAGATTTCTGAAAAGACTGGAGTTCCTAAAGATGTGCATGACATACATCTTTCCCGACCATCCTACGTTGGTGTTGGTGAAACAGCCACTGTCATCCACCAGACCTTACACCATTGAGCAGTACCCCTTTTAATTTATGTACTCTTTAGCAAGGTGGTCTGGTGCCAAGATAGGGTTATGAGTTCCGTCTGTTGCCCCACCACAGTTAGAGAACCCCATCATGGCAAAGCCACCCACCATCGCTGCCCGTTTCTCAGAGTCATTACCTTTCTTAGCAGAAGTCTTTTGAGTGGCCTGGCAACTTGGATCACAGCAGACCCCACGATAGATTTACCCACTCCAAACTGATTCCGCACAGCAGCCGTCCGACACTGCAAGCTTCGACAGAGCTATCACCACTCGCTTCTCAACTATCAGAGCAGCTCTCGTTTTAGTATTGCTGCACTTCAGAGCTGGGGAAAGCCCTTCGCACAGTTCCATGAAAGTGGCCTTGTGCATTTGAAAGCTCTGTAGCCATGGCTCGTCATCCCATAGCTGCATAACTCTATGGTCCCACCAGTCAGTGCTTGTTTCCCGGGCCCAGAAGCGGCGCTCCACTATGTCAAGTTGATGCGCAACAGTCGCCAGCGTCTGCGAATTGCTCCGCTCCATGGCTTCCAGAAGGACTGTTTGCGGTGGGATCACATTGCTCCGTGTGGCAGCTCCTGCTTCGGCTAACCAAATACTTCAGGATAAGGCGTGAGGTGTTTGCAATGCTCACAACAACAGTGTACAGCTGAGCAGGGTCCATGCTTGCCATGCTATGGCATCTGCGTGGGTTCCCCAGGCCTAGGAAAAAAGGCATGAAAAAGGCTTGGTTTGATTGCCGTTGACTTCAGGGAGTGAGGGAGGGAGGTGCATCATGGGAGGCTAATGCCACGTTCCCATAAATACCCGGGCAAATGTTTTGGTCCCATGAGGCATTGCAAGTCCAACTTATCATTCCACTGAGCTCCATGCACTGTGGGATAGCTACCCCCACAGAGCAGCGCTCTGTGAGTCGATGCAAGCCCTGCTATGAGGATGCACTCTGTCGACACAATGTGCATAGTCTGGACATGCAGAATCGACTTGCTTAAATCAGAGGGTCAATGTCGACTTAAATAAAATTAACCTAAATTTGTAGTGTAGACATACCCTTAGGATGAATCAGGTAGAGCAGGGACTTGAGCCTGACTCTCCAAAGTCCCAAGTGAATGCCCTAATCTCTAGGCTATCCCTCTCTCTCAATCTCACCTGTTGGAACTATTCCAATTTGTAGAAATAGTTAAATGTTCACGGGGCCAGAGAAAATGATTATATGGCCAGAACACTCACCTGGGTTAGGGGTGAACTACATTCAAAACCCTGCTCTGAATCAGGGAGAGCAGGGACTTCAATGTATGTCTCCCACTTCCCAAGTGAGTGCCTGAACCATTGAGCTATTGGCTATTCTAGGGTAGGGTACTCTTTCACTGGGAACATTTCACAGGTTGAAAGAGAAAGTTTTAACTTCCTGTAATCACTAGACCACACTCCCTCTCCAAGATAGATTTAGACCAATCTTATAGAAAATAGTGACATAAGCATACTGACTGATGATACACACTGGGATCTATGAAGTAATCTCCTTTATTAACCTATTGCTCCTGTCAGTTGTTTAAGAATTAATGTCTTCAGATACCCTTAAACTGCATAATAAAAGACAGGCAAAGGACATCAAAATGCCTTGAAAATTTAACATTGTAAATTATATTTCGTTACAGCAACAAAAAGGCTGGAGTTTATAAAAACAGCTGTGCTGGTCAAGTATTGGCCGATCACTCCTCCAGAGGGGAGAAAAATAAATCTGAAAAAGCATTTTCTTCTCTGTCTCTCCCTTAGGCAAAGGATGTAGTGAAATTCAGCATGTAAGTGAAATCCATTAGTTTATGGGCTTGTTCTAAATTAAAAACAAGGAAAGCAGAGCAAAAACACCCTCAACTTAATAGCAGCTCAAGCTGGACATCTTAAATATGTCAAATGAGTTAAAAAGAAGAAGAAGAGAAAGTTGAGTAGATGGAGATTGCTGAGGAGAAAGGAAGCAGTGAGATTCCAGAATGACTAGGGGAAAGGAAGTGACAATTCAGAAGCTACTGTGAGATGAAGTATGACAGAACACTTTGGGTCTAATAAATCTACAAAAATGGGTAAGACAAGTTAAGCAAAAGAAAGCAAAGCTCATGGAAACTGCAGATGCAAACAGAAACAAATGGGATTAAAAGTCACTTAAGGAAACTAAGTCTAATGAGATGACTTAGAGTAGTGGACCTCAAACTTCCAGTTCAAGAAATCTTTTAAATATGGTTCCAAAATTTGCAACTTATCTCCCTCTACTTACTCACTTAGTAATTTTAATTAAAGTGTCCTGCCCCTCCTCTCCTTGTACACACTTGCTGGGGTTACTCTAGTCAGCTCAGCATGGACTGGGATTTTCCCCCCAGAAGAATAATCCAAAGAGTATCCTCCGACGGGGGGGAAAAATTGAAAACACATACTATTTTGTGCAATAGTATGGGGAGGAGAAAAGAATCATATTAAAATTCAGAGCTAAAGTTAACCCTTGTAGGGACAGTGTAAGCAGCAACCATGGAAAAGGATGACATCCATCAGAGGCTGAGAAATTTACATGCTCACAAGAAGTTACTGTATGCAAGAGACGTTACATAAATTAATTATTTTTAAATGCCAACATTTTATAACAGACATCTTACTAGCCCACTTGTTGATTTACTCTTCCTTCTTGCCATACTACTCCCTCATTCTATTTTTTTTCTATTGTATATCTTGTATTGTCCCCCCCCTTCTTTCAGTGTCTGTCATCTCATTTTTCCTTTAATCTTCCTCATTACCCTTTCTTTTTCTTCTGTACCCTTTGTGGCACAAAAGGAGAGGCTAATATATGACCCTATATGCTGAAAAGGCTATAATGGCCATATTATCTATGAACATATTGTAGTAAACTCAATTTTGAGTTCTCTCTGCCTGAGGCTACTTTATATATCACACTCTGAAAACTCTGAGAACCATGAGATTACAAATTTAAGATTGCAGTAAGAATAGGTCAAGTTTTCACCACATTACATGCTTATTGTAATCTTTTCTTCAAAGGAATGAATCTGTGTTGTGCCATTTTCTTTTTCCTTTGAAATTTTGGTCACTATAATAAAATATCAACATTTTAAATGTCTCAATCTGTGAAAGGTGCTTTATTACTTCAGCCTTTTTAATAAAGACCATATTTTGATTGCTTTGCCCCTCCACTCCACACACACTATACAGGCTCATTAAACAAAACAATGAAGATCAAAGATAAAAAAAATCAAAAGTTTCAAAGTCCACTTTCTTATTAAATATAATTCTTGAGATTATTAATTTTCTCAGAGCTCATTCCTTGTTAGAGGGTGTCACGAACAGGGAAAGAGACTCTTCTAAATATTATTAGAAGAATGAGAAGCAGTTCAAGGATAGAGTGCAGACTCAAAGTGTCTGCTGAGTTACAACATTTGGGCAACACTTCATGCAAGAACTCCTCTCTAGTGAATTACTGAACAAAACTGGGTATGCATTGCTACGTGTTAATCTTTTGTAATCACTGTGTATACCTGCTGAACATAACATTGTAGATTATAAATTAATCTCATAGACTCATAGACTCATAGACATTAAGGTCAGAAGGGACCATTATGATCATCTGGTCTGACCCCCTGCATGCTGCAGGCCGCAAGACCCTTCCCTGGACTCTACCGTTGAAGTCCCCAATCCTGTGTTTTAGTGACTTCAATCGGCTGAGACCCTCCTGCTAGTGATCCCTGCCCCATGCTGCGGAGGAAGGCGAAAAACCTCCAGAGGCTCAGCCAATCTACCCTGGAGGAAAATTCCTTCCCGACCCCAAATATGGCGATCAGTAATACCCCGAGCATATAGGCAAGAGTCTCTAGCCTGACCCTTGTTGGCCATTATGCTGTTCATGTACCATTGCTGGGTTTTCCTTGGCTACTATGTTTTATCATTAAACCATTCCCTCCATAAACTTATCCAACTTAATCTTAAAACCAGACAGGTCCGTCGCCCCCACCGTTTCCCTCGGAAGGCCGTTCCAATATTTCACCCCTCTGATGGTCAGAAACCTTCGTCTAATTTCAAGCCTAAACTTCCCCCCGGCCAGTTTGTATCCATTTGTTCTCGTGTCCACATTAGTACTAAACTGGAATAATTCCTCTCCCTCCCTTGTATTAACCCCTCTGATATATTTAAAGATAGCAATCATATCCCCCCTCAGCCTTCGCTTTGTCAGACTAAACAAACCAAGCTCCTCTAATCTCTTTTCATACGACAGGTTTTCCATTCCTCTGATCATCTTAGTCGCCCTTCTCTGCACCCGTTCCAGTTTGAGTTCATCTTTTTTAAACATTGGAGACCAGAACTGCACACAGTACTCCAAATGAGGTCTCACCAGCGCCTTATACAACGGAAGCAGGACCTCCCTATCTCTACTAGATATACCTCGCCTAATACATCCCAAGACCGCATTGGCTTTTTTCACCGCCACGTCACATTGCCGACTCATAGTCATCCTGCGGTCCACAAGGACCCCTAGGTCCTTCTCCTCTTCCGTTACTTCTAACCAATGCGTCCCCATCTTGTAACTAAAATTGTTATTATTCGTCCCCAAGTGCATCACCTTACACTTTTTACTATTAAATTTCATCCTATTTCTGATACTCCAATTCACAAGCTCATTCAAGTCTCCCTGCAGAGTATCCCTATCCTCCTCCGAGTTTGCAACTCCTCCCACCTTCGTATCATCCGCAAACTTTATCAGCCCACTCTTGCAATTGGTCCCGAGGTCAGTTATAAATAGATTAAATAAGATGGGTCCCAAAACCGAACCTTGAGGCACTCCACTAGTAACCTCCCTCCAACCCGACAATTCACCCTTTAATACGACCCTCTGCATTCTCCCCATTAACCAATTCCCTATCCACCTTTGGATTTTCATATCAATCCCCATGTTTTTCATTTTAACCAATAGTTCCTCATGGGGTACTGTATCAAACGCTTTACTGAAATCCAGGTATATTAGGTCCACTGCATTTCCCTTATCTAATAAGTCCGTTACTTTCTCAAAGAAGGAGATCAGATTCGTTTGGCACGATCTGCCCTTCGTAAAACCATGCTGTAATTTATCGCATTTGCCATTAACTTCAAGGTCCTCAACTAGTTTCTCTTTCAGAATCTTCTCCAGCACCTTGCACACTACTGATGTTAAACTAACAGGCCTATAGTTACCCGGGTCACTTTTTTTCCCTTTCTTGAAAATAGGAACCACATTGGCTATTCTCCAGTCTAACGGGACTACCCCCGAGTTTACAGATTCATTAAATATAGTCGCTAATGGGCCTGCTATTTCCCGCGCCAATTCCTTCAATATTCTCGGATGAAGATCGTCCGGTCCACCCGACTTAGTCCCATTAAGGCGTTCTAGTTTTGTTTCTACCTCGGATGCGGTAATCCCCCATCCCGTATGCCCCTCTGTAACGGTGCTAGTATCCCTAATACCTTCATTGGCCTCATTAAACACCGATGCAAAATATTCATTGAGATATTGCGCCATGCCTAGATTATCTTTAATCTCCTCTCCGGCTATAGTCTTCAGCGGTCCCACTTCTTCTTTCTTTGCTTTCTTCCTATTTATATGGCTGTAAAACCTCTTACTATTACTTTTAATTTCCCTCGCTAAGTCCAACTCTTCCCGGCCTTTGGCCTTTCTCACTCTATCTCTACATTCTCTGACTTCACTAAGGTAAGTTTCCTTACTGATCCCTCCCCTCTTCCACTCTTTGTACGCTTTCTTTTTTTTCCTAATCGCCCCTTTCAGCCGGTAGCTCATCCAGCTCGGTCTAAGTCTCTTGCTTAGTAATCTTTTTCCCTTTTTGGGGATACAGGCCTCTGACAGCTCTTGCATCTTTAACTTAAAGTAATCCCAGGCTTCTTCTGCCTTTAGGTCCCTTAATACGTTTGCCCAATCCACTTCCCTTACCAGTCCCCTTAATTTGTTAAAATTGGCCTTTTCAAAATTATAAACCCTAGTCTTTGACTTAATTCTGGTACTCTTTCCATTTAGTTTAAAACGAATTAGCTCATGATCACTGGAGCCCAAGTTGTCCCCCACTACCACTTCCTCAACAAGGTCCTCACTACTTACCAGAATCAAATCTAAAATGGCCTCCCCCCTCGTCGGCTCAGCTACCACTTGATAAAGGAATTGATCCGCAAGCACATCTAGGAACATCTGAGCCCTATTATTGCTACTAGCGTTTGTTCCCCAATCTATATCCGGGAAGTTAAAGTCCCCCATAATTACACAGTTTCTATTAGTATTTACCTCCCTTAATACATTAAACAATTCCTTATCCATATCCTGGGTCGATCCCGGCGGTCTATAGCATACCCCAAGCACTATCCCCGGAGAGGCTCTAGTAGTACTTTTACCCAGCTTGAGTATCGCCCAGACGGACTCTGTGTTATCTATTCCATCCACTATTATTTCTTTACAGCTTATTTCACTATTGACATACAATGCCACCCCCCCACCTTTACCTTTATCCCGGTCTTTCCTAAACAGCGCATACCCCTCCATACCTGCGTTCCAGTCGTGACCGCCATTCCACCACGTTTCAGTTATTCCTACGATATCCGGTTTCAATTCTTGGACCAAGAGCTCCAATTCCTCCATTTTATTACCTAGGCTTCTCGCATTGGTGTACAAACAGCCTAATGTATGTCGTTTAGCCTGTCTCCCATTACTAGCACTGTATGTTGCGGGCCTCTTTGTGTTCGTCCCCCCTGTCCCTCCTATGTCCAATCTCATCTCCCCGGCTATGTCTCCTCTTATTACACTCAGCTTTTCAATACCGGAAACTGGCGTGGAGATTAACTGTGCATCTCCCAACCATCTCCCCAAACTTCCTAGTTTAAAGCTCTTTTGATAAGATGAGCCAGCCTCCCTCCCAGAAGTCTATTTCCTTCCCTACTCAGGTGAAGCCCATCTCGCGAGAACAGGTGTCTGTCCCCGAAAGCCTCCCAGTGGCCATACATCCCAAAGCCCTCCTTATAGCACCACTCCCTTAGCCAACTATTTATCCTCACAATCCTATCAGCCCTTTGCTGCCCTTCCCTCGGAACAGGCAGAATCCCACTAAAGATAACCTGAGCCTCTATCTCCTTGAGAGTCTTCCCCAGCCTGGCATAATCTCCCTTGATTCTCTCTAACGAGAACCTAGCCGTGTCATTCGTTCCTACATGAAGGATTATCAAGGGGTTCTTACCTGCTCCTTTTAGGATCCTTTTCAACCGCAGGTCCACATCGCGTATCTTTGCACCCGGTAGACAGCACACCCTTCTGTTCTCCGGGTCCGCCCTGGTCACAGGCCTGTCCAATCTCCTCAGTAAAGAGTCTCCAATTACATACACCTGCCGTCGCCTGGCAACAGTGCGATCTAGTAATCTAGTCTCCGATCCCTCTAGTCCTGACCTGTGTCTGCTCCTATCTTCCCTTATGCTCCCCCTTATGCCTTCCTGTATCCTCTGGTGGCCCATAATTGGTGCTGTCTCCATCAACTCCTCCCCCCTCTCTCTCGGACTAGCCAATTCAAAACTATTCTGCTCTCCATTTATATACAGAAGTTCTATTGCTGTCAATAGATGATCTGTGCACACTGAGGGAAAAAGTAGACTGGGCCTACTTACACATCTGGTGTAAATCTGCATTGCTCCATGGAAGCCAAAGGATCTACACAGAATTATGCCAGCTGAGGATCTGGTTGAGAGAAACAAAGACAGATGTTATTGAGTCATCCAATGTCACAGAAAAATCCATGGAAAAGTGGGGAACAGAAGTCAGGTCTCTTGATTCCTATACCCCTTCTGTTCTAACCATTAGGAAATGCTGCCTCAGGTTTCCTTCAGTAATTAACCCATAACAAGCCAAACAAATGGTAGGAGGCTATGGAGAGGTATCAGAAGGGGGGGGGGAATAGCAAGACAGGTTCCAGGATTCTCCCTGATATTTTGTAATATCAGGAACAATGTCCTTCATTTTAGAAGTGGAATCATAGTTAAGTGGGTGAGTTTCTAGTGGGGTCCTGCAGATATCAATTCTTGGTCCTACACTTATTAATATTTTTCTCAATGACCTGGAAGAAAACATAATATTCTCACTGATAAAGTTTGCAGAGGACACAAAACTGGGGGGAAGGTGTGGTAAATAGTGAAAGTCATTGCCACATCTGGATCATTTGGTAAACTGGGTGCAAGCAAACAATGTGTTTTTAATAAGCCTAAAGGTAAATGTACACAACTAGGAATAAAGAATGTAGTCCATTAATATGTTCCTGAATTAGGGATAAAATCCATTCCTGTGGCAACCACAAGACTAGGCCTAAGGACCACTTAAGTCCTATTTTAAAAGCTCGAGTGGGACTGAAGTGGTGCATGGGCTTTGTGCTGCATCTCTGCACAGGGATGAATGTCACCCTATTTGATCAATTCTACAGCTGGTCAAATACTACTCTGCAATTATTCATAGTACATTCTATCTTTTCCACCAATAAGTGATTAGCTGGGAAATTCTCACATGCCCTACACCCCTCTTATTAGATTTGTTCTAAAAGTTTCCTTTATCGTCTTTTCTACTTACCCATGGTCAGTCTAAGGTATCTATCATCTGTCTATTCAGTGGATACATTCTGTGCAGCTTTGCTCTGTTTTGTATATTCATGTGAACTGTCTTTTCTTTAAAACATAAAGTGAAAGTTTTCATAGAAATCTTCTGCAGCCAGAATAATCACCATGAATGCAAGTGTGATGAGCAAGAATACAAGCAACAGCAGGCTGCAGTGTTACAGCAGCTGGCCTCTTTTAGATTGTCCTTTTATGAAATATATGATGACTATAAGAACGGGAGAAATGAGTGTTGTGTCCTCAGTCACCAACTGTGCTTGACAAACAGAAAGCAAGCAATACTTAAACTGGAACGTTATGTATTTTAAATGTTTACAAAGCTCTTGACTTGTTTCTCATGTAATTGCCTCTCTTGATATTACAGCTTGACACATTCAGATAGAAAAAGTAAAGCAGACGCTCCTGTCACAGCTGATTTTTTTAAAACGATTTATATTTTATTTGATGGAACGAGGCATTAGTTTACTTTTTCTTTAATGACAACACCATCCATCAGTGAAAACTGAGATAACTACTTCTCATCCACTGTTGTTTTCGGTCTCTATCCTGTGTGGAAACTGAGCTATTTCAAAGAAAGCAGGGAAGAATGTGCCTACACTCTGTAGTCCTATGCAATATGATTCTCTCCCAGAGCATTTGGACATCAGTTTTAAGTATAACTTTCTGACATTATTAAAACTAAAATACGTTAGCAATCAGAGGGCTAGATTCAGCCCGGTTTACTCACACCAAGTAGAACTTTACTCCATGAGTAATCTGTCTACTCACTGTGGGAAAGGGTACTGGGATGTGATAGCAGGAATATTACATAAGAGCAAACAAATCTTTAGCAAAAATGGAGTTATTAATTTTTTTATTCATAAAGAATACTGGGTTGGATTCATCAGTCTGTTTTGGCCATTTGCTCTACTGAGCTGCTGAGACAGCATGAAGTGGCTGTATTCTGTCTGTAGCAGGCCAGAAGTAAATTTCCTTTGTGTTAATGAACTTTACACTGGTGTTAAGCTGATGGAGATAAAGCCCCAAACACCAGTTTCCCCACCATGACCACCACCAGTGCAGAGAATGGGAGGAAGCATGTCTGAAGCATTCTGGAGGCAAGGAGAAATAGAAGGGGAACATGGCAGAGAATAGCTCCTCTATGCCGAAGTCTCTACTGGCATAAAAGGTCCATGAGGGACCTTATATCAATAGTTTAAGTCTGACCTGCTCCTCAGGAGCATCTGTAAGTTATACTTGGGCTGGGCATTGCAGATTCTAGCAATAGACTAGAATCACGGAGCACTAATGCACATTTGAAAATCTGGCTGCTTAGTTATATTTATGGGCCTTAGACACAAGTCATATTTCAAATGTTATTGCCTATGACGGTGTCGGCAACGTTCAGCACGTGGCTCGCCAGGGTAAGCACCCTAGCTGGCCAGGCCGGTTTATTTACCTGCTGACACGGCAAGTTCAGCCGATCGCAGCCCCCACTCGCCACGGTTCACCGTCCAAGTCCAATGGGGGCTGCGGGAAGCGGCGCGGGCCGAGGGATGTGCTGGCCGCGGCTTCCTGCCACCTCCATTGGCCCAGGATGGCGAACCGTGGCCAGTGGGGGCCGTGATCGGCCGAACCTGCCGCATCAGCAGGTAAATAAACTGGCCCGGCCCGCTAGGGTGCTTACCCTGGCGAGCCACGCACCAAACATTGTTGACCCCTGGCCTATGATAAGTGTGATACTACCACATTCCTACAATTGTTCTATTCCCCAGCCAACTCTGGAACCCCAAAACCTTCAAATAATTTTAATGAAGAGTAATTTAGCTTTACCAATAATCCTGAATTTCATGAGACTCCCTCAGATTGGACAAATCTATTCTCAATCCCTCAAGTCTTGCTTGCTCAACAATCAATAGGACTCCAAATTATTTTGGGATTTATAATGTAACTATTAGAGATCAGAAAATAAGTTTTTTTTTTCTCATGGAGTATTTAAAAACATATTTTTAAAGTAGTTTTTATCAAAATCTTTTCACTTTTTCAATTAAAAGACATTTTTTCCAAAGAAACTAGACAGATTTTGTGAAAAATATTGGTTATTGAAAAATCCAATTTTCCACCAAAAAACGATTTTGATGAAAAGTTTCCTACCAGAACTATATGATGTGTTATTTCATTTCTTAAATATGGGCCTAATGGTTAACATTAGTGGAAATTTTGCCAGTGACTGCAGTGGGAGCAGAATTAGGTTTCTTGTGCATCTGGGTAACCACCTCAATTAATTCAGATTAAGTACAGTTCTACCACCCTTTAGTTATACGAGAAGGATAACAACATTTCATTATCCCTTCATCCAAGATTTAAGGGTATTTTAGCCCCAAAGAGCCAAAATATATCACTTTGGCAAAGCAGGTATGTCTGTTGATTATCTAGGAAAAGAAGGTGTGACAATGCAAATATGGTCTGTTCTTGAGGTCTTTTCCTCAATTTCATAAATAGATGGCAGGGAGAGCTAGTTCAGACTAATAGCTTACATATTGTAATGCATTGCTTTAGGGGTGTCATAATTTCACATCACAGGGAAAATTATTAAGTCATTACTTTTCACACCTCTACTTTTGTCAACAAGAGTAAATTATTTTACCTTTGAATAAGAATGCCTTACAGATATATGAGAAAGTGAGTCCTCTCAGCAAGATTTTTTTTTATGAATACATATTCATTACTGACCATGCAGCACTGGCATTTAATACCTTGAATACAGATTCAAGGTTAATCAGAGTCCTCAGTATCTGGAGTTCAGTTTGAAAGGCACAGTATAGAAAATAAAAGCCTAAATATCATACAAATTGACCTGTGCAGAGCTTCAGTCTTTAAGGACAGTTTTCCTGGCACCTACACAGCTGAGGGCAAAGATATGCAACAGTCTGTTCTGTCTTAACAGACTTTGAAATATTTCTTGAACAGCAAAAAAGTGCTAAAGGTTATAGATATAATGAAACTATCTGAGAAGCAATGAACAGGAGTGAACTGATAACACTACTCCACAGCCAAAATGCTTCTGAAATAAAGGTAGTCAAACTTTACTAATTCTGGGTCACTGAGAACAAAAATGATGCTTAAAATTGTTGATTGGCTCTAGTTTTCAAGATATGCTATTGGGTCAGTATATACAACCCTTGTCTTGGGAATGGCGGAGGATAAGTGAGTTATAAAGGGAAGGGATCTCAATTTAAACCAGAAATGACTAAAATACATCTTTGACTGGATCTATGAATAAATCTATGACTGGGTTTGAACAGTACTTGTTTTTAGGCAAAACAATGAATGATGCAATCTGAAGCTAGTATTGCGTCATACATGATATGAATTGCATCACGTTATTCCTAGAAGTCATTGATGATGCAATCATAACGAAGCTTACATCACTCTGCTGAACAAATTGCCCTATATCAGCTCTAGAAATCATACAGTGTCATGATCTTTTATTTGTCTGTGTTTCATTTTGCAAAGGGACACATTTCTGTTTAGCCAAAGTGAGCAGAGATGCCTCGTATTTGTGTGAACAGTGCAGATAACTTCTGCTATGTTTGTAGTGAAGTGACTTTTGCAGGGATTTGGAACTACCCAAGAGTAAGGCAGAGCTGTTGGGCTCCAGACTACAGCAGTGGAATCTCCTGGAAGGTGATGTTAGGGTTTCCATGTTCTGTGACCTTCAAAAGATCTTGTCCCATTCTTCTTCATGGAAGGTGATGTTGTAGCCTGCAACAACATCCATGGTGTGATGGCAGCCCTCAACATCATTCACGATCCAGATGAGTGGAGACTGTTCATTGATTCATCGAAGATGAGTCTTAAAGCTGTTTTACTGCATAATGACAATATTTTGCCATCAATTCCAGTTGGTCATGCAGTCCATATGAAGGAAACCTATGACAACATGAAACATCTTTTGAGATGCATAAACTATGACCCACATCAGTGGCAGCTTTGTGGCGATTTGAAGGTTGTTGCTCTCTTGCTTGGTCTGCAGACTGGATACACAAAGTACTGCTGTTTTCTCTGTGAATGGGATAGTCGTGCAAGAGATTCCCACTACATCAAGAAAGATTGGCCACTCCGACAGTCATTGGAGCCTGGGAGGAAAAGTGTTCAGCATCCACCACTTGTTGAATCAAGGAAGATTTTGTTACCGCCCTTACACATCAAGCTGGGACTGATGAAGAACTTTGTCAAGGCCATTGACAAAACACAAGCAGCTTTCAAGTACCTCCGTGGAAAATTTCCAAGCTAAATTTCCAAGGAAAATTTCTTAAGTGAAGCTAAGATAGAGGAAGGTGTCTTTGCTGGTCCTCAGATTCGTGAACTTCTTCGAGATGATGCATTTGACCATGCACTGCGTGGCAAGGAAAAGATGGCATGGAAAGCCTTCCAGTTAGTGGCAATAAATTTTCTCGGAAACAACAAGGCAGATAACTACAGGTTGTTGGTGGAAAACCTCCTCCAGGCATACAAAAGCCTTGGTTGCAACATGTCACTAAAGATACATTTTTTGCACTCTCATCTAGATTTTTTTCCACCAAACTGCGGAGCAGTGAGCGACGAGCACGGCGAGCGATTTCACCAGGACATTGCAACAATGGAGAAACGCTATCAGGGCAAATGGAGCCCATCAATGCTTGCAGACTATTGCTGGACAGTGACAAGAGATGCTCCATTTAATGAATACAAGAGACAAGTCAAGAAGCGCCGAGTAGACACTGAATAGGACTAAACTATGTACATAATAGTTTTTTGCCTTTTGTTTCATCATAAATTTTATTTATATAACCCTTTTGCTGATTTTTAAAGTGTTACATAAACAGGACAGGTGAAATATTATCATGTAAAGCAACCATAAACACATGAAAAGACCTAGGTTTACAATTTATGATTAAAACGCTACTATCTACACAATATACATAGACATAAAATGTAAAAACTTAAATATCTTAGAAACAGTAGCCAATCAGTTGTTTAAATTGTCATATTTGAATTCAGCACATCAAAATACATAATAAATAGCACATTTTATCTCTGAAGCAGACGACTTCTCAAAATTGTAGACCAGTGTAATACTAGTGTAGTTGTTTATGTCTTAGAGAAAATATTTTAGTGGGTGGTTCCATTTCAACTGATTGGTAATTAAGATCTTTTATAGACTAAAATATTCTGAAGTAACAGAATATTTTCTTTTATTGTTTTGTTGTTTTTTTAAGACTAACACAACAGAGGTGATAGATATGTACTAGCTACTATGACACATACTGTGGCTAATTCTGACAGTATATGTATGCAGTGTTGCTTACCTGCTCAACAGTCAGTTACAACTGTGTCTCAGGTTTCAGAGTGGTATCCGTATTAGTCTTTATCATCGAAAAGAACGAGGAGTCCTTGTGGCACCTTAGAGACTAACAAATTTATTTGGGCATAAGCTTTCGTGGGCGAAAACCCACTTCATCGGCTGCATTGCAGTGAAAATACAATTGGAAGATATATATACACAGAGGACATGAAAAAATGGGTGTTGCAATACTAACTATAACGAGAGTAATCAGTTAAGGTGGGCTATTATCAACAGGAGAAAAAAACATTTGTAGTGATAATCAGGATGGTCCATTTCCAACAGTTGACAAGAAGGTGTGAGTAACAGTCGGGAAAAAAATAGCATTGCCAACTGTGTCCACATATCTATTCAGGGGACACCATCATAGGACCTAATCACATCATCCACACTATCAGAGGCTCATTCACCTGCACATCTACCAATGTGATATATGCCATCATCTGCCAGCAATGCCCCTCTGCCATGTACATTGGCCAAACTGGACAGTCTCTATGCAAAAGAATAAATGGACACAAATCAGACATCAAGAATTATAACATTCAAAAACCAGTTGGAGAACACTTCAACCTCTCTGGTCACTTGATTACAGACCTCAAAGTCGCAATACTCCAACAAAAAACCTTCAAAAACAGACTCCAATGAGAAACTGCAGAATTAGAATTAATTTGCAAACTTGATACCATTAAATTAGGCTTGAATAAAGACTGGGAGTGGATGGGTCATTACACAAAGTGAAACCTATTTCCCCATGCTAATTTTCACCCCTACTGTTACTACATCACTACAAATATTTTTTTCTCCTGCTGATAATCGTCCACCTTAACTGATTACTCCCGTTATAGTTAGTATGGCAACACCCATTTTTTCATATCCTCTGTGTATATATATCTTCCTACTGTATTTTCCACTGCAATGCATCCGATGAAATGGGTTTTAGCCCATGAAAGCTTAGCTCAAATACATTTGTTAGTCTCCAAGCTGTGTCTCAGTGTCCCTTGTCTCAGTGCCTCACTTTCCAGTTGTTTCTGTGTTGCAAGCAATTCGGTGAAGTTTGCCTTACAGACAAATCAACATTGCTCCCATTTAGGGCAAACAAAGTCCCAAAGTCAAAGTAAATAGCACACACACACACACAGACACATACACACACACACACATACATCAAACCGAAATCTATTTCTAACCTTTTCCTTCCATTAGGGTCTGTCTGACTTCTGCCCTTTCCAGAGTATAACACTATTTCATCCTCAGGCAATTGCTTCCCTTCCAAATCCTTCCCTTTGTAAGACTTTTTTTTTTTATTACACAGCATTACCAAGGGGTGCCATAGGGGATTCCAGACACACCCTCTATACCAGGGTTTATGCCTAGGGCCCTGTACTATAGGCAGCTGTCAACACTCAGTCTCCAAAGTTGCCTACTTCTTTGCTTCATTCTGTATCTGTCTCTGTTTAGGACCTTCTCCTTAGCCTCTCCACTACATTCGCCACCATACTCTTTTGTGGGTTCTATTCTCAGCTCCCAGTCACACTGGTCTCTGTTCAGACTCTCAGCCCCTTGAGATTGTTGCCAACAAGTTGCAACTGCTGCTTTCAGACCTCTTTCCTGGATTTCTCACTATTTTGAACCACAGGCAGCTCTTTATAGCCTGGTTCCCTTCCCCAGCAGGCCTCACTTCCATCCCGAAGTCACATGACCCTGCAGGTACTAGAATTTCCAAAAGAACTGTTTTTTAAAGGGACAGAACATGGAGGTGGGATGCACTAGCCCAGGTTAACCCTTAAAAGGGCCATCCCATGTTGTGACAGCACAACTTGGGATTAAACTTCTGAACATTTAAATAGTTTTTATAGGCCATCTTCTGATGTTCTTACAAATTCAAAATTGTGCTTGGAGTCAATGGGAATTTTGGCTGAATAAGGCATGAGTGAAAAAACAAGTAAACATCTCAGAAATTGACCCTATATAAATATATTGTACTGGCACTCTCGAGAAAATAGGTTCCCCTAGCTAAACATGGCTGGGTACCTATATCCAAATGTGTGCACTAGAAATCACTAGTCCATCACAAATGTATTATTGACAAAGAGAAAATCTGAAGTCTATGTGAGCTAATTTGAAATAAAGTTGCAGACACATAAAAAGAGATGTATAGTCTGATGGAAAATTGTATATAATGTATTAAAAATATATTTAAGGATCTACAGTTCTCTGCAAGATACAAGCACCCCACCACTCAAAGCTTAATGAGAGGCTGGGTTTAGCTCTAATAGTTTCCTTAGCTCAAAGAAAGAATAAAAATGTATTTTTACTTGTGGAAACTGAAGAACTGTTACAACAAATAGCAAAGCAAATACTTCATTTCTGTAGGAAACGCCTATATTCACCATCCTCCTTTTGGAGATTCCGTATTATAACAACCTGGAAATTTTTGGTCACAGAATAAAGGCTGATAGTTCACCACTCCTGTGAATATACTGAGGAGGAATAGGGTGCGGAAGAGGGGGGTAGCCACCCTCATCAGTGACTCCCCTAAATATAATGAGTGGGTCATCTTTCTACCCTTCAAGATCTAGAAGGATGAAAATGATCATCCATCTGATGTGTGCAAAGGGACCATGCTGGCCCCATTGGAAGGGAATAGAGTACTGGAATAGAGTACTGAAGAAGACAGGAAATAAATGACCAATTTCACTTTGGAACGCGTTAATAATATTAGATTTTTTTTTCAGTTTTGTTTGGATTTGGGGGGTAATAGTGAACTATTACCAAAATATTGTGGGGGGAGGGAAGGGAGAAAGAGAGAGAGAGAGAGAGTGTGAGAGAGAAAGTGCTAATTAAAGCAAAATGTCCAGAGTTTACTGTAACTTTTACAGGTATGTAACCATGATGTATTTTTAAAAAGAATAATTGATGCAACTGGATTAAGTGACAACATTTAACACACTTCCTGCCCAAATTAATGCATAAGTAAATATATACTTTTTTTTATTTCTTGTGCATAGAAAAACATGATTTAGCCATGGTATAGCTCATGTCAATAAGAGGATTTCAAAGCCACTCTTCCATGCCAAAAGTAGACGGCTCAATGAAAGTAAATGGCATGCTCTGAGTACAGATTTTAACATTTTGCTCTTCCCTGAAAATAAACAACTACAATTAAACAATTGTATAACAAACACAACTAAAATTAACCTTCTTAAAATGTAAACAGATGGAACAAAACAGGATGGGGGGCGGGCGAGGAGCATTAGATGCCCTCTGAAATAAAAATGAAATGTGAAAGAGAATGAAAAGTAATAATAAATAAAAGGCTTAACCGTGGTTATTCTAAAAATATTTTTAGCAATATAGCTCCCAAGATGCCTTGGCAAGACAGTTCTTTATAAATAATATTATTATTGCTCTAGTATAGCAACTTCTTGTCTGTCATCTGTTTCTAAAGGTCACTTGGTAATACTCCCCTAAAAGAAAGATTGGAAATATTTATTTGTAAATAAATATATTCCAGGATAATTTTAATGACACTTAACTATCCATTGATGTGAAATCACCCCTAACAAGTGTACTGTTTCTACTTTCTGTAATTACAGTACAGGATAAAGGTCCCATATGTACAACTAACCACTAAGTAAATGATAGGCTACATTGATAATTACAAACACTGCTGAGCTAACAAAATGAAAATGTTTTTCAAAGTTCCCTTATAATCTTCCCTGTAGGCAGTTCCCATATTATATATGAGCTGTATAGAAGTCTGAAGCAATTGTCATAATGCTGAACTATTGGTTTGAATTGTTCCTACTGCCAGCAGCAAACAATAATTTATTACATTTGTGGATACACAAGTTGTCATTAATTCAGTTTTCAATCCAAACATTGTATGTGGAAATAGCTACTCCAGATTTTGGTTTATAAATTTGTTCCTAGGTAGCTTTGAGTCCAGGAACAACAATTCCCAGGATGCACCAGGGGAGGAGGAGGTGGAGAAAGAGGAGAAAGAAGAAAAGGAAAGGAAGAACATGAGCTCTGTGAAAGAATGAGAGGAATAAACCTTCCCTTTCCTGTTACCAAACTTCCTGAGTCTTCCTCAGAAGGGTTAGGGGCAAAACAAACTGGCAATGAGCATAAAAGAACTGTGAATTTTTGTTTATTGTTAGTGACCTGTCCATGACTTTTACTAAAAATACCCATGATTAAATTGTAGTCTTATTTATAGCACATATTTGTCCTACAAATGGGGAAGGGGTAAAGGTCACAAAGATTAAAAAGCTTTTTTTCCATGTGTAATCTCTGATTTTACTCAACCTCAGAATAAGCATAAAGAAGGGGATGAGTCCAGTCAGATCAGCCTCACGTCTCAGCCCTTATCCTCTGAGGAGAACTCCTTCAAATAGGAGAATAAGGTCCACCAGCCCTCTTTGAGTGGGCTCCAGGCCAACAATCCAAGCACGGAGAGGGATACACCTCTGCTTCGTTACCCCCTGCTGCTGTGTTCTTTCTTCCTTTCTCCCTGTGTGCATGTAGTCTTTAAAATAAAGTCTGATGTTTCTGGCTCTTGAATCCTCCCTTTTGAGCTCCGAAAGGCCAGTGCATCTTATTTCATATCCAGTCCTGCAAAAATAGTCTCAACTGCACAAGTAGTTATTACTCAAGTGAGTGCTCCCAATCATTTCTCCGCAGGGATTACTGGGTGAGGCTCTATGGCCTGCTATATGCAGGAGGTCAGACTAAATGATCTAATGGTCCCTTCTGGCCTTACAATCTATTCATCTGCTCTATGAGTAAAGATTATTGACATAATGTTCCATGTGCCTTAAGTGAGAAAGATAGAAGGTTCTATAAACACAGGGGGGGTGTTATTAATATAATTCATAACTATTACTAATGTGCTTCCTGCCAAGTGCCTGTCAGATGGCTTTTTAAGGAAATAGTGCATGATACTGACAATCAAGGAAAGGAGAATTAAGCATAAACGGGGACATTATTTCTGATTCAGAAAAGAGATTCATACAATAGTATAATATGTTACAGTGTTGCCAACTCTTATTAAGAGTCTCATGATATTTGGGGGCTTTCTTAAAGCCCGAGCTCCTGAGGTCATGTGATTATGTGAGACTATCTCTCTCTCTCTCATATAAAGGACATTTCTAGCCCTCAGAATTGTAAAGGAAACTTTGCAAACATGAATCTGAAAGCCTCAAAAAGCCATAAGTCACATACCAAGAACCTACATTTAATTTTAAAAATACCAACTTATGCTTTTTAACCCAATCTCATGATTTTTGGATGGGACTGACTCGTGATTTTTGAATGCTTGGAGTTGGCAAGACTATTGATTAGTATTATATAATATTCATGGCTGGGTAACAGCACACACTCACATGGTTCCTAGATACCTATTTTACCAGTATTACTACAAACACTACATGATCATTATTATTGTAAACGAAGATCTGACCTTCAAAAATTGAAAGCTTTCAGGATGAATTACACCAAGCTATTTTTAACCTGGCTAAAACTTATCCAAAAATATGCACTTTACACACTTTAAGATCTAATAATATTTATAAGTTCACAAGGACATAATATGGAAATAAGTAAAAAAGCAAAAGTACATTGATTAACATAACAGAAATAGTGTGTTTGATTTACAGATCTGCTAATTTCAATAAACTACCCCTTAATATGAATTATTTAAACTGATGGTAATTTAAAACTGTAATGTATATAGAAATAAAATCTTCAAAAGGTCCTTCATGGAAATATTTGCTCAGTCATTAGTACGTGTCAGGAGTACACACCTGAAAAAAAACCATCTTGTTTGACTGCTGTGTCCTGAATACACATACTGTAGAACAAAACTCTAGTGGTTTAGTAATAACTTGTCAGAGGTACTATTTTAATATCTTCCTTCCTTTCTCTCTTACACTGGCTAAATTATTTATTTGTCATTTATTATGCATATTTTATGGAGGTTTTTAAAAAATTAATTATTTTATGCAACTGAAATGTACATACTAGATTTAGATGAGATTTTTGCATAATGCTGTTTTAAGCAGTGTCGTGAAATATTGCAATAAACTATTGACTGTGTCTATGAGAAGGTTATAGAAGAGTATTTTCGTACTTGTTCTGTTATGTGGACTTTTAACTGATTTAAGAAATTATTACAAATCATCCCACAAGCTGTTGTGCAGGGCAGATGCCCACACTCATATGAAACTCCACTAACTTCAGTGGGGTATAGTGTAGTCTTGAGGATCCACCTTGCAGGATCAGGGCTTTGATTGCATGGTGACTGTGCATGGTTTCACCCTACATATCTCTTGTAACATGCTGCATAAGGGTGAATCCTGTGTAATAGGGTGAATTTTATATGTAATACACAATGGACTAGGCAGGGTACACCTGGAACTGTATGAAATATTCACTGTGAAAGCTGAAACCTTGTGAAACTTGCCTGATTTGGGGTTTAGTTGCACATGCAAGACTCAAGACTTTGGATCTGTTCACTGAGTCACAGATTTCACAGAACACAGATCTGAGTCCTAGCCCAGTGATTTATCCACATGACCATCCTTCCTTTTTGAGAGAATGTCAGCTGGGTTATATAGCATTTTAACTATTTGACAATGTTTCTTTTCCAAGTCAAATCAATCTGCCAAATACTAAAACTAAGGACAAACAACATTAATGAGGAGCCTGAACTAAACCCCCATATCGTGACACTCCAATACAAAGAAGAAATTAGAATGTGGTCCCTATCTTCATAATATTGATACAGAAAAATCCTGTACTGCTTCAAGGACATGAAATAGATAACCCAATAGGTCTTCTCCAGACTTATCTATGATTTTCATGTAGTGGACATGATTACTGTTCCTTGAAGAGGAAAATTACAGTTGTGCCCTCTAAACCTTGGTCATGTAATATATATCCTTTGTAGAAATGTGTATGTTAAGAGGACATGGCTAGCATGATTGGGGGGGAGGGAAGAGACACAAGAAAGAGTGGAAACAGACAAGAAATACTTTGCAAATTAAGGGCCCCATTGAAGCCAATGGCTAGACTTCTATCGGGTTCAATGGTGGAGGTTTGGGAGCTTGGGTACAAAATATTTCTAAATTAATGAGAAACTAAAGTTGTTCTATATCCCTGTCACACCAAATGAAAGCATAATACCATTTCAGCTTACTCATTTGATGTAATTCAGCTAAGCATCCTTACTGACAACAGAATTGTTGTAGTAATTAGTAGTAACACCAGAATTTCCACACTTTCTTAAGGGAGAAATATAAGTAGTTGACATTTCCAAAGACATTGCACTTGATCATAGAATCATAGAATCATAGAATATCAGGGTTGGAAGGGACCTCAGGAGGTCATCTAGGCCAACCCCCTGCTCAAAGCAGGACCAATTCCCAATTAAATCATCCCAGCCAGGGCTTTGTCAAGCCTGACCTTAAAAACCTCTAAGGAAGGAGATTCCACCACCTCCCTAGGTAACCCATTCCAGTGCTTCACCACCCTCCTAGTGAAAAAGTTTTTCCAAATATCCAACCTAAACCTCCCGCACTGCAACTTGAAACCATTACTCCTTGTTCTGTCATCTGCTACCACTGAGAACAGTCTAGATCCATCCTCTTTGGAACCCCCTTTCAGGTAGTTGAAAGCAGCTACCAAATCCCCCCTCATTCTTCTCTTCTGCAGACTAAACAATCCCAGTTCCCTCAGCCTCTCCTCATAAGTTATGTGCTCCAGTCCCCTAATCATTTTTGTTGCCCTCCACTGGACTCTTTCCAATTTTTCCACATCCTTCTTGTAGTGTGGGACCCAAAACTGGACACAGTACTCCAGATGAGGCCTCACCAATGTTGAATAGAGGGGAATGATCATGTCCCTCGATCTGCTGGCAATGCCCCTACTTATACAGCCCAAAATGCTGTTAGCCTTCTTGGCAACAAGGTCACACTGTTGACTCATATCCAGCTTCTTGTCCACTGTAACCCCCAGGTCTTTTTCTGCAGAACTGCTTCCTAGCCATTCAGTCCCTAATCTGTAACTGTGAATGGGATTCTTCCGTCCTAAGTGCAGGACTCTGCACTTGTCCTTGTTGAACCTCATACTTGATTGCAAATTCATTATCATCTTATATTCTTAACTTTAGAATAGAAATATCCAAGTAGATCTCTAAAGACACATTTGCTTCCCCCTTTTACAAAGTACCATACACATCTCAACATATAAAATTTCATAAAGGTTGGAGACCTGGAAGCCTTTTGCAGCCACATTCAATGCAGTGTTTCCTGCAGAGAATGTGGAGCTGCAAGCAAACAGAGAATGGGTGGTTCAGCGGAGAAATGATCTGGCCAAGAGCCCAGCAAGAGAAATTCTTTGTTGTCTATATAAGTGGCCAAAATTTTGCAAATTTTCAAATTTCAATGACTTTGTGAGGGTGGAATGGGGACTGGATATTTGTTTAAAAGTCACAAATACTTTCCCCCGTCGTTTGACCAACACTAGTCACTGGCTGGAACCAGGCTAAGCACAGAAAGAAATTTAATGCAGACAGATATATTGTTGTTCCTGCACAGTCCTCTCTGTCCTAGGGAAATCCATTAAAAAGTGGAGCCAGGCACCAAAGGAGACCCAGAGCAGCTGGGCTGAGACAGACAGAGGGCCCAGACCTATTTGTTCTCATGTGGGGTGTTTAGAAACTATTATAGGAATTAAGTTAACCTTCATGTTTCTAGTTCTAGTAATGTGCCAATTTCATTTACCCATGTCTTCTTTTGGAAATATCCATTGGGTTATGGGAGCAAATAGAAAGAGAAAGTATAATCGCTGAGCAAAGGCCAGAAACAAACCCCAGTGAAGGCAACGGGCAGGTTTCCTTTTGATTTCAAAGAGTATTTGATCAAAATCATGAACCAAATTCTAACAAGGTGGTAGGCAAAGGTGGAAAACTAGTGTGAAATAGGTGTTTCTCCTGCTGATTCTAGCTCTACTGAACAATTATAAAAATGCTGTTCTTCGGGACCTCTGTGACAGGAAACATCCTTTGGGACAGCAGCTGCAGAGGAGTGTTCCAGGATCGGGCTTATGGGCCAAGCTGTAGCAATCTGTGAAAGCTAAGGGCTGAACAAATCTCCAACAAAGCTAAGGGTTGAACAAAAATAATTAGCGCAGTAAGCTAAAAATGCTGGGAGTTCAGATTCTTAAGCATAAAAAACAAAAACATTTTATCTAACTTCTGTTTCATGATTCTGCTCTAAATTACTTTAAAAAGCCAACCAGGCAGGATTGCTCTCCCAAACTTCTACATGAGTGCAAACTTAAGAGACATGAATATATTCAGTGAGGTAAAAATGATGATTATATAAAGCAAGGTGAGAATAAAGAGCAAGATACAGCAATAAGAAGACTGTTAAACTTTTTTCTCATCAAACAGTCTCATTTTGAAGACACCCACTGAGGCAGGATCATAACTGTACAACATGTAGCAAGATAAAACAATTATTACTACAGACACTGCTTTCAGTTCTGAGAAAGAGCATGGCATTTGTTGGTTTAAATAGGTGGCAAACTCCAGAACCCTACACAGGGATGCAAGGCTGCTCTTTGGAGACATCCTGGTAGGAGGTGATTGAAAATTTCCTTAAGGTTCAGTGGAATAACTGCTGAGTCATACTGGCTTGCAGAGCTGTTTGAAAAATGGTAATAAGTGGTCAACAAATGGCCAAAAACATTTTTGGGCAAAATGTAAAAGCCTGCTTGGCTGTAAATAAGATGTGAAAGGGCAGGTGCCCCACTCAGGTGCAGAGGAAACTACTAGGGTATAGAACAGAGAGCAGATTATGGAAGGAAATACCAAGCTCAGAGAAGGAGTTTAGGCTGAGGTGTATGTTTTTAAATGATCAATAAAACCAAATCTGAGGAAGAGTGATACATTTGCCTATATACAGATGACAAATTCTGGCCTCTTTTTTGGTCTTTCTCCTGGCCCTCAGCACATCAGAAAAGGGCTGTGGCCAGGGGACCTCTGAACACCAGTGACTCCCAGTTGCCACAATGGGTCCACAATGGGCAACCAGGCATAAGAGCAGTTTTTTGGCTGCTTTGATTTAGCCATAGGAGCATACTGATTCTTGACCAGCCTCAGGATCTTGGGGTCATTGTCTGGTCCTGTGTTGACCCCAGCTTGCCAGATGAGAGAATCTGATCTACTATATATATATATATATATATATATATTATTAGGACCAGGGTGGAAACTCCTAAAACTATGGGACTGCTGTGTCCCCTTAACTCTCCATCTTGGACTGTCTCTCACAATGCTTTGCAGTGACAAGCAACAAACCCTTCCATGGGCTATCATCACTCAGTCACCAGCAGGCAGAAGTACACCCAGCTAAGTTGCATGAATACTCTCCAAGGCATGCATAACTATACACAGGGAAACACCAGCACATTTCCCAAACCCCCAGCCTTGCACCCCAAAAATGTAACATCTTACACTGCTCAAGACCGTCTCTTGAACAGTGCAAGCTTATTCATTAGTTTGCTACTTTGTCAAAGGAAAGTGGACAGGCACCAGTCTTGATAACTTGAGCAGATTTCCCAAGCACTTTAGACAAACTCACTGGTAAGGATAAAACATTACAATAAGTGTATTAACTTCAGAAGGATAGACTTTATGTGATTATAAGAAATAGGCATAAAGATCAGAGCTAGTTACCTTAAAGAATAAAAAGTAAACACACATTCTAAATCCTAAAGTTTTAGACTAAGCAAAAGTTGAATCAAACAGCTTTTCTCACCACAGTGGATGTTGCAGGTATGTTACAGTTCAATACATAGGCTGAATTGCCTTCTCAGCCTGGGGCCAATCTCCTTAGTTCGAAGTCTATCTTACCAGTGTTCTTGTTGCCTTCAGAATAGGTGGGGGAGGACAGAGGAGGTCTCATTATCCCACTGTCCCTTATTTTATACCCTACATTTAAGTGCCTGAAAAAAACACTGGCCTAGGCATGTCCTGGTGGGTCTTTCTGAGTCACAGAGTGGAGTAATCCTCATTGTGTGGTGCTTGTGCAACTGTGTTTTACAGAATTGTAAATCTCTTGTTTACAATTCCTCTGCTGATCAATGGTCATTTAATACCCGCCTGGCTGGGGGGTTGTTGTCACCGGAGAGCTAGCTGTGGACAACTCCCAGATTCACAACATATTTCAATAACAACCATATAGCAAACTCTCATAACTTCATACACAATAACTATATACATATTTTGACAGAACAATAAGTTTCAGCAAATCATGACCTTTCATATGGTATCTTGCAAGGCATGCCTTGTATGAAATATCATAACCATATACCATTGATGAATAGGGAGGCTACAGGGTGCTACTTTGAGTTCCAATGAGTTACAATGGTGGCATCTGAAAATGAAGATAAATATTGATTATGAGGGAACTGACTGACTTTGTTACTCGAGATTTATGTCAGAGTAACTATAACATACTGGCCATCTGTTTTATGTCCCACTCTAGTACCAGGGATATTTTTACAACTGAGAGCTTGAGAGCCTGATTATGTAAATCAGGCTGTAGAGACTCCTGTGTTTGGCTCTAGCAGTTATCACTGCTAGACCCAGTATTGGCCAAGATGGCACTTGCCACATAACTCCACTGATTTTGTGCCCGAGATCTGTTATTCAAGGCAGGGATTATTGTAGCACAACAGAACCTCATGGTGATACTTTCTTCCTAGCCTTTCCTCTGGCATGTTCCCTACACTTGGGGCAGTCAGGGGAGGGGAGACAATGTGTAGGAGATAGTGACATAAAGCTGGTTACACCAGCTTTCCACAACCTGGGGATTTCATCATTTGGAGCAGTTTTACACTGGAGCAGTACATTTTCATTTCTTCTAGATGAAAGACTAAAATAAAAATAACTGCACAAGCTTGATTAAAAGATTAACACTATGATACTAATAGCAAGTAGCCTGGCTGCTGACAGACATCTGTAAATTTGGGGGGAAATTTGCACCTTGAGGGCATGGGTTTGAAACAGAAAGAGGTGCATGGGGATATGTCAGAGGACTCAACTCTGTCCAGCAGAAACATTCTTTTGTAAATTTTGAAAACACGCATCTTGGTTGACTGTGACAAATGTGGGGGTGCATTTGACGATTACTAACATTGTATCTGCACTGGATGCCACTAACATGGTGTGCCTGTACTAAAAGTGAGAATGCATATTTCACCCACAGATTTGACTGGGTGAAAAAGCCTATCCATCCCGGCCAAGAGACTAAATATAGTTGCCTAACAGCTTACATTTAAGAGTCACTAAGGCCTGGTCTACACTATGAGTTTAGGTCAAATTTAGCAGCGTTAAATCGAATTAACCCTGCACCCGTCCACACAACGAAGCCATTTACTTTGAAATAAAGGGCTCTTAAAATCAATTTCTGTACTCCTCCCCAATGAGGGGAGTAGCACCGAAATTGACATTGCCATTTCGAATTAGGGTTAGTGTGGCCGCCATTCGACGGTATTGGTCTCCGGGAGCTATCCCACACTGCACCACTGTGACCACTTTGGACAGCAATCTGAACTCGGATGCAATGGCCAGGTAGACAGGAAAAGCCCCGCGAACTTTTGAATTTTATTTCCTGTTTGCCCAGCGTGGAGAACACAGGTGACCATGCAGATCTCATCAGCACAGGTAACCATGCTGTCCGAGAATCAAAAAAGAGCACCAGCATGGACCGTACGGGAGGTACTGGATCTGATCACTATATGGGGAGAGGATTCCGTGCTAGCAAAACTACGTTCCAAAAGACAAAATGCCAAAACATTTGAAAAAATCTCCAAGGGCATGATGGAGAGAGGCCACAATAGGGACTCATATCAGTGCTGCATGAAAGTTAAGGAGCTCAGACAAGCCTATCAAAAAACAAAGGAGGCAAATGGTCGCTCTGGGTCAGAGCCGCTTCTACGCTGAGCTGCATGCAATTCTAGCGGGGACCACCACCACTACCCCACCTCTGACCGTGGATTCCGAGGAGGGGGTAATCTCAGCCATGCCTGAGGATTCTGCGGACAGGGAAGATGATGATCAGGAGGAGGACGATGAGCTTGCAGAGAACATACAGCATTCCATTCTCCCCATCAGCCAGGATCTTTTTCTCAGCCTGACTGAAGTACCCTCCCAAGGCAGTATCCCAGACAATGAGGCCATTGAAGGGACCTCTGGTGAGTGTACCTTTGTAAATATAAAACATGGTTTAAAAACAAGTGTTTTTAATGATTAATTTGCCCTGAGGACTTGGGATGCATTCGTGGCCAGTACAGCTACTGGAAAAGTCTGTTAACGTGTCTGAGGACGGAGTGGAAATTCTCCAGGGACATCTCCATGAAGCTCTCCTGGAGGTACTCCAAAAGCCTTTACAAAAATACAGCCTTATTCCGTCCTCCATGGTAGGACACTTGACCATGCCATGCTAGTAGCAAGTAATCTGGTATCATTGCATGAAAAAGCCTGGCAGCGTATGGTCCCGGTGTTTGCTGGCATTCAAGCAACATCCGTTATTTATCTCTCTGAGTTATCCTCAGGAGAGTGATATTGTTCATGGTAACCTAGTTGAAATACAGGAATTTAATTAAGGGGACAGAGGTGGCCGTTCCTACTGGGCTGTTTGCCTGTGGCTGAAAAGAAATCCTTCACTACAGTTAGCCAAGCTGGGGGGAGGAGGGAGGGGAGGCATTGTCACTGAGCTTTTCACATTTGGCTAGCAGGGATCTTTCCTGATACCAGCCAAGAGGTGGGGGGAGGGATAAAGCGATCATCCCAGAGCATTGGATGGAAGGGGAGTTTAGTTTGATTTCTGCTGCTGCACATTAACAGGAAAACCACAGCACTCAATGGGCTTTGCTTGGTATGTGGGAAAGGAGGGCGCTGCTTTTATGAAGGCTGTAGAAGCCGAAAGACAATGGCTTACCATGGCTGTATGCAAGCCGAATTCTGTTGCCTGGACCTGAGTCTGTGATCTCTAACACCAAAGCTGCAGGCACTCAATATTAAGATGCAAAATGCGACTTTGTATTGAAATCACATGTGCTATGTAATGTGAATAGTGCTGTTCACCGTGAAAGAGTATAAGCATTGTTCTGTAAAATGTATCTTTTAAAATACGTCTCTCCCTTTTTACCCTCCCTCCTGCAGCTGCAAATTTTTCAAGCCTCCCTCCTCTGTCCCGAAGGCTATCTCAGATAAGGAGGCAAAAAAAAATGCGAGACAAAATGTTCTCTGAAATCATGGAATTGACCTGCAATGAAAGAGCTCATCTGAATGAGTGGAAGGTCACACTATCCCAGTACAGGAAAGTTGCCAGTGAACATGAGGGATGAACGTGAAGGGAGGAGAGACGCTCGAGATGAGAGGTGTAGGGATGCAACACTGGGGCTGCTGCGTGATCAAACTGACATGCTCTGGTGTCTGAGGGGGCTTCACGAACGGGAGCAAGATCACAGAGTGCCGCTGCAGCCCCTGTATAACTACCCTCCCCCTCACCATGCTCCATAGCCTCCTCACCCAGACGTGTAAGAACGCAGGGGGAGGAGGGAGAGGGATGGCCCTGTGCACCCGCCCACTCCATCCCAGTGGTCAGCCCAAGCAAAAGGCTGTCATTATTTTGAACATTTTAGTGGCCTTTTCATTCCCTCCTATCCTCCTCCCAAACCCCACCCAGACTACCTTGTCAGTTCTCTCCCTCTTTTTAGAATCAATTAATACAGAATACATGATTTTAAACGATAGTGACTTTATTTCCTTAGAAAGCAAGCTGTGATCGAAGGGGGAGGGTGGGTTGCTTACAGGGAATGAGTCAATCAAGGGGGCGGGTTTTCATCAAGGAGAAACAAACAGAACTTTCACACCGTAGCCTGGCCAGTCATGAAACTGGTTTTCAAAGCTTCTCTGATGCGTAGCGCTTCCTGGTGTGCTCTTCTATTCGCCCTGGTGTCTGGCTGCGCGTAATCAGCGGCCAGGCAATTTTCCTCAGCCTCCCACCCCACCATAAAGGTCTCTCCCTTACTCTCACAGAGATTGTGGAGCACACAGCAAGCAGCAATAACAATGGGAATATTGGTTTGGCTGAGGTCTGAGCGAGTCAGTAACGTGTGCCAGCAACCCTTTAAACATCCAAATGCACATTCTACTACCATTCTGCACTTGCTCAGCCTGTAGTTGAACAGTTCCTGACTACTGTCCAGGCTGCCTGTGTATGGCTTCATAAGAGATGGCATTAAGGGGTAGGCTGGGTCCTCAAGGATAATTATAGGCATTTCAACATCCCCAACGGTTATTTTCTGGTCTGGAAAGTAAATCCCTTGCTGCAGCCATTTAAAAAGAGTAGTGTTCCTGAAGACGCGAGCGTCATGAACCCTTCCTGGCCATCCCACGTTGATGTTGGTGAAACATCTCTTGTGATCCACCAGTGCTTGCAGCACCATTGAAAAGTACCCCTTGTGGTTTATGTACTGACTGCCCTGGTGCTCCGGTGCCAAGATAGGGATATGGGTTCCATCTATCGCCCCATCACAGTTAGAGAATCCCAGTGCAGCAAAGCCATTCACTATGACCTGCACATTTCCCAGAGTCACTACCTTTGGTAGCAGCAGCTCAGTGATTGTTCTGGCTACTTGCATCACAGCAGCTCCCACAGTAGATTTGCCCACTCCAAATTGATTGCTGACTGACTGGTAGCTGACTGGCATTGCAAGCTTCCACAGGGCTATCGCCACTCGCTTCTCAACTATGAGGGCTGCTCTCATCTTGGTATTCTGGTGCTTCAGGGCAGGGAAAAGCAAGTCACAAAATTCCATGAAAGTGCCCTTACGCATGCGAAAATTTCGCAGCCACTGGGAATCGTCCCACACCTGCAACACTATGTGGTCCCACCAGTCTGTGCTTGTGTCCGGGGCCCCAAATCGGCATTCCACAGCTAGAACCTACCCCATTAACAGCATGATCTCCAAAGCACCGGGGCTTGCGGTTTGAGAGAATTCTGTGCCCATATCCATGTCCTCATCATTCTCGTTGCCGCGCTGCAGTCGCAGCCTCTTCCTCACCCGGTTTTGCAGGTTCTGGTTCAGCATAAACTGCACGATAATGCGCGAGGTGTTTACAATGTTCATGACTGCTGTCTTGAGTTGAACAGGCTCCATATTATGGTATGGCGTCTGCACAGTTCACCTCGGAAAAAGGCGCGAAATGGTTGTCTGCCGTTGCTTTCACGGACGGAGGGGTGAGGCTGTACTCAGAACCACCAGTGACAATGTTTTTTGCCCCATCAAGCATTGAGGTCTCAACCCAGATTTCCAATGGGCGGGGGAGACTGCGGGAACTATGGGATAGCTATGGGATAGCTGCCTACAGTGCAACGCTCCAGAAGTCAACGCTAGCCTCGGTACATGGACACACACCGCCGAATTAATGTGCTTAATGTGGCCGCATGCACTCTACTTTATACAATCGGTTGCCCAAAATCGAATTCTGTAAATTCAGAGTAATCCCGTAGTGTAGACATACCCTAAGAGACAATCCAGAGCAAGTAGCTTTAATGACTCTAAGCCCCCCTTCTAGGGAGCACCCAAACTAGTTTAACCAGGGTGTGTCACGCTGACAGAACCAGATTCAGAGGTAGATTAGATTTATTGAGGCCCTGGGTACAAAGAACATTTGGGCCCAGCACACCCAGGGGGATAAGGGGCACCCGAACCAGAGGTGCTAGCGGGATCATACCCTCCCCCCTACACTTTTAAAAGTGGGATGGCAAGGCCCACCCACTTCTTAACATGGGTGGCGTAACATCTTTCCGGTGTGGGGGTGAGATGGGCCTAGCCCCCCTTGCCATGAGGCCCTTCCCCATGCTCCTCCTCTCCCCCCCATGAGACCCTATACACTGACTAGGTCAGAAGCTGGAGCTGGGCAATGGTAAGAGCTGCAAAGGAAGCCCACCTGTCCTGAGCCCAAAAGCAAGTCCCAGCTCATGTCCCTGCCCACCAGGACATGATGCTCAGAGTAGATGGAGGTTCCAGGGCTCCCCACGAGGCCCAGGTTCCATTGGCAGCTCTTACCACAGCCTGGTTCCAACTTCCAACCTGACCAGAGGGTGGGGCCTTCGGGAGAAGAAGATGAGCAGTGGGTGGGGCCACAGTTATGGAGCCATCCCCCCGCCCCCCACAATTCTACACAGGTTCCGGCACTCCTGACAGGGCCCCCAAATTGGCTGTGACCCCTGGGCACAATACCTGTGGACCTGTGTGTTAATTCGCTACTGATCAAATTGAAGGACCCACAGGAGGATCTGGGCTGACTAGAAGATTAGAAGTTGGTTCTGTTCTGTTCCTGTAACTTAAGAGAAAAAACTATCTAGTTTAGCTTGTAGTGAAATGTAAGATAAGCAGAGACTAAATATGCCTATGGGCTGTTTGCTGTTTAAAATCTGTATACAATGCTCTGTTCCAACTATTAAATAAAAATACTTTGTTTTAAGAAGACTGTTGGTCACTATCATTGTGCACTAGCTTCCAAAACCCACTCAGGCCTTCAGGGTGATAAGTGGTTGCTACACTGGTCCTTGTCCATGATGGAAGAATCATGAGATTCCATTCTGAGACAAGTCAGGGCAAAATGCCAAACACCTGAGCTGAGCGCACTCAGAGAAAAAGAAAGGGAACAGAGGTACAGTTAGTATGGCAATTATATTCTATTTTCTAGGAAGGAATTAGTTATGCATTTGCAGATCTAGAGCTAATGATACCATATGGATGCGAACCACAGTCTACTCAGTTGCTACAATTTAATATTTATGGTGTCCTAATGTTTCTTAATGTTTGCATACTGCTCTCCTTTGCTTATTCCTGACTCCTTCTTTCCCCATGACCCTTTTTTCCCCAAGTGTAGGTAATTAAAGACCACAATGACTATAACTGAGTTAGTAATATTCAATTGATTTTTGTATGCCCACATCAATTGGAAATCCACATGAATTCACCTTTGCTGCCCAGACAACAACAAAGCTCCTACATTCACTACTGCTTCTGTAATGGGATTGAAATTGTTTCTAATATCCTTTTACCAAAATATTCACCCAGTTCTTTAATTATATTTCTGTCCTACTGTGTTTTTTTCCTCACAGTCTCTGAACAGTGATCTTCATTCCATTTCATCCCCTTATTTGTTTTTCTTCTTGTCTCCATTTTCTTCTTGTCCCCTGGCTGGGATGATTTAGTTGGGAATTGGTCCTGCTTTGAGCAGGGTGTTGGACTAGATGACCTCCTGAGGTCCCTTCCAACCCTGATAGTCTATGATTCTATGATACACTTTGGCTATAGAGTTTTAAAAACCTTAATTTTCTTTTCTTAAATTCAGACAAAATATTTTCCTTTCAATAAAATGCTTTTTAACTTACTAGTCATTTGTATGCTTGAGCCTATTAAATTTAGCTCACCATGTTCTGGGTTGGCAGGAATGTTTTAATGTAAGAGAAATCCTTGGCTATTGTGGTTTGAGAAAATTCTGCTTTCAGAATGCATTTCAGCTTAATACATTTTTATTGTCTTTGAAAGAAAAGCAGGAGGAATATAAATCATTTATTTTTGTGCTACTATGTTGGCTTTCAGGAAGGGATGTAACTGTCCAAAACAATTTGTGGCAATTCTCACTAGTTCATGGGGGTGTTGTTTCTATTTAGTTTTCAGTGGAAAGTCAACACTGCCTCATTGAATAAGTATTTGACTTTTTAAAACTTTGAATTAAAATTCTTGGATATTTTTTAACCATTTGGAATTTAGGGGATAAATGACACCATCTGCAGGTTAAATTAAGCATAGCCACTGTGCATACAATGCTCTAATAAATTTGTTAGTCTCTAAGGTGCCACAAGTACTCCTGTTCTTTTTGAGGATACAGACTAACACGGCTGCTACCCTGAAACCAGTGCATACAGTAAACATGTCCACAGCTGAGCTGAATAAAATGTACCATTGTAATTCTATTCCTTAATGAGATGTGTGATACTATCTAAAGGGTAAGGTGACTGTCTACACTAATATTGTTACCATATTTACAAAATTGTGATAAATTTTGTACAAAGTATGCCTTGTGAGGTATCATTGGAAAAAGTGTACTTTGCTGAGTATTATAATCTTGTTATAATGTACATATCAACTTTGTGTGTGGAAGTATGAAAAGTTTTCCATATGTTTGTAACTCAAACATGTTTGTGAGTGTCAGAAATGTCCAAAGGCTAGTTCTTCTGGAATAACAAAAGAACTGTAAACAAGAATCCCTGCATGTCAGACCTAAAAACATCTCAAATGGTATGTACGCAGAATGTGCAAGCAAAATTTTCACTGCATATGAAGAACTGATGGCAAAGCACGTATGCCATGGAACTGCCTGACCCCATGACATGGCAAAGATTTTTCCAGCAAAAAGGGTCAAGATATAAAAAGGAAGAACAAAGGCCCCTGGCCACCTCTTTTCTACCCCATCTCTGGACTGGTGAATTTTGACAGAGGAAATTTTAAACAAAAGGACTGAGGTGCCCAAAAACTATTTGGGCAACCCAAAGACTTATAGAAAAATAGCAGATTTCATATTCCTGCTGTCATTTTGAATGACATACTTTGATCCAACAGTAATGCATTTTATTTGCTTTAACCTTTTAGTAATTCTTTTTTTTTCTTAGTTAATAAATCTTCAGTTAGTTTACTAAAGGATTGTCTACAGTGTTATCTTTGGTGTAAGGTCCTGAGCATCCATTGACCTGAGTAAGTGACTGCCCCCCTGGGGCTGGAAGACCCTAATGTTTGGTGATTTGAGTGTTTTAGTGAACTTTCATCATGGAAGCCCAGTTTGTCTGGGTGGTAATATGTGCTGGAGTGTCTAAGAGATGGTCTGTGGCTCTAAGTTAAGCTAATATAGAGATCATGGAGTACACATTTGATGCTAGTTTGGTTAAATCTAATGATGGGATATACCACCTGTGTGGGGATGTCTGTCCAGTGTGACCTGAAATTGGCCCTCTCAGCTGTGATCCATACTGGGCATGGCAACACTCTGTAGTTTTTTTTTAATTAAAAGAACATCCTAAATTATTCAATTTATCCTAACGAGAGCTCACGGGGAAGCTGAGAAATGGGTCATAATGTTTAAATTCAACCTCTGATTCCTCTTCAAGATACTAAAAGAAACTGATTTGCAGGAGGGATATGAGAGTGAAAGGGTGTGCGGGAACATGCATGTGCACAAATTCAGCAGACCAGCAGCCTGAACCAAAAGCCCATTAAATTCAATGGCAGTCTTTCCGTTCACTTCGGAGGGCTTTGGTTGAGACCACCAAGTGGTATTTCTAAAGTCAAGATACAATTGTTCTTCAAATACTGAATTTAGACCAAAAGAATATTAAATGTATCATAATCACACCCTATGCAAGGGGTGGGCAAACTTTTTGGCCTGAGGGCCACATCAGGATTGAGAAACTATGTGAAGGGTCGGGTAGGGAAGGCTGTGCCTCCCTAAAGAGCCTGGCCCCCGTACCCTATCTGCCCCCTCCCACTTCCTGCCTCCTGACTGCCCCCCTCAGAACTCCTGACCCATCCAACCCCACCCTGCTCCTTGTCCCCTGACCACCCCTTCCAGGAACCCCCCCACCTCTAATTGCCCCCCTGGGCCTCCTCCCCCATGCTCCCTGTGCCCTGACCCCTATCAACACCCCCGGCCCCTGCAGGCCCCCCGGGACTCCCACGCCTATCCAAACCCCCCCTGTTCCCCATCCCCTGACCGCCCCCTCCAGAACCTCTGCCCCCATCCAACTGCCTCCTGCTCCCTGTCCCCTGACTGACACCCGGGACTCCCTGTCCCTTATCCAACCCCCCCCCCCCCGCTCCCCGCTCCCTTACCATGCTGCTCAGAGCAGCACGTCTGGCAGATTCGCCGCCCGCCCGGAGCCAGCCACATCGCTGCATTCCCCAGCAGGAGCTTGCAGCCACACCACCCAGAGTGCTGGCAACACAGCAAGCTGAGGCTGTGGGGGAGGAGGGACAGCAGGGGAGGGGTGAGGGGCTAGCCTCTCTGGCCAGGAGCTGAAAGGCCGGGCAGAACGGTCCCGCTGGCTGTAGTTTGCCCACCTCTGCCCTATGCCTACCAGAGTTCTTTACAATGTTTCTATTAGGGCTGTCAGTTAATCGCAGTTAACTCACGAGATTAACTGGAAAAAAAATAATCATGATTTAAAATATTAATTGTGAGTAATCGCAGTTTTAATTGCACTATTTAACAATAGAATACCAATTGAAATTTATTAAATATTCTGGATGTTTTTCTACATTTTCAAATATATTGATTTCAATTACAACACAGAATACAAAGTACACAGTGCTCACTTTATATTATTTTAATTACAAATATTTTCACTTTGTAAAAATGATAAAAGAAATTGAAAAATACTACTCACCTCATACAAGTACCATAGTGCAATCTCTTTATTGTGAAAGTGCAGCTTACAAATATAGATTTTTTGTTACATAACTGCACTCAAAAAAAAAGTAAAACTTTAAAGCTGACAAGTCTACTCAGTCCTACTTCTTGTGCAGCCAATTGCTAAGACAAACAAGTTTGTTTACATTTACGGAGATAATGCTAGCAGCTTCTTATTTACAATGTCACCCGAAAATGAGAACAGACATTTGCATGGCACTTTTGTAGCTGGCATTTCAAGGTATTTATATGCCAGATATGCTAAACACTCATATGCCACTTCATGCTTTGGCCACCATTCCAGAGGACATGCTTCCATGCTGATGATGCTCGTTAAAAAATAATGCATTAATTAAATTTGTGACTGAAGTCCTTGTGGGATAATTATATGTCTCCTGCTCTGTGTTTTACCTGAATTCTGCCATATATTTCATGTTATAGCAGTCTCAGATGATGACCCAGCATGTTGTTCATTTTAAGAACACTTTCACTGCAGATTTGACAAAACACAAAGAAGGTGCCAATCTGAGATTTCTAAAGATAGCTACAGAACTCAACCCAAGATTTAAAAATCTGAAGTGCCTTCCAAAACCTGAGAGGGATGAGGTGTGGAGCATGCTTTCAGAAGTCTCAAAAGAGCAACACTCCCATGTGCAAACTACAGAATCCGAACCACCAAAGAAAAAAATCAACCTTCTGCTGATGACATTGGACTTAGATGATGAAAATGAACATGCATTGGTCTGCACTGCTTTGGATCGTTATCAAGCAGGACTCATCATCAGCATGGACACATGTCCTCTGGAATGGTGGTTGAAGCATGAAGGGACATATGAATCTTTAGCGCAACTGGCACATAACTACCTTGCAACACCGGTTACAACAGTGCCATGCGAATGCCTGTTCTCACTTTCAGCTGACATTGTAAACTAGAAGCAGGCAGCATTATCTCCTGCAAACGTAAACAAACTTGTTTGTCTGAGCGATTGGCTGAACAAGAAATAGGACTGAGTGGACTTGTAGGCTCTAAAGTTTTACATTGTATTCAAAAATAAAACAGTTATTTTTTGTACATAACTCTACATTTGTAAGTTCAGCTTTCATGATAAAGAGCTTGCACTACAGTACTTGTATTAAGTGAATTCAAAAATACTATTTATTTTATTTTTACAGTAAAAATATTTATAATAAATATAAATATAAAATGAGCACTGTACACTTTGTATTCTGTGTTGTAATTCAAATCAATATTTTGAAAATGTGGAAAACATCCAAAATATTTATACAAATGGTATTCTATTATTAACACGGTGATTAATCACACAATTAAAAAAATAATCACGTGAGTAATCGCGCAATTCATCTTTTAAATAGAGTGATTCATAGCGATTCATCTTTTAAATCGCTTGACAGCCCTAATTTCTATATAAATTAGTGAAATCGCTTTAACTTGACAGTAGTGTTTTTAAAGCTCTTGTGTTGGTCCTGAATATATTTGATACAGACTCTTTAAGCTAAGTATTCATGTGTGTATACCCCTACCCCACCAGCTTTGTGTCTGAAGACAGTAGGTGATTATGTTTTTGCTATGGCAAGACTGTGTGAAATTTGTTTTTCTCCGCTTTTAAAAAAAAGAACAGCTTTTTTATTTATTGTCCTTGGGGCTAAATTTATCGATCCATTTTCTATTTTGTTGAACTGCATCCTGAGCGTGTTGTGCAAGGATGGGTACACTATAAAAGAGGTAGTTATAATTAAACCGTACATTTTACACAGAAACCATACAACTACAGCAAGTAACAACAAGTTTGCCACTGATATCTCAGAACACAATGGCACAAAGGCCTGCTGTCAATCCATCCATTCAACTCCTCTGCCATCAATGAAATTGTATGAGTCAATTGAGTGTTGAGGGTTGATTGAGCAGGACACACCAACTCAAAGTGGCACCAGACCCTTCCAGAACAGCAGATTAAAAATCTGCAGACATATCTCCACTGCTACGATGACCAACACCTCCCTCAACACACCTTTCAAGATCCATGGCTCCTACATATGCCTATCACAACATGGGGCGTACCTCATCCTGTGCACTAAATGCCCTAACAACTATGTGTTTGAAATGAGACAATCACTACATTATCAAATGAACTCTTACAGAAAAATGATAAAAGATAAAAACACCATCACCTGAGGTTGAACACTATTCACAAAGCACTCACTCTATATCTGACCTCTCAGTCCCCATCTTCAAAGGAAACCTGCACAACAGCTTCAAAAGACAAGCTTAAAAACTCAAATTCACAACTTTGCTAGACAATAAAATCATGGACTTAATATAAATACTAGATTTATGGCTTATTACAACAATCTATTACCTACTAATACCCTCACCCTCACCCACCCACTCGCACAAGCTGCCTTCTCCCCCCACCCTCCAAGCTTCCTTTCCCCCCTATGACTGGAGGGGTTCCAATGGGCCACATCAACTTGACTAGTCCCTTGAAATGTGTCTCAACTACTTACACTAAACCATCTATTCCACCTTGTTTTTAGCTCTGACACTGAGTGTGTTTCCTAAACCTGAAAAAGATTTCTGTATGAGCTTGAAAGCTTGACTTTCTCATGACCAGAAGTTGGTCCAATAAAAGATATTACCTCACCCACAGTGTGTCGCTAATATCCTGTGACCAACATGACTACAACAATTTTTCACACAGCACTCTCTGTGGCATTTCCTACTCCCTTACTGGAGACAGCTATAGTACCTATCACAGAAGCTATAGTACCTATCTTTCTCCCGGGGTAGCATGCAGTCTAACACTCATATTGCCATTCAGTTCTACTTTTTTATAGTTCAGTGATATCGAATACAGTAGAACCTCAGAGTTATGAACTAACTGATCAATCACATACCTCATTTGTAACCAGAAGTATGCAATCAGGCAACAGCAGAGACCAAAAAATTTAAAAAATAAAAAGCAAATACAGTGCAGTACTGTGTTAAACATAAACTACTAAAAAATAAAGGGAAAGTTAAAAAAATATTTGACAAAGTAAGGAAACTTTCTGTGCTTATTCCATTTAAATTATGTTGGTTAAAAGCAGATTTTTCTATTCCATAGTAAAATTTCAAAGCTGTATTAAGTCAATGTTCAGTTGTAAACTTTTGAACGAATCATAATGTTTTGTTCAGAGTTACAAATATTTCAGATACAAACAACATCCAGTCCCAAGGTGTGTGTAATTCTGAGGTTCCACTGTAATAAGCAAATTACTTTCTGTTCCCAGCTCTGCCATCGGTCTTGTGTGTGAACTTGGACAAACTACTCTGCCTTTCTGAGCCTCTCTGTTTTCCCTCCTACCCCTTTGCCTTTCTTGCCTATGTAGACCATAAACTCTTTAAGGCAGGGATTGTCTCCTACCAGGTGTTTGTACCACTCTCATTGGGGGCCTCTAGATGCTACTGTAGTGCAAATAATAATAAATAGTGAATAATTTATTCAACCAATGAGTTCCATGAATTGTCTGAACATCTTGATTTGTTTCTTATTCAAAAGAGTCAAAGAACAGTTTCTCTGAACAATGCTTACTCTACTGATTGGAACCAGGTTATAGCACATATTCAGTGTTCAAAATACTAGTAGTGTTGGCCAGTGATGCTTGCTTGGATATATTGATCATATGTCATGTTTCAATTCCTTGACTGAATGAGTATAACTCTTACTTACGTTTTCAGTATGAATATTCAAATTTAGTGAATATATTTCTATAAACATTCCTCACTCATGAGAATATTTGTGGAAACTGAACACAAAATGGGAGTGAACAGTGCTGATGTAAGATATATTTTTAATCTGAAAAAAATGTACTGTGAATTTTTGAAAGATATTCACACAACAGGAATATGAGGTAAGAAAATGAGCTAGAAATACTAAATCAGATCTTCACCAGTTATAAATGGAAGCCAATGTAATCAGGCCCAATATTATTGATTTAATTTTTATTTACATAAGATTTATTTGCAGTGCACTAATGTTTAAGAAAATATTTGCATTTGTAAACAAAAAATAATAATTCTTCTCAGTTGTTCCAGTGAATCTCTGAAGACAATGATTTTCTTGTAAATTTGTCTATCTAAAGAGAATTTTGTGTAACAAACATCTTGCCTCCCATATTTAAAAGACAGATTGTTAAAAGAGCTTTACATTAATGTCTACAGTCATGTAATTAATTGGCAAAATAAACTACTGGGAACCCACTTCACCTCATCTCCTGAAACCATGCAGACTTAGGTGTGAATGTAAGATTTTAAACAGTTCTTTGAAAAAAAAGTGTTACTGTAACAAGAAATGTAAAGAATAGCAAAGCAGTTGCTACAGCAATCATCTGAAATACTAAATTGGTTGTTCAGTGGTTAATTATCTACTGTAATTAAGAATTTTTTCAAAGGGCATTTTAGTAAACCCCCCATCAGATTTTTCCAAGTAATATGCCACTATACAACATGATTGTAAATGTATAAAAATGCAGGTTTATAATCTGATCTCTGATTCACTCTAAATGCTGGTGACTCTTGTACCTAGAGTACCTTCAAAGGGGATTCATCAAAGAAAAGATATTTCAGTTATTATTGATACATGGCCTATTTTCTCTTTGTCATGTGGTTTGATTGTAAACAGGGTACAAACATCTGTATACTTTTATTTTGTAAGAATACTATCAAGATCTGAGCAAGGTTTATGCAACAGTTTGTACCTTTATATCTAAAAAATGAAGTTTTTCAACATTAATCTAAGAAACATCAGATAAAAATAGATCAATGATAATCTGCATAGTCTGTCTAGGAAAATAAAGGATTTCAGTCAGCAAAACATATGCTTAACAGCAAATATTTTGATATAACATTTCATTTTTCAGTGTGCATGATTTTTGAAATGACACATTAAGAGAGTAAAAAACTAGCACAATTAATTTGTTTATGCTGAATATCTGAAAATAATTATCATTAGAGAATATTCATTATGAAGTATCCAGCAGCATTTAAAAGAACTGACGGACATCTTCATGGAAATTTGTATATCAAAAGTGCTGTGAATATTTATAGATGATCAAGTAAGCTCTGCTTATCTCTTTCAGTACCCTGTGCTGGGGAAATTATCCTGCTTTAAAAGGCAGAAGATGGGCCAGTTCCCAAGGGAAGTTAAGATCTGAAGACGGCATTGACTTAAATTACTGTCTTCTAAACTTGGGAGTTACCATCACCCTGTCCATGTACTTAGAAATGTCCCCACTCCTCACCACCACCTCAGTATAACTTTACCCTAGAAGGGCTGAATTGCTCAAATTAAAGCACTCAAGTTTAGGAAAAACCTTGTTCACCTGTATCATCTGTAATATTCTGTCAACCTTGTCACTTGCACTTAGGCAGTGAGCCTAGCCCTGCATCAGGACTGACAGTTTTAGCCAAGAAAAGGAGACTCATCTTCAGCAAGATTTCAAAGTTACCCAATTGTCACTCTAGTTGGAGAAAATCTAGCATGCATACCCCGTGCACCCACAGTATAACAATAAGCTACTGTTCAGTAATACATGGTCTTCCCCCCGTCAAGTTGGAATATGTGTGTTGTTATAAACTAGATAAAAGCCTCCTCCAATATGGGGGCTTCAAAAGAGTCTAAAGCAGATGATCCTACAGATCTTTTCAATCCTTCTTCATGGTGTCAGAGTGTGAGATTAGGGCAGGAGTTTGAATGCAAAATTTGCAGGCTCTCCCTTATGAAGTGGTGGTGAATAGTGCATGCAGTGGAGAAGGGTCCTAATCCAGGCATTCTTCTGAAAACTTGGTCCGTGCTTCTTAGATTTAGGAGGGTGGAAATTCTTCAGGAAGCTAGGCTGTCGCTGACGTGGGAGGGAAGGAGCTCTTGGCTGGGAGACGCCCTCAGCCAAATAACCCAAAACTGTAGATGTGCAAGGCATGCTGCAAAGCCGATCTCTTCTCCCAAGCTTTAGGGGAAGGAGGCTTGTGCTGAGGGCTGTGATCGGTGGATGAAGTGGGTTCCTCACCTTTCCTGATTGTGGGAAGACTCCTATACTTTTCATTTATTTGTATTTTTAGTAAATGTCAGAGACATGTAGAGGTTTGAACAGGTCCATTGAAATGTTTTGCATAAACACATAAATGAATAAAATAAATGAATACATAAAATCTGGATACAATCTCTCCATTTTATTGTAATAGGGTATGGTATTGCCTCCTCCAATGCCTATCCATCATAACAGAATAAGTTATGGATGGAGAGGCAAACTTTAGTTTCCTTACTTATGTGCATTTCTCTGTCAAGCTTTGTGTTTTTAATATTATTATTTAGTTATTTTATTTATTAGCATTTACTCTATTTTCCCCTAGAACTTTCTGTCCGAAAGATTAGCTTTTCTTTCTGTACAATCCAAAATAAAATGTTGGTTTCAAAGCTCTATTTTAACTAGGTTTTTTTTTTTAAGATTTGATAGTACGTTTGCATGTCTGATTGCATTCCTGAGGTATTAATTCCACTTTCTCCTCCACAAATTACTTCAACTTAATGATTCTTGCAAGCTCACAGTGTAAAACTATGCAAACCACATCTTTAACATTACCTTATGGAATGCTGCAGAGAAATTTGGGGGAATAATTTAAATCTAAAACAATCATTTTCAGGTAGTATCCTCCTGAATCATTGGTCACAGCCTTGTTCTCCATATGACAGCACATGTTTCTGTAAATGTAACTAAAATGGTAATCAAAAGATAATTTACTTTTGTCCCTCAATTACTTTCGGTGCATACAGGAAACTGGAATTTTACCTTGAGAGACCCATATCTGTGTCTGGCATGATGGTTTTTAACTCTAGGACTGCAGTGAGTGGGATGCATCATGGCTATAAGGCCCCCAACAGGAGCCGCCAAAATATGAGTATAGTTTCTCACAGTAACACATAGCATATTAAAATGAAACTTTCTTAATAATCACAGGCTAGCCCATGCTCTTACATGATTTATTGTACAAATCAGTGTGTCAAAACTCTTATCGAGTACATTACCTGTGTGAAACAAGAAGTATGAGTTTGAAGGCCATGCTGGTCTCCAATTTTTGAGAAGTCATCTGATTCAGAGATAAAATGTGTATTTATTATGTATTTTGATGTGCTGAATTCAAATATGACAATTAAAACAACTGATTGGCTACTGTTTCTAAGCTATTTAAGTTTTTACATTTTATGTCTATGTATATTGTGTAGATGGTAGAGTTTTAATCATAAATTGTAAACCTAGGTCTTTTCATGTGTTTATGGTTGCTTTACATGATAATATTTCACCTGTCCTGTTCATGTAATACTTTAAAAATCAGCAAAAGGGTTATATAAATAAAATGTATTATGAAACAAAAGGCAAAAAACTATTATGTACATAGTTGAGTCCTATTCAGTGTCTACTCGGCACTTCTTGGCTTGTCTCCTGTATTCCTTAAATGGAGCGTCTCTTGTCACTGTCCAGCAATAGTCTGCAAGCATTGATGGGCTCCATTTGCCCTGATAGTGTTTCTCCATTGTTGCAATATCCTGGTGAAATCGCTCGCCGTGCTCGTTGCTCACTGCTCCGCAGTTCGGTGGAAAAAAATCTAGATGAGAGTGCAAAAAATGTATCTTTAGTAACATGTTGCAACCAAGGCTTTTGTATGCCTGGAGGAGGTTTTCCACCAACAACCTGTAGTTGTCTGCCTTGTTGTTTCCGAGAAAATTTATTGCCACTAACTGGAAGGCTTTCCGTGCCATCTTTTCCTTGCCACGCAGTGCATGGTCAAATGCATCATCTCGAAGAAGTTCACAAATCTGAGGACCAACAAAGATACCTTCCTTTATCTTAGCTTCACTTAACCTTGGAAATTTTCCATGGAGGTACTTGTGTTTTGTCAATGGCCTTGACAAAGTTCTTCATCAGACCTAGCTTGATGTGGAAGGGTGGTAACAGAATCTTCCTTGATTCAACAAGTGGTGGATGCTGAACACGTTTCCTCCAAGGCTCCAATGACTGTCGGAGTGGCCAATCTTTCTTGATGTAGTAGGAATTTCTTGCACGACTATCCTATTCACAGAGAAAACAGCAGTACTTTGTGTATCCAGTCTGCAGACCAAGCAGGAGAGCAACAACCTTCAAATCGCCACAAAGTTGCCACTGATGTGGGTCATAGTTTATGCACCTCAAAAGCTGTTTCATATTGTCATATGATTCCTTCATATGGACTGCATGACCAACTGGAATTGATGACAAAATATTGCCATTATGCAGTAAAACAGCTTTAAGACTCGTCTTTGATGAATCAATGAACAGTCTCCACTCATCTGGATCGTGAACGACGTTGAGGGCTGCTATCACACCATGGATGTTGTTGCAGGCTACAACATCACCTTCCATGAAGAAGAATGGGACAAGATCCTTTTGATGGTCACGGAACATGGAAACCCTAACATCACCTTCCAGGAGATTCCACTGCTGTAGTCTGGAGCCCAACAGCTCTGCCTTACTCTTGGGTAGTTCCATATCCCTGACAAGGTCATTCAGTTCACCTTGTGTTATGAGGTGTGGTTCAGAGGAGGACGATGGGAGAAAATGTGGGTCCTGTGACATTGATGGTTCAGGACCAGAAGTTTCATCCTCTTCCTCTTCCTTGACCGACTCAAGTGAGAATGATTCTGGTGCATCAGGAACCGGCAGTTCTTCTCCTTGAGGTACTGGGCCTATATCTGATGGAATGTTTGGATAATTCACAGTCCACTTTTTCTTCTTTGACACACCTTTCCCAACTGGAGGCACCATGCAGAAGTAACAATTGCTGGTATGATCTGTTGGCTCTCTCCAAATCATTGGCACTGCAAAAGGCATAGATTTCCTTTTCCTGTTCAACCACTGGTGAAGATTTGTTGCACAAGTGTTGCAGCATATGTGTGGTACCCACCTCTTGTCCTGATCTCCAATTTTGCAGCCAAAATAAAGTTGATAGGCTTTCTTAACCATAGTGGTTATACTGCGCTTTTGTGATGCAAAAGACACTTCACTATAAACATAGAAGAAGTTATCTGCACTGTTCACACAAGTACAAGGCATCTCTGCTCACTTTGGCTAAACAGAAATGTGTCCCTTTGCAAAATCAAACACAGACAAATAAGAGAGCACGACACTGTATGATTTCTAGAGCTGATATAGGGCAATTTGTTCAGCAGAGTGATGTAAGCTTCGTTATGATTGCATCATCCATGATTTCTAGGAATAACGTGATGCAATTAATATCATGTATGACGCAATACCAGCTTCAGATTGCATCATTCATTGTTTTGCCTAAAAAGCAAGTACTGTCCAAACCCAGTCATAGATTTAGTCATAGATCCAGTCAAAGATGTATTTTAGTCATTTCTGGTTTAAATTGAGATCCCTTCCCTTTATAACTCACTTATCCTCTGCCATTCCCAAGTCAAGGGTCGTATATACTGACCCAATAGCATATCTTGAAAACTAGAGCCAATCAACAATTTTAAGCATCATTTTCGTTCTCAGTGACCCAGAATTAGTAATGTTTGACTACATTTATTTCAGAAGCATTTTGGCTGTAGAGCAGTGTAAATAATATAATCCAAATCATTCCGGGCATAAGTCCATTAAAATAAATTTAGGATAGAAAAAATTTGGCCCTGTGAGATTTTTTGTTTTGTTATATATATTTGTTATATATAGACAAAGATATAACAAACTACATACGAAAACAACATTACAAGAACATTAGAACATTAAAGTTTGCAAAATCAAGCATTCAAAAGATAGGAAATGTTAATGCTAAAGTTCCCCTTCATTTGGTTTCCTGAGTCTTGCCTAATATTGCAGAAGGGGTCTTTGGCAAAGTCAAGAATAGAACCTACTTCATCTGGACCCATCCCTGTGCACTGAACACAATAGCTTTTCTTTTCTTGTCATCCTCTGCCAGGAGTCATGTAGAGTAGGTATTGTGTGATGATATTATTCACAATTGCCTCATACCACATTTAGTCTTTGTATGCAATGTCCTGTGGGATTTTTTCCCTCTACAAAAGAAAATCAGAAATTCCATCACCCATATTTCCCCCTTGCATGAGTCATCAGCAGGGTTCAAACCTATAAATGGTAGCAGTAAGAGGCTTTATCCTGTATCCTGTATCCTTTATAGTTATGACACCACTATTAATTGAACCAGTATACATTCATACATTCCACTGTGACTAACTCAATATAGCATCTCATTTGCTAGGTAACACATTCGTAACATTATTATTACAGATCAACTCCATGTTCTCTACAGTGGGTAATGATACTGGTCTACTTCCTAAGGTAGGAACATGAGCCTTTATTCAGTAATAAGGATGGTGAAGTGCACGTAAATATAACCAGAAGTAAGTAGAAGAGCTAAGATTAGAATTCATGTGAGATAGGAGGTGGGTGGGAGTGTCATAGTAAAGGTAACTACAAAACAAATGATAGAAAATCATGTACTAGCAAGTAGTTATATATTCTCAAATAATATTGTCATTTTCATGTTTAAATCTAATATATTTATTCAAAACAATTTTGAATTATAATCAGCAGAAGTATTAATTTATAAATTTCTAGTGTTGCTTACATAGTTTATTACGTTATCTGTAAACAGGAAGGGAGGCACTCAATCTAAAAGCACACAGAGCTGGCAATGTAACACTGAAAACAGAAAATGAAACTCAGAAAAGATTGTGATAGCCCCCTCCCCCCCGTCCCCCCCCCACGCCAACTACATTTGCTTATTGTTTGGAAGAGTTTTGTATTAACGTCATAAACAACAGCTTTTCCAAATAAATTAAATTTTAATCCCACATGCCTGATAATATGATTTGGCCAAGACTTTGCAGACCTTTTGTCTGGAACGGGCTTGCATGAACAACCAGACTGAAGGATTAAAACACCTCCCCTGAGCCAAATTCCTCTTGTGTGTGTGTGTGCCTCTGTTGTCATGATGCAATCATGGAAAGCAAATAATCTGGTAAGTGGAATTAAAATTTGCCTTTCTGTTCCTGGTTCCATGAGTGCACACCTTGGGTTCATAATAGCTGTAGCCCAGAAGACACCTGGGGAGGAAGAGCAAATATAGTGGTACACATTTCTGTGATGTCAATGGCTCGTAATTTCTAGCTTGCTGGGTTGATGTCAAACCACAGACCTGGAGCCCCTATTTTGCTAATCTGAAATTAAGGGATATGTCTCTGCGAGGTCCTTGTAACAGCACTTCTGTTTGCTATGATATCAGTGAGTGAGTGTCAGGTTGATTCAGCCAGGTTGCATCATGAGAAGAGATCAAACTACTTCCCCCTGACAAGGTAAGGAGATCTGTGAACTAGACCATGCTCCTACTGGAAAAATGAATAAATGTTTGGGGAGATTCTTCAGAAGCAGCTAGATGGCCACCAATTTGTATTCTTTTCTGCCACAGCTCCCATGACAGCCCCAGTCCAATCAACTGTAGGAACAAGCACTTGTGAGGAATCAGCAACCAGTTCTTTTCCCCATCACTGGAGCATGTGGGACAGTTTCACTCACTTGGACAACCTCTTAAACTTTACTTCAGAGAAGAAAATCCAAGGGAATGGTTGAGGATCCCATAATGGAAAGAATGATGACAAATGTGAGACAGGACCCATAAAAAGAAGGGGAGAGAGGATTTTGAAAGAGTGGGGAGCAGCCAGTAATGGTGAATGAGGGTGTATTTTATTTGGATAATTCTGTGACATCTCTCATTCCATTTCCATCCCTGATATGCTATGACATGCTGTTGCAATCATATCTCACATTTTGCACAAGCTATTCCAGGCTATTTGCCAGTGTGTTGTAAATCTATTAGAAAACCTAAATGCCATTAACTCATACCAGAAGAATGACGTTTTGATAGATAATAAAGCATCAATAATCATGCAATATGTGGTTTTTCACTATTTCATACTTAAAGATTGTTTGTATCTTTTGCAATCTCAGAGCTCTGGTCTATATGTGAAAAAAATGGGGACACAGTTTTTCTTTATCAGGGAGTAGCCGTGTTAATCTGTATCCACAAAAACAACAAGGAGTCTGGTGGCACCTTAAAGACTACCAGATTTATTTGGGCATAAGCTTTCATGGGTAAAAAACCCACTTCTTCAGATGCATGGAGTGAAACCTCACTTGCTAATCTCAAATTAAGCGACAAGTCTCTCTAAGGTCCTTGTAACAGCACTTCTGTTTGCTAAGATGCCAATGAGTGAATGAATGTCAGGTTGATTCAGCCAGGTTGCATCATGAGAAGAGATCAAACCTCCATGCATGGGTAATGCATCTGAAGAAGTGAGGTTTTTTACCCACGAAAGCTTATGCCCAAATAAATCTGGTAGTTTTCCTTTATGTAACACGTATAATGCTGAAGTGTTTATCTGTCACAGAAGGAATTATTTGACGAAAAAAAAAGAACTATTCTATGCATCATTGTAGTCCAGGTTTATGACCCTGAAGTCCTTCAGGGAATAATCCACACAATGTCCCTGAGGATAAGGGTTTGCATTTGGATCTCTGATTTAGCTGACAGATGAATAAAATTACAAGAAGCCAGAATACTCCCTAGTGACTGCTTGACTGCTCAGCTGAGAATGCTGAATGCTGAGCTACAGGTTATTCCAGCTAAGTTCAGCATTCGCTTCCAATCAAAATTTTCCCTGTACATCTGCCTTTTGTCACTGATATAATTTGATTGTGTTTTTTTGCTGATTTGAAGGTTTTCCCAACTTGTTTAACAAGTGTGAAAAATGTCAAATTTGGAGAACTGTTCAGTTTGAAAAATCTTTATCAGCAGATCCTAAATTAGGTGTAGACTTTGCTGGCAGTCCCTTAACTGTATGAACAAAGCCACACTGCAGAGTTCTACAGTACAAATCTGATAAATTCATATGACCCTTAATGGGTAAGGTTAAAATGCCATTCATAATAGAAAGAGACAGCAGCTCATGTTTTGAGAAATAAATGTGACAGAGTGTAACAAGATTTGTCAAAACTAAAATGGATGGCAGCTGATAGTAGCTGTCAAATCTTGTGTCACAGAAGACCACCTCTTTGTCTGGGAGTGTGTAGTGTGATAGAGTTATTGATAAAGCATTAGGGATTCAGTTACTAAGTAACCAACACAACCTGGTTCAAGGACCTGATCTTTAAACCTCTTTCCCTTTAAATTACTGGTAATGTCTTATATGATTCCCCCCCCACACACACACACTTTTTTTGTCTTCCTTCTTTTATTTAGGTTTGTCCCAAAGCACCAGCTTTTTATAGTAAGAGCTTGAGCCATTTTATTGCTATGTAACCCACCTGACATAGTAAATTACATAAACTGTGCTGAATAGAAGCAATTTAAATTGTATGGAGATTAAGAAAACAATATAAGATTAAACTAAATCCTGCAAGTGTAACTAAAATTTGATATTCATTTTAAAATAAATTGCTAGTCAAGACAAGATCAGTGATCATTTCAGAATGCAGTAGTCCCTGAACAAGCCATCTTAAAATGAATGCTAAATCTGAAGGCACGGCGTTCAATGTAGCTGGGTACATTTTCAGTAAAGTATCCAGGGAATTAACTATGCAATTCTCATTGGTAATGAGTTATTCAGCCAAATTTTCATGCACAAATTACAATTAACATGTACCCTTTATGATTTTTCTATCTCATATATAGAATTAATGTAAGATAAGTAAACAAATTCCTAGCAGGTGCTAACTGTATTGGGGCTGATTCTGATGTCATATCGGTTCCAGTTCAGCATGGTTCAGCTTCAGCATATACTGAAAGTTAAAATAGTCACATACTTTAAGGCCAGAAGTGACCACCAGATCATCTAGTCTGACCCACTGTATATCACAGGCCACTAAACGCCAATCAATTAATTCTGCATGAAGCCCAGTAACCCGGATTAGATTAAAATATTACAGCCCTCTCTTTACCCCAGGCAGAGAATAAAAGATCTTAGCAAGCCACCGGTGCCCTATACTTCTGACAAAGGCAAAAAAACAAAACAAGGTCCCTCCCAATCTGACCAGGGGAAAATTTCTTCCTGATTCCATTACAGTCTCAGGCTGGATAGTAGCATTTTGAGAAAATGACAAAGCTTATTAAAAGATCATCAAAACTAAAGCTGAATTAAATACAGTATTTCTATATTTTATATTAAATTCTTTACCCATCTGAGAATGCCAGATGGGTAAAGAATTTAATATGTTCATGATCTGTAGATGCCAAAATTAATTAATTAGTTGGTGACAAATTGTAACACACAAGAAAGTTGTAACTGTCACCAGAAAGACAGTTTATATGTATATTTTTAGATCAGGGGTCGGCAACGTTCGGCACGCAGCTCGCCAGGGTAAGCACCCTGGCGGGCTGGGCCAGTTTTATTTACCTGCTGATGCGGCAGGTTCGGCCGATCGTGGCCTCCACTCGCCGCGATTCGCCGTCCCGGGCCAATGGGGGCAACGAGAAGCGGCGCGGTCGAGCGATGTGCTGGCCGCAGCTTCTCGCCACCCCCATTGGCTCGGGAAGGCGAATCGCAGCGAGTGGGGGCCGCGATTGGCCGAACCTGCCACGTCAGCAGGTAAATAAAACTGGTCTGGCCCGCCAGGGTGCTTACCCTGGCGAGCAGCGTGCTGAACGTTGCCGACCCCTGTTTTAGATCATCTGAGTATCTTGAGAAAGTTTGTAGATTATAATTATTCTTTGTATTACCTTAGTAACTCAGATGTGTTAAGCACTGCTCAGATAAGAAAATAGTCACCTCATTGAAGCTTACAATCTTAAAGAAGAAAAAAACGTATAAAATGGACTTCTTAATTCTAATAGCTTCTTTCAGTAGTAACAGATAAAAACTGATTTAGTAACAATCTCTATGAGCCAAGAATAATGGTAGGAAAATATACAGGTATATTAACACTTTGGACCATGAACTAGATGCTCATGAATTGACAAGCAGAATTGCTAGAAGCATCTCTCACAGGAGGTCTACCTGAGCAGAGCTCATTGCAGGATTGGGGCCTCAGTATACAGGGAAGCTGAAACAGCCTATGCAGAAAGATCCTCAGAGGGTGTAAGTGGACTCTCCATTGGCTCAATATAACTGCTCTGATTTACAGTAGTTGAAGATCTGGCCCCTGGGGCTCTCACATGCACAAAGTAAACAAACTATAAAACTTACTTTTTTCCTATCTAATTTCTTTCCTACATTAAAACACACACCTACACACAACACTTGTTTAGTCTGCCCTTTTTACATTAAAACATAGCACAGTTGAAATATTTCTTTGAAATGTTAAGGATAGCATATTTTATGAGGGAACCTTGAAGCTGTAATCTGTTACTGTAGAAATGAGTCTCCTTGTCACACAGAAAGTGAGTTTTTCATTGTAGGGTTGCTCGTAGTAAGTGCTGTGCCTCTGGCCTTTAAAGAAAAAAAAAGGGAGTGCAAGAGATTTGGAAAAAATGTAAATTACTTTACATGGATTTTTAAGCGAGAAGAACAAAGCAAAAAGCACAGTAGGTGAAATTATGAGCCTTGCTAAACTGGTTCTGTGAAGGTTGAACATGAAAAAGTCCAAAGTAATAGCACTGCAGGCTCATAGTTTAAAGAGAAGTGTGGTATTATTGTGATAATTGAGATTTTGTGTAATCAAAAATTGTCATATTAAATGTTCAGCATCTAAGGCCTGCAGACAGGGCATGTAGGCATCCAAAATGAAGATTTGTTTCCATAGTTCAAATATCTGCACTTTATCTGGGATACCTACAAAACATATTCCAAAATATTTGCATACAAATGACAATCCGGAAGATATCTTTTTGACCACAGCATTTGAAACGTATTGCTAGGATTCTATTTCTCTGCTGTGACTGGTACTTTATCTATCAGTTTAATATTTTGTGATACCCCCCCCCCTATATTTCTCCCAGAAAGGGTGACATTAACAAAAGCTAAGTCTGCATAGGGAACATAGAGAACACACTTTTTAATTAACATACTGAACACCTTTTAGGAGCTTATGTAGACAGTCAGTTGTGTTTAAAAAGGTTAGCCTGTTGTGATTAACCCTAGGAAGAACCCTATGATTAACCATGCCCAGTGTTAAAATCTAATACATTTGATTATAAGCTCCTTGAGCCCATCTTCTTGTTCTATTTTTACAGCACCTAGCATAATGGGGTTCTTATCCATGACTAGGACTCCTAGGTACTACTGCAATGCAAAAAACAATAATAAACAACACCTCATTTCCCCAGTGTGGATAAAACCTTAGTTGCAACTACTGTTAAAAAGGACAGAATGAGCTGAAAAGATCTGGACCCCAACAGTTCCTACAAAGGGCCCACAAAGTACCCTCCCAAACTCTGCATTTCAGGAGAGGGGCGGGGTATAGGGAAACCCTATCAAGCTCCAAAAGTCTGCACTGACCCTATCTTAATTTTAAAAACAAGTAAATAGACAAAAATCTGTTAACTTATCTAACAGTGGACATTAGGAATTTTAAGAAAACCCTAAGAATTTAAAGGTATGGAAATTAACAGTTAAGACAAGGTAGATAAATATTCAAATGCTCTCACAGTTCGTACAACCCCATAAATAAAGGCACAATCACACTATATATTCTAAAAATCAATCTTAGCTCTGCTTACACTTACCCATAAATTATTAACATGTTCATTACATCATTATCAATATTTTGAAATTATTGAAAAGTGAGAATTTAATAATCTACCCAATCCTGATTTTCTTCTTTTCTCTAGAAAATAAATAATGTTCTAGCTTGTTTGAGGAATGGAGCACTCAGATCTGTAGCCTAGACATGTAGAATTGATTGGATTAATGTTGATATGTATGCTGTGTCTGAAAGGGGAGTGTCTCACTCACAGAGTGTATAAGGAAGGTATAATGTGATTTCTTCTCTGTATAGGGTAGCTGGAATACATCTGTTTCAACATTTATTTTCATTTCATTTCAAAATGCAATTGAGATCCTTCAAAATTTGTCATGAGGAAAAAAAAACACAAGAGAAAAACACCCCTCCCCCCCAGAATAGCTGTCATTGGAGTGGTTAGTGTACTCAGTGAGGATGAAGAACACTCCCTGCACTGCCTGATTCAGAACTAGGACTCATAAAGGGTCAGGTTGTGCCACCCTGATGTCCAGTAGAAGAGTACTTCATGATTTCAATTAACTAATCAGCATGAGTAAGGATAGCAGAATATGGTCCATAGCTGTATAATAGGTGGGCAATAATGTTGTTTATGAACTCTATATGGAGAATAAAATGTGATGATTTCAGGGATAGGGTAGATGTGACAGAGACCTCTTAGCGAAGGATACCCTGTTCTTTGCAAATGACTCTGACCTGACAAACTCACTACACTTCTTACAGGATATTTATCCATAAAGAGTAACATAAAGAGTAGCATGTAAGGTATCTAAAAGCTGTTAAGACTCAATCATTGTGATATGTATGGATGGATAATATTTAAGGAATCTTGAATTTATATTGAAAGTTTTCTTTATTGATGTTGGGTAGAAATTAGTTACTAATGATAGCATGCCTTGGTGATGACTCATTCAAGCAAAAGGGAGTTGTCACCCCTCCCTAGTGTTGTAGTGCAAGGTTCTGTTGTCTACGCTTTCCACATCCCAGAATAGTCAATGGAAAAACATTAAAGACAATTGCAAACAATCAAAACCACTTGGAGTTGAAGAGAAACAGGCAGGAGCTCACTCTGGCTATGAATAAAAGATAAAAGACTGTTTAGATATAAAAAAGTGTAGGGAAAGGCACTCTGGATCCATTCACTGAGAAGCAGGAGGCTTTCATGAACATGAAATGGATCCTGGCTCTTGTGGAACTAACCATCTCTGCAATAGACAACTTTGAGGGGAGGGAGAGAAATCTACTTTATTAGACAGGAAAGTAAACTACTAAGTGTAGACCCAGATTTTCATTTTCCTTATTTTGTTTTATATTGTAATTAGTTGTTTCCATCATGTGCCCTCATTTCTAGTTAAATCTTTATTCTTTTTTGAAAAAAAAAAAGACTTTTGTTTTATCATAAGTGCTCACAAATGCTGTATGGTTTACAAGAGAGATGGTTTAAGGCAGGGGTTCTCAACCTTTTTCTTTCTGAGCCCCCCCAGCATGCTTTAAAACCTCCATGTTGTGCCACAACAACTGATTTTATGCATATAAAAAGCCAGGGCCAGTGTTAGGGGGTAGCAAACAGAACAATTGCTTGGGGCCCTGTCAAGGCTGTATCCCCACTTTGAACTTTAGGGTACAAATGTGGGGGCCTGCATGAAGACTTCTAAGCTTAACTACCAGCTTAGATCTGGTCCGCTGCCACCATTCTCAAAAACTAATTTCCTTCCCTGGGTAGCCTTGAGAAACCTTTCATCAATTCCCTGGTGAATACAGATCCAAACCCCTTGGATCTTAAAACAAGGAGAAATTAACCATTCCCCTCCTTCCTCCCACCAGCTCCTGGTGAATACAGATCCAACCCTCTTGGATCTAAAAACAAGGAAAAATCAATCAGGTTCTTAAAAAGAAGGCTTTTAATTAAAGAAAAAGGTAAAAATCATCTCTGTAAAATCAGTATGGAATTTAACCTTACAGGGTAATCAAACTTAAAGAGCTCAGAGGACTCCCCTCTAGTCTTGGGTTCAAAGTACAGCAAACAAAGATAAACACTCTAGTAAAAGGTACATTTACAAGTTGAGAAAACAAAGTAAAACTAAGACACCTTGCCTGGCTATTTACTTACAAGTTTGAAATAGGAGAGACTTGTTTAGAAAGATGTGGAGAACCTGGATTGATGTCTGGTCCCTCTTAGTCCCAAGAGCGAACGAACTCCCAAACAAAGAGCACAAACAAAAGCCTTCCTCCCCACCCCCCACAAGATTTGAAAGTATCTTGTCCCCTTATTGGTCCTTTAGGTCAGATGTCAGCTAGGTTACCTGAGCTTCTTAACCCTTTACAGGGAAAAGGATTTTGGAGTCTCTGACCAGGAGGGATTTTATAGTACTGTACACAGGACAGCTGTTACCCTTCCCTTTATAGTTATGACAGGCCCCATGAAGTTAAATTGCTCAAGCTTCAGCTTCAGCCCCATGCAGTGGGGCTTTGACTTTCTTCCCAGGGCCCCAGTGAGTCTGATACTGGCCCTGCTTCATGGACCCCCTGAAACCTGCTTGCAGCCCCCCAGGGGACCCCGGATCCCTGGTTGAGAACCACTGGTTTAAGGTAAAACTGGTAAACGGCGGTACACTGCACCTTTGGGTGCAGATGACCTGGAATTTCTGTGAGTAGCCAGTGTGAGAGGCTGGATAAGACAGGGGAATGTTTGAAAGAGATTCCAGGATAGGGGTGTGTGACAGGGTGTATAGTCCCCATATGGACGAGGAAGGGGTCAGAAAGGTCCTGGCAGCAGGGCTGGCCCAACCCCACTGACCCTGTCAATCATGCACCATAGGGAGGGGGCCTTTAAAAGAGAGGAAACCACAGGCGGGGGGGGGGAAGAGTAGATGTGGTGGTAGTAGTAGTGGGATTGTCTTAAGCAGTAGACTGTAGGAGTGAATCTTAAACCCATGGAGGGAACATCTAGAGAGGAAACTTTCACCGTAGCCATGGAGAGAATACAGCAGACTCTCAGAGCCTGTCTCAGACACCCAGCCAGAGTGATTTCCCCAAACCCATTATGTTGAGGATGGATCATTGACAGAATTATAGACTTGCCACACACCCCTTTTTGCTGGGATTACATGGAGGGAGTATCTTGGATGTGTGGGGTTTGTGGCTTTCATTTTGACCCCCTCAGCTGGAGAGATGTAAGAAGGCCCCTGAAGTGGGGCAAATAATAGGGAAGTGGGGCCTATGTTGTGACTGTGCAGTGAAGATAACTGGGTGTGGTCAGATTAACCCACCCCATGAGGGAGGAATTGCCAAGGACTCTGTTACAAGGTACACCTATTGTTAACCTGAAAGGTGAAGTTAGGGCTCACCTAACCCAGAGGAGAGATGTTGAGTGGCCAACAGGCTGGTGTTGTTGGAGAGCTGATACCCAGCTACCACAAGAAAGACTCTCTCTCATGAGTGCCCCAAGTACCAACACAATAGGGTCAAGTCTTTGATCTGTGGATTGATGAAAAGAGGTAAGATGTTGATGTTCCTCGTTATTAATGCACTGGTTAATTGAAGAATTCTGCGTAGGACTGTGTGCCATATGCTGTTGGTGATAGGAGTTCTCTTTTATATTTGCATTTTGGTCTAATTTTAGTAAACATGGAAAGTCTTTAATAAACAAAACAGTTTATTAAAAAAATCTAATTTATTGAGTTGTACTTTTTTGCCTTTCAATCAGTTTGGGTAGTGAAACTGCAACTGTTTATTTATACAATTACTTCTTGTGAGTCAAGTTACATATGTCCATACATGGGCCATAGTCAGATTTGCTTTATATTTTTAAAAACCTCTTTCTTAATTATTATTATTTTATAAATTATATTCACGGTGTATGTGTTTATCTTTAAATTATTGGACAATGTACCTTCAAATATTTATGTTCAAAACAGTAAGAATGAAGAGTGGAAAATACTGTCAAATATTTCTTGTGACAAGAATTTATTTCCAAGTACTCCATTATCTGATTGCAAATGAGGGGTAAAATCTTGGCTCCATTGAAATAATATGGCAAATTTTCCACTGACTTCAACAGTGCCAGCCTTTTATACTAGTCATTTTACATTTTAACAGAAAAAAGGTGAATAATATTACTCTAATGAAGTGTAATTTTCTGGATTAAAAAGCAGAACCTATATGTCCAGCAGGCTACAAGAATAAATCACTTTACAGCAACAATGCATGGATCTTTTTACATGTACAAATAAAATCACATTTGGTTAAAAAAAAAAAGATAGTAACAAATTGTTCAAGCCTGAACGTATAAATGTAGAACTGATTCTGGAAAGACTTTTGAGGACTCAGTTTTTCTGAAAATCAGGCCATTTTTATTAAGGTGCCAACATATTGGAGTTGGCTGAGACTTTTCCATCAAAATGTTGTTAGTGTTTTTAAGTGGCGATGTAATAGGATCATAAATATCAATGTTAATTGCATATCTCAATCTGTAGCCCTAAGAATTGATTTGTTTGCTTAATTTCTAAAACACGGGATCAGACAGTATCAAAACCTCCACCTACAGCAGACACAGGCTACAACTCTGTGAGACCAAATGGATATAACTGCCCAAAATATGGAGCAGCCATTCTGGAAATATTCTCCATGTTAAGTCCTGATTGATGCTCCTGCTATCTCGGGGGGGGGGGGGAGGGGGAACCAACAGTTTCAACAATGGGAGTTAAAGGCCACCTTCCTGATAGGCTCATAGACCATCGCAGACTAGCAAGGAGAAAAGAAAAAAATAGCAGAATATGAGGTCTATGACCAGAATGGGTCACAGAAGGATCTAGAATTGCTAGGAAAATGTAGTGGTTCTATTCCTGCAATTTAAGAGGAAAATCTAACCGCTTAAAGTGAAATATAAGATAAGATCAACAAAGAGTCTGGTGGCACCTTAAAGACTAACAGATTTATTTGGGCATAAGCTTTCGTGAGTAAAAACCTCACTTCTTCGGATGCATCCGAAGAAGTGAGGTTTTTACTCACGAAAGCTTATGCCCAAATAAATCTGTTAGTCTTTAAGGTGCCACCAGACTCTTTGTTGTTTTTGTAGATACAGACTAACACGGCTACCCCCTGACACTTGATAAGATAAGATGTAACTAAATGTGTGCCATCTGTTTGTTGTTTTGAAATCCTATTTTTCCTCTCTTGTACTTTGTTCCAACTGCTAAATAAAACTGCTCTTTTAAAAGGGCTGTTGGTCACAATCACTGTTTAGGGGGTTCCCATAGGGAACTCAGGTGTACCAAATCCAGTCAGACCTACAGGGTGATAAGCTGTTGGTACATTTGGGAAGTGTATCCAGGTCCCAGACTACAGTTACGTCTGGAGCTAGGGGTATGATTTTCAGTTCACACATTCATAATTTGCACTAGCTCTTATCAAGCTAGTACATTACAAAGTGTAGGCATGGTAGCAAGGGCAGTAGTGCACAGCAACACAGGCTAGCCGCCCTGAGTGGAAACCCACCCAGACCCTGTGGGTATGTACTTGCACAGCTAGCCCATGCCGCCATTCACTGCTGCCTGTGCTAACGCAGCTACATTATTTTTAGCATGCAAGCTTGATTAGAGTTAGCACAAGTGTGTCTACTCAAGCTGGAATCGCACCCACAACTCCAAGCGTAGACATAGCCTAACATTGGAAGACTTGTGAGATTCCACCCTGAGACATGTAAGGGCAAGGAGCCTCAGATCTGTGCCAGGAAAAGGGGCACAGGAAATTTTTAAATTTTGCTGATGCTTTTTTATTTCCCACTTGGAAAACTGAAACAAAATATTTAATTTCTGGTCTGGTCAACATTTATCTATGCCTGCCTGAGATGCTGCAGTGCCTCTTTGGGAGTTGTAATTCAGATGCCTTATACCTCCTTCTCTTCTATTGGCCAGGCTCCCAGGCTGAACTGTATCTCCCATGATGCACTGTGGTCTCTCCTCTTATTGGACTACTGCAATGCATCATTTGTCACATAACCATGGCACTTTATGAGAGGGGCAGTCTGACCAGGTGCCTGGCCTAAAGAGGAGAATACAGTTATGAGGCATCTGAACTACCACGTGTCACCACAGAAGCTTTGGCAAATGAAGTTCAATGTTGAACTAAGTTGAAATGGGACATTTCTGAATCAAAGTTTTTCAGAACTTTATGTTCCACAAAAGAAAAAAAAAAAAGTATTTCAACTTTCCAGTCATCATAATTCAGGATGAAAACAAATGTTGAAACCCAGAAAATTCTCACAGGATGAAAATTCCAATTTTTGAATGGCTCTACTAAAAGTGGATCTAAGAGTATAACTTTTTACAGCCAGATGTTCTTTTTTTGGACAATTGATAATGAAACAAACACTAAAATTCTAAACAGCAATAATTACAACAAACAGCTATATGAGCACAGCTCCTGCAAATATGTAGGCATGAAGATAATTTTACTCTTATGAACAAAGTCAGGCACATATGTAAGTATTTGCAGGCTCTGGGCCATACTGCCTTCCAGCTGCAAATGTCAAAAGGCTTTTACTAGTTGTGATGCTTGCCAGGGTTATCCACAGTTGTGAGGCATCTTGCAACCACCTGCCCTTAGCATGAGGAAGCTTTGTCTGTGCCTGTCGGTGGTCAGCTCCTCAACTCCACCAGCCATTGGCAACACAAGCACATTCCTCTAGGCCTCACAGACCCCACTGTCACTTTACAGGTTGGTACATACCAATCATCAAGCCCTCGTAGGGTCTCCCTGGAGTATCCAGCCCCTGGACACTCACAGTATTCACAGATTCACTGTTCCCAAAGAAATAGTATACCCTAGCTTACCAGTTCAACCTCAGATCACCACGCCACTTAACACACAGCACTGAGATATGTTTATAGTGAAATTGAGTATAAGTTTATTTAACAAATCATAGAGCTTCAAGTAGTAGCAAGTGGAAGTATTGGAAACAAATGGTTACATATGAAATCATGATATGCATTCTAGAGCCCAGATTTAATTAACTAGATACTCATGTCTTTTAAGGCTGTTGTTCACCCAAAATCCTTGCAGCACTTTACAGCCATGTTCTTTTCATGCTGTCAGTTTGAAGGAATCAGTGTCTCTCTTTGCATGCTAAGATATAGCAGAACAATCCTTTGTCTTTATTCATAAAAAGGACAATCCTGCTGCTTGTTTCATTCTGCAGATTTCCTGTCTTGTAGATTTTGCAGTCTCTCAGGCCAGGCCTGACACAGTATGTAAATAGGTGAACAGTGGGAAGCATACAATAACCAAATGGCCAGACAGAGAGATAACTGGCGGTTACCTCAGAAATATAACTTTTAGGTAGGAGATATATCACCTCCTGGTGGCATCCCTCATCTCCAAGACCTTAAGAGCATATTTTTTCCTATAGATGCATAAGGCTTTAGATATTATCCATTTTTACATTTCACAGTGATTATGATTACCAGTGGGCTACTGGCTTTTGCTAAAGACCTTGTATGCTACGCTTTGGTGAAATATTATGCTGATATCCCACCTAGGGGATCCCCTGTGCCATCCATCAGTTGGCATAAGGTTTGTATTATTATCTCCATTTTACAGCTGGGACTCCGAAGCAGAAAGAGACTAAGGGCCTGATTTTCACTGGTACTGAGGAACCACAATTTCACTTGTCTTCAGTGAGAGCTGCAAGTGCTCAGCATCTCTGAACTTTCATGTCCCTACGACCATCCTCCTGCAAAGAGAACTGTGTGGCTGGATCCCTGTTTTCATACAGAGTCCTTGTGGGTATAGGGGTCTGCCTAGACAGTTCTTCTTAGAGGATGGGAGCCTAAGTGTCTTGTCATACAAATAGTCTCTGTGGCAGAGCGAATAGGACTCATATCTCCTAGTTTTAGTCTCATGCCTTAACGACAAGACCCTCCATTACCTCAGCTCAAGAGAAATCTTTAAAAAAAAATAAAAATAAATTTTTTGGAAGCAGACATATTCAGATTCTCACCAGTTTGCCACTTAAGTACCGCATATTCAAATAGATACGTACAAAAAATGCTTCCCCCTGCAACACAACAACTGAAAGTAATTGGCCTATAAAAAAAGACTCGCTTCTCCTAGAAATAGAAAATGAAACTGGAGACAGCTTTGCTCTGCTCAACATCTGTTAGTAATGGAAAACATATTTTGTCCTTGGCCAAATATCTGAAATATTGCTTTTTATGTTAAAGCATTTTGCTATTTTATATTCCCTTCATATTTTGTTTTGCAGATTTCATGCTGTAGCCACAACAGTGTCATTAGCACCAGTAACTTTTTTTGTCTTCCTTAATAAAAAAACCCTATGGTTTCAAATTAAAACACCACCAGATTTAACATTTACATAGTCATTGTAGAGGAGTGATTAGACTAATCAAAATTCTTTGATTAAAGAATGTTTCCCAAGTGTCTGTCCCTGATAATTACTATGCAACCACTACATTCGAAGATAGCATAATTGAAGGCGCTGATGCAAATGTTAGTCTTTACAGAGCAATTTTTCTTTCTACTTTCCCCCATGAATATAATTACATACATTGTATTTTATTTTATGCAATGGAATGAACTGCTTTACCAAGGAAAACATGACTGAATCATAGCATTTGGAGATGGAAGAGACCCATTATATCATTCAATCAATTTCCCTGTCAATGTACTTAAAGCAATACTCACCCCTGCTATTTTTGGTGCTACCTCATAAGAGCTCCAATCCCACAAACACATGAAAAAATTTATTCAGGATGTTCAATGGAATTATTCATGTGTATAAACTCATCCACATGCATAAGTATTTGAAGGACCAAAGCCTTAATGTCTGCATACAAATATACAGTAAGAGACCTTTCCTGATGTTTGTCATGTGTGGCATTGATCTGATTTCATACATTGAGCTAGGATTTACTAGTGTACAGTTTGCTCAGTACACTTCTTTTTGGGGTGAGAAGATGCATTTGTGTATAACAGTATCACCATTGCTGAGCACTGAAAAAGTCATGTGTCAAGCCCCAAATCATGACATTGGCTTAAAAATAAATTGTTTTTTTTTAAACCAAGAAAAATTGAGATTCATTTTGTTTGCCTTCTGGTTTCTGAACTCTTCGGTTTCACGGTTTTGTCCACAGCCAAGTGATCTGGGAATTTTCTTTTTTGGAAAAAATGGAAGATGAGATCCTGACAATCACATGACTTTAGGAGCTGTGGCTTAAAGGAAAATCACTAACTATTATCAGACATCATACTGAGTTAGAAACACTAGTATAAGGCAAAGTGGGATAGGTTTCAGTCAGTCTTCTTAATGCAGTGATAGCTCATTTGTATCCTTCATCCATTGCAAAGAGGAAAAAATAGTGTAGCAATGCCACCATGTATTCTCTTTTTGTTAATTTGCATGACTGAATAGGAACACTGAAAACTAGTAGAGTCAACATTCTGAAGTCTATCTACCATGGGTACTTATTGGGCCCATTGTCATAGTATATAAACACCTCATAATCTTTGAAGATTTTATCCTCATGGGAGCCACATGAAGAAGGGAAATGCTATTATCCCAATTTTACATATGGGGAACTGCGGCATAGGAGGCATTAAGCCGCAGATCCTCAAAAAGTATTTAGGCACCTAACCACATTTGGGATCTAGGCGTAAGTGACTTACCCAGGTTCACACAGGAATTCTGTGGTAGAGCAGGGATTTCAACCCAGGTCTCCCACCTCCTAGACGAGTGCTGTAATTACAGGGTCATCCTTCTCTTCTATGGTCGACATTTAACAACAATTATAATACAGGGCAGTAACTGTTACTTTTTTTTTTTAATGACAACCCCTATCCAAAATCATCCCTATACAGTATCTAAAAATTAGAGGGACTCAACTTTGTCCACTTAGAATATATGAATTATTTATTTAAGTAGGAATTGGAAATATGATTAAAGAAAGCTATCTGGAAGAAACCGTGCAGAAAAATTATGGTGTTCTTCCGGTCACATTTAATACCAAACTAAAATATATCTAAACTCTGAACTCATTTCTGGGAAGTAAAATATACATATAAATGAAATCATTGTATTAACTTAATATTCAACTGACTCCTGTTTGTTAAAGTCAACACAGATGTTTTTAGGATGGATCATCATTCAAGGAGGACATCTCACTCCATTTCTATGTAAACCAAAAGCAATCAACATTAGTAGCATTTGCACGTTTCCAAAACATTTTGCTTCATACTGTAGGTTGCAACAGCAACGTAGTATTGGCAGAAAAAGAAAATCATTGGGAATTTTGTATCTGTACTAAAAACTGAAGGCTTGATGATTTGGAGATCTGTCAGGCACAAGTGTTAGTTTGATAGCTATTACTGTGGTTGTATGTTGTAGTGGTTTTCTGGAAGGAAAGGAAACAAAAGCAAAACCAAAATGGAATCCATCCAAACTTTGTCACATTCATATTTTGGAATCAAGGAGATGATAGCAGTGTTTAAAAGAATAATGAGGGAGGCAGCTACATGGTATAATGGGTTAGTGAAATAGCCTTTTACCTCAGAAGCACTAAGCTAAATCCTGGGCTTGGTTACAAGTGAACCTGAAATTGGTTCTCTCATTCTACTCCCTATGGACATTTATTCCTATTATAAAACCTCTGCTGAGTTTGGCATAGTTGGCAAAGATTATAGGTGAAAACTGAACTGCAAGTTTGTGAAAGCTTGGTTAGCATCTGGCTCAGGCCAGTGCTATTAGTCCTGCAGGGATTTTTTTTTTTCCTTTTAAAAAAATAAAAACAATTATTACCTTCCCTGACATATTTCTATTAAGGCATAAACAAGAAACAGAGTCCCCACCCACAGAGTTTCATTTCAAACTTTAAACATTATCTTGCTACTTTGTTTTGTGTTTAAATATTAATATTTGTGGTTTACTGACACTGAAAAATTAAAATCTTTTACCATGAAATTTAATTTCATGAATTATTTAATAAACATTAAAAACTATGTTTAATGTATTTGTATTCAAAAATACAGTATTTTATTACCATAGAGCTTAAAAGATATTAGCATATTGGAAAGTTCATCCGCTCATATAAGGTTTAACCCTGTGATTATTTATGGCCAGATATTGTTGTGTTTGTGCAGTGTCTGGCACAGTGGGGAACTGATCTATGACTAAGGGTCCGGGGTGCTTCTGCAGTATAGACGATGACAGTGGTGATACTGGCTCCCAGATCTCACTCCTCCCATCCTGAAGGAGAATTCAGCTATCTCTGTGGCCTTGTACACCCCCTTGCCTCCTCAAATTTAAGACAATAATGAATGATATACCAGGTAAAAGCAGTAAAGTAAAATACCAAAAGGTGTGTTGATTGCTAATTACCCCCTTTTGTCTTTAAATACACTGTTCGGCCCCACCCCATTCCTCCCATTACAAATGGTTCAGGATAGATTCCAGCCCCATTAGCTTTGATTCTGCACAGCATTTTTTGTCTAACTTTCTTCTGCTTACTATTTAGTGTGATTATTCTTCCAGTGGAGCCTGGATTTCAATGTTAAAATGTCCACTTACTTCAATGGGTCCCAGATTTCATCCCATGTTTTCTTTGTTTAGCTAAGACAAACTGAATTTGTCAGTAGTGATGGTCAGACACCCCTCAAGATAAAGAGCCTATCTTCTGACTTCATGAAAGGCAGAAACAGGGAGGTATCAGAATCCAGACCTTCACTCTTGTGAGCAGGAACTGCAGAAAACACCTCCAAAAGTTACAACTGGGATGGAGTCAGAATAAGCAAAGGTGAAATCTAAATAACAAAGATACATGTGCAGGTGGTAAAGTGTTTTTCATTAATATCTCATGCCTGAAAAATACTTAAAATGGATATAAAATTAGGAGCAACATCTATACAGAAGGTTGAAAAAATAATAAAGATTAAAAGAAACATGCTAAGATGTTCAATTTTCAGCTTAGTTTGATTCTATTCATTATATAGGTACTGAGCTGAAATTAGTATAGTAGTGAAGTAGTTGATATTCCCAGTATATAGAAGCTGATGAATAATCTAGTTCATTTCTGACGGCTGGTCTATACTGAAAAGTTATATCAGCATAGCTAAGTCTCTCAGGGGGGTGAAAAATCCACACCCTTGAGAGACATAGTTAAGCCAACCTAACCCCTGGCATAAACAATGCTAGGTCGACAGAAGAATTCTTCTGTTGACCTAGCTACTGCCACTAGGGAGGTGGATTACCTGCAGGGATGGGAGAACCCCTCCCATCACTGCAGCCCATGTCTATACTGAAGCGCTAGAATGGCACAGCTGCCGTGCTGCAGCTGTGCGACTGTAGGCACAGTCTGAAATTAAAGTATGGTTTTAGACAGGAATAGTTAAAAAGGACAAAATAAATTCTCATAAATACCTGAAAAGTTAATGTTCTATTCATTTACCTGGCTACTACCACTACTCTTTATGTCTAAATTAATGCTCCATTATTTATATGCCTATGTGTTACCCAAAAATCCTTCAGACCAATCAGACAGTAATTGATTTTTGCCCTAAGCAATTAATTCCACTAAAGGTTTAAAGGACTGAAATATTCTCTGTGTTAGACAAAATAAACATAACTTGAGCCAAAATTTAAGGGATGAATGCTATGCATTACATTCAGATGAAAGCTGGTGGATGGCCATTATAAAATGGCATCCTGGATCCAAATAGAAAGAATTCCCCCCGCCCGCCCCATACCTCATTCCTGGTGCTAGTTCTCCCATGGCACAAGTCTCTACCTCCTGGCACTGCTGGGCCTTTTATATTTTATGGTACGACATCACTCACGAAGGACATGATCCAGATCCAGCTGAAGTCAATGGGACTTTTCACAATGATTTCAATGGGAGCAGAAGCAAGCCTTACAGGCTCCACAGTACCATTTAAGCACAGCCTTACATTGAATATAGCACAGAGCTACACTGCCTTGGAGAGCACAGGGAGGCACTCTGCCTCGGATAGAATGCCTCCCTGGAGCTCCAGAACACCATGTTTGCTTGGCCTTATCTCATCCTATTTTACTTTATTTATGCAGATGATACAGATGTTTTTTGGCAGGGGGCTACCTGAGCTCAGGGCTCCTATACAATTGTCTCCCTTTCCCTCCCTCTCTCGTCAGCCACGTGTACACTGCTAAACACCTTCGGGGGTGCAGCATATTTCCTAGGGACTTACTCATTGCTCTTCCCTTCACTGACCAGCACTTTGATGGACCATATGAGGTAAAGTTCCTTCCTCCCCACAGTGCATCTTCATAGAGACTGAGCCAAATCTGGCCCTTTACCACTACCTACTGAAGACTGAAATCAAGGCCCAGTTCTATTGCACATAGGTAAAGGGTGCATTCACTGACAGACATGCAGTGAATATCATAATCGTACTGAAACAGATGCTACACATCAAACTTGGAACTGACTTTGGAAACTGAGCCTGCTTTTTCCTGTCTTTATAGCAACTGCCCTATTCTATTTTGGGGGGACATACAAACACCTCAACTTCCCAGGAGAAAGGAAGCAAACTAGAGCTAATGTACAATGTTATCATTTGGGTTACCAGTGTGGAGTACCAGCAGCATCTAAATTTGTTCTGTGTTTTATTATAGTATTTGCTAAGCACTGTCCACAGTGCCCATGAGACCAGTAAGAAGTGGCAAATATATTAGCAAAGCATTCACCTGTAAGACAGTCTCATGCCACCTGCTCTCCATGCTGGTGTATGGCTTCCCTAGTTTTAAATGCAATAGATTAATTTTTACTATGATTGTTTCAAGGTGAGAAAATGGAAGATGCCAGCAATAAAGGCCTGGATCCTGATATCTTTACTCACACGCAAGGAATAAAAGGAAGGTCCCACTTCAAGGTGTAGCCTTGTCCTCTGAGGCATGAGGTGATGAGGGAAGAGGAGACTTGCAGCAGAAAACTACTTGCCTTAAAAACGTATCAACCAACACTGCCCACATTGGATTTAAAGATTTAATTTTGTTTTCCATTTTGGATTCAATATCAAAGAGCCAAAACTAGGGACAAAACATTGTTAATTATCTAGGTCCGGATTCTGCCCACCTTGTACTAGGAGCAATCACATTGATTTCAAAGGATCTACTTGTGGAGTGAGGTACTATTAAACATGAGCAAGAAAAACAGAATCTGGCTCAGTGGGGTTATTTTCAGAGTAAGGTAGATCTCAACATGACCAGAGGTGGCAGAAACTGCCCTTGAAAGGCAAGTTTAAATAACTATAAAGTAAGGTAAGGCAACTAAACTGTATCAGTCTTAAGGAACATAAGCACATATCTTTGACTTTAGCAAAACTTTTGATTCATCCAATTCATACTTTTTTAATTTGCTGTATGGTCTATAAGGTGGACAGAAAGCTGGCTAGATTGTCGGGCTCAACGGGTAGTGATCAATGTCTCAATGTCTAGTTGGCGTCGGTATCAAGCCGAGTGCCCCAGGGGTCGGTCCTGAGGCTGGTTTTGTTCAACATCTTTATTAATGATCTAGATGAGGGAATAGATTGCACCCTCAGCAAGTTCGCAGATGATGCTAAACTGGGAGGAGAGGGGGATATTCTGGAGGGTAGGGATAGGGTCCAGAATGACTTAGACACATTGGAGGATTGGGCCAAAACAAATCTGATGAGGTTCAACAAGGACAAGTTCAGAGTCCTGCACTTAGAATGGAAGAATCCCATGCACTGCTACAGGCTGGGGACTGACTGACTAAGCAGCAGTTCTGCAGAAAAGGACCTGGGATTACAGTGGATGAGAAGATGGATATGAGTCAGCAGTGTGCCCTTGTTGCCAAGAAGGCTAACAGCATATTGGGCTGCATTAGGAGGAGCATTGCCAGCAGATCAAGGGAAGTGATTATTCCCCTCTATTTGGTACTGGTGAGGCCACACCTGGAGTATTGCATCCAGTTTTGTCCTCCCACCCCCACCCCACTACAGAAAGTTTGTGGACAAATTGGAGAGAGTCCAGTGAGGGCAACGGAAATGATCAGGGGGCTGGGGCACATGAGTTATAAGGAGAGGCTGAGGGAACTGGGCTTTAGTCTGCAGAAGAAAAGAGTCAGGGGGGATTTGATAGCAGCCTTCAACTACCTGAAGGGAGGTTTCAATAAGGATGGAGCTCAGCTGTTCTGAGTGGTGGCAAATGACAGAACTAGAAGCAATGGTCTCAAGTTGCAGTGTGGAAGGTCTAAGTTGGATATTAGAAAATACTATTTCACTAGGAGGGTGGTGAAGCGTTGGAATGGGTTGCCTAGGGAGGTGGTGGAATCTCCATCCTTAGAGAGTTTTAAGGCCCGGTTTGACAAATCCCTGGCTACTATGATTTAGTTGGTGTTGGTACTGCTTTGAGCAGGGGGTTGGACTAGATGACCTCCTGAGGTCTCTTCCAACCCTAATCTTCTATGATTCTAAACATTTGTGATGGATAGTAATTTCATAGGACTGATTCCACAGGCTGATTAACTGTGATACTTCCCAGGTTTCTCTACATGGGGAACAAATATTCAGCCCACCAAGCTGCGAAGTGGCAATGGAGCTGTTGTTTTTGTGGTTGCTATCATAGTCTCGCAGGGATTCTGTAGCACCGTCAGCCCTTTTGTACCCAAACCATAGCACATTCATGGAGACTCAGATCCACCTGTGTCTCCCATTTCCATCAAAACAGGGGTTGAGTGGGAATAAATGCTGTATATGTCATTTTCTGCTCCTCTGTGTAGGGTGAATTTCACCCCATGTGCTGGGGAGCAATGAGCCCCTGTGGAGTATAACTCCTCTGGCCTACATGGTATGACAACTGGCTATGTAGGGTGCTGGCCTCTTATTGCCTTCCACAGTGGAACTGCACAAGTTCCGCTGAGTCAGGGCTCTTCAGAGTCATGGGGAGAAGATTTGTTTTATTACTGTTGCATGATCTATTACAGAAAAATATCGCTATCTCATGATGTTCTTGTTTAATCAGAGACATCAAGATTTTTCCAACCTTTTTTTTTTGTACTGTACTATGCTGTGTTGTTCTTGTTCCCTTTTGTGACTAAGACTGTAAGCTCTTAAGGCAGCAGCTTGTTAGTTTGGCACAGCACCTACCCATTTTACAGTGCTGTGTAATAAATTCTTAAATAATATCAAGAGATCTTATAGTATATCTTGAAACATTTCCCCCACAGTAACTGTGAAATTACAGCATGTCATGTACTTTCCAATCATTTCACAGCAAACTATTTCAGTCGAACACTTGATTGTAGACATCTTGTTAAAATATAGCAATAAAGCATTGCAAACATAAAACAAGAAATCATAACTAAAAAAAGAAATCTTCTGATGGTTAAGGTGGGGGGGAGACTGATTTCTAATGCAAAAATTTCTGCTCAGAGTACTTTTTTTTTTTTTTTGAGGTTGCTGCTTATATGTCCAGATTCCTCACTCTGAATTCATCCCATTAGTAAGTGCACAATTTGTCAAAGTCCTGCTGCTACCAGCCCTGGCAGGGAGAGGAGAGGGGAGAAAAAAATTAGAAGGTGGAAAAAATGGCTTGCTTTTCAGTGAAATCTAAACACATCACTTTCATGCAAATGTACCTGCCCTGTGAGAATTTGGTGAGCTATTTCTCTCTCAAAAGATTTTTCCTCTAATTGTTGTATCTGCCACTTACTAAATCTGTTTGCTAAATTATAAAGTCAGCCTTCGCTGCAGGTGTACTGCCAGCCACTTCTTCCACAAAAGATCTTTAGTCTAGTTGTTTTATCTGCTGCTTGCTAAATCTGTTTGCTAAATTATACCTTTCATTGAACTTACACCAAAATCTTCTTAGGAAACAATTAATAGGTACTGACATATTATATGGCATAGCTTATGTGCTTTAGATTGTGTGGGAAGGTCTGAAGGATGGATGTACAAATAATATGCCAGTCAAGAGACTACATGAACACCAGGCCCAGGGCTTTCATAAGGACATACTGTTATTGGACAAATGATATTTCAAAGATATGGGATTCTTCCATTCTAAGTGCAGGACTCTGAACTTGTCCTTGTTGAACCTCATCAGATTTCTTTTGGCCCAATCCTCCAATGTGTCTAAGTCACTCTGGACCCTATCCCTACCCTCCAGAATATCCCCCTCTCCTCCAGTTTAGCATCATCTGCAAACTTGCTGAGGGTGCAATCTATTCCCTCATCTAGATCATTAATAAAGATGTTGAACAAAACCAGCCTCAGGACCGACCCCTGGGGCACTCGGCTTGATACCGACGCCAACTAGACATTGAGACAGTGATCACTACCCGTTGAGCCCGACAATCTAGCCAGCTTTCTGTCCACCTTATAGACCATACAGCAAATTAAAAAAGTATGAATTGGATGAATCAAAAGTTTTGCTAAAGTCAAGTTATATCACATCCACTGCTTTCCCTGTATCTATAGAGCCAGTTATCTCATCATAGAAGGCAATCAGGTTGATCAGGCATGACTTGCCCTTGGTGAGTCCATGTTGACTGTACTTGATCACCTTCCTCTCCTCCAAGTACTTCAAAATGGTTTCCTTGAGGACCTGCTCCATGATTTTTCCAGGGACTGAAGTGAGGCTGACTGGTCTGTAGTTCCCCAGTTTTTCCTTCTTCCCTTTTCTAAAGATGGGGCTATATTTGCCTTTTTGAGTAGCTGCAAAAAGATTGTACATATATTGCAAACATTATTATTGCATTTTTGTACTGAAATGAATTCAATTATGTTCAGGTTTAGATGGGATAGTGTGAATGCTGATGTGATTTTTTTTTTTTTTTTTGGTGTTGTTTCCAAATCCCAAGACAGGACACTACTATTGATTAGAGTCAGGTTTCCATGTTAGTGAGACTATCATTAGCTTCTTTTCTATTTCCTCAAGCAAATATCTTTAAAGAATGATCAAATAAGCAACAATTGCTTTAAGTATTCCATCTGTTCAAAAAAAAATGCTGGCATCTCTGAATCTGCCCAATAAAAATAAAGTACTTAACTTGGGATACACTAGCTTTTATATTGTTTTAAAACAAATACAACAATAAATAAGTATATCCAACCTGGAATTTCCAATATATTTGGAGATAAAACAATACGGGAAAGACAGACATACACAGTCTTAATAGAAGTCACAGCTATATTTTATTTATTAGAATATCAGAGAGGGATGTAAAAGTACATACACATTTGGTGTGTACATACAACAGTAGAAAATAACTGCAAACCATAAACATGGAGGCGCACATCCTCAGCTGGTGTAAATTGTCTGGCTATGTAGAAAGAATGACAGGAGACATTAGATATGGGTTTAATCAGGCCGCAACTTTATTATTAGATGTCTGGGACTAACCTGGTGGATAAAATGTGCAGTGCAGGTGAAAACCCCCACAATTCCCCGGGGGGGGGGGACGTGAGTGCTTTTTTCAGCCCCTCCCTCCCCTTTCCATTCATGTCCTCCCAGCAGATCCACTGCCAGGCACCTCCAATTCCAGCCAATTCCAGGGGGCAGAGGGCTTCCACCAGCTCCCCCCTTTTCATCCAGGTCCCTCTAGCAATTCCCCTGCCGGGACCTTACTGACCCACCCCCCATAGGAGGGGTTAAGGTGGATTTTAATGATGGGGGGCTGGTTCCATGCTGTACCAATCAGAGGAGTCTCCAACTGCCCAGCTTGCTCAATTACCAAGCACCTCTCCTTATTTCCTTTTCCAAGCCATTTATTTATTCTTTTGTGCCATTATTTATGGAGTACCTGCACTGAACATCCACTATACACTTAAATAAAGAGTTGCAACATATAGCCTACTGCCCGTCATGCTACGCATGAACAGAACCCACCTGAACCTGCTGCAAGGAATGTGAAAAAAAAAACCCACTGCACCTGGCCAATATGGAGGTAAGGAAAAAATTCCTTCCCAGCCCCCCTTATCGGGGTGGCTAGCATAATGCCCACAGCAGATATAGCTAAACACCCAGCATATTTGTGATCTAAATAGGGTGGGAGGCTGGGTGCTGCCCAGCTTGTTCAGAGTGAATGAGGGGAGGGGCCAGGCCCAGGATGACCTTTTTTAAACCCCTCATTCCTAGGTGGTGAGTCATCCATCATGTTGATTGCTTTTCCAGCAGTTTTATGTCTCCTCCTTCCGCAAGCCAGAAAGCATTGCCCTCTTCTCCCGGCCAGCTGGACAACACCAACAATCCCTCCCCCCCCCCGACACACACACACACCCTGCTTAAAGTGCAGGTCGGTGATTCTCATAGCACCCTCAATAGAGCTATGAAAATTTACATCAGCTGAGTATTTGCCTCATAATTTCACTAATTAATAAGAATTAGCCTTTCACCTACAAGAAAGTTGACCATAGGCTGACCCTCTGCTGGTTAAGTTCTGTGGAACGATACTGTTTCCATTATAAATCAGATTTTCAGCTCTCCTCTACAAAGTTAATCTCAGTCTAAAAATTGGTAACCTAGTTCTGAGACCAAGGCAAATTTTTTTCTAGAAACTCGAAGGTGATTCAGACAATATTTTCTTATGATACCTTAAAAACAGAGCTGTTCAACACAATTGCAAAACCTTCTTCTTACATCTTTTGCCATATGCAAGCATAAACATGAAAAAACAAAAACAAATGAAAAATACTCTCCGAACAGTGATCTAAGGCCTGTTGCAAAGCCTAATGAGGTAATTCCAAAGACTCCTATTGACATTACAGGATTTTGGATTAAGCCCCTGGCACTTAATACCAGTAGATGGTTAAAGTAAAAAGACTAACATTATTAACATTTTCTTTACTAACACCAAGAGGGAACATTAGCTGTATTGAGGTTAATGTAGCTGACCTCTGGTCCTGCTGACCTAAGCTTCAGTCAGGGAAACAATTTTTGAGCTCCTTTCCTTGCAGAGGAAGCGTAAAGTGTAATAACCTGATCACATGACTGGATGGTCAACAGAATAACAGACCATTTTCCACCAGAAGGCTCAGAGGGCCATGGGGGGGGGGAAGGGGAGGAGGGTGCAATTGCTAAGTTTCTTTGGGCTCACAGAGTGGGAGTGTTGTCCAAACAATGCTCCTAAGAGTTGCAAGACATATCTGTGACGCTGCACCCCATATTCTTCACAGTGACTATTATTATACTATGATTATGACATATATTATAATGTATTTTATGCAAGATAAGTCATGTGAGGTGTCACAGGAAAAGTTATGATTTGCTGAATATGAGTATCCTATTTGTACGCATGATCCATTTTTGTATCTGAAATTATACATAGTCAATATTCATCTGTATTTCAAATGTAGTTAAACCTGGGTAACGGCCACTAGACAAGATGCTTTCAGTCTAGATAGTGGGTGAGGAAGGGCCTATTGAGGGCAATGAGCTATTAGGAAAAAAACAATAGTCCTTAGGAGAAGATTATCTCCCACCTGGGGAGCCTTTCTGAAAACACTAATGGCTGCTATGACTCTCAAGGACATGTGATGAGACCACATGTCTCCAGACTCCATCTTGGGATGTCAGTATTTTTCATAGACTGATCTGGGAACCAAGCTTTCAAACAAAGGGTTCCCACCATATGCAAAAGCTATATAAGGCAGGGAGTGACATCATCTTGTGTTCTTCACTTCCCACCCAAGAAGGCTCCTGAAACACCTGAGGAACAAAGACAGAACTGGGGGAAGTGCTGGAACCAGGCTAATGGGATTTTTAGCCTATGAATGAAACACCTGGGGATTCCAAGCTGTAAAGCAAGTGCAGCTTGCTCCTTAAGAATCTTCAGCCTGCTTAGATCATCTCTTAGGGTGAGAATCTGCTATTCATATCCAACCTATTTAGTATATTAAGCTTAGTTTGCATTTTTTTTGTTTATGTGCTAGGTAATCTGTTTTGATCTGGTTGCTATCACTTATAATCACTTAAAATTTACCTTTTATAATTAATAAATTTGTTTTTGCTTTATCTAAACCAGTGAGTTGGACTGAAGTGTGTGGGAAGCATAAATCACAGGCAAAGGTTGTTGCATATTCTTCTCCACATTGAGGGAGGGGGCAAAGTTTATGAGCTTATGCTGTGCAGTTCCCTGTGCACCACAAGACGGTATAATTTTGGGTTTGTACTCCAGACGGTGTGCGCACCTGGGGAGCTGGGTGTTGCCTTAGCTGTAGCCCTCCTACGTAGGGGCTGGTCAGAGAGCCTAGTTAACACATCCTTAATTAGTTTACTATAGGATTTTAAACCATAATTGTTTTGGTGTGAGATCTAAGCTACAAATTGATCTGTGATAAGTGACTGGTCTCTTGGGACTGGGAACAATCTGAGTATTTAGTAATTTTTGGTGTAAATCACCATTTATCACTAATTCCAGCTTGCCTGGGTGACAAGATAGTCATCTTAGGCATTCCAGTCTATTGGTGACTCTGTGGTAAGACAGTTACAATGATCAAATTCACATTTGTTACTGGGCTGGTGAAATCTAATTACAGAACATACTGCCAGTTTGGGGTATCTGCCCTGAGGTAGGCACTCACAGTCGTGAACCACTCCAAGCAGCATGACAGTGCCATTTATCAAAAGTTTGAGAGCCTGTAAATCTTTCTGCCTGCTATTTTATTCTATGTCTCAATATACACCACTGCACCCATTCTTTTCTCTCTCAACCCCACTAATAATAAAGTAATAAATAATAATAATAATAATAATAATAACAACAACAACCACCACCACCACAAGATTTGGGAGAGCTTTATCAGGAATTTTCCATTCCCCCCCATATTTTGTAAATTTTCAAGCAAAATGCCTTTTGGCAGTGGGATCAGATGAAAATGCTGTCACAACAAAGAAGTCACTTTCAACCAGAGTCATGCCAAAGCTATTGCTTTGTAATATTTCAATCCATATCCAGAGGAATCACAAAGGGTAGCTGTGTATTTCTCCCTAGACGATACTGTTTTTCCCCATTTAACTTCCACCCACTCAAGATCAGCCCTAGATGAGTGGACATATCCTTCCCTCTAGCAGCAACATCTCTAACTTTCACATGTGCATGTGGATATTGGCATTATGTTCAGGCCATTATCCCTTCGCAACTCCATTAATGTTGACTGGTCAACAGAAGTTGCTATCAAAACTGATGTGAGACTCTTCTTCTCTATTGGGGTTGATTACATCTTCACTATAGGATTTAGCATAAGAAATAAGAGATTTTAACAGGGAATTCAATTTGGATTGTTGTAAAACCTATCAGTAATAACAGAATTTTAGCAAAATGAATAAGCATTTGTGAATTTAGCAAGTAAAGCAACCCTATGGGCATTTTTGAGAACTCAAGATACAGTGTAAAATTAGATAGATAAACAATGTCAGCAAAAAAAAAATAATTATTTAAAAGCTCTGTAAGCAGTACTAATGGAACAGATGCTTTTAATCTGTAAATAGGAATTATAAATGTCTGCCATATTTTAAGCCATGATAATTTTGTCTATATCTAAAATAAGTTGTTGAAAGATGCCTCATTAGACATTGCATAAGGATGCCAGAATTTGTGAAATCTCTTTTAGACTGACTCCATTTAAATGAGGATGCCATTTACATTCCAGTGGTAAATAGATCAGATGAGTGATGTAGAATCAAGAGTCAGCTCTTCATAGTACGAATTGAAAAGTGTTTCTTCCCCCCACCCCCAAATGCATATAGGGTCTGATCATAGCTCATTGTCATCGGTGGAAAGATTCCTAGTAAGCTGTACAATGCATTTTTTCACTCCTCAATCTCTTCTGCAAGCATACTACCCTTTTTAACTCTTCTATTGGAACTACTGCCAGTAATAGAAATGTATTGTCTGCTCAGCTCACACCACATAGCCAAGCCTCTTTGCAGCTCCTCCATGGTTGTTACCCAACTCTGAATAGGAGTAGGAGTAGTGGCAACAGCTCCTTTGCAGGTGTTCCCAACCACTAGATCCATATAACCATAGATCCATAACGCTCAGAACACACAGACCTATTTGATGCCAGTGCAAAGACCTTCTCCATCACATAAAGCTAGTGGTCAGGCCATTGGTGTATAGGGTCTTACTTAGAACCTCGCCATCTGAATGAATTTGACCCTTAAGTAATGATGTCAGAGTAAAATGGCAAACACTTCTGCTTTTTTAAAGAATAGCAATTTGGATATAATTCGGTTGTGTCAACTTTGAAAAGTCTTTAAAAGTTTAAAGTTTGCCACAGAGTAAATCAAAGATAACAAAAGTGGACCACAATGCAAATGAGAATATATACAAATGCAGTTTGCTGTCACTCAAATCAACTGACCACCTTTTGGACTATTTTTTATTTTGAGCATTAGTTAATGTTGATTCTAATTGTCACATTTGATCACTGTATTAGCATCATTATTTATTTTTATCATCATAACACAATGGGGTCCTTGTCCCCAGATGCTAGGTGCTGTACAAACCCAGAACAAAAAACAAATCTAACTATAAGGCAGGAAACCACAGATAGATACAGACAGATAGAGGAGTACAAGGCAACAAGTAGACAATACTATCTAAATAGACAAGTCAGACACAGGTTTGGCCACTGTTGGAAGACGGGATACTGGGCTAGATGGACCATTAGTCTGACTTAGTATGGCCATTTTTATGAGTCTGTTACTTACTTCAAATCCATATATTAAATCTAGATGCACCAGCAAGTCTCCTTCACTAAAGTATTGGAAATCACTTATTCAGCCTTTGCATTCTAGATTATAAAGGACTTTTTTTTTTACGTTTATACAAACAATATATTAGCAATGATTTCTTACAGCTTCATTTAAAGCCTGTTCCAACATCCATTGAAGCCAACGGAAAGATTTCCATTGACTTCAGTGGGCACCGGAACAGGCCCTTATATGTGCCCATTTATACTATATTGTACACACATACAGAGAAAGCTACAAAATCACCTGTCATCTTGAAGGATCCCAAAATGGTAACAAAACAAACACTATACCCATCACTGACATGCAGCTGTTATGGGTTGGGAGACAGCAGCTATTCAATAGTGCACAGTAAAACTCCATACAAATTGGAAATGAAAATTGCCAAAGCATCCAGCTGACACTACAGGAGTTAAGGCTTATCACCCACAATCAAATTTGGTCAGGATAGAGCACCCAATGGAAACAAAAAAGGTAGAGACCTCAGTTTACATCCCATTTGAATAACATTCTGAACAGCCCTTTAAGATTATTGCTAGAAATTGGTTAAATACTGGCTCCACTGAAAGCACGATTTCTGGGAGCACCTGCCATAAGTGTTCCTTAGCCATCTTACCTCCAACTATTATACTGCTTAGTTCTTTTCTAGGGGCTTTAAAGATAAGAAGAACTACACAGATGCCAACATAGTATCATATTAATCCAGTCCAAACCAGCTCAGCATGGGAAAGTTGATAGTAAAACAAGAAACAGTGGCATGACAATGAGATGAGTGAAGGTAGTTTCCCGCTGCCCCCAATACTACAAGTGCTTTGCATCAAAGGAAGTTTTCATCTACGAGCTACAGATTTATTTTGTTGTAACTTATTACACCAAATGAATGTGTAGCTGTTATCTGATAAGGTTATTCTACTTATTTAAACGTATTTTCAAACCACCATTCTTTGGAAATGGATTATACCACTTCAATTGGCTATACCAAAGAGTTTTTCTTTTCTGTTAAGTTAGACAGTACATTACTAAATCTCATGTGTATTTCATACCATTTCTGAGTATCTTTAAAGAAAATACCTAAAATGAGTACACGAAAATCTATTTTAGCAAACTAAATGGTTTCAAATTGTTTTTATTTAAAAATAAAATGTGCAAAACTGAAAGAATCAAGAGGGAAAATACCACAATTTCCTAAAGTATTCAGAGAAAAAGAAATTATGAGGTTATATTTATCAGGTCACCATTTAAAAAGTCAGTCTTTGCCACCCAGAGATATTTCAGAAGAGATTAATTTCCTATTCCAAGATGTTTTATTTATTTATTTTCTGGGGGAAGCAGGGGAGAGAAGACTGTATTTAGTAACAGAATGGCATTATGTAGTAACTATTGACAAATGTTCACCTTTTAATGATGACCATCAGATCTTAAAAAAGACATTTTTAAATAATTAAAATATCCAGGAGGTAAGTTTGTTTTCAGGTCTCTCCCTTTTGTTAGTTTCACCACTAAGGCCCTGCCCCAACTCACAGCTCATATAATTCAGTGGGACTGTGTCTCCCTGTGTTTGGAGGTCTGTCCCAAGCAGCGACTTGCAGGTTCAGGGCCTACACTTAGGGACTTATCATATATACATACATATGCATATACTACCTTTAAATCAGCAGCTGCATTCAATATCTCTCTTTATTTCTCAGGTAGTTAAAAGATATATCAGCCATTAACAAATAATATGATCATTACAATTATTTCAGACCCTCCCAGCATATGTTCAGTGGTAATAGTACTTGACAAGACTGGCTTCTTTTAATATACATCAAGTAGTAATAATAACCTGGATAATATTTCCCTTGAGGTACCTTGTTGACATAATACCCCAGTTTTCTGATTGCAGATTAAACAATTCTTTACCATGTGCTGACTACAGCCATGTGAGTTTCCCAGCTGTTTTAAAAAATGAAAGGCCATATCTACCCAAGCACAGTTAACTAAAATTTAGTAAAATTACCACTTCTACAAAAGCTTCCTACAAAAAGCAATAACTGAGATGTATGTTTTTATGCTCACTAATCAAAATGAAATTACATTTTCTGCAACCACTAGCTCATGTATAATATGCTTTCAAATTGAATCACATTATCATTGAAGACAGTGCAGCAGGTATCATAAAATAATCACTATCTGCCCTGAATTGCTTCTTCCTAAGTATTTTGAAAAGCAAACACTAAACTTTGCTAACATATTGCTTCAAATGGACTGTCATGGGGGATTAAGGACACAGAGCCAGAGCCTCACCTAGTGCAAATGAGCTCCATTCTATTTAATAGTGGAGCAGTGTGGGAAATTGTTTTCCTTTCCCACAATCAGTTTTGAGTTATTGAAAATGTTTACCATCCCAAACTGGGTGTGGGGAGTGTTAAAATCTTGAAACTTCTCTTGCACCACTAATCCAAAATTTTCAGGGAAAGGTTTTGTTTAGATTTTGACCTTTTTATATTTTAAAACCGTTTTTTACCATAAATTAACTATCGTTTTGAAAGAAACGGTCATATTGAACAAAAAATTAAGCTTTGATTTGCAAACATCATAATGGAGTGTTTTGATCACTTCAAAAATCTCTTTCAAATTTTTTTGAAACAAGGGATTCACCAAAACTGTCCCTTTTCCCATGAACAGTTTTCGTTTCAGTGAAACAGCCTTGTCTAATTAAAAAAATATTTTGTCTGAAAATTCCCAACCAGCTTTAGTCAATAGTTACATCAATTTATACCAGCTCAGGAGCTGGCCCACAGAATGTTAAATGTATCCAGTTGTTTATGTCCAGTAGATGTGACAAGAAACACTCGTTTTGGGTCTGGCGGCTATTTCTGGATTTTGGCAGTGCTGATATTTCTGAAATCACATTTTCATTTAAGAGAAGAGAACTGACTCATGTTTCCTTTTGTGACTTAACTACAGTTCCAGGCAAAATACCTTAGCACCCAATACTTTCATAGTTTCTGAACTAGGAAATATGGAGCAAATTAACATACAGAAACACCTGCTGTAGCCATGAGCAATACATTAGCTGAGTATAACAGGAGGGATCCTGGGACTGATCACTTCTCTTCACTAACACTGGTTTAAAGTCATCAACAATGATTGGAAAGTTTTACAGACATTCAGGGTATGTCTACACTATGAAATTAGGTCAATTTTATAGAAATCAATTTTTAGAAATCAATTTTATACAGTCAATTTTGTACCACTTCTACAAAAGTTTCTTACAAAAAGCAATAACCGAGAAGTTGGCGGAGTGCATCCTCACTAGTATTGACTTGCTAGCATCGACTCATGGAGCGGTGCACTGTGGGAAGCTATCCCACAGTTCCCGCAGTCTCCACTGCTCATTGGAATTCTGGGTTAAGCTCCCAATGCCTGATGGGGCAAAAACATTGTCGCGGGTGGTTTTGGGTATATGTCATCAGTCTCCCCTCCCTCCATCCCTCCGTGGAAGAAACTGCAGACAATCATTTTGCGCCTTTTTCCCTGGGTTACCCATGCAGACGCCATAGCACGGAAAACATGGAGCCTGCTCAGCTCACCGCTGCTGTTGTGAGCATTGTAAACACCTCGTGTATTATACTGCAGTATTTGCAGAACCTGGCTAAGAGACGGCAGCATGAGGATGATTGTGAGGAGGATATGGACACAGATGTCCCTGAAAGCATGGGCTGTGGCAATTGGGACATCATGGCGGCAGTGGGGCTGGTTGCTACAGTGGAACACCAATCCTGGGCCCGGCAAACAAGCACAGACTGGGGGACTGCATAGTGTTGCGGGTATGGGATGATTCCCAGTGGCTGCGAAACTTTTGCATGCATAAGGCCACTTTTCTGGAACTCTGTGAGTTGCTTTCCCCCACCCTGAAGCGCAGGAATACCAAGATGAGAGCTGCCCTGATTGTTGAGAAGCGATTGGCGATAGCCCTGTGGAAGCTTGTAACACCTGACTGCTACCGGTCAGTGGGTAATCAATTTGGAGTGGGCAAATCAACTGTGGGGACTGCTGTGATTCAAGTAACCAACGCAATCACTGATGTTCTGCTATCAAGGGTAGTGACTCTGGGAAATGTGCAGGTCATAGTGGATGGCTTTGCTGCAATGGGTTTCCCTAAGTGTGGTGGGGCGATAGACGAAACGCATATCCCTATCTTGGCACCGGACCACCTTGCCAACCAGTACATAAACCGCACTTCTCAATGGTGCTGCGAGCACTGGTGGATCACAAGGGACGTTTCATTGACATCAACGTGGGATGGCCGAGAAAGGTGCCTGACGCTCGCATCTTTAGGAACTCCAGGCTGTTTGAGCAGCTGCAAGAAGGGACTTATTTCCCAGACCAGAAAATTACTGTTGGGGATGTTGAAATGCCAATAGTTATCCTTGGACACCTAGTCTGCGCCTTGCTCCCATGGCTCCCAGCCATACACAGGCAGCCTGGACAGTAGTAAGGAGCAGTTCAACTATAGGTTGAGCAAGTGCATAATGGTGACAGAATGTGCCTTTGGACATTTAAAAGCTCACTGGCACTGTTTGCTGACTAGGTTAGACCTCAGTGCATCCAGTATTCCCATTGTTATTACTGCTTGCTGTGTGCTCCATAATTTCTGTGAGAGTAAGGGGGAGACATTTATGGCAGGGTGGGAGGTTGAGGCAAATCACCTGGCTGCCAAATTTGAAAAGCCAGATACCAGGACAATTAGAAGAGCACAGGTAGGTGCACTGCACATTAGAGAGACTTTGAAAACTAGTTTCATGACTGGCCAGGCTATGGTGTGACAGTTGTGTGTGTTTCTCCTTGATGCAAACCTGCCCGCTTTGTTGATTTGAATTCCCTGTAAGCCAACCACCCTCCCCCCTTCAATCAGAGCTGGCAAAGGAAATAAAGTCACTATTGTTTTGAAATCATGCATTCTTTATTAATTAAAAAAGGGAGATAATTGATAAGGTAGCCCAGGTGGGATAGGGTGAGGTGGGGGAGGAGGGAAGGACAAGTCCATATTGCTTATTGTAGCTACACTACAAATCAAAACTGTTTGAATGACAGCCTTCTGTTGCTTGGGCCATCCTCTGTAGTGGAATGGCTGGGTGCCTGGAGCCTCCCCCTTCTTCCCCCCCTGCCCGTGTTCTTGGGCGTCTGGGTGAGGAGGATATGGAACTTAGGGAGGAGGGCAGGTGGTTGTACAATGGATGCAGCGGCAGTCTGTGCTCTTTTTGGCTTTCCTGCAGCTCCACCAGATGCCTGAGCATGTCCGTTTGCTCCCCCATTAGCTTCAGCATTGCATCCTGCCTCTTCTCATTGTGCTCACTTAATGCTTTCCTGGACTCTGCCACTGAATGCCTCCATGCATTCAGCTATGCCATATCAGTGCAGGAGGACTGCATTACCTCAGAACACATGTCATCGTGAGTGCGTTTTTTTGCCTTCTAATCTGAGATAACCTCAGGGATGGTGATGATAGGGGGAGCATAGAAACATTTGCACCTGCGGGATGATAAAAAGGGAGAGTAAAATTTAAGATGATACATTTCTGAGAACAAAAGGGAGACTCTGTCACAGTGAACCAAGCAATTCACAGCAGACAGCACATGTGCTTTAGGTACAAGGTCACATTTTGCCTTTTATATTGAGCACCTGCTGGTAGGGTGACATCACACAAGGCTGGGCAACAGAATTTGGTTTCCAGGCAGCCATGGTAAGCCAAAGGGTATGTGGGTTTGGCTTCTTCTGCCTTCATAACATGTGGGAATGTTTTCAAACTACAGCACCTTCCTTTGCCATAGCAAGCAATGTTGTTTGGGTTTGCCATTTAAAAGGAGGGGCTGTGGTTTTTGGGTAGATGTGCAGCACACACCTCCCCCAACCCTTCGTGTGGCCTATTGGGATGATCCCTTCACCCCTCCCCCCCGCCGCATGGCTATTCTCAGGGATGATCCCTTTTAGCCAAGTGCAAACAGCCCAGCATGAACAGGGTCCTTTTACTGTTCCTTTACAAAAATTCCCCTATTTCAACCAGGTGAACATGAATGATATCATTCTCCTGAGGCTAACACAGAAAGATATAAACTGAATGTTGCTTGAATGTGACCAAAACCCAGGACCATTCGCTGCCATGCTTTGTGCTGCAATGATTCCAGACTACTTGCTACTGGCTTGGTGTGGTAAAGTGTCCTACCATGGAGGATGAAATAAGGCAGCCCTCCCCAGAAACCTTCTGCAAAGGCTTTCAGAGTATCTCCAGGAGAGCTTCATGGAGATGTCCCTGGAGGATTTCCGCTCCACCTTTAGACACGTTAACAGACTTTTCCAGTAGTTGTACTAGCCGCGAATGCATCCCAAGTCTTCAGGGCAAATCAAACATTAAACACTATTGCTTTTAAACCCTGTACTGTAGCTGCAAATGTGCACTCACCAGAGGTGCCTTCTCCGCCTTCAGGGTCGGGGTTCCCGCCTTGGGAGGGTATTGGCTCCAGGGTGATGAAAAGCTCTTAGCTGCCGGGGAGAACGGATTCACCGCTTGCCTGCTGCGCATTCTCCTCCTTCTCTTCCTCATCCACAAAATCCTCCTCCATGTCGCATGAGACTCCCCCCTTGCAGGTGTCCACAGATAGTGGTGAGGTAGTGGTAGGGACCCCCCTAGAATGCCATGCAGCTGATCATAGAAGTGGCAAGTATGGGGCTCTGACCCAGAGCAACTGTTTGCCTCCTTTGTGTTTTGGTAGGCTTGCCTGAACTACTTGACTTTCACGTGGCACTGCTGTGTGTCCCTGTTGTAGCCTCTGTACATCATGCCCTATGTGATTTTGGCATATATATTAGCATTTTTTCTTTATGATTGGAGTTCTGCCTGCACGGACTCTTCTCCCCATACAGCAATCAGATCCAGCGTCTCCTGTTCGCTCCATGCTGGAGCTCATTTGCGATTGTGCGGGGACTGCATGTCACCTGTGCTGCTGAGCTTGCCATGCTGATCAGACAGGAAAATAAATTCAAAAGTTCCCAGGGCTTTTCCTGTGTACCTGGCTAGTGCATCGGAATTGAAAGTGTTGTCCAGAGCGGTCACACTGGAGCACTCTGGGATAGCTCCTGGAGGCCAATAATGTCGATTTGCATCCGCACTACCCAAAATTTGACCCAGCAAGGTTGATTTTAGTGCTACTCCCCTCACCGGGGAGGAAAACATAAGTCGATTTTAAGAGCCCTTTAGGTCGAAGGAACGGTGTAGACGCATTCTTATAAAATCGACCTAAAGTGGCTAAATTCAACCTAACCCTGTAGTGTAGACCAGGGCTAAGTAAACATCAGTTCCTCAACTGATACCTGTGTGATTATGATTTAAAAGAAGGGACAAGAGTGACATTAGCATAGTTTAAATGCCTGAAAAAGAAGTGTAATTTCAGTTCCCATGAAGATTAACCTCGACTGGTCTCACAATCACATTATTTATTATTTGCCTTACTGTAGCACTGTTCCATTGTGTCAGGCATTGCACATTATCTATAAGACAAACTTACTGTCAAACTGGGCAAGACACACAAATGATGGGAGAAAATATCATTCCTATTATGGGGAACTGAGGCCAAAGAGTAAGTGATGAATTCAACTCTCCAGACTTCACTCAGCGCCTTAACCACAAGACCTTTCCTCTCACAGAAGAACATGAATGAGAAGCAAAAAAAAAGACAGGTATTATTTGAATTATTTATTTTCCCTGCCATACCTCTTTGGTATTTTCTACTCCTGTCATATATTTAAATAGTTTACTATAAAATATCCCCACTATTAGCACTAAATTAAATTAAAGGGAAATTTGGAATAATTTCCCTGCTTCATCAGCTTCCTCCCTGGATATTGCTAAGTAATTGTTGCCAGAAATGGCTTGTCCCTGTGACTTGTCTCAAAAAATATTGCTGAAGAACCAATTATTTGCTTTTGTAAAGCACTGGATGGCAGCTATTTTCCAAAAGTTTCCCGGGGCAAACTGCTCTTTCACAAGACCTTCCTCTCAAATTTATATCAGATGAAGACTGAGGTATGCAACACATAGACTCAGTATAGTTTTCAGAAACAAAGTATCAAATTTAATATTTAAACATTTTAAATGCATACTTTAAAAGTTTAAAAATTCCCGTTAAAGTGTTAAGTACAAAAAGTGGTGCGTCTTTTTCTGGTTCTGGGAGAGAGACATTTGTGTTAGATGGAGGGAAACAACTGATCAGATTGCTCAGTCCTTCACTCCTCCTTCCTACATGCATATTAGCTTCCTGTGATTTATTACAGGCAAAGGGAGAATATCTGTGGGAACCCTCTGTTAAAATATTGGGAGCACATCTCCAATTTAGCCCAACTTCCATCACCCACTTGTTAAGTTTTCAAATAAGCACCTTCATGCTTTCTCCCATGTTGCCCCACAAACTTGGAAGGAAGTCCCTATGCACTTCTGCAAAGCTACCTCATAATCGCCTTCATGATGCCTTAAAAAATAAATGACAATGGTTAAGCTGCCAGTGTGCTGAGGCCACTGCCTATCACCAATATTGTCTCATTGGTTTTTTTGTACTCTCCCATCTGTCTGTATCCACTGTTATTGCTGGTCTTATACAAAGATTGTAAGCTTCTTGGGACAGGGACCAACTTTTTGTTCTGTGCTCATACTGGTACAGTGAGCTCCTCGACGCTACAGCAATACAAATAATAGTAAGTTGGAAATCTCTGTCTAGGTTTTGTTAAAACGGCAACATTTCAAATAACGTACACAACTTGATTAATAAATATCCAAGAAGCTTACTCTGAAGTACTTGAAAATAAAAATTTGTCTATGTCACACAAAGAAAATAATTTAATCCAAAACAGAGGAAGTGAGAGAAATGTGATCAAATAGACTGTTCTGGGGCAGGGACTAACTTTGTATGTTTGTACATCACCCAGCACAATGGGAACTCAATCATCATTGGGGCTTTGAGGCAATACCATAATAAAAATGTTCTTGCATTATAAACTTTCAAATTAATACTTTGGAGCAAGATTTTTGCAACTGTGAATGGACAAATTGGCTTTTGCACATTGAGGCATTCATAATGGACTCTCTGCATATGCAATCACAGTAGTTTTACTCACAAATTAGAAGCAACATTTTTGTGGAAGTCTGAAAATCTAATCCCCTTCATACCTTAATTCTTGGTATTTATCTAAACAAGCACCTATGAGGGCTGATCCTACACTTCTTGCACACCCAAAACTGCTATGGACCTCAATCTGTATATTGCATTTACAAGAAATGTGTGATCAAGCTAAGTGTTCATGGATATTATTTATTATATGTATTATCGTAACACCTAGGAGCTCCACTCATGGACAAGGACCCCACTGTGCCAGATACTGTACAAATATAGAACAGTAAGCTCTTCTCCCCCAGCACCTCCTGTCCATCAGTGGCCCTGCCTCTTAACTCCTCCCCCTCCTCCCCAGTACCTCTCACCCGCCATGATCAACTGTTCTGTGGTGTGCAGGAGGTGCTGGGAGGGAGGGAAGGAGCGGGGCTGGGAAGGGGTGGGGTGGAGCATGGGGAGGGGGAAGGTCAGGTGGGGCATAGGGCCTGGGGCAGAGCAAGGGGTGGGAAGAGGCAGGGTGAGGGTGGGGGCGGGGCCTGTGGTAGAGCAGTAGTTTGAGCACCCCCAGGGCTCGGAGGAAGCCGTCGCCTGTGGTTACTGGAGTCAGTAGATGCTGACCTTGTCATTTTATACGGCAATAGCCTCCTGTAACTCAGATCAAACAGAATGAAGTCTCCTGCAACATGCCTGTGACTCAAAGCCTTATTACAATAACTAATGTTGAAAGATACTAGATCATTCCCCAGGGATGTCAGAATTAATTGGCAAGCCTATGTTTTAGTTTTTCTGTGAATTGCCTTTTACTCTGTGAGTCATTTATCCACGCAGTGTTTAAAAAGCATCAGGTGCAGGTGTTAATGTGTTTCAATCTATTGTGGCAGAGCTCTGACTTTGTCCCCGTGGGTCCTGCGCTTCTAGGCGGTATATGCTAGCCTCAGTGGCTCTCTGTGACCCTCCACATAGCCCTTTTCTCTCTAGAGCCAGGGTTACAGTCTACTGAGCCCTTTTCATCGTAAGCCAGCAAGGAGGTTGGTGAGAGAACTCCCACAGTCTCTGTTGTCCCTAGGGCTTGTTTTAGAACAGTTTAGCCTCCTGTCCTGACAGGGGCTTGACTTCTCTCCCAGGAGGTGTTCCTGTAGTGGTAGGTTGGGGGGAACCCGGGCCAGCCTCTACTACGGGTTCCGGCCCAGGGACCCTAATGGTAGCAGCTGTTGGCAGCCAACCTTTCACTGCCAGAGTTGCTAGTTTTCCCTGGGCCACTTCCTCACAGCTCTCCTGCTTCTCCCTTCTTCACCCTTACCTTAGGGCTCCCTTATCAATAATTTGAGGGTGCCTTCATTAACTAGCCCTTCAGCCGCACTGCCTCTCCTCTGGCTCCCTGGCTCTCCTCTGCCTGACTGGAGTGAGCCCTTTTTATAGTATCAGCGGGGCCTTAATTAGAGTCAGGTGGTCACATTAGCTTAATGTCCTCACCTGACTCTTTGCAGGTTAATTGGAGTCAGGTGTTCTCATTAGCCTGGAGCAGCCCCTGCTCTGGTCAGTCAGGGAACAGAAAACTGTTAATCCAGTGGCCAGTAATATCTGCCTTCTGCTATTCTGCTTTACCCAACTGGCCTGGGTCTATCACATATCCCTCCCCCTGCTCAGCACCAAGGGGTTGGGCAGCTTGGGACGCCAAACAGTGTACGCGTGATAAGCCATCGGCATTGCCATGGAGACTCCCTGCTCTGTGCTCTATGCGGAACTGGAAAGGTTGGAGGGATAAGAACCACCTGGTTACCCTTGTGTTCTTTTCCTTGTTCTTTTGCATCCATTGAAGAGGGGCATGGTCAGTCACAAGGATAAATCTGCGCCCCAGCAGGTAATAACGTAACGTTTCCATTTTACGGCGAGACACTCTCTCTCTACTACTGCATATTTTTGTTCCCTCGGAAGGAGCTTCCTACTGAGGTAGAGAATTGGGTGTTCCTCCTCCCCAACCATCTGCGACAGGAGGGCCCCTAACCCTACCTCGGATGCATCTGTCTGTAGGACAAAGTCCTTGGTGAAATCTGGGGCTATCAATATGGGGTTACTGCAGAGGGCAGTCCGTAGGTCCATGAATGCCCTCTCTGCTGCATCGGACCATCTGATTGGATCAGGACCATGGGCCTTCACTAAGTCCATTATGGGACTTGCCCTTGTAGCAAAATGGGGGATGAAACGCTGGTAATACCCCACCACCCCTAGGAATGCTCGGACCTGCTTCTTACGACTCGGCCGAGGCCAATTTTGGATGGCCTCTAACTTATTCAATTGGGGTTTTACCAGACCTTTTCCTACCACGTAGCCAAGATATTTGGCCCCTGTGAATCCTACAGCGCACTTAACAGGGTTTGCCGTAAGGCCAGGTCACCGGAAGGTATCAAGGACTGCCCCCACTTTTTCCAAGTGGGTCTCCCAGTTTGGGGTATGAATCACCACTTCATCCAAGTAGGCCGCAGCATAACTGGTATGGGGGCGTAATAACTTGTCCATGAGGCGCTGAAAGGTAGCTGGAGTCCCATGTAGTCCATAGGGAAGGACCATATATTGGAAGAGACCCTCTGGTGTAGAAAACACTGTGTTTTCCTTTGCATCTTCGGCTAGGGGAATCTGCCAGTACCCCTTTGTCAAGTCTAAGGTTGTCAAGTACTGGACATTCCCCAGACGGTCCACTAGTTCATCTATGTGGGGTATAAGGTAGGCATCAAACTGAGATATCTCGTTTAGTTGACGGAACCTCGTTGCAGAACCTTGTGGTGCCATCAGGTTTGGGCACCAACACTATTGGGCTGGAACATTGACTGTGGGATTCTTCGATGATCCCCATCTCCAGCATTTTCCTGACTTCCGCTTTTATTTCATAGTTACTCTGGCCCCAGCGTTTGTGACGATGTGGTGATATGTCCCGGTTGTGTGACCCGGCTTTGTCGAGAATACATCTTGATATTGGGCAATCATCTCAGTTACCTCTTTCTTCTGGGCTGTCGTTAGATCGGGAGATACCCTCACTTGTTCAGGGTTTTTGTTCCCTGGGTGCAGCTCTTCTTGAACCACTCTGCATGCCTCTCGCATATGCCACAGTTTCAGAACGTTGACGTGGTATATCTGCTCTACTTTTCGATGTTCTGGTTGTCGCACCTTGTAATTTACTTTCCCTATGGGTTCAACTATTTCATAGGGCCCTTGCCACTGGGCCAACAGCTTACTTTCAGCCATGGGTACCAGTATCATTACTTGGTCACTGGGTTGAAACTGATGAAGCTTGGCTTGATGGTTGTAGTACGTTCTCTGGGCCTCTTGAGCCTTCTCCAGGTGCTCCCTCACTATAGGAGTGACCCGGGCTATCCGGTCCCTCATCCATAGTACATGATCTATTACATTCTTCCCCTCACTGGGTTACTCCTCCCAAATTTCCTTGGCTATGTCCAGGATGCCTTGGGGGTTGCGTCCATACAACAGCTCAAAGGGGGAGAATCCGGTGGAAGCTTGGGGGACCCCACGGATGGTGAACATGAGGTATGGTAGTAGGTTGTCCCAATCTTTCCCATCCTTGCTTACCACCTTTCTTATCATGGCCTTGAGGGTTCGGTTAAATCTTTCCACCAGACCATCAGTTTGTGGATGGTAAACCGAGGTCCGCAGGGTCTGGACATGGAGCAGGGAACACAAGTCCTTCATCAACTTGGACATGAATGGTGTTCCCTGGTCTGTGAGGATTTCTTTTGATAGCCCTACCCGGGCAAAGATTGCCACTAATTTTTTGGCAATGCTCTTGGAAGCTGTGTTTCATAAGGGGACAGCTTCTGGGTACCTGGTTGCATAATCTAGGATGACAAGCACCTACTGGTGTCCTCGGATCGTTTTCTCTAGTGGCCCCACAAGATCCACAGCGTTCCGCTCGAACAGAACTTCGATGATTGGCAGGGGTACCAGAGGAGCTCTTAGATGTGGACGAGGGCTGTGCAGTTGACATTTGGGGCAAGAGGCACAGTACTGCCGGACGTCTTCATGTACCCCCGGCCAGAAGAACCTGTGTAAGATTCGCACCTGGGTTTTCTCCACTCCCAAGTGCCCTCCAAAAAGGTGACTGTGAGCGAGGCTTAATATTGCCTTCTGATGTTTCCGGAGGACTAGGAGCTGGTGTACCTCTTGCTCCTGCATTTGCACGACCCGGTATAGGAGATTCCTCTTGATCACAAAATAAGGCCCTGGCCCCCGGGCCTTTCCCTCTATGGGTACCCCATCTATCTCAGCCACCTCCTTCCTGGCATTCTCGTACCTTGGGTCTTCCATCTGGTCCCATCCAAAAGTCTCTCTCCCTGGGCTTAACAGCCCGAACTCTGAGGGATCTGTCTCTGCCCTCTCGGCTGGCTCCGTGAGGTTGGGGTTGGAAGTGGTCTCTGACCCCTCCGCTGTCTTGGGGCCCTTCCCTTCAGTTGCCCGTGTACGTCTGCCTACACAGACGTACTTGTATCAGGATTCGGGTACCCAAGGCCTTAGCTGCCCTTCTTTCTCTTTTGGTCTTCCTGCCTTTCCCCGGGACAGGGAATAGCTCCTGGGAAATTTCTGCGAAAAATGGGAGGTGACATTCTACCGCGGACGTCTCCTGAAGTTCGGAGAGCTCCTCTCTCTCCAATTCCTCTGGTGGGAGCAAGTTTCCAAACCCGGGGAAATCTCTACCTATGAGCACGGGGTATGGGAGGTTTGGGACTACCCCTGCTTTCACCCCGGTGACATTTCCCTGAATTTCAATTTTTACTGGTATGATGGGGTAGTAGCTAACAGTCCCATGGACACAGGTTACCCGTGTACGCTTGGCCTGCATTAACTGGCTGCGCTTCACTAATTTACCCGAAATTAGGGTGATAGCACTCCCCGAGTCTACGAGTGCCATGGTTTCTACCCCATTCAACTTTACCTGCCTTGTATATTTATGTGGGGTGACTGCGACCCCTACAATATTGAGTAGGCTACATGGGTCTGCCTCGTTCCCCAGGTTACACTGCATTGGCTCTATGACATTTGGGCACTGGGCAGCTATGTGCCCCAACTCCTCGCACCTATAACATCTATAATTGCTTCTAGTTACTCCCCTATCACGTGGGTTAGGGGGTTTAGTCCCAGGGTTCCCCCCACTTAGGCCTTCCTCTTTCTTCTGGATTCTCGACTGGTTTTCAACCTCCCTCTTCTTCCACCTAGGACTTCCTGGGGGTTTGGCCACCTGACCCGCCGCGGTCAGGGTCAAGTGTTTGATTCGTGAGGGGCCTTCCTTGGGTAGTTCGGTTAATTCCCTGGCTGTCATCCGTCTTTCCACCAATGTGATCATTTCATCGTAGGTGGATGGATCATTCTGGCATACCCATTTGCGAAGATCTGGTGGCAGTCCCCGCATGTAATGGTCTATGACCAAAGTCTCTAAAATCTCCTCTGGGCTGCATGCCTCGGGCTGTAACCACTTCCGAGCGAGGTGTATGAGGTCGAATAGTTGGGACCTTGGAGGTTTGTTCTCTCTGTATTTACACTCCTGGAACCTCTGGGCCCGTACCACTGCTGGCACCCCAGATCGTGCTAGGATCTCTGCCCTCAGCCAGGAATAGTCAGCGGCATCCTCAGTGGGCAGATCAAAGTAGGCCTTCTGGGCCTCTCCATACAAAAAAGGGGCGAGAATGCTGGCCCACTGCTCCAGGGGCCACGCCTCACGCTGAGCAGTCCTTTCAAATGAGAGGAGATACGTCTCTATATCATCGTCTGCCGTCATGTTTGGCAGACAATTGGTGGACCTCAGGGTTCACATCCCATTGGACCCCCGGGTCTGGGTGGTGAGGATCTTCAGCTGGTCAACAACCTTGTGCAGGAGGGCTCGATCTTGGGTCACCTGGCTCATTAATAATTGGTTGGTTTCCTGCTGTAACCTCATGGACTCCAGTTGCACCATCGCTTGAGCCCGGGTTGCCTCCTGCTGGGCCGCTGTGACTTGCACCAGTGCTCTCACCTCCTCCTCCATGGTGGTACAAACAAAAACCCCAAACAAAAATCCCCAGTGCACTTTATTTATTTATTTATTTATGTATTTAGTAAAAACCTCTTTGTTCCACCACGCTGTGAACAATCATGATCCCGCTTCTGACACCAGTTGTGGCAGAGCTCTGACATTGTCCCTGTGGGTCCTGTGCTTCTAGGCGGTATATGCTAGCCTCAGTGGCTCTCTGTGACCCTCCACATAGCCCTTCTCTCTCTAGAGCCAGGGTTACAGTCTACTGAGCCCTTTTCATCATAAGCCAGCAAGGAGGTTGGTGAGAGAACTCCCACAGTCTCTGTTGTCCCTAGGGCTTGTTTTAGAACAGTTTAGCCTCCTGTCTTGACAGGGGCCTGTCCTCCCCTCCCAGGAGGTGTTCCTGTAGTGGTGGGTTGGGGGGAACCCAGGCCAGCCCTCTACTCCGGGTTCCGGCCCAGGGACCCTAATGGTAGCAGCTGTTGGCAGCCAACCTTTCACTGCCAGAGTTGCGACTTTTCCCTGGGCCACTTCCTCACAGCTCTCCTGCTTTTCCCTTCTTCACCCTTACCTTAGGTCTCCGTTATCAGTAACTTGAGGGTGCCTTCATTAACCAGCCGCACTGCCTCTCCTCTGGCTCCCTGGCTCTCCTCTGCCTGACTAGAGTAAGCCCTTTTTATAGTATCAGTGGGGTCTTAATTAGAGTCAGGTGGTCACATTAGCTTAATTTCCTCACCTGACTCTTTGCAGGTTAATTGGAGTCAGGTGTTCTCATTAGCCTGGAGCAGCCCCTGCTCTGGTCAGTCAGGGAACAGAAAACTGTTAATCCAGTGGCCAGTATATCTGCCTTTTGCTATTCTGCTGTACCCAACTGGCCTGGGTCTATCACACTATTTAACTACAAGAGAAAACCTGACTGATGATTCCTAAAGATGCAACTGACAGAATATTTTTGAAAATTCCCAGTGCATAATATTGGTGACACTGTAAGCCTGTAAAAAACAAGGCTAATCGAAAGTGAGAAGCAAAGGAGGTATTTAAAAACATCAAAAAAGAAAAAGTTTTGTCCTATTTGTGAGCTTACAAACCAATTTATTTTTTGCAATACACCAGTCTTTCATGTCAGGCTTTTCATACGTATCTGGTGCCATTAGGTCAGAAGCCAAACTTGTATAAAAAGTGTTATGTCAATTGAACATTATCACTTTTTAAAACTTTTTAGCAAGTCAATTGCAAGTCACCTAGCTATATCTATTTTGGCAAACAAAGACAAGAGAAAGAGGCATCTTTACAGAAACCTGTTTCCATAGTGTCTGATGAAAGCTCCACACACAGGCATTAAGGGTGGGTTTTCAAAAAGTTCTTAATGTTAGCCTAACTCTGCTCCTACCAAAGCTTCTATTGTTTTCAGCAGGAACAGAGTCAAACCAGTGCTGTATGATTTTGAAAATCTGAACTCTACAAGTCTAGTATATATTGCTTGTAAACTAGATATAATCAAATATTACCATGGAACAGTTTTGAGAGTAAAAAGTAAGGAGGATACTTTCTCCATCTAACTTTAAAAGAAAGTCTTTCTGAAATGACATAGGAGTGGTGAAGGAAGTAAATGGCTAAAACTGGCTTTCTGTTCAGGCTGTCTGAAGACGCAGACATGAGGTATTGCTAGCTGCATGGGACTAATGCAAGGGAAGTGAAAGACAAAGTCCTTATGTGCTGGAAGCCCATGGAGGTTTTTAAGAAACACAAAGCAATTTTCAACTGGATCCTAAAAATAATGGAGACCAAGGGGAATTGTTTGAGCATTGGAATACTGGGGTTATGTTTCTATGTTTCTATCTATAAGTGTGAAGTTGGTTATGGAGTTCCAGTCATTAATCTAGGCACTGGGATAAAAATTTCAAAGATGCCTAAATAGTATTTTCAAAAATGACATGTAATTGGGAACTCAAGTCTCATTATAAGTTAATGCAGTGTTTCTCAAACTGGGGCCGCCGCTTGTGTAGGGAAAACCCCTGGCAGGCTACGCCAGTTTGTTTACCTGCCCCGTCCGTAGGTCTGGTCGATCGCGGCTCCCACTAGCCGTGGTTCGCTGCTCCAGGCCAATGGGGGCTGCTGGAAGAGATGCGGGCCCAGGGACGTACTGGCCACCGCTTCCAGTAGCTCCCATTGGCCTGGAGCAGCGAACCATAGCCAGTGGGAGCCGCGATTGGCCGGACCTGCGGACGGGGCAGGTAAACAAACCGGCCCAGCCAGCTAGCAGCTTTCCCTACACAAGCGGCGGCCCCAGTTTGAGAAACACTGAGTTAATGGGACTTAGGAGACTAAATCTACATACACTGTGATAAAACAAAACACGACATTGAGTCTCAGAGCCTGGGTAAGCTGACTCAGGCTCAGTGGGCTCAGGATATGTGGCTAAAAATTGCAGTATAGACATTTGGGCTGAACTTCTAGCCTGAGCCCTGAGACCCATGTGCGATGGCATGTACTCCTCACACCAGTCCTGAAAGAGGTGAATTAAGACTGGTGGGTCCGTCAGCCAGTTAAGCTGCAAATGAGACAGATTTAGGCTGGCTGAGTGGATGCACGAATTAGAAGGAAGCTCACCTATGAGGAAATAAATGGGGCTTCTATAAAGCTAAGAGAGCTGCAACAGTGGAACAGAAGAAAGGAGGCACTAAACTGAGCACAGCTAATCCCCCAAATCACAAGAAGGGGGCATCATCCAGCAGTGACCAGAGCACGCCATGACAACACGGTGAAGAACACGGGCATGACAGTCACCCCTAAAACAAGGGATCAGTGAGTTAAAGAGAGACTGTAAGGCGGTAAAATTTTGACAAAGGGGAGAGAGAGTGTGTCCAAAACTGACAAAGAACCCCTAAGGGAAAATGAAAATGGAGATGCCTACAGTACAGGGTTTTTTGTTGTTGTTGTTGTTTTGCTGAGGAAAGCTATACCCTACCAGGGTGGATGCTGAAGTTGCTGCTCCCACAGAGGAGAGCTGATAAGCAACATAGGTGGGTTCATGCCATAGGGGGATAGATAATGGAAAAATCAGCAGAGATTGTGGGAGGCACATATGTACCCACAGGAGTATTTGGTGAGCATAACTGATCAACAGCAATAGTTGTATAAAATCCTAGAAGAGAATAGGTCATAAGGGCTAGGAAATGGAAAAGATGTGCCAGAACTAGGAGGCCAGAGGTCCAACCCAGAAGATGTTAATGCTGTGGGTGCAGGGAGCACCCCTATTTATGTAAATGCAAAGAGTCTTAGCAAGGACTGAGACAAGGCCCTAGAAAGTCCCACCTAATAGGTGATCACACAGAGGAGGAATCTCTTTCGTGCGTGGGGAAAAAAGAGTCATATAAAGAGATCCTGCCCTCAGAGAAAAGAAAGAGGAAGAACAAGGGTCAGAGAAGGAAGAAGAACCAGAGGCCTATAATGGAGAAAGTCAAGAGGTGGGTAAAAACTAAAAGGTGACGTGACACTGGGGGGAGGAAAGAGCCCCAGAGAGGGAAGTAACTGATGCAAGGACTAACACTGAGATCAACCACAAGACAATGGAGACTCAGAGGAGCAGGTGAACCAGCTAAAGGAGAACTGGTAGCTGCAGAGCAGGCATTGCAAGAGGCAGGGCAAGATCTGGAGTTCCAGTGGAAAAAATTCAGAGATGCTATGCATCTGCCAGTGGGTGATTTAGACCAGGAGAGAGATGATCTGCAAGCTCAGCTACAACAGATGCAGAGAATGAGATACCTGCCCTCCCCTGGGTTGCAGTCCTGAGGGTGAGAGTGTGTGATGGTATACTCCCCACACAAGCCCTGAAAAAGTTGAATTAGGTTAGGTGGGCCCAATCATCCAATTAAGCTGCAAACTAGGAAGATTTAGGCTGACTGGAGGGTGCTAATTAAAAGGAAGTTCACCTGAGGGAAAAGGCAGGGCTTCTATAAAGCCTGGAGAGAGGAAATAGTAGAGAAGAGAAGAAAGGGGGCACTGAACTGCAAGAGCTAATTTCCAGAAAGGGGCTTCACCCAACCCCCTCCCCCCCAACACGGGTCTCAGAGCTCAAGCACAAGCCCGACTATCTTCACAGTTGCTTTATAGCCCCATGAGCCCAAGTCAGCTGATCCAGGCCAGCTACAGCTGTGCTGCTGGTCTTTTTCCAGAAATGAGAGTTAAGTGCCAAAGTGACTTGGCCACTTCTGAAAATTTTACCAGTGTCTGTCTTTGTTTTAAATCTGTCCATAGCCAACCTCAAACAAAACTAGAGGTATTTGTTTTTGTTTTGTTGTTGTTCTTTAAAAAAAAAACAGATTAACGTATAAATCAGGAAGTTGGAGGTACATGATAGCTAACATTCTTTTTTTTAATTCTTAACTTTTCAGAAGTATTAAGAACATTTTTGATATAAGTGAATTATTATTATAAAAAAAGTATATCATCATCATCATCATCCACCGACCAGAGTGAATACTAAAGATATATGAGCATTCAAGAAGAGCAGAGATGATTCCACTGTTTACACATGCATCTCCTAAATGTGAACAACTCCAGCTCAGTAATTTTCTAGTTTTTTTATTTCAGGCAGTTGAGCAGCTGCTACTTTATTGCTTCAGTTTAATTTTAATTGAATGTGCAGCTTGGAATATGTTAAAAATGATCCAAATTATCCATTTTAAAATTTCCTGTATGGAGACAGCTGAAGACCTATCAGGCCTTAAAGCAGACAGAAAAGGCACATAATTTACTGAATAAACAAATGATATTACTGACCATTCCCTAACCCCAAAGATTTTACTTTTTCTAAATGTGTGGTATTATAGTAACAGAAAGGAAATAGCAGTGCAGTGGGTAGCACCAGTTGTGTTATATTATTGACAGATCTAGTAGGAAAATACGCATTTGAAATTACAGCTTCGGAAAACTTGTCTGTTTCAACCCAATGTGTTTTCTTCCCTGTGTTCGGGTTTAAAAAAATCAAAACAAAATACAACTCAACAAGGCCCATAACCACCATATTTTGTCTTGGTTGGGGGGCAAAGCTTATGTGTCTCTCAAAACTTGGCCCCACTTTGCTGAAAGATTTACAGCCAAAAACATGGTCTATGCTTCAACATAGCAGGGAAAAAAAGTATTTTCTACCAGTTTCCATTATGTTTCACGCTATAGAAAAAAAGATAACATAAAATACTCTTGCTGGAAGATTGCAAAGAATGTTACTTTAATTTCCTAGAATTCAGAATTATAACACACAAGAACGCAAAAAACAGAGAGAAACAAAGCAATAATAAAGAGGCGCACAACTCATTCCACCTTACTCCAGGCTGTCTGGCTGCAAACTGTCTGCTGCTTGCCCCAGAGCACATTCTTTCCTACAGAGTCCTATCTGAGAAGCAAGACCAGAAAAAACAAAAACTAAATATAAAATTTTAAGATATCACTTCAAATGCTAACAGTTTTCCAATACACCAATTTCAGGTTTTGTTCGTAGATTGTAAACCTCTCAGATTCAGCTGAAGAGACTGCAAAAGATCTGTTCACAAAAAGATATAACAGATGCACATGTTGACCCTTTGCTGAGCAGTTAAAGATTTGGGGTTTTTGCAGTGAGTGAGTTTATTGTTCAAAAGAAAATTGGTGACACTGATAAGGGTATTTTTTACCATAAAATATTTACTTAGAAAATGTATACAAGTTCTGTTCACCTGGGACATAGGTGACCAAACCTGAAACATTTGCAGAAACCTCGGCTAAAAGTGAATTAAGCACTGTTACCAAGAAACTTCTTTCTTCGGTCTTTGTTTATAGCACATGTTCTTCCTGCATCTTGCCTGTGCTTGGTAGTTTTCTCCTCAGAAACCTCTTACCTCATAGGAGGGACCAAAAGCTTCAGCCTATTGCATTCTTACAACAGAGATCAAGATTTTGCACTGTGACTTAGTGTTGTAGAACATAATCTCTGATCTTTTATTTCCATAGATGCATTTTTTGAAACATAGAAGCTCTTATTCAGTAGATTTACCAACTCTCCATGTACCAATTCTTTAGCTTGTAAGTGATTCAATGGCTTAGCCACTGAAGTCTGAACCCAATGGTAGCACGGTGCTGAATGCACCCCAAGAACTTACACAATTTTTTTAATAAACCAAAAATATATGTAGGCTAGGAAGATAGGGGTTTTAAAATGTGTAAGCCAACACATTTCAAAATTGACCTGTCTACACTAGTGTTAACAGTTTAAAAATAAATTAGCTGGCCGTGGTTACACTTCCACACACCACCTATTTTTCTAGATGGCCAAAATGAGTTTGTTATTCAATAGATTGTATTGTAGTCACTCGTATGTTCTTTTCATTTTGTAAGGCCATAAATCTGTCTGAATGGCTAGAGCCCTATGTTCTGTAGAATAATATCCAGCATTATGTAGACTTGTATATGCATACATGAGTGAAAGCACATTTAAAAGAACCTGATTGAATTCCTGATATGGTATACACCTGTACTTGTTTGCTTTTTTTCTCCCACCCTCAATTTCTTATTTTGATGGCAACATATTATTTCCCATTCAATGAATAATCTACTTTCTGAAGAACATTAAATATCTTGTTGACGTAATTATCCGCTGATGACTTATGTTGGATTTTTTATTATTGCATTGTCTTATTTCCATCTCTCACAAGCAATATTTATATTGCTTTCCATTTGAGAAACTATTCTCAAAAATCTTTTTAAATAAAATACCATGATAAGAGGATATGTAATACTATCAGGATAGATAGAGAGCCCTGATGTCTTAAAATCACACCTGCCCTGCAGAAAATGAGTGATGTTTCTGTTGCTGTTTTGGTATTGATATTGAGGTGTGTCTGTTTAGCAGAAGTTTAATTATTATTCAATTAAATTCTCTAGCCAGGGTAGGAAATGTTTTGTAGGATGGCTAGCATTTCACATCTCCACAGTAGTATTAAGCCAAAAATAACACTTGGGACTACACAAGTGTCAGGTACTCTAATTTTTGTTGATATTAGATACATTTATTTTCAGATTGACACAGAGCTAGGTAGATTCTATAAAGCAGTGGCTTTCAGACTTCTGTATCTCTTTCAGAAGTCTGATTTGTCTCGTGTACTCCCAAGTTACACCTCACTTAAACTACTTGCTTAGAAAACCAGACATAAAAATACGAAAGGGTCACAGCACACTGTTACTGAAAAAATGCTTACTTTCTCATTTTTACCATATAATTTTAAAATAAAATCAGTTAGAATATACATACATTTACATTTCAGTGTATAGTATATGCAAAAGTATAAAGAAGTTATTGTCCGTATGAAATTTTAGTTTGTACTGACTTTGCTAATGCTTTTTATGTAGCCTGTTGTAAAATTAGGCAAATATCTAGATGAATTGATGTATCCCCTGGAAGACTTTTGCATACCCCCGGGGTATGCATATCCCTGATTGAGAAACACTGCTATTAAAAAAAGTTTATTAAATCTGTAAATGTAAAATAAAAGGTATTGTAAAATGTACCCCACTTCCTAAATAGGATACTGTTAGCTACGTGCTTCTGCTCAGCATATTGTTGGCACTTCTGGACACTATTGAAATGTGTAGCTTTATTACTGCATTTGGGTCAACATTCAGCTTCAGCAATCAGTGAGGACCATAACACTGCAAGCTCAGGTTATAGCATTGTATGTAAATCCAAATATCAAGAGGAGAACATATCCTTTCTATCTTTAACAAAAATATATTGCTGAGGGTTTTTGCCATTGACCATTCTCTTTGCTATGAGAGACAGCTGAAGGTGTTTGAATGATGATTTTTAAAGAAGTAATTTTTAAAGAAGTCAACAAAATCAAGGCTCTGTTTAACTTTCAGATGAAAACTGAATTTTCCCATACCCCCAAAGAGCCCTTCAATATTACAGTATTAGTGCTAATTAAGCCCCCTGTTGAACATTTTTGCTTTACTTTTAGTACTACCGACGAATGAATCTCTAAGTGGATGCAAGTTTCATTCGGATATGGATCCAAATGACGAGATGGCTCATTAAGTTTATCCAGATCCATTTTGTCTCAGATATACTGTGAAATCAGCCCTTTTCATGAGACATCCAGTACATTGTAAGATTCTGCAAGGCCAAAAAACACGGCAAGGACAGACACAGTATCTCTCTCCAGACACAGTATCATGGCATTTTCACATATGCTCCTGAAAATAAGAATGTGGTAATGTGAATAAAAAGTTATCTATAATTCATCAAATTTGTTTAAAGCTCAGAAAAAAAAGTGTAATGCTTTGGGGTAGCTTTTATTTTATCTGAACTAGTTTCCTGCTCCCTAATATTGGGACAGATTTGGATAAAATTTGTAATTGTTTGTACAGTTGAGCAGCATTTAACACTTAGGAATCTGGTTCTTTCATTCTGAGAAATCCTAACCATGTTCCTCTTAAACTAATATGTAAAATCATGTTCATATTAGAAAAGCCATGTGTTTATTAATACATTAACTAACACATGTTATAATCCTAGAGTAGACAAGTTGATGGTAGTTTTAAAATATGCTAGCTAGTCAACATAAAACCTAGGGTCATGACTAGGGCTTATGTTGACCAATTAACATTGATAAAAGTGCAACTTGCCTTGTACTTTTGCTAAAGTTTCTAACTTTGCATAAGCCAACAATGATAGCCCTATCATAATGGCTTCCTCTTTTTAACTCCTATTCAGCCATTTCTCTGTCCCCATTTTTTCCCAAATAGTTTCTTTCTCCAAGAATGATCATACAGGAACTACCTTAGGAAAACATGAGACCATCTTCACACCTTTCCCACTTAGATGTGGGTTCAACAGTTGTAATTTCATTGTGTGTATATATATATATATGTATAAGTATATATATATACTTCGTCTCTCTCTCTCTCTATATATATATATATATATATAGAGAGAGAGAGAGAGAGAGACAAAATCTGCATGTACCCCCTTATACCTCACAGACTATTCTTCCTATTTAATTTCCACATTAATATGGTCTCATTTTTAATATTCCTAATCATGTACTTACAACGTCTCAAATTTTCTTTTAGGACCAAATCCTGGGGAGGTACATAAGTCAATGGCAAAATTCTCATTGACATCAGTGGAATAAAGATTTAGCACCAACGTGCTTTTTAGAGACAACTGAGAGCAACAGGTAGTGTGAAAACTGCAGTACCCCACAGCAGGAGGCCTTGTCTCTTCAAGGCACAATTCAAACCCTGCTTTCTCTCCTTGCATTATGGGGAGATGATAGTAATTTGCTTGTGGCCTATACCAATAAAAACCTATGACCTTTTGTGTTGGCTCATTTGCACTGGTTAACATATGTGGGGCAGTGATCAAGAGAAAAGAGTCCACCACTCCATACCCACCTGCTCCAGTAGGGGAATAATCAGGCATGCATCTACATTGGCATCCACAAGCAAAGTCCGGGTAGCCCTAGCATTTGTGTACAGAAGGCTCTTACTCTCCAGTCTGGGCATGTAATCAAAGTCACACAATATAGCTCTTAATATTTAGTGATTAGTTTATATAACTATTCCATATCATCATTATTGAGACCTAGCTATATAGTGGGTGCACAAAGTGTTAATATTAAGGTTACAAAGTTATCATAAAAGGTCATAATGCAAAAAATAATATTCCAATAGCAAATGTACCTGACCGGCATTACATGTGCTTTTAAATGAACAGTGATATCTTTCTAATTAAGTCTGTCTTGCACTTTCAAACAACATTTTTAACAGACAAGGAGGTGAGAATTTGTTTAAAGCAGGAAAACATCTATGAATAATATATTCCTTAGGAGAGCTTCTGTGAGCCCCAGGGGTAAGTCGTGTCTGCCAGGATGGTTGAGCAGTATCTGCAGACTGTTCCAACAAACACAGGAAAATAACCCTCACTTCCTGTCAATTTGGTAGTAGCCCCATGGTAAAATTTTGCTGAAAGCCCTCAAGAACACTCTTCCAGCATATACCACTATTCTTATGAAAACCTCATATCATGTAATTAATTGTTTTGAGCCAAACAGCTGCAATACTTATTATCTGAGCTATATCTTTGGCTGCACCTGGAAAAAGTGTACAGTGCAAAGATAATGTAAACTTCACCCTTTATACTTCTCCACTTCTGGGTCCAGCTATCTGCTGGTCCAGGCTACAGGGATCAACAAAAACAGCCTGAAGACTGCTCTAAGTATCAATGGCCAAAACCAAAAATGGGTTAGTCAGATGCAAGAGACCATATTCTTTGATCCAGCTATATGGCATAGAGTGGAAGCAGGAATTAGATGACAGTAATAAAATACCCGAGCTTTGTTTACTTTACAGCTTTCAGTGCTACCACCATTAGTAGAAGTGCACCATGAGAAATTTCTACTCTAAAAAGTCCTAGTATAGATACTACCTTAGTAAAGTAAGTAGACAATGCCTCAAAGAATGTATTAATTCAATGATGGAATCATAATCAAAATACAGTAAGGATATAACTCGGATGTCATGATTAAGGTTAGGGGCTTCCTGTAATGTGGCATCAAGTATAATTTTTACTTATTTACTTTTCTCTCTTTGGATCAGCATTAATAAATACCAGCAGGAATGCACACAGATCTGAACACAATTTGTTTTGTAAATTGGTTTGTTTGATGGAAGAGAAACTATGGCAAGAGGATGTCATTTATACACAGTCATAATAAAAGAATGGATATTTAAAAATTAAATTTCTGAAGATGGCAACATTCAGCCCAGTCATGTAAAATATGAGACTACCCATGAAATATATTTAATGAAGGGCCTAATCCCACTGCCAGTTAAGTTAAACGGAGTGAATCTGTTTACTTTAATGGCAGTTGGATTATACCCACATTGTACAATGGAAGAAATATGCCATAATTCACACATTTTGCCAAACATTTATACAGCACACAGTTTTTTATTCTGTTCTATCTAGCAACTCCTTTTTTTTCCCTTTACTTGTTTATTTTTATAGGATTCACTGCCAATTTGGCTCCAGAGTAGAAAACATTACAGCACATGCACATACAACATCTAAGCGATAAATCGTATGCCTTTTTCCCTGTTTATTTTTAATTCATGTTAATTAAACATTTTCTGCAGAATATGATAAAATTACTTAGCCCCAAGTGATAGCCATTGTTTTCAGAAGCAGGGAAATAATAAATTCTGTCAGTGCTTACTCTAAAACTTATTGTAATTTTTGGTGAGGAAAAGTTTGCAAGGAATAGAGTAGCAGGAAGAAATAGACAATAAACACAAACTGCTACATAAATGTACTATTGTTAATTGCAGGCCAGATTCCTATTGTATTTTTAAGTGCCCTTATCCTTCAGTGAGCATAGAGAATTGGAACAACAAAAGACAGATCTTGGCTGTCTCCTTTTGAATGACAGTTTGCTTGCCTGCCTTCTCTTCTTCAGTAACCACAAAATGTGTTACATGTCTTGTATTGCTTGTTTTGCTGGAGATTAAGTGCACACGAGCAAGAAAATTTCTCTGATATTACACATAGCAGGCTAAGTGCTAAGGTTTTTTGAGTCGCCTGAAACAATTTGTGGTGTTGGTGAACTATATTGTAGTACATATCATGGATATCTCTACTTACAGCCAAAATGTACTTCTATCTCGCTCTCACATTTTCAGTCGTATGCTCCCTATGCTCCAACACAGGAGAAAGGAAAGAGGTTTGAACAGATAAAGGAATAAGAGGGCAAGGGGAAATACAGGGAATGTGGAAGAGGAAAGAAAAGCAGAGAAGGAAAGGAAAGGTTAGGAGGGTTGAGAGTGAGATTTAAAAGGAGAACAAAGCAATGAGAGCTGGTGATAAACTAAAGTCCTGACTAATGTGGTGGTTTCAGATGGAGAAGACATATTACCCATTCCTTTGGGTTCACTTCACAGAGAGACAACTCATTTGGTAATACCGTATCTCTCCTCTTCCTACACTTCCAGCTTGGAACATGGTCTTAGGAAGAATAAATGCTCAGAAACTTAGGTGAGACAAAGCATGCATAAAGAAACTAGGACTTCTGAAATCATTTGAAGTCAAACACTTGAGGCCTGATTTTCCATTGCCTTCAGTAAGTAATTTAGACCAAGTCACAGTGGTAACATCATGTTCTTTGAAGAACAGGTATAAATGGCTAAACAAGGTACTAGGCAGCTCAGCTGCTCTAATGAATACCAGGGGATCAGACCCAGACGCAATGATACAAAGAGCCTTAAAGCCGCTTTTACAATTCTGAGTCATGCAATGCCAATGATCTTCCCATTAACCACTGGCATTCATTACTGCATTCATATTAGAGCATTATTCTGATACAAAACAAATCTGCCTTTCCCTGTTGATGAAACACAAGCAAAGCAGCTGATGTGTGGATTTGTTTTGTACCATGTTACATTGAATTGGACTATTTTTATATGTGAAGCTTTATTAGCTCTTTGTTCTGACTGCAGCTAACATTCCATACCAAAATGAAAAGAAGGGAGAGGGTGTGTGTGTGTGTGTGTGTGTGTGTGTGTGTGTGAGAGAGAGAGAGAGGAAATGGTTATACATGATTATATTATCCAAATAGTAGCTTATATGCAATCACATTTTCCATACAGTAAACTGGCAACATTTTAAATTACACACAAAATGTAGCCTGTTTACCATATGGTAAACATGTGACTGCATATATATTCACATAACACAGGAACCAGGGGTCAACCAATGAAATTAATGATGGCAGGTTTAAAACAAACACAAGGAAATATTTATTACACAACACACAGTCAATCGATGGAACTCAATGCCAGGGAATGTTGTGAAGGTCAAAAATATAACTGGGTTCAAAAAAGAATTAGAAAAGTTCATGGAGGCTAGTTACTAGCAAAGATGGGCAGGAATGCAACCCCATGCTCATGGTGTCCTTAAACCTCTGACTGCCAAAAGCTGGGACTGGAAGACAAGGGATGAATCACTCAATAATTGCCCTGTTTTGTTTATTCCCTCTGAAGCCTCTGATGGAAGACAGTAAACTAGGCTAGATGAAGCATTGGCCATATTGGGTCAAACCATTCTTATGTTTTTAAGCTACATCTTAAATAATGTATAATTGTCATGGACACAAAAAAATAACTATACTGAAATAGATTTTAAATATGCAAATAAGTATAGTGTATAACAGAGAACAAAAAAAATCACATTTTATAGGTTTAACTACAATACATTTGACCTGTTCCCAGGAAACCTTTCCAGCACTGTTAAGCAAACCAGAGTATTTTTTCTTCAGTTAAACTGAGATGCCTTCCCTTTTCAGACTTGCTCAGCCCTCAGGAAGGCCAGGAGAAAATCATTCAGGCACAGAATATTTCTTTATTTCTACATACAAAATAGGTTTAAAAATGGTGCAAACCTCTGTGTGAAGACTATAATAATAATTTAAACCATTTTTTTTATTTATTTAGCGTATGCTGGATTTCAGTAGGCATAGAATCAGATCATAAGGGCAGGGATAGCTCAGTGGTTTGAGCATTGGCCTGTTAAACCTAGTGTTCTGAGTTCAATCCTCGAGGGGGCCACTTAGGGATCTGGGGCAAAATCAGTACTTGGTCCTGCTAGTGAAGGCAGGGGGCTGGACTTGATGACCCTTCAGGGTTCCTTCCAGTTCTAGGAGATAGGTATATCTCCATTAAAAAAAAAAAGTGTCTTGAGTATATCACAGGCCCATACAAAGACCTGGATACTTTCCAGAACTAGTAAAACGGGTGTTTATTATTGACTTTTTGATTCTCAGGAGGGTTGCTTTTCATCTGTTCCATTGAGTAAAGAAGACACAAACATTACCAAAATAATTTTGTCATCTGCCATTAGTTACGAAGATCAGAACTGGTTGGGAAAAACATAAAAATAAACATCAATTATTTTGTGCAGGAAGTTTCCAATAAATTCCATAAAGAATTCAGTTTTTCAACAAAAACCCAAAACCAAAACTCCAAAATCTGCTGTTCTCAAAAACTCTTTTGGATTAAAAAAAATGATTTCAGTAAAAAAAGATTTGGCGTTCAAACAATGAAAAGTTTTCCATAAAAAACAAAACAAACCTCACTAATTTTATTTTTTAACAAAAGAGCCGAAGTTACCAAAACCATTCAGTTTGTCTTTTCATCAAATATCCAACAATTCTGAACAAAATGAATATTTTTCTATTAAACTTTATCTTAGTCAAAACTTTAAAATATGTCAATGAAAACATTTTGACTAGTTCTACATATGAAAATGACTCCACCACACTTTATTATGAAACAAAACAGTGTTGCATTGTCCAGGTTCACCTCAGTACTGTCCCATACTGCATGTAACAAACACACTGAACCCAATGAAGATGCATATAGTGAGTCAGGGCAGAGTTTGGGACCTGTTCAGATAGTTAATATAGAAGAACATCACTAAAAACAAACAAGACAAATGAGAATTGTATAGAGGGGTAAAATGGGATGTCCTAATTCACATTGGATAGTACCATACTTAGCAACCAGATCCATGGAATATAATGGGACTGCCCAGCACATGTAAGGGTAACACAATTGGACCTAAAATCTTATGTAATTTGACAATATCTATATGTTAGGACAAATAATAATACTATAAGTTACTGACACAACACTGTGGAGTCACTTCTTATGGCTTCCAGCTGTCTCCCATGCTGGTTCACTTTGGCCTGCTCTGCACTTCAGACTTAACTTGGGTTCCACCACAGGATTTCCTCATAACAAACTGCATTAGCACATCCATATGCCTCTCTCTGTGTCATGAGGTGTGGCAGCCACTATTCCCCGAGGCATAGATTAGACCTCAACTTAATTTACCCTACATACTGCTAACACAAAAGTTAACTGCTGTGAAAATGCACAGCCATGACCATCCACAAGAATTGATATACGATGGTCCCACAAGCCCCCTGAGCACACATACTTGTGTAGTATCTTGCTATCTGTCTGTGCTCTGATCCATGACCCAAGTAGTCTAACTTCATAGAACTCTACTCAGTATCCTAAATGCCACACTGCTTGCCTGATTGCAGTTTCTCCAGCATCAGGCATCCCAGTCTTTCTTGCAGCTGAACAATGCCCAGGTATAAATCCATCTTTCAGCATGCAGCCACCTGGATAAAGAGTTGCCCCACAACACCCCAGAATGCAAATATAAAGCAACACAGTTAGTTGTGGCACTGAATCACAGAATACAAGCCCAGATAAGTGTATTGCTTTCCATAGTCTTATAGAACCAGTGTAGACACAGGGCATGACAGCAGCCTGTTTACATTGACAATGTGGTTGTGGTCTCACTGGTTAAGCAACTGCACATTGGCTAACATATGACCATTTAATTTGTGGATAGCTTGTAATGAAGAATTGGCCTTAGAGTCACTCTTTGGTGTCCTGGCTCTACTCTAATGAAGCTACACTTCAGCCAGAAGCTGGATGAAGTTTTTGCAGGACTGGAGGTTTTCACATGTTTGGTCAAGTGTGCCTTTGGAGCATTCATTCAATATGGCAAAACAAGGGCATTTATATAAAAATGGGATTTTAATTGCTCAATGAGTAGTTACCCTGACTTTGAACAAGAATTGAGTAGTTTCATATATATATATATATATATATATATAAAAAAAAATTGGGAGGCATTGGATGTGTACATACCAGCAGGTTGAGGTATCTTTTTACAAACATCTTTAGACTTTGAAACATTTCTTAATTGTCTATTGTCTTTTAAGATGCTTCAATACAATCCAGATTCTACTAAATTAATTGGTAGCGATTCTCCCCATTGAAAAAAGACTATTTCCCCTCTCCCCTCAACCCTCCAGAAAAGAATTTAATGATTTTGTAATTCAGTTGTATCAAGTCATTACACTGTGTATGAAACAACATCAAACAGCTGCACAGCACAAACACCCTTTTTCTAGTGGGAAACAAGTGGTGTCTATCTCTTTCCTATCCTTTTGTAAGTGGAGTGCAAATTTGAAAGTGTGCATTGCTAACGGAAAGTGTCCGTGAGGAAAGCTTCTTTTATGAATTTCATGAAAATCTAGGGCTCTGTAAATATTCCCTGTCTACGGCATCCATTACATCCAGCTCTCCAGACTCAGCACCTGCAGACTACTACTGTTCTCGAATACAAATTAGTGTGTGCTCACCCCACCCTCTAGCTCAACTTTCATTTAAGGATCCAGTTCATTACCCCTCCCTTTCCTTCTCTTAAATGTACTTAACTTTCTTTGAACATTTGAGGGCTTTTGATCAAGCCCTATCATGAGCCTTGTCTCTTTTTGCACCCCATCCCTTCCACCCTGTCCCATGACAGGTCACTACTGTTCAAAGTGAGGGCAACTACTCACTGAGCAATTAAAATCCCATTTTTATATAAATGCCCTTGTTTTCTAAACAGATATTCCTTATAACAGGTGAAGACCACTGAAAATAGATGACATGACCGCAGAATAGAGAAAGTTCTTCAAGATTCTCCATAAGGGATCAGTGGTTCATTAAAGATATGCCAGATGAGGTTCCATGACTTGATGGGTTTTGATCAAGAAATCATATGCCAGTTGTGGTTACTCTGCATATCAAGACCTCTTTCTACTTTGCAGTATTCAAACAATAGACCACAACAAGTGTTGGAAGGCTTGTGTGTTCCTTTTTACCTTCTCCACATTTCATTAAGAGTTCTTAGTCTCATCTTATCACAATTAAAGGAAAAATCTAATTTCACTTATATCCATAAAATGAAAAAAATGATGAGAATCAACAGAAAACTCTAGCTGTCACCATCCGTGATTTTACTGAGAAAACTTACACACATCAACTGCATCCTTGGCAAGAGATCTGTATGACTTGCCATCATCAGTTGACAAGTATGAAAACTTCTGGACTATTTTGACACCTACATATTCTTAGCTTTTCATTGGTGTGCATTAGAAGGAGATAAGTTCAGCAGGCAATATATTCCTTTCAGAAAAAAATATTGATTTTTTTTAAAATAAATTGTCAGAGTGGAGTGAAAAGCAGAATTTCCACTCTGCAGCAAATTCTGATATTTTAAAAAAATCTATCCAGGATTGTAACAAAAATGTTGAAACACTGAATATTTTAGCAAAATGAAAAATTTAATTCAAATGCGGTGGAACATTTCATTATCCTTTTTACTAAGCTGAAACCTTTCAATAGTCCAAATTAAAATGTTTGTTTCAGTTTGTTGAACTGCATTTCCCTTTGAAGGGGCTGCATTGCCTCATAGGAGTTGTATTTCAGGCATCTTATACCCACATTGTCTCCTATGACCTGGGCACCCTGGTTGGACTACATCTTCCACTATGTGGCTCAGTCAGATGTGTGTGTGGAGGGGCTAACTGCATTGCATCCTGGGTGATATAGTCCAGTCATAGAGCCCAAGCCCATATGGAAGAATCAGGACAAAACTGCAACTATCATGAGGCAAGATGAACATAAGAACGGCCATATTGGGTCAGACCAGAGGTCCAACTAGTCCAGCATCCTGTCTTCCAACAGTGACCAATGCCAGGTGCCCTGAGGAGAATGAACAGAGCAGGTAATCAAGTGATCCATCCCCTGTCGCCAGCGGTGGCTCCAGGCACCAGCACTCCAAGCGTGTTCCTAGGGTGGCAAGCCGCGGGGGGCGCCCTGCCAGCCCCTGTGAGGGCGGCTGTCAGGCAGCCTTCGGCAGCATGCCTGCGGGAGGTCTGCTGGTCCCGTGGCTTCGCTGGCAATTCGGTGGTGGGTACGCCGAAGCCGCGAGACCGGCGGACCTCCCGCAGGCATGCCGCCGAAGGCAGCCTACCTGCCGTGCTTGGGGCGGCAAAAAATCTAGAGCCGCACCTACCTGTCACCCATTCCAAGCTTCTGGCAAACAAGGTTAGGGATACCATCCCAACCCACCCATGGCCTATAACAGGGGTCGGCAACGTTCGGCACGCGGCTCGCCAGGGTAAGCACCCTAGCGGGCTGGGCCAGTTTATTTACCTGCTGATGCGGCAGGTTCGGCCAATTGCGGCCTCCACTCACCGCGGTTCGCCGTCCCGGGCCAATGGGGGTGGCGGGAAGCCACACGGGCCAAGGGATGTGCTGGCCACGGCTTCCTGCCGCGCCCATTGGCCCGGGACAACAAACCGCGGCCAGTGGGGGCCGCAATCAGCCGAACCTCACGCGTCAGCAGGTAAATAAACTGGCCCGGCCCGCCAGGATGCTTACCCTGGCGAGCCATGTGCCAAATGTTGCCGACCCCTGGCCTATAAGGAACTACAGTTTAATGCTGAACTGACTCAGAATGAAACATTTGCAGTTTTGAGGAGCTACATTTTCCAATCCAAAAAATTGACAGAAAATTCCTAACCATCTCTAGCAATAATGAAGATATGCAGGTCAGTGCTATACCAATAGCTATATCTAACTCTGTAGCTTGAAGTTCACATCTACCTATGGTGTACTACCAATGGTGGGGGGTGGGAGGAATCACACTGGCTAAATATCAGGTTTGATTTGCTATGGGGCTCATCTTGCCACTGCACCCACACTGGATTATATTTTACCCTGTGAATAGTCCAATAAGATCCCTCCTGCCTCAAAACAGTTTATATCTACATTAGACAATATGCAGATATCAAGGCTGCTTCCCCACTCTGAACTTTAGGGTAAAAATGTGGGGGCCTTCATGAAACGTCTAAGCTTAACTACCAGCTTAGATCTGGTCTGCTGCCACCACTCCCAAAGTGCTAATTCCCTTCCCTGGGTAGCCTTGAGAGACTCTTCACCAATTCCCTGCTGAATACAGATCCAAATCCCTTGGATCTTAAAACAAGGAGAAATTAACCATCCCCCCTCCTTTCTCCCACCAACTCCTGGTGGATCAAGATCCAACCCCCTTGGATCTAAAAACAAGGAAAAATCTTGTTCTTAAAAAGAAGGCTTGTAATTAAAGAAAAAGGTAAAAATCATCTCTGTAAAATCAGGATGGAAAATAACTTTACAGGGTAATCAAACTTAAAAGACCCCAGAGGAATCCCCTCTAGCCTTAGGTTCAAAGTTACAGCAAACAGAGATAAACACTCTAGCAAAAAGGTACATTTACAAGTTGAGAAAACAGAGATAAAAACTAACACGCCTTGCCTGGCTGTTTACTTACAAGTTGGAAATATGAGAGACTTGTTCAGAAAGATTTGGAGAATCTGGATTGATGTCTGGTCCCTCTCAGTCCCAAGAGCAAACAACCCCCAAAACAAAGAGCACAAACAGAAGCCTTCCCCCGACAAAGATTTGAAAGTATCTTGTCCCCTTATTGGTCCTTTGGGTCAGGTGTCAGCCAGGTTACCTGAGCTTCTTAACCCTTTACAGGGAAAAGGATTTTGGAGTCTCTGGCCAGGAGGGATTTTATAGTACTGTACACAGGAGGGCTGTTACCCTTCCCTTTATAGTTATGACAGCAGATGAAGGGCCAGATTCATGGACAATGCAAAGTAGTCAGAAAGCTGTCCTACAGAGGCATCTAGAAATTCCTCTAAAATCTGGGAATCCTCCAGGTAGCGTAAAGCCAATGCATGCAGCTCTACAGCACTTAGTCTCCCTCAAACACTTCATACAAGAGCAGAGGAGTCCCATAGAAAGAGACTGCAGCCTGTGTCACTTAGAGCAGCTTCAGATGATGCACGTTAGGCTGTTTTGGTTCCAAGCCTCTCCAAGAAAGGAGAAGCAGAATGGTAACTTGCAGCAATCTTTTCCTACCTCTTCATCTGAGTCAAGCATCAATTTAGTTTAGCGAAAGACTCCATGCCCACTCTCCAGAAAAAAAAGTGGACATGGGTGGGTGTGTCAAAATACCCAGAAAATTCCTAACCATCTCTAGCAATAATGAAGATATGCAGGTCAGTGCTATACCAATAGATGTATCTAACTCTGTAGCTTGAAGTTCACATCTACCTATGGTGTACTACCAATGGTGGGGGGTGGGAGGAATCACACTGGCTAAATATCAGGTTTGATTTGCTATGGGGCTCATCTTGCCACTGCACCCACACTGGATTATATCTTATCCTGTGAATAGTCCAGTAAGATCCCTCCTGCCTCAAAACAGTTTATATCTACATTACACAATATGCAGATGTCAAGGCTGCTTCCCCACTCTGAACTTATTGGCTAGGTTAGTCACACTTCTTGACAGTTATAGGTTATTTTCCTTCAGACCTTTACCTCTCCTTTCCCCAGTCTAAATCAGATTACAGCTGAGTGAATAATTGATTTTTTTTAAATTCAGTGGCATCCCCAAAAAATCTAAGATCAAAATATAGTTAGTTTCAAACAATGTTTAAAGTTTCTCTCACCACAACAATGGAGGGGGGATCTAAAATGTTGATTTAAAAACATTTAATTTAAAATGTCATTTCAAAAGTGTGAAAAAGTTCATTTTGAAACATGTCAAGACAAAACACTTCCACATTTCCCCAACAAATTAAATTTTTGTTGCTCAGCTGAAACCATTTGTTAAACTTGACCTAAATTGGCTTGTTGTTTTGGTGTCCTGAAAAATGCAATTTTTGGCAAATTTACTGTTCACCAAAACAATTTTTGCTCACCTCTAAAAATAAACGTAGTTATCGAAAGGAAATAAAGATAAGGAAGATGTGAAGAAGGGGATTTGAGGAAGCAGACGAGCTTGTGGGAGGACAGAAAGGGAGATAGAAAATGGGCATGAAAGCTGAGGCAGCCAAGGGCAATGTATGATGACGAGCAGGTTAGTGAAATGGGGCAGGATAGAGTCAGAGCAAGACACTGGGAGACAAATGATGGATGTCAGTGAACTGTTGGGTCACTGAATGGTAGTGGGTGGGAAGGCAAGGTTAAAACAAACATAGCTAACAGCAGCCCAAGTAAACCAAGAGCAATTTTTTTTCATAGACATTAAATGTACTGATTATTAAATAATGAGAACTTCCAAGCTGTCCCAAAGAGTAGTTATATGGGAAATGCAAATGAGGAAGATGCCAGTGACCTGTGCAGCTGGAGGCCATATCTGTAACATTTTACTTGGTAATGCACACAACCTGCATATGCATATAATTGAATGCTTTGCAGTCAGGATAATTTATCTGGTTGTCAGCTGCTGGAATGATGAGAAGTTAGGTGTTGTTAATGGCACACAGGACAGATGGAATCTGAGCTATATTGCAGAACTCATGATTTTATGATGGTGCTCTGTTTCTCTTGGAAAACTAATATTTTGACTACCTCTGAGAACAGCAGTGAAAAAACTGATCTCTACAGCAGTAGATGGTTTAACTGTCTGACACCTGTGGTGTCTCCAGTGGTGATTGGGAAGGTATTCTGTCAACAGGATCCAAGGCTGTGTTACCTTGACAACCACAGATGATGCATAAGTGTACCGTTTGACTCTCCAAACACCATTTCTGCTCCTCCCTGAAATTTAATTCTTGTTTGTCAAACCTGTGGTTTCTTGAAAGCCTATTCCAGTGAAATATTCTAAAAATACTCCTCTGCCTATTTTCAGAGTAAAAATATCCCTTCATTCGTGGATATTCATTCTTCAAAAATAAACAAATGACATTCTGCCGTACTCCAGATTGCATGCCCCTCATAGGGGAAATTCTTCCCAGGTAAGGTTAGAGGGGGTATTTGTCACAATCACAAATCCACGCACCATAATTCACAAGGTGGAGACGATCTGCCAGGGAGTATGTTACAGAATATTGATCTGCCAATAACTGCTATCTGATACAGAGTAGACCATGGAATATGAGCAACATGTCTTTACATCTAGAACAAAGACTGAGAGGAAGAATTACTGCAGGTTACACCTTGGGCCAAGTCAATGGGAATCTAATAAGCACCCAAAAAGGTAACATTCAGGAAGGAGAGAGATGTTCACAAGGCATGGTGATGAAAAGAGAATGATAATTTCTGCAGATATCAAAGCTTCCTGGACACCAATAACAATAGTGTAACAGCTTAGACATCTCTCACATAAAAATAAGCCAGCTTCAATACAATAATTAATGTAATTGGAAATATGCAATAGGAAATTGTATTAGAATGGGACAGAAAATAATATACATCTCCAGTCAGGACTCTTTTGCAAGTATCATTGTGGCCCATGGAAAATGTCAGGGTGGGAGTGATAATGAATAGTGGCACAAATTGAGCATCAAGTGGTCACAGACTATAAAGGCACTTGACTCCAGGGAGGGCAAGACTCAACATGAGGACCTTGAAACTAAAGGTTGGGTCTCTGAAATTGCCTGGTAAATGTCACTGACTGAATGAAATAGCTATGGGAAGAGAATGCATTCTCTAGACATGCAAGCATTATCATTTCTGAATTCAGTTCTTTAACTTCAGCCCAGATTAAACTGACTCAAAACTCTTGAAGAATTTTAGATCAAAGCATGTATTTTACACCTTTTATTATGATTTCCCTCTCTGCCTCTGATGAATTGTGTTTTTAAATAAGACTACTTACAAACCCCCTTCTTGGAGGAGTATTTACTGCAGCACGTCCTTGAAGGAAAAGGAGTTTCTGGCCTCTTATGGAGTGCTCAAAGCACCCAGAGTGTGAGCCCACCACTCTGCCTTAGCAAGAATGAGAGCTCTGCTGAAGCTAAACTGTGAGGCAGACTGGTGTAGCAGGAAACTGTCTGTCTTGCCAGCAAACCCTCCAAGACTCTGCTAGTCAAAACCTTGTCTTTCTGGTAACAGCCAGTGAACCCCAGCTTCTAAGTTCCCCACAGATGTCTCACTGACTTGACCACTCCCTCTTACTGGACACTCACAGAAAATCATCAAGTTCGCTGCCTCTAATGAGACAGAACACATTCAGACTGTTAGGTTAACTGAAGAGTTACACTTCACTTTAATACACATCACTGAGAAGGTTTTGTAATAACCTAAGAACCAGGTGATTAAACAAAAAACAGAGATTTAAGTGATTCCAACTGAGGGGGGAGGAGGTTAAAGTTCCATACAAAACAAAATAATATACTTTCTAGTGACTACAACTTAATCTTTGTGAGCTAGAATCTTTGTCTAAGCAGTTTTCTTATTTTCATCAAGCTACCAGCATCCCTAGCGCCTCAGACAAGGGGATCCTGCTTTCACAGGCTCAGAGGGTGCAGTTCTCTATGTCCCCTAAGTAATGGATGCCAAAATGGCTTTTTTGCTTTTGCTTATGTTACCCAAAACTCATTGTTTTACCCCCATAGTCATGATGACCTATTGCTGTTCTTCCCTTCCTGTTAATTTCCCACCCCCTCCTGTCTAATGCTGGCCCTGGAGACCCCATTAAAATGGGATGGTGACCCACTTTGCGGTCGAGACCGACAGTTTGAGATCCTCTGCTCCTCTCTATAGCCATACAAGGTCATTACTAAGACAAACTGATTTCAGATAGATTAATTAATTGCATAATGTGTGTTTGTAGTTAAACTTTCCAATTCATGGTTCAATAAGATCAATCAATCACTTCTGTAACAGTAAATATTTTTATTTCTATAGATGCATCAGAGAACCTCAAAATGAACATGAGTTGAGAAAGTATATTTTTTTCAAACTAATCAGTTCCTTTACTCTGGGTTCATCTTTCGATGAAGAATTAGCTATTCAACATCAGAGAACTGTTTAAATCTGCAGTTAGAGTGGCAGTTCCAAAGTCCATCGTAATGGGTGGAAAAACTCTCCCTGGGTTTTGGATCATGCCCATTCTGCAGAGGGCCAACATGGACACAGTGAAATAGTCACAGGTTATTCGGATATATAACAAAGAAAAAAATTCTCCATTTGTGGATTTTATTGTGGGTTTCAAATCATAGTAATTCTCCCAGTATTGCTAGAACAAAAGTGAGGCTATTTTATAGCCACAGCTCCTACCTGAGACAACTATTCTTCAAAGGACTCAATCACAGGGCCCTCTATCTTGGAGGAGTCTAGCCCCTTTAAAATCCTAAAATGGATACCACGCATGTTCTGATTCAGTTAGAGGCACAACTCTGCCCAAATCTCACATCTGTTTTGGAGATTTGCCCTAAAGGAATAATAGAGAAAGGAAGCTACCAGCCTGATGGGAATTCTCTCCCCTACAAAGCCCTACAGAGCCTATGCCCCTGTTATATAGATAAGTCTAAAATACTATAATCAGTACTTTGTTTCCTCCATAAAGATTAAAACATTGTCACAGTGAGATATGGAAGAGGAAGATAAGAAGTCACAAAGCTCTATAAAAAGATTCCAGGCACTTTAAAATGTAAAAACAGTGTCTATCAAAGTAAACATTACTACATGATTTATATTGCCTTGTTTTTTCCCTTGAATGAGCATTTACAAAAGGATTTGAGAACACTGCATCCCTCAAAAAGAACTGTGTAGTCAAACATTTTACGGCATTCCTTAAGCAGAATTTCATCAGCCTATTCCCAGGGGACTTTGACATTCTTACATTCAATATTCCAAACATGACTTTATATAATAGTTCACACTGCAGACTATCTTATACTCTAAGGGCTTGTTCCAGTCAAAAAAATGCCTTTGCAGTTGTTGGCTCATGGATGCCCTGTACACCACTTCTAAAGCATGATTCTTCTGTGGGAATCTTTAAGCGCTTCATGAGGCCTTCTAAACAACTACCTTCTGAACAGCAACGTTTCTGATGCTATTATGCAGCATACATTGCTAAGTATTAAAATACTACACAAAATGCAAACAAATTTGGCCTGTTACTGACATTTTAAAAGCTGTTTGTAATGCCATCTATGACAGATCTGATGCATTAAAGAGTGTGTCTATGAAATATATATATATTAAAAATATTCAAATTCTTGTTAAAGTGACATGATATAAAATCTTAAGGGACATGAAACCATACATCATTGAGTTTGTTTTCATTTTGGTCGAAAGAATACTTGCAGTAGTTTTCACAAAGCTCTCAGTGTAATACTATGGTCAAGGAACTGGTTTAAAGATGGAAAATCCAGGTTGACCTTTTATCCAAGAGCTGATGCCATTGTCCCTTGGTTTGGTTTTTATTTTTAGAGAATGGTTTATTTGTTGTCTCTTCTATAATATCATAAATTAATTCCAAGTGTCACACTCCAGCTGAGCTCTATATTGTGAGTGTTGTTGCTTTTATCAGCTCTGCAATATTATTTTAATGTAGATTTGTGGTTTAATATACAGCAAGCTAACCTCAAGTTACTTACATTTTTGGACAGGGATATAATCTTTAGAAATTATCAGTGGATTTTTCCTTAATACTGAATACTAACTATCATCAGACAAAATCTCTGCATTTTACTCAAGAATAAGAAAGCAAATTTCTAACTGATTGCATGCTGAAATACAGCTTTATTTGATAGAGTGGAGAAATGTTAAAGTTTAATAAATCACAACCTTGCCTTCTGATTCAGTACTTCAGTTTCATCCCAAATACCAATCCCATCATGAAAGCAGAATCCTATTCCTAAAAAAGTATGGCTGAACAAAAAGTGAGAACAAAATACAAATGAATGTCTTTGATGTTTCCTTCTTTTTTCTTAAAGGACAAAACAAAAAGTAGTCAAATAAAGCTCATTAATTCTCATTTCCTACCCTCTTCAATAGAAACTCATCCTATTTTATGCACAGTATAACTGTAGTCATGATATCATAGACATATCTCTATGAAGTAGTTGGTAGGAGTAATCAAATGAACTTCAAAATAACTCAGAAAATTTTGTATTTTTCCATTCCTATTGGCTTTGTCAATTTACATTTTCATTCTCTTCTGTCATTTTTCCTACACTTTGTTTCCTTTTGTCTGGAACTTGCTCCTGATTAAATAAAGAAATGCAGAGATTAGTCAGATGCATAATATACAGGGTTCATCAACATTTCACGAGAGTTCTTTGCAACTTTCAGTCAGGCAAAGGGAACTCTTCAAATGTCTCTCCTTTGACACTGCTTCTATTCCTCAGTGACAGCTTGTAGCCTGGTAGGTTCAGTGCCTGTGATTTCCCAACTGTAGCAAAATAATACGAAGTAAAGGGGGAAAATATTTTCATGCAAAAGTCAAAAGTAAACGGAGGAAAGCCGATATATGGTCTGGAGAATGGAACTAGGAAAATCTTAGAATTCTTGAGTGCAGCACCACTCTGTCAAAATTGTGCTGCTGTTGTTTAAAGCCATTGAGAACAAATACTGTAGGTTCAATAAGACTAAATGTGCAAACTTGAGAAGGTACTCTACAGTCACAAGCCAGTCAGAACACTGCTGTGGTGTGCTTTGCCAGTCAGCAGTGGCAAGATGCTGATGAGGAGTAGTATTGTAATTAGCAGCACTGCAGATTCCCCCTCCTGTTGTCTTGATTTTACTGTGTGTGTGTATGCGTGTGCATGTGCGTGTGTGTTTCTGCATAGATTTGGTGCATATTTTCTGCAGACAAACAAACATTTTGAAGTGAGGACACAGGCCCCCTGGGCTACTCTAAATTGTTAGTGGTGATGAAAATCAAAGTAGATTGTTAAGTGTCAAACAGAATTACAATGCTGGGTTCTCCTTGCAGCCTGATGTTGAATAGTAATCATTTAGGGCCAGATTCTGACACCCTCACTCATGCTGAATAGCAGCTCACTCTGCAATCATTCCCACAAGCAGAGCCGTAACTAGGTATTTTTGCGCCCGAGGCAAGAATATAAAATTGCGCCCTCCCCCAGGGCCGGCTTTTCGGCGGCAATTTGGCAGCGGGTCCCGAAGCGCCACAGATTGCGGCTTTCCCTCCCTTCCCCCTGCCACTTTCTGCGCCCTGAAGAATGAATGAAGTGGCGGCGGTAGAGCCTGTGATTTTGGGGGGGGTCTAACTCATGATTTTTGACTACTTGGGCTGGTAATGTTGCTTCCAAGATGGTCTTTGGTTCCAGTCCAGTTCCAATCCAGAGAGGGACTCACAGTTAAGAGAGGAAGGAAGTGCTGGATATCAGCAGTGGCCACTAGGGATCAGCATGTGTCCTGAGAATGCTGGGAGTTCAGGTTTGCAGGGCAGGATTACTCTCCTTCTGGTGACTAGGGCAGAGATGTGCTGACCATGGAACCCTAACTTCCTGCTGGCCATGAGAGGTCTGGCCCCTGCCCTATCTCCCCCCCGCCCCAATCTGAAGAGAGCCCAGAGGGGCCCCACAAGGTGAAGGTAGCCACGGGATCGCTCAAGCAAGGCAAGCACTAGGCCCCTTTCTGCACCAGCTGCTGCACAGCCCTGACCCTGGGGGTGAGGGAGATTCACTTTTCATTTGGGCCCAGGTTACCCCTTCCATCTGGAGTTCAGCCAAGCAGTGACTCCACCTTTCTCCACCCCTCCCCTCCCCTCTGGCTGGGATACCAGAGCTCTTATTTTGAAATGATCTCACTAAAACCTAAAGCCACATTTCCCTCCAACTCCATAGACAGACCTCCCTCACTTCCCCACCCCCATGTCCTCCCTCCTTCTTTCCCTTCTCACACTGATTGGGACACCCCTGCATCCCCACAGACTGCCCTAGCCATCAGCAAGTCCCCCTCTCTTTTATTGTCCCCTCCCCTCACTGCAGACAGATCTGGGACTCCCCCACTGTGGAATTCTCCGCCGCTTTCTGTGCCCCGAAGAATAAATGAAGCAGCAGTGGTAGAGCTGCCGCCGAAGCGCCGCTGATCACGGCTTTTTTTTTTTTCCTCCGCTGCTTTCTGCGCCCCTCAGCTTTGTGCACCCGAGGCAAATGCCTCGCTTGCCTTGCCCTGGTTACGGCACTGCCTTCAAGTGACATCTCCGACACACAGCCTGTCAACCACTACCTTCTGTCTTTCACAGTTTCAATTTGATTGTACAGTTTCCACTCTCCAGTCAACCTGGCAATGTTTCTGATGTAGCTGGCTTTACTTAAGTAAGGGCAGAAGAAGCAGGAGCAGAGATATCACCCACTAAGAAGATGGGTTTTCTTTGTATGCTCATTAGAAATGCACCTACCAAGGTGCAGTGAACAACTGGTCTACTGGTCTTGGAGAGAGCAAGAAAAGGCACAGTGTTTTCTTCAATCTTCTCTCTTTTTTTGACAAGTTGAGAAACTGTTCCCCTTCTCATTCTGTTAGTGAATTACATATTGTGCTGTTATCTTCATGTATAAATTTGATAGTATTACTCGAGTTTGCTAAAGATGTAATGGACAGCAACTCCAAATAACAATGGAAAAATGAATTAGATGTTGTGTGGATGGCTCTGATTAAATTTAGTATGCACTTACAATAGCACATATTATATTTGTATCGACACTATTAAAAAGCTATTTCAAACTGCTTGTCCATCATTCTAGTTCCCACCAACAAAACACAATTGAATTGTGTAAGAGTTATGATGGCGACTTATACTGATGTACAACACAGAAAAATTGGGCTCTTGCTTTAGAACCTGATCATTCTCAGAGTCAGTGGGTTGGTAAAGGGATGCTGAATGAAGGTAGGGTCCTATGCATAACATAGAGTTGGTATTTATAAAGTAGGCTCATTAGCCATGAGTGCATTACTCATTGCAAAAGTGTGGAAGCATTTCTTTCCCATCAGCAGGTTCATATGGCGACAAAGAAGAGTTATTTACTGTGGTGCTCCTAAATAGTTACATAGTACAGTTGAAAGGCTTAGTACTCTTATGAAGGGTGAGCTCTCAACTCATTACCCATCCCCTCATCTGCCCCTTTCCTTGTCATTTCCCTGCTAAAACAACCAAGTAACAAAATAATTTAGGAATAGCTCATGCAAGTTAAGCACAGCCTAGATTAAGTGGCAGAGCAAAAGCATGTCATCTCAGAGGATCATTGGAGACCATTATCCTTCAGAAATCAAGATGGCAGAACTAGAACATTCTATTAATAATTTGCAATGAGTTCTGTCACTTGCCTGCCTTCCTGTTATTTGTTCTTCTCTTCACAGGGATTCAGAGGAGCCAGGAAGATTCGAGAGGTATGACAGAGAGGGTTTTTGGGAGCATGGGAAGTTGAGTGGGACCATTAGCCATCATGCCACTACCCCTAAGCTCTTCATTAGCCTTATTAAAAACTGAGCCAAAGTATTTGTTTAGGTGATGGGCCATGCCTAGAGTATCTTTAATCTCCACCCCATCCTCAGTGCTTAGCGGTCCAACTTCTTTCTTTGTTTTCTTTTTTATTTATATGTCTATAGAAGCTTTTACTATTTGTTATAATTTCCTTTGCACAATCCACCTCTACTTCGCTTTTGGCAGTTCTTACTTTATCCCTACACGTTCTGACTGCCAAGAGGTAGCTTTGCTTTCAGATCCATCCCATCTTCCATTCCTTGTAGGCTTTCTGCTTTCTCTTAATCACCTGTTTGAGATGCTTGCTCATCCAGCTTGGTCTGCAACCTTTCCCTATGAATTTTTCCCCTTGCTTGGGATGCAGGTTTCAGATACTGTAAGTCAAAGTTGCAGAAACTAATTCCAAGGCTTCTTCACATTCAGATCCTTGGTATGTATCCATGCAATAGAGATTGTACTGATGGAATTTGCATTTAAAAGTTAAGTTAAAGTTAACAAAAATGTTTTTTGCTTAATATAAAGGTAGAGTCAAATATCAGGGTTTAGGCACATTGCTAGTCCTAAAGTGGTTTGATATTAAAATCAGTTTTTTTAAAAGCATAAAAAAAACATTTTTTAAAACTCAAAATAGAAGGTATTAATGTGCGTATTGTCAGACTGGCAGACACTGTCTTTGGAGATATATTTTTTTTTAATTTGGAGCAAAGGCAAGCTGTGCTTGGAGTTTTCTCCTGAGTAAAGAGCAGGCAAGATACAGAATGAAACTATGAAGATTGAGTCTTGTCAATGTTAAATGTTAAAGTGGAACATTTCTACTAAATCTATATACGTCCTAAAAGAAAAATTGTATAATTAGGTTTCCAGCAGCTACACAGTATGTCCTCTATCAGTGGGTAGCAGGTAGACCACTGAGTGAAGAAGCTGATAAAAATAACTAAGGGATGAAAATTGGTAAATATATTTTTAAATGTTACATTTTATAACAAGAATACTGATAAATAATGATTCAGTCTCAAATCATAGGGCAGTAGCTGATTTGTCTGTGTCAACAATTCATAAAGCCTTTGATTAGATGGGATAATAATTTCACTATTTTCGTCAACACAAAGTAAGGCAGATGATAAAAGAATTGACACTTTTTAGGCAGAGGCCATGTTCTAAGAAGGGACAGAAAAGGAAGTCATAATCTGAAATCAAATTTAGAGCTCTTAATATTCATTTAATTCTATCCGCTAGCCTGATTTTCTTCATAATATTTGCATGCATAAAACTGCCAATCCCACCACATCTGTATCTGGTGGGAGTCTTTATCAGGGATAACAAAGGCTTGTAAAATTTTGCCTGGGAATACACAGGGGAATTGATAGTCACTAGATACCATACAGATAGTGTGCAGTAAAGCCCTAAACATACCCTAAGTATTGAGAAGCCACTGAGTGGCTTCCCTCATGCAAGAATCTGTTAGTACTGTCTGACTGAAAACTGGGTAGAGGAATGTAGTTTATATTTAGTAAGAGACAATATAGCATCCTCTTTCCCACAGGTTTAGTTAAATTAATAATTTTCAGATTGATTAAACACATAGTGCTACCTGGATACTTTAAATATCTTTACTGTATAACTCTATCAGACAGTGTTTTGCTAAATTGTAATACAGAAGGTCAGTGCACACCTCGCAGAACTTCTTGTCAGTCTCTGTAGAATCACAAAGAGAATATAGTATCTAGTTACATTTGGAAGGACATTTTTCCAACCAGAATGACAACACTAAGGCTAGGTCTACACTACCCGCCTGAATCGGCGGGTAGAAATCGACCTCTCGGGGATCGATTTATCGCATCCCGTCGGGATGCGACAATCAATCCCCGAATCGACGCTCTTACTCCACCAGCGGAGGTGGGAGTAAGCGCCGTCGACAGAAAGCCGCAGAAGTCGATTTTGCCGCCGTCCTCACAGCGGGGTAAGTCGGCTGTGATACGTCGAATTCAGCTACGCTATTCACGTAGCTGAATTTGCGTATCTTAAATCGACTCCCCCCTGTAGTGTAGATGTACCCTAAGTGTAATTAGAAAGTAAATATTTCTCACTAAACATTATAAATGGCTCTTCACTACAAATCAGTAGAGTAGGAAAGTAATTAACATTTTATTATTGCTTAATGTAGAAACTTTTGTTGTGAAAGCTTAAATGCTGCAGTGGAGCGGGGTAATCACCCTGCTCCTGCCCAGAGGACTGTGGCTGCGGAAAGGCTGATTGGGGAAGCAGCCTCCGCTGGGGCCACGCCCCAATGAGGCAATAGCTGGCCCTATAAAGGGGCTGCTAGGCTGGAGTTCAGACAGAGAGTTTCTCTCTAGCTGTAGAGAGAGACAGGCCTGACTGCTTGGGAGCTGAAGAGGGTACCTAAGTGGAGCAGGGCTGGGGAAAGGCTAGAGGACCTGGGGAGCTCCAGCCTGGAAACTCCCCAGGCTGCAAGCCTTGATAAAGGCCAGAAAGGTACTGGGGTTGCAGAGAGGCAGCCAAGGGTAGGCAAAGGCAGCAGGTCCAAACTCTCCATGCCGATGATGAATGGCTTGTACACTGCAGTCGGCCCCAGTGAGCAGGGGCTAGATGGTGACTGGCAGTAGCCGTAGACTGAGGCAAAGTGGGGGATAGAGGGGTGGGGGTTCCCTGCGGAGGGGAGACCCAGAGTTATGGGGGTACTGCTGGGGGCAGTACTGCTGGAGAGCTAATTCCCTAGATGACCAGCAGGAGGCGCCGCAGGGTGAGTCGTTGCCCTGCTACATGCAGAAAATATTTAAGTACAAAAACAGACAAACCAACAAACAGTGAGGAAAGGTTCTGAAGGACATTTGTTCTCCTTTCTTTCCCTAACTTTATTTTTTTTAAACAAAGTAAAGTGATTTATTATTAAATGAGGTGTGAAAAGGGATACCGTATTTTTATTAAATAAAAGCCAGTTTAATCTATCAAACATTCATTCACCCTAAAACCACAATCTTATGCTACCATGAACTTTGTTCCTGCACAGAGACTAGTGCTAGTTGGAGAATATTCATCCAAACAGTTTTTCCATTGGAAAATGCCATTCTGTCAAAACCTTTTTTTTGTATAACAATTTTGATAAAATGTCCTGGGAAAATGATTTTGAAAAAATCCATTTTCAGGAGGGGGAAAAATCAAAAATTGTGTTTCAAAATGAAATTTTTCTTTTGATATTTTTCTTTTATATTTTGTGGCATATCAGTAATAGCAGCGCATAACATGTCGAGTCATCACATCGAATGAAGATGACGAGACATTATTATGCACTACACTACATAATGTGACATGATTCAAAATGACAATAGTTGAAATATATATTTTTATTTTATGTTTCAAATCATGAAGGGTAACCACTACATAGTACAGATTGGAACATCATATTTTCCAGATCAAAATGTCTCCTGTTTATTTTGTAAGGAAACACTGACACTTGAAATAAAAATAAGCACTCAGTGTATTAAAATATGTATTTATTTATCTCTCTCTCTCAAAAAAAAAAATGATTCCAGGGTAAAAGTTACTGGAAACAGCTGCTTCTCTAATTAGCATATTAGAACATTTTGCCTAGAATGTCAGTAGTAGTTCATAATAGGACATGTAATGAATTGTCAATAATAATGGAGAAAGTATTTCAGAGCTGTATTTGGGAACAATGCCAGATGATTTAGTCATTTTATGTAATGATTAGGAAACACTTTCCAATCCAATAGTAACTCGGGAGGATGTTAAGCAGAAGCTACTAAAGTTAAGCATCTTATAAAGTCAGCAAATCCAGATTAATTTGCATCCAAGCATTTTAAAAGAGCTGACTGAGACACTCACTGAACTGTTAATGTTGATTTTCAATGTCTGGAAAAACATTGGGAGAGTTCCAGAGGACTGGAAGAAAGCTTGTGTTGAACTAGTATCTAAAAATGGTAAACAGAATGACCTGCTATTTAACACTTATCAATTATCTGAAAGAAAACAAAATCACAGGAAATATGCAGATAAAAAAATTGGGGGAAGTGGTAAATAATAAAGGGGGCAAATCACTGATGCAGAATTATCTGGTAAGTGGGGTGCAAGCTAACAATATGCATTTCTATATGACCAAATAGAAAATGAAACATCTAGGAACAAAGAATATAGTCCATACTTACAGGATAGGTGACTATTCTGGGAAGCAGTGACTCTGAAAAATATTAGAGAGTCATGCTGGACTGAACATCAGTTCTCAGTGTCACACCATAGCCAAAAGGGTTAATGTGATCCTCGGATGTGTATATTGGAATATTGAGTAGAAGTAGAGAGGTTATTTTACATTTGTATTTAGCAGTTGGGTGACCACTCCTGGAATAGTGTGTCCAGTTCTGGTGTTCGCAATTCAAGAATGATGTTCTTAAATTGGAGAAGGTTCAGAGAAAAGCCATGAAAATTATTAACGGATTGGAAAACATGTTGTAATTATGTTAAAGAGTTCAATCTGTTTCACTTAACGAAGAGAAGAGGGGGTGATTCAATGATAGCATATAACTGTCTACATGGGGAGCAGACAAAAAGTATAGCAAGATCCAATGGCTGGAAGTTAAAGCTAGACAAATTCAGATTAAAAATAGGGTGCAAATATTAATAGTGCAGATAATTAATCATCCAAACAACTTACCCAGGGTTTGAATGGATTCTCCATCCTTGATCATTTTAAAATGAAGATCTGATGTTTTTTCCACCTAAAAGATACGCTCTAGTTCAACCAGGAATTAATGCAGGGAATTCCTATGGCCTGTGATGATTACAAAGGTCCTTTCTGATATTGTAACCTATCTATAAGATAGAGTACGATTATGTACTACCAGGCATGCCATAAATAATGTAAGCATGAAAAAAGAGTAATATTTTTTTTTTAAATCCAAGCTTTTTTTTTTACTTTTCCAAAACAAATTCCAAATATTTCCAAGATGAATTATTTTCAGAGTTTGTTTCAAAGGAAATGTAAGCACAAATATTTGCTTTTGTTCCAAATTGGGACAAAACCAAATTTGAAAAATGTCAGAATTTCCCACAAACCAAAGATTCTGAGTTTTGAGAAACTGTAGCAGACCCACAGAAGTCAGTGAATTTACACTAATGTACAGTGATGCAGGACTGGGGCCTAGAAGAGTGAAAGTGTTTACAACTAGCAGTAATAACTTTTAGTCTCTCTCCTGTATCATCTCTCTCTCTCTCTCTCTCTCTCTCTCTCATATCCCTGTGCAGTTTTGTTTGGAAGGCCTTATCACTTTCTTAGATATCCATGCAAGTCCTCAATTCCAATTAAATATATATTTTCTCAATCACAATTTGTGGACTTTCCTGTCCTGAAACAAAAGTTCCAAAAACCATAATATTGTTAATGGTATTTCTATTTGTCTTTCTCTACATTTCTAATGGCCATTGCTGCTAATGTTACGCTGAGATGTCTTATGGTTACATTCTCATGAGATAATGTGCCAAGTAGCAGAACATTTTTGTATACATGATCAATGAATAGCGGTCATTCATTCTTCCACAAACTGTAGGAGAAAACTCCCCTGCCTCTTTTCATGTACATCATCAAGTACAAAAATCAGAACTAACCACAGTTACCCTACTCTGCAAACCAGCATGTCAGGAATTGAGCTGCAGTCATCAGTTAAATTAGCTCCTAGCATGCTGAGCTGTTGTGCTCTCAGATTATTATTTTTTTATAAACAGAAGTTGTTTCAAGAAAAACAATCTATACAAAATCAAAATAATCCCCTATTTTCCTTATTTTATATAAACACTTTATATTAGTACTGTACTCAACTGCTTTACTATTCACAATAAAGATGTGGACACGATTAACTTTATGTAAGCGATCTGTATGTGTTATTACCCTGGAGCTTCTTAAAATGAAATTAAATGGACATGCCAATGCTAATTGTAATTTTCCCCTGAATATGAAGTGTTATTTTATCAGCAGATATTCGACAATTTCTTTTTTTTATATTTATGGAAATGCCACTTGTGGTCCAATACTTATGGTGGAGTTGGAACACTTACAGCAGGAATTTAAATAGTTACATATGAAACACACACTATATCCACCCCAAAATGAAATGATTTACTCTTTGAGCACAGAATGATTCTTCTGAATATTACAGGTAACTCTGTTAATTAATTTGAGTTAAAATTAATTTAAAAGCAGGTCATTAAAAGTTAGCATCCCGTGTCAGACATTATTATATCCCAAATGATATTAATGGAAGACAGACCCTTTAAACTTCCCATTTAGTTAAAATTCACTGAAATCTGTGTATTGGCAACATTTCAAATAATTGTTTTAGGATGGCCATTATTTTTTCTGGCCATTATTCTTCATAACAGAAAGGGACAGATAAATAATGTTTATGAAGAATTCCATGCAGCTCTTTCAAAATGGCTGCCATTTCTCATTGTTATCGGGATTGCAGCCACAGCTACCATTTGTTTGATGACCATTTTGAGAAGGGACTCTCTTCCTTTCTTCCCCTCTCCCCCATGGGACCAGGTGTCTTAGCGTGGGTGACACTATTAGCAGTTTGACTTCACTTCATTTGGGAACAATGGAAGGTGGTGGCCAGTTTGAAAGACATGTGGCTAATAGCAGCTCTGTAACCTGATCGTCATTGAGAACAACAGAAGATAGAAGACATTTTGAGAAAGGGCAGTAGTTCCTAGAACAACCAAAATTACCATTAATCCTGAAATTTCTCAGTTCTACCTATTGTGCTAAATATACTCAGTGAGAAGGGGAAAGAGGAAAATATTTGGAGGTGGCAAGCAGGAGAATTTGTGCTCAGGAGAGAGGTATAAACTGATCAGTATGTGTGCGTGAAGGGGAATGAGAGGAAAAACTAGAAAGGGGAAATACAGGAAGTCATGCAAGAGAATGTTGGCATCAGGAGCAGGGTAAAAATTGGGTTGGGCAATGGGAATAGGAAAATATGAGGGACAGCACAGATGGAAAAACTGCTGAATGTGTATTCAGGAAAATATGATCAGGAGCTCCGATAAGCTGGCCAGTATGCACTGTCTGCTTTGACCTACTTCAACTGGTGAATAGGTCTTTTTTTAAGGTGGATGTTAAAAAATATGTAACTGATTAGAAACAACAACATTAGAAGCAACATTCTTTCTGGGGTGTCATATATAAGGAAGCTATTCCCACAGATACAGTTCAGCTTTCCTTAGCTGCTCACCTTATGAATTTAGGCCCCCAATTCAGGACAGCACTTAAGCACTGCTTAACTTTCAGTGTGTGTTTAACTCCTGTTGACTTCTATGACCTTAGTAAAAAGCCTGTTCATGAGGAATTTCCCATGCACTTCTTTTCTTAGGGCCCCAGTTTGGCCCATCAAAACTAAACTTCACTGAATAGTCCAAGCAAAATTTCATCTTTCTACCCATTGCTGTTTCATCTAGATAACAGTTCAAAAACAAAACGGTGCAGGAGGAGATTGCAAAAAGATTTTTATAATGTGAAAAGTATATTTTTTCACCACTTCCCTTATGTGCAAATGGTTGAACTTATTTTTGCTAAAACTTTGTATAGAATTTAATCTTCAACCAGCCACCAGGTTTGGAAAATATCTGCATGAAAGGTGAAAATTTCTCAACATTATAACCAAATGAAAACAGGTGAGGTTGTGAGAGGATACTTCACCAAGGCTTAGAACAGGGAAGAATGTATGCAAATTCCAGTCTAGCATCTTCATGGTAGTGTTCTATATCCCCATGTCAGAAAATTGAGTTCAATTGCCAGTCTTAATCTCTCTCCCCTGCATCCTCAGAAAAAGAGAGCACTTTGGTGGCAATACATTCATCCTCTGGGTGAGTGTGGAGGATGCCTCATGTCATTGAAAAGCAGACATTCTATTTGATTAAGGAGCTGCCTTGAGACTCCAAAGGATGTCCTTTCTTGTCTTCTTCAACCAGAAGGATGGTAGACGTAACATGGGAACTCAAGGCCAAATAAAATAATTAACTTAAAGAAGGAACAAAGTAAAGATCTTCACCAAGGTCCCCAATTCAACAAAGCACTTGAGCCTCTCTTTTGTTAACTAAGAATGGACTAAACACAAACACTTACTTATGTGTTTTGCTAAATAGCAGAAGTGCTTTGTTGACTCAGGGATTTACAGGGTACAGTGGGAAAAAAATTAAACATGTCAGACATGTATTGGCAACTTGTTACCGAGCTAATTTGGTTATTTGATATACCACAATTAAGCTACTCCAGCTACAGTAGCCGTGATGTAGAGGAAACAAATTCCTCCTTTACTCAAGCATGGGGGAAATTGTTCAAACAGAAAAAATAAATAAATAGCTCTTGAGTGTGATTTTCTTTGTTAGCTTTTATATAAATAAATCTGTTGTCAGTGCATTGCAAGAGAAGATAAAATTCCTGGCAGACAGATCTAATGTATGCAGAGCGGTTGCCTAGGGCGGCAGGATTTGGGGGGCGGCCTTTTGCCATCCTCGGTGGAAATTTGGCGGTGAGGGGTCCTTCCGCTCCTGGTCTTCAGCGGAAATTGGTGCCGGGTCCTTCACTCGCTCCGGGACCCGCTGCTGAAGTGCCCCGAAGACGCGGAGTGGAAGGACCCCCGCCGCCGAATGCTCAGAGGAGGAGCTCTGCCGCCTAGGGCGGCAAAAACCGTGGCACCGCTCCTGTGTAGCACTGTCAGTCCCCGGATATTAGAGAGATAAGGTGGGTGAGGTAATAACTTTTGGACCAAATTCTGTTTGTGAGAGAGACAAGTCTTCAAGCTTACACAAAGCTCTTCAACTCTGTATAAGCTTGAAAGCTTGTCTCTCTCACAAACAGAATTTGGTCCAATAGGAGATATTACCTCACTTACCTTCTCTCTTGAGTCTCTAATGTGCTCAACCAAAATGAGCTTTTCACTCTTACTTATTAATTTGAGGCTTGTCATTTGTCCTTCCACTGCTGTATGGGTTATACAGATCTACTCTGGAGCAGATGGGCGGGAACAATAGGAAATGGCAGGAAACTTGGCTCTACACCCACAATGTACTAGCCAGTGCAAATGAGCTGGTGTGGGGACTGTAGTAATTTGCTGCTGGTCTAGTTAATTAAATTCATACTCTTACTTGGCCTCTCCACTTGAAGCTGGCAGGGAAGCATGACTCTCTGAGTTAGTCTGGGTTGGTGTAGCCTCCAATACCCCCTACACAGAGACAAAACCAACATCTGGACCTTAAATGTGTGTTCCATAGTTTATAATTGTAGTGCTTGAAAATTAACTTAATGGTAGATATATGCCTAAACCTTATACACTTTATTAGCCACTTCCAGCATCTTACACCACAGAAAAGAACAGATACAGAGAAATATTAGGACATGGCACAAAAACAGCACTCGTTCATGGATAGGAGGTGGTGACCAATTCAAGAACAGATGTACATCTATACTCACCTTGCTAGAACTGTAATTTGATATTGTTGATCAGAAAATACTCTTGTTCCATCTTCAAGTGACTGCAGAGTAGGGAAGGGGGGAACCCCCTGAACTACTTGGTTCAGTCTTCTCAAACCAAACACACAGGGTCATTAATGAGTCTCCATCTCCAGAGCTCTTACCTATAGAAACCACACAGCATTCAGTACTCTTTCTCAATGTAGAAAATCCATTGGGGGAGTTTAGTGAGGCCTCTATATGAAACCAATTAGGAAGACAGTGACACCACTTTAGTGGAAGTGCTAGCACTGCAAGGACATTACCCAGCCATACATCGCCATTGTATATATATAATAAAAAAAAAACAGCACTATCTTCCACATTTCTTAACATCTTGCTGTAATCAGCAACTCGCTGAAGCCAAACTCAGGTAAGAAAGAAAATATCTGTGGGAAGAGAAAAATACTGCAAAGGACTTGTCCATGATAAGGGGCATATTGTAGAGCAGACATGTGCCTTCAGATGATTGTTGATTTGCCTTGGGATCAGGGCTGGCCTTACCATGAGGCGAACTGAGGCGGCTGCCTCAGGTGCCAGACTGTGGGGGGGAACACTAGAATCCAGAGTGTAGAAAATTGTGTCTGCTTCTAGTGCATATGTATTCTCTCTGCTCTAGATGCACAGAGATGGTGGAGTGCTGTGCTGGAGGAAGGCGGGCACAAGAGATTATAACAGGCAGGCAGGAGAAAAGGTGAGAGGGAATAACAGAAAGCAGCAGGAGCTGCAGAGAGAGAAGAGGAGGAGAAGCCTCTTATTACCTCTCTAGCACCCCCAGGAGCCTGGAATGATTAACACCAGCTTCTCAGGGAGCTTCCTGTTTCCTGATGCTTCCCTGAACCCACTTGAAGAGAACAGGCAGTCAACTGAAGTAGTAGGAGCCAGTTAGGCCCTTAAGAAGCTGATATCTTCCCTCACTCAGGGCCTGCTACCAGGCTGTTTATTTGTCCCCTTCAATTGAGTGTTGAGAGCCACTATAACTGACACAGAACAGCAGTCATGAGTGAAAGAAGAAAATGCCCCTCTGGGGCAGCATTCAAAAAAAAGAAAGAAAGCAAAGGAAGCTTTTCTATCTAAGCAGGAAGGAGCTCTCCTGAGATACATAGACACAAATGTTCACGGTGAGCCTTCAGGCCCCAGTGAGGATGTGAGTGCCTGATCTTCCAGTTAGTCAGAGTGCAGGTGACCTGGCAGCTACTGCAGCATCTGTATCTCCATCTCAAATGGATGTAAGCATGCACATTCCTGAAGAAAAATGTAGATCAGAGAAGTGTGTGGTGGAGGCACAAGAAACAGCTGCTGCTGAGTTTAGTTCTTTAAGTCTAGATGATCCAGGACTGTGGACCCACTTGAGCAGTAACCTGAGTGACTTCCTTGTACTGCATGGGCCACAGCAAGTGAAAAATGTCATGTTCACCAAAGACAATGAAAATAGAAGTTTCCATCCAACATATTACTGGTGTGAAATCCCCAATGGTGACAACGTGGAGAGGCCATGGCTTATTTACTCAAAAACCCAGAATGCTGCATACTGTTTTTGTTGCAAACTCTTCCAGTCTAATGTTCCAGCCACATTGGGTTCTGCAGGAACAAAGGACTGGAAAAATCTGGCTAGAAATCTGGCATACCATGAGAAGGCAGCAAATCACCAGAGAGCATTCCATAGGTGCAAAGAGCTTGAGATGAGACTAAGGTTAAAGGCCACCATAGATGATCAGCATCAAGAGAAGATTGCATCAGAGTCTCTTTACTGGCAAAATGTTCTGAAAAAGGCTCATTGCCATTGTGAGAATGCTTGCTACCCAAAACCTACCACTGTGTGGCACTTCAGATCAGTTGTATGTGCCAAACAATGGAAACTTCCTTAAAATTGTGGAGCTGATGGCTGAGTTTGATGCTGTATTCCAGAAGCATCTAAGAAGAGTCATCACCCAAGAAATGTACAAACACCACTATCTTGGAAAAACCATTCAAAATGAGATCACACAGTTACTGGCAACAAAAGTCAAACAGAAGATTGTGGCAGATCTGAAGTCAGCAAGATATTACTCTGTTATTCTGGACTGCACACCTGACATCAGCCATACAAAACAAATGTCTTTAATGGTGTGTTTTGTAACAACAACAGAACCTAGTGAAAATGTCCCTGCAATGGTGACTGTCAGAGAGCATTTTCTAGAATTTATTGACATTGATGATACTACAGGAACTGGTATGACAAATGTGCTTCTTAAAAAGTTGGGAGATACGGGAATTGTGATAGCTAACATGAGAGGTCAGGCTACGATAATGGTGCCAATATGAGAGGAAAGAACAGAGGAGTGCAGACACGGATCCGAGAGTTAAACCCTCAAGCTTTTTTTGTCCCATGCAGTTCTCATTCACTGAACTTGGTGGTCAGTGATGCAGCATCAGCTTCTAGTGAGGCTGCTGAATATTTTAATGTAATTCAAAGCATCTATGTATTTTTTTCCACATCAACTCATTGATGGCAAATTTTGAAGCAACATCTGGGAACATCCTCTCTGACGCTGAAACCACTGAGTGCCACACAATGGGAAAGTTGATAAAGCCTATCAAACACTGAGTTGGGAAGATAGAGGATGCCATATTTGCCATTATGGAGGATAATGCTATGACAGGAACTGTTCATGGGAGAACAGTGGCAGAGGGAAATGGAATCACCAGAAACATACATAACTTCAAATTTCTATGTGCCTTAGTGTTGTGGAATGACATACTGTTTGAAATAAATGTTGTAAGCAAGAGATTCCAAGATGTTGACCTTGATATATCTGGAGCAATGGAACAGCTGGACAAAGCAAAGTCATACCTATAGTCTTACCGGTTAGATGAGATATTTCAAAGTGTTCTGAAGAGTGCACAGAAGTTGGAAGAGGAACTTCACACTGAAGCTATTTTCCCACCCATTCAAGAATACAATAGTCACCGAAGACGATGAAATTTTGATTACAAGGCATGGGATAACCCCACAAGTAACCCCAAACAACAATTCAAAGTTGAATTCTTTAACCAGGTGCTAGATTGTGCAATACAGTCACTTGAAGAACGTTTCATGCAGCTCAAGGAACACAGCAGTATATTTGGGATGTTGTATGATATTCCAAATCTCCTTGCTATACCTGAAGACAACCTACACCAGCAATGCATGGCACTAGAGACAGTGTTGACACATGATGACATGCGTGATATTGATGCGAGTGATTTAGATGATGGACTGAAAGCCCTTCCAAGATACATTTCAGCAGGATCAACTCCAAAGGCTGTTCTGGAATATATGTGCACAAATAAGATGACCACCCTCTTTCCAAATGCTTTTGTTGCTCTGCGCATACTTCTAACACTTCCTGTAACAGCTGCCAGTGGAGAACGCAGCTTCTCCAAGCTGAAGTTAATTAAAACACATCTACGCTCCACAATGACACAGGAGAGACTGGTCAGCCTTGCAGCCATCTCAATAGAGCATGAGCTGACCCAGACTGTGGACCTTCAGGAAGCAATTCAATTCTTTACAACCAAGAAGGCACGGAAAGCACCACTTTGATTATTCAAACAGATAAAAATGCCAGTGTTTACTATGCAGACAAGAATAGTTACATTTGCTGTTCAGGTGTTTGAAAGTTAAGTGTTACTTAAAATTTTTGAACAAGGCATTTTAAGTTGTTAGTTCTCCTTTATTGGGGTAGGTAGCAGAACAGTACCATGAGAGGAGTAGAACAGGAAGAAGGCAGAATTGAGACCTTTCAGTATTATGGCCCAAGCAAGGGGGCATCATTTGAGCTCCGCCCCTCAGGTGCCAAAATGTTGTGGGCCGGCCCTGCTTGGGATCCTTTTGGTCTCCTCACATATACGGGAAACCCAAATCATGAAAAAAACACCAGCTTCCTTTTCCAATTGGCCATGAGACTGTGGCCAACCTACCAGGCACAGCCTTGTCCATGGTAATTCATGCTTTCATGACTTCCAGGGCTGATTACTGAAACTCTTATTTAGGACAGAAGCCACAGACCTCAAAAAACTTCAAGAGGTACAGAAAGCTGCATCTGCTGCTTAGCCACACAGGCTGCCATGGACAGATCCCAAGGATGCTCTCATCTCTGCACTCTTGATAATAGTGTCCAAATTAAATCTGTACCTTGATATTCAAAGATCTCCATGGTGTAGACACTAAGACCTCAAAATTATGAATTACTATTTAAGAATTGCTCAGGCAACAAGGTAGTTTTAGAAAAGGTAGAACTGAGGGCTGAGGCAATAAAAACCTCAAGGTCTAGCAGATAGATTTCTTCAACAATCTGAGGAAACTCAGAGTTGCTGCAGCCTTTCACAAGAAAGTATCGCTGGTGCAACAAAAGATGCTGCCCTCTTTTTCCCTGTCTGTGAATGAATTAAGAATAAACAAACATTTAAGCTAATCAAACATTAAGATGTTATATGCTAAAGACTGAGTGAAAATAGTGAATGTGATGGAAACTAATATTATTAAAATGTGTATTAAAGGGAAGTTGACTATAAATGATGCATCTTTGGACAAAATATTGTAAGCATTAATGACAGGGCTTACCACCTGAACAATCTTGTTAGAGAAAGAAAGGAGTTGGGTTCATAATGATTTCATTTACATTAAGTGACAAAGTAAAGCAGTCAGGCTAATATTTGCAGTGAAGCATGCTTCGCTTATTCTATCAAGTTAGTGAAATACTCCTGTGCTGAAAGATCCAGTAAATAAAAGGCTCTGAAATAAATAGTGTTTTAAGAACACTAGTTTATAAGAACCATTGAGCACAGAGTGGAACAATCAGAAATGTAATGGTCTGGTTACTACTGCATAGACTCAACTCAGCCATATATACACCCATATTCCACCATTGTTGTTAGAACAAGGAGAACAGATTTATACAGCTGTTCCAGCCTGGTGGAGATACTTGAAATTACTTTGCATTGTATAATGGACTGTTTAAATGTAATTTAAGAGCATCAAGGAATGTGGAGGGACTTTGTGTAGATAATAGGAATTTTAAACTGGACATTTCAACAATTAGCTGAGTGCTGATGGAGAAAATGAAACTTGAACAAACAGAACTGCAAAGTTGGCCCAGGGATGCACTGCAAAGAGGCCCAGAGAAAGTGACTTGAAGAGGTTAGTTGCTGATCAGATCAAATCAGCCAGTATATCCCAAGGTATATCCCAAGAGGAGTGTGCCAAAATCTGTGGCCCAACTTGTTTTAAACAAGCTGGTGTGACAAAGTGTATTGCACAAAGAGACTGGAAAATTCTAGTTCTAGTTGAAAAACTGAAAAGCTGATGGCTAGTTCCCTGATTGGATGGTGAGAGCATGACTCTTCATTTTGGATGGACATTCTGAATCTTCGGCAGAAGTGTGGGGTCACCATCTAATTGGTCTATGCCAGCATGTCCAAGAAGAGGAACCAATTTCATCACCCAGCAGAAGTGGGATAAAACAGCACATCTCATTCAGCATATTGCTTCTGAAAAGCCGGAAGGGAGAAAGCCAACAATCTGGGCTGGCCACCTGAGAGTCTCTAGTGACATCAAGTAGCTATCTCAGATAGGTAGAGAATTAAAGATGCATATTTTCCAACAATTTGGATTGCCCACTAGCAAATCAGGAAAAAGGCTATAGAGGTCTGTCCTTTGCTGCACCTGTGTTTGCAATGTCAACTCCTGCTGTGAATGATAGCTGAGCTGAAAGCCAAAGGCAGAGCATCTCTTTTATGATGACTCAAATCAGTCAACTGTCCACTTCCTGAAAATGGGTACTTAATTAATAAGTAAACATGTATGTATATGTGCTTTAAAGATTGTCAGAGTTACAGTGTGTGTCCTTATTTTGTAAGAGGTTCTGATCAAGATTATTGTAAATAGATTGGAAACTGAACAAGTTAAGATTGTATAACACTGCACTTGTACCGATCATAGTTAATGGTTTCATACTGCCTTTGACAGTTTAGGTGCATACAGACATAGACCAGACCAAGTGTACAAGCCTCAAACACCTATATTTACAACAAATTTACCTTAGATAATTATCAGTGTTAAAATAAATATCTATCTATCTATCTGTATATATGGAGATATACCTATCTCATAGAACTGGAAGGGACCCTGAAAGGTCATCAAGTCCAGCCCCCTGCCTTCACTAGCAGGACCAAGTACTGATTTTTGCCCCAGATCCCTAAGTGGCCCCCTCTGGGATTGAACTCACAATCCTGGGTTCAGCAGGGCTGTCATAGGTTTCACCCCCATTCTGGACTTTAGAGTACAGACATGGGGACCTGCATGTGAACCCCTAAACTGAATTACCAGTTTAGATCTGGTTTTGCTGCCACCACTCCCAAGTTCTAACTCCTTTCCTTGGGTAGCCTTGAGAGACTTCTTCACCAATTTCCTGGTGAACTCCGATCCAAACCCTTGGATCTTAACACAAGGAGAATTTAACCATCCCCCTTCCTTTCCCCCACCAATTCCTGGTGAATCCAGATCCAATCTCCTGGGATCTTAACACAAGGAAAAATCAATCAGGTTCTTAAAAATAAGACTTTTAATTAAAGAAAAGAAAGGTAAAAGAAAACCCTCTGGGAGATAGCATACCAGCTGATCTCACAGACAACAGATTCAAAACACAGAGGATGTTCCCCGGCAAAAACTTAGTTACACAAAAGAATACCCAATTTGATTAACCCCTTAATGCCCAAGACAAGTTACAAAGAAAATAAACATAAACCTATTTATTCCCTTCATTAATACTCACTACTTGATAAGAGGCTGATTTCTGGAGCTTTTCTACTCCAGTTGAAACTGAAACTAAACAAAGGAAACTTCCCTCCTTCCTTTTGAAACATTTTATCCCCCCATTGGTTCCTCTGGTCAGGTGTCAGCTAGGCTAGGTGAACTTCTTAACCCTTTACAGGTAAAAGAGGCATTAACCCTTAACTATCTGTTTATGACAAGGCCAATGCTCAAACCACTGAGCTATCCCTCCCCCCATGTTAGCTCCAAGATCTAATATAATTCATTGGGAAATAGGTTAAAAGGTTTGACTACGTCAGATCCGTTCAGAAGGTGACTGGTTAATTACAGGTAAGTAACTGACCAAATTGATTATAATCTATTTGGGGATTGTTAGCAACACCAGAGTTAATAACCATTTTGCCCAAATGAGGTCCTATTCTGAGGGACCCAGTCAAAAAAACAACAAAACTAAAAGTCACGTTAAGTATGTCTTATTTTCTACTTTGGTTGTGTCATTTGATTCTGAAGAGCTAAATGGTTATTTTGATTAATCTTTTTTGTGTTAGCATTCTATTTTAATCTTCTATCTTATACTATTACTTGGTGTTAGGGATCTTTAATAAACTCTATACAACTAAATCGATTCTCAAGTCTTTTTCTTTGGTGAAGCAATCAAAATTAAAAGAATCCTGAGAAAGTTGGTACAGGTAATCTGTTGCTTAACTAAGGTCCGTTTTAGACCTATCTTTCTTACAGTGTGATTGGCCCTAACTAACTCCATCATCTGCCACAACAGCTGCCATCCACTGGATCAGTAGAACTGTTAATTAATAGGGGAAAGCCTCTGACAGCAGGAGACAGAACTCACAGGAACTGGACCAAGGTAATTGAACTCACTCCCACCAAGAATTAAGAAGGACCATGGATTACAAAGAGTAAACTGAAAAACAAATCAAAACCAAAAAAAACCCCGACATCTTTTTGGTTTAGCTTTTTCACAATAAATTCTGTACACGAAGGGCTGTCTCTATAGTTCCTTTAGTCTACATTAGCATGTGGAGCACTAATTAGCCCATGTGCACCTTGCCGGCAAGCACTAATACATCCTATTGAGCATTAAAGTCCAGTTTCAAACAGTAGTAGGTTAATGCTCACTTGGGAAATTTTAGCATGCACCAAAAGGATACCCATGAGCCAGTTAGCAACATGCTAGTGCACACTAGAATTTACACCCCTCTTGTGAGGACAGCATTGTAGACAAGCCCATAAACATTAAAAATTCTATAATCTAAACAAAAAAAAATAGCTATTTACTCCCTCTTACAAAGAGAAGAGAGAAGTCATAATTGTTATTTCTGTTATTCCAATACTGGTGATGCACTTGGATTCTGCAGGGATGGATAGATCATCATACATTTTCTTTTGATATATCAGTACCTCTTATATTTTATTATTTTCTCCCTACTATAACCAATCTTAATAAATCACTTTGCACTTTCAGCTAACACAAGGGTACTCAGACAGAGAGGACTTGACAAAGGTAATTAAAATAGGGAGAAGATTCATCTTTAATACCAGTTGATCTGGAAAACCAGGATAAAATTCTAGTTTGTAAAATCTTAAATCTCGTTTGTCAGGGGAGGATAAATTTAAATTTTAAAATGGATGATGCATAGATCTCAGCATGATATTGGGGTGAAGGGAAATTCACTAGTAAATATATACAGAGCTCTTGTGCAAATCTTATAACCTATCTGCTGTATTAGAATTTGTATTGAAAAATCAGAGACATTATAAAAATGCTACAAAGAGTCCTGTGGCACCTTAAAGACTAACAGACATATTGGAGCATAAGCTTTCATGGTATTCACCCACAAAAGCTTATGCTCCAATACTTCTGTTAGTCTATAAGGTGCCACAGGACTCTGTCGCTTTTTACAGATCCAGACTAACACGGCTACCCCTCTGATACTATAAAAACGCTGCTATTCATGAAAGATACTAGGAGATGATGCATCATGTTTGTTTGTAAATAAATTGTCATCAGCATGGAGTAATTGATATGTTATACATTGTAATGGAATAAGGTTTATATTGATTTAGATTGTCCCTGCTAAGCTATCCATAGCCAGCACAAAGAATACATTTAACAAAGGACCTGTCAGATATTTGCTTATTATTTTTAAACATTTCCCTCCATAATTACTAGACCAGTAAACTCAGCCTCGGTTCTGAAACTCAGGTGGGGTTCTTTTCATGACTTATCACCGGAGGCAGTTTGATTCACATATACCCCTGACTGTCTTGATTTTAGGTTATCATTGACACCAGTGCAATGCCAGTGCTTTGAATGGGGTTACACAGGTGTGACTTATTGGAACAGATGACAGTCTTCTAGCTGTTTGCAAGGAGAACAGAGCAAAATGCAGTAGATGCAAAATGTGTCAAACAGGGAGCTGATCTGATGAGTTAAGAAGGTGCACATTTTACATAATCACTTTTCAAAGTAGAATTACATTTTAAGCCCAAAGGGAGGCTGATGCAGATGCATAAATATGAAGTGATTGGAAATCTGGTGCAGCTGTTCACCATAATTGAAATGCACAGTTCAGAGATCCTCATGCAGTACAAAAATGATTCAAGTGGAGTTGTGCTGTTATGCTACCCTTTCCCTGAAGACCAAGTAAAAAAAAAAAAAGCGGGGGGGGGAGGGTTTCAAGCAACTGAAAAAGTAGTCATGATTTTGGAAGGAAAATGATACTGCAGATATTCTGAGTTTCCTAAACTGTGGAAAAATCACACTAAGTAGGAAGCATAAGTCAGAGTAGAAAAAATCTTTGAGCAAATTCTGAATATCCCAGAAGAGCTCTCTGTTCCATTCAGAGATAGATCACTTGGTCCTCCTGAACCACAGGCTACCTATTTAAAATCTTCTGTGCACAAGGAACAGCATGTAGTATATCACATAACCAACCTTTTTTCAAATGACCTGCAAAAGTGCCTCATCTGTACTGTAACTACATATAAATCAATGTCATCCTCCAGTGGCCTGCTCAGATCTTTCAAGATCAGAGTGCTACACAATTGTTCCACACATACTTTAAGGGGCATGCCAGCTTCCCATGTAAGTCAACCTCTCACTGTAAAATTAATTGAATAAGCACTTTTATTACAGGTATCTCCACCACCCCTTGTTCTGAAACACTGAAATGTGATTGAAATAAATGCTCAAAATAACTTCATACATGCTTTAGCAATCATTGTCATACAGCAAGCAGTTTGAGTAGGTTACATTTCTAAACCATCCGCATAAGGCAATCTGGCACTTAATCTTACATCGTTGTTCCACTACATAACACAGAAGGCAGAAAATGGGGCTAGTGAATGACTGTCTCAGTCTAAGTACAATGATATTTAAAAATCAGAAGATACAGACCACACATGGCTTTGAATTTTTGAATCGATTGAAAAAAAAAGTGGTAGAATTCAAACATGGGTTAGTTTAACAAGGGGGACTTAGGCCCATTTCTGCCCCTTGAGGCACCTAAGAATAATATTCAGGCACCACAGCAATCCATCCACAACACCCCTACTCAGCTACCACATAACTCTGTAGACACCTAAAGTCATTAGGCACCTGCGGAAGGGTTGATTCACTACTGGTGCCCTCCCTCGCCCTCACAGTTAGGCATGAAGTAACAGGTTCTCCTCCGCTAGCACTCCCTGCCAGTGAATGCTCTGGTTCGGAGCTGGTTTCCCTCTTCTCGTGAGTCAACACTCTGGCAGGTCACGTCACAGCATCACCCCTTGTGGGGTAACAAAGTCCAATATCCCTACAAAACACTTCAGCCCCAAATCCAGGCCACATGATCTTTGTCACATTGGCTTAAAGCACTCATTTGTCCTCATCCCCTTTTTAGTGGCACCTGCCCAGCCCTCTCACTACACTGGGGTACAGTCCAGGGACCCTATAGCCAGCAGTCAAGGTCTGCTCTATCAGATTCTTAGCTGCTGCCTCCTGGACTTCATACCAAGGCCTGCCAGCAGGCCTCTCTCACAGCTGCTCTAAGTTCTCCTGTCTATCAGGGCTGGGGCTTATAGGATGTCCCCTGGAATCCCCCCAATAAATCCTAAGCCAAAAGTATTAATTTAAACCAACTTCTTCCCTCCTGGGTCTTGAGCTTTCATACTTCTTGAGTTTTCCTTGCTATGTTCCTCCACTGAACACCTCCGAGGATTCTTTCCCTGCAAGTCCATATCCTCCCCTTTTATCAGGGCTCCTCACCACCAGAGCCTACTCCACATTTCTCCTGGGCTCTTGCCAGATATGTCAATTTGGGAGAGCATCCCAGGGGCAACTATACCCACGGGCTTCCTCCTTGACCCTCCTGGTCTTTTGTTTCTCTACCCAGACAGCAACTGCAAATTTGCTCCTTGTCTCTCTGCAGCAACCCTGTGCTCCAGATGTCCTCTCTTTATGGCCAGCACCCTCAGTTCCTCCACAGCTGGGCTTCATCTTTAAATGCCTTTATTTAATTACCCTCCAGGTGCAGCCAGATGGGTTAACTGGCCTCTCAAGCTCACAATAGACACTTTCAGACAGGGCCGGCTCCAGCTTTTTTGCCGTCCTAAGCGGCCAAGAGAGAAGAAAAAAAAAAAGCCGCGATCGGCGCCACTTCAGCCGCTGCTCTACCGCACCGCTTCATTCTTTTGCGGCCAGGGCCGCCCAGAGGGGGGGGGCAAGTGGGGCAATTTGCCCCAGGCCCTGCAGAGGCCCCCACGAGAGTTTTTCGGGGCCTCTAGAGCGGGGTCCATCACTCGCTCCAGGGGCCCTGGAAAACTCTCATGGGGCCCAGGCCCCCGGAGCTTCTTCCGCTCCGGGTCTTTGGCGTCAGTTTGGCGGTGGGGGGTCCTTCCGCTCCAGGACCCACCGCCGAAGACTCCAGGCCCCCTGAATCCTCTGGGCGGCCCTGTCACTGGCAATTCGGTGGCCAGTCCTTCCCTCCGAGAGGGATTGAGGGATCCACCGACGAATTGCCGCCAAAGACCAGGACATGCCGCCCCAAGCACCAGCTTGCTGCACTGGTGCCTGGAGCCGGCCCTTCTTTCAGAGCCAGTATGGAGTATATATGCCATCACAGCTCACACATTGCCACCAGTAAAGCCCCCGTAGAACCTACTTTTCTGCAAGAGGGCATGTGTGCAACAACCCAAGTTCTGACACTACACTGCCAATTAGCTTGGTGACTAGCTCGTGCCTAAGGTCCAGAGGGATTCACAAGCTAGGTGTTTCCTTACCTGTGGGGCAAAAGACTGCAGAGAAGGAGGTGCCCCCCAATATACCAGCGGTTAGAGCACTGACCAAAGATGCACGAAACCCAAAGCCTCTCTCTGAAGGATTTGGAGCAGACACATGAATCCAGCTCTCCTCCCTCCTGAACTGCTGGGGTCAGGCTCTCAGTCCCTCCCGCTGAAAACCATTCAACTTTGAATAAATAATCATTAGACAAGAGAGTGACTCTATAGCCAAGTGGTTCGCCTGGAAGAGAAGTGATCAAAGTTCTAGTCCCTGCTCTAAATCAGGCAGAGGGAGGATTTAAGGATGGGTCTTCCACATATTGGGTGTGTACACTAGTTATTAGGTATAAGGGCTCTGCCACTGCGCTCCTCCCCTCCCCCCCCCCCCCAGCTGAGGAGAGAGTTCAGAGCTGTGAATTTAGAATGGAGATAGGCACCTCATTCCCTTTGCAGGAAGGACTTAGACTACACCCCTCTACTTGGCCTTTCCTATTGGTTAGTTTAGGAGACTCATTTTGCCTATCTAGGGAGTGAGATGTGCAATGATGGTGGTGCCATGTAGATGTCAAGTAAGGAATATCAAAACAGCAAACAAATTTCATAAGAGATTTAGAGAAGTACCATGATTGGTACTGGCACAAAATAAAAAATTTTAACACCAGCATCATGTCTGTCCTTTGTTATGGAACAGAGTTATGGAAGTCTACAACAGAAACTGATAAGAAGATGGATTCATTCAAAGAAAATGTCTTGGAAGATCTTCAGAGTCCACTGGAAAGGGTTTCTTGAAACATCAGAAATTTTAAGTAGCACAATCTAAAGCATCAAACATTGTAAGAAGATGGTGATGAACATATTTAGGACATGCTTTAAGGATGCCACCAACAACTTCCATGACAAATGATAATATGCACACCACTTGGAAGGAACAAAAAAAAGGCAACCTAGAGAAACATTACACAGATCAATAAAGAAACCAAATTCATCTGCATCACAGTCTGAAGCCTAAATGGACAAACACAAGACCAAAATAAATGGGAGAAATAGGTGGACATCTTATGCACCTGAGGTTGAGGGAAATAAAGAAAGAACTGTCTGCATGCATTGTATAAGGAGACTTGCCACACATAAGTTCCCCTTTTAAATCTATCCTTCATGTTGTCATTCCCATTTGCACAGTATACATCCATTATCTAAAGAAATTCATATGGTATTTCACAGTAACCATAAGTCCTACCCTTGAATTTAAGAATACGGCTTATTGACAGCACTTGTCAGATGCCTATTTCACAGATATACCATTTAGTTAAACTGAAGTTAAAGTTGAGAGCACATATTAGTAAGCGAAAAGTTAAAATTTGCAAGAACATTGAAGTAGTCAAAACAACCATGAGTTTAATACTTTCAGAAGAATCCCAATCATCTGAAAATATTGAAATGAACAATTAAAGTATCAGAACAACTGTAACAGTCCCATAGGGATATTAACCTTCAATCTTCCTCTCACTAAACTTTTCAAATCTACTTTGTAGAATGTATTTATTTTTGACAAGACACTTTTGTAAGTGTTTGCTATCTTTCACTTGGAAAATCCACTAACTAATACAGATACCATACCATCATCACTTTTTATTTTAAGAAGGGATTGCAGCAGTCTGTGGCTATGGATATTAAAATTCAGATAAGCCCCTATCCTTGTAAATCTGGTGAGTGAAAGTCCAAAAAATGGTCACCAGAGGACTTTATTAATCATCATCATCATCTAGTTAATGGCACGTCACCCAAACTGATGTGATTTTTTAAAATTTTCTAATCTTGGTCTTTATGTAAACTTAATAAATCTCATGATCTGACTCTAGGAGGTATGTATTGGTAGATATGCCAGTTTGGGCCAGGATTTTCCAAGGAGTCTAAGGGACTTGTAGGCACCCAAGATCACATTGAAATTCAATGTGATCTTGGGTGCCTACTACTTTTGATGCTCCTTGGAAAACCCTGGCCTTTGTGTCTACTGATATTGGTAGTAGGTGCAATCTGAATGATCACAGCTCACCAAGATCATATCTTCATTTATTTTTCACAAATGTGCATCCAATTACTAAGTTCCCAATTAAACATATTATAACTCATTGTCTTTCTTCTCACCAATTTATCTTATCACCACCATTACAACCTTTTCATTTCACAAAACCCAGTTCTATTACATTCTCCAATCTCCTTTTCTCGATGTACAATTTCAATCCAATACTGTCTCTATTTGCCTTTGTCTCCTGTGCATACAGTTTATCTCCCATTATTTCTACAACTGTTAGTTTTCACTAAGAGTTCTTTTAAATTTATCCATTCTTTCAATCTAAATGCATACATGTAGCTAAACACAAATACAGTTACTATTGAATGAGATCAAAACGAACATGTTAAATATGTGAGTGCTATCTAAATCTCACTTTGTAATGTGGCCATACAGATGAGTATGACCACCCCATCAATGTAAACCTGGCTTAATTTACAAGGATGAAGTATAAGCCAAATGAATATATTTGGCTGGTTACTTAGAGCAAATATGTATTCTTTAGGATGCTTTACATAAACTGGTACAGAGTAACAGACACAAAACTTTCACTGAAATAGGATTCTATTACATTATGTGCACAAATAGGACAAAACAGAAAAAAAAGATCCATTTTGGATTTACACCTGGGTCAAATCATTTATACAAACATGAATTTTAAGCACGTGGGTGTAATTTAAAGCAGAATGTTGTGTCTCATTTATTAAAGACCACTTGTATTCATATAATGACTTCACTGAAACAGTCAATTCTGATTTGAAAGATTTTACGGATTTATGATATTCCTGATAGTAACATAGGGAGTACCACTAGAAATGGTGATATCTTTAATTAGTGGAATGACCTTTATAAATGTGAGGACTCTGAAAGTAAGAATTTGTAATTTTATGCATTACACCCTTCTAAAAATCAGTAACAAAATAATTCATTGTTATCATTAGACACCACTAAACATAATTCTTAACTTAATGCCTTTAATCACAAAGAAAATATTTGATTGCACAATATGTGTGAGCACTGTAATCCTATCTTGCATGTGTCACTTTCAGCAACACTATAACAAAAATACGTTTGACATAGACTCTGATAATATAATCAATGACTATGCCTTCCTGTGTCACTGTTAATGGGTGCTCGACCCCACACCTGCCTGTATTTTCTGTTGCCACCCTCCTTTAGTACTCTAACTCACTCATCACTTACCTGTCATCACTGTATTTTTGACACTCAGAGCCAAGGTGTCACCTCTCTTTGCACATCCCTTGCAGATCCTTAACACCCAAAGCTCTACTCCCTTGCTGAACCCTTTATTAGCCTTGGTAGATACTGTCCCTTCATAAACTGTAATGTCAAATTCTGAGAGGGCTCACTCATGCCCTCAAGTGAAGCTAAGTGTATTCCTCCAATATACATTTGAATGTTCAAGATGTTAGTTGCTTTGCACCTAAGACAAACTTGGTCAAGGTTCAAGGTTCTGGAAATCTAGCTGTGCACAAATAGGCTCTTCATTGGCTCCAAACATCAACTCTTAAATTCTGCCCACTATCCTCAAAGTGACATTTTAACTTCAGAATCACCTCACTTGCCCCTGACTTCATTCTAGCAGATACTGCCACCAGGATGGGAAAGAGATCCAAAAGAGTTATGTCCCTATCCCCTCCGAAATACAAAGAGCACCACTTGTCCAGGTGGAAACTCCATACCAATGCCCTCCAATGCATTCAAGTCAACTTTCAAGTCCAAAGTCTTGCATCCAATCCATCCTTCAAGGAAACCCTATTGCACTGATTGTCCAACACACAATAAAACCACCATCTCTTAATTTTTCCTTAATAATAAATTGAGCCTGGCAATGACTGAGAAAGGAGCTGACTACAACATGCAAATTGCCTATCCAAAGGGCAAAACCCAGGGTGTAAAGCTGAAGATGACCAAGTTTGTAGTTCATGCAAAGTAATAAGCCTGGATGCCCCAGCCCTCCTAGCCAACTCCTGCAATCTCCTTATTAATTAACAGTGAGTAGAGATACCTGCCTCTGTTTCAGCAGAGCAGGCTCAGGCTCGAGGGACAGGGCTTTTATATCCTTTTTCAATTGTGCTAGGGCAAATAGCGTATCTGAAACCAACCAGCCCGTCTGTCAGCTCAGATGATGTCTTTTCCTCCCTCCAGCCACTCCTCTCTCCCCACTCCCGGGGGAGGGGTCTTTTCCTCCTTCCAGCCACCCATCTCTCCCAACTCTTGGGGGAGGGGTCTATTTAAAGGAGCCATTACACCTTTTTTTCCTGCTAGGCCACACAATGCCTTTGAGGTTCTGGGGATCACAATGAAGAAGTTGTTTACCACTCTGGATGACTCCTTAGGATGGGATTTGGCTACTACAGTGAAGGCTGACAGGAAGATTGTCTTGGCCTGCAGTATAGCCTCAGCATAATTTTGGATGATTTTTTTGTTTGTTAGTTTTTCAATCTGTGTGTTTCATCTTTTGTTTTCCTATCACCGGTAATCTTGTTTCGATCCCTGCCTTCATCTGGTCCTGGGATTAAAAAAAAAGAACAAAGCTATTTGGGGTTGTTTGTGAACCAGGAGGACAATAGTCATGGCTAGAGTTTTAGGACAATGTTTCAGGAGACCCGCAACTACTTGATCTGTTGGTGGTGTGCTGCTGTCCTTTAGCAGGCTTTTGAATTTGATGGAGTCAATAAGCCTTCATGGATGAACCAGTATTCTTGTTGCTTGGAGACCACTAACCACTGGTGTAATAGGGGTGGTGATCTGACCAAAATAGGGACTGGATTGTGATATCCTCTATGCTGGGATCCAACTTGAAGACTAGGTCCAAAGTGTGACCAAACTGTGTAGGTTGTCCTAGAGATTACTTGAAGCCCGAGGAAGGCAAGTGAGGAAACACCTCCACTGTTGAGTCTTCCCCTTTACTGCTAATTTTCTGAGTGTTTTCATTCTCTGTGTTATGGCAATGGGGGCGGGGGGTCATGATGGAGTAGAAGTCTAGCCTGCCATTATCTGCCTGTCTGTCAGGCCAACATAACAGCTGAAAGTCTCTCTTGTATGGCTGTGTCTTCCAAGGAATCCAGTTAAACTTGTAAAGCTATGCAGATATTGGTCAATGGGACTTCTTAAAACTAAAGTGATACACAATGATGTAAACTGGAAGTACTTGCTCTAAGCAAGATGGTGTTGAAGTTTATTGTTACTGATATGGTATATTTAACATCATAACCATGTTCAGCTACCTAAACACATTACACTGAAACCTCAGAGCTGTCATTTACTGGGTTATTTTGAATTAAATGGTAAAGCTTATGGAGTGAAATTGACAAGTCTTTTTCCCCCTTCTAAATGATAGAACAAGGAAAATTTCTGTGTGCGAGATGTGGTTGAGTGGAAGAATGATGCCCACTAATAGAGTGAATGAAATGAACTGTAGTAGTTTATGAAGTGACCTGCAATTACAGAACTCCCAGAAAATAATGCATTTTACACAAATCCCATCACTGCTGAGTCAATAAGTGAATTACAGTCTATGGGATATGCTGCAGATGGCAGATCATTGATTGTATAATAGGAATATTTAAATATTATACAGTCAAAGGCAACAATATCTCCCTTTCACTTGCTTATAGAAAGGAAAGGGTGTCCACATTGCCTCCTGACTACGTGTAATCTTTGAGTGGGCTAGATTATACTTCACTGCTGTGCTCCAGTGCATAAAAAAAACAGCCTCCTTAGAAAAAGAAAGACCCAGAATTCAGTCACTGAGGAATTTCAGCAAGGATTGCACAGGTCCACCTCCTTGTAATCAAATCCAAAAAAAAAAAAAAAAAAGGAATGAGCTTAATTCTTAGCTACTGGCATTATGATAAAGCAACATCATAAATAATAACTGAAGTTCAACAACATAACTACTTTATAATCCACATACACTGTCTTCACAGTATACATAAATTAAAAAAAAAACGAATTAAATCTAAACAGGTTAATCACCACAGAAACACAGTAAGAAAGTCAGAGTTCCCAAAAACTGAGGTTTAGTTCACCTGAGTCTCAGCTACACTCTTTGATCACCAAAATCTATGCAGTCAAAGGCAACAATAACTCCCTTTCACTTGCTTATAGAAATCTTCAGCTGGAATCCATGTAGACTCTTCCTACTCCTATTCTGAAATCACTCAATTAGCTAACTAAATTAAGTATATAGATTTTTAAAAGCTGCTACAAGAAAAAATATAAAACTGAGAATAGCAAAATATAAATGACTCTTTCCCCCTCATCACATTCAGATAAGAGAAAAGTGGGTGAATAATACTCCTTGAGACAATTTAACTAAAACAGTCTGACTTAAATCTAACAAGTATACAATTAAAATAAAAAAAAAATAGTTTTCCCTCCCAATTTCCCCTTAACACTTAATTAACACTGCCAGGGCTTCCCTGGTAGAGGGTTTAACAATATCACTAACCTGCTGCAACATGCTTAAGAGCCAGGAGGAAACAGCCTGCCTTCTGTTCTTGTAGCTCAGCTTCTCCCAGCTCACACAGTATACATGCCAAAAAGAACAGGAGTACTTGTGGCACCTTAGAGAATAACAAACATATAGTAAGGAGATATATACACACATACAGAGAACATGTGTATATATATCTCCTTATTATATGTTCCATTCTATGCATCTGACAAAGTGGGCTGTAGCCCATGCAAGCTTATGCTCAAATAAATTTGTTAGTCTCTAAGGTGCCACAAGTACTCCTGTTCTTTTTGCGGCTACAGACTAACACGGCTGCTACTCTGAAACATGTCAGTATACATGGCCTTTTCTAAAGCAGCTGCCCCGACTGCTTGCCAGTTGCCCCTATGAAGTCTGACGTGAGCTACAGGGAACCTATTGAGCATAATCAAAACTACCACACCCAATTCCAGAAACTTCTAGATGTGGAATGCTAATCGTGCATCAGCCTAGCAACAATGACCCAGATGCAACTCATTCCTACCCCTCGCCCTCAGATCTCTTAAAGAGATATCTCCCTATTAGGCACGTGGGTTACATATGGTCAACTGGGTGAAGAACAGATCCATTAGATTAAATCCTTGAAGTTGTAGTAAGGTTGCAATGTGATGGACAATAATAGGGGACAAAAAAAAATGAACTAGTACAGAAACATTAATGACTAATCTATATTTTTGATCATATTTACATAAACTTGTCATGTTCTCAGCCATTTATCCTCTTTTGTATGCCCACTAGTATGTTATGTCTTAATCTAGATCGGGGTCTCAAACACGTGGCCTGTGGACCGCATGTGGCCCGCACAGTTATTTCCTGCAGCCCGCGATAGGCATTGACTCCACCGGCTGCCAAACTCCCCTTGCCCCCTACCCTCCTTCCTCCCCCGCCCCAGCATGCTGCATCCCCGCTCCTCTGCCTACCTCCCAGCGCTTCCCGTCGCCCAACAGCTGTTTGGTGGCACTTAGGACTTTCCAGGAGGGAGGGGGGGAAAGCAGGGATGCAGCATGCTCAGGGGAGGAGGCGGAGAAGAGGCGGGGCCAGGGCAGGGATTTGGGGAAGGGGTAGGAATAGGGGAACAGAGAGGGCAGAGTTGGGGCGGGGATTTTGGGGAAGGGGTGGGAAGAAGCGGGGCAGGGGCAGGGCCTCATGGACTAATCGAGCAGTCTGAGGTATGAAGTTCAGCATGTATGATTCTTTGCTGTGAGTAGTTGGGAAGAATGTTTGTTAAAAGTGGCAATGTATTTTGTATGAATAGTTACTTTAAAAAGTTCCTGCCATTACAGCTATGTGGATAGACTGTTAGTGTAGATCATCATCTAGGACTATGGAATAGTTACAGATGTTTATATTTTATTAAAACCCTTCTTTGTATTACAGTTTTTAAAAAGTTAATATATTGACTTTTAATAGCATACTCTATTACTCTTCATTTTTTTCATTTTTGACTATACTTTTGTATCATTGTATGAAAAGGTGTCAGTGATGCTGCCCTCGGGCCAATGTACTAGTCCTCATGTGGCCCTATTGGTGATTTGAGTTTGAGATCCCTGATCTAGATTGTTAATTCTCTGGGGCAGGGGCCTCGCTATCTGTGTGTTCTCTGGTACACCTTTGGGTGTGGTAATCATAAATAATAATACAATTAAATTTGAGCAGAATTAAGTAAGAGTGTTGTATGCTGACATTGGATTACAACATTGCCTGCTTACCAAGCCAAAATTGTCACCTTTGGGTGCCTAAAGTTAGTCACTTAGGCCCAGATTTTTACAAAGCTTAACTGACTGAGGCACCCAAGTCTCATATTCAAAAGTGACTTTAGCACTTAGGAGTCTAATTAGGGCTAATTAAAATTAATGGGAGTTAAACACTTAAATATCTTTGAAGATCTGAGTAAAGTGGCCAGGTGCCCTGTTTTCTATCTGAAAGTCCAATCCAAAAGGGGACCTGACAGTATCAGTAGTACAGACCAGACACCTAAAGTCTGTTTGCTGCTGGGCGGGGGAGGTGGGGACATGCTGGGTCATCACTTGCACCAACTACCTGTGTCGGGTGGCTGCTGCTCCCAGCTCTGACTCCTCAGGTACGTCCCTCCCAAGCCAGGCAGAGAGGAGGTGGGGAGAGGGGAAAAGCAGCAAGTGATGAGGGAAGGGGGGAAAAAGAATGAATGGGGCATGGCACCTTGGGGAAAGAGGCAGAACAGACACAGTGCCTTGGGGGAAGGACAAGGCAGATAGGGCCTCACGGGAAGAGGCAGTGTGGAGCGTTAGGGACAGGGCCTCAATGGATGAGGCCAGGTGGAGAGGGGCCTTGGGGGGAAAGGTGGGGTGGAGTGGGGTGGGGGAGGTTCTGGCACTCTTTCTGGAATGTCCATTTTTTTAAATATTACAAAGTTAGCAACCATAGATCTGAGACTGTCACTTCTGAAAATGAGACTTAGGTTTCTTTGTCACTTGTGTTAGGCTTTGCAACGTGAGCAGAGTAATGCCTAAACACCCTTAAAAATCTGGGCCTAAGTCCAAGTGTATATTTACACACCTATATAAGATGTTTGGTTTTCAGAGATATGAAGCATCCACAACTCTTATTGATGTAAGATGGAGTTCAGAAGTAATTAGAATCTTTGTAAAAGCAGGCCACTTATTCAGATGCCTAAATATGGTTTTAAAGGCACCTAACTTTAGTCCCATATATTTGAACATTTTGGACCCGATTCATATCTTTGGGTCAGGTTGATGATGGGTTTTCCCTCTTGGCAAAAAATTATTTTTATTTACTTCCTGCATAACAAAACTGCTTTTTTCTACTTGTCAGGATCACTTTGTATTACTGACTATATATTTTTTTAAATTCTTGTGAAATTAGATGGAAATCTGAATGCTTCTGCGTTTTGTGAATTTCTTCCTCTTCCTATGATGCTGTTGTTTTCAGGGAGGTATAGGATTGTCTGCTGTTCTCTTCCTTAAAGAGACAAAAATCAGTTATTTATTAAATGTGTCTGGGTTGTCAGGATTCCATCATTTCTGAGAGTAGAACAGATTAATAGTACTGGTTAGTATATTCTTTTTCTGATTTAAAAAAAAATATATCCTCCATCCTGTGGTGTTGTATGGACTATAGGTGACTGTTTTTAATATTATTGATACCAGTATTACAAAATTTCAATGAATCTTGCAAAATATACTATGTAAGGTATTGGTGGAAAAGTTATGATTTGCTAAGTATGATAATCTTGTTTATATGTATGTATCATCTTTGTATTATGAGTTATACATATGCGTGATATATCTGCATCACAAACCAGTGATTTGTTTCTGGGTTACACCCCCAGACAGATTGGCATCAGCACTATATAGACTTTTTGATGGCCTATCAAGGGCCTGTCAATCAGCTATACAATGAACCCATTAAGAGAAATCAGGGGCTATGCCTATGAGTCAGCAGGACATCCCCTCTCCACCCCTACCTCACCTTCAAAACGTAACTTTGCTATTCCTCAGTTCTATAAAGAGACTACAGGCCGTACTTGGCATCACTGATATATTATGTTATTTGTTGTTGCATACAACTCAGTGATACGCAATCCATGTACAGCCAAAAAAACCACGAACACTTTCTCAAATAAAGACAAAAATATTTTAAAGATTTGCTCTGTTATTTCTGTGGGGTTTCTTCTTCCTTGTTTTCCTTCTTTTTCATCTCTCTACCTAACTCTTTCCCAGCAAGCAGCTACAATACCAGGAGAGAGAATAACATCTCTCAGTTACACCCAACACCTTTCATCTGCTGCTAAAATGAAATAACATGTTACTAACATGAACAAGGTGATGTTTGTCTCACAGTTAGAGACAAACCCCAATGGCTTGCTGAGCCGAGATGTTAGACCTAAATCACATCACACAGGGCAGGAAATGGTTATTTGAAGACAATGGGGAGCTTTACTTAGGTTTTCCAGCTCTCATTGTCTTGTTGTAAGTCTGATCAGATGCACTGGAGAAAAATATCTCAACCCATCAATGCTAAATAAATGGCACCTGTAAGTAAAAGAGTGTCTTCATCTTTGGGGTAACCAAACTGAGGAACTACTGGCCACACTAAAATCAAAGGATCTGGTTCTATCATCCAAACATACATCAATCAACTGAGAACTGTGCCCAATGACCTTCTTAAACTCTGTTCAAGGTCTGCACATCTCTACCAGGGTACACTTGTCAACAAGTATTAAAAAAAAAGAAGGGGAGGAAATATTCTCTCTCTCTCTTTTTAAACATAGCCACTTCATTGATGTTCATATAGCATCTAATGCTGTCAGTTCTGATCAGTTCAATGTAACTGCAATTAACTTTGCACATAGCAAACCAAAGTACTGAAAGATGATTGTGATGAGAAGTGACTATGATACTATATGACCGTAATGTGACTGGGATGCCATAGTAGATTAGTGTCTATTCTTTATGCATAGACAGACAGACACATGGATGCAGTATTTGTTAAAGAAAAGAAGGGGGGAAAGGCAGCATGTTAGCTTGAATAGTAATCTGTTCTGTTAATGGTACCACTTACTGGTATGTTGGAAAAGACTATGCTTTGATACAGTTTATCAGACTGTATGAGCTTTATTGTTTTCACCCAGCCATTGTTAATGTATTTGATCTTGATGCTTTTGCTTACTATAAGGAAGAGCCATTTTGGCTTGTGCCCAACTTTTGCTGCTGTGTCTCCTAAACAAAGCTTACTAAGAGGCAGAGCATGGCTGGCTATTGTGCAAGTGCACAAAGATGAATGTCTCTTCCGGGGGTGGTCTCCAGCATTACTAATTCCCATTGCGCTCTGACCATGCACACTGCCCACACATGCAGTCCTCAGGCTACCATCTTAAATCATGCATGGAGAAGGCAGGGGCATGCTCTGTACCTGTAAAGAGAATGCATTCTGCAACTTCATAAGGGCTGGTTCAGCTGCTTAATACCACTGCACGTCTCCCAGCGGTCACAACTGGGTGGCGTGACTATCGGTGCTGGCCATATACCCAATGCCAGAGAAGCTAGCAGATTGCAGATTCTAGACATAATCCTACAAAAAGAGGGAAGGTCAGTTGAGCTAAATGATTCTTTCTGGGTGGATCCTTCATTTGAACTGGAAGCAAACTTCCATGCCCATCTATTGAGCTAACCCTAAAGGGCTGAGCTCTTAGATTAAAGGTTCAGTTGATTTCTCTAGATCAAGCTATGGGTTTGACTTTTCACTGGTTTGAGAACTTCAGAATCTACAAAAACAAGCATTAGGATTCCAGATAGGGATTGTTTGTGCACACGTCTCTCTCTCTCTCAGGCCAGCACCCTCACCACAGAAGCATCCTTTCTCTGTACATTAATGTATGTGATGTGCTCTGACAACTTTTTAATATTACTCTGTAAGTGAAAACTATAATTTTACTAATGCAACTTTTAATCAAATTCCCCCAAAAGTCCATTGTAAAGTATTAAAGGAAAACAAGTATTTTCCTGTTTAGCAACAAATATAGAAATTGTTTCCATATTAATTTTGGTCCTGGTTTTACAGAAACAAAAATCATACCACAAAAACCTTTGTCAGCAGAAAGTCTATTTCTTTGCTGAGATTGAAAAAAGTGAGTCTAGTTTTAATATTTGAGACCTTTACAGTGTGAGTAATGGTGAGATAATAAAAATCCATTTTGACTGATCCACATAAATGGAAAATATGTTTTTATTTTACAATAGTCCATGTTTGGTCTTTTTTCCTTTGGGGCACTGAGCACATGAAAATTTAATATCGATGATGGCCTGTGAGTTTATAGATTCATGGTTAAAGAATTCCCTGCAGAATGATCAATTTATCTACTGAAGTTAATCTGATTCTGCATTAATTGGCAACATTTGATTTCTTCCCCTACTTCTTGCTCATGCAGAGAGCAAACCTTCATTCATTTCAATTACAGCACACAAGTTAGTTATGCTTCTTATAATGGCAATATTTTTATAGCACCGTTTTCCCTGACATGTCCATTACAGAAGATGACAAGGATGTATAGTAGACAATTATATTAAAATAGATATTGCTTAATCAGAAATCACCAGTTCTTCAAACAAGTAGTGCAAATATTTCATTTGGACTAGCAAGTCTTTATTATGAAGAAACCATTACCCAAAATCAGTATTTTTCCATACTGTATAGTAGTGGCAAAAAATTCACCTTCACATATCTTGCACATTATAAATCCCTCTGACTGTTTTCAACAGGGTTAATGAAAAAACAGTGACTAGATTTTTTCCTGAAGTGAGACTTGTTTAAATTATAATTATTCTTTTATTTTGCAGATTTTCCTGTTTCGTTTTTTTTTTTTAATAGATTTTCATTAGGGCAAAATCATAGCATTGAAAACCACTTCTCATCAGCACCATAATACACAGACTTCAGAGCCAACTGCACTGTAGATTTTCCTTCTCTGGTTTTTCACGCAGTAACTATGCTCCTTTCAAATACAGAACATTTTTATCCTAATGGTGATTTTATTCCCAAGAAGAAAGGAAATACATATCTTCAATCTGTCACAGGAGAGATTTTTGGATTACACATGTTTAGTATTTGTTCTTTTCATGACTAGTTAGGACTATTTTTTCAAAGGTTTGAGTACTGTGAACATCAGAAAAAAGTTAAATAAGAAAATCCTGCTCTTATTACCCAATGAATAGTTCCATTGATGTCATTAAAATATTCAAATGAAGAAGGGAAGAAAAAATTGGCCTTAATTTGGGAGCTCAAATTCTTGTTAAAGGGAGTGGGTGTACAGAATTTCTGGTTACTACCAAGAATCTATCACTATCAAAATCTTAGCTTAGATATTATACTCTCTCTCCAAACATGGGGCTTTCATTCAATAGATGTCTGCAGGGAAAGAGAGCAGAACGTTAGAGCTGTTTTATGCAAGTCAGAGTAGAAATGACTTACTGAGAAGATATTTAGAAAAAATCAAACCAAGAGAAGTCATACTCTGTATGTAGTGGTTCGGTTTTCAGATAGGCTTGCTGGCTATGAGACCTGTTAAATTTATTCTAGGAATCTTCACAGCCATAATCCAGGCAGATATGCAATTGCTTAATTGGTAGGTGCTATTCTGAGGAAATTGTATAAATTCAATATATTGTCCATAGAAAGACAGCACACACAGCAAATGCTGCAGGAATTCAATGAAGGCTAAATTTTCATCTCTTCTCAAAACTAGAGATTTTTACACAGCTCTTCCTCTGTTCCCATGGCCACATAAAAGAATAAAAAGACTTTCCTATTTCTGAAAAATCAGTGTAAGATCTTGGATGTTTTAGCCAAATTTTCAAACTCACAGCAGCAAGGAAAAAACAATTCCCCCACCTATAAAAGTAGCCCTGGCAGTGTAACCAATGTGCTCCTGCTGTGCAGGAGGTCGGGGGTGGATTTACAGTTGGGGGATTTGGAGGGTTCACAAAATGTGAGAGGTGTGTATATCTGTATATCAGCTCTGTGGGGGTGGCTACTTGCATGAAAGTGCACAAGGAGCAGGCGGGACAGGTTTAGGGTATGAAGATCCACTCCTGGGCAAAATCACCTGTTCCCCCTCTCTCCCCCCCCACACATGCACATGCACACAGTGGCAAGGAAGTATTTTTTACCTCAGAGGGTTATCTCAGCATATTTCATTTCTTCTACTCCTTGGTTGATTACTGGGAGAATGTACTGGCTAGTTTGTGGGATGCTATTTAGCGGAAACAATGTTATAGGGATACAATTATTCCAAATAGGCATAAATTCTCCAGTCCTGTTTCAGGCAAAACTCCCTCTGTCAGAAGTCAACTGGAGTTTTGTCTAACATGGGATTGAATAAGAGCTGCAGGACTTATCTATAAACAAAATCTCTCAGTTTAGGCTACTAGACCTTACAGGTCTCTTTGTTTCCTACCTAAAATAAATTAGAATGAGAATAGGCCAAAGTTTGGGTCTGTTCTTAATTTCTCTGGTTGTTTCCCCATTCATATTAAAACAAACATAGTATAGCTTGAGGAAAATGGAGTATGCCTTATATAAATATTTATATGAGAGTCCAAATGAATTGCAAATACAGAGATATGGAGTATTAAAGAGACAAAAATGAAAATGAAGTGGTTTAGATTTTAAAAAGAACCCACAACAAAACCAGAGTTTGGTTAATAGCTAGTAAAGGAGTGGGCAACCTTTCAGAAGTGGTGTGCCGAGTCTTCATTTATTCACTCTGATTTAAGGTTTTGCATGCCAGCAATACATTTTAACATTTTTAGAAGGTCTCTTTCTATAAATCTATAATATATACTAAACTATTGTTGAATGTAAAGTAAATAAGGTTTTTAAAATGTTTAAGAAGCTTCATTTAAAATTAAATTAAAATGCAGAGCACCCTGGACCTGTGGCCAGGACCCAGGCAGTGTGAGTACCACTGAAAATCAGCTTGCGTGCCGTCTTTGGCACACGTGCCATAGGTTGCCTACCCCTGAGCTAGTATATATCAATTTATGCCTGAAGATCATGACTCCTCCACAGTCTTACATACTATTACATGAGACTGGATAGCTTCTCATATATTAGGCCTTACACCTTGAATTAAAAAATGGAGATGCATTATACACCAAAGATTTTATAAACTTCTTCCACTAGTGGCAATTCTATCTTGAAAACAATTTAGCAGAAGGAATGCTTTGCCTCACTAATCCTTCTCTCACTTAGGAGGCTGTTAGTCTTTGTATAGACATGTATGTATGGTCATTTTTTCTAAAAAGACAGAAAATATCTTGAACAGCTCACAAGAAGAGGATGCCACTGCCCAGGAAGTCCATTGGTGCTATTTGTTTGATCGTATGTTTGCTAAATAGTATAATATATACCACTTTCAACCTCATTGTGGTGGTATGGCAATATATTCATATGTGAGAGATATCTAGCATGGATGCCTCAGAAGAATTCTAATGACAAAAAGAAATAGCAGTTTGGTTCCCTCTCCCCGCCCCTTAAAAATAGATACAAGACTAGATTTTTGTCTGCTGTTATCTTTGCAGTGTACATGGTTCATCTTTACAAATTTTTATAATAGTCACAATTTACTGCCCTCAAATGTGCTGCAATTGTGTAATAAATACAAATACATGTATTCTGGCATTTTTAAGGTGGTGATGGTGGGTTTCTCCCCCTCTATAACTAGAATTCACTCTGCTGACAGGATCAAAAGATTATCTATAAAACTTAGGTTTTTAACAGGAGGATCAATCCAGATACATGTTTGGGCATAAAATATTGCTTGGTGCTGCTTAGAGGCAAACGATAAATTCACTGAAGTGCTATATTAATCAAACCATCCATGGCAGCTTTAATATATATCTCCTTAAATGAAACTCATTGCTTTTACAGGCACATAATATCATCTCTCTGTCACCCTTTAAAGTCAGTTTTAAAGCTCTGCAGGAGATGCAGGTGTCACAACCAAACTTCTCATTGAATATTCATTGTGCTGCCTGCAGTATTTTGAAATGAACATTCACTCTAAGGCAAGAGAGAGAGAAAAAGGAAAAAATGATTGTCTTCCTCAGAGGACTTAGTTTAAGCAATAATGATCTAAATAGCAGGAGTTTTAATCTGCTACTGACTTCTAAATGTAGTTTCCTCTAAAGGAAAAACAGGGTGGTTACTAATGCCTTTATGTAGTAGGAGGCTTTTAGGGAAAACATGCACAGGTGGATCATAAATTAACAATATTTGAATCTACCCAGAGCTATAAGAAAATTCAGGGAAAAAATATATTTGAAGCAAGTTAATTGCTAGTTAACTATATATATTTTCTTGTGGGACATTCAAATTTGGTTCAGATCCTCAGGAATTCAGATGGCTTCATTTATTATATTTTGCACTCTTGAAATGATGTCATTTGCTTGATGTAGTTCAGGACACTTTAGCACAACATAGTATGTCAGAGGATGTGTTGATTCATGAATTATTCCTGTGACACTGACATTTTGACCCACTTAGTTTGTTTAAACCCCTTGACAACTGCACTCTGCATCGCCCACCACAAAACAAAACAAAAACAAAAAACACTAATGCATTTTGCATTAGCGATCAGCAATGGGAGATCCTGACTCTTACTGCGTTTCGTACCAATAAGTTATTGCTAACATTGTCCTTTAAGAAATATTTTGTTACATCAAAAATTTTCCTATGTCAAAAATGTTCCCTCCATCCCTATTTTTAAGGCTAATTTAAAAAAAAATAAAGAACTTGTATAATCTCAGTTATCCTTGAAAATATGGAGTGAAATCTTTTCCCCAGGAGTTTTATCATTAACTTCAATAAGGCCAGGATTCCACCCCTGGTGATTTAAAGTGCTTTCAAACCACTATATTGATGTTTACGTACCTGGCAAATTCTCTGACAAGTGGCCAAAATAAAAATCACAAGAGAAAAAAATAAAACTAATCAAATGCATGGCAAAATGCAGAGCAGATCTCACTTTTAAGGTATTGTACAATAGCAGCAATGCCTGTCCATAGAAATGAAAAGAATTATAAATCTGCAGGTACTCAAAGAGTTAATGGACATTTTGCTCCATACATTATATCTTCATTCAAGATCACAATACATACAGAAATCACCAAGCAATGTTCTTAAGAGTTCAAATGAAATGTTGAAAATGAACATCTAAGATGGAAAAAAGAATAGGGAAAGCTAAAGTGGAAGGAAGAAGATGTTAAGGTCATATGTTCTGATTGTTTGTGGGAGTCCATGGAAGAGACACTGCTGAGGGAGAATTACAATGGGACCCTAAAAAGGTAGAGATGAAAGAATTGATGTTGAGGGAGGAATAAGAACCAGAGTAGAATTACAAGCCACATGCCAAAAGTAATGCCAAATCACTTCTCACAGTAAATACTAAGATAATATGTCTTCTAAAATTCTACTGAGCTAATGTCCATGAGCAGAATGAGAATTATGTCATCCTGCTGTGTGTCAGTCAGAACAATTCCTGCCACAGAACTGTCCAAGCATCACTTAGATAACATATATGTGGAAAGACAACAAAGGGGACTAGAATAAAGGATGAAATGTGCGTGAGTAAGAGAAAGACCTACTGGCCAGATACCAAACTATGAACATGCTATAACAACGCACAAATTGCAGTAATATTCAAAGGGAGGTAGATGACACCTTTCAAATACGGATTGTCCCTGATCATGCATATATTAGTTAAATGTTTTTTGCATATGCAATCAGTATAGATAAAAATAATGAAACATTTTGTGTCAATCTGCACAATTGAAACTGATCTTGAAAATAAAATACACAATGTTCTTAAACTGCTAATTACCAAAGATGAAGAAAAGAACATTTATGTAGTTGATACATAGAGAGAGCATTCCAAATGCTGTTATTTCAGGGGAACCTTAAAAAAATGAACAGTGAATTTGTTTCTCATATCTAGGACCTGTGCTACTTACCAGACATTCTTCTCAAAAGATGCTAGCTCATTTTTCTGTGAAGTTGTGTAGATAGGAGTGATGCATGCAGAGACTTTGAAAGACATAAAAACAATATGCTCCCAGGACTACTGCTCTATTTATCAGTAGTTAAACAGTTCATTATACTGTGTGGCAACCTCATAGTAAGAAATCTGCACCATATGCAAAGTTCCTCATATTATTTTACAATGAAGAGGTTATTTGAATAAGACCAGAGTATAATCAATAAATAGCAACGATTGTGACAATATTTTAGCAAACTGTGTGTCTTGTCTCCAAGAAAGCATTACTTTTATTTTCTCAGACAATTCTACTAAAAGGTGGTAGCTATTTTATACTCATCATGCTTCACATGCCCTAACAATTGAGCATGTAAAATATTTTAGGTGAAGAGAGAGGCTCAAACCAAAATCCCAGATCTGAATTCCCATAAGCACCATAAAGTTCAGATACAAATCCAAACTTTGCACCTCAGAGTCTTCCCAATATAGAGGTAACCTTACAATAATCTACATTGTCCCTGGAAAACCACACACGATGCGGCATTGGGAAGGACAGCTTGGCCACCTATGAAGTACCATCCCTCAAGACCTACAACCCCACAAGGGCTTCTCGATAAGGCTGGGGTCCATAGTGATGGAGGGTGTAGGACTGGATAATCCAGCCAGAATGGGGATATGCTGGGTCCAGGTAGACATTATTCCTCTCCATTCAAGCTGATCAGATTTATTTTTTTCTCCCAGGGAACATCAAGTTTTCTGCAAAAAATAAAAACCTGAAAATTTTGGCCAAAAAAACCAAAATGTATTGATTCTGAAATGTTTCTGTGCTGTCTGTTGGGAGTTGTAGTTTGGCTCCCTTGTGCTGCTGTTTTCTTCTATTGGCTGGGCTCCCTAGTCAGATGACATCTCACATGAAGCATCACAGTCTTGCCTGTGTTTGAGGTAAGGCAGTGCACAATGGTAAACATTTGTCCATGGTGAGTAATGGGGGATGAAGTCTCCCAATAGGGTAAAATGAAGATCTTCAGTACCCAAATGACAACTCCCCTGGGGCACTGCAGAAACTCTGAAGAAACTATTTCAGTTTCTGGCTGAAATGTTTTGGTTTTTACTCGAAAGCTGGGGGGAAAAAACATCATTCGGGGCTGAGGGAGCATTCCTAGTTTCAACTAAAATTTTAAATTTACCAAATGCTTTTCATGAAAATGTTTGTTTAGTTGAAAACCCAATCTTCTGTTGAAAAACAGTTTTGACAGAAAATTTGTGACAGTCCCCTTCTCTCCACCTTCCATTCATGCAGGGTATATCTGAAGATATTACAGAGTCAAGCTGTAGTATCTTTTCCATGGAGCTTATCTTGTGGGAATCAGGGAGCTGCTGAGGTCATAGCTGGTTCAGAGGCAGAGAAATTCAATGGACATACGTTTACGTACCACTGATCCGTAAAATCCAGCAGCTTTGGGGCCTGTCTAACAATCTATTTTGCAGGAAGGACAAATTCAACATGAGAATGTGTGTGGTGTTTTGATTTGTTTTTTGGGGGGACGGGGGAGGGTGAGTGGGCGTCTGTGCAATGAGATTCATGCAGAGATTCATTACCCAGAGAGTCACTGCTCAGGTTTTACTAGAAAAAGAGATGACCTGGGCCAATATACTAAATCATTACAGGAAAGCAAAAGACACTCTTAAACAGCAGGTTACAACACGCTGCATGTCGTTGCATGCTTGAGTGACTCCTGGAACAGCTGTGCATGAGTACTGAATGTAGGCAAGTATAAGATGGGGGAAAACTGCACTTTAATTTAACATCTTTTAAACAATTGCATTAGTGTGTAGGATAATCCTCAAGAGATAACTTCCTTTTTTATTCTGTCAATTCCCTGTATTTTCCCCCTCAGATCTTTGAAGACAAGTTTTACTTCACAGCACTAAATCTTTCCTCTTTTATTTCAGTACAGCTAACACTAAATTGTCATCATTATACTTAAAGCAAAATGTAGTTTTTAATATCAATTTTGCTTGCCTCTTAATCTGGTAATCTATTGTGGTAGTTAATCCATGATTTTGTGGGTCAGTTCCTCATCCATAGCCGAGCTGCATTTTATACAACTGAGGACAATGGAAGGATGTATGTGCAAAGATGGCTTTAAGCTAAATTTTACAACTCCCAAATCCTTGGGTCATTAAGCGTATGTTTACACCACATTGTAAACCAGAGTTTGAACTCAGGCTCAAATCTAATCCCCCCTTGTCTGCACACAAATTGCATTAACACGTCTTGGACCCATGGTCCCAGGACCCCTTGGGGGTGGAGGGTCCTAGCCTGAGTCAAGCTGGAACCCAGGGTTCAAGTCCTATTGCTTTGCAGTGTAGATGCAGCCCACTGGATTCATGCTCTCGAGTCTGCCAAAAGTATTCCATAATCCTACAGGCCAACTTTCTTTGTCCTCTGGACAGACAAGTTTGGTGGTCAGTCAAATTTTCCCACACTGCACCATGAACAAAGTGCTGTATGTCCACATTTTGAGAGGGTGCCAGGAAGTCTGGGATTTGGGTGGCTGAACTCGGGCCCATATAATGCAGTGTAGATGCTGGAGCCCCCGGTTGGGACCTGAGGTTACAAATGAGTGCAGATGCTCAAGCCTGAGGCTAACAAACCCAGAGTCTGCTAACTCAAATTCTACTAACCCGGGCTTACATTGGAGTGTAGATATACCCTGTTTGTCAACTCTGGCCCTAGCATAAAGTAAAATAGCCTCAGAATGGCTCTACACTTTACCAACTGCCAGCAGTGCTATACAAGACCTATGTAGCAAATTTGGAAGTGTAATTATGGCTCTTAAAGAACTTTAGGAGCAAAGACAGAGGACTAGAGGACAGTTGCCTTAAAGATGCATGAAATGAACACACTGGATGCGAAAGGAATAATTCACATGGTGCTCCATATTTCATCATCATCATCTCTTGTTTCTAATATCAAGGTTGACTAGGACCAACTGTTGTCAGTTTTTTTACTTTGGTAACTTTACTGTCAGTCATCTCAAGTTTAGGTCCATTTTACAGATGCGGAATTGAAGCACAGAGAGGCTAAGTTACTTTCCCAAAGTCACACAGGAAGTCAGTGGAAAAGCAGCTACCTACGTGTCTCTGTCCTTGGTCAGTGCCCTAACCAACAGCTTATCACTCTTCTCCAGAGAAGCCCCAATAGTCATCTTCTTCCCCCACATTTTTTGGGGGGTGGGAGTGTTACTGAGAATTCTCACACATCAGGGAAATCCTCAAGTGGCCAGTTAAGACAGAGCACTTCATGCCAGACTTTCTGGGGCCAAGGATCTCTCTCTTCCAGCAATCAACACATAGCTAGGAGGAATCTCTCTGATGCTGCATTGTATAGTGTATACATTCATGTTTGTGCTAAACATTCACATTTACTGTGCCATCATTAGGAAAGGGAAGAGGGGCATGTTACTGAGACAATAGTGCAGGATCAGTCTCTGAGTCTGATCAATTTCAGATAACATGATTTATATGGAGTAAGAAATACACGGTCGTTGAATGTGGCTAGGAATATTTTCCATTCTCAACACTGGTGTAATACCATGGCAGATATTGTGTTGATTATGGCTTGCCCTTCAGAAAGCTTAACTTAAATGGGAGGCTTCTTGACCACTGGTATTTAAATTCTGTAGCAAACTCCTTGAGAGCTTTAGACCTGCCTTTGGTTCTGTAATTTTGGATTTTTTACTCTTAGGCTATATCTACACTTGGAGCTGATGGTATGAGTCCCAGCTCGTATTGACACACATGTACTAGCTATCATTGAACTAGCACACTAAAAATAGCAGTGGAGCGGTGGTAGGACATTCAGTGGCAGTACAGCCCAGCCACCCTGAGTACAAACCCACTCCGAAACTGTGGGTACATACCAAGGTGCCTAGGCCATGCAACTGCTCACCAGCATGACATCCTGATGAGAACTAGCATGAGCATGTTTCTGAGAGCTGGGAATCACCACCCACCCCCGGCTCTAAATGTAGACATAGCCTAACAATGCACTAATCTACATGACAACAGTTTTAAATTGCAGGTCTCATTCATTAGAAGTCTATTAATGAAACAGTTGGGAATTCAATTCATATTCTCTTTTCTCGTGACATTTGATCTCTAGTATGTGTACCACATTGATGACATTTCTAATTTTATAGAAATCCAGGCCCACACTGATGGTAGTGAGACTTGTTCATGCATATATGAGGACAATATTTTCCACTATTTAATTATGGAATTTGGTGCCTTGCCAAAATATAGCTAAGCTGGTTTTGTTCCTCTGCTTTTATATGTGTTTTTCCAGAGTGTTCATTTCACATTCACAATAATTAGTCACTAGCTGTTTTTCCTTCACTCATAGAATCTTTACAATGTGGTAGACAGTGATAACAACTGCAATGGGTTCCACAAATTGTATGTTCTGGGTAGTATCCCATACAATTAAATACTACTTCACAGTACCCAATTAAACTATTGAAACATTGTTTTAGAGTAAGTGGGTTTGCATTCTGTGATGGCTATGTCCAGTTGAGGCTATCCTATCTTTTATCATAGTTTATGGTATTTTTGAAGCTGTGCAGCATTTGCCACAGTGACTATTACATCCACACTTAAAATATTGATTATACAATTGACTATTATAAGAGGATTTGCAGTTGAAGCAGCTCCTGTATCCAACATTTTCTCACATATCCTGGGGAATTACTTTGGAACTTACAATGCAAACACAGAGAAGCTTCCAATTAATTATGTTCACTTGCTATTTGCTGACCTCAGAAATAGCTTATATTAGCTTAAGAAGATAATTCGCTCATTCTAGGCAGATACTGTATATGTTTTCCTGATTAATTCCATTTATTGGTGTTAAAGTAATAAAAAGACTTGGAAGGGCATATGAACAAACTTTTCCCAACATTTTTTTTAATTCCTGATTTTTTCCTTACACTTTCTGTTTCATATACTGGTTTTCAAGCAAGGAGTAATAGTTATAGGCCACTTGCTCATAAGAGATACATAAAATAGATATATCTGCTGGCAAAACACTCCCTCTGTCTCATCAAGACACAAAATAATAAAAATATGAGGCAAATCTTCAGCCAATCACAAAGTGCTAAAACCTGGTCCTGTGTTAAGCAAAATATATAAGACTCAACCATGCCAGCCTGGCTGATCCTCAGATCAGTTTTACCTTCACAGAATGAGTGCAAAACAGTTCTGTGATTGAGCCCTGGCCTATACTTCAGATTCTGATCGACCTAGCTACATTGTTAGGAGGTGTGGTTAATTCACACCCATGAGTGCCATAGTTAAGCTGACCTAACCCCTGGTGTAGTCCACAGAGTTGCTGAAGGCAAAAAATCTCCTTCCCCCTATCCCAACCCCTAAACTGGTCATCTTCATATCTCACAGCTCTCTCAACTATGTGGAGGTCCCACAGAGGTACCTTCAGCTCATGGACTGCAGTCATCCCTGTACAGCCACAGTGGGAGTGGAGGTACAGGGATGCAAACTGTTCCCATCCAGTGGAAATTTAGGACTAGCAAGGGATTCTTGTACCATTCTCCATGTGGACTTAAGCTGTCTTTTTCTGGGACAGTCTGGCTGACAGCTCCAGTCCAGAGGTGTCAGCCTGGACTCTTTGAGTCAAGCACTTCCTTTAAGGATCTTCCCGTGAAGACTTCACCCCAGTCTCTGTGGAGTTGATAAAGCAAGAGAACATACATCAATCATTTAGCCTCATAGAAATAATAGCATCATTTCAAGGAACATGGGCACAAGATCAAGTTTAATTCTGATATCTTGTCTGCCTTTTCCTAAGCATTTATCTAACTTCAGGAGATAATTATCCTGTCATCAGTCAACTTCACTGATATCATTTCTTTATCATTACATCTTTATTCAGTTTTATACCTAGAATAATATCACCATACAGTTGATTTTTTCTGAATTTTAACATTCTCAGAAAATACACATATTCCCTAAACCAATATAACTTTTCAGAACTTTCCCCTTCCTATAACTAAAATAACAAAAGAAAAAAGAAAAGAAAGACCCAGATAGATAAATGGAAAAAATATAAAATCAGAATATAAATAGTGGAATTAACTCCTCTCATCCAAAATCAGAAGTGGTACCCTTTCTTTAAATTACAGCATCATAGAAATGTAGGACTGGATGGATCTCGAGAAGTCACCTAGCAATCCATCCCTCCTGTGCTGAGGCAGGACCAAATATACCTACACTACCGCAACAGGTGTTTGTCTAACCTAACCTCCAGTGATGGGGATGCCACAACCACACTATATAATCTGTCCAGTGCTTAACTCTCCCTATAATTAGATATCAAACCTAAATCTCCCTTACTGCAAGCTAAGTGGATTACTTCTTGTCCTACCTTCGGTGGACATAGAGAACAATTGATCGCCATCCTGTTTATAACAACATATTACATATTTTGAAGATTGTTGTCCTCTTCAGATTTCTTTTTTGAAGACTAAACATGGCCAGTCTTTTTAACCTTCTCTCATAAGCCAGGTTTTCTAAACCTATAATCATTTTTGATACTCCCCTCAGGAATCTCTCCAATTTGTCTACAACGTTCATAAGTTGCACAGTACCACAGCTGAGGCCTCACCAGTGCTGAGCAGAGTGGAACAATTACCTCCCATGTCTTACATACGATGTTCCTGTTAATACACCCCGGGATAACATTAGCCTTTTTCACCACTTAATATTATTGCTTAATATTATTGACTCATATTCAATTTGTGATCCAGTCTAATCCACAAACCCTTTTTTGAAATACCATTGCCTTGGCAGCTATTCCCCATTTTGTATTTTTGCATTTGATTTTTTTCCTTCCTAGGGCCAGTACTTTGTATTTGTCCTTATTCAATTGCATCTCACTGATTTCAGAGCAATTCTCCATTTTATCAAGAATATTTTGAATTCTAGTCTTCTTCTTCAAAGTGCTTGTAACCCCTCCCATCTTGGTGTCATGCCTAACTTGTATAAGTGTAGCCTCCACTCCTTGATCCAAGTCATTCATGAAAATATTGACTAGTCTTGGATCGAGGACAGATGCTGTAAGACCTCAGTGGATATATCCTTCCAATTGATAGCAAACCATTGATAACCACTCTGAGTATAGTTTTTCAACTTATAGCAATTTCATCTAGGCCACATTTCCTAGTTAACTTATGAGAATGTCCGTGTGGGACTCTGTCAAAAGTCACATACTTCCATCAGCATGCGTAATCAAAACTCTTTCAATCTATTCTAGCTCCCCCAGGATGGAATTTTCAAAGCACATTGCATGCCCAAGAAGTCAAGTAGGTGCATAATCAGGTACATATATAGAATGCAGGCATGAAAAGAATTTTTAGAAGGGTGACGAGTGCATGCAAGGCTGTTGTACACAGGAAGGTAGTGAGTGTGTCAACCATTTGGGCATTTAGTATATAATTAAGGGTTTAAGCACCCAAAAGAGATTGCTAATCTACACAGGGGGTAATTAGATGTAGGATTTAATTATGAGTAGGTGACATAATGCTGAACTACACTGACTAAAACATCTTGGTCCAGCATTCAATCTGCTGATTCAACTCTTCACAATTGTATTTGAATATGATGTAATTGTGTAATGAAGACAAACCCCCCGAGAACAAAGAATAAATGAAGAGGGAAGGACATAGGTGGAAAATCCATATGCTCCAGGGAGAGTCAGAATGTTAAGAATTTTCAATTTCAAATATCACAATTTCAAAGAAGCATCTATTCTTGTTTTAATTTTACTCTGCAGTTATTAAGGTAGCATATTTTTCCAGCAGCTAGAACTCTAGAGTAGCAAGCAGGTTTCATGAAAGCACATGTTCCAGCCATGTCCTCTTCTTGCCCTGATACACCCTAGGCACACCTATTATGGAAAGGGTTGAGAGAAGCAGCATAAAGGACTCTTTTTGAAAATATATATGGAAAACAGCATGCACATATCAAGGTATACTTCATTTCTAAATTAGGTACTTACAAAGGGAACATTGAAACTTCTAGTCCTATTAGTCACATGCATTCATTTTCATAGATTTTTCAGGCCAGAAGGGACCTTTATAATCATCCAGTCGAACCTCCTACATAGCACAAACTATAGATTTCACCCATCCATTAGTATTGCAATGGATATTGTCCATAAATAGTTCAGAAATTATCAACTCTGTTCTAAAACTTATATAATATTCTTTATTTGATATTATCTCTAACCATTTCAACCATTATTATTATGTTGACTAGCCATTTGTATGTCTGGCAAAAAATTGAGCTACAAAAATTCTACAGAGCAGAGGCGAGAACACTCCATTAATTTTGACTGGGGAATACTCAAAAGGGAAAGTGCTAGTTACATAACATATTTTCTAATTGCCTCCCACCCCACAACCCTCTTAAGGAAGCCCTACTGATGCGGGCAACCTAGTTCCTTGAAAATCTCATACACACACACAACCTGCAGTAATTCACACTGCTTCTCCCTCTGTCAATTGAAGTGAAATCTTTAGGTAAGTTCAGGGACAGCTATGGTTGGGGGAGCTCCAGACAGCAAGCCCCAGTGGAATCCAAATGGCATTGCACCTGTTCATTGATGTACATTGATGTACATGATGTTCATTGAGGTACATTAAAGATTATAGATCCTCCAACTTCTTTTGACAAAGGGCAAACCATATTCCCTATCTTCCAACTCCCAACTGAACAATTATGAGGAAATGTAAGTTGAAATAGATTTTCCACTCTCTTTACACAATAACAACCCATAAGGGATAATTTCATCATGGAGACTACTTACCAATCAAGGACTATTTACCAATCAAGGTCTTGATCCTACAAAGATTTCCTCACAAACTTAACTTCATATATCCTTAGGTTCACTGAAGTACATTTTAAAGCTAAGTCATTGTTGAGACTTTATGTTTCAAAAGTATAGCAATACTTTATAAAAAGAATGGGAAACATTTTTTCACCTTTGCACAACTCAGAAGCTGCTACCATATTTTTCAAAATTAAGCCAGATCACACAAACATGTACACAGACGTCTACCTTTAAAGTCACATAGAACTGTCTATGTGCTTGAAATTAAGCATATACATAATTCTTTGCAGGATCTACACCTAAGTTCCTCTCGGTGACATTCTGTACCTCGGGGGAACACCCAGCACCACCATGTTCATCCTTATAATATGATTGTGTGGTATCTAATGTAAAGTTTGTCATGTCGGGTGTCTTCTGAAGGCTCATGATGCACTGAGAGACGTTTGCCATGCTTTCTCTCTCTTCCACCCACATCTACAGACATCACACCAAGCGATTGAAGCTCTGATCAAAGGGGAGAGCCTGGCTGAAAAGCAACCAGCCAGCCTGTGGTGAGACATATCTAAGTTTATAAGGACATTAAAAGTGTTAAGATCAGCTTAGAATATGTTTTGCTTTTATTTCATTTGACCAAATCTGACTTCTTGTGCTTTGACTTATAATCACTTAAAATCTATCTTTGCAGTTAATAAATTGGTTTGTTTATTCTACCTAAAGCAGTGTGTTTGGTTTAAAGCATGTCAGAGACTCCCCTTGGGATAACAAGCCTGGTGCTATCAATTTCTTTGTTAAATTGATGAACTCATATAAACTTGAAGTGTCCAGCCAGCATAACTGGACACTGCAAGATGGAGGTTCCTAGGGTTGTGTCTGGGACCGGATATATTGGCTAGTGTCATTTGGTTGCACAATTCAAGGAGCAGCTTATATGCCAGAGGCTGTGCGTGAACAGCCCAGGAGTGGGGGTTCTCACAGAAGAGCAGGGTAAGGTTGGCTTCCCAGAGTCAAGGATTGACCTTGCAGATCACCAGTCCAGATAACACCAGGGGAACGTCACACTCTCTAGTCAAAACAAAACAAGCAAACTACAAGCATGGAAAAATTTAGTCCCAGGCATCAGTGTTTTGGGAAGTTGTGAATGTGTAAATAGTGTGATTTATAATTGAAACTGTTTTGTAATTTGAACTATAATAATCACCACCTGGGAAGTGCTGTAATCAAGTAAAATTAAGGACAATTTTTACTAAAACCGTTTTTATATGTCTCTATTCAGACATAAATTTGTTAGTCTCTAAGATGCCACAAGGACTCCTCATTGTTTTTGCTGATACAGACTAACATGGCTACCCCTCTGATACCTATTCAGACAGTATTTTTCATTCCCCCTTTTTAAATAAGTCATTATTAAAGATCTTCATTATCAGTATGGCTTCACACTGCATGCCCTTTTACGTGTGTTTTATTCCCCTGAATCGTTAGATCATATATTAAAAATACTGATGGGCAGATTGTAGTACTTAAACTATCAAAAGATAAATAGTATGATATGAGAAGGAAGCATTTTAGTCCATTTTAGTGCTGTATAAAGAAAGCTGACTATAAAGTCAAAAAGTAGTTGGACTGAACAGCACATGAAACTGTCGCTGTACCTTCTCTCCTATATGTCTCCAGGCCAGGAACAATTCTGCACTCTGTAGTGCTTGAAAACATGTTGTTATTCAAAGACCAGTGGATTGCCTGAAAGGAATTTGTTTGACTTGGTCCAGTATCCAGCACACAATTGTATAGATCACAACAGGCATTGAAAGTAACCATGAATGATCTATCTTTTTGTCACAGAGATGGACTTCTGATTAGAGTTGGGGCACACTTGCAGAGTTGAGAATAGGCCCATGTTGTGTCTATTCTGGGGATACAGTAAAGAATGGGCTTCAAATCTCCAGTATAAAAACAATATACTTGCAGAATCCGATATTATTAATGAGCTATATACAAAGATGCAAAACTAGAGACATGGTACTTGAGAAACAGACTTGAAAAAACAATACCAATACAAATATTAAAACCACCAGCCCTTAAGCAGAGATACAAGGGTGGAGGGATGGTGCTAGAATTGTTATGTATTTTCTTAGTTAAGATTATAAAGAGACCTAGTCAAAAATAGAAAATAATTCATGAGATTTTTGAAAATTCAAAGTTGTTTCCATTTCACGAGGTATAAAATAAAGGTTGGAGGTGGAGGGGGATTATTACTATTTTAAAAAATGCAAAATTTTGAATGTTCAAACATTTCAAACGTATTTAACTGGAAAAATTAGGGTGGCAAGAGGAAAAATGAAAATTTGTATCTTTGCTACTCTGTAACTTTTCAAATGTTGGCCTAGAAATATGAAGACTCTATCCTTTGATAGCTCAGAATCAACCATGCAGCCTGACCTGCTTTTCATTCTCTGGGAGGGACAAGACAGAATTCTTTGGCTGTATACTCAGCAGTTCAATCCACTCACCTGAGGAATCTAAGTCTTTGCTTGTGCACTCATTTAAAGATTACTCCAAACTAGACTTTACTTCCTCTCCATACTCAGAGATTTTCTACATCCTAAATTTTCTTGTTAGCAACATGCAACAAGTGAAATATTTCATGGCACATTTTCATTTAGCTTCACAAACAGGTGCAACAAAGTTAGTAGTAGTACATGCTTTTCCACACTGATATTCATTGCTGTTCAATAATGCCCCATTAAAGGGCCACATCTAAGATGGCAGTTCATATGCCACAACAGTTCAATCTTTGATGTCTTTGCTGCATAGAGAACTTAATTATCAGGCATTTTCAATCTAGCATGTGCCAAGAGCAGGAACTTCTTTTTAAAATGAAATATAAGATTTACAATGAGACTCAGTCTGAGAATTCAGGTAATACTGCATTACAGGAGAGAAGAAAAAGAATGAAAAGTATCCAGCATTTCTTACCTGAATAAAAAGTGCTGTATTTGCCCCAAAAGTATTAAATGGAATTGACCTGATATATTGCTCTCAAATGTCCCCCAATATTTACTCACATTACCAATATATCCCAGCTGGTCATATTTTCCTTTAAAAAAATGAATGCAAATGTTAATTTATTAGTGAAATTAGGGGGGAAACTAACATTGAATTATCACCTGTATCTCAGCAGAGAGGTCTGTATATTCCAGTTTCAGCATCAGAAGATTTGGGCCCAATACAGGGAATAATTCTGCAGGGGGGATCCCTCCATCCATGCAAACCCTATTGAAGTAAATTGGCATCTTTCCATGCAGAGTTGCTTGCAGGATTGAGGGTTTGAATATCCCATTGCAAACACAATAAAAGTTTAACAGAGGTATTTTTGGATTCCTCCACCCCCATTTTCATGTTTATACAATACCAAGCATAATGATGCCCTAGGCCTTTGGACACACTGATAATGTAAAAAGAAGAACAGGAGTACTTGTGGCACCTTAGAGACTAACAAATTTATTAGAGCATAAGCTTTCGTGGACTACAGCCCACTTCTTCGGATGCATATAGAATGGAACATATAATGAGGAGATATATATACACACATACAGAGAGCATAAACAGGTGGGAGTTGTCTTACCAACTCTGAGAGGCCAATTAATTAAGAGAAAAAAAACTTTTGAAGTGATAATCAAGCTAGCCGAGTACAGACAGTGTGATAAGAAGTGTGAGAGTACTTACAAGGGGAGATAGAGTCAACGTTTGTAATGGCTCAGCCATTCCCAGTCCTTATTCAAACCGGAGTTGATTGTGTCTAGTTTGCATATCAATTCTAGCTCTGCAGTCTCTCTTTGGAGTCTGTTTTTGAAGTTTTTCTGTTGTAATATAGCCACCCGCAGGTCTGTCACTGAATGACCAGACAGGTTAAAGTGTTCTCCCACTGGTTTTTGAGTATTTTGATTCCTGATGTCAGATTTGTGTCCATTAATTCTTTTGCGTAGAGACTGTCCGGTTTGGCCAATGTACATGGCAGAGGGGCATTGCTGGCACATGATGGCATATATCACATTGGTAGATGTGCAGGTGAACGAGCCCCTGATGGTATGGCTGATGTGATTAGGTCCTATGATGATGTCACTTGAATAGATATGTGGACAGATAGATATATGTACTGACCGCTACACTTACCTACATGCCTCCAGCTTCCATCCAGGACACACCACACGATCCATTGTCTACAGCCAAGCTTTAAGATATAACCACATTTGCTCCAATCCCTCCGATAGAGACAAGCACCTACAAGATCTCTATCAAGCATTCTTAAAACTACAATACCCACCTGCTGAAGTGAAAAAACAGATTGACAGAGCCAGACGAGTACCCAGAAGTCACCTCCTACAAGACAGGCCCAACAAAGAAAATAACAGAACACCACTAGCTGTCACCTTCAGCCCCCAACTAAAACCTCTCCAGCGCATCATCAGAGATCTACAACCTATCCTGAAAGATGATCCTTTACTCTCACAGATCTTGGGAGACAGACCTGTCCTCGCTTACAGACAACCCCCCAACCTAAAGCAAATACTCACCAGCAACCACACATCACTGAACAAAACCACTAACCCAGGAACCTATCCTTGTAACAAACCCCGATGCCAACTCTGTCCACATATCTATTCAAGTGACATCATCATAGGACCTAATCACATCAGCCATACCATCAGGGGCTCGTTCACCTGCACATCTACCAATGTGATATATGCCATCATGTGCCAGCAATGCCCCTCTGCCATGTACATTGGCCAAACCGGACAGTCTCTACGCAAAAGAATTAATGGACACAAATCTGACATCAGGAATCAAAATACTCAAAAACCAGTGGGAGAACACTTTAACCTGTCTGGTCATTCAGTGACAGACCTGCGGGTGGCTATATTACAACAGAAAAACTTCAAAAACAGACTCCAAAGAGAGACTGCAGAGCTAGAATTGATATGCAAACTAGACACAATCAACTCCGGTTTGAATAAGGACTGGGAATGGCTGAGCCATTACAAACGTTGACTCTATCTCCCCTTGTAAGTACTCTCACACTTCTTATCACACTGTCTGTACTCGGCTAGCTTGATTATCACTTCAAAAGTTTTTTTTCTCTTAATTAATTGGCCTCTCAGAGTTGGTAAGACAACTCCCACCTGTTTTTGCTCTCTGTATGTGTGTATATATATCTCCTCATTATATGTTCCATTCTATATGCATCCGAAGAAGTGGGCTGTAGTCCACGAAAGCTTATGCTCTAATAAATTTGTTAGTCTCTAAGGTGCCACAAGTACTCCTGTTCTTCTTTTTGCGGATACAGACTAACACGGCTGTTACTCTGAAACTGATAATGTAAATATTTACTAGTAATAATAAACGACATCAGTGATAACAAAAGAAAACATGGAATTCTGTTTTTTTTTTTTTAAACTCACAGGTTAAAGATATTTATGTTCCTTTCTGTATTTTACTTTGAAAGTATTTACATTTCTCTTCTCCTTCCAACAAAAATTCCGCCAAGAGCATTACTAAATTGCTGAAGTGGTTTGTTCCTGGGTCTCAGTACCAATTTGCAGCCTTCCTGTTGAGTCTGCCAACACATGTGAAGATTTCTTTCCTAGCTCATCCCTATACTACTCCCAGTGACATAGCCTCATTAAGGAATAAAATACCACATACAGAAAGGGGCTGATTTTTGTAGCAAAGAACCAAGGCAAAAACAAGAGAATGATGCAGAACATATTAATTTTCAGTGCCAACTTCCAAAATCCTTACTCATGTTGAAAGTAGCTTATCGCACAAGTAATTGCATTGAGCTCAAATGGATGATTTGTGGAATAAAATACTATGCAACTATGTTCCAGGGTCACAGAATCTGGCCCTTATTAGTTTTACAAAACAGATTAATAGATTTTAAGGCTATAAGACCCCATTAGATCATCGAGACTGAACTTCTGTATAACACAGTCCCCATAGAGTTTTCTCAAATTTCTCATGCTTTGAGCCCAATAACTTGTGTTTGGCTATATAATATCATCCAGAAAAACACTGAGTCTTAATCTGAAAACATAAAGAGATCAACCACTTCCCTGAGTAGTTTATAACTCTAGCCTTTGTTTCTTGATAAATCTTTCTCATTTCAGGAGTCCTTTAGTAACCAATATTTTATTTCCTTGAAAGTATGTATACACCATAATCAAGTAATCTCTTCTTCTTTTTGGTAAACTAAACAGATTGATTGATTCTATACTACAGGAACTAGCTATCTATCAACTTTCACAACAGCACTAAAGTCCGTTTACTTTTTTTGTGATCTTGAATTGCGGTGGCCCACCTCACAAACTGATCATGTATATTTCATTTATCTAGTACTTAATTTTAACCACTTTACATTGCAGGTCCCAAACCTACAAATACTTAAGTGTGTGCTTAACTTTATGCATTTGAGGACTACTTATGTCATTGAAGTAGCCAACTAAGCCCAGTTAAGAGTTGCTTTGTGATGTCAGGCCCCGATTCAGGAAATCATTTAAGCATTTGATTAGATCCATCCTAATTGACTTCAGTGGGACTTAAGTACCTGCTTAAGTGTTTTCCTGAATCAAAGCCTAAGGAAAGCACAAAGCAACCCTAGCTGAGTGGAGAAATCCCATGCTAGCAAAATAAGAAAGGATCTGTGAACATTAGTTCATACAATTGAATTATACATACAATTACTATGCTCACTTATTGCAAACAATTATTTAAGGACCTCATCCTACAGACCTTTATTTATGTGCACCTTCCCATTGACTTGAATGATACTACCCTGCTGTTTTACATTCAATATACTTAATTTCATGCTCTAATACAACTGCTGATGTGTTTCTTCTATTAGTTAATCCTCTTGACTTTCTGTAATAAAAAATAAATTGTTAGATGTTTTCCAAAAGGGATGGAGTGAATGTATGGTACAGAAGAGATAGAAATTGGTTATTGTACTGATGTATATGGGCTTTGTTGTTTATTATTTTATCACAAATCTTTGCTTAAAATGAAGAATTAAAACATTAAACAGCTCTAGTTGCAAGGATAAACATGTTTATCAGACAAAATCTTTCTGCTACATAATTTCATTAAGATTTTGATGAATAATTTAAATAAATCAAGAAAAATGTCTCCATTCTTTCTCTAATCGTGCCCAGTCACATCATAACTGGCTGGTGCTGCTGCTTTGCTGTGTTATACTGGAGTACTAAAAATAAATTATGCCTAATTCTATTACATGTTTACATTTTTAACACTAACATTCTCAAATAATTTAGTTATAATTATTCAGTCCATGATGTTCTGTATTATAGGCCTTCAAATTTCTGAATGTACAATAGTCATTTGGCTTCTGCAATTTATTTGTTTTTTTAAATGGTGTGACTTAAGGCTAGTGTGATAGTTTGGATGTATTATAATATACCTAATTTCATCTGTTTTCTGAGGTCATCAGATCTATGCAACTTATTTACTATAAATGAAGCTTTCTTAGTTATGTGTATTCAGGGCCGGCTCTAGGATTTTTGCTGCCCAAAGCAAAAACAATTTTGGCCGCCCCCGCCCACCCCGTTCTTTAATTACTCCACCCCCGGCCCCTCCTCAACTCTGCCCCTTCCCCAAATCCCCAGCCCTGCGTCCTCCCCCCAGGCTCTCAAGCCTAGGAGGGAGGGAGGGAGGGGGAGAAGCAGCGCCTGCGCCGCGGCCGCTCTGGATCTTCCCCTCCCTCCCAGGTTTGAGAGCCTGGGAGGGAGGGGGAGACTCCGAGTGGCCGCGGCACGGGCGCCGCTTCTCCCCCTCCCTCCCTGGCTCCCAAGCCTGGGAGGGAGGGGGAGCAGCAGCGCGCGAAACGGCCGCTCAGGATCTCCCCCTCCCTCCCAGGTTTGAGAGCCTGGGAGGGAGGGCGAGTAGCGGGGCGCGAATCAGCTGTTTATGTGTAAATAATTGTCTTATGGGAAACTACAGGAAGGCTTACTAAAAGTGAGGTTTTTACCCATGAAAGCTTATGCCCAAATAAATCTGTTAGTCTTTAAGGTGCCACCAGACTCCTTGTTGTTTTTGTAGATACAGACTAACACGGCTACCCCCTGATACTTATCATCATCATTGATATCATATGTGATTTGTATTGGAGTATCACCTGGGCGCTCAATCACGGATCAGGTCCCCATTGGGCTAGATGCTGCACAAACATATCTATTATTTACAACATTAAAAAAAAAAGAGAGAGAGTACATAAACTTTAGATGTTTTGAGGCTCCTCTAAGCTACTAATCTTTTGCCATCCTTTCCACCTACATAGGTGGCCTGATTTTCAACTGTCATGAGTACCTGGTAGTTCCTAGGGAAGTCATTGGAAGCTGCTCAGTTCTCAGAACTTTGGAAGCCAGATTGTGCCAAGCTTACTCACAGCGTAGTGCTTTACACCGTGAGATATACCACTGCTTAAATCTCAACAATTTGCAAAATAAGATACTACTCAAAATAAGATACTGTGGGTAGAGATGGCACAATTTGGCCCTTGAAAAACTTAGGTATGGTCTTGAGCAAGGGGTATGTAAGGGCATAAATGGCAACACTCCTGAAGCAGTGAGGTAATGTGACTCACAGACACCTCTTTAATAACAATTACTCCGCTGCTTCCTTCTTGATATTATGTGGGGAACAGTAATTTACTGCTGGCCAATGAGTGAGGAGGAGTCAGAGAAGCAAGGCAGTAGCCCTGTGTCACAGTTCATGCCTCTATATTCCCCCTCCATGGTCCAGCAAGGGTACCACTCTTAGCTTCCAGCTCCTCAACCGTTGGCTCTCTCAGGTTGAGACATCCATCTCTCTTCCTTCTGATCAAGATATTTCCAGGCTAAACAATTCATTGCCCATGGTGTGATATCCCCAGCAAAAGTCAGGCTGCTTAAGCAGGCTTGTTCTGCTCTCTCTTCAGAGGCAGTACAGAGTGTAACTATCAAAGTTAATCTACCATATAGCTCTTTCTAAGCAAGCATATTTTATTCTTAAGGTAAAAGCAATACGGAGAAAACAAATTAAAAACAATAAAAGAACCTATATTCATGCTAATAAGCTTACAAGATATCAACCCAACTCCAACACAAGTTCAGGCAGGAGCAGTTCTTCAAGTCCCACAGAGGAGTTTTCCTGTGATTTCAGTGTCATAGTATCTTTTGCTCAGAACAAGAGCATAATTTTAAGGGATCAAAGTAGTCCGAAGTCCTTCCAACCCTTCCGTAAGGACTGAGGCCCTCCATGGACCAGTGGTCCTGTTCAATTGCTGGATCAGGAATAAGGGCCTGAGTCAGTTCACCACCAGGCTATCCAAAAATCCCTTGTCTGTTGGTCCCATGAGGATCCAGTTTGAGTGAGTTTATGCAAACTTCTCCAGGGGGCAGAGCTTCTCCATAGGTGTTACAACTGGAGTAACTTTCACTAATCACCGTCCACTCTTCTCAGTTCCTGAAGAAGCTGTACTTACCTTTCCCATGGGCATGCATACAATTCTTGGCCCATAAGAATACATAAGTCATTCATTTAATATAATGGACTCCAAAAATATTGAACTCAATTTGATAAGGTTTAACCCAGATAAAAAAGGAGATTAAATTAAAAGACATAAGGAAAGTTGGACTCTCTTTCTTTTCTCTCCCTCTCATCATCCCTTTTCTCTGTTTGAAAGTGGAAGCCACCTTTTCCCCACAACAGCCTTGGAATTCAACATTAACATTTCAGGTTCCTCTCCACTAATTTTGCCCAATTAAATATTGGCAGGGATGTAGCTTTTCCACCAAGTTAGTTGGAAATGAGTTAACATCAAGAAATCCCAAATGAATGGACTCTGGAGGCCACTGAAAGCATGCTCCCCAGTCCAGCATGATAGCAACTTACACAGCAAGCATTAATTTGCATCAACTCTGGTGCTACAAATCTCACAGTAATATCATTTTGAAGGGTCCCAGTAAAATCCTTAGTCTTTCAGCATGTCTTTCTCCTAATCCCATATCAGTGAGTATTAAACTGCAATGAAGGGCAAATTCTGTCTGACTGCAGCTTCTTTTATTCACACACTCTTCTCTCCCTTTCTTTATCTATCTCTTTGGGACAAAACATGCGGTGCTGCCTGCTGATAAGCCTTTAAAATTTGTATTGTATCAGAAGCCAGATGTATTTTAAATAGAAACAGAAAAACCTTGCATAAAACCAGTTGATAGCAACATTTTTACTCACCTTAAATCAAAATTCATACATAAAAGATTAAATATTCTGAAGGTACTATCCCATTTGTTTGCACAGTTCACTTGGCCCAATCCACTGTCATTATACTGACTAAGAAAAGTGCACCATTTTTACAGCTTTTATTAGATAATTCTCACCAGATAACCACTAAAAGTATTTTACTCCTACTAAGGATAGGTTAAGAAAATAAATGACCCGGGCACCCATTTCACAAAATAATATTTACATTGTGAATTCAAAATAGGCCAGATTGTAGCCTACCATACATCCAGTAAGGGTAAGCAAGGCACTCCCTTTTGCCAGTGTCCTGGGAAAAAGGGAAAGGAAGCTCCACGAGCTGGAGCCTCTATGTTGTCTCAGCAAAGCCACGAGGGGAGTGGGCTGGAGGAGGCAGAGCCTAGACCCCACCCTCCAGTGCAACTGGTAGCAGTGTTTCACGATCACGCTGGGGGTACAGATGTGTCCCTGTTTACTCCTTTCTGCAAGCAGTGTAGAGAACAAGAGGGAGACTGTAATTCCCCAAGTCACAGTCTGGGCTGCTTCAGGTGCAATGCAGAAGCCTATTTCCTCTTACTAAGGGCTAGACCACAAACAGAAGATCTAGTCCAATATAAATTATTGTATAGTATAATGAATTGCTTATCCCATTTCAAAGAGTAAATGTCTATCAATAAATAAAAGGCTCTTTGTGCCCTTTCATCCTGCCTAGCCTCTTAAGAGCCAATCACACTCAAGCCCTTGATCTTTACTCAGAAATCACTCTTAAGGCCTTCAATCATAACTGCAAATCTACTCTGTGTCACAGTTTTGGACTCTACTATACAACTACACCATTCATGTAACTTAATTTGTAACATTTCAGGGAGGTATTTACAATAGTGCCAGTATAATGTTTTAAAGAGAAGAAACACTGTTGGCAATTCAGGTCATGATGAGCAAATTGACTAGAGAGGTCAAATCACAAAAGACTGTATTGTGATACTGCTACTCACATTAAGCAGTATCTTACTACTAAAAGTAGTCCAATTAATTTTAATGAGACTATTTGTGAATTAAGGTACTGTTCAAAATGAGTAAGGGGTTCACAATGTGGCCCCAAATCTTGTCAACTGATAAATTTCCTGCTGAACTTGTCTTCTAATTTAGAAAGAGATTGTTTCTGCTCTTCTTTTAATAACAAATACACAATTGCAATGAAACATTATGAAGCTGTACATACAAGATAATTTATTATCCAAAGCAATAAACTAACAGACAAGAATTAAATGATTTTTTTTAAATGAGTATGTGAAATTGTGTGCGGAATAAATAATAGACTATAAGTATATTAGCAGACACTCAGAGAGTTCAACCACATGAGAATCTGGCTTGTATCACTGCAATTCCCTTCACCTTGGCATGTTTAGCCTTTTCTGAATGCAAAATGTTGAAAAGCTATTTAAAAGCTAATTATTGAAGCAGTTTGTTATAATATGTGCTTCATTACTTCTTGCTTATATAATTTTTGTAACTGTTACTGGTTTTTAATTCTTGCCTTGTTCTTTAACACAGTGATTTGAGTAGTTTTATTAGTAGCAGATTCAGCTGTAGTTGCAGTTGAATAGCAGATTCTGCTCAAAGTAGAATGCACTTTATTTTGTGTTAGGGCAATAACTGAAGTCACAAATCGAGGAGTTTATACATTTGACGAAGTATATGGACAGATATTTCTACAATGACAGAGTTCTACAATATTCACCATTATACAGGGACATCCTTTGTACCATCACATAGTATCATACCATCATGTCAAGACAAATCAGTCCATGATGAGGGAAGAATTACTCTATATAGTATATTCCAGGCTGCTCTATATGAAACTAAATGGTGCAAAAAGCCTCTGGGCCAGATTTTATATGTCATCCATCTTCTGCTGATCTCAGTAGAGCATGATGAAGCTGGTTATGTGTCAAATGAGTATTCTAGCTAGTGATAGCCAGAATTTATTGTACTCCTGATACTGCTACTCCTCATACCTCCCTGGACTCTCCCTGGCACCAACATCCCCTGTGCCAAAAGCTGTGGGAAGGAAAGTGCAGAATACTCCATGCCAACTCTATGATCAGCAGGGACTTGCCTGTTGCAGAACTATTCCCTGCAGGGAAAAACGTAGATGCTTTGCACTCTCTTTATGCCAAAGAATCTGCCCATTTTTATCTTCACCCATATAACATAGTGACTACCTTATTCAATCATGGTAGAACACTCTAACAAGATAATATTTTCTTCTCGTTTCCAAGTCAAAAGGGGCTGGAATCAGAAACAATATCCCCACTTTTCAGCCATTTTCTAGCCCTTAGGATGCTGGCTAATTCCCAGGTGGCTGTATTTTGAGGACTGGCCACTACAGATTGCTATACTAGGGAAAGGAAGGATGGATGGCTAGGAGAAAGAGGGGCTGGGTGAAGCTCCTTCCTACAGGGAGTTGTAGTTTTCCCTGCCTCTTCCCTGCTGGGCGCTCTCACTTAGAGTTGCCTCCTTCTTTGGATAGATCCCTACTTTTCTTTTAATTCAGGAGTCATAAAAGTAAAGGCAGACCAGCCTGGCAAACATGACTGGAGGGAATGGAGTTAGAGACCTCAACACTGTACTTGGAACAACACTGCTGAATAAACAGTTGGATGCGTGTAACAGGTGACCAAGGATACAGTGGTGATATAGTTTAGGGATAGACTATCATGGATTTGCTGGTTGCCATACTTTGTTCCAGAAGACATGAATAAGCAAAGGTTCATATGAAGAAGAGATAATGGTTAAGTGTTGGAGGGGCAAAGAGGTCAACAGGCAAATATACTCATCCTCAGAATGGTAGTTCAATTTACTTGATGGAGGATTTTACTTCACTTTAAAGTACATGAATGTAATATTCTCTGGGCCCATATTTGATTCCAATCTTTGCATGTTCATGATCAATACGAGAGGAACTCCATTATTAAGTGGTTTGAGGAGGAGATTGGGAGTTGGGATTCCTAAATTATATTCCCCATTCTGTCACTGACTAGCATGGTTACCTTACACAAGTCACTTAGACCAAACTGTCTACTAATTTGGGGTGCCTAACATTTGATATCTAGCACTTGTTTTTCAGCATTTGCAGCTTGGGTTGACTTCAGCTGAAGTTGCAGGTGCCAACCGCCTATCAAAAATCTAGCGCAAAGTCTCTCAGGTTGGGCAATGAGGTACCGAAAAGTTATGGAGCCTTTTTGAAAAAACTTGTATATAAAATACCTCGGTGTGCCTCAATTTAACTACCTGTAAAATGAGGATAATAAAATAGCCATGTGAGATACATTATTGATTAATATTAAGTTTAATTAATTAATGTTGATAAAGTGCTCTATGATACCTAAACTAAATGACTTTATGGAAGTTCAAAGAATTACATTTTCTAGCTGATACTTATAAAATTCATACAGTATTATTTAGATTGTAAACTCTTCAGGACAGACACCATGTCTTCTTGCCAGTCTGTAAAGCACCTAATTCATGACTGGCACTATATAAATAATACTGTAAAAAAGCCACAACAGGTTGTTCATTAGCAGACATTTATATCTCGGGTCAGTTATAACAGGCTTCAAAAAAGAACTAGATAGATTCATGGTGGATAGGTCCATCAATGGCTATTATGCCCAGGATGGGCAGGGATGGTGTCCCTAGCCTCTGTTTGCCAGAAGCTGGGAATGGGTGACAAGGGATGGATCACTTGATGATTACCTGTTCTGTTCATTCCCTCTGGGGCACCTGGTATTGGCCAAAGTCAGAAGACAGGATACTGGGCTGGATGGACCTTTGTTCTGACCCAGTATGGCCATTCTTATGGCTGTGTTTTGCAGCATGAGGCCAAAATCTAAGCCCTCGAGAATAACAATGGATTTCTAATGCACACTTTGCTGTGGCTTATTGCTATTAGAGTATGGCTCATTTATTTCACATTTTATTTCTCTCTCCTTTTGAAAAATATAAAAATAGCATAAAGAGCAGTTTGTATAGTGTATCCTTCCACTGTGGAAATGTATTCCTATTTAAAAGATATTACAATAATAGGGAGAAGTTCAGAAGTAACAAATATATTGAAAGAGCAAAGAAAGGTATTTTTCTTGTTGTTTTTGGTTGCTTAGTTTTGTTCTTTGAGGGGGGTCAACAAACATGTGGACAAGAGTGGTCCAGTGGATATAATGTACTTGGACTTTCAGAAAGCCTTTGACAAGGTTCCTCATCAAAAACTCATAAGCAAAGTAAACAGTCATGGGACCAGAGGGAAAGTGCTCTCATGAATCAGTAACTGGTTAAAAGACAGGAAACAAAGGATTAAATGGTAAAGAGTGAAGTGGCAAAATTTGCAGATGATCCATAATTACACAAGATACTTGAATCCAAAGCAGACTGCAAAGAGTTTCAAAGGAATTTCTAAATTAGTTGTTAGCACTGAAGAAAGATCTTGGAGTAGTTGTGGCTAGTTCTCTAAAAACACCCTCGAAGTGCAGCGGCAGTCAAAAAAGCAAACAGAATTGAACCATTTGGAAAGTGATAGATAATAAGACAGAAAGTAGTATAATACCACTATATAAATCCATAGTACTCCCATACCTTGAATACTACATACAGTTCTGATCACCCCATTTCAAAAAAAGATATATTAGAATTGAAAAAGTTACAGAGAAGGGCAACAAAAATTATTAAGGATATGAAACAGCTTCCTTCTGAGGAGAGATTAAAAAGACTGTGACTGTTCAAATTAGAAAAAAAGACAACTAAGAAGGGCTATGATCAAGGTCCACAAAATTGTGATTAATGTGGAGAAAGTGAATAAGGAAGTGTTATTTACTCCTTCACTTAACACAAGAATCGGGTCAGCCAATGAAATTAATAGGCAGCAGGTTTAAAATAAACAAAAGGAAATATTTCTTCACACAATGCACAGTCAACCTGGCGAACTCTTTTCCAGGAGATGTTTTGAAGGTCAAAACTATTACAGGGTTCAAAAAAGAATTAGTTAAAGTCATAGAGGATAAGTCCATCAATGGCTGTTAGTTGAGATGGTTAGGGATACAACTCAATGCTCTAGGTTTCCCTTGCCTCTGATTGCCAGAATCTGGAAGTGGATAATAGGATTGATCACTCGATGATTGCCTGTTCTGTTCATTCCCTCTGAAGCACCTGGCATTGGTCACTGTCGGAGGACAGGATACTGGGCTAGATGGACCATTGGTCTAACCCAGTTTTCTTGTTCTTATGGTTTTTTTAATATAAATCCTTATTTTTGTTTTGTTGTTTGTTTTAAGTTCCTCTAGACTCTTTGACCTGTTCCTCTGACCTTTGAGCACAGAAGCCAAATTGCCTTTTCAGCAGCAGTTTGTTATGTACCCAACATTCATTCATTTTCTTTTATGAAAATCAGTGTGGAATAAGAGTAAGCTTGCACATTTATTTTGAACATATACTGTAAAGCCCTTAACCTGTTTAAATGACATAGTGTAGTGTAATGAGTAGCACTTACTGGGATTACAAAACAAAACTATGATAAAAATGTGAGCCTTCCTGATATGACTGGAGAAACAAAGTGTTCTTATTTCCTGTCCAGAAGTCATTTTAGGCAGCAAATTTCAATAGCAACTGCTTATTCTGTGCTGTTACTCAAATGTGTCAAGTGTATTTCCAAGTATATAAATGAAACATGGTCTGACTTGAGTAGAAGAATGCTAGTCTGGAACTGCACTATTGTATAGAGTAGTCACTACTCACTACATCAGTATGCATCACTCTCTATTAAAGTCAATTTCCCCAAATTTAGAGTAAAGTGTTGAATAATGCCAAAAGATCATGGGAGCAAGGATGGAAGCATGGCATATTACCTCCTAATCTTTAATGTCTTCTGGCACTTCATTTTTCACCTTACACTAAAATTAGCTTTACCTGCCATATAGTAGAAGCATGTATAAATAAAAGAAGACAAACATGATTTAATATTTCCTCTCTATCATTCACAATTCTGAACAAAAACACAAGATTTTCAGGAATATAAGCACACTAGTGAGGGAGAAGTAACCTTTGTAGTTACATTAAATTGGTTACATTTTCTATGTGCGGGCCTGACCTGGCATCCTGGGAGGTGTGTTGCCTGCCAAGGGCCCATATCTGAGACATTACAGAAGGATTGTCAAGGATTATCTGGCCCTCTGACTACTACACCTTACTGCTCATCCATGTGGGCACTAATGATACCACAAGGCATGACCTTCTGCAGATCAGAAGTGACTACAGGACTCAGAGTGTGAGAATGAAGGAGTTGGGGTGCAAATATTTTCATCAGTCCTTCCTGTTAAAGGTATAGTCCCAGGCAGAGGCAAACAAATTCTGGAGGGCAATGGATGTGAGGATGGTGTCACCAGCAGGGCCATGTGAATGTCTGTTCTCACTTTCAGGTGACATTGTAAATAAGAAGCAGGCAGCATTATCTCCTGTAAATGTAAACAAGCTTGTTTGCCTTACCTATTGACTGAACAAGAAGTAGGACTGAATGGACATGTAGGCGCTAGAGTTTTACATTGTTTTGTTTTTGAGTGCAGTTATGTAACAAAAAAAAGTACATTTGTAAGTTACACTTTCATGATAAAGAGATTGCACTATAGTACTTATATGAGCTGAATTGAAAAATACTATTTCTTTTGTTTATCAGTGCAAATATTTGTAATAAAAATATAAAGTGAGCACTGTACACTTTGTATTCTGTGTTGCAATTGAAACCAATATATTTGAAAATGTAGAAAAACATCTAAAATATTTAATACATTTCAATAGGTATTCTATTGTTTAACAGTGCGATTAAAACTGTGATTAATCACAATTAATTTTTTTTTATTGCAATTCATTTTTTTTAATCATGTGAGATAACTGTTTAATTGACAGCCCTAAAAAATGTGTATTATTTCCACTATTTCTACTAGTGATGTAAGGAGCAAAAATGAAGAGGGCAGGGGAAAGTCAGCAACACTTCACGCAACAAGATTTTTTATAGGGATGAATCACAGCATCTAAAGAGGTATTCTGGGGTGCCCAGGCTCTCAGTTTGTACAGATAAAAGTCTATATGCCTTTGTCATAGGTACTATAGGCATTCAATAATAGCTGAATCATGAAACCGAGATGAGTAAATTCCTGGCTTCTACTCCAATTTCTGCCATAGATTTGCTGTATAGCCTTGAGCAAACCACTTTGGTTGAGATTTTTAAGGGAGTTGAAGGGATTTAGACACACATCTTCCATAGAAATCACCCTAGACTGCTTTAAAAATCTCATCCTAAGTGACCTGTTCAGAAAAACTGTGGTAGAACCAGGAGAACATTTATGAAGATGTGTGTCTAAATCTCCTAGACTGCTTTGGAAATATCAGACTTAATCTCTCTCAATCTCAGCCACATTCTGGCCTAATATTACCATGTGTGCAATTCCACTGAAATCAGGGTCTAGATTGGGCCCTCTGTGTCTCGTGTTCTTCCTCTATAAATTGGGAATAATGATGCTTAGCTATGTTGACACATGTAAAGCAATGCACAATTGCTAAGTATTATTACTTCACAATCAAGTACTCAGGACAATGTAATCACTATAATAGAGTATAACCCACTTGTGAGTAGTGCCAGAAAGAGCTGAGTTCACTTAATAAAATAGGAAGTGTAATTTGTTTTGTTTTTTAAAGCATCCATGTACTTGACTCAGATATAAACATAAGGGAAGTAATAAAAAGAGAAGGATTTGGCAGGTAGCTAGTACTTGAGGTAATCTGCGGTTTTTGCTATTAGCTGGACTGTGTGGACCTTTCTGGATACAATTCATGTAGGTCACACAACATAGACCCTGCAATGTCCATTCAGAGAAGCAGATAGTAAACTAGCCCATGCAGATTCTTTCTAAGGGTTAGGTTCTACTCACACTTATAAGAAAACTCTCTAAGCAGGCACAGGTAGGCACTTGGAATATTCCAACTTCAATAAAATACCTTCCTGGAGGCTATGCATTCTAGGTGAGGGGCAGGGATATGGTGGGTAGGGCTGAACCAACAGTGTCAGCTCAGATTTGGAAACCTCTTTCAATGTTTGCATAAGAGAGACACCAAAGCCAAATCCATCCCAATTTAAGATGGGTAATGGTTTCTAGGTGAACCATTTACAGCACTTAGTTGTTAGCATTCATAAAACCCTAAGGAATGAAATATACCTTCGGTTAGAAACCTTATGCATTCCCACATCCCTAAGTTGGGTTGCACAGGATGAGGAGGGAGTGTGGATTTCTTCCTATTTTTTATAATATCTTATTCCCCTTAAAATCACTGTCTGTGCTCAGATGCATGGACATAAAGGTCTGCTCTACCTTAATTTAAAACCTGACCCGACCTAAGACCCAGCCGATCTGAACCCAAGCTGAAGCATATGGTTTGTTTTCATACCTGACCCGACCTGACACTTGTAGCTAGGACCCATCAGGTTCAGTTCACATTGCAAGGGTCTAGCTGTCAGACTGGTCTCCAGTTTCTTTACTTTGTTTCCTCTAAAGAGCCACCCGGGTTAATTACGCCCCAGACCCACTCTCTGTCCTGCAGCTTGATATTCCAGTCCAGCACCACACATCAGCAGGGTGGCCTTTTCCCCCCTCGCCCCAGGCTAATCCCCCTGAACCGGTCTCAGAGCCATTTCCACATCCTTGGGGTTTGGCCTGGTGGGGGCTTCCCACTCCCCAAACCACATGCCCACAATCCAACTCCAGCTACCTCCTGACCAGGGGTCAGCAAGGTGGTTGTGTGACCCACCACCTCACTGTGCTGTATGTGCTTGGAGTGTGTGTGCTGATGAATTGCAGCACTTCTCACTCCACAGTGCACACAGCACAGCAGGGCAGCAGTGGGATGGGGCACACAGCCAAAGTCACACTGACCCCGTGGGTAACAAGAGGTGATCAAAGACTACAACCCAAGCTCAAGAGTGTTGAGCTATTTTTATATCTGACCCAAACCCGACACTTGTAATCAGGTCCCATTAGGTTCAGGTTGGGTTACTTGGCTCTATACAGATGTGTCTCCCATCAAAGTCAATGGGATTTAGACCTGTATATCAGAGGACAGAATCATGTCTAGAAGGCAAATTCATCTCTGTTTTATCTTTAATCCAGTCAGCATAGTTACACTTGGGATGAATTTAGTTTATTTTAGTCACAATAATTAAGTTGAATCACTGAAATTAACTGAGTTGAAAAACAAGCTAAATAGGACTATGTATCTTAACAGGTTTTTAACTTTCAGCTTGAATCAAGTCTATAATTAGCACAGTGTCAAAGAGTCCCCAAGTACTAAATGATTTATATGCCTTTCTCAGTCCTGCTACCCCTCCTGTTTTTTACCTCTGTTCCTTAGCATTGTGCTTTTATCTGTAGATTTTGGCACCCTACTACACAGGGTCCATCTCTGAGGAATGAAGGGTATATCTATACTATGAAATTAGGTCGATTTTATAGAAGTCAATTTTTAGAAATTGATTTTATACAATTGATTGCGGATGTCCACACTAAGCGATTAAGTCGGTAGAGTGCGTCCTCACTACTATGGCTCGCATCGACTTATGGAACGGTGCAGTCTCCGCAGTCTTTGCTGCCTTTTGGAATTCTGGGTTAAGCTCCCAATACCTCCTGGGGCAAAAACATTGCAGCGGGTGGTTTTGGGTACATGTCGTCAGTCACCCCTCCCTCCGTGAAAGCAACGGCAGTCAATCGTTTCGTGCCAGACACTAGGGCAATTAGAAGAGCACAGCAAGGTGTACTGTACATCAGAGAGGCTTCATGACTGGCCAGGCTTTCGTGTGACAGTTGTGTGTGTTTCTCCTTGATGCAAACCCACCCCTTGGTTAATTTTAATTCCCTGTAAGCCAACCACCCTCCCTCCTTCAAAATAAAGTAACTATTGTTTTGAAACCATGCATTCTTTCTTTATTTAAAAAAAAAATTGAGATAACGGACAAGGTAGCTCGGGTGGTGTGGGGGTGTCATTCAAATCAAACTGTTTGAATGACAGTCTTCTGTTGCTTGGGCCTTGCTCTGCAGTGGAGTGGCTGAGTGCCCGGAGCCTCCACCCCTGTGTTCTTGGGCATCTGGGTCAGGAGGCTATGGAACATGGGGAGGAGGGTAGGCGGTTATACAGTGGATGCAGCGGAGGTCTGTGCTCTTGTTGGCTTTCCTGCAACTCCAACACATGCTTCAGCATGTCCATTTGTTCCCCCATTAGCCTCAGCATCGTGTCCTGCCTCCGCTCATCGCACTCACTTAACTCTTTCCTGGCCTCTGTCACTGAATGCCTCCATGCATTAAGCTGTGCCCTATCAGTGCGGGAGGATTGCTTGAGCTCGGAAAACATCAGCGCAAGTGTGGGTTTTTACCTTTTAATCTGCGATAAGATCAGGGACGAAGATGATAGGGGGAGTGGAGAAACATTCTACACTATGATTCTGGGGGGACTGCATGCTCACCTGTGCTGCTGAGTTCACCACGCTGACCAAACAGGAAATTAAATTAAAAAGTTCCCAGGGCTTTTCCTGTGTACCTGGCTAGTGCACTGGAATTCAAAGTGCTGTCCAGATCAGTCACAATGGAGCACTCTGGGATAGCTCCCGGAGGCCAATACCGTCGATTTGCGTCTGCACTACCCCAAATTCGACCCAGCAAAGTCAATTCTAGTGCTACTCCCCTTGCCGGGGAGGAGTACGGAAGTCGATTTTAAGAGCCCTTTAGGTCGATGGAACGGGGTTGGTTGTCTGGACGGATTCATTTTTAAATCGACCTAACATGGCTAAATTTGACCTAACCCCATAGTGTAGACCAGGCATAAGAGATGATACGTAGTTTGAGCACTCAAAGGAATCAGAAAAAAATTAAGGCCATATTCTAAACTAAATGTGTATGTGAAATTCAATTGTTAACTAATTGGATGTGGCTATTAACCTGAATGGATTTTTCAGATTAAAAAAAAAAATCACATGTGCATAGTGAGAGAAGCTGCTATAACTATTTTTTAATCTAATCCTTAATCTTTTTTATCCACTGTAAAAAATACATTACCTTGTAAGCTTAGATTGTGCAAGGAGTACTTTTGAGTCTGAGCTGTCCATTTCATGTGTGAAATGTCCAGGACATGTCTTAAGGAAACTCTTTGTTTATCAGCCTCTATTGAGGCTGTCAAATCCCACCCCAAGGAGTTATTGAGGATGGTAAACCAGTTCATTAATCCTGAATACCTACAACCTGCATCATAGCCAAGTACTAATTGATGTGAAGAACTATCATCCTACTTCACTGAAAAGATCACACACATTCAGGAGGTCTTCTCAAACAGCATGGATCCACTCCATTTATACCCACCAACCAACAGCCCAGCTGCATTCAGTATGCAGAATTCAGTATGTTCACACATCAAGTCGTTTGGGAAACTCTAAAGGAATCTTGAGCCAGGACTTGTGAATCCAACCATGACTCTCCTGGCTTATGAAAGAGAGTCATGAACAAGTGGTGCCACTCCTGGGGAAAAAAATAGCCAACATCTCATCCAGAAAAGGAATCTTCCCTTCCTCCTTCAAACATGTAATAGTCTGACCAACACTGAAAAAAAAATTCTAGATATTTTAGTCCTAGCCAAATACCACCCAGTGTCAAACCTTACTGGGCAAACTCACTGAGAAGCTAGAAAAAGGCCAAATAAAAGCTCATCTAACTGATGCTAACACTCTAGACCGGGGCGGGCAAACTTTTTGGACTGAGGGCTGCAACGGGTTTCATAAATTGTATGGAGAGCCGGTTAGGGGAGGGGGTCGTGGGCCATCCCCAACCTCCTATCTGCTCCCCTCGGGGCTCCTACCCCATTCAACCCCCCCTGTTCCCTGACAGCCCCTCTGGGACCCCTGCCTCATCCACACACCCCTGCTCCCTGTCCCCTGTCTGCCCCCAGACCCCCGCTGCCCCGTCCAATCCCTTCTCTCATTCCTGACAGCCCTCCCAGGACCCCTGCCCCATCCAACCACCCCTTCTCCCTGTCCCGACTGCCCTCGGAACTTCTGCCCCTGACTGCTCCCTGCTGCCCCATCCAACCCCCCTCCTTCCTGACTGCCCCCCATTTAACCCCCTGCCCCCAATTCAACCCCATTTCCCCCCCAACCACCATCCAAACCCCTGCCCTCTGACCACCACCCCAAACTCCCCTGCCCTCTATCCAACCCCCCTGCTTCCTGCCCCCTTTCCGCGATGCCTGGAGCACTGGTGGCTGGCAGTACTACAGCCATGCCGCCCAGCTGGAGCTGGGCCACACTGCCGCTGCCGCTACCATGCAGCTCAGAGCACCAGGTCAGGCCGGGCTCTGCAGCTGCGCTGCCCCAGGAGCTCACAGCCCCGCTGCCCAGAGCATTGCGCCGGCGGTGGAGCAAACAAGTTGAGGCTGCGGGTGAGGGGGAACAGAGGGGGACGGGATGGGGGGGTTAGCCTCCCAGGCCAGGAGCTCGGGGACCGGGCAGGATGGTCCTGTGGGATGGATGTGGCTTGCGGGCCATAGTTTGCCCACCCCTGTTCTAGACACAGCTTAATCTGGATTCTAGCCAGGACATGGAACCAAAATTTCACTGATGGATTGGCACTGATGGATGGTCTCCTTCTCTCAATGGATAGGCATCCATTCTCATTCTCTCTGCAACATTCAATGTTGTTGACCATGAGACTAGGTTACCTCACATGAGTGAGGTGCTAAGTGTCCAGGGTACTACACTGACATAGTTTATCCCTTTCTGGAGGCAGGTGCACAATGAGTAGTAATGGGAAACTACAGCTCCACCATGAAACGCTTCACTTATGGAATTCTACATCTATCAATTTTCTCTCTGGTCCTTCTTCACTACATACTACCATACCACCTCCATGATGGCCCAGTGTTTGAATGAGTTAAGTTCTTGGATCAAGAACAACTGACTGAACCTGAACCCAAGCAAATTAGAGGTAATTCTGGTGGGTGGAGGACAGTATTTTGAAGAGCTTGCAGTTATGGTTCAGCTACCATTGGTTGAAGATACATTCCCACAATTAGTCAAATTCAGTCCATAGTCTAGAAGTACACTTGCATTCCTCTCTGAAGCTAAGATCTCACATATAAGCATCTGTGACTACATATCTATCATGTGCTGTTTGTTCTCTCATCCTCTTCCCAGAGGGAGAAGCTTGTGAAGTTACACACACTTCTATTCTCGTGCATTTATATTAGAAGGCAAGGTCAAAGAAATGTGCCACATTCTTGGACTGGATAGTGGTGAGGTTCGTGATGGTCCTTAGTTCCTGGGGAAGTTCATTCCCCTGTCTTGGACCATCCCCGGAGAAAGTTCTGTCCTTCACACATAAGTACTTTACTCTAGTTGTTGGGAGTTCCATTGTGCCAGAAGAGCATAGCTGTTGTTCATGGTCTTCGTCCTAGAGTTTTAGACAATCTTTTAGATATACTTGGTCCAGACATGCAGCACTTTGAAGATAAGGACTGAGAACTTGAACATGATTTGAAATTGTATGCAATGTTCTGAATTAGCTGGAGTTTCCTAAATGCTGATATATTGCTTTGATGTAATCCAGCCAACAGATGCTGAAGGCATGAATAACTGAGGCCAGGTCTTCATTCACTAGAATGGGGTGGAGTTTCCCTTCCAAATGGAGATGGTAGAATGTGACTGCAGCACATCTCCTCAGCAACACAGGATACCGCAAACATATCAAACCTGTCCTCAACTCTCCACATTGGCTTCTCGTAGAATTTCAAATCAAGTTCTCAGTCTTTATCCAGGTGTCTTGCATCTTTTTTCCTATAGCAAATAGGAAAACAAAATTCTGTTTCTTCCCACAAGTTCTCCCTACGTGCACCCCCCCCCCCCTTTGTGGACTTTATTTTCCATACATTCAAAAATAAGGAAAACACATTTTTTACTCTTTCTTCTTTCCCACCCCCAGAACATTTTCTGCACACTTCTACATGTTGTCTCATACTCCTGTGCTAACTTTCCCGCAACTATGGCTTTGAGTTACTCATATGTTTGCATATTTATAAAAAACAGACAAATAAAATCATTCATATACTAATCAAGAATTACAAAATGACCCTTGTCATCAGCCTATACTACATAAATATGGTCCTTATTTATACCTGTGCAACCCCATTTTGGTCAGCAGGGATAGCACAAGTATAACTGCTAGTTAAATTTAAACACTTGATTAACTTTATCTATACAGAAAGTAGAGAACCAAGACAATAGCTCACTGCTTAAGCTGTACCCCAGAGACATTATTTCTCCCAAGTGTTGTTAAAGTGACACTCCCCTCTCTGGGGAAAAAAAAAAGTCATGAGAGTAAGAAACAGTGTGTTAGAGAATGGAGCTGTCCCCCTCACCCCCTTTACCACTATCATCTTTGGGGAATGAAAACAGTTCAATGTATCTTTTTTTTACTAGTGATATAGCTGTCAATGAAGATACTGATATGTTTTAAGAAGGTGATGAGGCTTGTTCCTTTCAACATTTTTACGTAATTGGGAATACAAAAATTGTAGATATCATGGAAATATAATATTTTCCAGGATATGAAAAGCATCTTGCATTTAACACTATCCCAAATAAACAAATCTAAGATATGGGCTAAGTGGCTTACTTAGAACATAGTAAGATAAACCAATAATGAAACTGAGCAAATGAAAACAGAATATTCTTAGCTCCAGAAGAGATTTGGAGACTAAAATGTAAAGGAATAATGTTGAATTTACCATTTTAACTCTTTCACTGCTAATTATTTTTCCTCACTATTGAGATAAGGAGTGGGCCATAACCGAGAAAAGAATCATTTATAACCATGTGTTTCTGAGAAGACGTGGTTAATGGATTTGAAAATATTTGCAACTATCCCCACAGCAATTTTTTTTGCATGGATTTTTTACTATTTTAAATTGTGAATTTTACTAACATTCCCCAATTTGTAAACACTTTTCGATCTCAAAAAGAACCAAATTTCAGTGGAAATATATTTTTGGAGAATTATTCATCCAGCTGTAATATTGGACTTCATCCTTTCTGTAGGATTTAAGAAAAAATGGAACAAGTTATGGTCAATTGTCGGGGGTCTGTTTTGATTTGTATAGATTATACAATCGTTAATCATATTATTCTCATTATTTTCTTGATTTTTCCCCCCATATATGAGCCACAATGAAATTTTAGCAGTCAATTCATTAACTACTGCAGTTAGTGGAATTCCACATTTTTAGATGGCATAAAGAATTGGTGTTTGGTTCTGGCAGTTCTCCAGGAAGAGGTCACATTTAGGAATTTAAATGTGTAGGGGAAATAAGAGTAAATGGTAATCCAAAGCTATTAATTGGAGAGTTATGAGAGATGATGGGATGACAAAAGGCTGTCTAGTTGGTTTTAGCCACCTCCTGTTCTATACAAGTTGAAGGGAGGAGGATCCCCAATTGCTGGTAGTTTATTTTGGGAGGGGGAGGGGATGTAATGTGGAAAAAAGTTGGGAATCTTTGAACTCAGTTTAAGATCAAATACTTAGCCACTAGAGATACAGAGAAACATCACTGAGAAGTAGAAAAATTCACATTTAGTTCCTTTCTAACTTCAGTGAATCAAGAAATCTTGAACCTTAACACACCTTTCACTAGTTCCACAGTCTCCAGGTGTCTTTGTTCCCTTTCTCCATCCAACTCAGCCATGCTCTAAAGTTATGCAATTTTCAATTCTTGTTATTGGGAAAATGGCCATATTTTAGAGATACTGTAATTTAGATTCCATTTTAGGCCATAGGAGCACATGCTTGACTTTTTGCACATATCTAACCATTTGAGTTCTATCAGACTAATCACAAGCATTAAGTGTTTGCTGGATCATGCCTAAAGCCCTAATTCAAAACCCACTGAAGTCAATGGGAGTATTTCCACTGACCTCAGTGGCTTTTGAACAAGAATTTAGTGGGGTTCCTATCAGAAAATTCAATGGACACTAATACAGAGCAAAATAGTGCTTCAATTACTACTATTATAGACACATAAGATTCTGAGAGCAAAAGAACAAATTGAATTTTCCATGTTGTTGAAGAATACTCAGTCCATAGCTCTCAAGTGAATGTTTATCTATTTTTTTGTAGGTGGTGCAGTAAGGCACAATGTAATGGTATGGAATAGATATGATGAGTGCCCTAAAGTGAAATAAAAAAGGATATTCAGATGAGTTACATCATTATTTACACAGGTAGCTAAATTACGTAAGTGAAAATGTCTGTTTGATGTTTTAGCTGAAATAGGATCTTTTGTTCAGCTTCTTAGATACATGCTTTAATTGTTTCTCTATACATAACCTCGGTATGCAATTTCTGTAGTCTGAACAGCATGGATCAAATTTAGCCTTGGTGTAACTCAATTAACTTCAGTAGACTTACAGAGAGATGTAGGCTTAATTCTTATATTTTAATTCATCATCTCTTAAAGGTTGAATGCCAATTTTCTACATTTATTTTAAGAAACAAAGAGATTAGTGACTGTTTTAATAATGGTAGCTGACATCCATTCCCTATAATTCATATTGACCTTAACTAAAGTTTAGCTTTACTCCAGTGATAATCCCATTCCATTTTTAGGAAGGGCACAGAGAGGTAATGACAGAACACATGAGACAAATATTTCCCCTGTTTAACTTTTTTTTGCTTTATTCGGCATAAGAGAGGTACTCCTGGCAATAACCCAGAATACTTTTTGCAGATTGCTAAGCACTTGTCTGCCATAAAAATAAATTTACTGTCTCATCCATCATGTCTGTGGTGTAATGCAAGAAATTGCTCTATTCACATGGATAATATAGCTCAGTGAATTTGTCACCTTACTTGAAATCTGTGCCTAAAAAAGGATGACAATAATTTGCAACCTCCATTTTTAAACAGTTAATACTGGAAATAGAGTTCACTACTCAACTGAACTTCTCTTGATGAGTGCTTGACTCCCTCTTAATTCACACCATGCATACTAGTGAGGAACTGCAGAATTCTTAATAGTTTTACGTCACCCTTTAGCCTATTCATCAATGTGCAGGCATAGAGGCATTGTTGTATCCTTGCTCTCTACACAACATTAAGAATATGGAAAATCACAATGGCATAGTTGGATTCCAAATAGATGTTTATTATCTATGTACAAATATACAAAACCTAGCTACCTGTGTATACTGCTGCTGTGGCAGGGTTCTGAATGGCTTCTGCAACAGGTGACAGGAAGGCCCACTAGAGGACTTTCAAACTGTTGGGATATTGCCCAACTCCTACAGCAGGGATCGGCAACCTTTGGCCCGCGGCCCGCCAGGGTAAGCCCCCTGGCGGGCCAGGCTGGTTTGCTTTGCTAAGTTAGGTAAGGTAAGCCCTGGCAGGCCAGGCTGGTTTGTTTACTTGCCGCATCTGCAGGTTCGTCCGATCGAGGCTCCCACTAGCCCCGGTTCGCCACTTCGGGCCAATGGGGGCTGCAGGAAGCAGCGGCCAGCCCATCCCTTGGCCCGCGCTGCTTCCCGCAACCCCCATTGGCCTGGAGCGGCGAACCTCACTAGCTCTCTGAGGGAAGGAGACCTGTGGAACAATGGTCTGATAGCTCAGAAAATGAAAATACATGTCTGATGACTTTTTGCATTAGGTTTGCAATACTGAAGTTCCCCTTTTATAAAAATAAAAGGATCTCCTGTAAGGCCCCAATCCAAAGCCATTGAAGTCAATGGGAATCATCTTTCCATTGCATTTTCAATCCTGCTGCCATTGACAACTTATCTTTCCAAGGGGCTGATTCTTCTGTCACTAAAAAGGTAAAATGCACACTGACTGAAATGAATGTTTTGAACAGCATGAGAATCACGATCAAAAAGGACTAAATAATGATGGGAAATATTTCATTTTATGGGCAATGTAGCATGCAATGATTGATTCTAGTGCATATGCAGCAAAGAGGCTCAAAACAAAAATATATATTTAGCCTGGAATAAAACCAAAATTCCATTTTTTTATCCCTGAAGTTGATTTATGTTTTCTGAGTGATAGGGAGTCAAATTTGAATTAATGGGACCTGGATCCAAACCATTATTGAGATTACCCAAAGCCCAAGTAGTGATGATGAATAAAAGGGAGGAATAATTGGGGATCCATAGTTTGAGGGGAGCAGTGGAAGCTTGGAATATGAAAAGTGCTTCATATTCTTAAAGCTTGTAAATCTAACTTTACATTATCATCAAAAATCTGCTCTATCAGTTTAGAATTTGCATAACAAAGTGAAATTTCATATATCTGCACTATAGCGAGCAGTCTCTGTAATAGAAAAAGGCAAAGAGGGAAAAGCTCTCTATTTTACAACAGTCACTTTGTTGATACAATCAATATCTGTGTGTGTTTATCATTCTACTTCATCAATTATTGATTATATTGGCAACAGATTCCAGCAGAAATTCTCAGGATATAATTCTAACCAAATTAAAGAAATAATCTTTTGACCTATCAGCCTCCTTAAATCAAATGTATTCATTTATTTTTTATATACAGGGCAAAATATAGTTATAAACAATTAATGCATTCATAGGAGAGCTACATTTCTCAAAGTATCTATCTATCTGCCTAGATCAGCCAGCTCATTAGTTTCAATTTCACTGGATGTCCATGCAGACAACAGCAAAAAAAACAAAACAAACAAAAAAAAACTATGCAGCTGAATACATGCTCATCATCCTATCTGCCTGTGGCAATAAAATCTAACATCTGGTCCTTAACTACTTACCATTGTAATCTAAGTGTAATAACTGTGTGAAATGTGGAGTTAGACACCTAAATGCTGTTGACTCTGTCTACACTAGGGATCCTAACAGTGCTTACATGGCCTTAAACGGGCCAGTAGAGAATAGAGCTTCCTTTTTCACATGTATGTTCACACCTTGTTTTTTATGTAAATCTGACAAAAAGTCATGGAGAAGGGAACTCCTATTTTTCCAATTTTTTCCCTTTAAAAATAAAATTTCAGAATTAAAAAACAAACAAATTTCTGAATTGTTGCTTAGCTGGATGGAAAATGGACAGGAAAGGGAGATTTTGATTTTTTTTTTTTTTCTGATTGAATTTTGGCCAACTCTACTTTTAACTGATGTTATGTGGGTGGAAATAAATTTTACACCCAAATGGACTCTTTGGAGTTCCTATAAATAGAGCTAACATACTCTTCTTCAATGGTTTTCTTCATTTCCATCCAAAGCAAACTTGACTGTCCACAGGGTGGAGTCCTACTACTTCCTGCCAGTTTCACTCCAAACCAACCCTGACCACTTCAAACCACCTTTCAGATTCTCTCATCATGGAAAAGGAAGAGTCTATGGTTTCTGACTCCTCCATGTTTTGCCTGGATTCCGTGACCAACCACTTCTCCAAAGCAGGATCACCCATGGAAATTTCATGAAGAATGTGGAGGCTGAGTCCTCTGTATATTGAGGGGAAAAGGCCAGCAGGATTTGGCAATATCTTTTGTTGCAGGGAAGAAAGAAGTAAAAAGAGACAGAGGTCGTGAGACTGGAAGCAAAGATGATGGTGTTCTTATCAATCACAATTCAGAAAGGAGAAAAAGAGAAGGTATTACAGGGTGCAAGACTAGTAGCTTTGTGTTTATATTAGGCTTGATTAGAGCATCCTTGACTTATGTCTCAATAAGGTATAAATCAGAGATGGTCAAAAATACATTTCCCCCCAAGAATAGTGTGTGAAACAAAATGTTTCATTTATAATTTTCTGGTTAGAAAATAGAAATGTTTAATTGAGATCAATATTTTCCCAACAGAAAATTTTGATGAGACTAAATATTCAGATAGCAACATTATTTTAGTTTAAAACTTCCAACTAGCTGTAGGGTAACTAGATAACTGATTATAGGAAAAGGTTGGGCACTGATAAGGGGTCAAAGTTAAGTTTAGTTTGGGAACCTTAATGAATTTAAATACTTTTTAATTCTATCAAGTTCAATGGAGATATCAGATGTCCAAAAAAGCCATAACAAACAATTTAGAACAAAACACTCAGCATTGTAGCGTGATTAATTATTGTACCAAGATTACTAATATTTTAGCAAAGGTTCTTTCTTTGATAGATTCTTTCTTTCTTTTTGTTTGGGAGACTAATGAAATACACTACGGAGAGCAATATAGAATTGTATTACCAATCAAATAAGTCCACTCATTAATATAACCAAACAACCTAAAGCAATATACAGAGATATAGGTTTTGGGAGGGACTGATAGCATACCCACATATCCTTAAGCCTTATGGCAAACAAAGATATAAGAATTCAGTCATTGAAGCACAGCAGAGTAGATCACGAACGTGTTGGTATGGATTTAGGAACTTGATGCACCAAAAATGTAATAATCAAAATCAGATCTTTTATACCTATCCTTTTTGTAACCATACAGACATATGTCCATATCTGACCCTTTTCCATGACCATCATAAACTTTATTCTTTCCCCTATCCATATGTGGCATTACGGGTATCCATAATTATACTTCTAATCATTGGCCTAAGCATTTGCATCAGTCAGTTTCTTAAGAACTATCATACAAAAATGCAGTCTAACTGTTGAGTTCTTATATTACAAAATCTTGCAAAACCCCCAAACTATGCCACTATTTCAGGATAACTTTGCAAGCTTGTGATGTACATGTCTTTCTGCGGTCACTTGTTTATCACACATAATAAGAAGGAAAAATTTTTGATGTGGGGCTAAATCCCAAGGCCCAGTTTGGCTAACTCAAAAGCAACCCTTAGCATAAGTTCATCACACTGCATCTTATACTAATAAAACAGGCTGTTTCCAGCGGTTTTCAGAACTCCCAACAGTGGGAACTTAACTATTTCACTTCAGGCGGTGTCAGGAATAAATAAATGGGAACACAGCAATTCCATGTGATCAAAGATTAATACAAGTAAGCATGCTCTTGTCTAACACTGCAGTTTATTGGATTTAAGTACACACAGACATAAGCAATAGGTTTAGAACATCCTAGATATTTACCTAAATTCTGAGATGGTATTGAGTAATCAACAATGGGTCAGCGGTGGCCAAACACCTCCCAGCCAGGGAGTAAAGGTGTTAGAAAAGAAGTCTCTCTAAGGATAGCTCCAGAGGAATGCTCCAAAGTATACTCTATTATCAAGACTTTTTATAGCTAACTTCTACAAAACACATAGGTCATGATATTTTATTCTAACTTTCAATAAACTTCTAATATCAGAGGTGTCCAGACTCAAGGTCCTCCATCTACTTATCTTCTTTCATACTCAGTTGTTTAATTTTCTCTCCATTCCTCCCATTCTGATTAGCAGAAACTGCCAGCTAGTTTTGACCTTGCCTCTAAAAACCTGTTTTCTGATTAACCCTTAACTATGGGATGTTCTGTTTCATTAATGCAGGGTGGTTGAATGCACATAATATGGTTGCAATTAGTTTGATCATATTTTGGGGTATACATACTCCTCAAACCAGGATAACAAGGCCTCTCTCTTATGGCAAAGCCTAACATTTCTATAATGTATGTTGCCCTACTTGCCAGCATGTTTTAAGCTAATAAAATTTCAAACTTATCAATAGTATCCCCCTATAGTATATTACAAAGGCAGTTCATTGGTCAACAGCATCATCTAAAATATTTAAAAACCTTAGCTCTTGTTGAGAACAACAGAACACACCAAACTTGGAAGTTTTTAGATACTTTTTTTACAAAAATGAAATGTTGTAATTGCAACTTTTCCAAACCATCCGAACTCAACTGTTTTGTTCAATTACTGGGGAGAAAAATCCCTTAGGGTAGAGCAGGGGTCGTCAACCTCTGGCACGCGGCTTGCCAGGGTAAGCCCCCTGGCGGGCCGGGCCGGTTTGTGTACCTGCCGCGTCAGCGTGTTCGGCCGATCGCGCCTCGCACTGGCTGCGGTTCGCCACTCCAGGACAATGGGGGCTGCGAAAAGTGGCACGGGCCAAGGGATGTGCTGGCTGCGGTAAACCCAGTGGGAGCCATGATCGGCCGAACCTGCGGATGCAGCAGGTAAACAAACCAGCCCGGCCCGCCCAGGTGCTTATCCTGGTGAGCCACGTGCCAGAGGTTGCCAACCCCTGGCGTAGAGCATGTTGAAACCTGGAATTTCCATTTTGCTGGAAACTCCACATTTCAAAGCAAATTTTCTGAATAAAATATTATATATATGCGCAAAACAGTACATAAAAAATTGAAGTGAAAAATTGTTTAGAAATCAAAATGTTCAGTTCCAATATAACATTTTGTTGAAATCAACACACTCCTGCAAAATGTTTCAATTTCTATTAATTGGTATTTTCTGAATGAAAAACATTCCGTTAGAATAGTTCCTTAAGCTGCGTCTACACAACAAAAGAGTGCTCTTATCAACTGTTAGTTTAACACGGGGATTCTCAAACTGGGGGTCGGGACCCCTCAAGGGGTCATGAGATTATTAGGGGAGGGAGGGTCGTGAGCTGTCAGCCTCCACCCCAAACCCTGCTTTGCCTCCAACATTTATAATGGTGTTAAATATATAAAAAAGTATTTTTAATTTATAAGGGGGGGTTGCACTCAGAGGCTTGCTATGTGAAGGGGGTCACCAGTACACAAGTTTGAGAATCACTGGTTTAACAAGTTGAAGACGCCCTTAAACTGTGTCTTCACAGGTATTAACATGGTTACAATTATGTTAGCTGGCTGTGTTGTAGCCATAGCAAATGTAAATTGAAACTTAGATTTAGCCTAGTAGCTATAATGTGATCAGTTAATAGAATGGAAAAGGTGTTGAACTGTGTCTATGCAGGTTATGGAAGCTTTTCAGTAATGTTAATCTAACTCAATTACGGTCTTGTCCAGTTTAGGAAGATGAGGGGGGATGTGTTTTTTTTTCCCCCCAGTTCAGCTAGCTTAATTTAGATCTTGTCTTCACTAGAAAATATGCATTCTTAAATCATGCTAATTGACATGCTAATTAACACAAGGAAAAATCCTAGGGGAAGACAAGGTAGTGTGCAGTTTTAACACAAGCCAGCAGGTCAAGTTAAACCCTAGGCTCTCCCACATTTTTTAACTCAACTTGCAACTCATGTTAAAACTACAGGCTGCCATAAGAGAAACTGCAGCATATCATGAGAGATGTAGTTTAGCCAGGGAGGGAGCCCATCCCATAGGGGAGAATGAGACATCCAAATTATCACTCTCCTGAAACACCCTGGCAGCTCAGGCAGACACAATATGGAACTTTTCTGAAACAAAAAAGGCTTGTTTAAGTTTGACAAACCAAAATGAAACAAAATATTTATCACTATGTCAGGTCATCTGAAATTGTAACAATTTCCCAATGGAAAGCAAATAAACTTGACAACATGTTCTTAGGAGAAAGTTCAGTTTTCCCAAACCACATTGCCCATCAAAAACAAATGTTTAGATGGAAAATGGTGAGCATCTCTATCAAAAAAATGGATTCCATTCATTCAGTCTGTTGTAGTACTAATATGTATAGCCAATGTAAAAATCAGCATTCCCTTAGGTACCAAAATCTGCAACAAAACATTTCTAAATGAATGCTACAGCAAGTGTACACAGTGTAATGTCAGGAGGCAGCTTTGAGAGAGCCTTTGATGAATACTGCTCTTAAGTTACAATGGCTGCCAAGAGTCCTGAGGTCTTCAAATACACTACCCCAAGGATCAGCAAACATCCCTTTCCCCCCAGGTACAGTCCTCCTATTGCGGGAAGAGTGTTGTGGCAGCTGTATGCCACTGGGAAACTCCCCCCATATTTGGGTGATTCTGCTTTGACCAGCCATGGTGGCTTTAGAGCCAGTTTGCACCTGCAGTGCAGTGTGAAGTGGATGAATAAAAGCCCTTGACTATCATGTTTTTCACCACAATTGTGCAAGGCAGAAACATTACACAGGAATGAGAATAAAATTATATCAAAAATACACATACAGCCCCAAGGCTGGGATTGCGTGTTAGCCTTACTAAACAAAATTCAGACAAGTGAAATGTGATATCATCACAAACTGTTCTTGCTTTTATGCTTTAATCGCTGAATTTAGAACACTTACTTGCCATGTCAATAGGTGGTACAAGCTTTACAAAAATTATAAAAAATCCTAACCAAAAGTAACGTTCAAAGATACTACAATGCCATCAAGCTTCCACTGCCATCATAGTCCCACACACATCAGAGAGTTTATCTGTGAAAGAGAACTGGGAGAAGTCAGAGATCTTTCCCCTCTTTAAAGAAACTATCAATAATATTAGACTTTACATGTATAGGTTGGCAGTTCAAAGTCAGTCCAGGACAGTAGCAATACAAAATTGTTACCATCTGCTGACTTTTTCGTGGCCAATATGAAATGGTGGGTAGTTGCACCCTTGGTGCTCCTGGGTAAAAACACCATAATGACACACTTCTTTGCAATTACAAAGAAGCTGAAGATTAACTATCTATGACATCACATATATGTAACAAAGGTTATTCATATTGTTAGTGCACTACTGGAAGGTGCTCAGGCACTAAGTGAAGAGGGTGGTATAAGAACTTTATATTGAATAAAATGGGGTAGAATAACACGTGGAGATTATGCTCGTGCCCCAGAAGTGTTCTCTCCAGATTAGGGCTGAGGCACATGGGAAGCTATTTATGCATTTATACATCTAAATTTGTTTAAGCTCTTGTTTAAATGTATAAAAAAAATGGAAGAAAAGCTACAGTAAGTGTCGATTTCCTTTTCACCATAGTCATCCTTTTGTAGTAAAACTGTAACTAGCCATACGTCTTTACTGTTAATTAACATGTATGAAATGCTTAACTATTACTTGGATACTGATGGAATCAGATGAAACAAAATAAATAAATAAATAATCACATTTTGATTTGCCACATAGTAAGGGTATAAGTGACAGCTGGATCAGATTAAAGCAGAGGCATTATAGGCCTGTGTTCATGACCCCAGTTTCTGGAGTCATGTGATTACATCAAAACATTAGCTTTCATTAAAAAAAGGTTCCAGCCTTATGGTTGCGAAGAAAAGCTTGACAACATGACCCAAATGCCTGTAGACAGCCTGAAACAATTGACCTGGTAGGGGCTCCACTTATTTCAGTAAAGTGTTAACTCAACTCCACTGCTCTGGGATCCCTATCATCAGCACCCCGTCAAAGGGCTGTGAGTGTAGGAAGAAGACTAGAGTACAGTGGACCCAGGCTTCCTGCCTACCCATCGATCACAAACAGACCAGCTGCTTCAGGGGTAAGTACTGAGAAGTTAGCCTGATGGTATGCCTTCCCTTTCTGTTTGGGGGAAGGATTAGATAGATCCCTGCTTCTGATACTAAATTGAGTTTATAATCCTTATAATCCCTATTGCCATTTATGGGAGGAGAAAGTAAACCCATGACAATGAATCTTTGTGGGGGATGAAGGTGAGGGAGATTGCCACTGCCATGCAAGGTCCCAAAGCAGAGTCACAGGGGAGCCCATGTTACCTTAATCTGGTTTGGACTGTCAGAGGTGCCAAAGAACAGAAATTATAAATCAAGTAAAATGTTTGGGAGGGAAGTAGAAAAGTATTAAGGTATTAGTAAGAATTTAACAGAATATATAACATGACATTTTTAAAAGTGCTCTGTAGAATATCCACCAGTACACATTTAAGCAAATTATGGTTTCATAAAAATAGGCTCATACTCACAATTAAAATCCAATGAAACTGAAGATACAGTTAAAAGTCCAGGGTAATCTAATTTGTAAAGAATCCTCAGAAGATGTTCTGCTTTAATTTATGTTCACAAATACGACCTAATATGTGGCTAAAGACAAAGTCCACAGGATGAATAAAACAGACTTAACATTTTTATTCTTTTGTATAAACTACCCATGTTACTGAGTCTGAGATTACAATGGCACAAAATAATATGGTCTGTGCTAATTATAAGGAAAGTTTTACTGATTAAGACCCTGACCTAGCATAACTTCACCCACATGAGTAATCCCATTGAAGTCCATGGGAGCCACTGGGGTCTCAGCACTTATGAAAAATCAGGCCATTTATTTGGTACAGTATTTAAAATGAGATTTAGAAGTCTGACTTCATGTATCCATTTCTTTACAAAATTGTGGCCTTCTCTGTAAGCTTAGATTTAAATAATTTAGTGCTTGTTCCAATAAACACTTACTACTGGGGGGTGGTTCATATTATCAGACACAGTTAATAGCAAAAGGCCCAGTGATAATCACTACACCCAGTAATATATATTTTTTTTAAATGTGAACCCTTAGTCAAGTTTCATGTGATTTATGTTTATTTTTCAACTAGCAGTACTACTAACTTAGGTGCAATTCCAGGAATAAAGCTGTTAAATACAAAGGTAATTAACAAAACACGTAGGTGGCCTCTAAATGTGTTAACACATTTTTTGCTATTGCTTTTCTTTGTTATATTCAATCTATGGTATGTTGTTTAAATACTGTTTGTGTGCTTTTCATAAAAATGTCTTTCTTAGACTTTGCATAAAAAGACTAGCATATACTCAGTGCTAAAACATACTACATGTCTAAAATTCTAGAAAAAAAAAGTATATTAAATGGTATTATTTGATAGTTAACATCCTATCAAGTAATTGAAGACCATATTTTTATGGGCATGAACAAGTCATGTGTCCATATATATGTCATTTCTATAACTATGACTATGTCATTTCCTGACTTTTGGGTGGTTAACCATGCAGCCTTACCATTCCCTTAATTTAGAAGGGCTTTTCATGGAATTTTTGTAGGGTAAAAGAAAAAAAAATCCTTAATGCTGAACAATTTGGAACCATTGGAGCACCTATCTCAAGCACCTTACAAAACCTGCAGGAGGAAGCCCCTCCAGTGTTTTATACACAAATAAATCTAAATATATAAAATATACACAATAGAAGCTGTGCAGCTTCTATTTATTAATATCCTGTAAGGTAAAAGCTGTGCTGCTTCTTCACTGCTCACCTTCATTAAATTTTCTACTGCACAGTTATGTTAGCCATAGGTCTATGTGCCGTGTGACCTTCCTTAGTTATGCTTATTACAAGTATAGTGCTCTCAGGAAAAAAATCACTATGCATGTGCAGAGTACAATTTTCAAAGCTCATAACACAGATTAAAAAAAGTCTTCATCAGAACATTCAAAATCACTTCTCTTCAATCAGGGCTGCTTTTGTGCTAAATGTCAACTTCTGCTTCTAGCCAACTCTGCAGGATTTCTCTTACATGGCAGGAATTCTCTTGTCATTGAAGGATTTCTCTTGCATGAGATGTGCTGGATAACACAGCTAGATACATGCTACTGACTGTACATTATAATACCAGCTAGTTATAGAAAGAAAAGCTACAATGTTAAGATAGTTGTTTTCATGCTGACATGCCTGCCTTATAAACGGGCCCAATTAAACAAGAGTAAAAATTAAACTCCAGAGAAATACATCACAGTAAAATCACACACCTACTTGTACTCCCTGATTATTTCTAATTATGCCTTTCACTAGAAGCATCTACAGAAATAGGATTTCAATATTATCAGCTATAAATATTTGTAAATGTCTTAACATTCATTCTTTTATTCCAATTTGGTACCATGTGTGCCTCCTGCACACCTAGAAAATTTCTACTGTGCTCACTCTGCATACTATAACAAGATAAATATACCCTTGTTTCAGTGAAATCTTGAATAGTTCATTTGCCTTGCACAGGGGAGGACAATTACTCTCCACTGATATTCATCAAGGGTAATTTCTAACTGAATTTAGAAGGGCATTTATTTGGAAAGTTTAGGCTGCTCCAGCCCAAAAATGTAAAAAATACCCTCCAAAAACCTGTCATTGGGACCAGAGAATCACATTTACTTCAGCATGACTCCGCTCCTAGGTATATCTTAAATCTAAAAGTTTATTCACATTTTTAAAAATGTGTTATTATATGTAGGGCATTTTAAAAATATATATTGTTCTAAAAATTAAGAAGAACCTATAAAGCAAGTTATGTAGGTGTTTTAAGCTCTTTCTCTGCCCAGTCCTTCACTGGAAACTCTTTAAATTTAGCTTGTTATTCAAACTTTCACTTTTTCTCCTTTTCAAAGCAAATTTTTATTTAAAAATATATAAGGATAGCACTTGACAATACAATCCTGATGCTACAATCTAGTGAAAACCTCAGTTAAAAAATAATACACAAATAAACTAATTAGCATTGGACTTTGGAGAACCAGCTCCAAGTCACTGGCTGAAGTCCAGTCCAGGTCAGAAGCTAATGGAAATCATTATAGTTTGACATCTGTTCTGTGACCCATGTGAAAAGAGATGTTTCTGTTAGTCCAAGTTTCTAGTGGACAGATGTCCACATCATAAAATAAACTATTATAACTGACATTAATTATTGCTCTGTCATCTCACACTCAGAAGTGTTGAGGAACATGATTAAACAATGTTGGGAAACTTGCACTATTAGTGCCTGTGCTGTGATTGATAGTCCTACTTGCATGAAAATATCCTACTCACTCTTGTGGAATAAGGAGAGCGGGATTTGGGCCTCAAAAAATAAAGAGAGAACTTCAGTTTCTAAAGCCATCAATATGGGACTTTTCATAAGCACTAAATTAACCTTCAAAACAAAAAATATCACAGAAATCTTTGACTATTATATTTTTTGTAGTTATCCATTGTCTATCTTTTAGACAAGAGATTCAGATATTGGTCACGCCTAAATGAAGTGCTAAATTAGGCTCTGATCCAAAATCCAGTGAAGTCTGTGGTATTCTTCATTGACTTCAATAGGCTTTGGATCAGCTCCTGACAGCCAATTCCGGCTCCCACTGACATCAATGATAAAACTCCCTTGAACATCTTGAGATGGAAAACAGCAGCAAAATGAGGCCACATACATGCATGGATTTTAAGTGGCAGGCCACAACTTTTGTTAACTTAAATATTGGAGTAGGACTTTACCTGTCCAATGCCCATACTCTCCTATACCTGACATTTAAGTGGTTCCAGTGCAGCAGTTACAGGGGTTCTCCCATGTAACCAGTATCTCAGAGTAGGCTCTCCTCAGCCTACCCCCCAGAACTTAGCTTGCTCTAAATCCCACTACCCATCCCTCATGAGGGGGACAGAGAGTGCAGAAAGGTGGGCAACTTGGCTTGCGAGGGCCGTAAGATCTGATCCTATCCCCTGAGCCCAAGGCCTATCACCAAATTTCCAATTATTTTACCTCTGCAAATCTTTTAATTGCACTGGAAACCTGCCACAGAGAGCCCCATGACTAGCTTGGTCTCTCTCTCTCTCTCTCACACACACACACACACACACACACACCAACCATGCCAACTAGTATGACAACTCCTGCTCCACCCATTACCTCATGTTCTGTAGCAATATGTTGGCACCTCCACCTGATAAACATACACCATCATCCCTGAAAAATTCAGGCCAATTGTAATAGACTTCCCCGTGCTGTACCAGCAAACCCTCTGTCTTCAGGAATATACCTGATTCATTTTCTTCTGAGCTTTCTCCATGAAGGTTGGATCTGCGGCTCCCCACCAAAACCTGCCTCGTGAGCATTTCTGACCATAGCAACCTAGCCTCTGGCCAAACTGCCTAATCAAGTCAACAACCTTCTGGATTCTGTCCCATGCAGCACCTGGTTCATATTGTTGATCAACAAGTGTGGAAGTGGCATGAGCTGATCTCACTGCATGCCTCTTCCGCTGAACCATTGTATGCAAATAGTTTCATCTCTGAAGCCCATCTGGGATTTGTCTGTTATCTTGGCTGCCCATTTGTGGGCCCAATAACTATAGAATGCCCACAAATCCAAAAATTGGATACCCTCTTGGAAAAAAAACAAAAACGCCACATCAGGTTAGCTACATTTTACTGTTCCCCACCATCCTTTCCTGGGTGCTGATGTAAATACACTAACGCTGATTTCCTTCACCCTATCACCTTCACCTTCCACAGGCCAAACCCACCTGTGGTCACTGATGTTGCTGCCCTGATCCTGAAAGAATGGGTACCAAATGTATTCAGGTCATGATGCAGTGTTCCAAGGTCTTTCTCCATACCATAGCAAACTGGTACCTCATCATGAGGCTGCCATCACTATGTATGAGCAGTGGGCCCAGCTGCTGGCCTCAGATTTCTAGTAAGGTTTTTACCATCTTTATGGGGAACACACATTCATCTGCACATGTTTTTCCTTCAACACCACATAAGCCTACCATCCCTTCATTTTAAGAGTAATTTAAGGTCAGGTCACTATTCCTGTAGATAACCATATATCATTAAGTTCAATGCCTGCTGGGACCTGGCCATGGCTGCCAAAGGCCCAGCTCACTGACTCCAAAAGTGCAAAAAAGGCAAAAACAAATGCTGCCCTCCCACAGCTCACAATAGCCCTGTCAGGTTTCCACTGTTATGGGTAACCTGTCATTCCTCCTCCACTCACCCCTTTTGGAATACTCTTGTAAGAACTTCTGTACTACAAAGCACATTCATGGGTCTGAGAAACCTGCCAGCCTACACTAGTAGGACAGGCCTTCTAGTCACTGGTAGTAACAGGGGGGATCCAATCTGCACTGGGCCAAAGACACCACATATCACACCATCTAGTGTGTAGGTATGGACCACTTGTGACAAATCCCTTCCTGTGCCCTAAAATTTGAGTATTCAGTAAATCTGGCCTTCTAGATCTCTCACCAAAAACAACAACAACCACCACCCCACACAGAGCAAGCAAGTCCTTGGCTAGTCCCACAGCTGTCAGGCACCAAGGTTCCAAATTTGTTGTGGCATCACCAGCATATCTCTGATGCAGGGAGGGTGAGTTCCAAGAATCTGTTGTCTTGAAATCAAGATAATGATACTGCCAGTGCTCTATCCCCTACCGATATGTGCATTTCATAACAAATTATGCTAAACAGCAGACAGTATAAAATGAAGACCATCACCCACTTCATAACTGAAGCAGTCTTAGCTTTCTGTTTAGAGTATGGATAGATTGTCACCTCAGAAACTGAAATTTTTGTTCCAAATGTTTTCTCCCCAAATAGTTAGTGCCACCAGTACAGGGAAAAATCTTTAGGAAGGTGAAATCCCTATAAATGACCTGAGCCACCCAGCTTTCTGGCCACCTCTACACACCCCTCATCTTGAAAGTAAACCCCACAATCTGCCTCTCCTGAGCATTGGATTGTACCTACAGCTTGGTCTTGACCACCCAGTCCAAATGCCGTTTTGAACACCACATGAAATTCCTCCAGAAGTCTTCCCCACACTTCTAAATCTTCCTCCATTTCCCTTGTCATTCCAATAAAGCTAGGTTAGGTTTATGAACTTCAGCAGAGGCCGATGCCAGACTGGTACAGACTGTCAGACCAGGGGCCACCACTAGTCACACAAAATTGAGGTGCACCCTGCTCCTAACATCTCATCCGGGGGCCAGGGAGCGACTAAGCAGTCTGCCAGGCTCCTTCAGAACAGCTCATAGAGTGGGTACCAATAGGCCTGCCAGCATACACTTGGCTGGAGCCCTCCCCACCTTCCCAAAGCAACAAGGGCAGGGGACAACGGGACAAAAAGAGCATGTGCTTCCATAGCAGCTGCAACACAGGCCCTTCTTCGTCTACATGCATGCACACACACACACGTCAGCCCCTGGGGACCAGCTCCACCCCTGTCTGCAGTAGTGTGTCCATGTGGCTACCACCCTCCCTACCCCCTCTCACAAGCAGGTAGGGTGATGCACCAACAGCTCCAGAAGCATTCCATCATCTGCCTCCTCAGATGGACCCTGGACTCTGCCCTCCCCTCATGCTGGGAAGTTGGTGTGAGTGTGGGGCCAGCATGGAATCTTTCCTTGTGCTGATAGCAGACAGAGCTCTCCATGCTGGAGAGCAGAGACTTCGCCCACTGGACCAAATCCTCTGCCCCTACGGTGAGGAGCCCCAGGATCCTCACCTGTCCTTCTCTGCATCCTGGCTGTTAGCTGCTTCCATTGCTCAAAGTTGCTGAAACAGCACTGCAAGAGGCTCCTCCTGTCCCATGCTCCAGGTTAATTCATCAGAGCTGGGGGATGTCAACCAATCAGTACCTCTCCTCTCCAACTTGCCAATGGGTGCCAGAGATTCCAAGTCTGGGGGAGGAACTACCCAGTGTCTCTCATCAAGTGTCTCCCTGCCTTGCAGCTAGGGTTAATACCTGGCCAATATTTGACCCACCTGGTTGGGGTTTTTTTGTTATGGATTTGCCAGTTGCCAGAAAAATAATTTAATCTGCCATTTTTTTTAATGTGGATCTAAAGATTTGCATTATTATCACAATACACGGGGATATCTAATGTTAAAAGTTTCTGTGTCCAACTAAAGATGTTGCAGTGTTCCCACTTCTGCAGTTTAAGTAAGAAAATGATGTTATCAATCGTATCTTTATATGTTATCTTTCTAGATACTGTAAGTGGCTGTTGAAGAGAGAGGGTGTTGCAGAGTTGCCTTGTGATTACAGATTGGGGTTGTGGTGGGCTTGCCTTGTGGGGGGGAGGGTGCTGGGGTTTTTGCATTTCAAAGGTGGTAACTCTACTTGCTCTGGGGCAGTACCTCTTGGCTGCTGGCCTAGTCAGCTTCCCCCACCCATTGAAGTGGGTAAGTGGTATTTCTATGATGCAACACAGCACCACATGACACTGGGGAGAGAAGGGAGTGTCACATAAAGGAACTTGTTCAGCTCCCTAATTCTAAGGGCTTGGCCTCAGCTCCTGAGACACGTAGAGGTACTGCAATGTAGTTATAGGTAGGACCTTTAATGAACCCTGCACCAGTGGAGGATTGGCACAGTGAAGCTCTAGCACACCGTCTTTCCAACCCCAATAGCAGGGGGAAACAGAGGTGCATGCCCATTTCCATCGCCTCTTTGCCTAGCAGGGCAGAATTCCTACATCAGGGGAATTCTCTGCTGGAAATTTGCAGCCAGTTTTGGCTCCTTTTTGAGCCATACAAAGAGAGCCCATAACTCACTTGAAAACTAGGCCCTCTAATTTTGTATCATAGCAGTATTGTGCCTTTAGTCAACTGTATCATATACAGTACATTTTATAGTACAGAATTTTGAAACACTGTTATTCTAGGAAATGAGATATAGCTTTCTATTCCTCATCATACATTAACAACATTTTTCTTGCCTGTTTTGTCACAGCCTTTTCTTCTGCTTAATTTGGTAAAGCACACAAAATTACCTCTCTTTCTCTCACTATTTTGTTTTCTTTTGTTCTTACAGAGAGACTGCACTTTAAAAAACTCCTCATTATTCTATGTATTAAGGTTTTCTTTGCCTTTCTATTCCTCATAATTTATTAATGACGCAGCTATGACTTCCATTTGACTCGTCTACTCCTCCATTCCTCATATTTTATGAAATACAAAGATTCATGATAAAGAGACAAAGTCATCATTATTCTAACATTATCTGCACTGAGCTGTCTTTGCTATCTATTAGTCTTCAAATGGTTTAAATATTTTTTCCACCGCCATCACCCCCTTTTCTTCTTAAACTATCTATTACTTCATTATTTACGGCTGCTCTAGCACTCCTTTTCTGAGTAAGTTCTGTATTAATCATCCTTACACTTTTAAGCATCCAAAACAAAATATGAAAACTGTTCATAATTTTCTATGTATAATGACAGGTTTAAAAGATAATAATTACTGAAAGTTTTAAAAGCTATACATTTTCCACATTTATTTTCAATCACTTATTTCTTCACTAATGCTGGCCCAGTTTCCTGGTAAAGGTGAAAATCACCATTAGCACTGCCACAAAACATCATATTCAATAGAACTCAGATTTGTTTTATCGCTCAATCTCATTATTCATATTTTATGATACATGCTCTTGACTTTTTGACTGTACTTAATTCCTTATCATTAATGGCACACACTTGTCTGCTATCCTTCTTTGTAAAGAGTGATTATTGATCCCCATTAATGTAACTGATGTATCTTTCCCCATCTATTAGCCATGTCTTTTCATGCATATAATTTAACTGAATTCTTTCTTCTTATTATTACAGTTCCTCTGTCATCCATTTATGACACACATTGCACTCACTTTTGTTTCTTACTCTTTGTGCTTCATTTATCACAAAAATGGACAATTATTCTATGCTCATTTTATATTACACTTTGTCATGAACTGTGGAAATGGAACTTTATCAACAATGGTTTATTTAAATGAAAAGGTACGAATTCCCAGGACTTACTAAAATAATGAATTAGCACAGTAGCACTGACTGGAGCCATGTACAATGTGTACCTTTGTAATCTTACAGCACAGTCCTGTGCCCATCTACCGCATATCTGACATCCGTGTTATTCTAATCCTTTGAACTTTTAATTATCTTGGTCAGAGGCTGAATGATATCAGATTGCTGAATGTTTGTTTGAGGTGTACAAACAGTGGTCCCATTCTGCTCCAGCTTGTTTCTTGGACACCAATCTATACCTCACTTTGCCACCTTTACACCACTCTGGCAACATAAGCAGCTGCAAGGAGGGCAGAAAGGCTCCCTGGGTAATATGCCTTACATAAAAGATTTTTCTTCCTTGTATAGGGTTTGCAGAGTATCACTATGTCACCCCCTTGCACAAGGGTGTACTGTGTTTGCTCTATTCTGGTCCACAAAGTGAGCCACGGGTGGCCATGCATTAACTTGGAGCAATTCCTGTTTTTTTATTCTAATTCACACTAGGACCAAATAAGTCCTCGACCAGATCCAGAATTCAGAGGATGGAAAGGTGGCACTTTTGCCCTCTCACCATGTGGACTGCACCTCTTGTGCTGTGCCAAACCTTGTCCTTGATTTTTAAACCAAACGTATTTTAGAAATTAAATTGGGTAGATGGTAATGGGTGATGGGGATACATTTCCAGATCCAATGCAAACATCATCAGTGTTAAATAAGGAGGATTCTTTGTGGGGAGGTAATACAGTTCCTCCTCATTTGCTAAAAATGGAGAGCACACCCCTTTTCTCCTAGTTTTGCTGTGTAGCCCCCCCAGCATTGCCTCCTCCAGGTCTGGTGCAGTGAGAGCTCTCCCTCCCATTTCAATCTTTTACCATTTATCATGAGCATCACCATCTGATAACTGTTGTTGTTGCCTAAATCTAGGGGCAAATCTACACTAGGCAGTTAAATCTACTTAATTGAAGTCGATATTCAGCCACCACAATAATTAAGTCATTTGGGCATGTCCACACCACACTCATTGTGTCAGTGGAGTGTGCTCTCAGTAGCAGCACTTGCAGAAAGCAGTGCACCGAGGGAAGCTATTCCATAGTGCAACTAGCCACATGGGGTTTTAGAAAGGGCTTGCAATGCCTTGTGGAACCAAAAGATTGTCATGGGCCCATGGCTTTGACTTCCCATAATGCAGTTTCCTACCACCCACTCTGATATAAATGACAAACAACCCAGGCTTTTTTTTTTTTTTTTTTCAAAAACCTGGCTTAGCCGTGTGTACTCCATAGCCCAAGAAGCATGGATGCTGCTCAGCTGTGCACTATTATTGTGAGCATTACAAACACCTCATGCCTTATCCTGCACTATTTCCAGAGCAGAGACAGAAGCAGCTGCACGGAACATAGTGATGTCATAGAATCATAGAATCATAGAATATCAGGGTTGGAAGGGACCTAGGAGGTCATCTAGTCCAACCCCCTGCTCAAAGCAGGACCAATTCCCAACTAAATCAATCCTGACCTTAAAAACCTCTAAGGAAGGAGATTCCACCACCTCCCTAGGTAACCCATTCCAGTGCCTCATCACCCACCTAGTGACAAAGTTTTTCCTAATATCCAACCTAAACCTCCCTCATTGCAACTTGAGACCATTACTCCTTGTTCTGTCATCTGCTACTACTGAGGACAGTCTAGATCCATCCTCTTTGGAACTCCCTTTCAGGTAGTTGAAAGCAGCTATTAAATCCCCCCTCATTCTTCTCTTCTGCAGACTAAACAATCCCAGTTCCCTCAGCCTCTCCTTATAAGTCATGTGCTCCAGACCCCTAATCATTTTTGTTGCCTTCCACTGGACTCTTACCAATTTTTCCACATCCTTCTTGTAGTGTGAGGCCCAAAACTGGACACAGTACTCCAGATGAGGCCTCACCAATGTTGAATAGAGGGGAATGATCATGTCCCTCGATCTGTTGGCAATGCCCCTACTTATACAGCCCCAAATGCCGTTAGCCTTCTTGGCAACAAGAGCACACTGTTGACTTATATCCAGCTTCTCGTCCACTGTAACCCCTAGGTGTCCTACAAGCAGCCCTACTGCAAGCCATAGAACAAAACAGTTCCTGGTTGCTGCTAGCATCCGCACAGCAGTTGAACATGGTGGAGCACCATTTCTCATCCTAGGAAACAAGCACTGCTGGGATCGCATCGTTCTGTGTTATGACTAGCTGCGGCTGCAGAACTTTTGATAGCGGAAGGCCACTTTCCAGGAACTTTGTGCAGAGCTTTCCACAATTTTGAAGCACAGCAACACTAAAATGAGACCTTTGGAGAAGCAAGTGGTGATCACTCTGTGAAAGCTTGCAATGCCAGACTGCTACCAGTCAGTGGGGAATCAATCAGAGTTGATAAAACCAGTGTGGGAGTTGTTAGCTCGGCTTGTCAGTGTTGGGGCCGGGGGAGGGGGCAGGAGGAGGGCTCCAGCTGTGAGCACAGTGCCCAGCTGACAACTGAAGCTCCAGCTGTCGGTCCCCATGCGAGGCTGACAACCAGTTGGCAATGTAAGTAATGCAGTGTCTTACAGACATTGCACTGCCCTAACTACATCAACCTAAGCACTATGCCTCTCAGGAAGGTGGAGTTATTAGATCAGTATAGTGGGTGACACATTGGTGGGAGCAATGATGTAATTTAGATACTTACAGAGTTAGGTCAACATTAACTGCCTTATGTCAGCCTAACTCTGTAGTGTAGACCAGGCCTAAATGGTCAGTGCCTGCATAGGAGACAGATAATTTAGTGAGATTTTTAAATGCAGATAATCCTGTGAGAAGGGAAGGAAGTAGGGATCCGCCCAAGTAATGCCTGTTTTTGCACACAGCATTGTTGCTATTTAGATTATTTATTAGTTTACATTACAATAGATGTCTAGCCCATTGATGAGCAGCAAGTAAACACAAGGTGACAAAACTGTATTTTTCAGATGAAAAAAATACACTCATGCATAGAAGCCCCAAGAATGCTAACTTCAAAGAGAGTTTTTAAAATGGTTCACTGATTAGTCCAATTATTCTCAGGTAATTTGTTATCTCTCTAGGAATCCTCATTTTACACTTTGAAGTGAAAGAAGCTCCATTTTTGCATTACTATTTTCCTAAATTAAGTCCCCATGACTCTTCTGTTCTGAAGCCTCATCTCCTTTTAGCAATCAGTATTGGAAGGTAATCAGAGCCCATTAGCACAGTAAGATAAGTTAAAATTCATTAGTAGTTGTTTCTCTCTATGAATGTTTTTGCAAACTTCCCCGCTTAAACAATCATCTCCCTTCTAGATTACATTTCGGTTCAACAGTGGACATATTTACTACATAACTCCATTTTATTCAAGACAGTCTACTGCTGTATGTATGCAAACAGTAACAGGTGTAAAGTATCTTATTTTAATTTTGGAAGTATCGAGACCCAAATAGAACAAGCGAACCTAACAAAGCAGAAAAATTGATACTAGATTGCTAATGCTTTTTAGACTGTTAGCCAAATCCATACTTAGAAGGAAGAAGCTATCTACACTTTCTATAGAATAAATATTACCAAGTATACATTACCATTCATCTATGTTTTTGTAACCATGGTAAATAAATTGCATCAGCTGATCCTGTAACATCAACTCAGATTAATAGCAATCTAAGTATTGGACATTCACTGAAGTGGTATCTGTTTGAGAGAAAGAGCAAAAATAAAGGAGACTGAGGTGCAATGGGTGTGGTTCCAGATAGTCCCAAACTGATAAGGGAAACACCTAATCATGTAATCCAACCAGAAGAACCAGACACTAGCTATTTGTAGCGGTACAAAGGTGGGAAGAGGCATTCTGGAAGTGGAATTCAGGGAAGAGTGTGACATAGAGGCCTGGGAGCACTACCAGAGATTACCAGTGAATAGGGTATGAGTGTGGGGGAAAATGTCCAGAAAAAATTAGAAACCCTGGAGGCCACCCAAGAGATGCTACAAAAGGGTTTTAAGTACTTCTGACAGTGACCACGTGGAGATGGATGAGATACAGAATTTCAGATTGAGAGATTAGAAGAGCTAAGAGACCCCCTATAAGGTTTTATTTTGTGCATTTAATATGCACACCTCAAGGCATGATCCTCAGGATCATCTATTTGTTGCCCAGCACAGCACAGGCCGGAAGTGGTTGTATGCCACCTTTGCAGTTCCCTTATTCTTCAGCTGCTAGCCACCAGTCTGGTTTCAAGCATCAACTTCAAGCAGTCTGGGGGCTGCTCTAAATTGCAGCAACTAAAACAGCATCCAAAGGGTAGTTACAGCAATTGGAGATTGTGATAGTGCATGAGCATTCTAACCACACTGCTTTTCCTCAGTCATGTCCCCTGTGCTGTGTGCTATGCCTGGCTGACAGTCAGATCTGCCAGCTCAAAAGCGCTTGAGGAGATTCCCATACATAAGAATAATTATCAGCTGGCCACTTAAAGAAGCTTTGCATTGTTGGAGTAATGCAACATGAATTTAATAAGGCCAACGTTCTGGACTAGTTGTACAAATAAAATAAATAAATAATAGAATATTAATAATGCGGTAATGCCCAAGAGTTCTAGTCCTGGACCAGGACTCTATTGTGCCAGGCACTGTGCAAACAGAACCAAAAGATGGTCCCTGGCCCAAACACTTACCATCTAAGAAGTTACCAGGAAACACTTAATTAATATTGGAAAAACTCCATCAGAGGATTTGGAAAGCCATTAACTGAATTACAGTGTTTTAAGATTACCCTAAACCCCAACCTTAGCAGCAAAATAAAATGAAAGAAATTTCCCCACATATTACCATCACAAATCCTGCTTCACATGGAGTCTTCAGACAACAACAAAAAACTAATAAAATCAGTACAATTTATTCTAGGAAGAAGGACACTTTCTGAGGGGTTAATTAATTGGGGATAACAAGCAAGCTTTCATGTCAACATGGAAGCATTATTAATGTTAATACACAGCTGCTCTTAACACCTTTACTGAAACAACTGAGTTGGTTAAATAGTCAAGTGACAAGGAGACATTATTGACTGTAAACTGCTAAAATCCTAGGATTAGTTTAAGTAAATTCTAACATTCCAAATTAATTAATCCTGTGAAAAACAAAAAGGGTAAATATTTTCCATGCATTTAATGTAATAAGGACACTTGTGAATAGTTGATTTGTTGTATAATAATTGGTTGTTCTATTTAAGATCTGAATACTGAGAAGTTTAAGAAATAAGAACTGTTCCTGATAACATATATTGTGAATGGTCATATGTCTGCTAAAAGAAAATAGGCACTCTGCACTGGTAATGTTTGTGTGTTATTTGATTCTATCTGAAAGGGTAGGTCACACAAAATTGCACAGAAAAACAAAAGCAATAGAGTCAGAGTGGGATGGCAAAGTATGAATCCAAATTTGACAACTAAGGTGCTAAGGTTTAAGGACTGGTAATCACTCCCTCAAGGTAGAAATAGCAGAGGATCTCCACAGAGATCTCTTCACCTGCTTCAAAATTGGCTGCCTCTGCAGCATGGGACTGGAGCTGAGGCTCGGATGGGAATGGGAGTAAGAGTGGTTCAGAGCATTTGGGCCCCAGCTGTTGCCCTTCCCTCAAGCCACTTGGTAATAATAGAAAATTGTTGTTAATGTTGACAATTTTCAAAAACAACAACAAAAAACCCACTACTGTTCTTATGAAAAAATTTAACCAGCTCTAACTGTGGCCTCCAAGGGTATGTCTACACTGTGATAAAAAACCCACAGCACTAAGTCTGAGGCCAGCTCACCTGACTCAGCCTTGCACAGTTTGGGCAGCGGGGCTAAAAACTGAGTGTAGAATTTCATGCTCAGGCTCGACTCCAGACTCTGCGACCCACCCCCTTGCACGGTCTTATAGCTAGTGCTCTTTCTTCAGCCTGATCCCAAATGTCTACACTGCAATTGTATAGCCCTAGAGCCTGACCCCTGTGAGTCCAAGTCAACTGCCATAGGCCAGCCACAGCCATGCCGCAGGAGTTTTATCAGTGTAGACCAGTGGTCAGCAATGTTCGGCACGCAGCTCGCCAGGGCAAGCACCCTGGCTGGCCGGGCCAGTTTATTTACCTGCTGACGCGGCAGGTTCGGCCGATCGCGGCCCCCGCTCTCCACGGCTTGCCGTCCCGGGCCAATGGGGGCGGCAGGAAGCGGCGTGGGCCGAGGGATGTGTTGGCTGCCTTTCCCGCAGCCCCCATTGGCCCGGGACGGTGAACTGCGGCGAGTGGGGGTCGCGATCGGCCGAACCTGCCACGTCAGCAGGTAAATGAACCGGCCCGGCCTGCCAGGGAGCTTACTCCGGTGAGCCGCGTGCCAAACGTTGCTGACCCCTGGTGTAGACATATCCCAAGGGAACAACATCTCCACTTCCACCTCCGCCAAAATTCATTAATTTCAAAAGGATTTTTTTTTTAAAGTCCTGTATTTTTACAAAAGTTTCCCAACTTATACTTCACAGAAACGCAGAATCGTAGGACTGGAAGGGACCTCGAGAGGTCATCTAGTCCTGTCCCCTGCACTCATGACAGGACTAAATATTATCTAGAGCATCCCTGATGGGTATTAATCTCACCTGCTCTTAAAATCTTCAATGATGGAGATTCCACAACCTCCCCCTAGGCAATTTATTCCAGTGCTTAACTAGCCTGACGGGAAGATTTTCCTAATGTCCAACCTAAACTGCCCTTGCTGCAATTTAAGCCCATTGTGTCTTGTCCTGTCCTCACAGATTAAGGAGTACAATTTTTCTCCCTCCTCCCTGTAACAATCTTTTATGTACTTGAAAACTGTTATCATGTCCCCTCTTAGTCTTCTCTTGTCCTGCCTAAACAAACCCAATTTTTTTAACGGTCCCCCATAGGCCATATTTTCTAGATCTTTAATCATTTTTGTAGCTCTTCTCAGGACTTTCACCAATTTGTCCACATCTTTCCTGAAATGTGCCATCCAGAACTGGACACAATACTCCATTGGAGGCCTAATCAGTGCAGAGTAGAGCAGAAGAATTACTTCTTGTGTCTTGCTTACAACACCCTGTCTAATACATTCCAGAATGATGTTTGCCTTTTTTTTTTTTTTTTTGGTCAACAGTGTTGCACTGTTGTCTTAGCTTGTGAACTACTCTGATCCCCTGATCTCTCTCTGCAGTACTGCTTCCTAGGCAGTCATTTCCCATTTTGATGTGTGTAACTGATTGTTCTTTCCTAAGTGGAGTACTTTGAATTTGTCCTTACTGAATTTCATCCTATTTACTTCAGACCATTTCTCCAGATCATTTTGAATTATAATCCTGTCCTCCAAAGCACTTCAACCCCTCCCAGCTTGATATCATCCACAAACTTTATAAGTGAACTCTCTATGCCATTATCTAAACCATTGATGAAGATATTGAATAGAATCCGACCCAGAAATGATCCCTGCAGGATTCCACTTGATATGCCCTTCCAGCTTGATTGTGATCCGCTGATAACTACTCGCTGGGAACTATTTTCCAATCTGTTATGCATCCACCTTATTATAGTTTCATTTAGGTTGCATTTCCCTAGTTTGTTTATGAGAAGGTCATGCAAAACAGTATCAAAAGCCTTACTGAAGTCAAGATATACCATGGCTACTGCTTCCCCACTATCTGCAAGACTTTTTACCCTTTCAAAGAAAACTATTAGGTTGGTTCTTGACAAATCCATGCTGACTGTTACTTATCACCTTATTACTTTCTAGGTGTTTACAAATTGATTGTTTAATTATTTGCTCCATAATCTTTCTGGGTACTGAAATTATGGTGACTGTCTATAGTTCCCCTTTTTTATAGATTGGTACTATATTTGCCCTTTTGCAGTCTTTTGGAACCTCTCCCATCTTCCATAACTTTTCAAAGATAATCACTAATAGCTCAGTCAGCTTCTTGAGTATTCTAGGACATATTTCATCAGGCCCTGGTTACTTGAAGACATCTAATTTGTCTAAGTAACGTTTAACTTGTTCTTTCCCTATTTCAGCTTCTATCTTACCTCGTTTTCACTGGCATTCACTTAGTAGTGATCAAATGTCTAACTAACATTTCTGGTGAAAAATGAAACAAAACAGTCATTTAGCACTTCTGCCATTTCCACATTTTCTGCCATTTCCACATTATTATTTCCCCCCATCATTGAGTAATGAGCCTACCCTATCCTTGGTTTTCTTCTTGAACCTAATGTATTTGTATAATGTTTTCTTGTTACCCTTTATGTCTCTAGCTAGTTTGATCTTATTTTGTGCTTTGGCCTTTTTAATTTTGTCCCTACATACTTGTGTTGTTTGCTTATATTCATCCTTTGTAATTTGAACTAGTTTCCACTTTTTGTAGGACTCTTTTTTGACTTTCAGATTATTGAACATCTCCTGGTTAATCCAGGGTGGTCTGTTGTCATACTTCCTATATTTCCTACACAGTGGGATAGTTTGCTCTTGTGCCCTCAATAATGTCTCTTTGAAAAACTGTCACCTCTCTTGAACTGTTTTTTTCCTTTAGATTTGCTTCCCATGGGATCTTACTTACAAACGCCCTGAGTTTGCTAAGGTCTGCCTTCTTGAAATCCATTATCTTTATTGTGCTGTTTTCCCTCCTACCATTCCTTAGACTCATGAATTCTACCATTTCATAATCACTTTCACCTAAACTGCCTTCCACATTCAAATTCTCAACCAGTTCCTCCCTATTTGTCAAAATCAAATCTAGAACAGCTTCTCCCTTAGTAGCTTTCTCCACCTCCTGAAATAAAGCAGTATCTCCAATATATTCCAATATATTGTTGGATAATTTGTGCCCTACTCCGTTATTTTCCCAACCGACGTCTGGGTAGTTGAAGTCCCTCATCACCACCAAGTCCTGTGCTTTGGATGATTTTGTTTGTTTAAAAAAAAGCCTCATCAACCTCTTCTTTGATTTGATGGTCTGTATTAGACCCCTACCATAACATCACCCTTGTTTTCCACCCCTTTTATCCTTAGCCAGAGACTTTCAACAAGTCTCTCCCTTATTTCTATGTCAACCTTAATCCAAGCATATACATTTTTAATATATAAGGGAACACCCTTTTTCCCTGCCTGTCCTTTCTGAGCAAGCTGTACCCTTCTATATCAATATTCCAATCATACGTATTGTCCCGCACCTATGATGCCAACTATGTCATCGTTGTGTTTGTTAACTAGCATTTAAGTTCTTCCTGCTTATTCCCTATATTTCTCTCATTAGTATACAGACATCTAATATACTGATTTGATTTTCCTCCTATGTTCTTTCTTGTCTCTCCCTTATCCCTGCTATAATGGCCCATGCTCCCCCCAGAGTTTGACGCTTCTCCCAGGACTCCATGTTTTTGACTTATGTGTGGGCTTTTGTCTCCTGCCCCTGTCTTACCTAGTTTAAAGCTCTCCTCACTAGGTAAGCCAGTCTATATGAATATATGCTCTTCCTCTTCCTCGGTTGGTGGACCCCATCTCTGATTACCAGTCCTTCTTCCCAGAACAGCATCCCTTGGTCAAGGAAGCTGAAGCCCTCCTGGCTACAACCTCCTTGCAGCCAGGCATTCACCTCCAAGATGCATCTGTCTATGTCTGGGCCCCTACACTTGACCAGAAGGTTTGAAGAGAACACCACCTCTGCCCCCAACTCTTTCACCCTTACTCCCAGAGCCCTGAAGTCACTGCTGATCTGCTTAGGGTCATACCTAAAAATATCATTAGTGCTCACTTGGATGAGTAGCATAGGGTAGTAGTCAAAGGGCCAGATGATCCTCGACAATCTCTCTGTAACATCTCTGATATAGGCCCTTGGCAGGCATCACACCTACGAGGAAGCCATGCCAATATGTTTTGATAATAAATATTTCACCCACTGTTTTAGCATTTCCTTAACATTGTATGGCTTAGTTCTCCTCTCACAGCAGTGTAATTCAGGAATAACTCAATAAAAGTCAATTACATAAGGGACACAAGAACTATAAGGCCCCAATCCAGTGTAAATTATCACCTACAGACTCTGCTGAAGATTCCCATTTTGTTACCAAATCCTATAAGGATTGCAATAATTACTTCGGATAAAAGCTTCGGTTCCTGTATTTCTTGTTCCACTTTTACAACTTAAGATTTACAACTTCTTCATCCACCTTTGAGCGAAATAAACATCTTCCTGAAGCCACCAACTATCAGATGACTGATGGAGTGGTCCCTGTAGGCTGCCCATTGTGCTGGCTTAACAATCATGCTTGTGTGAATTAATTGTCTTAGCTGAAGGTCTTAATGTGAACTTTGTTTGGTTTCCTTTTTAATATCAATTATGTTATAAAGCTTATAATTAAACACAACTTTCTTTTTAGTAGGACTAAAGTGGAGGTAAGGATAACTGTCAATACTCACACAAATGGTAGTAATAAATGTTCCACTATAGTGACTGTTTGCCTTAGGTACTAAAACACCATTTAGCCCTTAAAATATAGCAGCTGTACTATAGGTAAAACAAGCTCTATGAGCTTTAACAATTTGGTGTTGAATATTGCAAAGCGGAGGAAGATCTTGTTGCAGGAGGAGGAGTGTCGTCTAAAGGAACAACAATTCTTCTGACAGGGAATCACTGGAGAGGTGGCCAAGGTGTTTGTCTTTATTTTTGTCACACATTTTAAAATATAGAGAAAATTCATGAATGCACATGAAAAAGTAATCTAATGAAGACTGCACATGATTAGGCATGTGTGACTGCAAGGTGGGCCTCAAGACACAAAGTGATTGTTTCACTACAATGGGGCTTAGAAGCTCTGCTGAAGGTATGCACAGAGAAGGAAAAATAATAAAAAATGTTAGAGCTGGGTCCCAAGTCTAGTGATTGGATTTGGATCTAGAAGTACGTACCCCACATTTTAGTTTGAAGCTGTTTGGATCGTGAGGGTTGGTTCAGCCTATTAGGCTATAGGTATTAGCTGAAAAATCCAGATTCAAAATTTCAACTCGGAATTCCTCAAAGTTTCAAGGAGAGGGGGTTTAGGGTCAGAGGTTGTTTTTTTTTATTTGGGTCCATTTTACATTTACATACTCCGTGGTCCTGTAGGTTCCCGACATGTTTTAAACAAACTAAGATCCTGATTATATAGCTGGTTTGTACAGGAAGAACCTTGTGACCCTGTGTTTTCAGTACAGTTATGTATTTGTACCTGGATCCACCTACACAGTTTTGGGATGAGTCCATAAATGGATATGCAGACTATGAAAGCGATTATTAATCCCATCATTGAAAAGCTTCCTCCTGTATGGTGGAATACAGCAGCTGTCAAGCACACTGAAATACAACTTGGGAGAGAAAGTGAAGCAGCATTACTGAATAAGCCTGATTCTGCTATCCCAACAGAAAGATTCATGAGTAAATCCACTAATCTGTACCAGCCCAGTGTCCTTTAAGAGTGATCACTAGCCTAGAAATAATGAAACTATATAGTGCTATTTCACAATTGCATTATGTAGTGATGTGTAAAATTGAATTTTGTTTACCACCAGATTTTACAGCTAAGATTTTCAAAAGGGACAAAGGTTTCTGGGTACCTCAATTTTAGGGTCACCTTAGATTTTCAGAAAATGCAGGTAAACCATTCTCTAAGAACCAGACCCCTGTAAGTCATTTCAAGTTGGGCACTCACTGTCACTAGTCATTTTTGAAAACCCTTGCTTGATCTACATTTTTGATTCTGAGATTTATTCTGTTATCAAGATTTGATTTTTCATCAAGCTGAAATTTGCAACACTGCATCAGGCAAAGATCTATGTATCTTATTGAATTTATTTATTTACTTTTGCTATTTATTCTCCCCCCCACTCCACCCCCCCAAAAAAGGTCAAAAAGCAAAAATCTTCCTTTCAGGACACTTCGCTTTAGGGAAGTGGTTCTCAAACAAGGGCATCGGCTTGTTCAATGAAAGTCCCTGGTGGGCCAGGCCGGTTTGTTTACCTACCACGTTCACAGGTTCAGCCGATCATGGCTCCCACTGGCCGTGGTTCGCCGCTCCAGGCCAACAGGGGCTGCAGGAATGGCAGCCAGCACATCCCTCGGGCCGCGCCACTTCCAGCAGCCCCCATTGGCCTGGAGCAGCGAACCGCAGCCAGTGGGAGCCGTGATCGGCTGAACCTGCAGATGTGGTAGGTAAACAAACCGGCCCGGCCTGCCAGGGGCTTTCCCTGAAGAAGCGGCGGCCCTAGTTTGAGAACAAGTGCTTTAGGGCACATGACAAATCAGGACTTCTTTATGGGATCCGTTCTTGAACTACAGAGCCATAAGACGACACACAGAAAGCATCCCCCCTTCCTCTTAACTTTAGTTTCCTCCCTTTCTCCTGCCCCATATTTTCCTCTCTCTTTCATTGCATGCCAGAAAGCCTGTCTGTTTGAATGGATATTAGTGAAGGGCTAAGGTAACAAAGAGCAGGCGCATGTGCTGATATTATGGACAATATAGTAACTCCTCTAGTACTGTGGATATAAATCGGTCAAGGGCCCTCAGAGCTTTGGATGGGTACGCTTGGGTGTCAAGTTTTTTTTTAGGTCAAAATCTATAATTAATTTCATGTTAAAATTAATTTCATATTTGTTGCGGTTACCATGCTGAATTCACAAGGTTGCCATGTGGCTTCCTTATTCTTTCTCGTATGAGAGTGCATTGGTTGAAATATTATATGAAAAAGGAAACGATGTCTAAAGTTTGTAAAAGAATCTTACCTCAGGAATCTCTGTATTTTCATTGTGTGGCATTTAGGAATTAACAAGTGCATCCTTATATTTATGCTGAAGAAAATATTATTCAAAAAATAAGCCTGGGCTGTGAAGTTTAGATCCCAGCTGTAACTTCGTCAAACTTTAGGGTTCTTTAGAACTCAGGCTACTTTTCATATGCCAGTTTAATGCAAGCTCATGCCATCTCTTTCCCAATATGCCTAGGAAAGAAAAATGGTAAAGAAGCCATTAGTAACTTAGCGCCTGATCCATTTCCCGTGAAAGTTAATGAAAATAATCCTGCTGGATTTCAATGGGGACTGGATCAGGGCCTTACACTGAGGTAAATTTGGAGCAACTCCACTGGGATCAAAGGAGTTCATCACATCATATGAGAATTATGGTCTCAGAGTTCTGATTGGAGGTGAGGGGGCTATTTAAGGGATAGTGAGGGTATTGCTTTAGCCTTAAATGTACTATAAACTTGCTATAATGAAGGATTATTATTCTAATGCCAATGGCCATTGACAATGCTGTCTCACATATGCCAACATTGTCCCTTGACAAAATCTGGCTAGCTATCAAGTACAAAAGCCTAAACATCTATGCCAATTATGCACAGCAGTATGTGTGCCATTGCTGTTCCATCTGCACAAGCCGCACCATATGCCAGTTGCAGCTGAGTTGGAAGAAGTCTCCATTGAAGAGACGCTCCAATGACTACTCAAGAGACATGATTCTTACTTTCTTTGGCCTAATTTTTCTTTTGTGACATTTAAGAACTTCACTGCCTTTAATTAACCTCAGCTTCCTCAGACCTGTAAGTCTAGATACTAAGAGAGTCTATGTGCCAGCTGGAAATTATCAACCTTTCCCAGCATGTCTGAAGGCATCCCTGGATTTACAACACAAGTTGATAGACTGTAAGCCTCTTCTTGTCTCTAAAAGTACTTATTAATATTGTGAGTATATATATGCTCTCTTCATTTTGATCTATACAAGCCTGGAATGTAAGCTATGCAGTCTCATTTATATAAAAAAAGTTATTTATTTAAGTTCAGATTGCTACAAACACACACAGCACACACATTAAAGTATATAATGCAGAACCCATTGAATAATCAATAATATCCAATCACTCATCTATAACTTCCTTTAATAACCCAAAATGCACATACCAGAGTAAGATGCAAAAGCTACATTGGAATGATCAGACATCAAACAGGTAATATAGTAAATAAAAGAAAAAGGGGGGAGGGGAAGAACAAACAAACAAGAAAAAAATCACATCTTATGCCAATATTTTTTAAAAAATCCCCATCTATCTCCATCACAGGTTGCTGGAAAACTCAGCCCAATAAAGATCTTTGAATGGTATGATTTTATATAAAATCCATTCCGTTTCTCATGCCTAGCATAAGGAGCTTTTCCTCATTTTTTTTGCCCAGTATTTAGTAAGTACTTGATTCAAGCTGATTTGCATTTAAAGTTCTGGACCATAACAGGGTGAAATATGTGCAGCAGCAGTTTTGTAGACAAAGTCTAAAGGCTACCCTTTTTCTCGTTATGAATTATCCAAGAGTAAACTTTTGATTGTTACAAATTGGTATGATGTTCAGAATCATACAATGAGAGATCCAAAAATATATTCTAACCTATCGATTTCTCAAACACAAGAGATAAGGTAAAGGACAGGTGTGAGAGCACTTTTCCATCTCCTCTGCTCCAAAACAGAGGGATAGCACCCCTTCTTTTTGCGTCATATTGCTTGGTGAAATGAGAACAGGTCAGACAAGAGAATCTACAGTGGGAGCTGGAGAAGGAGTTAGTGCCAGGCTGGGGAATGTATGGGGCTCCAAGCCTTCCTCCCAGTAAGTGGAGCAGCACTAGCGCTTCACGGGAGAATTACTGAAGACTGAGACACACACAATGACATATATATGTTTACAACAAATTTGTAATAACTCTCTCCATGCTGGATTAGGCTCCTAAGTCACTTAGGCACTTTTGAAAATGTTACACCAAGTTAGCTCAAGTGTAAGTCCTTAATTGGCTAGTCTATGTTGATATAACAGTCTACAGAGTGCCATTAAAAACTCATGTAACTATGAATGGTAGCAATGCTGGAATCTAATTTAGCATGGATTTGAGAGAGAGTCTGAGGCAGAGTGGAAGGAGTTCAGGATAAGAGAGAGAGGGGATAGCAGTTGGGCAGGGGCAGTTTAAGGTGGAAGTGGAAAACAGAGCAATGATCTCAAGATCAGTGATGGGGTGAGCATGTGGGAAGTCCTCAGGCCTTCTCCCAAGGTTCCCTTTTTTTCCCACCTTCCTCACACCAATTTTCCATCCTTTTTCTTGTCTCTCCCTCTTTCCTCATTTATCTTCCCCTTCCCCATCCCACCATGTCTACTTCTCTTATTGACACCTATTACTCATTTCCCTCCTTTCATCTCCTCTTCTCAGGTCTCACTTTCTGACACCTCCTATGTTTCCACCATCCGCAGCATTCAGAGACTTCAGGAGAAGCTTAGATAAGGCACAGACTTCCAGCTGCACCGTAGCCAGTCAAGGAAAAGGAAAGTAGGTTTGGAAATCATCCACTGGGGCCTTGTACCCAGGCCCATTCTCTTTTCCTAGTCTTCTCTTCACAGGGCTCTTTTGTCCCAGGGTTAAACATGCTGGACCCTTGGCAGGTACCAGTCCAATAAAGTTGTCATAAAGTTAGACTGATGGAACTGATGTCAGTGATAGTACCTTAGTACAGGGTCCCCTTAAGTGGGTTTGGACTTGTGACATCCCACCTGGTTAATGCACCTATGTCCATTCTTTAAATGGGAGCTGGTCACTTCCTTACCCTGTGGGTTGCATTGGCATTCAGTTACTCTCATGGCAAAAACTATTAGTGGACACTTAAATGTGGGTAGCTCTAAGCATGACTGCCAGTAGCTTTGACACCAGTCTGGCCATCCTATGTCGTGGGTGGCTTGTGCTGCCAAGCTTGGAGTCAATACAAGTTTCCTTAATTGTATGAATAATGGTTTGATGCAGACACATTTGACTTCCCTTTCTTCACATGGACAATTTTTAATGTTTTAAGGGGGAAATCAACTATAATAATGTAAAACTGGCCCTAAAGAACTGATAACAGCTGCTCTTTTTAATTTAACATTTTGGTGTGAAGCTGAGATGACACTAATGTTCACAAAAAAAGTACAATCTCTCTCATACCTTTCTGAACAAGTAGTTGGTATGAGTTACATTTTGAGAGCTACTTTAAAAATATCTTCAATAAAATAAATTTAATAAAGAAATGAATTCCATTTTTACGGAGTAATATAAAGACAAAAGATGCCGAACAATACTCTGCCAGGTTAGTTTGCACTCGCAAAACTCAAAGGGGATCTATGCTTTAAGGCTTCAGTGAATGGTGTTTCAAGAACTGTTTTGATGTGTGGTTGATGGGCTTTTAAGGCCTGGAATTTTCTGTGCGGCACATTCCAGAAGATTCATTAGTTGACAGTCATTTGTAGTTGGACACTGGACCCCAGAATGGAATGAGTTAGCTATTTGCTTCTAAATAAGTACACATTGACTGGACTAACCCACTTACTCTATTTCTTTCTTGCAGTTATTTTGATTTTTCCTTTATATTGTTTTCACTCCATTTAAACCATTTTGGTTAACTTTTTTTTTAAAAGTCTGATTGATTTATTTGCATTTAGGGGGGAAAAAAACAGTGGGATTTTCAAAAGCACTGAAAAGTTGTTAGTTGAAAAATAGGGTTTTACATTTTTTTTTTTAAAGTTTAGTTTCACAAACATTTGTGAATGTCAAACAAAGAAAACTTTTTTGTCATTCAGCTGATTGGGGGTGGGGCACGTTGGGTTGGAAAACAAAAAAACATAGTATTAAGTTTTTCTACAAAAAACATCATTTTTGGCCAAATATAATTTTCACAAAAACTAAAAATTTTCATTTGACTTTTTGGGAAAAAAAACCCCAAAAACACACACACACACACACACACACACACACACACCATCTCCCAACCAGCTCCACTAAAGAAATTACCAAAAAGAGCAGCAGTCACTGCTTACTGCATTAGTTGTTGTGATGTATTTTGCTGATCAGTTGGCTGATGTCTACACCATAACTCAAGCTAGCACATTAATTATTTATATATTCATTTATATAAATTAGTCATGGCATTACTGAATAAGGAACAGCTCTTACCCATTAGTAGAAAAAAAACACTCTAACAAATGACGACAACAGAGTGAAACAACACAGATGCCAATCCTGCAGACTTGGGTGTGCGTAAGTTTACTCACATAAGTGAGTCTCATGGAAGAAGTGTGTATAAATGTTTGCAGGATCTGGTCTAAAAGCATTTTCCACCTATTCAGAAAGAGAGAGATTTCTTGCCTGCCATAATAATGACCAAATAAATCGACTGAATAAAGTTGCTCCACTGGTTCCTTGCCCTTAATATTTAGTAAGTGTAGTATTTTGATTTGCAGTCATGATAATAATAAGCACTATTGAATAAGCATAGAAGGAATTTAGTATTAATTGCACTTCTCATTCTCACCAGTATTTTTAAAACAAAGCAGAGGAACCTATATAGGGTGTTTGATTAATACTGGATATTGTTAGTTAATTTTCCTTCATTATTACAGCATGATATATCAAGTCAGGTCTCATGGGGTCCACTCACTGCTAAGGGGTGCTTCCTCCTAGACACTCTGTGGATTAGCTCCTTCCAGGTCCATAGCCCTCTTCTGTTGCATGCCCTGCTGCTGCTGCACTCTCTCAGTCTCTCCAACAGCACATGCTCCTTAATTTTTTTGGCTATCCAGCCAGTTCATTAAATGTATTTCCCCCTTCAAGGATATGAATATCTTTCCTCACTAGTAGTCTTCCCATTCACTGTCTCTATGGTGCCACTTCCCCAGGGAGTAGCAGAAGAATCCAGGTGCACCCTCTCTTCTGGGTTCCAGCTCAGGGACCTGTTAGTCAGCAGCCAAGGTCTGTTCCTTTGTGAACCTTACTGCCTTTCCCTGAGTCCTCTCCTACACCTTCTGACACTCCCCTCACCCCTCCCCAGGTTTGTGAGCCTCACAACTCCCACCTACTAGGAGGAAACTGTAGGCTACTTGCCTCTGTAGTGCCAAACACACCTCTCTTTGCTCAGAGAATGACTGCAGCCTATTTCCCTACAACCCCTTCTGCTAGCAGCTCCCTCACTTTATAGAAGCCCCACCTGTTCCCACACAAGTGAGCTTCTCCTAATTAGGGATTTCCTCTCAACCTTAATTCTCCCAGTTTGTATTTTAACAGGTTAATTGGCCCATGTGGCCTCCATTAACCCCTTCAGGGCAAGTGTGGGCTTAAAAACCCCATCACATCAGGGTTCAAATCTCTAGCTTGGATTGCTAGGTACCTAATATCTGCAGGCAATTAGGCTTGTCAGCATTTCCTGATTTATCCAGGGTCACTGCCAGCAGACGGCTGAGGTCCTGGAAAGCAGAGATACTGTTATAACTACTTATTTGTGTAATACAATACTGATGCATGGGGCTTAGTATGAAGAGCACAGCTTGGGGAAAGAAGATAAAAGTCCAGGGTAACTTCAAGCCATTCTTCCAAAATCCTGGGTTGACTACCAGCTTAAATAGGAGCAGCCTTAGGTTTGCTCTAATATATGTGGGCTGCTAATAGCCAGGGCCCATTCTGGCAGAGCTGGCCAGGTGCAGTGATACCTCAACCATGCTGCTTTTCCCAAGTCATGCCCTCTGCACTGGCAGTTGGGTGGAGGAGTAGTGCAGAAGGTAGTACAGTATCTTACCACCATGTCAGTATTTCCTAATGCTGGAGGAATTAGTCAGTGGCTGGATAAAGTGAGATCCTGTGGTGCAAATCTACCCCAATGAAGGGCCCAAGGGTGGTGCTCAGAGGGCTAATCATGCATTTCTACTCTGCATTTAGGACCCGATTCACCACAATGTTCTCTAGTTTTATGGTGTAACTCCACAATGATGTTTGACTGGCATAAAGCTGGAGTATCGCAGTGGTGAACCAGGTCCTGATAACTTATCAATCACAATGATATCTAGATGTGTTTGTGGCTTTGACCATTGAAGGTTTATTTTAAACCACCCTATCATTGTTTGAATGCAGCTTTGTCAAATGTGAATGTTGCAGGACAAAGTTGTGTTGAGATCCAGGATAGTAATGGAAACTGATATACAAAAATTGTGTGCAGACACAACCTTGTGGTGTAGAGCTGTTTAGATGTGCTCAGATTTCTTCCAAAAGTATTTGGAGTTATTTTTTTAAAAATTGCAGCTATAACTTCAGATGCCAGGAATATTACACACACACACACACACACGAATGTACTGCATATTTTAATTTTGTTTGACAAAAAGCAAAATAATATCTTAGCTTGAGTATACCATAGTAATTAGTTATTTTTAATTAATTTCTTGTACTTGGAGTTGCATAGTTATAGTATTTTAGTTTGTTTAGATTAAATAATTTTATTGCTAAACTCAGCATAAACCGAGTGTGCTATTAACCATGAGAATAAATATTTGGAAGCTGAGGTTTTTAAATTGCATTAATGCCATTAGTCTATTTAATAATTGCTTTTTCATTGTAATTTAAAAGGCAGTTTATCTTGCAGTAAAAGTAATAAAATGTAACTGTGTATAATAAAAAAGCCTTCTGTAAACCATTGATTTAATTATATTCTGAGCTTGTAGTGAACTAGTTTTATAATTTTATATTTTCATTGTGCTTTTACTTTTTTCTTAGCTGCATATATGTAGTATTTTAATAACATATTCAGATTGCATTGCTGAGATATGTAGATTAACATTTGCAATGGACTGGATTTTAAATGTTAGAAATGGTTTATAAGCACTTAAAATTCCCAATTCTCTGCAGAAATAGGTTATGCAGAAGTAATACAGTTTTCATGTACAAATTGTGTGCTATAAATAGCTTTTGGCATATAGAGTGAATATAGCTGAAATACAGAGAACTCTGTGAACTGGTTCCCTCAATAAAGCTCCCAAATTTCAATTTCTGAGCTAATATGTTGAATAGTTAACACTGTGTGTGTGTGTTTGCGTGTCATGGGCATGTGCACACGCATACACATGTACTCCATAGAACACCCCTAATTTCCACCTAATCAGTGGTCATTCCTGTATAACAGTTGACTCCCTACGGCTAATAAGATTGTATCTTGCACCTTCTTCAGTTCTCAATGCTGATTTTTCAGTCCATCATAGGGGAGGAAGAAACTCATTGTAAAGGTGTTCCCACCCTCTGTTGTCATTCCTCAGATGAACAAGTGCATTATTTTAACTCTTTTTAATCTTATGCCAAGAAGCAAGCAAACAGGAAAAAGAAATAAAACGTTATCTGCTGATATTAAAGCAATATTCCTCTTGTAATGTATATGGCAATGATCAGAATATGACTTTTTCCCCACCTTTGCAGAGTTCAGCAAGAAGTTTATGCAGCATTTAAGTCTCACTTTAGCCGTAAAATCGATGGTCAAACCTGTCTCCCAGATTTAAGGACACCAGATGACAAGTGTGAAAAATCAGAACAGGGGTTGGGGAGTAATAAGCACCTATTTAAGGAAAAGCTCTGAATATCGGGACTGTCCCTATGAAATCAGGACATCTGGTCACCCTACTCAGATTGCTATCAAAATAGGGTTTAAGTGGAATTTAACTGGGGTTCTTTGGATTCTCTGTACAGGGCTGAATTTCCCCAAATACTGATCTCACATGTGGAGTTGCTCCCAATTTCCTCCTGAGTAAATGAAATCAATTTCAGGCTCATAACTCATATCTGAATTCTGACATGATAGCTGTACTTGAACTTGTAGAATGCCTTTGACTAGGTGCCAATGGCTCTTAACCAAAGTAGGCAGTCATGGAACAAGGGGAAAAGGTAAGCACCCTGGCGGGCCGGGCCAGTTTATTTACCTGCTGACGCGGCAGGTTCGGCCAATCGCGGCCCCCACTGGCTGTGGTTTGCTGTCCCAGGCCAATGGGGGCGGCGGAAAGCGGCGTGGGCGAGGGATGTGCTGGCTGCGGCTTCCCGCCATCCCCATTGGTCCAGGACAGCGAACCACGGCCAGTGGGGGCCGCAATCGGCCAAACCTGCCACATTAACTGGTAAATAAACTGGCCAGGCCCACCAGCGTGCTTATCCTGGTGAGCTGCGTGCCAAACATTGCCGACTCCTGCTTTAGAACCTACAAATCCACTCAGTCCTACTTCTTGTTCAGCCAATCACTAAGACAAACAAGCTTGTTTACATTTACGGAAGATACTGTTGCCTGATTCTTATTTACAATGTCACAAGAAAGTGAGAACAGGCATTCACATGGCACTTTTGTAGCCGGGGTTGCAAGATATTTATGTCCCAGATATGTTAAACGTTCATATGCCCCTTCATGTTGCAGCCACAATTCCAGAGGACATGCTTCCATGCTGATGATGCTCATTAAAAAATAATGCGTTAATTACATTTGTGACTGAACTCCTTGGGGGAGAATTGTATGTCTCCTGTTCTGTTTTACCTGCATTCTGCCATATATTTCATGTTATAGCAGTCTCGGATGATGACCCAGCACATGTTTGTTTTAAGAATACTTTCACAGAAGATTTGACAAAATGCAAAGAAGGTACTGATGTGAAATTCTAAAAATAGCTACAGCATCAACCCAAGGTTTAAGAATCTGAAGTGCCATCAAAAATCTGAGAGGGCCGAGGTGTGAAGCATGCTTTCAGAAGTCTTAAAAGAGCAACACTCAGATGTGGAAACTACAGAACCTGAACCACCAAAAAAGAAAATCAACCTTTTGCTGGTGGCATCTGACTCAAATGATGAAAATGAACATGCATCGGTCTGTTCTGCTTTGTATCATTATCAAGCAGAACCCATTATCAGCATGGATGCATGTCCTTTGGAAAGGTGGTTGAAGCATGAAGGGACATATGAATATTTAGGGCATCTGGCATGTAAATGTCTTGTGACGCCAGCTACAATAGTGCCATGCGAATGCCTGTCCTCACTTTCAGGTGACATTGTAAACAAGAAGTGGGCAGCATTGTTTCCTGCAAATTGTAACCAAACTTGTCTGTCTGAGTGATTGGCTGAAGTAGGACTGAGTGGACTTGTAGACTCTAAAGTTATACATTGTTTTATTTCTGAATGCAGTTTTTTTGTAAGTTCAACTTTCATAATAAAGAGATTGCACTACAGTACTTGTATTAGGTGAATTGAAAAATATTATTTCTTTTCTTTTTTACAGTGAAAATATTTGTAATAAAAATAAATATAAAGTGAGCACTGTACACTTTGTATTCTGTGTTGTATTTGAAATCAATATATTTTAAAATGTAGAAAAAACATCCAAACTATTTAAATAAATGGTATTCTATTATTGTTTAACAGCACGATTAATCACAATTAATTTTTTTAATCACTTGACAGCCCTAGTTATTTACTCCTTCACTTAACAAAAGAACCAGAAGTCACACAATGAAATCAATAGGCAGCAGGTTTAAAAAAACAAAGATAAGGAAGTACTTCTTCAGACAATGCACAGTCAATCTGTGGAACTCGAGCCAGGGGATGTTGTGAAGGCTAAAACTATAGGGGGATCAAAATAGAATTAGATAAGTTCATGGTGGATAGATCCATCAATGGCTATTAGCCAAGATGGTCAGGGATACAACCCCACAATCTGAGTGTCCCCAAAACTCTGTCTGCCAGAAGCTGGGACTGCATGACACAGGATGGAGAACTTGATACATTTTCCTGTTCGTTCTTTCTGAAACATCTGGCACAAGCCACTGTTACAAGACAGCATACTGGGCTAGATGGACCATTAGTCTGACCCCGTATGGCCATTCTTATGTTCTTAATGAATTAGGTACACAGTACTTGTTTTCCGTGGATGAATTAGTCCATTTCACCTCACTAGATGCCAAATTGAAAATACCATGTTTGCAAGCTTGCAGGTAGTGTGTTAGGTATACTCATTAGGTCTCCCATTTGACCATTAGTCCAATAGATTCATGGGTATTAAAAGTCACCATATTAAAAATAATGTAAAATATCTATACATACTTATAGATTTCATTAAAACACGTAGCATGGTGATGGAGCTTCTGAAATGTGTGCAATGAAATTCTTCAGAAATGGCAGGGCTGTAAATTGGATTAGAAAATGAAAGTATATATGCCATTTTAAATAGTTAAATATTACCTTTTAATCAAATAAGTCATTCTCTTGATATTTAAAAAGACTGGGCAACACCACAAAATGTCTAAATGATAAAATGCTGGCTCCTGTTGGAAGAACTGTAGAAAATTAAATTTCCGTTGGAAAGGCTGTGCTAATACTTCATATTGCTTATTTCCCCAGTGAAAGATTATAGCAAACTATACAGTACTAACCAAATGTTTACAACAGATAAGTCTCAGCTATTCACAGATTAAACGTGACTACAAACAGAAGGAATTTGGCTCAACTCTAGTGGAAAGAAAGCTGAGAAAGGAGCACATGAGTGATTGGAATGAAGTATAAATTATGTCAAGGGTGGCCGACACATTTTTTATTGTCAATATAGCAGCTTATGTTGTAGGCGCCACAATATTGGAATATCTGCGTTTTTGTACTGTGTAACTTTATTGTATTGTGCAAAGGTGCGATAATAAAGATTTGCTTCTGAGTAGCTACAATAGTTTCAGGAAGTTGCAATCCAAATTAGAAGTCATTCCTTTTCAGGTATTGTATTTAAAAGCCAAGAACACTGACAGGCTTTTCATGTCTACCACTATTCCAGGACACTTCCCTGTTCTACTTTATCAGCAAAAGGTCCTTCTTTTACAAGATGAGCAGTACAATATTGACCAGTCTATTTTTTTTTTTAAGGCTGAACTACTTAGTACTTATATGTGCAACACACATATAGGCTCTCGGAGCAGGTTTGAATGCCATGGGCCTCTGTGTTTCCCTATGTGGCAGGGCTCACTTGCTTCTGCTTATCCTCAAGTCCACAAACTGCTCAGAGACCTTTCTTACTAGTAAAACACTTGGTGCAGATTATGTACAATATTAATTTCCTCCACCCTTATAGACTATATAACCTCACCCCTAATGTCCTAGGGAGCCCTCAGTTTCTGAGGCAAGTTTCTCTCCCTCTCCTTCCTCCCTTCCCATCTCCTTCCTGTGCCTTTTGTATCATTTGCCTAATGGCCTAATTAGCCTCTTAGGCCTGGTCTACACTAAAAATTTAGGTTGAAGGAAGCCGCCTTAAGTCGACCTGTTAATGTATGTGTCAACACTACCGGGTCCTTTATGCTAACCTAAGTCACCCCTAATGTTGACTTAGGGTACATCTACACTACAGCGGGGAGTCGATTTAAGATACGCAAATTCAGTTACGTGAATAGTGTAGCTGAATTCGACGTATTGCAGCCGACTTACCCCGTTGTGAGGACGGCGGCAAAATCGACTTCTGCGGCTTTTTGTCGGCGGCGCTTACTACCACCTCCGCTGGTGGAGTTAGAGCGCCGATTCGGGGATCGATTGTCGCGTCCCGACGGGACTCGATAAATCGATCCCCGAGAGGTCGATTTCTACCCGCCGATTCAGGCGGGTAGTATAGACCAGACCTTAGGTAATCCACCTCTGTGAAAGGTGTTGTGTAATTCAACTTAATTGGCCTCCAGGCGAGGTCCCATAATGCTCATCTGTGACCGCTTTGGAGATCATTCTCAACTCTGCTGCACTGCAGCCAGGTACACAGGAAACTGCCCCTCCCCTGCTAAAGCCCCGGGAATTTTTGATTTCCCATTTCCTGTTTGATCAGCATTGGAATCATGCCAGATTGATGACAGCTGATCATGAAGACCACACCCTCCAAACGCACTCCAGCCTGGTCTGCACAGGAAATGGTGGATCTCATCACTGTGTGGGGAGGAGCGTCTGTGCATGCAGATCTCGGATACAGCAGAAGAAATGCTGACATCTATGCAAAGATTGATCATGGAATGGGAGAGAAAGGCTACATGAGAGACATACAGCAGTGCCATGTGAAAATAAAATAACTTCACCAAGCATACCAGAAGGCAAGGGAGGCGAACAGTCATGCTGGTGCTGAACCCCACACATGCCAGTTCTACAACGAGCTGCATGCAATTCTTGGGGGTGACCCTACCAGCACCCACACAAGCAACATGGATACTTCACAAGTGTGTGAGTCTAAGGCAGGGGTTGGCAACCTTTGGCATGCGGTCCGCCAGGGTAAGCCCTCTGGCGGGCCGGGCCAGTTTGTTTACCTGTCGTGTCTGCAGGTGTGGCTGATCGCGGCTCCCACTGGCTGCAGTTTGCTGCTCCAGGCCAATGGGGGCTGTGGGAAGCAGCACGGGCCAAGAGATGCGCTGGCCGCTGCTTCCCGCAGCCCCCATGGGCCTGGAGCAGTGAACCGTGGCCAGTTGGAGCCGCGATCAGCCAAACCTGCAGATGCGGCAGGTAAACAAACCGGCCCGGCCCACCAGGGTGCTTACCCTGGCGGACCGCGTGCCAAAGGTTGCTGATCCCTGATCTAGGGACAACAAGGAGGACGATATGGTGGAGGAGAAAGAGGAGGAGGAGGAGGAGACTGGTGAGTGGTGGATCCATTCTCCCTGAGAGACAGGAAATATTTTTAAACCTGGAGCAGTGTGGGTCGCAGGACATCCCGGTGGCTGACCATGATGCCAGGGAAGGCACCTCCGGTGAGTATACAATTACAATGAAAGTCCAGTTAAACTTTAGTGGGCACACACATTTGGTAGTATTGCACATTTACTGTGAGGAAAAAGCGAGGTGCTGTGGTTCTCTGCTTACAAGAGGCCGCTCCAGCTATGGAGAAGGTGGCCCCCAGAAAAGACTGTTTGTGGGAACTGGGATAGCCCAGGAATCCTCCAGGAATATCTCTTGGAAACTTTCATGGAGGCCCTCTGCAATTCTTTGCAGAAGGTTTCTGGGCAGGAAAGTTTTATTTCTTCCACCGTGGTAGGACACTTTCCCATGCAACTCCTGAATTAATTCTGCTGGCATCACTGGGGTACACAGCATAGCAGCGTAAGGACTGGGTCTATATCCAGACGCTTGCAGCATCTCCTTCCTTTCCGCCTCTGTTATCCTCAGGAGACTGATATCACATAGGGTTGCCCAGGGGAAGCAGGGGAAGTTCTTATTAAAAGGGCTCTTACAAGAAAAAAAAGGGCATGTAGAGCCCCCATATTCTGGATCACTAAACCACACAGCCACTAATGTGCCTTTACTGTGCTCGGCTTTGGTCAGCAAGTAGTTTAAAGTGGCTGATAGGAGACTGGGGCCCCACATGAAAGATTCCACAATTTGGGAGTGAAAATGTTCCCGACCCCGTTCATAAGCAGCTTCCCGTGGTGCTATGGGGAAGGGCCATTGTTCGACTAGCTACCTCTGTTCCCGACATGAGCCTGACATAAACTTCATTAAAGTGTGCCCCCCCAATACCTGGAGGAACCTGCTTGCCATGGCTGGAGCAGCAAAATGGCACAGCGAAAGGTTACAGATTCTGATTATGTTATGGCTTGCACCTAGTGTAATAAGGTGCTTTTTTTTAATGAAAACGGCCTTGCTATGAATTTTTTTTTTTAATTTTCCTTTATTTTTTCCCCATGACTGGCAGCTGGAAATGTGTCCTTCGGCATGTCATCAACACCTGAAAGCAGACATTTGCTGATTAGAAGGAGGAGAAAGAGAACGCGGGAGGACATGTTCACCGAGATAATGAATGCTTCTGGGACAGCTGACACATGGACATGGAGAGCAGGAAAGCTTCCAATGAGGAAGAGAGTGTGGCTCAGGATGAGATGCTTCGGATTATGAGGGACCAAGGAGACATGTTGAGGCATCTGGTGGAACTGCAGGAACAGAAGCAGAAGGGTAGAGACCCTCTGCCGACCTTGGTAAAAAGCCAGCCAACATCGCCTGGTGCAGAATCACCCTCCCCCAAGCATTCCCTAAGGCGTGGGCAAAAAGTCCATTATCCCTTTCACTTAACACATGGGAGGAGGGTACAAGGAACAGAAGGTGCCCACTCACAGACCTTTGATGGTCTGGAATGTGGTATTATGTTACACAGCTGAAAATGTTTTCCCCATTCGAACTTTACAACCCCTTTCCCCAAGGTTACCTTTTTTTTCTGTTCTCCCTCTTTACTTATGTTTGTTAAATAAAGTAAATGGATTTGAGAAATAAATGTTCTTTATTGAGTAGAAGCACTGGGCTTGGGTGTGGGGGTTCACTTTACAGGGACAGTGATACAAGGCAGCTGAAGGTTTGGGAAAGCACAATGCAGACAAGCAGCTCACATTACCGTGACTCATTATTGAAATGGCTTTTTAAAGAAAGCCTTGCAGATACGCAGTGCCCCCTGCTGTGCTCTTCTTATTGCCCTGGTGTCTGACTGCTCAAAAACAGCTGCCATGTGATCTGTCTCAGCTGCCCACCCCTGTGGAAAATTTCCCCCCCTTTTTCACAGATATTATGGACCGCACAGCAGGCAGCTATAACCATGGGGATGTTCTCTTCACTAACATCCAACCTTGTTAGTAAATATCTCCAGCACCCTTTCAAATGACCAAAGGCACATTCAACCACTGTTCTGCACTTGTTGAGCCTATAGTTGAACCGTTCCTTACAGCTGTCCAGACAGGCAGTGTATGGCTTCATGAGCCATGGGAGCAAGAGGTAGGCTGGATCCCCAGGATAAGTATAGGCATCTCAATGTCGTCAATGTTCATTTTGTGGTCTGGAAAGAAAGTTCTGGATTGAGGCTTTTTTAACAGACCCGAGTTCCTAAAGACGCATGCATCATGAACCTTTCCTGACCATCCTACGTTGATGGTGGTGAAACGCCACCCTCTGAAATGCCCTGTGATCCACCAGCCCTTGCAACACCATTGAAAATTATCCCTTTCAGTTCATGTACTCTTTGGCAAGATGATCTGGGGCCAAGATGGGGATATGTGTGCCATCTATTGCCCCACCACAATTAGGAAACCCCATCACGGCAAAACCATCCACTATGTCCTGCACGTTTCCCACACTCATGACCCTATGTAGAAGAAGTCGATTAATGGCCCTGCACACTTGGAGCACAGCAGATCCCACAGCTGGTTTACCTACTCCAAATTGATTCCCCACTGACCGGTAATTGTCTGGCATTGCAAGCTTCCAAATAGCACTCTCCACTCGCTTCTCCACTGTCAGAGCAGCTCTCATTTTTGCTGAACTGCAAAGCAGGGGAAAGCTCTGCACAAAGTTTCTGGAAGGTGGCCTTCTGCATTCAAAAGTTATGCAGCCACGGCTCATCATCCCATACCTGCAAAATGATTCAGTCCTACCAGTCACTGCTTGTTTCATGGGACCAGAAACAGCACTCAACAGAATGCAGCTGCTCTGTGACTGCCAGCAGCAACTGTGAATTGTTTTTTTCAATGGCTTGCAGCAGGGCTGCTTGCAGGACATTGCTATGTTCTGTGCAGCAGTCCCTACTTCAGCTCTGGAAATATTGGAGGAGAAGGCGCCAGGTGTTTGAGATGATCACAGGAAGAGTGCACAACTGAGCAGGCGCCATGCTTCTGGGGTTATGGCATGCACGCAGTGGTTTTACGACACAAAAACCACTGGGCTGTTTGTCGTTGAGCACAGTGCATCATGGGATGCCTATGCAATGTTCCCATTCTCCCTTTCGACAATGTTTTGGTCCCATGAGGCATTGCACAAACTTCCCAAAACACACTACGGCAAGTTGCACTTTGGGATAGCTACACATGATGCACTGCTTTGTGCATTGATACAGGCACTGCTAGTGAGGACTCACTCCATCAAGACAATGGGTATGGTGTGGCCACACACAATTGACTTTATTACGGAGGCTCAAGGTCGAAATAGATAAAGTCAACTTAATTTTGTAGCGTAGACAAACCCTCAGTTTTCCTCAGCTCATCAATTAGACACAGCTCTTCTTAAGGCCTGCTCCAGAGTAATTAAATAAAGTTGCAGTGACCAGAGTGCTGTTGCCCAGTACTCTGTCACTCCATGCTAGACTCTTATTTTTTTATAAGGAAGAGTATTCTATGGTTAGGGGAAATGAATGCTAGTAAAAAAAATGGACAAGAAACACAAAAGATGCATATTAACAATGAAGAGTGAACAGAACAGAATTTGAGAGAGAGGGAATCTCTGTGTTGGTATGATGTGATATGGGAGTCAATATATGAATAGACTAGAGCCCTGATTCAACAAGGTACTTACACATATTTTCAATTTTAAGTATGTGCATAAGTCCCATTGATATCAATAAGCATATGCCTAAAATTAAGCTTTTGTTTTAAGTGCTTTGCTGAATAAGTATGGACTTAAGCCCATGCTTCAATACACTGCTGAATTCATAATTATTCCATAGCTCAGGGAATGTAAGCATTTATTGCAGCTACATACTATATAGGATCCAATGTTTTTATCCCTTTATGGGCCAAACACAAAAAAAATCTTCCCATATTTTCATAGATTCCTATGCCAGAAGGGAATACTTTGATAATCTATTCTGACCTCCTATATTGCACAGGTCTAGAACTTCCCCAGAATAATTCCCAGAGCATATCTTTTAGAAAAACATCCAATATTAATTTTGAAATTGTAAGTGATGGAGAATCCACCACAACCCTTGACAAATAGTTCAAATAGTTAATTACTCACCGTTAAAAAAATTATATCATATTTCCAATCTGAATTTGTCTAGCTGCAACTTCCAGCCATTGGATCACATTACACTTTTCTCTGCTAGATTGAAGAGCCCATTTTTAAATATTTGTTTCCCACTTAGGTACTTATAGATAGGGGTTTACTTGAATTGTGGAGAAATCACACATTTTTCATGGGTTGGTCACAGCATAAATAGCAAATTTCGCAGATATGTAACACATCCACTAAATTTGCTATTTATGTCATGACCAACCCACGAAAAATGTGTGATTTCTCCACAGTGTTTCTCAAAAAATGTGTAGCTTCTTATTTATATTCATTACTACTAACTTCTCCTATCTTCCATTTGTTACATATACTTGTATTTATACCAGCCTTCCTTTCTCCTCTAAGCCAAGTCATTTTTTTTTTTACCCAATATGGCCTTCAACCTTTTTTTTTTATAAAACTCTTCCTTGCAACTGATGTGGCTCATAATTATTTTCAGCGTTGTGAAACTGACCCTTCTAAATCACTAAGTGATTTATATCTGTATATTACTGCTTTGGACTTTATTCTGTCCATACATTATAAATGGGACCAAGTCATGATCACTACGCAACCATTAATTTTTGTCAGTTTGCTGATCAGTTCCTCTTTATCTGGCAGGACTGAGCTTAATATAGAATTTCCCTATGTTAGTTGTGACACTTTTTGAGTTAAGAAATGTCAGGGATAATATTTAGAAATTCCAAGGATGTTTTAGTACTGGCAGCATGCGACCACCAGCATTTTCCCAGTTATAGTACGAAGGAAAGTGTATGTTTTTACCCTAGCAATTCCAAAAGACAGAAAAATAAGGACTCACTCCTTGTAGGTTGCTTCCTGGTTTCAGCCTCACTGAGTGTCCAAAAATTGATGTGTGACTTAACTCAGCCAATTCACTAACATCCTTCTCCTCCTTCTTTCTCCAAGTATCTTATGCCTTAGCTGTCTCTGCTCTCTTCCAAGTGGCCCTATTACAGCAAGGGCAGGACTTTACATGGTAGCATACTGGACTGTAATGTAATGTATTGTATCCATAGTGCATCCCAGTCCATTAAACACCTCATCAAATTCAATCTGATATTTTGTATCCTGACTATAGAGAAATAATGCACTCACTTGGTCATCTGCATTTGCCAATTCTTTAATACTCCAAAAACACAAAATTTCCTGCTCCCCTGTTTCAAGCCTTGTTGAGTGGGATCTGTATTTATGGATATGCCAATGTAGCTTTGCTATAGGAGGTTCATTTTGTGCACAGTTCTGGAAAATGAGCTTTTTAAAAAAATTATGATTATTTTAATTTAACATAAATTGGGCACTAGTCTTTTTTGGAATATGTTTCCTGTGATTATGTTGCACTCAGGAGCAGTACCTTATTTTGAAATTTACTTTTTATTTTATTCTGTTGTTACAAACCAATCTGTTATAGGCCCTTGCTTTGTAAATTTGAGATCCAGTAAAGAAATCCATTTCTATAATATCATAATTAGAGTTTTGACCTCCAGCTGTTTGGTTCTGAATGTATTGTGCTTATCTTTACACTTTTTCCTAAGTGTGACACACTTTCAAAAATGGTTGTCTTTATAACATTCACAATAGTGTACCCCTTTGCCTTGTGTTGACAGGCATTGCTTCTATATTTATTATATATGACTCTGGTTTCTGCTGTTTGCTTACTCTGGTATTCTGTCTAGGTCCTAATGTCTGTATTTAATTAGATACATCAGTTCTTTCACTGCTTGCTAACATTTTCCATTTGGGAAATTCACATATCATTAATCCTGCAAATATCTACTGTTCTTAGCCCTCCAACACAGGAATACCATAATCATCATCTAATTCAATTCTTGTATCTTAAATTGATTTTGGAAATGGTCCTCCTTGTCATCCACTTTTTCCTAAGTAAGAGTTTGGAAGATCTGCATCTTCACTTCTCTGAATGACATCTAATTGGTTTCCTGATACAGTGAATGTTACGTCCCAAATAATTTTACTTTGGATATCTGCACTTGAGTACAAGATAGCAGAGACATCAGTGAGTATATTTTCAAATACACTATTTTATGCCTTTGGGCAAAGAATCCATGAGTAGCAATTATATGAGATGCTTGAGACACTTTCATCTCTTACCCAATAAGATCTTTGGTCTTTTTGGTCCAATAGGCTTTTGCCTCATCTATTTTATGTTGCTACTCCTTAGGAGAGGAAGGAAAGAGTTCTAGAAACACATTTTGTTACCTATTAAAACAGTAAAATGTGCAGTAAACATGGCTTTGATGCATATGGAATGACAATAACAGCAGCTGTCGAAATAAATGCTTGAAAACATTTTGGAATTATATGGAATCTGAAAGAACTGACTTTCTAAAGGGCAAGGGGATTGAACTTCAGCCTGCTTTTAGAAGAAGAGAAGGCTCTTTATCAGATCAGAACAAATTATAATATTTACAAGAAATAATAGGACTTATTTTTACCCTACTTTCAGTGGTCTCCATGGGTGAAAATCACCTTAGTGTATAGAGGCCAAGACTTGTATTCTAAGGTCCTTACTTTGATCTGGTTATCAGTTATACCACACATACTTTGGTTTCTATTGTCCAGCAGTTAACTGTTAAAATAACATGGGTTATCTTTATTATATAGGTGTAACATAATGGCCACTCATTTCTTCATAACAAAATGTGCCTTTCCCAAGCAGCATTCTGGAATAATTTTGTCTAGCAGTTTGCAGACCCCTCCATTGGAATGCAGTATTGTCAATTCCAAGCATTCAAATATCATGAGATTATTTTTGAAGGGTGTGTGTGCGGGGTCTTATTAGTCAAATTCTGAGCCTTCAGGATACTCTTGGATCACATTTTCAAGCTTTTCCTCTACAACCATGAAGGCTAGAAACTTACTGAAAAAAAAGAAAGCTGAGATTCTCACCTAATCACATGCCTCCAGGCACCAGAGTTTTAACATATGCACTAAATATCACAAGAGATGGAAACAATGGAAACAACTTTCTCTAATTCTCTGACAGGTTCCTTTCTAACCCGAGCAATTCATGTGGCTTCACTTGCTCTATTTTTGCCAAAGATATAATTTACTTTTGAAACCACATAATTAAAGGTGAAACAGACAGGCGTGGTGGCAAGAGATGGATTTTTATTTTCTTGTTCCTGTCAGATAGCATGGGTCAGTATCCATTTATCCCAGTGGATACAGTGGCACCAATCACTGGCCACAAAGCAGGGAGTCATATGTTCTTTCTTCTCTGCAATCAACTGGGTAGCCCTTCCCCCCGGCTCTAATTAGTTAGGCTGAAATAAATTGAAAAGATAAGGTCCTAAAACGTTTATTTGTGAATAATATGTGAGCTGAAAGAAGCTCAATTTTTATCTTTTTTTGTTGGGAATAGATCACAACCAACTTTATAAAGGGTTTTAAAAGTGACACTGGTCCGGGAGTGAAGGTTATCAGTCACACCTCAGACCAGTGTAATTTGAGGAGCGAAATTCCACATTTTGCATGTTTTTTTTTTCCCATAGAAAGTTAGTTTTATTAAAGAGAAAATGAATAAACATAAGAAAAAGAAAGATCAGTATCTGAAAACTGTTTATGGGTCTGGAATGCAAGAGTTGGTGTTTACTGCCAAGTTTGGGTTCAAGTCTCCACTCCCCAAAAGTTCAGTCAATCATAGCTGATGTTAAGATGGAGCAAGAAACTACTGATTCTGCTAATGATTAGTTAATTTTTTAATGGCCTGGTACAAAAAAAACTGCAGTCACAGTCAAAGACAGATTTATTTCAAGATGCATATTTAGGTAGAAAGGAGGAACCTTACATAAGGATTTTACCTCTTTTATATAGTATATCTAGAAATTTGAGAACAGAGGGGATCTTTTCACTAATTATAATAAAACCAAGGATTTTTTTTTAAAATACCTGAGACAAAAGATGGCATATCTTTTTGAGATTTTTCTAGAAACAGGCTAGTTTCCTATTCAACAAGATTTATTCAGATTACTCTTAGGACAACAAAAATTAAAACATACAAAGTTTAAAGTATCAGACTACCGTGTTAGTCTGAATCTGTAAAAAGCAACAGAGGGTCCTGTGGCACCTTTAAGACTAACAGAAGTATTGGAGCATAAGCTTTCATGGGTAAGAACATCACTTCTTCAGATGCAAAAGTTTAAAGTGGATCCCAATTGTTATTATAGACACTTACTATTTACACTTACTAGTATGCATTTACAGTTAAGAAGCTTGTATTGTACTTGAACATTTTATGGAACTCTCAGGAAGGATTGTACTGTTATTGCTAATCATTTTTGTTTTCCCCTGCCATTTGTTGGGAGTTATAGAATATTAGTCCTTGGATCATTAATGATAATTGCCTGTCTGCTCCAAAGTTAGAAAGCAATTTTAAAATGTGATTTTTTGTTTGCCTCAGCTGTAATACTAATGGAAATTAATTTAAGAATTTAACATTCACAAATTTCATTCTCACTTTGTATATTCAGACTGATTAAGAGGTTTAGTAATTTGTTTGGTATGAGATGAACCTATCTAGATTCATTCAACTTAATTCCCAATGCCTGGATCATCTGTTTTAAATATTTGTTTTATCAATTATAGAATGTTAAATATACACAAGATATAATACACTTAAAATCCAGAAACCTTAACATCTGTAAGTTTCAAATTACCCACATTACTTTTTAAAATAGAATAATATTTTGTGGCTGTAGGAGATTAAGACTACACATAAATGTAGTTTAAGTATTTAAAGACAGAATTTCTCTATCATCAAAAAGAAGGGATGTGAAAACTTGCCCTTAAATATAGGCAGATATATGTAAAATCAACACAGCAAATGAAAATATATCAGATTATATAGACCTCCACAAATAGAATTCTAACATTAACATATCATTACTTCTCTGATTGGATATACCATCTATACAAAAGGCTATCTCACCCCTCTGCCAAGCAGAAGCAAATGCTGAGCTCTCAGAAGTTGGTTTCCCATTGAAGAAGAAATCAGTTACATGAAGTATCTTTATGGCCTTAATGTAATTAATATACACCGTATTTACCAGTCGTGGTCACAAATGGAGCACAGGCAGCTCTTTCTTTCAGAAATCTCAACCCAAGCATTTTGCCAAGTCCCAAGGAGTAATTCTGGCCATAGAATTGACTCCAGTTAGATTAAGTTGTAACAGCTTCCACAATGAACTGCATCACAAAATTAACAACTGTATTTCTTCAAAGACTGAACAGACCTCAGACGCCAAGAAAAAAAAGTGCAAGAATATGTGTGACAGCACCATTCTGTGACTACTGATATGACATAACAGTATAATGAAATTGAGAAAGTTAAAGGTTATATTCCTGTGGGTTATAAAGGGTAGAACATTTATTACATCTTGTACTTTATGTCTTCTACAGGGTTTCTGTTATGTTTAGCTAAGAGATGTGTTCCACTTGTATTTTCCTTTGACATCTATTGGAGTCATATGCAATAAGCACACCCCAGGATCAGATTCTTACTATGATTCATGGCTAACAAGAAAATGCTTTTACTAAGAGACAAGATTTAAGCTCATCCTGTATGAGTGGACCTCACCCTGTCTTCTAGAGAATTATTGATGTCAGTTGCTAATCCTCCAGTCCTCCCAATGAAGGTTACACATCTTAAAGGATCCATCACTTAAAGCTTAAAAGATAGTCAATATCTCCAGGAGAGATTGTTTGCTCTCCATTATAACAAATAAAGTATTTCCTTTCCATAATATGTTTTTTTTTTAAATGTCCAGAGACAATACTGAGAATGGCTAGGATGGAAGGATTTTGTGCAGGTGAATACATAACTTTAATAAACTCAGGAGAGTTTTGGCAGAGGAGAAGCTGCACAGTAGATTTTTCTGATTCACCTGCAGTACCCCCCCACCCCCCCCAAAAAAACATCTTCAATTTGTGTCAAACTGAATTCAAAAATTCTGAAAAAATTTGGCAAAATGGAAAAGGTCATTGTTTCAATGAGATGTCATTATAGAACCTGATACCATTCCACAACATGCTTCAATCTTCCTAAAGAGTTAACTAATGAAAATAAACATTTTGATAATGTTTTCAGTAAAAAATTCAAGAATTTTCCAAATAAATTAAAGAATGAGTGCATTCTGAAACAATTACAACTTCTTTTGTGTGTGTGTGTGCGCAATACTAGTGTTTCCAGTTTTCATCTATCCTTACAAATGATTAAGAAGCTCATGGTGGATTGCAAGGAATGTAAACCTCAGATACAATAGTGACACATGATAATCAAATCTACATGAAATAATGTTATGTGAATCTTTGTGCATTTTCCTTTCAGTGACTATGGGTTCCATTAATGGGCTGTTTTGCATCAGGATACAATAAGAACATAAGGTAGGCTGATGAGAACGTGAGCATTAACCACATGTGTTGAGTTGTATATTTGAGTATAAGGCCCTGGTCATTTCTCTGTAGAAAGAGAGTAATAAGGGTAGATAGAGATATGTGTAGGTGGATTGGGGAAGTGAAATCTAACCTCTCAACTACAGTCTGTATATAGATTTGCTATTCAGCCTTTCCCACATCACCATGACTTCTACTCCATAGTTGAAGCAGTAGCTACAGCCCGTGCACATCACAGACCACCAACTGTATCTGCATAAACATAGATCACACAACCCCTCACCCGAGCACTCTCCCAGATTATCCATATTGCAGCCATTCATGGTGTCCTATTTGAGTTCAATGCAAAGACATCTGCAATGGCATGCATCACATCCGCAGGATACCTGCAGGATCACAGACTCTCCCCCTTTGGCTTTTCCACATAGACCCAATGGAAGATTCAGTTTGCGCAGAGACCACTGGCTCTGAGTTTGATGTAAACAAAAACTTTTTTTTAATAAACCGCCTTCTTCCTATCTGACCCAATCAAAGCTCTTTTCAATATTGAATGAAATGGTAATTTAGTCCATCTCCTCTCTTTAAGAGTTATTTATGATGGCTAAAAGCCTCAGATGTTTTAATTAGTGTGTCTTTTTTAAAATAAGCCCCATCCACTTAATGCTTTTCATCTTTGGCCTCAATATTTCAAATATGTCAATTACCAATCACTTAATATCTGTATTAAGTAAAGGGCTACAAGGAAATAGATTGTTATACCCTCCTAAAAGTGCAAAGACCAGAGACAAACCATAAGATTCAATGAGCTGTCTCTACATATGAGATATAATTGCCTCACATATAGGTCCTAAATGGTGCAAACATCTCAGGGATTTAAGCATAAAGCTCAAAAGAAAACCACCAAAGCTAGGTGATTTAGTAAATGTCAGCTTTTTAACAGAAAAGGGAATATCTTCACCTATGGTGGCCATGTACAGCAAATTGCTGCCTACTTGCAAGAGGATGCTTAACATAATATCCTGTAGAAGAACATCAACATTTTAATGTGGGGAATCTATCCTTCTAACAAACTCTGTATGTCTCTGCATAGGATGCAGAGGCTGATAGCTGCCTTTCTGGGGCATGACTTTTCACCTTTAATTTTGAAAAGTTATATCAATGTATGTCTTCTTTAAACTGAATGTTACCCATTATAAATAAAAATGGATATAGATGCATTATTCAACTTAACGTTTAGCTGCAAGAATCAACAGTACTGTTTCAGTTAGTAATGATTCTTTGTTGTAATAATGATGGTTATTTATTTCCAGTATTCATGCCATTCTGAAATTTTTCCATTTAATGCTCACATCTCTGCCAACCAACATTTTAGAAAGGGAACCTATGAAATCAGTGGAATTACTCATATGGTTAACATTACTCATATTTGCAAAATCAGGGCCTAAAGTTGCATCTATAATGTAATTAATTACTGAACTTCATCAGCATATCATGAAATGGATGGATGAGGGCTTTATGATCTGATTTACCATTTTACTACTTCAATTTTACTTTTTGTTTAACATAAGAACATAAGAAAATAGGAACAGCCATATTGGGTCAGACCAAAGGTCCATCTAGCCCAGTATCCTGTCTTCCGACACTGGCCAATGCCAGGTGCCCCAGAAGGAATGGACAGAACAGGTAATCATCAAGTGATCAATTCCCTATTGCCCATTCCCAGCTTCTGGCAAACAGAGGCTAGGGACACTATCCCTGCCAATCCTGGCTAATAGCCATTGATGGACCTATCCTCCATGAACTTATCTAGTTCTGTTTTGAACCTTGTTATAGTCTTGTCCTTCACAACATCCTCTGGCAAAGAGTTCCACAGGTTGACAGTGTGATATGTAAAAAAAATACTTCCTTTTGTTTGTTTTAAACCTGCTGACTATTAATTTCTTTTTTATGACATCGGTTATTGTGTTATGAGGAGTAAATAACACTTCCTTGATTACTTTCTCCACACCAGTCATGATTTTATAGACCTCTATCATATCCCCCCTTAGTTGTCTTTTTTCCAAGCTGAAAAGTCCCAGTCTTATTAATCTCATTTCATACAGAAGCCATTCCATACCCCTAATCATTTTTGTTGCCCTTTTCTGAATCTTTTCCAATTCCAATTGTTTGATTTAAACCAGGGGTCGGCAACGTTCGGCATGCGGCTCACCAGGGTAAGCACGCTGGCGGGCCGGGCCAGTTTATTTACCTGCTGATGCGGCAGGTTCGGCCGATCGCGGCCCCCACTGGCCGCGGTTCGTCATCCCGGGCCAATGGGGGCAGCGGGAAGCAGCGCGGGCGAGCGATGTGCTGACCGTGGCTTCTCACCGCCCCCGTTGGCCCGGGACGGCGAACCACGGCCAGTGGGGAGCCGCGATCGGCCGAACCTGCTGCATCAGCAGGTAAATAAACTGGCCCGGCCCACCAGGGTGCTTACCCTAGCGAGCTGCGTGCCGAACGTTGCCGACCCCTGATTTAAACTCTTCCAGCAGATAGAATAAGTCAATGGTATTTTTAGGGATAGAAGTTCATAATGTGCTCTAGAACAATCTGATGTTTTCTTTATTTAAAGGGTTATATGCATTAGAAAAATACATCAAACGAACAATCTTCTCAGCCGAATTTTTTTTAAATATATTTAATTGCAAACTATGAATACGTACATTGTAGGTACTATGGCAAATCAAATCTGTTGTAATGACCTTGCTTTAATAAAATATTATTGCTCAAATCAGGTTTCACTTACAGCATTTTTAAGTCAGTTGTAACTCCTCTGACACCAATTGAATTATACCAGAGAAACAATAAAAATAGAAGAAAATTAAAGGCAGAAGAGATCTATTAGGACATTGTAGTAAATGAGGCCCTAAAATTAGGAGTTATTACTATTAATTAATTACCAAGGCATTAAGTTGTTGTTGTTGTTTTTTTAGAAAAGATAGAATTGAGGGCCAAGAGAATAAAACCATTGGTCTAATAGCTAGATTTCTTCAATAACCTGAGAAAACTGCATTGTTGCAGCCTTTCATGAGTTGTTGCAGCTTAAAGAGACTTCCCCTTTTTCCCTGCCTCTGAATACGTAAATGAATTAAAAATCACATTAAATTAAAATCAAAATATTAAGAGATTATATGATTACCAGATAGTGTAGTAAAATAGGGAACTTTATGATATTATAAGTAAAATGTGTTTGAAAAGGGAAGTCAACGATAAGTAATACAGTTTCAGGCAAAATTTTTGTAAACTTAAATGACAGGATTTATTTACCTCATGAGCAATCCTGTTAGGAAAAGAAAGGGATTGCATTCATACCAATTTATTTTAATTTAAGTGATAAAGAGAAGTAAAGCTAATGTTTGAAATCAACCATTCTTATGATAACAAGTTAGTGAAATGCACGTCTGTGATGAGAGAGGCAGAATATAAAAGAAATTGAAACCAAATAGCACGTTTATGAAGACACTTGACCACAGAGTGGAACAATCAGAAATGTAACTGTTTGTAATATGTAAATGTAACTGTAACTGGTTAATAATGAACACACTAAGCTCTGTCATACCTACAAGTCCCTCCATTGTTATTAAAACTAGAAGAATAGAAACAGAAGACTTGTACTGTATAGCTGTTCCAGACTGCTGGAGAACCAGACTTCTTGAGGCAAATTTTCCATAAATTGGAGTCATTCTGAAGACCCTGGGAGAAAAAAATTCAATACAGGCTACTATTTTTGTTTTGTTTTGTATTTTTCATCAAACATATCTCAAAGGAATGTAATGCAATGGACTACATCAAAATAACAAAAGAGCATATCTGGATTAAACTGATCACAGGAAGGACAACAAGTTAATGCCGCACTACATCCTTATATTTCTCTGTAATGTCTACATACTGCAGTACAAGTGGTAAACAACATCATGGACTTTTCAGAGAGCCCTACAAAACTTTGGGATGAATGAAGGAGGGAGTGGGTGTTAGTGTTCATTCAGAATTTCCTTGCTTACATCAGTTTAAGGATTTTAACATCCTGGATTTTGTTTTGTTTTTAATATAATGGGAGATTTGGTGATTTATCTGAGAATCAGCCCGATTAAGGAAAGAGTCTATGTGATTCTAGAACAAAAGCACTGTTCTTATGGTTCTCTCACTGACAAAGCCTACCTAGTGTGAAAAATTATAAAAACAAAACAAACATCAGTCTGAGATTCCTGACTAGGCTGGTTGGCTGGTGTGTTCCATGTTCTAGTCTACATAATCTAGTCAAGAGGTTCTCAAAGTGAGGTCTGCGGCCCACTAGTGGTTTGCAGGGAGCTAGTCGGTCACATTGTTCCTCCTCATTTTTTCCCTGCTGTATTGCTGCTTAAACATTTCTTTTCCACTCAATCAATTTCATAACATCTTGTTAGCAACTCCAGCAATTACAAATGGGAGGGGAGATTGACCTCAGAAGGTATCATACATCTATGAAGTGACACATGGCCCTACAGAGAGTGAGGAGGGCATACATCAGAAGTTTTAAAGGAAGGAGTGCCAGTACATCCAGAGATCTAAGTGAAAGGAGGCCAACAACATCAATCTAATTTTTATGTTGTTTTAAGGTGATGTGTTATAGGAATTTTTCAAAATGTTTATATTAAAGTGTGGTTGACTATAGAGTGTATCTTGTGGACCACATGCTACAACTCCTGTTAAGGCCATCTGTCTTTCCCAGTACAGCTATAATCCTTCCAACAATAACACTCATACACTACTTTGTTCAATCATTAACTTACTAATTTTTACAAACACCTCTCTGAGGTAGCTCAGATATTATGGTGATGAGTGTGATATAAATGCCTAGATACATGGGAGAAAGGTAAGGATTATGAACCCTTTGTGCAGAGGGGAAAGTCAAAGTAAAAGGTACAGTGAATTTTAACTAACACCACAGACCGTGTCAATCTGGAGCCAAAATTTGGTACCAATGTCTTTTTTTCATTCCCACTTGAGAGAGAGCTGTATTTAAAGTGAGATAACCTATGTTATATCTCTTGGGTCCTGGGCTCTATAATATTTCTTCCTGCTTATCTACAACAAATAATGTTAGTCTCTCACAGTAGTAAAATACCATTAAAAAAACATCATCTATAGTGTACACCTAGATGATTTTGCTTTTAATTTAGAATTCCACATACACCAAAACTTGATATGAAGTAAAAGTCATATTTCAGAATAAAGTATTTTGTGATTCATTTAATACACTGGTCTACAATTTTTGAGAAGTCATCTGCTTCAGAGATAAAATGTGCTATTTATTATGTATTTTGATGTGCTGAATTCAAATATGACAATTAAAACAACTAATTGGCTACTGTTTCTAAGATATTTAAGTTTTTACATTTTATGTCTATGTATATTGTGTAGATAGTAGAGTTTTAATCATAAATTGTAAACGTAGGTCTTTTCATGTGTTTATGGTTGCTTTACATGATAATATTTCACCTGTCCTGTTCATGTAACACTTCAAAAATCAGCAAAAGGGTTATATAAATAAAATTTATTATGAAACAAAAGGCAAAAAACTATTATGTACATAATTTAGTCCTATTCAGTGTCTACTCGGCGCTTCTTGGCTTTTCTCTTGTATTGATTAAATGGAGCATCTCTTGTCACTGTCCAGCAATAGTCTGCAAGCACTGATGGGCTCCATTTGCCCTGATAGCGTTTCTCCATTGTTGCAATGTCCTGGTGAAATCACTCGCCGTGCTCGTTGCTCACTGCTCCGCAGTTCGGTGGAAAAAAATCTAGATGAGAGTGCAAAAAATGCATCTTTAGTGACATGTTGCAACCAAGGCTTTTGTATGCCTGGAGGAGGTTTTCCACCAACAACCTGTAGTTGTCTGCTTTGTTGTTTCCGAGAAAATTTATTGCCACTAACTGGAAGGCTTTCCATGCCATCTTTTCCTTGCCATGCAGTGCATGGTCAAATGCATCATCTTGAAGAAGTTCACAAATCTGAGGACCAACAAAGACACCTTCCTTTATCTTAGCTTCACTTAACCTTGGAAATTTTCCATGGAGGTACTTGAAAGCTGCTTGTGTTTTGTCAATGGCCTTGACAAAGTTCTTCATCAGACCCAGCTTGATGTGGAAGGGTGGTAACAAAATCTTCCTTGATTCAACAAGTGGTGGATGCTGAACACTTTCCTCCCAGGCTCCAATGACTGTCGGAGTGGCCAATCTTTCTTGATGCAGTGGGAATCTCTTGCACGACTATCCCATTCGCAGAGAAAACTGCAGTACTTTGTGTATCCAGTCTGCAGACTAAGCAAGAGAGCAACAACCTTCAAATCGCCACAAAGCTGCCACTGATGTGGGTCATAGTTTATGCACCTCAAAAGTTGTTTCATGTTGTCATAGGTTTCCTTCATATGGACTGCATGACCAACTGGAATTGATGGCAAAACATTGCCATTATGCAGTAAAACAGCTTTAAGACTCGTCTTCGATGAATCAATGAACAGTCTCCACTCATCTGGATCTTGAACGATGTTGAGGGCTGCCATCACACCATCGATGTTGTTGCAGGCTACAACATCACCTTCCATGAAGAAGAATGGGACAAGATCCTTTTGACGGTCACAGAACATGGAAACCCTAACATCACCTGCCAGGAGATTCCACTGCTGTAGTCTGGAGCCCAACAGCTCTGCCTTACTCTTGGGTAGTTCCAAATCCCTGACAAGGTCATTCAGTTCACCTTGTGTTATGAGGTGTGGTTCAGAGGAGGAGGATGGGAGAAAATGTGGGCCCTGTGACATTGATGGTTCAGTACCAGAAGTTTCATCCTCTTCCTCTTCCTCGTCTGACTCAAGTGAGAATGATTCTGGTGCATCAGGAACCGGCAGTCCTCCTCCGTGGGGTACTGGGCGTATAGCCGATGGAATGTTTGGGTAATGCACAGTCCACTTTTTCTTCTTTTGACACAGCTTTCCCAACTGGAGGCACCATGCCGAAGTAACAATTGCTGGTATGATCTGTTGGCTCTCTCCAAATCATTGGCACCGCAAAAGGCATAGATTTCCTTTTCCTATTCAACCACTGGCGAAGATTTGTTGCACAAGTGTTGCAGCATATGTGTTGGGCCCACCTCTTGTCCTGATCTCCAATTTTGCAGCCAAAATAAAGGTGATAGTCTTTCTTAACCATAGTGGTTATACTGCGCTTTTGTGATGCAAAAGTCACTTCACCACAAACATAGCAGAAGTTATCTGCACTGTTCACACAAGTACGAGGCAGCTCTACTCACTTTGGCTAAACAGAAATGTGTCCCTTTGCAAAATCAAACACTGACAAATAAGAGAGCACGACACTGTATGATTTCTAGAGCTGATATAGGGCAATTTGTTCAGCAGAGTGATGTAAGCTTCATTATGATTGCATCATCCATGACTTCTAGGAATAACATCATGCAATTCATATCATGTATGACGCAATACCAGCTTCAGATTGCATCATTCATTATTTTGCCTAAAAGCAAGTACTGTCCAAACCCAGTCATAGATTTATTCATAGATCCAGTCAAAGATGTATTTTAGTCATTTCTGGTTTAAATTGAGATCCCTTCCCTTTATAACTCACTTATCCTCCACCATTCCCAAGTCAAGGGTCGTATATACTGACCCAATAGCATATCTTGAAAACTAGAGCCAATCAACAATTTTAAGCATCATTTTCGTTCTCAGTGACCCAGAATTAGTAAATTTTTACTACATTTATTTCAGAAGCATTTTGGCTCTAGAGCAGTGATATCAGCAAATGTTTAGTTACGTAAAAAAACAGGAGTACTTGTGGCACCTTAGAGACTAACAAATTTATTAGAGAATAAGCTTTCGTGGGCTACAGCCCACTTCTTCAGATGCATAGAATGGAACATATATTGAGGATATATATATATATACACACATAAAGAAAGCATGAACAGGTGGGAGTTGTCTTACCAACTCTGAGAGGCCAATTAAGTAAGTGAAAAAAAACTTTTGAAGTGATAATCAAGATAGCTCAGTACAGACAGTTTGATAAGAAGTGTGAGAATACTTACAAGGGGAGATAGATTCAATGTTTGTAATGGCTCAGCCATTCCCAGTCCTTATTCAATCTTGGATTGATTGTATCTAGTTTGCATATCAATTCCAGCTCAGCAGTCTCTCATTGGAGTCTGTTTTTAAAGTTTTTCTGTTGTAAAAGTAAAGTAATTTAATGAAAAAAATTTATATTTTTCCATACTATGGTTTTTGTTTGTTTGTTTTGAAGAACAAAAAAATTGCCTGCAGTTTCATGTGTTTATCATTAATTTCAATGGGAAACACATTAATGCTTTCTAGTATAGAATTTTGAACTCAATTATCTAACCTTTGAGGGCACAAACTGTACCATATTCCAACATGTAAGGGGCCAAATCCTCACTTGGTTTAAATCAGAATGGTTCCATTAAAATCAGGGAGCAATACCAATAGTTGAGGATTTGGTTTTATTTTCTTTAGACATCTCAGTTACATATGTCAATTAAATAAATAAAGTCTTTTTCTCCAGGTTGACTCAAAATTATAGGAGTAGCTAGTAAGAATAACGCTGTAGTATTCTTATGGCTATCATCATTGCTGTCTGTAGCACTGAGCCAAGGTTTGTTCCTGCATCAGTGAGGCAAAACTCCATTAGATTTCATCTGGAGTTTGGTCTGGAAAAGAAATGGAGGCTTGGACTCTTTGGGATTACACACACTATTCTTCAGTTCTCTTTGATACACCATCTATAATATTTCTGGATTTGAACTCTCATGCATAAATATTTTCAAAAACTCCCTAGAATACTATGAAAAACTGGCAAATGGAACCATCTCCATTCTTTCTTTTTAGTCCGTAAGAGGCTATATAGCTTATAAAGAACAATTCTTACTGTACTGCACTTCTGCATGAAGAGTTTCCCTGAGAATACACTGCTCTGTTATAAATCTAAACTTTAATTGCAGTGTCATCATCTTCCTTTGCGTTCTGATGGATTTATAGTTCCCACTGTGAAAGTGAACCAAACCATGCAAAGCTAATACAACCAGGTGGAATAACACTCTGATACAGGACAAATGAAAGACACCCAAGCTTCCCTATGTGTTTCATCAAGTATGTGAAGATGATCTTTTCCAATGAGAAAGTACCATATGGCATTGAACAAGGAAAATAATCTATTTACAAAGAGGAAATATGTACTGCCTAAAATTAACGTGCAGAAGCATTACTACAGTGAAGCAGGTATGCATTCATTTGTTTTGATATTACCCTTTAACCCTTTTTTGGCTTCTCCCAGTTAGTTAAAATTCTAATGCTCTAATAAGAGAGATTACCATAAGATGTAACATTCCATGTATATTTCAAAATAATAATATACATACTCCTAGCTACTTTGCAAACTACATTTATGAACTGTGTATAGTATGGAAATAAAGAGTTGGTCAGGAAATGGATCCCACACCCTCCCACCAAATAAAAATTGTTAATATTTGGTGAACCAAATTAAATCCAAAAATATTGATTTGCAATACTACACAGTGCCTCATAGCACGTGCCTCATTGGCCGGGCACCACAGTTTCCCCTGCTGCAGAACCACTGCAGTACACCAGGGGAAATGTAGCTCAGCTAGGGAACCTAGCCAATAGAGAGAAATAGAGAATAAAACACTCAAATTATAAATCCCATTAAGGACTATGGCAGCAAAATGATGGTGTGTAAAGGTATGAGAGCATGAATTAAATTCGGGGAGGAAAGGTAGTGGTACTCTTCTAAACCCACTTGAAATTTCAAAATAAGACACTGTTCTTTGTAGATGTTCCAAACTGTGTGTTTTCTTTGGGCTTGGCTCCCCTCACCAATAAATTGGATCTAATTAAAGTAGTGAACACACATAGGAAAAAATCTCAGACATTTTAACTTTAAATTGTATGTTATGAGTAGTATATTTAAATGTAGCCTCAGATGCCCTCCTCAGTTCCTTTGGATTGGCTACTGCTTAATGAGGGAGAAAAATAATACATAGCATCATAGAAGATTAGGGTTGGAAGAGCAGGGCCAGCTCCAGGTTTTTTGCCACCGCTGAAACAAAGCAAAACAAAAAAAGGGCTGGAATGCTGCCCCAAAGGGCTGGAATGCCGCCCCTTGAAAAGTGCTGCCCCAAGCACATGCTTGGGACGCTGGTGCCTAGAGCCGGCCCTGTGGAAGAGACCTCAGGAGGTCATCTAGTCCAACCTCTTGCTCAAAGCAGGACCAACACCAACCAAATCATCTCAGCCAGGGCTTTGTCAAGCCGGGCCTTAAAAAACCTCTCAGGATGGAGTTTCCACCACCTCCCTAGGTAAACCGTTCCAGTGCTTCACCACCCTCCTAGTGAAACAATGTTTTCTAAAATCCAATCTAGACCTTCCCCACTGCCACTTGAGACCATTGCTCCTTGTTTTGTCATCTGCCACTACTGAGAACAGCCTCAGTCCATCCTCTATGGAGCGCCCCCTTCAGGTAGTTGAAGGCTGCTATCAAATCCCCCCTCTTCTCTTCTGCAGACTGAACAAGCCCAGTTCCCTCGTCTTCTCCTCATAAGTCATGTGCCCCAGTTCCCTGATCATTTTCGTTGCAATTTGTCTACATCCTTTCTGTAGTGGGGGTCCAGATACTCCAGATGTGGCCTCACAAGTGCCAAATAGAGGGGAATAATCACTTCCCTCAATCTGCTGGCAATGCTCCTACTAATGCAGCACAATATGCCATTAGCCTTCATGGCAACAAGGGCACAGTGCTGACTTATATCCAGCTTCTCTTCCAATATAATCCTCAGGTCCTTTTCTGGAGAATTGCTGCTTAGCAGGTCAGTCCCCAGCCTGTAGCGGTGCATGGGATTCTTCCATCCTAAGTTCAAGACTCTGCACTTGTCCTTGTTGAACCTCATCAGATTTCTTTTGGCCCAATCCTCCAATTTGTCTAGGTCACTCTGGATCCTATCCCTACCCTCCAGCTTATCTACCACCCCCCAGCTTAGTATCATCTGCGAACTTGCTGAGGGTGCAATCCATCCCATCATCCAGATCATTAATAAAGATGTTGAACAAAACTGGACCGACCCCAGGACCGACCCCAGCCTCATTCATTAGCCACCTTCTAAGACTTGCCCTGACACCAAAAGTCTTGGGTCTTCTGAAAGGATGGAATCTTTAGATACACAACACAGACCTCTGCCACTTGAGCTAACAGAGTAATTGATAGCAGCACTAGGTTGCAATCCTCTATGCAGACAAGCACTAGAGAGGGAGGAGAGACACACTCTGCCAATGGGTTTTACAGATATTTGCTCACAGCAGAGGAAGGGTGAGACTAAGGAATCTCAGGTTCCATTCCAGGCTCAGCAGGGGAGTGTGCTCCAGAGGGAGTGGGGGGGGAGTGACACAGGACTCTTTTGCCCATTGCCAACCCTTCCCCCCCGCAAGTTTAATGCCTCTACCCCTTCTCCAATCTATCCCTGACCCAGTCCTGTCTCTTTCCCACTTCTGACTCCTCATCCCAGCACCATTCTCCTTACTTACCCACCCTGATCTTCACTCCTTAGGCTTTCAGTCCTAGTCTTCTCCCCAGCTTCTAAACTTAATATAATTCTCCCCACTAACATCTAGTTATCAAACCCCACTCCCACCCAACCAGTCCCCATCTCCTCTGTGCCTTCTCATAGCCCCTAGTCCCTGTCTACTTGCTCAGCCAGTCCAGTCTCCCCTCTCCAGGCCCAGTCTCCCTCACTAGCCTCTTTGTCTCAATCTATTCCCCCCACCTCTATGCACTTCTTTAATCTGGCTCTTGTCCTCTCTGCATTCAAATTAGGCAGCTTCCACTGCCATGCTGACTGGGCATTAGAAGGGGCATGGAAGAGATAGGGTACCTGCTATTCTGGTACGTGAACCTGGAATGACCTACAGAAGCTGGGAACCCTGGGCTGAAGCATGCCCAATGAGAAACAAATCTTTGGGAAATTTAGCTACAGGGATCTAGCAAGTCTCTACCTGAGCTTGTGTGAACTGTGATTTTTCAGAGGCTTATAATGTGGCCAAATCTGGGCAGATTTTCATGGGAACAACCAAAGCACTTCTCTGACAGAAAGGGCACCCCTGCCAAATTTCAAGTTCCTGCTCCAAAGCATGGGGCCACTCAGGCTTCTCACAGAAAAGTTTGACAGTACATACTTGATATGGAAAAGTTTATCCCAAATGGTTTAAGTTTGGCTAATTTATGAGCAACTGAAAACAGGGTCTTATAAGAGGAAGTGCAGGAAACTCATAATACAGGTAGGTAGGCTAACAATGCTGCATATACTGATGTTTAATGGATGGGGAAGAGAGAGATAATGAGCATGTGCATTTTCATTTGAGGTCATGATGTTTGAAAGTCAGGTGACAACTGAACAAATGGTGAAAGGTAAAGAGGCAGCTTCTAGAGCTGTTGGCATAGAACAATGGTTCTCAACCAGGAGTACGTGTACCCCAGGGGGTACACAAAGGTCTTCCCGGGGGTACATTAACTCATCTAGATAGTTGCCTAGTTTTATAACAGGCTACATAAAAAGCACTAGCAAAGTCAGTACAAACTAAAATTTCATACAGACAATGACTTGTTTATACTGCTCTAGATACTATACCCTGAGGTACAATATCTATATTCAAATTGATTTATTTGATAATTATATGATAAAAATGAGAAAGTCAGCAATTTTCCAGTAATAGTGGGCTGGGATACTTTTGTATTTTTATGTCTGATTCTGTAAGCAAGTAGTTTTTATGTGAGGTGAAACTTGGGGGTACGCAAGACAAATCAGACTACTGAAAGGGTACAGTAGTCTTGGCATGTTGAAAGCCACTGGCATAGAGGATATAGCTGATCCATGAGAGTGAAAGATATGTCAGCAGATACAGAGGATAAGTAGGAAACAGGAATCCCATGAGCTAACGGAGGATGAGGACTTCAATCTAAATATATAAAATATTTTAAACCCTTTCAGTAACTAAATTTTATTATGAAGTGTTTTATAAAAGAATGTTAAGAACAAACTAACCTGAGGCTATCAATGTATCACTGACTTCAGAGTAATAGTTTGGAGAGGTAATGAAGGTAAAGGTTATTATGTAGAAAGGGTTAAATTTTATCCCTGTGCCAAACTTCACAGGAAAGGAGCAAGACATAATTGTAGGACAATGCAACACAAAAGTCCAAAGCCATTTTCAGTATGCTGCATGGGAATTCATGACACACTTTTGGATAGAAATAACAGGAGCTAAACCTAACCACCACCACCCTATGAACAATACTAAAATATAAATCTTTAATTTGTTTTCTTATCTCAATAATATTAGAGCAGGGTATTGGTCACTATGAATGTTGGTTTTGTTTTGCAAAGAAAAATGATTAATTGTATCACTTGCATATCATTTTTGTACTGTTTTCCTTGTTTAATTTATGAACAAAAACTGAGCAATTTAAGTATAAGCGGGCCACTCAAACTAAAGTGATTTGTTTTACTTATAGTTTGAATAGCATTTTGCTAAAGAAAATTCATGCACTGCAAAGCTTCATAATTGCTGTATGTTTGAATATAAGGTTCAAGTTGCTTTGATAGGACTTCAGGCTGATATTCTGAAGAACTGCAACAAATCCAAAACCTCTGATGAAATGAAAACCTTTTATATGAAAGAGTGCTGGAAGAAACAGGGAAAACAATAAATGAGGGTGTATGGAGTCCTGTGAAAAATGAAAGGGCTTCTACAATGTGAGAGTATATTATATATTTTAAACACACTCTAAATACAAGAGATTACAACATTCTACACGATTCAAATGTTTGTTCTTGTTTTTAGTATATAAATACAGACACACCTTGAGCAGATTTCTCTCTATGCATGTTTTTCTGTGATTTTTAACTTGAAAATTAAGACTGTCTCTTCAAAAATCTGAAAGAAAAGAGAACCCATTTGTTTTTTTTTAAACACCACTTTTCTTACAGCACTGATTCGCTATATTCTAGCTTCTCATCTTACATGTATGAGTGGCAGCTGGGTGTATCTCAGAAAATCCATCACTATGTGAGTGCTCAATTTCAATAGCAAACTTTTCAAGATACACAGCAGCATAGGCTGCATATTTGTGGTGATCTTCTAATCCATCAGTTTCCAAACGTTAGCAACCCCAGGACCCCAATTTTGATTTAAAAATTTATTGCGGACCCGCAACCCCTCACTCAGCACCAGGCCCAGCCCCCCCCCCCCATTCCCTTCCCCAAGACCTCCACCCCCCAACCTCTACCTGCCTCCTCTTCCCTGCCTCTTTCCACCCCTTCCCCCGAGAGTGTCCCGTCTACACTCCCCCCCCACCTCGAAGAGCCCCCTGCATGCTACTGAACAGCTGTTCAGCAGCATGCAGGAAGCACTGGGAGGGAGGGGGAGGACATGCAGGAGGAGGAGGAGGAATTGATCAGCAGGGCTGGCTGATCCCCTGGAGTACCCCAGTCTCAAAAACACTGTTCTAATCTAATCTTTTTTTAATGTTAAATGCTTCTTTCTCAAATGTATAGACAAAAATTCACCAAATTCATGACCAGTGTAAATCCACTGAGAATAAGGGAGTTACACCAAACATGTAACATATTCTGAGTCTTTTAAAGAGACAGACAACTACTTCCCAGTACATTACAGCTTAAAATATTCTTGTACAGCCTATCTTCCTTTCAGTATCAAGGGTGATAGACTGAGGCATTCATCCTTCATAGAATCAACTTCTTTTGCACTTGGTAACTTGGAACCATCTCTTCTGGAAAAGTAAACACATCCAAGTTGGGTCCATTGTTACAGCAGCTAGTCTACTTGCTACTCCTAGTCAAGAGCAAGTGGAGTTATATCATACCTGAGTATTTGTGTGAGGTGCCTAATATGCCCTCCTAGGCAGATGAATGATGCCCAAATGATTACTTAAATAATTCTGGGATGGATATTTGGTAGCTTAATTATTTGGAAATTGAAATAGGTTTGAATTGATTAAAGTCACCATCCAAAATCAGAATCATATTAATCCCAGTCCATGCTAGGGAAATTGTCACATAGAGAATACTACAGAAGAACCATTATAGAGCTGTAAATAAATAGAACAAAATAGTCTGAGTTTGGATTTTACAACTACCAATTAGTAATTTTTTGCAGGGGGTTGCAGCCTCTTCAGGCTTTATCAGGGAGAAGCTGCAATGGAAGGCCCATACATTCAAAGACAGTCTCAAACTAAATATATTAATAGGCAACAAACAGAAGGGAGAGTGCGCAAGAATATTCTTTAAATTGCTGTATTTGCAGAAACACCATAATATTGTTTCTTGGACAGATGTAATTTATGGTTTAGTTGGGACCACACCTTGAAAAATAAACAAACAACCCACTCACCGGGGGGATTCTATTACCTTACAGAAAATTTTACAGTGATAAGGGACAATGCTACAGTATATACAATGAGAAGTCCTTGTGGCACCTTAGAAACTAAGGCCTTGGCTACACTGGTGCTGTACAGTGCTGCAGCTTGCTGCGCTCAGGGGTGTGAAAACGCACCCCCCTGAGCGCAGCGAGTGCAGCACTGAAAAGCGCCAGTGTAATCAGCGCCTGCAGCACTGCACGCTCGCTCGCAGCACTACAAGCTATTCCCCTCGGAGAGGTGGAGTACTTGCAGCGCTGTGAGAGCTCTCTCGCAGTGCTGGCGGCAGCGCTGTGAATCCCCAAGTGTAGCCAAGGCCTAACAAATTTATTTGGGTATAAGCTTTCATGGAGTGAAAAAAAGTAGGCAGCTATCAATATACAGCACAAGAAAAGATGGGAGTTGCCTTATCAAGTGGGGGGGGTCAGTGCTAATGAGGCCAATTCAATTAGGGTGGATGAGGCCCATTCCCAACAGTTGACAAGAAGATATGAGTATCAACAGAGGGAAAATTATTTTTTGTGGTGACCCAGCCACTCCCAATCTTTATTCAGGCCTAATTTTATGGTGTCAAGTTTGCAAATTAATTCCAGTTCTGCAGTTTCTTGTTGAAGTCTGTTTTTGAAGTTTTTTGGTGAAGAATGGCCACTTTTAAGTATTTACGTTTTTGCTGTACAGACTAATATGGCTACCCCTCTGAAACCTGCTACAGTATATGTCTTACAGCAATACCTAAATGTCCCAGTTACGGTTCAGAATGCCATTTTATTTTTCAGTGCAAATGCAAGTAAGAGTGGCAATAGCTACTAAGCTATTTCACTGTTGAGTGCTCCTTGAGACCCTGACTTTGGCCAACTTAAAATTGGAATAATTATGTCACTCAGTGATGTGAAAAATCCACACCCTGAGTGATACAATTATTTTGACCTAACCCCTGATGTAGACAGTGCTATGTCGATGAGAACGCTTCTTCCGCCAACATAGCTACCATCTTTCGTGGAAGTGGATTAACTATGCTGACAGGAGAAGCCCTCTAAGAGCCAAGTACCTCCTATTGACTTCATTGAAACACAAATAATACACAGTAAGTCAGGCAACTCATTTTTGGTTAAGCCTGTCTTGACCTTTACCACACACCCACTTTGTACACCAAGTTAACCAAATCTGAAGACAGTTATAATGGTATATATATAATGGCAACTTTTAATGGCAATCACTATTATATATATAATAGTGCTTGCCAACAGAAGTTAGCAGTGTACAATTATTATGGGTAAATGTAATCATTACCCAACTTCTCATCACGACTCAAAACCCCTTTGTTGTATTGCCTACAAACAGCTTGACAACAGTTAGGCTGTCAGTGTGCTGAGACAACTGCTTATCATACTATCCAATTATGTCTCATTATTTCTTTATACTTTATTCTTTATACTTCCATCTGCTGTCTATCGTCTTATACGTCCATTGTAAACTCCTGGGGCAGGAACCTTCTTTCGGTTCTGTGTTGGTACAGCGCCTCACACAGTAGGTTCCCAAAGTAGTGCCTAGGGGTCCTGGGCACTGTGGTAATACAAATAATTAAATACTATTACCCTCTAATTAGGGGAGGAAATAATTATTTTACTTCCAATACAACTGTTTATAATAACAGATAGTAAAAACACTGAGTCTTCACTAGTGGCCATTACTGGGATCCTGCTACTTTAATAGAATTATAGTGAAATTAGATTTTGAAAAATCCTTGCCTAAGGACTTGGGAATATTCTGCTATTTTGTGACTCAAATAAGCTAAAACAAATAATTTAAACATTTTTACTATTGAAAAAATTAGCTCCAAAAATGAAAAGTCATGAGCAACTGTTGACTTTTTCAAAACATTTATTACACGTGAAATTTGTGACTTTATTGGAAAAGTTAGAGAAGATTGCCATGTACCAAAACCCCACTCCTCGGAGTCCTTTTCATAATGTTAAACACAAAGTTTGATTAAGACAGTTTTAAAAGATAAGAAATGTGTCCATTTTGAACCCTGCATCTTTCAAATTTTCCAAGAATTTAAAACAGAAAAATCTCAACTAGTTCTAAGGGTCCAAAAACTTTTTAAAAAGCTTGTCAAGCTCACGTGTCTAAGAATACACTTAAATATTTATGAAGTAAAACAACAATTGGAATAAAATTAATAATTACTATATTTTGCATACATCCACGAGAAAGAACAACAACACATGGAACAAATGTCAAAGTTACTCAGTTGACATGGGAACTTAATTGAGACAAAATGAATTGTGATTGGGGGTGCTCACTAACAGCTGACACCATAGCTAGGGCCCTACCAAATTCATGGTCCATCTTGGTCAATTTCACGGTCATGGGATTTGTAATTGTAGGGTCCTCACCCAAAAAGTAGTGGTGGGGGTTGCAAGGTTATTGTAGTGGGGATTGTGGTACTGCTACCCTTCTGTGCAGCTGCTGGTGGCGACATTATCTTCAGAGCTGAGCAGCTGGAGAGCGGCAGCTGCTGGCCAGCATCCTAGCTCTGAAGGCAGAGCCACCACCAGCAGCAATGCAGAAGTAAGAATGGCATGGTCTGGTATTGCCACCCTTACTTCTGTGCTGCTGCCTGCAGAGCTGGGCCCTCAGTCAGCAACCACCACTCTCTGGCCATCCAGCTATAACCATAGTATAACTATAAAGCGGCACTCACTTCTCACCCTAGCAGCACTGGTAAGAACACTTTTATTAGCTTGGTGCTCCCACCTCAATATTTCTCACCACTCTTAAAGTTTAGCCACGTACAATATTGCTTTCAGAAGAATTAACTTTGTTAGGGCAGGGAGGAACACACACAAAAACACCACAAAACAGCAGTCTATGAATTTGGCAATGCATTAATTCCATACCTTCTCTCTTAGTCATCTCCCAGTCAAGAAAAATCAGCTCCCTGAAGTGCTACTGTAATGAGACTGGAGCCAGAGTCAAAGGATTCCTTTTCACTTTTATTGCAGATTCTAACCCTAAACTGAGAGTAACAAAACATCTACGACAAAACAAAAGCAGCTACACACATTTGGTATCTGCAAGCAGTGGCATGGTACTATTTTTCCGGATGAAAAGTCTCATCTATACAAGGGATGGGCAAACATCGAAACACTCAGCAGTTCCGTTTGCTTCCAAGCCTGTGAGGCCCACATCACCAAATTCCATCACCACTGCCTTCAAAAGCATGACCGAGCCTTCCCCGATGGAGTTCTCTCTCTTCTGGGGAAGTGTCATTTCCTTCCCTCAAAAAGCCCTAGTGACCTCTCTGCACAGCTTCCTGACAATGCTGCATGTGTAAAGCATTCCAGGTTCATAGACTTCCCCAGCTGAACAAATGGTTCTTCTTAGGAGCAGCAACACTCAAGATTTAAACTTAACAGTAGCAGACCCCAGCCAAAAGGCTGCCAAATCTCATCACCAGAGACAAGACAGGGATAAGAGAGACAGAACCTATCCAAACCTCATAAACTGTTTTAGCACAGCCCAGGGTGCTGGCAAAGTTTGAGGTCACTTTTTATTTTAGCCTGGTCCTGCTAGTTATTATATTCTTAGTATTGAGGCTGGTTAATCACGATGCCAGGTCCAAACAGCACTTACGCATCTGCTTAAGTTTCATTGACTTCAGGTGCTTACAATTAAGCCCATGTGTGATAAATGAAGGGGGGAGGGGGGGAGTGGCTCCCTTTTATGAACACCCAGAAAGCCAGTAGTTATAAAATCCCTCTTAGTAGCTGTTCTCTAATTGCTCTACCTGTAAAGGGTTAAAAAATCTCACTGCTATGCATAGGTAAAAGGAAGTGCGGGGGCACCTGGCCAAAAGAGCCATTGGGAAGGCTAGAACTTGTTAAAATTGAAACAACTACCCTTTTGTCTGTCTCTTCTTCTTCTCTGGGGTGGGGGAAGGCAGACAGGGCAGAGATATGCTGTAAGAGCTTGGGGCCAGGTATGAAAAAATCATTGGTATCATACCTAGAAACTACTCATTTAAAAATCCCAGGTATGTAAGTAGATCAGGAAATGTATAGGAAGTCGCGATTAGGTTTATTCCTTTTATTTCGTTATGGCTTGTGAATTCCTCTGTGCTAATCCCAGGTGCTTTTTGTTTTGCCTGAAACCTTTAAACTGGACCTCAAGAAAGCTATTATTGATGCTTAATTGTTGTAGTGTTTGTTTTTTTTTAAATCTAGCAAATGTCCAAGTTCCCAGATGTATTTTCTTTCTTTTTTATTATTAATAAAATTTACTCTTTTAAGAACAAAATTGGATTTTTGATTTTTGTGTCTTAAGAGGCTTTTGCACATGTTGTTTAGTTAGCAGAAGGCAACGGCTGATTTCTTTTTTTTTTTCTTCCTCGGCTCTTCCTGGGGGGAGGGAGGGCTTGAGGGTACCCCACAGGAAGGAATTCCCAAGTGTGCCTTCCTGGGTTCTCAAAGGGGTTCTGCACTTGGGTGGTGGCAGCATCTACTCAGTCAAGGTCAGAGAGAAGCTGTAACCTTGGGAGTTTAATACAAGCCTGGAGTGGCCAGTTTTAATTTTTAGAATCTTTGCGGGCCCCCACCTTCTGCACTCGAAGTGCCAGAGTGGGGAATCAGCCTTGATACTATGTTTAAGTTCCATCCTGAATCAAGACTTTAATATGGATAGTCTCAACTGCAGAGAAGAGTCCACCCCAGCAGAAGACAATATCGGCACTGTGGAATAAATTAACCGGTCCAAATGAAGCTTATAGACTTTTGCTCACATAAATAACTGTGGTACCCTAGATACTAATGATACATTGATTTTTTATACTAAGGGAGACCTAGGTCATAAAAAATGAGTGATTGAAAGAAAATGACCTAAAGGGACACTGAAAAAGAGTCCATGAATGTTCCAACCAAATAGGGGCCTTTATGGGTTCCAATCACACACACACATGCCCAGATAAGTGCACCTGCAAACACAATGTTTGTGTAAGCATGAGTAATTATATGTGCAAACAGCTATTTGCAGATAGAAGCAGAAGAGGGAGGGTTTCTCCTGCCCAATTGCATTAGTAGGAGTATGGGTTATTGCTTCCTGCCTCACCCTGAGAAAAGACTTGTGCGGATTACAGAAAGCAGTCTATATGCAGTGGCAAGCCCACTGAAAACATGCTGAGGGAATGGCCAGGCAGTGCCCCCAGAAGCTTATGGAGGAGAGAGTACCTTCCTCAAGAAAGGCAGCAGAGCTAATAACACCAACTTCCTCTACCCAAGAACTGATGCAAGGTTAAATTGACAGTATGTCTCTACTGCAATTATAAAACCAATAGCTGGCCATGCCAACTGACTCAGGCTTGCAAGGCTCAGGCTAAGGGGTTGTTCAATTGTGGCATAGATGTCCACGCTTGGGCTGGAAACTGGGCTCTAGGACCTTGCAAGGTGGGAAAGTCCCAGAGCTCAGGCTGCAGCCTGAGTCTGAATGTCTATATGGCTATTAAACAGCCCCTTAGCCCAAGCACTGAGATCCTGAGTCAATTAGCATGAGCCAGATGCTGATGTCTAATTTCAGGGTAGACATACCCTGAGGGGCCCCACATTTTGTTGGATTCAGTTTATAAAAAAAATTAGCACTTATATAGTTCTTTACATGGTTAAAGCTCTCTACAACAGGGCCGGCTCCAGGCACCAGCTTGTCAAGCAGGTGCTTGGGGCAGCCGCTCCGGAGAGGGGCGGCACGTCCAGGTATTCGGCGGCAATTCGGAGGACGATCCCTCACTCCGCCTCGGAGCAAAGAAGCAAAGGACCTCCCGCCGAATTGCCGCTGCAGATCGCGATCGTAGCTTTTTTTTTTTTTTTTTTTGGCTGCTTGGGGCGGCCAAAATGCTGGAGCCGGCTCTGCTCTACAAACACTGACCATCTTCAATACTGAGGCAGAGAAATGAAGTAACTTGCCCACAGGCAAATAGCAACTCAGTTGTTAAACTGGGATTAGAATTTAGCCATTCCCAACCATACATTAAGTCCTCCAAATCACATGGTCTGTCTCTCTCTGCTGTGTTGCAATCTTTAGCACAACTCTCTTTGAAAGCTGTTGGCATACCGACTATCTGGAGGTGGTGTTTGTTTAGCTCTGTAAAAGATGCCCATGTTTTTTCTGGTAGATATTTGCACAAAAAAACCGCTCAATAAAGGGCAACTGAAAGATGAGCAAGAAGGAAAAACATAAGAATTGGAGGTTATTGCAGGTTAAATGGAGCAAGGTAATTTTGCTGTTGGTCCTGTCTGTACATAATTCTGTGTTCAAGTCAACATGTTCCATTAGCCTCTGTTTGCTTCCTGTACTTATTTAGAAGCAGCAAAACCTGAATAATTGAAAGAAATTTACCAATTACGGCCCAACAGTTGCTGTTGGAAGGGGCAGAATTTAAGTCTAGTCTAAGCATCTACGGAATATGAAAATGATTCATGGCGTTATTAAACAATTATAACAGAGATCCCCAAGAATGGCTTGCATCTGTGAGATTAAAAAATTGCTGTTTGTATATACTCACAGTGCTCCTCCCAAGGATATGGGCCGGTAGGAGGGGTGTGGGCTCCCACATACCAAACCCTGCCGGGTCCATTGGGGAGGATGCATGTGGGACTGGATTATTCACCATGATATCTGGAAGATTAGACCACCTGGTATGCCTAGCCGATTTGTTGTTAGTGCTCCTGGAATAACACCTGACATTTGGATGAGACTGGCGAGTCAATGGACATTTTGGCTGTTAGAATCCCCACAGTTTCAGTGTATATGTAAACTGAAGCCAGGAGAAGTTGTCACTGTGCTTGACTACGTTTGCTGGGAGGGTAGGGGACAAGGAACTACCCTGACAGGACACCTACTTTTTCTAGCTAATGATAGCTGTGTATATGTTAAAACCACCATGTTGCAAGATATACATTTTAATCTCACTACTGCTGCAGGCAATCATATTATTTACTGGCCTGTGGATAGAATCTTACAAGTAGCTCTTAGGTTTCAGATACCCTTTAATTGGACTAGTTTAATGCCTGATCGATTTCAAAATTTACATTCACTGTTACCAGAGCTTCAAAGAATCTCTGAATTACAAGGGCAAATTCATATGCTTCAAATATATATCAAGTTGAAAAGAATGCCTTTCATACAGATGATTATAGAGTGTCTACTTTATGTACTAAGTATGATGTATTGTGCTTTGTGACTTAAATTGTACAACAACCCCATCATATTATTACTGTGGGAATGTTACTGCTTTTATTGTTGTTATTTGGTTTAGGATTATGTTATTTTTGTTGTAAAGAATGTGATAATAGTAATACCTTTCATGCCCATGCTAATGATGTATTGTCATTGCATCCAATCAAAACCCCTAAGGTTGAAGCATTTGATATAGAATCTGAAATCCAAGGCTTAATGCAAATGGAGGTTTAAGGATGTTAGTTGTACTAGAAGTGCAAAAGGGGTGTGTGTGGAAGTACAGCAAGAACTGACAGGGATTTGAAGGGGATTTCAATGCATACAGTCTCTTCTGTGAGCAAGAGTCAGGCTAGCTGTAACCCTAATAACGCGAGATTTGTAGAAGCGAGGATTGTGTGAGGCGAGTGGGAAAGAACTGTGTGAGAAGTTGTTGCGACCTTGTGTAGATAAATATGGAATGTAGACTAGAGTCTAAATAAATGAGAAAAATAAGACATCAGGATGACTTTTGTTTATGTATAAACAAAATGCAGCTGTTGCTTATTATTATATGTAACAAAAGGTATAAATGCTTGCTGTAATTGTTTACCTGTAGAGAGACCTGCCTAGGAGGGGGAAACCCTATGTCCTAGTGCACTCTCTCCCTCCATGCAATTGCTTGAGAATAAAGTATCTGATTTGCTGCACCCAAAAAAGAGAGTGAGAACTCTGTTTTTCTCCGACACCTGGTCCAACCCCAAAACCTTACTCTACATGTACATGAAATCAATAGGCATTTTGAGGTGATGTATTTGTGCCCTTTTGAAATGAGAGCAAGATAAGGACATTTATCTTTTCATTATAAGGGCAAGTTAGATGATGACCAATAGGTGAATGAAAGTGAACTTTCAGCTTAAAGGTATCTACTGTCCACAGTTCAATATTCAGTGAACAAATGATCCCACTTAAAAATTATTGACTGTAATAAGCAAATAGAAGGATATTGTTTAGAGAGGCCTGACTTCTCAAGAATTAAACAAGTACAAACATTATCAAGTTTTCAGGTCATATGTTTCTTATTTGAATGTGTATGCAATTTTGATCACAAGGAAAAGACATAGTTAACGTTAGCTTTGTTAGGCAGACATTTTTAATCCAAAAGTATTCAACACACGTAGAATAAGGGCTTTCTTCAACTCTGAGAACAAAGGTATTTGTTACCATAAATGTATCAGGTTCCATAGATCTCTGGGGTAACAGAGGTGTAATTTCACCAGCGGTGTAATGGGTCCATTACATTTTTGTCATAATATATTATAATCCCATGTAGAAAAATGTTTTTCTAAATATAATGTAGAGGTCATTCCATAGGAAAGACTTTCAAGACTTTCCCCACATATAGGGAGGAAAGTCAGGACACAATGATCTGTTCTTGATCAGAGATGAGATGTGTGCTCAGGGCAACTGTATTTGCCTAGAACAGTGGTTCCCAAACTAGTTCAGCTGCTTGTGCAGGGAAAGTGCCAGGTGGGCAGGGCCGTTTTGTTTACCTGCCACGTCCATAGGTTCGGCCAATCGCAGCTCCCAGGGGCCGCAGTCCGCTGCTCTAGGCCAATGGGAGCTGCTGGAAATTAATGAAGATATCCTATCTCCTAGAACTGGAAGGGACCTCGAAAGGTCATTGAGTCCAGCCCCCTGCCTTTACTAGCAGAATCAAGTACTGATTTTGCCCCAGATCCCTAAGTGGCCCCCTCAAGGATTGAACTCACAACCCTGGGTTTAGTAGGCCAATGCTCAAACCACTGAGCTATCCCTCCCCCCTAAGCATCTCCTGTCAGGAGGGACAGGACATCCCTCGGCCCACGCAGCTTCCAGCAGCTCCCATTGGCCTGGAGCAGCGAACAGTGGCCACTGGGAGCCGCGATCGGCCGAACCTGCGGACACGGCAGGTACACAAACCGGCCTAGCCCGGCCCGCCAGGGGCTTTCCCTGCTCAAGCAGCGGAACAAGTTTGGGAACCACTGGCTTAGAAGGGACATATAATTGAACTAAAAACAAATCCAGTAGAGGTCTCTCTGGATATAGTTGGGTACTGCGAGGAAGAGATGAGTGTTGTGTACTGTGCATGCATAGTATTAAGAGACAAGAGACTGAAGCATGACTTGAAAAGTAATGAATTAAATATTGAATGCCTGAGGCATCTGCCCCAGAGAGTGTAATAAATGAGGTCAGTTAGTTAGAAAGGGCCCGATAATAATGTGGTATGGGCTGCTCTCGTCCAAGTACAGTTTTTCTGTCTTGTGGAAGCAATTAAAAATCCTCCAGTGGCTATTTAAGGAATCTCTCAGGGGAAAAATAATACAGCTGTATTACTTTTACACAAAAGATTGTTTAAAGTCTTTTTGGATTTAAAAGTTACTGTGTCCCCTGTGTTGATGAGCCATCGGACTGAATAATCATAAACACAGAAAGCATTGGACTATGGTACCCAAGCACATTCTTAAGTCAGTGTTCACAGGATAAGTCAAAGCTGATTTCTGGAAGTATTTAACACCTTTCCCATTTTGCCTTTTTTTAAAACTTTCATTTCTGTGCAACATATTGAAGTAGTTAAATCATTTTATAGTACCTTTCTATTTGTGTGCCTTTAAACAGCAAACTGAAAACCCACCATGCTGTTCTGTCACACTCAGAACTTTCATTAGTTTCAATGTTGTGCTTACATAATGGCTGCAGGGTATGGTCCAGAGGGTTTAAGCCTCAAATCTGCAAACACACGTCTGGTCTACACTATAGACCTATATCAGTATAACTATGTCATTCAGGGGTGTAAAAAATCCAAACCCTTTGAGCGACGTAGTTATACCGACCTAACCTCCATGTAGACAGTGCTGTGTTGGCAGGAGTGCTTTTCATGCTGACATAGCTACCGCCTCTTGGAGAGGTGGATTAACTACACTGACAGGAAAGCTATCTCCTATCAGTTTAGAGCATCTTCATTAAAGCACTACAGCGGCACAGCGGCACTGGTGCAGCATTTTATGTAGACATACCCTTAGGCATATGAGTAATCACGTTAACTATACTCATGTGAGGAATGCCACTGAGGTCAAACGTGTGCAAGAGTTTGCAGGACCAGGGGGATGGTCTTTTATATATTTCATTTGATTATAAGGAACCTTCCTGTGCAGAAAAGCATTAGTATTTGAGAGAAAAAGTTATTAATATATGTATTGTACTTGGATTTATTGACACTGCAGTTTTTATTTATTCATTTAAGTAAAAGGAATTGGAATATAGAAGCCATTAATAAGTAGCTATAAACATTTAATAGTCTAAATGCTTATGAAGAAGAGATGTTAATATACCCCATTCAACCTTTTTTTATTACAAGGACAGCTATTCTTTCCATATTCCTGACTACATATGTATATTATTTACACACATTGTGAACTTGAGAATAAGAGCATAGTATGCTTTTTGAAGCATGGAAAAGTAACTGGCACCAGTATTAGAATAAGTTTCAAGAAGTCTGGAAATACAATATTCCTTTGATAGACTTGTGATATCAAAAGGATATAATATCACCATACTTTTGATCTAAAACTTGTTTTTGGTGAATTTCTCTATTGCTTGGAAAATTTCCTTAGAGGCATTGTACTAAAATAGATTTGAAAATCTCCCTAGAGTAGGAGATTGTGTCTGTCTCGCTTTTTTTCTCTTCCTTTTGTTTGTTTCAGGAATGGACTGGTAATGTGACTTCAGTATAGACAGGATAATTCTAACAAATGTCTTTGCACACTCTAGAAGGCCTTCTCTACATTTTCATATTCTCATGCTAAATAGTGGCTGTTATTTTTAAATGGTCTCTCTATTATCCACCTGAATATAACAAGTGGTAGGATTGGAGCTTAAGGGTTTGTAGAACTGCTCCTTTACACTGGGAAATCTTGTGTGTAACTCCACAAGTGTTGCGGGAGGAGGGAAATCAGTGTTAAAATGCCCACAAATAAAACAACAACACAGTACCACATGAAAACAGCCAAATGTTCTCATAAAAATTTCTGTAAGAATCTCCTATAAATATTCCAGTGACAAGAATTTAGAAGTACACAGTTTGAATCATATATGATCTTGTTACGAAAAAGTGTAATGAGTGTAATGATAGCAATAGAATTCACAGAAAATGTACAAATCAAAATTCAATTAGTGAATTCGACACAGGCACCATACCTTCATTCACATTTTCTTCAAGCTTCTGATCCAGTCTGGTATCAGCTTTCATGAAAATTAGAATCATCATTGTCTTCAAATCAGATTCCATCTGATTATACTGTATTAAATATAGAAAGTTTATCTGTAACATTAAAACAACAAAAAGTTACCCTTACACTTGCAAGCAGGAGGTGATGCTTTCCCTGAAATTTGACTTTATGTTTGTAAGGAAAAGAGAGTGGGTGCTTCATTCTGCAAGCCTAACATTTCTTGCTTGTAGAGTAATATTAGAAAAACTTCACCAATTATTTTAGAATGGAGACCCAGCCATTGGAAAGTTTAAAGGCCAAAAGAAAATTGCACCACATGAAAGCAGCTTTACTGGCATTTTTGGATTCCAAAAGAAGGAGAAAAGCTGCCACTCCTAACCAACCCCCTGATACCTGCAACATGCTCTCAGTGGGTAGACCTGTGCACCCACTCATGGGCCTCTATACTGACCCTGTTGTGTCTTTCTATACTGACTCTGTTGAAGAATCAGGGCCCAAAGCCCCAGCTCTGCAATTTCATATACACATGAGTAATTTTACTAATATGGCCATTTCACTGAACCTTATGGGACCATTCATATGACTAAAGTTAAGCACCTGCATAAGGCCCCAGTCTTGCAACTGACTTCAAAGTGGCTCTGGGCAGGCACAGTGTCTACCTATGTGCAATCATTTACAAGATCAGGAATTTGATGTTTGTAGGATTGGAGTTCAAGTGATGTTTAGTCTTTATCTACCAGAGGGAACACACTAGCTAGATAGCAGTAGCTCATTCTTTTCCTTACAATAAATTGAGGCTCAATCCCCATATGATTAGGCAAATACAAAACTTTCAGGTTTAACAAAGTTTTCCAGGATCTCATTCATCCTGAGCATTTCCCCAAGTTAAACACTTGAGCAGAACCTGCAGAACACGTTCTAATTTCCTGTATATCCTTTTATACGTTTCAGCCAGTATCTTCTACAGTCTTCAGACAAATGTAACATTCTAACTTACTTGAAAGGGCACCTTCCAGACCCGACCCTGTCCTGCCAGGAATGGAAAGGAAAGCTCCCTCTTCTACCACTGAAGCTGCAAAGTCTATTGTGCTGTCTCTGGCATGGCATTAGAAGCAGCTGAGATAACAGAGGCCCCACCTGCTTCATCTAGTGACTCAAATAACTGGTGAAGCCTCTGTGGTTGAGTAACAGCAGAAAAAAAATCTATTTAGCCTCTTAAAGTAGGAAGCTTTAGGAGAAGTGGAAAAGCTTTATTTATATCTTAAAGAAAAATAGAGGGAAAATATACACACAACAAACATCAGTGTTGTCTAGAAAGAACAGACTAGTTAAGCAGCTTTTGTTCAATCCCTCATCTTGCTTTAAATGTCTTCATAAAAAAATATGAATATCCCCTATCTGATGAAAAGCATGTTGAGCATTTCAGCATTCTTTTGGCCATACACACTCCCATCTTCTAAAAATACACAATTATTTTAAAAATAATAAAGTTTCTTTGAATATTAAAAGCATCAAGAGTTTTAAAACTCTAAACATGCTCTCCCTGTCCCCCTGCAGCGCCTCCCATTCACTGGCAGCCCCACCGATCAACTCCTCCTCCTCCCTCCCCCGCCCCCATTCTCTTTAAAGCCCTAACCATGACTTGGGCAGCCAAACATCTAACTTCATAGATTCATAGATTCATAGATTATAGGACTGGAAGGGACCTCGAGAGGTCATCGAGTCCAGTCCCCTGCCCGCATGGCAGGACCAAATACTGTCTAGACCATCCCTGATAGACATTTATCTAACCTACTCTTAAATATCTCCAGAGACGGAGATTCCACAACCTCCCTAGGCAATTTGTTCCAGTGTTTAACCACCCTGACAGTTAGGAACTTTTTCCTAATGTCCAACCTAGACCTCCCTTGCTGCAGTTTAAACCCATTGTTTCTGGTTCTATCCTTAGAGGCTAAGGTGAACAAGTTCTCTCCCTCCTCCTTATGGCACCCTTTTAGATACCTGAAAACTGCTATCATGTCCCCTCTCAGTCTTCTCTTTTCCAAACTAAACAAACCCAGTTCTTTCAGCCTTCCTTCATAGGTCATGTTCTCAAGACCTTTAATCATTCTTGTTGCTCTTCTTTGGACCCTTTCCAATTTCTCCACATCTTTTTAAAAATGCGGCGCCCAGAACTGGACACAATACTCCAGCTGAGGCCTAACCAGAGCAGAGTAGAGCGGAAGAATGACTTCTCGTGTCTTGCTCACAACACACCTGTTAATGCATCCCAGAATCATGTTTGCTTTTTTTGCAACAGCATCACACTGTTGACTCATATTTAGCTTGTGGTCCACTATAACCCCTAGATCCCTTTCTGCCGTACTCCTTCCTAGACAGTCTTTTCCCATTCTGTATGTGTGAAATAGATTTTTCCTTCCTAAGTGGAGCACTTTGCATTTGTCTTTGTTAAACTTCATCCTGTTTAACTCAGACCATTTCTCCAATTTGTCCAGATCATTTTGAATTATGACCCTGTCCTCCAAAGCAGTTGCAATCCCTCCCAGTTTGGTATCATCCGCAAACTTAATAAGCGTACTTTCTATGCCAATATCTAAGTTGTTGATGAAGATATTGAACAGAGCCGGTCCCAAAACAGACCCCTGCGGTACCCCACTCGTTACGCCTTTCCAGCAGGATTGGGAACCATTAATAACAACTCTCTGAGTACGGTTATCCAGCCAGTTATGCACCCACCTTATAGTAGCCCCATCTAATTTGTATTTGCCTAGTTTATCGATAAGAATATCATGCGAGACCGTATCAAATGCCTTACTAAAGTCTAGGTATACCACATCCACCGCTTCACCCTTATCCACAAGGCTCGTTATCCTATCAAAGAAAGCTATCAGATTGGTTTGACATGATTTGTTCTTCACAAATCCATGCTGGCTGTTCCCTATCACCTTACCACCTTCCAAGTGTTTGCAGATGATTTCCTTAATTACTTGCTCCATTATCTTCCCTGGCACAGAAGTTAAACTAACTGGTCTGTAGTTACCTGGGTTGTTTTTATTTCCCTTTTTATAGATGGGCACTATATTTGCCCTTTTCCAGTCTTCTGGAATCTCTCCCGTCTCCCATGACTTTCCAAAGATAATAGCTAGAGGCTCAGATACCTCCTCTATTAGCTCCTTGAGTATTCTAGGATGCATTTCATCAGGCCCGGGTGACTTGCAGGCATCTAACTTTTCTAAGTGATTTTTAACTTGTTCTTTTTTTATTTTATCCGCTAAACCTACCCCCTTTCCATTAGTATTCACTTCCTCTGGTTCCTGGATCACTAGCAAAGATACTACAGCCTGGACATAGGTGCATATCTCTGTGATAAAGGCAGGGCTTAGCACACATCTCCTCAGGCTAAATTAGATGGCTCCCCACCTAGCATATTGGCTTTATGAATCATATTCTAAGGTGCCTATGTTTTCCCATGTTTTGTATAGGGAGCCTAGGTGCCTAACTCAGGTATTCTACACTACAAGCATTCTAGTGCAGACACTTATTACAATGATAGAAGGGTTGTTTGTTTTCCCCATTGCTGAGTAAATCCATCCCCTCGAGAGACAGTAATTAGCTCAACAAAAGAATTCTGTCAAGCTAGTGGTGTCTACAGTGGGACTTAGGTCAACTTACTGAAATCTGCCATGGGTGTGACTGAGTAATGTAGCTAAGTTGACATAAGTTTTGGGTATAGACCAGGCCATAGGCTTTGTGGATCACAGTGTTATTCTAGTATCGGGGGGGCTTGCATCTGAAGAAGTGAGGTTCTTACCCACGAAAGCTTATGCTCCCAATACTTCTGTTAGTCTTAAAGGTGCCACAGGACGCTCTAGTGTTATTCTAGTGATTTCTGGATCCCACCCTAAATTCCTTGAGGGTGTCATCTTAGAAGTGTATAATTAAGAGTGCCATGATTCTGGGAGGTTCTGGTCTTCAGGCCTCTACCTCAGGTCAATTTTTCTTTGGGAAAGAGGATTATTCACAAGAATTACAAGCATGCATAAGTGTCTCTCTCTTTTTTGTCTCTATGGGACATCCCACCCTCTGGGTGCTATGTAAATAATAATTAAAAATTAGAAATACAATTTTAAAATGTTTTCCTAGCCTTTGAAAGGGATAAAAAGGTAAGCTAATACAAGTGGCTGTTTTGTATAAGGATAGATATAAAATATACATGTTTATTCAGAATTTCTGTCCCTCTCCTTGTTCTTGTTTTTCATTCTGCCCACTCTCTCATCCAATTTCCATCCTATTTTTTCCTGCTCCATTTTTCTCAGTCTTGTGCCAGCAGAATACCAACTGAGTACACTTCACATTTCCAAACAAATTTGAGTGTTTATTAAATTACATAAAATGCCTTTCCATAACACTGAATTTTGTAAATATTTACAACAAATGACAGTGCAAAGGTTTATAAAATGCTAAATTTACGGGAAACTTCAAAAAAACAGGCAAACAAAAAACCCTGTTTGTAATTTGTTTTTCACTTTAAGAATACCTGGAAAAATGAGTAGAAAATGTGCAATAGGTTGAAACTGTCAAGCTCCACTCAGTATTCATCAGAGAAGCTTCAGGCACTCCGTTTGGGATAATTTGCAAAAGGACATGATTCAGTAGAGTGTGATTGCATGAAAAAAATCAGTCAAATAGTATTCACAAAGTAACTTGAAAACCAGTATGGTGCAGTTTGAATGTGATTCTGTGAGGAGTTTAGCAGTTAGTGAAAATGTCAATTTCAAATGGGAGCTCTTTCACTGTTAAAGCTATCCAATTGAAATGCAATACATATATTTAACATCCCAGGCCTAAACATTTGGTATAATATGTCTCTAATTTTGACATTCAAGGAGAGTTCAATTTTTTTAGGCCTTGTGTCTTTATTTAATTTCATAAATGAACTGTAATTTGCAAAAAAGCTAATGTGATCATGACATGACAGCAAAGAACCAAGAGTCCCTTGTTCTTACATCCAGCTTGAGCTTCCCTTCTTTTCTTTGTGCCTCATTTTGTGCCTGTAAAAAATTACTGAAAAGTATATTTTCTTCCTGTGCTGAGACTTCCTGGATAATCCATCTCCTCTGAAAATAAATCCCCGTAAAGACATAATGAGATCTGGATTCTCAAATATAGCCCACACAATTATTTATCAACAAGGAAAGTCCTACCTTCGCTTACCATGAATTGTCAATTCTGCTCATACTGCCTAAAGCATAGAACAAAACATAGGATTTTCCCCAATTTTCAGAGCACTCTGTGTGCCCCTCATTCTCCCTGTCCCATACCAGCAGCTCTGTGTTCACTCCCTTCCCTCTTCCCCCAGGTCCTCCATTCCCCTTCATGGCAGGGGCTGTGTGCCACCCATTTTCCCCCATCCCAGGAGTTCTGTCTGTACTCCGTTTCCCTCTTTCCTCCATGCCACTCTCTGCCCCATACCAGAGTCATCCATCTTACCCCTGCCAGGGGCTCTGTATGCCCCATTTCCTTCCCCCCCCCCATTCCAGGTGATCTGTGTCCCCCATGGCTCCCCCTCCACCCATTCCAGGGTCTCTCATTTTCCCCCCATGACAAGGGCTCTGTGTGAACCCTCATTTTTTCCCTTCTTTCCTATGACAAGGGCTCTGTTGGTCCCCCCATTCCCTCTTCCACCCAAGATAAGGGTTCTGTGTACCCTGTTCTCCCATTTTCAAATACAAGAATCCCCTAATCTCTTCCCCACCAGGGATTCTGTGTCCCTGATTTCCCTCTACCCCCATACCAGGATCCCCAGTTCTTCCTGTCCCTCTATGCCAGAACCTGTGTACATACCTGTATTCTCCCCTCCTACCCTCATGGCCCTCACCCCCTCTTCCTCCTCAATTATTCTGCTTTATCTCTAGGAGATAAGTCATTCACAGTATCAACATGTTACACTCCTTAGAGGGTGAGCAAAGATGGGGTATTGTTTTGCTGGAAGGCGTTAATGAGCACCATCAACCAATTGTTTGATCTATGGACACTTGCAGAGGTACTTGAAGCTGTGGCTATACTAAAGAGCTGTCAGGGCTTCATGTGCCCACATCCCCTTTCAGTTTTCAGATTTCCCCTCCAAAAAATCAATAGGGTGCTGAATATCTGCAACCCCCACTGAAGTCTGTGGAAGTGCAGGTGCTCAGCCCCTCTCCAGCTTTGACCCATGGATTTGACATTAAATGCTAAATCCTTGGTATTAATGGGGAAGAGGGAGCTATAAAGTAATCTTGCAGGTCTTTACATATCACCAGTCTGCCTCAGGAATTCTTAGAATTTTTCCTAACGGGGACCACATTTTAATGGGCCATCTATCAATTTTAGGAACATATATGGCTCCCACAGTATATGATTACTTCACATTTTTTAAATTAACTTAATGTGTTTTTCACCCCACTACACCTCTGTGAGCTAGGGAAATACTATTATTCTCATTTTATAGCTGGGAAACAGAGAAATCAAGTGACTTGCCCACGGTCATGCAGAGAGTTTGTAGCAAAGCAGGGAAATCAACCCTGTTCTCCAGAGTCCCACAGCAATACCTTAACCACCAGACCACCCTTCCTCCCAAAGGGGCTTTCTATCTCTTCTATGATCCAGGACATCCTTACATGGATAGCACTAGGAAATAAAACAATATTCGAAAATAATGTACTGTATGTAGCTGTGTTTTAATTGAATTTAACAGCAGGAAACAAAGAGGGGAAGCCATCATCACATGTCTAGCCAGCTCTCCTCCGACCACCAGCAAGTTACCTGCAGAATACTAGTTGTTCATACAGCATAGTTCAGCAACCTCTGTTAACACCATTTAAAGTTCCAAATAAGTCACATACTCTTCAAGGAATATAGTTAACAGTACTGCTTTTTAAACATGCAGGGCCGGCTCTAGGTTTTTTGCCCCCCCAGGCAAAAAAAAAAAAAAACAAAACTCTGAGAGCACAACTGTTGAAGCAAAAAAAATAGGTGCCTGGAGTGCCGCCCCTGAAATTTATGCCACCCTAAGCACGTGCTTGGTTTGCTGGTGCCCAGAGTCAGTCCTGTAAACATGGCTTTCCAGGATGGTATTTCAGTGTCAGCCAATAAATGAGTAAGTAAATATACATCGACATCACTCAAGTGATGTTTCCAGAAGTAATAAATATGTCCCCAAAATGCCCAGTTCTACAGTATGGGATAGCAGTTATTCCTATTCCTATAAATCCTTAAAGAGACGAAGGTAGGGGGGTGGATATATTGTAGCAGGAGTCATGAAAGCACCGTGTTATTGGAAAGGGTAGGAGACCCAGAACTAATAGGAAGAACCAAAGAAGCAGATAATGATAGAATCATAACATGGACAATACCATAAATTGCCTGTGTGCAAGACATTAATCTTTTCAAAGATGCTGCAGCATGCCTTATAGATGATGATATGTTATCCAAAGTAATTTTTTCAGTGTTTTGTGTTGCCATATTAACAAGGAACACATTGGGTTCTTTCTCCTCACCTCAGCAAGTTTAATTGATGTCATGCCAGATTCTCAGTTTGTTACTGCTGATGAAGTCTAATATTTCAGTGTTAATGTGTTATCTCAAGAAAAGAAACTATTTAGAATATAGATGTGACAAACTACCTCAAATCAACACAAACTACCATATTTAGGAGTCATATTCGTTCCCGTTAAAGTAAAATGTTCCATCAGCTGTAGTGAAGGAGAGCTATAATGACATTAATTGTCCCATCAAAATAAATTACAGGTGAATATTCCCTAAGGATATTGCAGATGATACAATACAGATCATGTTTCCTACGTAATTAAGGTAATCTGCACCCCAGCTATCCAGTAAGTTCTGTATTCTGTGCAATTTTATTCTTCATGTAAGAAGTAAAGAAACGGATTTTCAGTAGAAATTTTATGTTCACTTTGCAAGCAATCCACATTGCATTGTTCCTGGACACATAAGCCTAAACAAATTGTATGACATTCAAGGACCACTTAAATCTTTAAACAAATAATAGCAGGACAACTCAGTATTGAATCTCTGGAAAAATATCAAGTCTAAAGAGCTCTGTGTAAGCTCGAAAGCTTGTCTCTCTTACCACCAGAAGTTGGTCCAAGAAAAGATATTACCTCACCTACCTTGTCTCTCTAAGGCTGCAGCATTACAGATAGGCGGCCATGGCCGCCTTTCTGAAGCTAACATATAATGATTAACGAGTAATGCATTTACAGACATGTAGATTGTCCTTTCTTAGATGGTTTTATATATTACTTACAGAAGAGTAATTCTGCCACTGAAGTAAATGGGGTTATATCATTGTAAAACCAATGTAAGAGGAGAGAGAATCAGGCCCAAATTCTGCCCTCACTTACTCCCACATAAGTTAGTATAGTTACCCGAGATTCTCTTACACTGGTGATAAGCAGAAGTGATACAATTGAAGTCAATGGAGTTACAGTAACGATGTAAAGCTGGTATGAGACAAGGGAGAATCAGGCCAAGCTGCTCTCAGTTTCCCTGATTTGACCTACTGAATTTGATGCATATTACTTTGACTGCATATACTGTCAAAAATCATGGGACAGACACTCAACATGTGAAAATTGTCATAGCTCAATTGAAGTCAATGAAGCAATGACAATTTTCATCAGCTGGGGAACTGACTAACAGTACCCAGTTTTTTTAGTTAGAAGTTTCTAGATGGTAAATTTCCATTCTGAACAAGAGTAGGGAGTTATCAAACTGATATCTTGAATATGAGGAGCCAAATTATCTGATCAATGAACTCCACTTTGCACCTCATGAGTGCACATGCGACAACTTTTTTCAGCACTGGTGGGTGCTCGCGCTCCCTTGCCCCCCCACTTCTGGCCCCACCCCTGCCTCAAAGTCCCTGCCCCAACTCTGCCCCTCCCTGACCCTATTGGATCCCTTCCCAAATCCCTGCCCCGGCCCCGCCTCCTCTCCCAAGCACGCCGTGTTCCCTCTCCTCCCCCATCCCTCCCAGGCTTGCCATGAGAAACAACTGTTTCGCGGTGCCAAGCGCTGGGAGGGATGGGGGAGAAGCAGGATGCAGCAGCATGCTCAGGGGAGGTGGCAGAGTGGAGGAGGAGGTGAGCTGGGGTAGGGAGCTGCCGTTGGGTGCAGAGCACCCACCAATTTTTCCTCATGGGTGCTCCAGCCCCGGAGCACCCACAGAGTCGGCACCTGTGCATGAGTGCAAAGTGGATTTGAAGCACTTAAAGCTGGAGATGGCCTTCAGAGAATTTACCCTCTACAGAGGCTCTCTCCTCCAATGAAAAGCTGATGTTGGCAGCTATGCACCAACTGCCACCCTACATAAAGCATAAGTGTGGGGAGTGGGTGTGTGAGGATATTTGCCCTATACAGAGGCTCTCTCCTCCAATGAAAAGCTGATGGCCATAGGCGCCGACTCTGTGGATGCTCCGGTGTTGGAGCACTCATGGGGAAAAATTAGTGGGTACTCTGCAGCCACCGGCAGAACGCTCTGAGAGGGAGGGAAAGGGGTGGGGAGAGGCAGGGCAGGGGCAGGGCCTCATGGAAGGGGTGGAGTGGGGCAGGGCCAGGGGCAGAGTGGGGGTCGAGCACCCACAGGAAAGAGGGGAAGTCAGTGCTTATGGCTGAGGCTGATTGACTGGCTGCTGATTTTGAGATACAAGTGCAATTGGAGGGATGCAGGGGGAGGATATTCAAATCAGGGAGGCTTTGAAAGATCATTTTGATAATGATTCCCAGTAATGTGTCTTTATGTGATGCATTCAGCCAAGCAATGTTTACTTGCCACCTTAAATTACCCCGTACTACTTGCTTCCTGAGCATTAATTGTAGTAAGCAAATATTCCTACCTATAGCCCCTGTGTTTCAATATCAGTACTGACCGATGTGTGTATGTCACCAAAAAAGACTCATTTTATTTCAAAGACTCAAGTTTTATAACAGGAAAAAACATAAATTTTTGGTCAAACAGAGGATATGGCAATAAGGGAAGGAACAGTTAGGGCTCTTACAGCCGTGTATAACTCCAAGTTTTGTTGGGAAACCAGTTATATATGGAGATATACCTCTCTCACAGAGCTGGAACGGACCCTGAAAGGTCATTGAGTCCAGCCCCCTGCCTTCACTAGCAGGACCAAGTACTGATTTTGCCCCAGAACCCAAAGTGGCCCCCTCAAGGATTGAACTCATAACCCTGGGTTTAGCAGGCTAATGCTCAAACCACTGAACTATCCCTCACTCCCTGTGCCTAGGTGTGAATTGCACAGGGTACTGTGAGGAACCAGGAATACTCAAGGAATGTGCTGGGGAGTTTGGGGAGGGCAGTCGATCCCAACATCTCACTCCTAAGGGTAACCCAGGATGCAAAGGAACATCTCATGCATGAGTGCAGCGTCAGACCAACTCCATATATTGCTTGCCTGTGTCTCGCTTTGTTCCCTGCGGAAATAATTGCCAGTTGGTACAGTAGCTCTGCCAAGTAACCTTCGGCAGAGCATTGCAGTCTACCTACAGGAAATTTTCCTAGAGATTTCTATGGAGGATTCCTGGGACATCCCCGTGTACCTTAACAAACTTTTTCGTCGTGGCTCCACTGCATAGATGGACAGGCTCTGTTGTTAATTTCTATCCCTTACTCCCCCTCTACCATATAACTAAGTACATGAGACCTCAATCTGCTCCCACAATGCAGCATCAAAGCAAAACTAGTACTTATCGGAGCTCCCCTTTCCTACATCATTCACACCAGAGCTGGAGGACTTGGACTGACTAGAACCCTCTGGAGTGGAAAAGAGGTCCTGACTTGCCATGCCACCAGCTGACCTTGCTGCGTGCTCCACATTGTCCTCCAGCCCCACTTTCTCATCTATCACTTCATCATTAGGGTTGAGTCCACTGGCAGCTGCCTCTGGTTCCCCCAAAGTATCCATGAAGTTGGTGATGGTGGAGGTGGGGTCACCGCCGATGCTGCCATGCAGCTCCTCATAGAAGCATCATGTCTTCAGCACTGTACCAGAGCGACGATTAGCCTCTCTTGCCTTCTAGTATGCCTGCCTCAGCTCCTTGATCTTAGCCCAGCCCTGCTGCGTGTCCTTCTCATGCTCCCTCTCCTGCATGGCATTAGCAATCAGCCTGTAGGGATCAAAGTTCCTATGGCTGGAGCAGAGCTGCAGCTGCACAGCTTCCTCTTTCCATAGACTCAGCAGATCCAACAGCTCTGGTGTGCTACATACAGGCGAGCATCTGCTGCGGAAAGCCAGCATGGTCATCTGGGAAGATGCTGTGTGAATTGTTCATGTTGAGCAAACAGGAAGAGGAATTTCAAAAATTCCCAGGAGGGGAGGGTCTCATACCTCTGTACCTTCAGTGGAATACAAACCAAGGGGCATTGTGAGATACCTCTTGGAGGCCGATTAGGGTGACATAACCAAGCACAGTGTCTACATCGACACAGCGTCACTCTAACTATGTTGCTAAAAGCTCTATGCCATTTGTCGAAGTGGTTTTATTATATTGGCGTAGCAGGGGAGCTACATCAGAAGGAGGAGCATTTCTGTGTGTACACCTCAATTGTTTTGTCGATGAAAGCTGACTTTTGTGAACAAAACTGTGTAGTGTAAACAAGGCCTCAGTGTTGCTGGAAAATGCCAGTTCAAAGAGGCAAAAGATTTGCTAGTTTCCTAGTGGGCTGCAAGCACTCCAGGTTCCAGGGTCCACAACTCCAGGGCAGCCTCGTCATGGGGTCTGCCCTGGGGCTGGGGACTCCAAGGCTACCAGACTCCCTTGGCTCCAAGCCAGCCCTGAGAGGCTTCTGAGCTCCCTGCTCTTCCAGTCTCCCTGCCATGGAGTGGAAAGCCTAGATGCTTTAGAGCCTCCAGCTCCATCCAGGGCTCCAGAGCAGCTCCACATTTTGGGCTGAGCACCTGAAAGCCTTGGGAGCCCCAGCTCCAGCTCAGGCTCAACTCTCAGCTCTGCAGCAGAGGCTGAAGTCAGGTATCTCAGGACTTCCAGGGTTCCTTCCATGGAGCTGGAACCCTGGAAGTCCTGTGACCAGCTTACAGGATCTGCAGCTCTGGGGGAGCTCCACCATGTGAATTCGTCTGGGGCAGGGATCCCAGATGCTTCCAGATTCCCAGAAAAGATGGCTCCTAGAGCTGCCCACTTTCTGAAACAAGATTTTAATTTGCTGAGAAATTTCAGCAAATTTGAAAATTCCAAAAATCCGAAATTTCTCACAAACTGAATATCACAATTTTCAGCCAGTTCTATTCCCCATTCTGAGAATTTGCCCCGAAGACTTTGAAATCCTTTTTTCTGTCAATAAGAAAAACAGAACAAAACAAGGGCCACCAAATAATCTCAGTCCAAAATGCCATGTGAGGACAAGAAAGAGGAGAACTTTATTCTAGCTCACAGAAAACAGAGAAAGTTCCAGAACAGAGCCCAGTGAAGAAGAGGTGGGGAATCTATTGTCTCATAGAATTTCTTGCCCACACTATTTCTCTTTAGTTTTACTATCAACATTCTCTTGCCACTTATAATAAATCTGCCAGGCAACACAGTCTTCTCTTTTTTCCCTTTAAAGGATTTCATATAATATATGGATGATTCAACAATTGTAGTGCCTTGTACAGCAGACAGAAAAATTATTTTTAAAAAGCCTCTTTCATCCAAATGAAAATTATGTATGTAATTATGTGTGCATATATAAATGCATACATACTCCACTACCTGTTCTGCAAAATAGAAATACTTGCCTGTTTTATATCTTTTTAAAAAGCAACACGTGTTCCTCTTTTGCAAAACTGGAATAACACTTTTTCCCATTTGGCAAAACCTTACATAATTTCCCTTATGTATTACTTCAAAGGTGGGTTCTCCAATTCAGCAAAATAGATGTTTTACAGCTTTCATCATAAAAATGCTGATTCAAAAGCAACCAATTCTAAACACATAAGTACGAAATACCCTGTTTCCCCGAAAATAAGACAGTGTCTTATATTAATTTTTGCTCCCAAAGATGCGCTAGGTCTTATTTTCAGGGGATGTCTTATTTTTCAGAAATGAAAAATGCCTTATTATCGGTGGATGCCTTATTATCGGGGAGGTCTTATTATCGGGGGGATGCCTTATATTACAACGAGAGGCAAAACTGTAAGTAGGCCTTATTTTCGGAGGATGTCTTATTTTCGGGGAAACAGGGTATAACAGGGAAGTTCAGAAAATTTGGGAACAAAGAAATTAATGAAGAGGTATTAGATTACAGAGTTCACGGTATGGACAGTATGAAACAGGGTTGATATTAAAGTGTTAAAGAGGTGCTCATGCTATAGTATGAATATGTCACTTAGAATTAACTGTATGATGACATTCATAATGCTCACACAAGTTTATTTTTTTTTCATCAAGGTTAAAAGACAGCTTCTTGTCAGCTCATAAGTAAATGTATGTCAATGTGAAGAACCTAGAATAAATGTAGTTGTTGAAAACTTCTTATAAGACATAGTATTTAGTAAAACAACATTCACATTTACTGTTGTGATTTATAATTGCATATACATGATATATATTTGTTATTGGATATATTGTTAAAATATCAACAAGGGAGCTGTCCCTTTAAGAACAGGGTGGGGCACTAGATGGTAGGGTATGCTTGCAGGTGTCCTTGAACACAGTATGCATTCACAAGATCTGCTTGTAGTCCCAGACTGTGGAAGACTCAGTTTGTATGAGCTCTAAGTCAGAACTCGAGTTAATAAACTTATTCTTCAAGAAAGTTAACCTCATTCTTGAAATCGTATCATGAACTGAGTTAAAAGTACACATCACACTCTGTGAATTATGGTAGCTAAAGAAGAAACGAACAGTGTTACTGTCAAATCTTATGATGATCATTAAGCATTTGGATGAGCTCAGGTGAGTTGAATTATGGTTCAGATTTTGGAAGATAAATCTCAAAACTGCATACAAAATTAACAAGACTGCCTCACAAAGTTGGTGGTTTGTTACTGACTAGCACTCATATATAGAAAGATCTGCATAGAACACTTGTGTCTTCAGCACTCTTGAGTAATGTGTTCACTGTCTGTTCATTTCATTCACTTACTGATAGATCTTCCATACACACTACTACACACGGGCTGGTTTCATTCAGGCCCCGGAGGTGCTCAACCCCCGCGCTCTGCCCCGGGTCCCACCCACCACCTGACCACTTCCCTCAGCCCCCCACACCCGCCCTGCCCCTTCCTGCCCCAGCTCCACCCCAGGCCCTACCCCATCCCACCCCATCTCCCAACCCCCCATCCCTGCCCTGCCTTTTCCCGCCCTCACTCCACTCCCACCCTGCCTCTTCCCACACAGTTCTGCCCCCTCCCCTGAGTGCACCCAATCCCTACTCCTCTCCCTCCCCCATAGCACCTCCTGAATGCCACAGAACAGCTGATTGCTGCAGGTGGGATGGACTGGGAGGGTGGGGGAGGAATTGATTGGTGGGGCCACTGGTGGATGGGAGGCGCTGGCTGCTGGTGGGTGCTAAACACACACTAATTTTTTTCCATGGGTGTCCTGTGCGCTACTAGAATACTCTATGAACATTCTGAAAAAAGCCTTCATAACCCCCAGATGAAGTAAATAGATGTGTTCATAACCACATTTTCTAGATGGGGAAGTAGGAAAGCAAGTCAACTTGCCTAATGTCATACAGCAACTACATGTCAAGCCAAAGAGCAGAATACATGTCCTCTGGTTCACAGGTTTAGGCCTATGACACTATACCAAAATACTGCCCAAATAAATCATTCAATCTTTTGTGTCTCAGTTTTTCTGCAAAGTGAGCAGGTGAGATTGTCAATGATACATAAGTATCACATAGCTCTAAATGTGCCACATAAGTATCTCCCTTTCTCATGGGGTATAATGCTGGTGTGTGAGTGTGTATTTTCAGTGCACATACACATTATCCATAGGCCACATATATAGTGAAATTCACCTGTTATCTGGAAGAGCATGCAAGGTTCTTTTCCTATGAAAGGCCCACATTGGTGCTGCATTGGAACAAGGTCCAACAGGTAGAGCTGCTATACTGGCATGGAAGACCACACAATGGTCTGGCCACAGATTCACATATATGTAGGTCCAGTGGTCCCAACACCTCACACCACTGATGCACAGGTGCTATGGCTGCTAATCATAGTTTGGAATAGTTGATTTGGGGAACAGAAGGTCTGAACCTTGAACTCTGACTAGAGGGTTGATGTCACCTCCAAATTTCACTCACATAGAGCCGACTACCATGCAGGTAGAGTGAATTTCACCCATATGGAGTATAAACAGTGATTTTGTATAAATAAGCCCATACAAAAATAAATTGCATTGTACTGTATGGCAATGTATCATTAGAACACTATATCAATCACTGTGAATTTGCTTTAGTACCAAGATGCAACTAAAGCACAGCACAAGCTGAAAAGAAATTCGTCTAAAGCAAGATCCCAGTACTTAGAGCTTTTGAAAAGATAAATATTGTCTAAGCTAGTTATATCTGTAAACTGAGCACAGGATTAATTTTATGTCAGCAAATTACAGTTTTTAACAAGGTATACAAGGCACGGAACCATATAATTGCTCTACACTTGAAATATGCTCTCTTTCAAATAGAGGTAATGAAGTTAGCTGAAGGTGCAGTACGTGGTGGGGGAGGGGGAGAGAGCCTCACTTCTCATCTATTCAATGACTTGTTCTTTACAGGTGGTTGGTTGGAAAATTAGCAGCTATTATTTTCTGCAGTGATAAATCCTAATATTTGAAGAAAGCTAGTACAGATGGATTGCAGTTCATTGCCACTTGCCACAGTACAATGAAGATTTAATCTTTATGATGAGCAATTCGCTTCTTTACATGACTGCTATAGTGGCATTTAAATTTAATGTCATCAGTCCATTTTTAAGGCAGGTAGCAACTTAGTTTCCTGCAGTTCTTCAATATATAGCTATTTTTATTTGTTGTTACTGCATTTCAATCAATTTAAGACATTTTAGCATTAACAATTTTATCACCCAAGTGGTAAAATCAGAGGACAGGAAGAATTTTAGAACTACCAGAAATGAACAGGTTTGTGCATGATTATATTATGCACACAGTGCTATTTCCCGGGACTATGTAAAAGACAAAATATGACTTTTGGTCAAAGCTTTCCCAGTTTTTTTATTTTGCAGAAAAACATTAAGATATGTTGTGCAATATTCTCAGCTGTACCCATTGTCTATGGGGCACAAAGGAATGGGTTGTGGCTCCCTGAGTCTGGGGCTGGTCCCATACTGGCACAGTAGAGTAGCCATGAGTTTGTTCTAAAATACAGCAGCTGGCTCTGGCCCCCAAGGATCATATGTCAGATGGAGATTGCTGGAGTACAGTGAAACTCCAGTCATAGCTCCCTAGTATCACCAATATGCCCCACACATAGGGGACAATGCAAGCCTTATGCCTGCTGAGACACACTGGGTGAATCTACAGCTGTTAAAATCTATACCAGCAGCTTTCTGGCCCCTTTGAACCACAAGGGCAGTACAAAAGGAACAGATTACAGAAAATGAATTTTGCCCATTTTCTTCTCGGATCCATGCACAGAGACCCATTGCTGGCACAAGGAAACAAACAAGTATCCTCAACCATGTAAAAATGGGCAAACATGTTTTCCACACTCCCTATTTTCACTGTCCTCACAACATATTTTAATCATATTTGTTTTCTAATGCAAGTTTCTCTGTACAAAACCATTGTAGACTGTGGGGGCAAGTTGTTTAGTCCTTAGAATCACAAAAGTTACATTCTTCTAACACTGAACAAGCATAGTTTAAGTAGAATAGTCTCCTGAAAACTGTTCATTTCAGTCTCTTCCTTTCTCTTTCTCCATTTGTTTCACTGTATAGCTTCTACCTAGAACTTTCCCCAGCCTCCCTTCTGCCTGACTTTCTGCTACAGTTTTAAGGAAAATATCTTCACAGGAGGCCTGCTATATTCCTGGGTACCCCTCTTTATTACTATTGCCTCCTCTAAGAAGGACAATATCACAGAAAGCTAGGCATTTTGTCTTCTAAGCACGTAACTTTGATCTTTGACCTCAGTTCTATCTTACACAGTCCAATATTTTGGTGGTCATGCTTACTGCATGCTATGTTTGCTGATACTATTTATAAATATTATTTGGGATCTTTTTAAACTAATGTCATTTCTATGAGATACGGTATAATGGTGAGCTGCTGAGTCTGAGTATGGAAGGGTGACCACCTATCCTCTATTTGAAAAGAGAATCCCTTATTTTGAGCCTAAAATTCCATGACCTACATCCAATAAAGAACAATTAAGGCAGTGGTTTTCAACCTTTTTTCATGTGCAGGGCCCTAACAAATTTTCAGTGGAGGTGCGGACCCCTTTGGAAATCTAGACCTAATCTACAAATTCCAGTGGTCCACAGATCACTGGTTGAAAACCACTGCATTAGAGGATTAAGTGAGATTTAGAAGGTATGTTTTCAAGAAAGGATCATACACAATGATACAAACATTTATTGTGGGGTTGTATCCATGAAAAATAAGCTTTGCTATGTATTTTTGTACACTTATCCTACATTTTAAGGTGATGTAAGCAGATTCAGGATGAGCTCTACCCTGACATCTGGTGGTGAAATATGGCGAGTGTGGAAAAGAACTTCAGGGGCTGATCTTGTTTGCATAGGCACACCCACCCCGCCTAGCATGAGCCCATGGCAGCCCAAGATGGTCACTTTGGCAGCTGTGGGATCCCCAGTTTCTCTGTTATTGGGGCAGGAAGAATAAAGCGTTGTTACCCTGATTATGTGAATCAAGGACAATGAAACTGTTTTATGACAGAGGGTCTCACCATCACCTAAGTAGCACTCGCTAGACAAGGGACATGGGTTCCAAAACCCAGTGAATAGAGAGAAGTTGGGGACAGGTATGTGTACTAGATAGTATGGGCACCATCTCCTCTCTCCACTGTTGAATAGCAGAGCTAATTTTGATTCCATTAAGAGTCTAGCTAGAGACTGCTGAACTGAATTCACTTTGGGCCAATGGTGCACCAGCACTGGGACTCCCCTACTACAAGCTGAAATTACTGAAAGAGTTAAAATTACTGAGCTGAGATCACTGAGTGCTGTGTTAACTAGTGGGGGAGCCTGAAGATATATTGCTAAGCGGCTGGCAGAGCGGAGCCATTTGCAGGACAGTTGGAGCGGAACATGGAGCGGAGCTGAGCAGTTTGCGGGGACAGCTGGAGCGGTTCACGGGACAGCTGGTGGAGTGGAGCAGCTGGCAGAGCAGAGCAGTTTGTGGGACGGTTGGAGTGGCCCACGGAACAGTGAGTGGAGCGGAGTAGAGCGGAGCAGTTTGCGGGGATGGCTGGAGCGGCTCATGGGACGGCTGGAGGAGCGGCTGGTAGAGCGGAGCCATTCGTAGTGAAGGCTGCAGCAGAATTCCATGGAGAGGTGGGGCAGTCAGCCCTGGACCACGTAAGGTGCCCTTTAACACCCCGTGTGCGCCCCCCCCCCATTTCCACCCAGGCGGGGGGGGAGGGTAAAACTCTGCAGATAAACTTTTGAACTCTGGGGCGGCACTGACCAGGGACAGAGACTTTTGGGTTCTTGTACTTTGGGGTGATTGGACTTAAGACCCTGAGGGGAAAAGGACACTGCCAAATTTACTTGGAGGTGGGTCTTTTGCTCATGGTTTGTGTTATGAACCCTGTTTGTGGTGTTTCCCCAACATAATGCCGCATTGTTTCCCTCCTTTATTGAAAGGCTTTTGTTACACTCAGACTCCGTGCTTGCGAGAGGGGAAGTATTGCCTCCTAGAGGCACCCGGGGGGTGGTATGTAATTGTCCCAGGTCACTGGGTGGGGGCTCGAGCCGGTGTTGCATTGTGTTATTGAAACGGAACTCCAAGATACTGAACCTGGTCCTTGTTGCTGCCAACTAAGAGGGGCAGAAGGGTTACAGAAATAAGACATCATCTTAGTTTAAGGCAACTATAAAGTGGTTAAATGGCTGGAGAACCGATGCAACTAGGGTTCCTGGGGACTTCAGAGCCTAAACATCAGAGGTAAAAGGGATAAATAGGAATAAAGGGGCTGATGGTATGAAAAGCTGTTCTCAGCCTGGCAGAAGACCAAACACAACATTCTGATCCCCCCCAGCAAGGGGGAGGTACTTTGTACCTGATTTTCCCTGCCCCCCTGGAGAACATTATGGCTTTGGTTTTCTGGTTTATATCCTGAAAGAGGGAGAAACTTTTTTATTTAAGATTAAGGCCTGGAAAGGGACAAGCTGAAGGTTTTTATTTTTTGTCTGCTTATTGATCTGGTGAGTTATTCTCATCACAAGAGCGCTTTCTATCTGCATATTGTAAATAATTAAAGTGACACTGAATGGTTCTCAAGAATACATGGCATAATTCCTAGATTTTGTAACACCAATGAAACATCTTCTTGTTTGGCAATGCAAAGAGCTTCCTCTGTTTAGCTCTTTACTTCAGCTCCTAACAATTCTCGCAGCTGGTGAGGGCAAGCACTCCATGAGACTGCCCCATTTGCACATATTTTTTTTAACCTAAATGTTCATGTTCTTTCCTTCTAAACAGAGTTTCAAACTTTTCTTCAAATCTGTGACTGCATTGACCATCTTCTGAGGCAGTCTGTGCATGAGAAACAAGCTGGAAAGCAATGTAAAATGAAAGCTATTATAAGTTTCAGTGATGTCATGCTATATGATGACTCATCTTTTGTTTTTTGTTTTCATTCAAGACACTGTTCAATTATCATGCTGAAGGAAGTTTCTTGGCATAGAATTTATGTTATTAAAAACCTGATTGTGATACTCCTAAAACCACATTACTGATTTGCTAAATTCAGCCAATGTGAGAATACAAAATGTCTTTAGAAGAAAAAAAAAATCTCAGATGTTGCTAGCTCTTACAAGAAGAAAGAATTATTATAAGGACATTCACATTTTGAAACCACTAAAATAGGATACTTATTTTTTTCAGTGGAGAGAACTTTGGAGGTTCACTTTCTGTTTGAAAACATGATTCTTTTAAACAACAACAAAAGAGTGGTTAGTAGAATAGCCACATAATTTCATTTGCCAGAGTCCTTTTTTTGGTCACACTCCAAACCTTTTCTCTGCGAATGAACTTGACATTCACTTGTGTTCAATTTATACTTCACGTGAACAAATTTCAGCCTGTGGACTGTTCATGAAGTGTTCACTTTAACTATTTGCTATTTGTACTTGTCATAACTATAAAGGGAAGGGTAATAGCTGTCCTGTGTACAGTACTATTAAAATCCCTCCTGGCCAGAGACTCCAAAATCCTTTTCCCTGTAAAGGGTTAAGAAGCTCAGGTAACCTGGCTGGCATCTGACCTAAAGGACCAATAAGGGGACAAGATACTTTCAAATCTTGGGGGGGAGGCTGTTGTTTGTGTTCTTTGTTTGGGAGTGTGTTCGTTCTTGGGACTGAGAGGGACCAGACATCAATCCAGGTTCTCCACATCTTTCTAAACAAGTCTCTCCTATTTCAAACTTGTAAGTAAATAGCCAGGCAAGGCGTGTTAGTTTTCCTTTGTTTTCTCAACTTGTAAATGTACCTTTTACTAGAGTGTTTATCTTTGTTTGCTGTACTTTGAACCTGAGACTAGAGGGGAGTCCTCTGAGCTCTTTAAGTTTGATTACCCTGTAAGGTTAATTTCCATACTGATTTTACAGAGATGATTTTTACCTTTTTCTTTAATTAAAAACCTTCTTTTTAAGAACCTGATTGATTTTTCCTTGTTCAAGATCCAAGGGGTTTGGATCTTGATTCACCAGGAGTTGGTGAGAGGAAGGAGGGGAATGGTTAATTTCTCCTTGTTTTAAGATCCAAGGGGTTTGGATCTTGATTCACCAGGAGTTGGTGGGAGGAAGGAGGGGAATGGTTAATTTCCCCTTGTTTTAAGATCCAAGGGGTTTGGATCTGTTTTCACCAGGGATTTGGTGAAGGTTTTTCAAGGTTTCCCAGGAATGGAATCCATTGAAATGGTGGCAGCAGAACCAGAGCTAAGCTGGTAGTTAAGCTTAGAAGTTTTCATGCAGGCCCCTACATTTGTACCCTAAAGTTCAAAGTGGGGATCCAGTCTTGACAGTACTGCTAAAGCACATGATGTTTCTACTCTCAGACTGGAGGACTGAAATGTTAAACAGGAGAAGGAGGAATAGCAAATAAAGAATTAAGACTATCTGTGGTATTTGAACTAACAACCATTGTTCAGATAAGAATGTTAAATGAGAAACAGCCACTAAGTGATGTGATTAATGTATTGGTCACAACTTTTGCAGAACATAACCTGTAAAGGGAAGAAATCAAACAAACTTGCAGATAACTCGTCCAGTGCAAAATGAAATCCTGGACACTAAAGCCCCAAAACACAGTGGTAGGTTACTCTTGGCCTAACCCTAAAAATAAACGGGAATTTGGTAAGTCCTGAAATCCTCCTCAGCAGGGCTGGCTCCAGCATTTCTGCCACCCCAAGCAAGAAAAAAAAAAAAAAAAAAAAAGCCGCTATCGAAAAAAAAAAGCAGTTCAGTGGCAGGTCCTTCGCTCCTAGAGGGAGTGAGGGACCTGCCGCCCCCGAATTGCCGCAGGTGCCGCCCCTCTCCGTTGGCCGCCCCAAGCACCTGCTTGTTAAGCTGCTGCCTGGAGCCAGCCCTGCTCCTCGGTATGCATAAATATAAGGGCATTTTGCAACTGTTAAGCTATTATATATACAGTACATTGAAAGAAAAACATAACGACTGATCTGATTTTTACAATTATGCATGTGCAGTTGCAACTATTAATACACGCACAAGAGAATGACTATCTTGCACATATAGTTCTGCAACTGAGTGGACAAATTGTGTATTTGTGCATGCAAATGGAAAGCTAACTAACCAGTATACAATATGTGCTCAAAATCATACTCACAACAAATTTTGAAAGTCGCGTCCTTAATGTAAGCCTTTGACAAAGTGGCACCTGCTGAATCCCTTGTTGAAATGCACACTGACCTGCCTAAGTCAGTGACTCATTACATGTAGTGGAAGAGAACATACATGCCTAGTGCATACATCTAGAAATGTGAACTCCAGTTTACTGACATTTTATACTATGAATTGCCATTGCTATTGAGTGGCATGCAATTTTCAAATGTTCAAACTTGTTAACAGCAATCCTTTATAATATGGTCCTGGAAGTTCTCTTCATTGTGACAATCCAAAAACTGTTGAACATGGACAGTTGAAAATAGAGGATTTTTTTTCTCTTCCAGTGGGAGATCTTAAACCATTTATTTAAAAATAATGTTTTGAGTAGAGATCAAGAAAGGAAAATTTCAGCCTAAGAAGGAGAATTTGTAGGCAAATTACGTGTAGGATTGGGGAGGAGGCAGTGCTTAATTTGTGCCGGGGTTGAGCCCCAGCTCATCTAGGCATGGTAGTTCATAGCCCCAGCACTCTGGGCTTGCCACATCAGTTATGAAAGTAAAAAAAAATTGCTTGAGCCCCGATACCTCTTTCATTACAAATTAAGCACTGGCAGGAGACTGAAGAGTGCAAATAAAACTATCTTGCAACCTGAACTACACATCATTTATTCTTAAGCAAATGCTACACTAGCCAGAAAAAAGCATTCAAAATATATCTTAGTAAACCAAATATTCTCACTAGTCCTTAAATAAATATAGTTATCTAAGGACTATTACCAGAAACTCTCAGCTCAGCAAAAACATTCTCTCTAGATGTCTTCCCAGCCAAATTAAGAACATCTCCAAGGCTCCCTGCTTTCTTAGAGTATGTCTTCACTACTGGTCGGATCGGCAGGCAGCAATCGATCCAGCAGAGATTGATTTATCGCGTCTAATCTAGATGCGATAAATCAATCCCCGAGTGTTCTCCCGTCGACTCCTGTACTACAGTTCGGTGAGACGTGCTGGCAGAGTTGACGGGGGAGCAGCAGCAGTCAACTCACCGCAGTGAAGACACCATGGTAAGTCAATCTAAGTACGTCGACTTCAGCTACGTTAGTCACGTAGCTGAAGTTGCATAACTTAGATCGACCCCCCCCCCCAGTGTAGACCAGATCTTAGATGGAGTAGGCAAGCAGAAAAATTGGCATATTACCTAGACCTTGACCATCAGCTTTTGTCTCACTTCTCTTCACTTCAGGTGACTTCCATTGTCACCAAAGGTTTTTGGATTAGTTACCATCCAATTCAAGTACTTATCAACAAATAAAAAGGGAGAGAAAGAAACTGAAATAGAAAATGTAAACAGGGCAGCTGAGCGTGAAGTAAAACCCAGGAACTTGAGTGAAGCCAGGAGAAGTGGTCTGAATGAATGTAAGAGCATGTAAGAGTGTAAGAGCATGTCCCTAATGGATTAATTTTCCAACTTAAACTAGAACAATTGTCTTTACATAGAGCCACCATGCTTTCAAGATCTCTGCTGTTCTTCAAGTATGGAATAAAATCCATAGTTTTGTTAAAGTATATTTGACATAGATCAATCCCTGGCTCATTCTGTAGCTCATTTTTAAATGAAAATGCTGAGTGTTGGAGTGTTCATGCTGAAATTGCTGAGAGCTGGATAGTTTATAACTTCAACTGTTACAGATATTTTAATATTAATACTATTTCACTCTTATTTTTCACAGGTAATTCTGTCTGTCCGTGTGTGTGTGTGTGTGTATACACAAACATATAGGTAAATATATGCACACATATATTAATTAATTATATTATATTATAAAAGTGAAAAGTGTTCATGGACATTTTTCTTTAAAAAAATGCTGTAAAAATTCCCATGAACTACAAATGGTCTTTTTTAACCAGCTCTACTAAGCATAATTGATACATGACCTACATATTAGTCAGACCTCACTGTCCTATAATATCTGTAGTCAGAGTTAAAAAATTAGGGAGAAATATAAAATGAATTTTGTAACAAATGTGTTTGTATGATTTATATGGTGCATTTATATTTTAGAATATTCATATTTTTGGCTAATTTTTTGTAGATGGGGTCCTTTGCATATTTCAGTGATGCAGGTCTTTTGTAAAACCAATTTAGGTAGTGGGTGACTACAGTGTAAGTAATATTTTTTTCCAAAACTGAGATAGCATTGGCAAGACTGACCCCACAATATTATGGCTACTGCTGTGTTCCAGGATAGTACTTTCCAATTAAAACTGGTGGTCTTATGGGATTTTATTCACTGTCCATTCGTCTGTGCCGTTTTTTTAAATACATGCACAACATAGAATGAAGAATGCAGTCTTCAACATAAGATAGGGACTATGAGTTGTCAAAACAGATGCTTAGCACTTAAAATTAAATTTTTTATATTAATGATAGATATCTGTACCTTTTGAGGCAGAAAAGTGAATAAGTCTGAGCAGATATTAACCTCACAGGAAGTTTGGCATACTGTTTAGTAATATGAGCTTTCTGCAATATAAAGAGTTCTTTCTTATTTGAAAGTCATTTCATATCATGAAATCTATATATGAAATCTCAAAGTTTCTTAATAGCAAAAGAAATGCCAGGAGACACTTATCAGCAATTGTAAATCTTGCATAAAATATACAGTTCAGAAATACACTTAAGAAAAAACTCCCAATATCTTCGACTTAAAATTGTGCAGTTCTGATTCTCCCCATGAATACAGAGTATTTGAAGAAAAACAGCAAGTATATTGACTGATAGAAAGAACTTAACTAATGCACTCAGTTATCTCAATAGAGTTTCCGTCAGTCTTCTTTCCCCCTGTCCAGTCCTTTCAGTAAATAACCTTAGAAGCCTTACATTTTCCCACAGTATTTTGCACATACTATTATGAGGTAGAAAGGAGTTGGGCCCAGGTAATTGTCAAAGTAAAATTACCAAAAAAGAAGAATTGATAATTGGGTGAAACAACAATACATTAGATGGAATTATTAATTACTTCTCCAATAAGTATTTCAGGGAAACCAAATCAAAAGTTGGAATTATTGATTATTGTTATTAATGAGAGTGCACTCAGGGGGTAACCACATAAATTTTACAAAGGATATTTTTTCCTATACATTAAAGAATGCCCAAAAAGAAACAACCAAACTTGACTTTGAATTAAAGAAAACATTAAAGCAATAAAAAATGATAAATGAAGCTAATACACCATTAAACCAACAAGGATTATGCAAATGAGATCCACCAGATTAAAAAAGGTAAATAAAATGAGTAATACAATGTATCAACTCTTAAAAACAGCCTCAACTAAAACATGAAATTCTAAAATATAAAGCAAATTAAAGCAAGAACGGACTAGTATTGTACAAATGAGTATAAAATTCAAAGAGCTATGAGCATAAATTTACTTAATTATTTAGGATGCTAAAGGCATCAACAGGTTGTTTATCCTAACTAAGATTACCTAGTACCAAAGCAGCTCTCTAACTCCACATTCTATAGGCCATTATCCTCTGATCCCACTGATGATTACCAAAAGAAACTACACCATCTGCTCAAGAAACTCCCTGAAAAAGCACAGGAACAGATCTGTACAGACACATGCCTAGAACCCCGACCAGGTGTATTCTATTTGCTACCCAAGATCCATAAACCTGGAAATCCTGGACGCCCCATCATCTAAAGCATTGGCACCCTAACAGCAGGATTGTCTGGCTATGTGGACTCTCTCCTCATGCCCTACATTATCAGCACTCCCAGCTATCTTCGAGACACCACTGACTTCCTGAGGAAACTACAATCCATTGGTGATCTTCCAGAAAACACCATCCTGGCCACTATGGATGTAGAAGCCCTCTACACCAACATTCCACACAAAGATGGAATACAAGCCATCAGGAATAGTATCCCCGATAATATCACGGCAAACCTGGTGGCTGAACTTTGTGACTTTGTCCTCACCCACAACTATTTCACATTTGGGGATAATATATATCTTCAAGTCAGCGGCACTGCTATGGGTACCCAGATGGCCCTACAGTATGCCAACATTTTTATGGCTGACTTAGAACAACGCTTCCTTAGCTCTCGTCCCCTAACACCCTTACTCTACTTGCGCTACATTGGTGACATTTTCATCATCTGGACCCATGGAAAAGAAGCCCTCGAGGAATTCCACCATGATTTTAACAATTTCCATTCCACCATCAACCTCAGCCTAGACCAATCCACACAAGCGGTCCATTTCCTAGACACTACTGTACTAATAAGTGATGGTCACATAAACACCACCCTATACTGGAAACCTGCTGACCGCTATACTTACTTACATGCCTCCAGCTTCCATCCAGGACACATCACACGATCCATTGTCTATAGCCAAGCTCTAAGATATAACCGCATTTGCTCCAATCCCTCAGATAGAGACAAGCACCTACAAGATCTCTATCAAGCATTCTTAAAACTACAATACCCACCTGCTGAAGTGAAAAAACAGATTGACAGAGCCAGAAGAGTACCCAGAAGTCACCTACTACAGGACAGGCCCAACAAAGAAAATAATAGAACGCCACTAGCCGTCACCTTCAGCCCCCAACTAAAACCTCTCCAGCGCATCATCAAAGATCTACAACCTATCCTGAAAGATGATCCCTCACTGTCACAGATCTTGGGAGACAGACCAGTCCTCGCTTACAGACAACCCCCCAACCTGAAGCAAATACTCACCAGCAAACGCACACCATACAACATAAACACTAACCCAGGAACCTATCCTTGCAACAAACCCCGCTGCCAACTCTGTCCACAAATCTATTCAAGTGACACCATCATAGGACCTAATCACATCAGCCACACCATCAGGGGCTCATTCACCTGCACATCTACCAACGTGATATATGCCATCATGTGCCAGCAATGCCCCTCTGCCATATACATTGGCCAAACTAGACAGTCTCTACGCAAAAGAATAAATGGACACAAAGCTGACACCCGGAATCATAACATTCAAAAACCAGTGGGAGAACACTTAAACCTCTCTAACCACTCAGTGACAGACCTGAAGGTGGCAATTTTGCAACAAAAATACTTCAAAAACAGACTCCAAAGAGAGACTACTGAACTTGAATTAATATGCAAATTAGATACAATTAACTTAGGTCTAAACAGAGACTGGGAATGGTTGGGTCATTACACTAATTGAATCTATTTCCCCATGTTAAGTATCCTCACACCTTCTATAGGTCATCTCGTTTCAAAGGTTTTTTTTCTCCTGCTGATGATAGCTCATCTCAATTGATTGGCCTCTTACAGTTGGTACGGCTACTTCCACCTTTTCATGTTCTCTGTATGTATAAATATCTTCTTTCTGTGTGTTCCATTCTATGCATCCGAAGAAGTGGGCTGTAGCCCATGAAAGCTTATGCTCAAATAAATGTGTTAGTCTGTAAGGTGCCATAAGTATTCCTGTTCTTAGTACCAAAGCATTATTTGCATAATTCTACAGCTAAAGTCAAAGAAATAGTATCAGGCATAAACTAAATAAAGTAACCAGATTACAACAACTAAAATTCAACTTGATATCAAAACCCCTCAAACTAAAGAATGAATTAGGATGAAACTACATAGGTTGGATAGAGCAACATAGTTGAAAGTGCTGTCAAGAAAAACTAACAAGACCACTATAATTTTTACTTCTGTCTTAGTAAATATTATTCTGAATTTTTAGGCAAATTCATAGTCATATGATGACTATACCTCAAAATTAAGTAGTTTTTAGATACATGTGCCTAACTGAATGTTAGTTACTGTCATGTGTTACTGACAACATGGAAAGCAAAGATATAATAATTACATACACAGTGACTGTTACAGTAACAGTGCAGCATGAATAAAATAGCTTTGGGTCTGATGGCGTTAATATGCAATTTTACAAGTGTGAAAGTTCAAAAAGCAGTTTAATTAACCAGTGTGTAGAATGAAAGTTGAATCAAGTAGGTTGAGGGAGTCAGTCTTTAGAGAGCTGATAGTTTGACAGTGTTCTGCAGAAGATACTTAAGAATCCTGCAGATCTGCAGATATCTGCTGTATATCTGTGGACCATGTTTGCGGATCGCGGATCAGATGCGGATACCAATTTTGTATCCATGCAGGGCTCTAAAAACACCAACATTTGAGTTTATTATCATAAATGAAAGAGAGACCTCTCTCTGGGAGATTATCAAAGAAAATACTGCACACCAACCATCAACACTGTAATGTTCAAATACAAAAGAGAAATATCACAAAGCCACACAGCTTTTGTTATTTAAAATAGACCAATACAAAATAGTAACTAGTTGCATTACCACACTAAGATCAGAATCAGGCCAGTTTGGGTGTAAGGCATTAACATGTTGTGTTGCCAACTACAGAATAACCTAACACAAGTGAAATTAGCGTAAAAGTAATCTAAAGTTTCTAACACAAAAATAGGGGTTGAAGTGAGATTTTGGAGTTAGAAGGCAGCTTTAATCATTCACACATATTTTATTACTGTTACAAAAGAGAGAGAGATGAAAAGGTGCTTCTCTCCAGGCAGGTAATTCTCACTCACACATGCAAAGACAGCACAGCTGAAAAAGAAAAAGAAGAAAAAAAGGGGGATGGGGTCTGAGAGCTTGCGGCTGGGGTGGGGGTGAGTGAGTGTAAGTTGCAGAGCAGAACAGTTACAAAGTTACTAGTTCTCAGTCAGGCTTAAAGGGAGGAATTGAGTTGAAATAAGACAACAAAGCAAAATTTAATTTCAAACAATGAATTTCGATAAAGATATGATAACACAGTTGAGATTTACTTATGTACTCATCAAACCAGAGATTTTTAAGTTAGTTCTTTTAAGCAGTAAGCCAGATAATTTAATGTTTGTCTACACAGAGGGTTTGATCTACAGCTCTTTATGGCAATCAGATAACACGCAATACCCAAGCCATACTAACATGTACACACAGGACTATATGTACATAGCATTATATGTACACAGTATGCAACAAGCTGCTGCCATAAGTGTGTGGTGTTCTCAGAGGGTATCCCCTAGTCCTTTGCTTCTCTGCTGAGCACTATGCATCCTGGGATTTTTCTTGCTGTGAAGTGTGGGATTCATAGCTGAAGCAAGGCAGGTTTTTTTTTTTTTTTTTTTTAAATACCACATTTCCATTGTCCTACCCCATGCTTCCTTTCTGGGTGGACTAGTGCCATTTTCAAATTGCTGTCAGCCAGAATGGGTCTGCCAGTGCACCATGCCACTATGCTGGGATCCTCAAATACTCAGAGGCTGCTTAGGATGTATTTCAACACTCAAGGGAGGAAGAATTTAGCTTTGGACTCTGCCCACCATCGAGCCAATTAGGTGAGACGATAGAAGTCGCGGTTCTCCAGGATTAGAGGAGTTTCAGCAGTGGAGGAAGTGAGACAAGTATGCGGAAGAAAAGGAAAACACTGAGCAATGGATACTAGTGGAGGACTTCCTGGAGCATCTTTACATCATGCAGTACCATTTCATGGAAACCAGCATGCATTGATGGGAAAGGAGTCCCAAACTGGATAAAAGAGTAACTCACAAATTCAAGGGTGTGCTTGTTCTGAGCTAACAGTTGTTAGGAACTTGTGATCACAGTAATACCCCTTGGTGGGATTGTAAGAGCTAATCATCTACCAGAGCCCCTGTGAGAGTGAGGGGGTGATCTCAGCTAAGCTTATTAGCGTATGTATAGGTTCTTTTATTGTTTCTGTATGTTTTCTCTATAATGAGTTTACCTTAAGAATAAATGTTTGCTTAAAAAGAGTTTTACTGGGTAATTATGCTGTTTATAGCCTCTGAGTAGGCAAAGGGGTCCTGCTGAGGCAGTCTGTTTTGCAGGGGAATTCAGAAGGAACTGTGCAGCCTAGAAATGGCCACAAAAGACATGAGTCTCTACTCAGGGGGGGTGATGTCTGAGGAGCCAAAATTCTGAGAGTGCATGCCCCTGATGGACTGTAGAGGAAGAATACAGGTGCTGTTCCTCTCAACTGTGATATTTATTATAGACACTCTGGTTTATGCCTCACGTTATTGGCTAAGTGATAATTTTATCATTTATCTACGTGGAACCTTGATATTTTTTGGTTGTGAAGTACTGTCTGTATTGACACAGAGAAAACAGAGTGTACCATCCTTTATGTAGGTTTCTGTGTCACTTAATAGGAGACGTGTTGAAAAATCCGTTTTGATACTAAGTATATTTGTAGTGTCTTAAAGTCAGAAATAAGATGTATTAGCATTCTGGTTTAATACAAGGTTATTCAAAATGTTAAAGAGAAATCTAATCAAAGAGAGGGGGAAGGACGACAGGTCACTCTTTTTAGGGTCTGAAATGTGGCGACATTAATATACCTTTGTTTAGTAAATCCCTTAGAATCAGTTATTTCCCTTAAAGGTCACAAGAGAACATTCATATAGTTAGAAATGTCTTTTAGCCAAGGACAAGTATAATAAAACCTTTTAAAGCATCCCAAGTTTCAGATGTTGCTAATTTGGTCTACAATCAAGCCTTGTTTAGGCTTTATTGCAACAATACATGATTCAAGTGTGTGTTTTTTCATTGCATCATTACATTATAACTTCTAAGTAAAAGCCTATCCAATTTGCATATTCAAGTGTCAAACATCAGACCATGTTAGATACCACAGTATGCAGCTCTGCGTAATGCTGTTTAAAACTTGGTTAATAAAAATGTTCAAAATATATTTGAAACAACTCACTATACAACTTCCTATTCCAGCATGTATTCTAGATTTTTTGAGATCTCTACAATTATGTAAAATCAGAATAAGCAATTATGTTTCTCAACTTGATAATTAAAAGTAAAACATCTGACGTGAATATTTTCTACACAATCTACACAAAATGTGCCTTAGCTATAGCAGTATTATCAAACTCAGATCTTCAGTAAACATGAGTCAGGCCCTTAAAAACAATGATATTATGAAAAAATGTATTTCGGGTTATTTTATTTGCCTTCTGGTTTTTCAGTTTTTATGGTATGCTTGAGTCACATTTTCAGGTTTCGGCCTGAAAACAAGAGGGTTAGAATATATATATATATTTTTTTAAATAAACCTGAAATTCTCCTGTAATCACTTATTTCCAGAGCTGGGGTTTGAAGAAAAACACTAAAGGCTAGACCAAAGGGATTTAGGCCCCTATCAATTTAGGAACCTAAGACCAATATTTAATTCCTCAAAACCCCCACTCAGCTACTATCTAACCCTATAGGTGCCTAAATTCCCACTGATAAAGTTCCCTACATGCCTGAAAATTTGCCAGTGGACATGCAAACGGCTGCCTAAATCCTGACACCCAGCACATCTAAGCCTGGAGGGATCCTCAAACTAGGTGTTCCTTTGCCTATGTTGCCTGCAGTCTGGTAGGTGCTTCGGAGACTGTCTAGCAGACCTCCCGCCCGAAATCCACTAGGCTTGAGAGCTCGAACTGCAACATCTACACTGCTATTTTTAGTGCACTAATTCAAGCCCCACTGGCATAAGTCCATCCATCCAGGCAAGGAGGCTTGCTCCCAGCTGAAGTGTAGACATACCCTTAGAGATCCAGAGAAGGAAGGAGCTTGAGACACTGGATCCAATCCAGTTTTGGCATATGCTAGTTCACCACCTGATGACCATTTTTAAAAAAGAAAACAGGACACATACCACCAGGCTATCCCATGTGTTTATTACCACAAATATTCAGAAATCATTTTCTTATGTAAATTTGAAGGAGGAGATATAGTCTAATTTTTAGAATATGGGGCTAGGAGTCAAGAATTCTGGGCTGTTTTCTGAACACTGCCAAGGAAGTGCTGCATAACCTTGCATGATCACTTAACTGCTCTGTACCTCGATTTCCTTACCTGTATAATGGCTCTAATTGGTGTGAGGCTTACTTGATTAGAATTAAGGACTCTGTTAAGACCTTCAGTAAGAGACATAAAGGTTTTTCCAATCTATTAACAAATCCATCAGAGAGTCTTTGTCTAGCAGATAAAATAATGACCTTTTAGCGAAAACAGGTCAACTAGACCTTCAGTTTGTTTTGCACATTTCTAACTAAAATGTCACTTTTAAAATCAGTATGCACATCATAATGAGATCCTCACTCATTAAGACATTTGTATTCAAAATAATTGCAGAAGTTAACAGTTGATACCCTTTGCTGCTTCCATAGAATGTACATTGGTATTATAAAAACAGCCAATTTTTAATTTGCATGAGTCAGTTCAGATTCAAGTGCCTTTCCAAACACCTAGCATTTTTACCCTGGGTGATCAGTCAAGGCCTGGCTTTTACATTTGAACACACTGCAGTCATCCAAAGGGCTTTCCTTAGGCACCTGAGAAGCCTCATGCTGTGGAAAAGCCCAGAAGAATTTGGTTCACGTCTGCATTCACTATAAATTGTTTTAACATGTGTTTTGACTTTTCTGACATCTTTAAGCTTCGGTGAAACCTAAAACTACTTAGGGCCCACAAAAGGAAGAATCTATTTCTTCATTCAGAATAAGCTATTTATAACCAGATGCCTTCAATTCTGACTGTCCTGTCTCAGGAGAAACAAAATTCTATTCTCAATTAGATGTTGGTTTCCCTGTTCCCAGGAGCATTGTACTCTCAAAGAGCTGTTATCACTCCAACTGTGGGGTGAAAAAAAAAACTGTTAATTATACCAATTAAATGGTGTGAATGTCATTTCTACATTTCGTTATGTTCCAGGTCAGTAAGACTGCAGCTGGAAAACAAAGACATAACAACCTTAAAACAAGTTTATTGAAACAGCCCTTTGTGAATTGTCACAGGGGAAGGAGAGGGCACTGCACAAAATCTTAAGTTCAGAGAAGTCATAATAACAGTCTGACTGACAAAGGAACTGACAAAAGCCAGGGTATTCACAGAGAGAATTGCTATTCTATTCTTTTCTGATCTGACTCTGCCTAGGCAATACAACCTGTGTGATACATCCTGTCTGCTTCTGTTTTTAACCCTTGCAACAGTCAGATGCAACAAAGTAAATTCAGAACAGAGTGGCAGCTGTCAATTAATGATGATTTATTTTCAATTATTTTAATTTCCACACATAATTAGTTTTATAATTCCCTTTAATAAGCTTGAAAATGACACTTCTCCCCTTATGCATTTTGGCCTCCCTTCAACAAATACTTGCACCTCCTCCTAATTTCTAATGGAACAGAAGTCAATGTTTCTACCTTTTGTGCAGTTTGTTGGTACACTAACATAAGTAGCATAACATAGTGTTTTGAGTATGTGTCTCAGAGCCTGGACTTTTCAGGTTCTAATCATGGCTTGCCAATTACTGTGCAACACTGGAAAATCATTTATCCTCTTTGAAGGTGTGAGCAGGTGGTGCTTCCAGAATAGTTAGCATATACTCCACAGCAGGGGGCGGCAACGTTTGGCACGCGGCTCACCAGGGTGAGCACCCTGGCGGGCCGAGCCAGTTTTATTTACCTGCTGATGCAGCAGGTTCGGCCGATCGCGGCCCCCACTGGCTGCAGTTCGCTGTCCCGGGCCAATGGGGGTGGCGAGCAGCCGAGGCCAGCACATCGCTCGCCCGCCCCGCTTCTCGCCGCCCCCATTGGCCCGGGACGGAAGAACCGCGGCCAGTGGGGGTCGCGATTGGCCGAACCTGCCGTGTCAGCAGGTAAATAAAACTGGCCCGGCCCGCCAGGGTGCTTACCCTGGTGAGCCGCGTGCCGAACGTTGCCGACCCCTGCTCCACAAGTTCAAAACTGCACATGTCCCAGTGAGCCAGCAGGGCTCTACTAGCCCAGCCAGTTCCAACTAATCTGCTGAGTGGCTCAACAGAAGAATTTAGCCATCCAGACCTTGCCTACTCTAGGAAAAATATCCAATGCTATCTGCAACTTGTGCTCCTGAAGCAGTGCTGAACAAATGTGAACTGCTAGTGCAGCAAAGAACAAACAGTGTACAGCACTGTTTCAGAGATATGGTTAATACCTACCATTTAGTATTGTTTCTCCTCCTTGACCAGATGAAACTTTATAAAAAGTAGTGAATACAAAATAAGTGACAAATAGCAGATAATGTCACCACTGCAAATCTCCATTCTTCCTGTGAGAGACTCAGGAGAGATTGGAGGCAGAAGAATTCCACAGCTGTATATGTTAAGGGAATGGGGGTGGATGCTGGTGCCCAAAAGAAGCAGTAGAGTTGCAAATTGCAATCTGTGCAAATGCATGAGCACACATACATACAGATTGATCAAACTGGGACACTGTGGTCAGGAGGAGGAGTGTCATAGGGAAGCTTTTTGCTGAGTGATTAAGGTGGTTGAAGTAGAAGTGTGAATTAAAAAGAGGGACCCTCTCTTCTGCTACCTTCTTTCGGAATGAGAAATTGGGAGGGACACTTAACAGTAAAAGGCAGAGTGGTAACTGGGGGAATCACTTGGTAATCCCTTTCCTGTTTTGTTTCCGAACACCACACCCCTTGCTTATTCAGCAATTGACTTTGCTCCCCACCCTCCCCCCTAGCCCTCAAATAGGAGGGTTACTAAACTAAAACAAGTGGAGGGAGGGATAGCTCACTATCCCTATATGGTTTGAGCATTGGCCTCCTACACCCAAGGTTGTGAGTTCACTCCTTGAGGGGGCCACTTAGGGATCTGGGGCAAAATCAGTACTTGGTCTAGTGAAGGCGGGGGCTGGACTTGATGACCTTTCAAGATTCCTTCCAGTTCTATGAGATATATATGGAGATATACCAATATATGAAACCACCCTTTCCCCCTCCTGGTTGAAAACTTCCTCAATTCCTCTGAAACACCTTTGGATGCTTAGAGTTAGAGCTGGCTGAAAAATTTCCTCTGGGGTCAGTACTTTTATCTTGTGAGGGTGTCTATACTGAAGCCAACCACCTGTGACAATCTCATCTATTGTCCTTGCAGCTGAAATAGCCAAGAGTCTCCCTGCCACTGAAGTGAGTATGATCAAATGGGCACCTTCCTAAAGTAGCCATTCTGGTATCCAGCATGTTGGTGGCAAATGTAATGATGATAATGGGAAAAAAGAAATCAACAAAACTTATAGAAAAATGCTATTTTAATTAAACCAAAAATGTTTTTCAGAAATTTATCTGTTTTGATGAAAATTTCACTGGGAAGACTTCTCAGGTATTTCTGATCAAAGCCACAGAAAGAGCCATCTACCCATCAATAACCCACTGGGTAAGGCACTCACATGGAAACCTGGGTTTAAGTGCCTGCTCTACATGGCTGAGACTCCCACATCCCATGTAAGTATCCTATCTGATGGGCTATTGGCTATTCTTTAAAAGAAATCAAAAGGTCTCATTTTCATTTCACATCAGAACAAAAATTAATTTTGAAACCGAGTTTTATTTATTTGTGCAATGGGATTTATTTTTCTGGCTGGCCCAACACAGAATCATTCTCTTCCCATCTTCTCTCTTCAAAGCCACCTCACCCAGCTCTGGACCCACTCACATTTCAAACTTCCAGACTCAGGACACAAACTTCACCCCTGGCCACCCCCATCTCTTTGTGACTCAGAAACCTCTCTCTAGTCTCCGAATTCTCTCCTCCCACAAGAGGCCTTCATCAGGCTCAGAAGTCCTTCTACATCCCATCCTCTTCCCAATTGTTGTGGTGGTGCTGTGTAAAATTGTAGCCTAATTCCTGTCTATTTTTTGTTGGTTGTTAAACTTCATTTCATCCCATTTATACTGTACAGCCCAGCCTGACTATTCCAAATGCATCCACCATCATTTCCTAGAGCATAGTTGTGATGCTGGTAAACCAAGTGCCAGCTCTGGCCAAGGCCAAACGCATTAGTTATGAACTGACAAACTCAAAGCTGGAAACCAAGCCAGCTCACCTGGATGTTGGTTCCATTCAGAATAACTATGAGTTTTATAAGAATGTATGTAATGTGTAGATTCCATGAAATGCTTGTAAGTTGATGTAATCATTAGTCTCACTTGTAATGCCTGTATTCCATGCTATAAAGAAATATAAAGCAAAACTTACGTAACTTTGAAAATATTTGCTCTGAACTTGTGAACCCAGGCACAGGGATCATTCCCCCCACCCATTAAGGAGGCCGATCAAGATTAAACATGTCATTAAGTAACATCACAATACAAAGGATTGGTGAAAGACCCTATCACATCTTGGAAATGCTACATGCAGGGGAGCTCATCTCATGGATGGGAAAGCTAAATTTAAAGATGAAACAGTGACATCTCATCTCATCTCATTGCTGTTTGAACTCTTACAGAGCCAGAGACACTAAACTAAGGCAGAGATTGCCATTGGTTGCCCCGAGTCCCTCCTGAAAGACATTTTGAATTGACAGATTACTGTATCACTTTAGGAATCACTGATGGTAATTCATTTGTGTGTATATGTTTGCATGCTTTAACCTGTAAATAAACTTTCTTATTTTTTCCTAGTTAATAAATCTTTAGTTAGTTTGTTACAGAATTGGCTCTAGTCACTGTCTTTGGTGTGAAATCTAAGGTACCAATTGATCTGGAATAAGTGACTGGTTTCTTAGGACTGGAATCAACATGAATATTTTGTGATTTTTGGTGTAAATCACCATTCACCACTAAGTCCAATTTTCCTGGGAGGCAAGATACACTGGAGAGCCTAAGGGAACTGTCTGTGACTCCATGGTTAGACTGTTATAGTGATCCAGGAATTCATATTTGTTACGGAGTTGGTGAAAACTAATTATAGAACATACCACCAGTTTCAGGTGTCTGCCTGAGGCAAGTACTCATGGTTGTGAGCCACTCCAGACAGCATGACAACAGTTGCCACATATTAGTTGCATTCCATAGTTAGTGCTCAGTTAAACAGTATTTGGGCTGTCACCTTCTATGTTCCTGTAAAGAGAGAAGGAGTAGTCAAAGTGGCTTGACCTGATAGCTTCTGAAGGTGAATTTCCTTCTCAGATTCAGTAGTGTCACACCTGTGGAGCCCAGCACAGGCTTCATTAAGTAAGTATTAGGCAAGCCTATAAAAGGTCCTTTCCTTTGTGAGTTGCATTTATGCAGTTTCAAAATCATGTTGCCATTGTCATTTTTTCTAAAACATTTCTCCCATTTAATGTGATGTATTTTTTTCTAATTAAAACTGAAGTGTGCAATTATTACTGATTCATTAATGAAAATATTTCAAAGACTTTTTGAAGCTAGCTGAAAACATATTTTTGACAACTGGGAGTACTAAGAGAACTAATTAAGGAAATGGAGCAAACCTTAATGTTGTAAGGCTAGGTCTGTGAACCAAGTTACAGTTATTATACACATTGCGTAACAGTACTCACTTGGGTCCCACTCCTGCAATGAGCTCTGTGCAATAGAGGTGGTCAGGATTTTTTGAAAAAAAAATATTGATTCATCTTTTTTGGGGGGAGGAGATGTACCAATTTAGGTGAAATTTGTGCTAGGAAAGCTTTCTCAGGTCCAAGATAGAATTCCTCTCAATATGAGAGCTCATTCTATCCTGTAGTACCTGAAAGCCCAGCAATTATGAGACTCAGCTGGGATGTGGCAGATCTGGTCTGATTCAAAGCTGAGACTTGTGCCTGGAGCTCTCATGTCCCAATGACATATCACAACCAGTAGCCAATAGAGTAAGTCTCTGTCTTTAGCCCAATTAATATTTAATAAAAAATAGAATAACTCCAGTAGGGGAGATTGGGTAGAGAACAGAGACTGAATCAACAGAACCAACAGTTAGTGCACTTGTAAACTTCGGGTGGACTTGAGTTTACTTCATTGCCCTTCTCCAGTGCATAATAAACCCAATTTCCATAGGAGGGAAGGATAGCTCAGTAGTTTGAGCACTGGCCTCCTAAACCCAGGATTGTGAGTTCAATCCTTGAGGGGGCCACTTAGGGATCTGGGGCAAAATCAGTAGTTGGTCCTGCTAGTGAAGACAGGGAGCTGGACTCAATGACCTTTCAGGGTCCCTTCCAGCTCTATGAGGTAGGAAAAAGCACCTGAAGACCCAGAATTCAGTCATTGACAATTTTCAAAAAGGACTGAACAGGGTCAACCTCTCCACAATCTAGTCCAAAATAATTTAATTCTTAAGTACCAACTTTAAAAAAATCTTAGTATAAAGAAACAAATTATAGTAATAACTTAATTTTTACAATACAACATTGCTACTCGATAAGCTACATACATTAAAATTGTACAAAAAAACAAAGAAAACAAATTAAATCTAAACAGATCAGTCCCTACAGAAACAGTGGAAAGAAACTCAGAGTATCCAAAAGCTTAGATTGAGTTCACCTCAGTCCCAGCGACAGTCTTTGATCACCAAAATATAGTGTGCTGAGTCAAAAGAAACATCTTCCCTCCACTTGCTTGTAGAAATTTTCAGTTTGAATCCACGCAGACTCTTTCTCCTCCTCTGCTGAAGTCACTCAGTTAGCTGGTCAGCTAACTAGTTAACCAACCAAAAAACCTGTTACAAGAAAAATACAAAACAGAGAATAGAAAAATAAATAACTCTTTCCCCATCATGACATTTAAATAAGAGAAAAGTTGGTGAATCACACTCATTTAACAAAAATGGATTGGCAATCAAACATTCAAAGTATAGAATTAAAATAACTATTTTCCCCTTCCTATTTCCACTTTCTATAACAGGGGTCGGCAACGTTTGGCACATGGCTCGCCAGGGTAAGCACTCTGGCGGGCCGGGCCAGTTTATTTACCTGCTGACGCGGCAGGTTCAGCCGATCGCAGCCCCCACTCACCGCGGTTCACCGTCCCGGGCCAATGGGGGCAGCGAGAAATGCTTACCCTGGCGAGCCATATGCCGAATGTTGCCGACCCCTGTTCTATAATGAACGTTGCTGACCCCTGTTCTATAATGAACACTGCCAAGGCTTCTCTGTTGGAGGGCGTAGCAACATCACTAACCTGCTGCAAAATGTTTCAGAGTTAGGAGGAAACAGCCTGCTTTCTGTTCCTGTGGCTTAGCTTCTCCCACCTCACACAGTGCAAATGGCCACCTGTAAAGCAGCTGCCCTGATTATTTGCCCTCATGGCATCTGAGTCCAGCAACAGAGGACTTACTGAGCATACCCAAAACTATCACACCCAATTCCAGAAAATTCTGAGTGTGGAGGGCTAGTTGTGTCTTGTCTAGCAACAATGACCCAGCCACAACTCATTACACCCCCCCCCATAGATGTTTTAAGGAGATATCTCTCTATTAGGCACATGGGTTATACACTCATGTGGGAGACATGGGTTCAAGTCCTTGCTCTGAATCAGGCAGAGTGAGGACTTGAATGTGGGTCTCCCAATTTCCAGGTGAGCACCATAACCCTCGGGCTATGTGGGAGGGGGGTGGATCTCTGTCTCTCTCCCTTCACAAAAAACACCAAAAGGTCTCTGTTTTGGCCTGATTCAGATTGGGGAATTTTTCTGAAATCTCAGAAATTTGCACAGGATGGGAAAGCCATTTCCTGTCCAGCTCTACTGTGCAGGTGAACACCAGCTCAAGCTCACTGTAGGATGCAGAACCCAGGCTTTAGGGTCTCGCCCTGAAGGCTTCAATCAGGAATGAATTTCACCTTAAGGGCTTCGTCCTGCCCAATGAAGTCAATGGGAAATTTAAGTTATCGAAGTTCCACTGGAGGCCATTTAGATCTCCTGGAGCAGGCCAGAACTGGGAGGGCATAAAGGGGACTTAAAGCAAGCTTAGCCCTCCCAATCTCATTTCTATGAGTTCACTGCTTCAAGAGGCACAGACCAAACTCTTATCCAGTGTTTGTTTGTTTTAAAAAAAGGCAGTAGATTAGCACATTACTATGCAACAGTACAAGGAACTTTAATACTTACACAACCTAGTAAATCACCTGATTGACTCCATCTCAGTTTAGACCAAACTGACCTCTGAAGATGGAGCTGAGGTCCATCACAGCATGTCTGATTCCCCAAAGTTAACCAATGAGGCAACAGAAGCAAACCACAGCAAGACTAGTGCTGCTGCTGGCAAAATTTGTTTACAGTGTCAGCTCATCTATTCAACTTGTCACTCAAGAGCTCAGTTCACAATACAGATACATGTGAGACTACCAGTAGATCAGTGTAGGATTAATTCAGTCTAACATATCTGCCAGGCTATTATGTTATGTTGCAATCATTCCTTCTCCTTAGGCAAATGTGGGGCATTTTAGGTGATTTTTTACTTTATTTGTTTTTGTTATTATGTATAGCTAATGTATTTGAATTGACACTTTACTTACAGTTAGTAGTTAAAATTATTTGGCATTCAGTCATGAACCTCCTTGCATGTACATGCAGGGGATTAAGGGGGCATAAGAAGACAAAAGACCCTTTTACTCCTCTGCACTGGCTACCCACATCAGCAGGTCAAACAACAACACAAAGGATGGAGACAAACAAGGACTTTTTTAGGTAATTTGTAAGTAAGACATGTACCTTTAGAAAGGATTTTACTTCAGCTGTGTAATTTGATACAGCACAGATGATGGTATGAAAAACTCACTTCACTTGTGATTTACTACCATCACAGAATGGTAATGGGAGGGAAATTTTAAATTCACTTCAATGACGTGGGCTTGAAATTTCCCAACAGAACTGAAGCTGGAGCACAGTATCTTTGATGCTGTTTTTTTAAAGCCATCTGGGAAAGTGCTGTGAATTTGAAATTAGAGTTCCTTCTTTTTCTCCCACTAACCAATCAGTGGTACACGAAAAGTAAAGCAGAAAGCAGATGGCCACAGTTGTTTGTTTTTTGCTTTGTTTTATTTGTTGTTGATTTTTATTAAACAAGCTCCAGCTTTACGGAGTGTGAGGAGTTTGCACTAGTCACAGGCAGTACTAGAGTTCAGCTGCCTTACATCTTATTTTCACGTACCTGCTAAATTTCATTCATCCAAAAAATTGCATACCAATTCATAATCTTGGGGAATGGCATGTTTTTCTTAGAAAATATTTATAATTCATCACACCCAGAACTCTCTAGGCTCAGCCAATCAGTTTCCAGGCTAAAAATACTTCCTTTTAATATTTATCTCCTATCTTGTTGCCGGATATGGAAAATTAAGAGCAAATGCAGGTAGCATATCCATGGCTAGCATCACAGTTGCCTGAATTCCCTGTTATGGCTTCTTTCTCTATGGCCTGCTAAATACCACTGGGCCAAAAACGCCCCCATGGCAGCTAGGTATACGGCAGGATCTAAGGACAGACGCAACTCTGCGCTAGGCCTGATACTATTCAATGTTTTCATCAATGATATGGAAATAAATACAGAAACACTGCTTATAAAATTTGCAGGTAACACAAAGATTGGCCGAGTGGTAAATAATGATGAGGAAAGGGTAGACCGGGCAGTCATACAGAGTGATCTCACTCTGGACCCATTCAAACAAAATGTGTTTTAATATAGCCAAATACAAAGTAATACTTCTAGGAACAAGGAATGCAGTCTATTCCTAAAATAGGGGACTGTATCCTAGAAAGCAGTGACTCTGAAATGGATGTAGGCGTCGTAATGGAAAAAACAAATTGACCTGAGTTCGTAGTGCAATGCTGTGGCAAAAAGGGCTGGTGTTATTCTTGCATGTAAAAATAGGGGGTTAGAGCATAGGAATAGGGAGATTATTTTACAACTGTATGCAGCACTGGTGAGATGGATACTGGAATACTGCACCCAGTTCTGTTTTCCACATTTTATGTTAAAAACTCGGAGAGGGTGCAGAAAAGAGCCACAAATATGATTGAAGGTCTGGAGAAAATGTATTACAGTGAGAGACTTAAAGAGCTCAATCTGTTTAGTATATCAAAAATTAGATTAAGAGATGACTTGATTACAGTGTATAAAGTACCTCCAGAGGGAGAAAATACCAGGTACTAAAGGGCTCTTTAATCTAGAAAGACATAACAAGAATCAATGACTAGAAGTAAAAGCCTGAAAAATATACACTAGAAGTTAGGCTCAAGTTTTTTAATAATGAGGTTTGATTAACCATTGGAACAAACTACCATGGAAGGCGGTGGATTCTTCATCAGAAAATTCTGAAATTCTAAATTTTTTCTATCAGCTCTGGAAAAAAAAATCCTCCATGGGGTTGACAAGACCTTGTATGTTTATTGAGCCTCATGTCTGCTTGCTTTTCTTCAGTATTTCTCAGGGACACACAGCTGATGCTAACAGCGCCATACTAACAGCGCTTAGCTAACAATTCTGCGTCTTTAGTCTTTCCGAAAATAAGTACTAAAGTTCCATGCCACTATCCCAGCATGTAACCCTAATTAAAGGGTTAGTATTTCCATATTTTAGGCAAAAAAAGCTATAATTACTTTCATAGAGTTCTTGGAAAAATATTTATCGAGTGGCAAACTCACAGTCTAAAATTGTGCAATCAATCAGGCACTGAGGTAACACAAAAGTAAACTTGCAACATTTATGAACTGTTAAAAACCGCTGGTATTTCGGGACTGGGGAAATATGCTACAATAATATAAGCTGTGTTTTTCATGCTACATGGTAAAATATTAAAACAATTTATTGAGGTTCTTCACCAAGAAAAAATAATTTTGACAGCAAATCTCTCTAGTATAAGTACTTCTTCCACTCTTAAAATGGGTTTTGGCCTTGGTTGTACTTGCTTATTCCTAAGTCTCCATAATCATAAATCTTGATTGCTATAATTAACATACACTTAAGTACTACTTAACACACCAGTAACAAAACGTCATCAACTAATTTTGAACAAGCTTGTCTTTATAGGCACAAAAATATGTAGAGTAACATGTAAATATGAACAAATATGCTTTTTTTTTCATAGACTGTATTCCACTCCATACAATTCTTTTTTCTTTTGTTTTGTATAACATATATAAAACACTTAAAAAAAGAAAAGAAAATTGAGACATTTCCAGGTCTACCATCTACCCAGTCCCTTCCTGGCTGGTCACTCAGTTCAGTTGTTCAACCTGACTTTTCCCCTCACTAGGCCCCATTTTTTGTCTCCAGCTCCACTCAGCCCATCTAGCTACCCTTACTTCTAGTTGTCAGCTCAACACTGTTGTTTCTGATGTCACACAGTTATCCCTAGATTCCCCAGTTATCCAGTGGATAGGACATCTGATACTTTTAATTTCCCAAACAACACTTCTACTTGTCCTGGGTTTCTGGGCAATAGGATTTTTCCAGTTTGGAATTTTAAATCAGGGATATAATTGAATTGGAATTAAATCAATAGGTTTTTATAGAAATCAAAAGGATTTCTACAGAATTTGTTCTACAAACTTGTTCTACAGAATGCAGTACAAATGATACTCTTTATTTTTTTTAAAACTGTACTTTAGAATTTAATATAATTTTTTTCTCTAGGATTCTATAGAAATATATATATTATACTAAATTTCATAGGATTTAGAAGATTTTTTTAAGAATTCCTTTTTATAGAATCTGATTGATTTTATCACTATTCTATACAACATTGTCATAATGGATTACAGAGATAATTCTGTATTTATTTACAAATCTGACATCAAATTAGAACATTGTCATGTGTTTGACAAACTCAAGGAACAATCCTAAAAGAGACACACACAGGAGATAATTATCCAACAAATATTTGTCTTTCCCCTCTCTCCAACAGCTTCTCCACTGGAAAAAAATAAATTCATTTTGATGGATTCTTACCATCATCACCAGCTTTTATGTTTGCTTTCCTCTAGAACAAATCCTCCTACCACAAATGACCTCATTGAGACACCAATATATTCTATCAACAGTCACTCCTCTCTCCAAAAATCACATGCAACTCCTTGTTTTTCACCAATGACTCTGTTTGCCCTTCATCCAAGGGTATGTCTACACTATGGGATTAATCCGAATTTATATAATTCGAATTTGGGAAACAGATTGTATAAAGTCGAATGTATGCGGCCAGTAAGCATATTAATTTGGCGGTGTGCGTCCAAGTACCGGGGCTAGTGTCGATTTCTGGAGCTTTGCACTGTGGGTAGCTATCCCATAGCTATCCCATAGTTCCCGCAGTCTCCCGCGCCCATTGGAATTCTGGGTTGAGATCCCAATGCCTGATGGGACAAAAAACATTGTCGCAGGTGGTTCTGGGTACAGCCTCACCCCTCTCTCCCTCCCTGCATGAAAGCAACGGACGGCAGACAACCATTTTGCGCCTTTTTTCCTGGGTGAACACTGCAGACTCCATACCCCGGCAAGCATGGAACCTGCTCAGCTCAAGACAGCAGTCATGAACATTGTAAACACCTCGCGCGTTCTCGTGGAGTTTATGCTGAGCCAGGACCAGAAAAATGAGGCGAGGAGGCAGCGGTGGCGGCAGCGCAGCGACAAGCGTGATGAGGACATGGACATGGACACGGACACGGACACGGACACAGAATTCTGTCAAACCGCGGGCCCCGGTGCTTTGGAGATCATGTTGTTAATGGGGCAGGTTCTATCCATGGAACGCCGATTCTGGGCAAGGGAAACAAGCACAGACTGGTGGGACCGCATAGTGTTGCAGGTCTGGGACGATTCCCAGTGGCTGCAGAATTTTCGCATGCGTAAGGGCACTTTCATGGAACTTTGTGACTTGCTGTCCCCTGCCCTGAAACGCCAGAATACCAAGATGAGAGCAGCCCTCACAGTTGAGAAGTGCGTGGCGATAGCCCTGTGGAAGCTTGCAATGCCAGACAGCTATCGGTCAGTCGGGAATCAATTTGGAGTGGGCAAATCTACTGTGGGGGCTGCTGTGATGCAAGTGGCCAAAGCAATCACTCAGGTGCTGCTACTAAAGGTAGTGACTCTGGGAAATGTGCAGGCCATAGTGGATGGCTTTGCTGCAATGGGATTCCCTAACTGTGGTGGGGTGATAGATGGAACCCATATCCCTATCTTGGCACTGGAGCACCAGGGTACCCAGTACATAAACCGCAAGGGGTACTTTTCAATGGTGCTGCAAGCACTTGTGGATCACAAGGGACGTTTCACCAACATCAACGTGGGCTGGCCGGGAAGGGTTCATGACGCTCGGATCTTCAGGAACACTACTCTGTTTAAAGGGCTGCAGCAAGGGACTTACTTTCCGGACCAGAAAATAACCGTTGGGGATGTTGAAATGCCCATAGTTATTCTTGGGGACCCAGCCTACCCCTTAATGCCATGGCTCATGAAGCCATACACAGGCAGCCTGGACAGGAGTCAGGAGCTGTTCAACTACAGGCTGAGCAAGTGCAGAATGGTGGTAGAATGTGCATTTGGCCGTTTAAAAGGTCGCTGGCATTCATTATTGACTCGCTCAGAACTCAGCCAAACCAATCTCCCCATTGTTATTTCTGCTTGCTGTGTGCTCCACAATCTCTGTGAAAGTAAGGGGGAGACCTTTATGGTGGGGTGGGAGGCTGAGGCAAATCGCCTGGCTGCTGATTACGTGCAGCCAGACACCAGGGCGATTAGAAGAGCACACCAGGAAGCGCTGTGCATCAAAGAAGCTTTGAAAACCAGTTTCATGACTGGCCAGGCTACAGTGTGAAATATCTGTTTGTTTCTCCTTCATGAAAACCCGCCCCCTTTATTGACTCATTTTCTGTAAGGAACCCACCCACCCCCTTCCCCCAGCTTGCTTTCAAACCAAATAAAGTCACTATCATTTAAAAATCATTTATTCTTTATTAATAGATTATAAAAAGAGGGAGGGAACCCGGGTGGGGTTTGGGAGGAGGATCAGTGGGAAGGAAAAGGCCACTAAAAAAAGGTTAAAAAAATGACAGCCTTTTGCTTGGGCTGTCCGCTGGGGTGGAATGGGAAGGTGTACGGAGCCTCCCCCTCCCCCGCATTCTTACACGTCTGGGTGAGGAGGATATGGAACGTGGGGAGGGGGAGGTGGGTACAGGGGCTGTAGCGGCACTTTGTTTTCCTGCAGCCGTTCCTGAAGCTCCACCAGATGCCGGAGCATGTCTGTTTGCTCACGCAGCAGCCCCAGCGTTGCACCCTGCCTCCTCTGATCTTCCTGCCGCCACCTCTCATCTCGAGCGTCTCTCCTCTCCTCACGTTGGTCCCTCCTGTCCTCACGTTCACTGGCTTCTTTCCTATACTTTGAAACCGTTTCCTTCCACTCATTCAGATGAGCTCTGTCACTGTGGGTGGATTCCATGATTTCTGCGAACATCTCGTCTCGCGTCTTCTTTCTCCGACGCCTTATCTGTGATAGCCTTCAGGACGGAGGAGGGAGGCTTGAAGAATTTGCAGCTGCTGGAGAGAGGGGAAAAAAAGAGAGAATTTTTTAAAAAGATACATTTTGCAGAACAATGCTTATACTCTTTCATGGTGACCAACACTATTCACATTACATAGCACATGTGATTTCTGTGTAAGGTCGCATTTTGCCTCTTAATACTGAGTGCCTGTGGCTTTGCTGCTAGAGATCACAGGTCCGGGCAACAGAATTCGGCTTGCATGCGGCCATGGTAAGCCATTGTCTTTTGGCTTCTGCGCCCTCCTTTCTCACATACCAAGCAAAGCCCATTGAGTGCTGTGGTTTTCTGTTAACATTCAGCAGCAGCAGAAAACAAACTAACCACCCACCCCATCCAATTCTCTGGATGATCGCTTTATCCCTCCCCCCACCGCGTGGCTGATATCAGGGAAGATCCCTGCAGAAACCAAACTAACCCCCCCGCACCCTCCCGCCATGAATTCTCTGGGATGATCGCTGTACCCCTCCCCCCACCACGTGGCTGGTATCAGGGAAGTTCCCTGCAGGAACCAAACTAACCCCCCCCGCCCCCTCCCTCCCGCCATGAATTCTCTGGGATGATCGCTGTACCCCTCCCCCCACCGCGTGGCTGGTAACAGGGAAGATCCCTGCTAGCCAAACGCGAAAAGCTCAGGGCCAATTTCCCCCCCTGCGCTTGGCTAACTGCAGGGAAGGATTTCTTTTCAGCCACAGGCAAACAGCCCAGTAGGAATGGCCACCTCTGTCCCCTTAATTAAGTTCCCGTATTTCAACCAGGTTACCATGAGCGATATCACTCTCCTGAGGATTACACAGCAAGATAAAGGACAGATGTTGCTTGAATGCCAGCAAACACCGGGACCATACGCTGCCAGGCTTTGTCAGGCAATGATACCAGATTACTTGCTGCAAGCATGGCGTGGTCAAGTGTCCTACCATGGAGGACGGAATAAGGCTGCACTGCCCAGAAACCTTGTGGCAAGGCTTTTGGGGTACCTCCAGGAGAGCTTCATGGAGATGTCCCTGGAGGATTTCCGCTCCATCCCCAGACATGTTAACAGACTTTTCCAGTAGCTGAACTGGCCGCGAATGCATCCCAAGTCCTCAGGGCAAAGTAATCATTAAAAAACGCTTGCTTTTAAAACAAGTTTTATATTTTAAAAGGTAAACTCACCTGAGGTCCCTTCCATGGGGTCATGGTCTTTGATACTGGCTTGGGAGGGTTGGGAGGATACTTCACTCAGGCTGAGAAAAAAGATCCTGGCTGTTGGGGAGAACGGAGTGCTGGGTGCTCTCTACAAGCTCCTCCTCCTCCTCCTCCTCCTCTTCCCCATCCGCAGAACCCTCAGGTGTAGCTGATGAGACTATCCTCGACCCGGAATCCACGGTCACAGGTGGGGTAGTGGTGGCGCCCCCCCCTAGAATTGCATGCAGCTCGGCATAGAAGCGGCATGTCCGCGGCTCTGACCCGGAGCGACCGTTTGCCTCCTTTGTTTTTTGATAGGCTTGTCTGAGCTCCTTGACTTTCACGCAGCACTGATCTGAGTCCCTATTGTGACCTCTCTCCATCATGCCCTTGGAGATTTTTTCAAAAGTTTTTGCATTTCGACTTTTAGAACGAAGTTCTACTAGCACTGAATCCTCTCCCCATATAGCGATCAGATCCAGTACCTCCTGTATGGTCCATGCTGGTGTTCTTTTTCGATTATCGGCCTGCATGGTTACCTGTGCTGATGAGCTATCTGTGGTCACCTGTGCTCTCCACGCTGGGCAAACAGGAAATAAAATTCAAATATTCCCGGGGCTTTTCCTGTCTACCTGGCCAGTGCATCCGAGTTCAGATTGCTGTCCAGAGCGGTCACAATGGTGCACTGTGGGATAGCTCCCAGAGGCCAATACCATCGAATTGCGGCCACACTAACCCTAATTCGAAATGCTAAAATCGATTTTGGCGCTACTCCGCTCGTCGGGGTGGAGTACAGAAATCGATTTAAAGAGCCCTTTATTTCGAATTAAATGGTGTCGTTGTGTGGACGGGTGCAGGGTTAATTCGAATTAAGGCTGCTAAATCCTAATTAAAGTCGTAGTGTAGACCAGACCCAAGTTTCACTCTCTAAGGACAGCTGCCTTTCAAGATCATGCACACCCCAAAGACTCTACTGTTCTACAAAGAAAGATGAGATTTCTATTCAGGGGCGGCTCTGGCTTTTTTGTCACCCCAGGCAAAAAAGCCGCCGGCCTCCACCCCCCGCCGCCCCCCGCACGGGGGGGGGGGGGGAGGGCGGCCGGAGCCCCGGCGGCCAGAGCGCAGGGGGGAGAGCCCCAGCCAGGGCTCGCTGCTCTCCCCCCAGCGGCTGGGGAGAGGGCGCGGGGTGGGGAGGGCGGCCGGAGCCCTGGGAGGAGGGCGGCGAGCCCCGGCGGGTGGGCTGGTGCCTGGAGCCGGCCCTGTTTCTTTTGCAAATGGGTGATTTTCAGTTATTTTAATCAGTCAGATCTCAGATTATTACCAAACCATGTAGTTTTTACAATACAGAGTAATCTATTAGCTTTCATTGTCCCATTATCTGTATCCATTTTCAAAGGAAGGAAGCACTGAACCTACCGTTTTAATAATACTGAGAATTAAACATGTTTTGAATTGTTATCTTGCTGTTAGTCTAACTCTCACCTAGTTATCTACCTAAAAATCCTTTTATAGATGCAAATCCACAAATTCCGCAGTGACACAAATATAATTGTATTGTTGACAACAGCCTACAGACCAAGTCAGGAACTCCAACCTTGACTATCTGAGTAAATAAAATAAGGAAGCATTTTTAGAGAGTCATTGTTCTTTAATCCACCGTGATTATAGAGTGTAGGTTTCTTCAGTCAAACAGTCTAGATTTTGAAGTTTATAACATCTGTTCGCTTAGAGAATATCTTTAATTAAACTTTAAGACTGTGTCAAACTTTCATAATAGTTCTCATTATTTAATACTTCATGATTTTTCCCTGTGTCATTGCCCTCTTCCACTTCATCTTCTTTTATGCATAGTGATATATTGAGTCCCATTATCTCACCTTGTGTTTAATTATATCCCCTGGTACTTAATTCTTTGATTTTTTTTTTTTTCAGAAAATGTTTCAACCATTCCTATTACTGTCTGTAACCTATTTAGTGTAGATGTGTTTATAATAATACAAGGACTCAAGCTGCAAAAACCAAAGATGGTAGCTATGAAACATTGAAAACATTCAGGTAGGAGGGATGATGTTTGGGTGAGATTAAACTAAAACAAAACACAAAATTCTTCCCCAAGTTACAGATGCTCAGGATCTGGCTTATTGATTTCAGCACTATATTATCTAATGTCTAATGGCAGAAAGGCCTTACATTAGGACTCCTAATGTTTTAAAGATAGAGAGAATTTTTTCATAAATATCTCTAGTGTAGACAAGGCTTTTTTGTAGGGGACAGTGAACTACAGCTGCCTTACCTCTTCCCACAAATGGAGCAGTGGGAGAGAAACTATTGTGCTTGGATGACCTGGACTGGTTATTTCTTTTTCTCCATCTACCTTTGGGTACATAGCAATTAAAGGAAGGCATGGTGTTTCTGATCCAAGACAGTTCCTCATTGAATCACAAAGGGCCGGTACTCCCTATGATGATGGATGTGGAGACAATGGCCCTGATTCAAAGACTATAGAAATCAAAGAGAGTCTTTCAACTGATTTCAATGGGCTTTGGATCAGGTCCATTGAGAAGATATGAATCCTATTTTTAGGATGGGGGATGGAGGGGATTAGCTTTGTAGCACTTTAGATAAATGTTTACATTTTTAAGCTTTTTAATTATAAAAATATTTCTATTAATAGTTTAATTTGTATTTTCCCTCACTAATATAACACCACTGACCACACTAAGTATTATACCCAACCCTGATTTAATTAATTTTGAGCATTATCTTTGTTATTTTATTATATACCACACACACACCTACAAAACTCCTTCTGTTAGAGGTATGAATCATTGGAAGTGTTTAGAATTCAAGCAAACAAGAAGTTAAAAGTAGATCATCGTTTAAATGATTTATTCTGATGTGAATTTTCTCCAAGAGGAAAGAACATTTTGTTTCACATAAAAGATCCATTTTAAAAAATACCTTTGAGAGTTTAGTTTCAATTTTGGACTGCCTGGAAATAAAACCGTACACAAAGATCAAATCTTAAAACTTGTTTTTAAAACCTTGTCTGGAATGATGACACCTAACTGATCAGACAAATCAAACTTCCCTGTTTCTAGGTCTCTCTAGTTGGAACGTTGATAGCTGTAATTAAAAAAGCACTTAACTCTGTAGTGTAGTAGTTAAATTCCAGGAGCAGCAGTAGGTTTAACTGAATACTGGTACCTTTGTGAAAAAGTGTCTTTGAAACATCCCATTAATAATGCAAAATGTTCTTCTGTAGAAGTTTCCATTTGAATTGACATTGTATTTTGAACAGCCTTACTTCAAGAGGAGCTTCACATATGCTGCTACTTGAATATAGGAAACCTCTTCCATACAAGTAATTGATACAGTTTTCTGAATAGCGTAAAGAAATGTCTCACTTGGTGATCTCTTAACTTAGTCCTAAATTGATCTGGTCCAGTCTTATAACCGTGACTTAATTCAACACCATCTGAATGTTTTTATCTAGAAAAGACCCAGGACTTAAAACGGATTAACCCTGACGTGCTTTATGAAGGAAACTAGTATTTGAATGTGCAATATAACAAGCATTATGGATTGGAAAGGAGAAGTGTGAGGAGGTTGGGTTACGTGTGTGTGACAGATCCATGTATATCCTTAGAATTTCTGATACCTTAGGGGTTCTGACTGGCACTCTCATCCTGTTCTACAGTCGTGCTCTGGTTGAGGCCACACACTGCTCCATGCCCTTGAATGGCATGGTGCATTGGCTTTCATATTCACTTTTCTCTACAATCCCTGACTGATTTCTAGTTCTCATAAGAGAGCCAGTGGAGCAGTGTTACTAGATAACAGTCAATAACCCAATTCTGCATAGGTTGACCAGGCAGCAATTATGAAAAATTGGGATGGGGGTGGGGGGCAATAGGAGCCTATACAAGAAAAAGACCCAAAAATTGGGACTGTCCCTATAAAATCGGACATCTGGTCACCCTAATTCTGCATGAATATTTTAAAAATCAGGATATTACTTAGTTGCCTCTGTAAAAAACTTTAAAACCCATTCCTGAAAAAATGCTGTGTAAGTGACATATTAGTAAACAAAAAGGGGTATTTATTCCTCTTCTGCAAGTACAAAGAAAACAAAATACATAAATACACCTTGATTAAAACAGAGGACCAGATCTTGCAGTCTGGCTCAATTGCACACACCATAGATGATGGTAGTACAAGTTGTGCTATTAGGGCATTAAAACTCACCTTTGCTATCTCCTGATTCTAGAGTTACCATGTTCACAATAGAGCCTTTCACAGTCCAAAAGAGCTTGAAACTGGTATGATGGTATGTTCACAGCATACACACAGACAAGTTAGATTTAAAAAAAAACCCATCTCTCTTGCTGGCAGGTAGCAATGTAACATTATTTTATTTCTTAGACTTTAGAACGATTACACACAAGAACCCCAAAACACACAGAAAAAACAGGCTGCTCATTAAATTAAATTAAATTAAATTAAATTAATGGAGATATCCCATCTCCTAGAACTGGAAGGGACCTTGAAAGGTCATCGAGTCCAGCCCCCTGCCTTCACTAGCAGGACTAAGTACTGATTTTGCCCCAGATCCCTAAGTGGCCCCCTCAAGGATTGAACTCACAACCCTGGGTTTAGCAGGCCAATGCTCAAACCACTGAGCTATCCCTCCCCCCAATTTTAAGGTAGGAAAGGATAGCTGACCCCACATTGCTTTAATGTGATTTTCCATACTAACTCTGATTTCATTTTCCTTGAGAGCCCCCTACAGTGCAAGCAAGACCAGGAAACATCCCTCAAACACAGTCTTCAAGTGATACTGAAAATTTGTACTTCCAGCACAATGGACATCAAAAGGTGGGGGGACAACAATGCAGGAGTCTCTGTGATTACTTTGTGTCACTAAAGGATTCCCTGTAGTCTGATATGGTATCTCTCAGACTGAGTCCTGTAGGATGCTACATTTCCTTTGTAGAAGGCCTTCTAATTAGAGCTTAAAAAGAGAACAGATTTCAAAATTAGTTTTAATTCTGTTTTGGAACAAAAACCCAATAGTTTGAAATTCTCAAAAGAAAATTTTTAAATGGGTTTGTTCTGTTTAAATTTTGAAATATGTTTTATACTATAATATATAATACAAATAATAAAGTCTAACTGAAAAGTCATTTTGAAAGGAGAGCATGAAAGGCTTCATTCCAAAAATGTCAAAACATTTCAACATTGTCTGATTTTTTTTCAGTCTAAAATTAAATTTCAGCAAAATTGACACAATTTCATGAAGCTTTTTCCTTTTGACAGAACTTCATTTTCTGTTCCCATATAGTTGTCTCTTTTCTAACCTATATAGTCCCAGTCTTGTTAATCTCTCCTCATAAGGAAGCTGCTCCTTTCCCCTGATCATTTTTATTGCCCTTCTCTGTATTTTACTCGGAACTATTGGCAGGTTCAAACATCCCAACTGCAGCTGGGTGCTTATATTGTTAGATATGAGATCGACACCGGAGTCTAACCAGTTTTTCCAACTAGCTCTATTCATAACCTCTACGTTACCTTTGCTTTTACAACCCTAATCATCTGACAGTATGCAACACTAGTATACTGATTGCTGCACTTGGCTGAAGTCAATAAATAGCCCTGCTCATATTTCTAATTACATCAATGAGCTATTCTTCTCATAAACCAAGTATCTCTAAGTAATCTGCATCTCTAGGATTTAAGAATATCCCTTAAAAAGAAATTGGTTCATTTGAAAGTATCATTATTTTGTTTCTAATAATGCTTTCCCCTGACATCAAGTGCCAATTGTAAGGAAGATTACAAAATGCATCAGTGATTACATGAAAAAATTCTCTAAAACACTCAAGTAGTTACTACCATTTTTGCGTGTGCGACTCCTCACACCAACAAGATAAAAGTGTGGAAATTGCAAATGTTTTCAGCAATACTCAACTGGATTTTCCATCTGTCTGATCATCCATATTCTCAGCAGTAGTTTGGTTTGGTTTGAATATTAGTATGGTTTCAGTACATCATATTGTCTTTTTTTTTTTTTTTTTTGCAGAAAGGGCACTATAAAAGGCAAACTGATTGATGGTTCCATATAAAAACATAGTGTCAACACTACTTTTTTATTTTATGTCCTAATTTTAGGCAATTGACATTGTCAGAAAGCTGAAGTAGAGTAAAAAACACTGACTGCTCTTGCAATTTTTAAATAATTTATTATCTGAATCCTGGAGGAACACTTTTCATTTTCTTAATGAAGAGAATTTGTTACCCAAAGACTGTAAGTGGAATGAGATTCCACAGAGCGAGGGAAGATTTAATGCACCAGTTTGGTAAGCTAACAAGGAGAAAGAGGAACTTTGCTGCTTTATATGTTTTTTTCTTTTGCTGAAAGTAAATTGTAAGGTTTTTTTAATATAAATGAAAGGGTTTACTTTCTTTATTTAATCTGTTAGATATCCCGTGCTTTACAGAGAGCCGAAACACTAAAATTGTTAAAAAATATATTAGTTGACACTTACAAGCAAACCTACTAATGCAAAAAAAGGCTCAATATCTTTTTGGTGATAAATATGTTTTAATTGACCTATTTCTCTAAACTGCAAACATCTAGGCCAACAACATTCTCAAAAACAGCAGCTGCAGGTTAGTCTCTTAAATCCATATTCAAGCTCCTAAATAAATAGCCAGACTGTCCTAATATTAGATTATTTTTTGAAAACTTGGCTCTGTTGTCTTGCTGATTTTGATGAGACCCTCCTTTAAGTAGTAAGGGATGCTTCACCTATCACTCTTAGCTTACCATGCCGTGTACCAATGTTAATCTTCTTTTCTATCCACTTTACATTACAGCACATATACTTTTCCTTCTATTTTATTCTAATTTCATTTTGTTTTATTTGTTTCTCTTTGCTGCTGCTTGCAGACACTAAATAAACCTAACAGAGACCAGTCTTATTAAGCATCATCTATTCTTAGGAAATTGTCCCTAAGGGTATGCCTATACTGCAGCTGGGCTCAAGCCCAGGTAGATAGACTCAAGCTATCAGGGCTTGAGCTAGCGAGCTTAAAAAATAGCTTGGACCGAAGTTTGGGCTCTCAAGCCTTTGGGACTCCCTAACCTTGAAAGCCCAAGTTCCAGCCTGAGTTGGAACATTCACAATGTTCTTCTTAAGGCACTAGCTCAAGCTCCACTAGTGCAATTCTTTACCCAGGCTAGAAGGCTCGCTTCCATAGGCAATGTAGACATAATCCATTTGGGGACACTTTGGGTGAGTACAATAGGTTAGAAGATCAACTCACTTAAGCAACCAGGTTTTTTGTTGTTAACTTGAGTGGTTGCTGAAGACACTTTAATTAGATATTGAATCTAAAAAATAAAACGCCACACACTCAAACAAAAGAGAAAGAAGGAAGTGCTGTCAAAGAAGCTACAAACATTTCAAACATAGGTCCTAATCCTGAAAATATTTACATATGTGCATTGACTTTTATGGGACTATTCACATGAGCAAGCATACATATCTACAGTACATAGGAATTGGATAGTACCTCTTTAAATATGTAAGCCCTCTAATGGCCTTACTGTCTTCTACGCTGCAGAAGCCACCAGAACCGTCGGTTCCCTCATATTATGCATGTTGCATAAACAGCAAAAGACACAATGAGTATGTCTACATTGCAATTAGAAACGTGCTGCTAGCCCCTGACAGCTGGCATGGGCTTGTGGGGCTTAAGGTAAGGAGCTGCTTAATTGTGGTATGGATATTGGGGCTCAAGCTGCAGCTTGAATGTGGGCTCCAGCCCGAGCCTGAACGTCTACACCACAATTAAACAGACCCACAAACCCAAGCCCTGTGAGCCCAAGTCAACTGGCATGGGCCAGCCAGGGATTATTAATTGCAGTGTAGACATACCCATAATCCAAGAGTCTTTGCAGGACAAGAGCCAAAGATTCCTAAACTCAATCTTTCTTTTTTCAAAGTACCTTCCTAAAATTCGACATCATCTTAATCGGTCTCCTCTCTCTCTCTCTCTAAATAATAATCTAGTCTTTTCTCTAACTCCTATTTTCATGTCTGCCCTGCACCAATAAGAGATAAAATTTAGTTTTTGTAAAATTCCCTTAAACATTCTAGCATTCTTATAATTTAGTGGCGAACATCGTAAGAGTAAAATAAAATAAACAAATCAAAAATAATACTTTTCTGAAAATAAAAAAATGCTAACAACTTTGGCAATTTTATTCTCTACGTGATTCACTTTTTTGACAGCCACAGCAAGTCTCAAAGAAAGTGTTTGGCTCTTGTTAAATGCTAGCTTGGTTAATAAGAATCTCCAATTCCTTTCTGTCTGTATTACAACTATTTAGTATGTCTTTGGCTCCTCAATGGACCATGGTGTCTTAATATCTACAACACACAGCATTTGTTTCTGCTCTTTGATTGGATGCATAAGTGCTGGAACTAGGGGAAACTAGATACCGTCCCCCCACCCCCACCCCTCCCGGCTTGAAGTGGTTTCCATTATATACAGGGTTTACAGTTTTGTTCAATGGCTCTCAGCACCCCCACTATAAAAATTGTTCCAGCGTCCCTGATTGGATGTCAAACTGTTAAAAACAGGAGGGAATACTAATATTTTAAGGTGGCCACTTGCACAATTCTGGTGTGAACCCACCTGAATAAATATTCATGAGACTTCCACTTTCCACTACCATTCTTGTAAAGAAACCCAAACCTTTACACATATTTGAGGGAAATAATTTTAAAATATTCAAAAATACCACTGAGTAAATGGTTTGTTTGTTTTTAAATCTGTGTTCATGGATAATTTTTTGCTGTTTTCAAACAAATTCTAGCAATAATTATGCAATTTAATATTTCTGGGAGATGAGTTGGTATTTCTTATTTAAATAACTTCAGAAAATTACAAACATTCACCCTCCAATATGTTAAAACTGTGTGGCAGTTTCATATGTAGTAAGTTAAAGACTAGTATGGGAAGTTCATTATCCAATTTTCTTTTCCCTAAAGAGACAGTATGGCCAAGGAAGCTGCAAGATGCACATAAAACAAACGTGAAAGAAATAAAAGTATGGAACAAGCTGAATTATTAAGGCACAATGCCTTACAGCAGTGGTTTCCAAACTTGTTCCACTGCTTGTACAGGGAAAGCCCCTGGTGGGCTGGGCCGGTTTGTTTTCCTGCTGCGTCCACAGGTTCAGCCGATCCCGGATTCCACTGGCCGCGGTTCGCTGCTCCCGGCCAATGGGGGCTGTGGGAAGCGGCGGCTCGGCCCGTGCTGCTTCCAGCAGCTCCCATTGACCCGGAACAGCAAACTGCGGCCACTGGGAGCCATGATCAGCCGAACCTGCGGACGCGGCAGGTACACAAACAGGCCCAGCCCACCAGGGGCTTTCCCTGCACAAGCAGCGGAACAAGTTTGGGGACCACTGCCTTAGAGGATCTCAAACATTGACAGTTTTGCCTTCTGGGCAGCCTAGGGAAGACAAAGTAAAACTAAAAAAGTTCAAGAAAAGATACAGTATTTTGAAGGTCAAAATGTATCTCCATAGCTTACAAATAGGTTTAGTATAAAATTGTACTCTTCCTGTACATGGAGGACTTGACCTTCTGAGCCACTTCAGAATGTTTACTCTTCGTGGCAGGACTGAGGAAGTTTCATTACTAGGTAATGAACATACACCTTTTCATTCCATTTAGAGCATTCAGGTATGAGTGAAAGCAGGGGAAGTCAGAAACCTTATGATTCAAGGTCTACTACAGCAAATATATAGCCTCGTGTTACAGTAAGAAGGGAAATGGTGCTCAAATTGGGGTTTAAATCAAAATACAAATCATAGGCTGTCCCACTAGTTTAATGATATTTAAAAAAAACTGTATTTGATCCTAAGTTGAAGTCTCCTACTTCCCATGTTTGTAAGACCTAGGAGTGTCATGGGAACAGCATATACACTTGGGGACAGGTAAACCCCACACCAATCTGATCTTGCCTTGCTCTTCCTTGCTACACTCCTATTCTATATACAATAAAGTATGTTGAGATACTGAAGATTAAAAAACAAATTTATAACAGATTACATAATGCAAGAATATTGCCTAAAACAATTGGTTTTTCCTAGGATTCAACATTTCTCCCAGTTTTTTTCAGTATAACTCTAGTGCAGGAGTCATAGAATCATAGAATATCAGGGTTGGAAGAGACCTCAAGAGGTCATCTAGACCAACCCCCTGTTCAAAGCAGGACCAATTCCCAGCTAAATCATCCCAGCCAGGGCTTTGTCAAGCCGGGCCTTAAAAACCTCCAAGGAAGGAGACTCCAAAACCTCCCTAGGGAATGCATTCCAGTGATTCAACCCCCTTCTAGTGAAATAGTTTTTCCTGATATCCAACCTGGACCTCCCCCACTGCAACTTGAGACCATTGCTCCTTGTTCTGTCATCTGCCACCACTGAGAACAGCCGAGCTCCATCCTCTTTCGAACCCCCCTTCAGGTAGTTGAAGGCTGCTATCAAATCCCCCCTCATTCTTCTCTGCTGGAGACTAAACAATCCCAGTTATCTAAGCCTCTCCTCATAAGTCATGTGCTCCAGACCCCTAATCATTTTTGTTGCCCTCCGCTGGACTCTTTCCAATTTTTCCACATCCTTCTTGTAGTGTGGGGACCAAAACTGGACACAGTATTCCAGATGAGGCCTCACCAATGTCGAATAAAGGGGAACGATCACGTTCCTCGATCTACTGGCAATGCCCCTACTTATACAGCCCAAAATGCCGTTAGCCTTCTTGGCAACAAGAGCACACTGTTGACTCATATCCAGCTTCTCGTCCACTGTGACCCCTAGGTCCTTTTCTGCAGAACTGCTACCTAGCCATTTGGTCCCTAGTCTGTAGCAGTGCATGGGATTCTTCTGTCCTAAGTGCAGGACTCTGCACTTGTCCTTGTTGAACCTCATCAGGTTTTTTTTGGCCCAATCCTCTAATTTGTCTAGGTCCCTCTGTATCCGATCCCTAAGTCGGCAATGTTCAGCACGCGGCTCGCCAGGGTAATCACCCTAGTGGGCCGAGCCACTTTATTTACCTGCTGACGCAGCAGGTTCAGCCAATCGCGGCCCCCACTGTCCGCGGTTCGCCGTCCCGGGCCAATGGGGGCGGCGGGAAGCCGCAGGCAGCACATCGCTCAGCCCACGCCGCTTCCCGCCGCCCCCATTGGCCCGGGACAGAGAACTGCGGCAAGTGGGGGCCGCGATCAGCTGAACCTGCCGCGTCAGCAGGTAAATAAACTGGCCTGGCCCGCTAGGGTGCTTACCCTGCCGAGCCACGTGCCGAACGTTGCCGACCCCTGCTTTAGTGCATATGTATCCCATACTTAAGACATTGACGGATTTTAAAGCATGCAAGAAAGAGGGTAGTATTTCCAGATTTGTTTATCCTGGGCCATGTCCATTAACAACTGTACTTTCAAGGTCTTTTTATAAGCCTAATCATTGATTTAGTCTTTGCCAATGCCCAGCAGTGCTTAATTTGTAATGAAAGAGGTGCCAGGGCTCAAGCAATTTTTAAAAAATTCATAAGTGATGCAGCAAGGCTACAGATGCCGGAGCTAGGTACTGCCAAGCCTAGAGGTGCCAGGGCTCAGCCCTGGCAAGCCCTGGCACAAATGAAGCTCTAAAGCCCAGTAAATAATGGATTTAATGCCTGTGCACAAATAGACATGTGCTAGGCCCTGAAGTTATGTTACTCTAAAGCCTGGTTGGCACAATTATTTTCAGATGAAAATTTTTCTCCATATTTCTGGTTGCTAACAGCTATTCATCATATCTCCACACATAACCATGTTAGACAAAAACAGGGATTGAGTTCTTGGAATTTGTAAAGCAGTAAGAACATTGAGAACGGGATGGCGGGTTGTGGGGGAGAGGAGATGACTGTTAAGGAAATACCAGATGTATCCATTGTTAAAGAAACATAACCTTTTATTTTATTTAAGGTAACTTCATTCCATTGCGGGAGGCAGAGCTTCTTGTTTTGTGTATGCCTGTTATAACCAGATTAGAAAGCTGTGCACTTAAAAAGGAGTTTGGATAACTGAGTTAACTGTAACAGGGTCATGATCCTGATGTCCATTAATTGTATTGAAAATTCTCCCAATTATCTGAAATTATTCATTGCCCCCGATTACATTCAGCTAATTGAGGTTGTATGCTAGTTTCTGTGTAATCTTCATTAATTAAAGAGGTCAGTTTTGTTCACTACAAAAACAGAGGCTTTGTTTCTTGACTGCATATAACACCATATAAGAGCTGTGGAAGAGAAAGAATTCTCACAGAAGCAAACACGGACATAAATATCCCAGGCCAAGGTTCAGAATGATCACAAAAATACCTACATTGTAGATGAGGCAGGTATATATAATTCTGCCTTTAAAAGGTACACATTATTATTATTATGTTCTTTGTTGCTAAAGAATTGATTCTAGTGTTTTCTTCGGCCCTGTATTTAGCTCCACTATAACTGAACAAGACATCAGAGCCATTGCCGCATCTTCACACAATACAAAACAGATCACTTTTACAAATGATATGGGTATTCCAATCACACTTGAGAGACAGGAAAACTCAGAAGACAGCCCCAAGCACTGAATGAAAAGGAAGATGATGCTTCAAAGGAATGTGATTCAGTTGCTTCTCGAAAAACCCCAGAGGCCTAAACTTGATTTATGTCATCCTGCTAGAAATTCTCTAGGTGATGCACTATTTCCCTGACATGGCTTCCAGACTGCAACTGTTCATGAGTAACAGTTTCTCCAAGCAAGAATCTTGATGAAAACGGACGAGTCCATGACCCACAGACACAGATGAAAAACAAGGGATTCAGGAGGAGCAGCTGAAGAAAGTCATCTTAATACCAAGTTTGAATGCATCATTACCAAATACCATGTAAATAATACAAATCTGTCAGCATTAGTGCAGATAATAAAAATATATTTACCTGATAGGCTGTTAGCAACTCACCTTCTTCAGGATGCAGCATACCAGTTTTACATACCATGTGGGTAGCAATGCACAAATCACCAGACTTAGCCGTCACTTACTTTTGTAATTGTGTCTTTTGAACAATATGACAAGTTAATCTGAGAATGTTCACATATTGCAGTATATTGCTGGCACTTAACTACATATTTTTATTATTCATATCATACTAATGGCCAGAGGCCACAACTGAGATCAAGGCCTATTATGCTAGGGCTAGATTGTATTATACACACACACAGTAAGATAGCTTCTTCAAAGGGTTTATAGTCTGTATAGCCAAGGCAGGTAAAGAATGGGAGAAAGGAAGTATTACTATCCTCAGGTTACAGATGGGGAACTGAGATACAGTGATTTGCAAAAGGTCATAGGGGAAGTCTGTGAGAGAACTAAGCGGTAAACCCAACTCTCCTAAGCCCCAGTCCAGTGTCTTAATCACAAGACCAGCCTTCCTCTCTACATATATGCCTGTAATAACTAGGTCTGAGCAGAGCTAGTTGAAAAAAAAAGGGGGGGGGGAGGGGAAATCACAACATATCCCCACCACCACCATTGTATTTGTTTTTTTGTTTTACTTTTTTTTTTTCAAAATGTTCAACCAGCTCTATAGTTAATCAAAATATAGGATGATTTATTCAGAAATAATTCCCATTTTATTTTATTTTATTTTATTGAAACATCAAAATTCAGAGAATTCCAACCATCTAATCAGAAAGAAAAGAATCAAGTCAGTGGTTTAACTCTGAAACTAGATCCTTAATGCAATGTATCTCTATCTTCCTCTCATCCCAACACACGGAGTTGTAGGCAAGGGCCACTCTAGCTCTAGGTGAACTAGGGCAGCAGATTTCTGGGCAGTTGCCTAGGGTGGCTTATTTGGCTAGGGTGGCTTCTGCCATGATGAAGGGGCAGCAAATTAATCATCCTAGGCCTATTGGGTGAAGTTTTGCCTGGGGGGCAGATTGTCTTGAGTGGCCTGATCCAAAGCCCATTAAGGTCAATGAGGGTCTTTTCATTGACTTCAGTGGACTTTGGGTCTGATCTATAGAGATCTGTGCAAAACATTGTGGGACAAAAAAGAAACAAAAACAAAAATAACTGAGTAAATGTTAGCTTTTCATATGTACTACAAGACAGAATTCATTTTTATAAGCACAGTTTCACATATATTTGATTTAAACAAAAAATCACTGCAGCCAGAAAATAGAAAATTGTAATATGATTTTTTTCCAACAAGCGACAGTAAAATTCATTCCTGCAGGGCAATTTTCTAACTTTTTATATAACACTAGTGAAATTTTCACACACAAACAAAATTTGTCCACAATTCTAATTAGATCAGTTACATTGGACTACTGGAGTGCACATATACAACACTGAATGACTTGTATAAAATGTGGGGGAGACAAATTTCTGCAAGCAGCCATCTCTAATGCGTGTGTGAATCCTGTGTTTACATTCACAAATGAGCACTTAAGGGATAACTGATCATTTGAATGCTTACTGCAATTGCTCATTTGCTTGCCAAAATGTGGTATTTCCACATGTGATTTGCCTGGCTACATATGAAAACTAGAACTTTTTTACTTTCATTGGCTTATGCAACACCTATACATTTAATTTACTGTATTTTTAATGGTCCCCTAACTAGTTGGATATCTAGAATTACTATATGTGAACGGTTAGCATGTATGACCAACTACTCTATCTTCCCTTATCTGGCAGTTTCCCAATATTATCATTTCAATATTTTCCTTTTGTGAAAACAACGGTTTTTAAAGTTTTGCTAGAAATGACAAGGGATTTAACTGAAAGTTATTCTAGTTTTACTCTTGAAGTACCATAGATATTTGCCATTTGACTTTAGCTTCTTTTTTCTTGAATACTTTTGGGGGAAAGGATAAAGATCTAGCTTCCAGTACCTAACCAAGGACAGAATTTGATGAATGTAAAGGAACAAGTCCAAATAGGTTGTATGCACTATGAATTTTGTATGGAGTCTAAAAAATACAGGTTAGTGTACCTTTTTGTTTTGCTTTTTAATGGTCTCCTGTGAAAACATGACATGAAAATTGATATTTGATCTTTGGAACGATTTCCACAACACAATATCACCATATTGGTTTTTTGGGTGTAGCGGGGTAGTAACCCCCCTCCGGTCCACAGGGGGCTGTGGCTGGAGGAAGCAGCTTTTAGGCTGAGCTGATTGGGGGAAGTGGCTGCAGCTGGGGCCATGCCCCAAACAACTGGCCATATAGAGGCCAGGGCAGCCAGAAGCTCACCAGTCTCTCTCTGAGTACAGAGAGAGAAGGGCCTGGCTGCAGCAAGCTAGGATAGCGTACCTGAGTGGAGCAGGGCTGGGAACAGGCTGAGGAGGTGGGGAGCTCCAGCCTGGATAGCTCCAGGCTGTGGCCTAGTGGAAGGCCAAGGGGTACTGGGGGTTGCAGAGAGCAGCCCAGGGCTAGGCCAAGGCAGCAGGTCCAACCCCCCCTTGCCAGTGATGAGTGGCCTATACTGCAGTCTGCCCCAGGGAGCGGGGGCTAGTTGGTGACTGGCAGTGGCCTAGTGCTGAGGCAAGGTGGCAATAGTGGATGGGAGTTCCCCTGGGAGGGGAGACCTAGTGTGTGGGAATTGCCAGGGGGCAGCACCCAGAGCAAGGAACACTGGGGTCCTGGGAGGGACACGGCAGCTGAGAAGGAGGGGACAGGTGGATCACCAGCCTACAGAGGGTGCTCCAGAGGCTGGAGAGCTAATTCCCTGGATGACCAACAGGAGGTGCCGCAGGGGTGAGTCTGGACCTTCTTACATTGGGAAACAAACTGCAATACAAGGGAGTTTACAGCAGGGGGGGGAAACAGAATGAGAAAAATAAATAAGATATGTCATTTAAAAAAGTTTAAAGCTATTATTTCATTCATTTAACATCATGGTTCCAGTGAGAGATGAAAGGTATCTTTAGGATACAGAAAGAAATAGCCTTCTTAAAACTTTGAAACTCCTTCCTGCCACCTAAAAATGTTATTGAGGATGTTACCCTCTCACATTTTCTGTAGCTCTACATCTGTGACAGAATACATTTCCACTCATACACACCTGAACAATCACGGGCAAGAACTGCATTCCAATTTCAGCCACAGCAGATGATACTGCTGACAGCTAGTCAGCTTTGATATCTTTCCTTTAAAACTTATCACTGTGACGACCTTCTTTACTGGAAGAACCATTATATATTTTTATTTTCGACTGGTCTCCTTTTCTCACTCAGGCTATCCCTTTCCCCTCCTCCTCCATTCTTCTCTCCCTTTTGATCTTCTCATACCCTCTATTTGTCCCTATTTGGTCTCTTTTCTTCCCTCTTTCTCTCCCTCACTTCCTGGTTTTGGTTTCACTAGCCCTTTTTACCATTGCACTTCTTCAGCAGAAGAGCACCAGGAGTCAGTCTGTGCCTTCCCTCCAGTCACTGCATACTTGCATAGAGACCAAGCCGGCTCATGAACTGCTAGCAAATCTGTTGTTGCATATTACATTGGTGGATAATGACTAGTAGATTCATCCATGGTGAAACTGTTATCTAGCCAATGAGACTTGTGAAAAGGGGGAAGCACTAAGGCTTAGTGGCCAGCAACCTGTTTTCAAACGTCAGTAATAGACAAAATTGGGTCAAGATTAAGAGCAAACTGTATTTGAGATTTTAATATAAATTTGGTTAAAAGTGTTCCCTCAGTGCTTCCAACCTGTGGATAGGTCACTCTAGGGGAGACCTAGCATGTTCAGTTTCATTTGACCAGTGACACCACTCTGCCTGCAGGACAGGGGTGCAGAAATCTAAAGAAAGGCTCACAGCTTCTTTCCTTGCTTCTGTCTCTGATTGGTCACCCTGTGACTGGGAGTCAGTGTGACAGCTGGTGAGGTTAGGGGACACTATCAAATCTTTGCACCCTCAGGAAGGTTTGTTTTCACTGTCCCAAATGGTGTGTTTTACCTCAGGCTAAATAATGTGTGCTAGCAATCTCACTGTGAAATCTAGTGGAGACAAGACACTGAAGTTTTACTGCTATCAAATAAGGTGAGGTACACTACAGGCAGGTGATATAGTGTTGACCTTGCCTAGCTACCTTGCAGTAAAAACTAGAGACCTTGTTTCTACTAGGATATTACATGAGGATAACTACACATGTTAGCCTGCTGTTTAAAACAAAACAAAAACACCAACCCTACCTTTTATTGCTGGAGAAGCACTGCTTTAGCTAGGAGGCAGAAACCAGGGAGCGTAAAAGTGCTTCTTTTAAAGCCACCTCCCTAACTTCTCATCCTTCCCCAAACTGTCCATTATTTGCTCTCCCAGAACACACGGGCAGCTCAGAGTTGCTAGAGGGGATCTTGGCTCCTTTGCTTCTAGTTTGGATTCCTCCAGTTAGTGGGGAATGAGGAGAAAAGAGAAGTCAACAGTATATCTCCTTGTTTAAGCCTGGGCTTTGAACCTTTTCCAGGCCCAGCTGTCCCAGACAATGTCCCAGGACTGTATCAAAAGCAGTTACTCAGAGGACACTCTCCCCTATTCCCTGACAGCTGCTTCTCTCAGTTTAGTTTGAGCAATTCAATGAACTCATAAGGACCTTGATATGATTAATTCAAATGACTTCACTTCACCGGTAGGTATTTGATATTGTTTTAAGTAACAACTGAGTGGAAAGGCTTTGAGGTCCCTAGCCAACAGGAGGCATTGGCAGTATAGACCCTGACTAAGCCATGCTGCTATGAGGTCCAAAAAACAGTTCAAGAGGTGCACAAAGGAGCTGGAATGGGAGAAAGCATCAGGCCCATATGGCTGAGATCCATTCAAAATGTACTATTTGGAGACGCACTGAATTTAGGCAGATGAAATTCAAATTAGTGAACACAGGCAAAACACAAAATTGCAAATTTACAACCTCAGAAGCAACATATTGTAAAACTTTCACACTAGCAACTGAAAGGAAACACTGCTAGATCTTGTCTAAAAGTCTGCATAGAAACATAAAATGTTAATAGATGCAGACAAGTTGGTTTTGCAGAGACTCAGGCTTTGCAATCTTTACACATTATCAAAGTTTACATTGCATTCTGCTCTTCCTATCATAATTATACAGCATAGAAGTTTGACTTTTATAGTCATTTTTCATAATTTATTCTCGTGCCTTCCTGCTGGTGTTAATTTATTTGCTGAATTCCCCCTTTCCCTTAAAAAAAAAAAAATCACTTAAGAATAAAATTACACCATCCCATACATTTTGCTCATTTGATTGCTATCATTTTGAAAATTCTGTAGCAGCAGGACTAATCAGAATTCACTTAATAGCTGCATTTGTTCCTTTCAGCACTTCTAAACTGATGATGCCTAGAAAGCAAGTATTTTGATGTAGTGGATTGGAATATTTAGGTGACCTTCAAGTGAAAACTTCAAAACGGAGATCTGTGGTTGTAATAAGCACTTCACCATACCAGAGACACAATTATATATTTTATTTATTCAAGTACTCCTGTATTTTTAATGAGCTGACCAGATTTCCAATTTATAAACCCAAGAAGGGAGAATCCCTGAACAATCCTCAACATGTTATTTGTAGATTTCCAGCTGTTTCTCTCCTCACCCTGGGAATTTTGTTTACCAACACATTCACATACATTTTAAATGGGCTGTTTTTAAAAATAAGGTCATATTTGTTGATGAGGCATCAAAAACCAAAATGAACATAAAAAAAGAGGGGGGGGGGCGAGAGACACTGCAAATGTTCATAAAGTAAATCAGACAACTGACACCTCATCTACAATTGTCATTAAAAAAAGAGACCCAGTTACACCACCATTCTCCCACGACACAAATAAAACAGTTAAAAGCTGAAGCATACAGGAAAGCTCACTGTGTTGCTGTGACTGGGTTAAACCACGGACAGTCTGTACTGGAATCCTTCACTGGTTTCTGCTGGTACGTGAAGGCTTCATAGGATGTTCTGTACACACATCACACTATAGCCAGCACCAGCCCCCCCAAAGCTATGAAATTTCACATGGAAAGTTAAGCACCTTTAAGAATCTACCATATATATAGGAGTCAAATTGGGAAGAAATAAAACTTGGTACGTTCCCATACTCCATTCATAAAACAAGCTCTAATCACCTGGGATGCCAAAAGAAGATTCTACTCACCAGTAGATCTTAATAATGTGATTGTCCACCTCCTTTTTTGGATGCTTTGGTCAGCAGTGAAATTGGGCACAGTGGTGACATTGAAATGCTCATCACTGGATTTCAGGGTTTAGCGATCTTTTTAAAGAGACTGTGGGCAGATCACACTTCTAACACTGCTATTGTTTCAGGCTGTCTATCTATTTATATTCAACCCACATTTTCAGGAGTGTCTACAGAACCTTAAAGAGCACTATCAGTTTAAAACAGTAGCAAATAGGACTCTGAATTCCGTCAGATTTGACAGACCACCATGGACCAGCCCAATTCAGCTGCTTCTGCAAAGTGGTCTGTATGCTTAACTGCCATTAACTTCTTTTTATTATTAATCTCTTTAATGGATGCTAAGAATGCAAATCATAATATGGTATCGACCCTTTATTTATGCCGTACTTTATTTATGACAGGTAGTGGAGAAGGCTGTGGCTCTATTTTCACAGATTGTGTCATCTCACTATTTACCTGTTAAAAAACAGAAATATGTGACTGTAGTGGGGCAGTTGCCCCACTCATAAAAAAGGCTAGGCTGATTGGGGAAGCAGCCACAGCTGGGGCTATGCCCCAATCAGGACACAGCTAGCCCTATAAAAGGGCTGTGAGCCAGGAGCTAGTTCAGTCTCTCTCTAGCTGTAGAGAGAGAAGGACTGGGCTGCTTGGGAGAGAAGGGTACCTGAGTAGAATAGTGCTGGGGAGCTCCAGCCGGTAACTCCGCAGGCTACAAGGCCTGCAGAGGCACTAGGGCTGCAGAGGTGTAGCCAGGGGTTAGGCAGAGGCAGTTGGTCCAAATCCCCCTTACCAGTGATGAGTGGCTTCCAGACTGCAGTCTGCCCCAGTGAGTGGGAGGTAGATGACGACTGGCAGTAGCCACTGAGGCAAGGTGGGGATAGAGAGTTGGGGGTTCCCCTGGGAGAGGAGACCCAGAGCATGGTGGGGTACTGCTGGGGCAGCACCCCAAGGTAAAGGGTACTGTGGTCTGGGAGGGACACAGAGCCAGCGGCAGGTGAGACACCGGCCAGTAGAGGCGCTCTGAACCTGGTGAAGAGCTAATTCCCAGGATGACCAGAAGGAGGTGCTGCACCAGTGAGTCATCACTTCACTACAGTGACATACCATACAATTTAAATGCTCACTTAATCTCAAATTGACATACATCTATATACATTGATCCTTATTCCTAGATTTAAAAAGAATATGTAAATTATTCATACTGTAGTGAGCTAGTGCTTAGATCTGAAAAATGTGAATTAAGATCTGTATGGGAAATATAGTCCAATGGATAGAGCATTGAAATGGAATATTTTTTTTCTATCTCGTGGCTTCATGATAGGCAGAGACACACCTCACTCAGATTTATTGTTAGACTGTGGAAAAGGAGACACTTGACAAACGTATCTTACAGCTGAATTGAAAATGGGATTACTTGTGGCATTAGGAGTTGTTTAAAATAAGTAAGGATGGTGCTTCAGGGCAGGGACCATCTATCACTCTGTTTATATAATGCTTAACACAATGGGGCTCAGATCTCAACATATAAATAATAACAACAACAATAATAGCAGCAACATCTGGACCTTAGACTGTTAAATCTTTGGGGCAAGAATTGGGGTCCTTCTATGTTTTTGTGTAGCACCTAACATCACATTGTCCTGACCAAGGACTTTGGTAAACTAACAATGACAGTACTGCTAATAGAAATACAATAGTCAAATGTCCATAATACCAGCAGACGTGTCAGTATTATAGAACTGAAAATTGAGACTGGGAGACATAGTACACTGGAAACCCAGGGAGGACAAACTATAATCATTGTGACAGAAGAGAAATTGTAACTGAAAGCCACTTTCTACTTCACTGCACAAAATACAAATTAGTGCAAGAAAGATACTTCAAGCTATAAGAAATAATAAAAGAATTCCTGATAAAAAGGGAAGAAGAAAAACCTGGGAACTTGGAGAGAAAGAGGGAAAAAATAAGAAGTCAGGAAGAACATTTCAGTGTGTGGCAAGCTGTCACTGGAGCAGACATGGGAAGTAATATACAGTGGACAATTGTTTAAAACACCATTATCTTTGTAAAAGAGTGCTCGAGTCCTAAAAAACCCCCTAAGAAACGGGACACACTTCCCAGGAATACTGGAATGCTGCTCTGTCTCCCACAAAAAGTGCCAGAACGTCACTTCAGTGTGTTCCAGCATGACTCAAGCCCCGTACTGTAAAACCTTGCCCTGTATGTATACCTGATGTATTAACTTTGGCAACACTTTCATACCTTGTCATTCCAATAAAGTTAGTGAAACTGAACTGAAGAAGAGAGATTTTAAAATATTTATTGCTTGTAAACATTTGGGGCCTCATTCCCATTTACAGTAAGACTTCTTTACAACATTCTGGCAGTGTAAAGGGATCTTAAGGCTGGTTGACCTACAGAAATGGTACCACTTTGACTACACCAGTATACTTAAAGAATACAACCCCTTTCCTCATCACCAACACCACCTGCACACCCCTCGTGTAGATGCAGCTAACTCAGTATGAAGGTGTTCAATACTGGTATAGCTATTCCAATACGGGTAAGGAAATAAGCTATACTGGTATAATGCACCTTTATACCTGTATGACTGAATTGACATGAATGCTTGTACCTGTATAACAATTTCAGTGAGAAAGCACACACCTAACTGACTTAGTTATACCAGTACAAAAACTGTGTTTAGGGCTGGTCTTAAGGTAGGGGTGCAGCTGTGATTTACATCTCTTTTCACTGCCAGAGTAGTGTAAAGGGGCCTTTTACTGTACATGAGAATCAGGCCCTTGATTTCTTTAATTTTCCATAAAAATCAGTATCATATAGGAAGAAAATAGCCTTGGTTTTGAATTAAAGGTCATGGACAATTTTTTCGGAGAGAAACTGGTTTAATTATATGTCACCATGTCTTTCTCTCTATTTGCATAAATTCTCACAGATAAGACTGAGAAGAAAAACACCTTTTCTGACAGGTTTGTATAACAACAAAGTATAGCAATACACTGACATGCTCAACATTTATTTATTTGCATTTTTACTTACTATTTTCCTCTACTCTTCCCATCTTTCAAGCAAGCTTGATAGGAATGGTTACTAAAGCTCATGTCATTCTTGTTTAAGATGCAAGATCTGTTGTTGCGTGCAATATGTCTTAATATAAGAGCAGAAGAGAAGACATGCATTGTAATGATTTGAAGCAAGACTCTAATGCTATTTGCTGCTTGAAATAACAAGCAATACTTGTCCAAACAAAGGGCCAGATTCCAATACCCATACTTGTCTTGGGTAGCATCTTATGCCATGAGTGTTCCAACTGGCTTCAGTGGAACTGGTTGTAGAGTAAGGTACTATTTAATAAAAGGAAGATCATAAGTCTCTGGCCCAAAGTGGGTCAACATCATTGCAAAGCTAGTCTAGAGTATCTAATTAGCTCCTAAAAGCCAAGTTTAGCCCTGGGGTCAAAAGGGGACACTTCCATTAACTTTAATAGGAGTGGCACCTGATTGTGATAGTGCTGAATTTGATCCTATTTCTTAACTCTGACTCCTCATATAGGCTAAGATTGTAACTTTACACCCTGCCCCCGACTAAGGGATGAGATGGAATAAATTGCAACTCAGCATCACAGTTCCTCCCATGTTACCATCTTGCTGTATGGATGGAGGGTAATTTATTTAATCTCTTTTTCTGAAACACTCCCACCTGGTGATCTAGCCAGCTACTCAAGGAGGAGTGGAACCCGAGCTCCTCCCACTTTCTGTCCCTTTACCGTAGAGGGGAGTAGCAACTGAGTTGTCTCTACCCTCATGACTGGAATCAATCTGCACATGGCCAAGCAGCAGCGTAAAGGGCAAGGGCAGAGCAAAAGCTGTGACAAGATAGCCAATAAGAATGAGAGGCTCCTGCTGGATTGGTGTATTTTACAGCCTGTCCCTTTCTCAGGGCTGATGCAAAAAGCCTCAAACTAGCTCACAGAAAGGAAGAATTCTATGGTTTCAGGATCCTTAGAAATGAGTGTTTAGCCATGCGATTTTCAGGTTTAGCTGTAGCACCAGATGATGAATTCTCAGGCTGATCTGGCTTTACTTCAGGAGTGTTTGAGGAGACCCCTTGTGCCCAAAACTGACATGACAATGGCTGTGAGCTGAGGATGAGGAGGTAAGGAAGATGAGAAACAATACACTACCCCCCTGTCCCAATTGTAAGGATACTGTGTTGCAGTGCACTGAAGTATTTTGTGCTAGGAACTCACCTATACTAGATACTGTCATTCTTAAGGCTTATTCCTGTCTCTCTTCATTACAACCATTAAACTGGTGACACAAGTAAGGGTAGAGCCTTGACATAAAAGAAAGGAAATGATTTAAACTTTGATTAAAACACAGGAATCCAAATTGCTTCCCTACAGGAAAAAAAATAAATCAATCTAAGCATGTCTTGAGGAATTCCTCAAGAGCATTCAGATACAGGTGCTTCTAGGAGAACCTGGAGAAAACAACTTGCCTATTTCTTACCTACCTGGGCAAAGCAGCGGCATATCATCACCTAGGCCAACAAGGCCTAGGCCTAGGGTGGCAAACTTTCAGGGGTGGCAAATTTAAAATAGCAGCCCAGCATTTTTGTAATCGCAGCATTGTGTGCCGCGATTCTACCAATCATGATGGCGCTTATTGAAACCACCAATGGTGGCGCGACAGAGATGCAATTTAGTAAGCAACATACTCGGGACTGGAGTCATGATGACAATCTTAAGCGTTAATTAACAATATGACTGGAAAGAAGAAATTAAGCGGTGCTCAGTTTAAAAAAAATGCTATACAGAGGAAAGAAAGGGAAAATGAAATGATAGCAAAAATGCGAAAATTGATTCCTTTGTTGTATCAGTTAGTACCGACAGTGAGACAGGAAAAAAAAAGTTGAAAGAAGTAGTGAAGTAAAAAGTGAAAATATTGATGTGTATAAAGTACATATTAAAACTACTGAAGAAATTCCAGCTGCGGTTAGTGTTGAAGAAAATGTTCCAAATACTAGTGTATCAGAGACTACCAGGAATCATGTTGATCTGGGTATCTTTGACAATACTGCAGAGATTTGCAAATCACGTCAATCAGAAATTCAATCTGATATTGGAATATCTACCATAAGTGACGACCCGGCCCAATGCATATTGAATGATGCTACAATTGAGTATTTATCAATGCATGGTATTAAACAAAATATCAATAGTGATTTTAGTAACTCAAAAAGGCAATATACTGATAAAATGCGTGTTCTAACAAAAGAGTTTGAATGACATCTTTTAAACAGTGAAGTAAAGCCACGGAAATATCTTGTATATTCAGAGAGCAAAGGAGCCGTGTTTTGTGCCCCATGTTGATTATTTGGAGGGATCTCTAGTCTGGCGATGAGTGAGTGGATACCATGATTGGAAAAACATATCAACTCGACTACGTGAACATGAAAATTCAACTGAACATAAAACGTGTGTACTGACAATGGTGAGGAGAGGCGAGATATCCGGAAGAATTGAAATGAATTTAAAATTTCAAATGGAAGAAGACATTATGTATTGGAGAAATGTGTTGAAAAAGATTGTAGCAGTGGTAAAGAAACTTTCAAGCAGAGGACTTGCATTTAGAGGTAAGGTTGAAAAATTTGGATCACCTTATAATGGCAATTACATGATGGCCCTTGAGCTTCTTGCAGAATTCGACCCATTTTTAGCAAGTCACATTGCACGTTATGGAAATGAAGGTCAAGGTAACATATCTTATATTTCATCCTATACATGTAATGAATTTATAAAATTGATGGCTTCAAATGTGATCTCTTTTATTCTTAAAGAAGTAAAAGAAGCCAAATATTTCTCGATAAGCGTTGACTCAACTCCTGACATATCTCATGTTGATCAATTGGCTTTTATACTGAGATGTAAACAATGATGGCATACCAGTAGAGAGGTTTCTTTGTTTTTTACCAAATACTGGCCACAAATCAGAACAGTTAGCTGATGCTGTACTTTCAACTTTGAATTGTTATGGATTAGATATCACAAACTGCCGTGGCCAGTCGTACGACAATGCCACTAACATGTCTGGTGTATATAGTGGGTTGCAAGCAAGAATTAAGAATATAAATCCTTATGCTGTGTATATGTCTTGTTCTGTGCATTCTTTAAATCTGGTTGGAGTATGTGCAGCAGAAACTTGTCAAGAAGCATGTTCATTTTTCTTAACTGTCCAACATCTTTATTCATTTTTTTCTGCCTCTACTCACTAGTGGGAGATTTTACTATCTAATTTGAAGCCAGGCAGTAAAGAAATAACTTTCTGAGACTCGCTGGTCATCTCGAGTGGAAGCTTGTCATAATTTGAGTGAAAACTGGAATGCTATAATTAAAGCCTTAATCAATGAAGGAAGATGCTACTGAGAAACCTGTTGCACTTAATGAAGCTGCAGGCCTGCAGCGAAAACTCGATCGACTTGAGGCAGCTTTTCTGGATGTATTTTGGAGCTCACTCTTGGAAAGATTTTATGTAACTAGCCAAAAACTGCAAAATGTTTATATTGATATACAGACAGTTGTAGAACCCTACAACTCACTAATAGGATACATTAACTCTATACGGGACTTGTTTGATATGTACGAAGAGAAAGCCAAAGAAAAATCTGAAATTGAAGACTATGAATTTGACACAAGGGAAAAAGAAAGCGTAAACTGCAAGCTGAGGAGAGGTGCGAAGTTGAAGTGGAAATGTGTGTTAGAGATAAATTTAAAGTAGATACCTTTTTTAACAATACTAGACCGTGTGTGTTCTGAATTGAAACGCAGAAGTAATGTGTATCAAGAAATTTATAGCAGATTTCAGTTTCTCTCTAACATTACCAATACTTCAACAGCAGATATAACAGTTCATGCTAAAAAATTTCAGCTATGCTACCAAGGAGATTTAGAAGAATCATTTGTGAATGAGTGTCTACATTTTTGATCGTATTTGGAAGGTGTCAAAATTCCTGAAAATGAAAAGAAGTCAATTATAAGATATTGCAGCCTTCTTTGAAATCGAAACATTCATTCAGTATCTCCAAATCTTGATATTGCCTTCTGAATGTTCGTTTGCACACCTGCTACAAACTGTTCAGCAGAACAATCATTTTCGGCTTTAAAAAGGGTGGAAAAACTACTTGAGGGCTAATATCAGTGAAGAAAAATTAAACTCCCTTTCTTTCCTGACAATTGAAAAGGATCTAACAACTTCTCTGGATTATACAGAATTAATTAATAAGTTTGCCGCTCAAAGGTGTAGGCGTAAACAAATGTAATTACTTACAATGAAAGAAATAAAAGTATCTACATAAAATAAATATTTGATATACACTGGACCCACGCTTGGACGCGGCGTTTTGAATCCATGTGTGTGGTCCCGCACGGTAATCGAAATCATGTTAGACAGACTAAAAATAAAAAACAAGTTCATATGGGACCAGCCACCGGGGGCGGCAATTATTTCAGGGCCTAGGGATGGCAAAATCATTAATCCGCCACTGGGGCCAAGCCTGCCTGTGCCTTTTGCTGCCCTGTCACATGCCATTTCTAGAAGTGCTGTCTGAGGGTAGATAAAAATGGGATACTTCCCTCACTGCTTTGCAGGCTCTGTCAAAGTCACAGTTCTACCTGGTGAGTTTGATCTTCTCAGGCACAAATAGAGGGGAAGGAGATCATAGTGGTGGCTCTTACAAGCTGCTTCACAGACCTCACACTGAGCTCGGGCTCCAGAATAATGAAAGAGGACTCCACCTGCTCTCTTCTGCCTGGAAAGTCTTTAGAATATTGTAAGTCTCCTCTGCAGAATAAACATGTCACTTCTTCTCTGGAAGGCTGTGGAGGAGAAAGACAGAGTAGAGGCCTTCCCCCACTTTCATTAGCCTTTCTTCAACATGCTCACCATTTTGTCAGACTCAAGGGGCAGGAATTGTCCTCCATGGTACCCCAGAAAACTATTGCTCAATAACATTTTGACTCAAAGCCTCAACATTTTAATCAAGAATCTAGTTAACTAATTTGGAGTAGTTTTGGTAGGTAAAGTAAGGTAAATAATGCAGATGAATGTGCAAGCGTAACCTTTCCTTGCAAATACTCATACCAAGTAGAAATGACACAGCTCTCTCTTTTCCACAATTTGCAATAGAAGGGTTCAATTCACTGCTTATCATGCTATAATGGACTGTACTGCCACAGGACTTCACATAAAATAGAATCTAGTAAAACTTCTTCAGCAGATGTTGCATTGCACAAGAATAAGCACCGATCAGGTCCTCATTTAAGAAAGCCATAATAAATTATACACATACATAGATTGTATTCTAACTGTTTCCAATCTAACTACATTATGAGGAAAATTCCCAACATTTAAACTATGAATTGAATTTCAGTTTATGCCATTTATATAGGGACAAAACTGAGATTCCAAACATCAGTACTAATATCCCCAAATCTATCAAACTAAGTAACTACAACAACTATAAACCATACAGTTTTGGTAAAGAAAGTTAAGTTCTTTTATGCCAAAGTATCTCAATGGGGTTTAATTCCTTAAAGTCCTCAAACAGAATTACAGGTAGTGTTTCTGTATTTGAGTGCTGGTCTGGTTTAAAAAAAAAAAAAAAAAAACTGTCCTCAATGGTGGAGAAACTGGAATCAGGAACAGCATAACTCCATCTGCAATTATTCTATCAGGTTACTACTCCAATTATGTATCCCTCAGGATATTGGTCTCCCTGGCTGAATCTGCATTGCCTGCTATTTTTAATGCAATACTAGTCTACTGTGGTTACCAGGAGTTTCCCAGCCCTTCCTAATTGCTCCCCAACTGGATTCTGTCCCTCTAGGGCAGATCTATTCATAGAATCATAGACTTGAAGGTCAGAAGGGACCATTATTGATCATCTAGTCTGACCTCCTGCACAACGCAGGCAACAGAATCTCACCCACCCACTCCTGTATCAAACCTGTGTCTGAGCCACTGAAGCCCTCAAATCATGGTTTAAAGACTTCAAGGTGCAGAGAATCTTCCAGCAAGTGACCCGTGCCCCATGCTGTAGAGGAAGGCAAAAACCCCCCAGGGCCTCTGCCAATCTGCCCTGGAGGAAAATTCCTTCCTGACCCCCAAATATGGCGATCAGCTAAACCCTCAGCATATGGGCAAGATTCACCAGCCAGACACCCAGGAAAGCATTCTCTGTAGTAACTCAGATCCCACACCATTTACCATCCCATCACAAGCCATTGGGTATATTTACCGCTAATAGTCAAAGACCAATTAATTGCCAAAATTAGGGTATTCCATTATACCATCCCCGCCATAAACTTATCAAGCTTAATCTTGAAGCCAGATATGTCTTTTGCTCCCATTACTCCCCTTGGAAGGCTGTTCCAGAACTTCACTCCTCTGATGGTTAGAAACCATCCAATTTCAAGTCTAAACTTCCTGATGGCCAGATTATATCCATTTGTTCTTGTGTCCACATTGGTACTGAGATTAAATAATTCCTCTCCCTCACTGGTATTTAGTCTTGTGATTATATTTATAGAGAGCAATCATATCTCCCCTCAGCCTTCTTTTGGTTAGGCTAAACAAGCCAAGCTCTTTGAGTCTCCTTTCATATGACAGGTTTTCCATTCCTCAGATCATCCTAGTAGCCCTTCTCTGTACATGTTCCAGTTTGAATTCATTCTTCTTAAACATGGGAGAACAGAACTGCACACAGTATTCCAGATGAGGTCTCACCAGTGCCTTGTATAATGGTACTAACACCTCCTTATCTCTATTGGAAATACCTCGCCTGATGCATCCCAAGACCACATTAGCTTTTTTCATGGCCATACTGTGGCTACCAGGAGTTTCCCAGCCCTTCCTAATTGCTCCCCAACTGGATTCTGTCCTTTTGGGGGCAGATCTGCTGCTCCCAACAGAAACATGTCTGGCATATAGTTAGAGATAGTTGGGAGTTTTCTAATGAAATACTTTTAGTCTAACTTGAAACTAATCATGGGGAAACTTAAAGGGTTGGTTTAGAAAAAATCCCAATTCAATTTTTTTTTTGAAAAACAAAGTTTCAACATTTTCAAAATGAAAAACAAATTGTGTCAAAATGACTTAATTATGAAATTTTAGTTAATTTATACTAAAGAAGATTTAAAATTTTAAAAGGCAAAATCAACACAAAACATTTTGAAATTATTGAAATGAACTCTTTCAATTGACCCAAACGATTTCCAGATTATTAGGTCACAAAAATGTTCAAGATGTTGACTTTTTTCCATATTATTTTGAAAACTTCCATGAGATGGTATAACTGTTTCCTGTCCAGGTCTACATGCCTTGTGGTGTGGCTGACTAATTGGTGTTTTTCCACATAGGGAACTCCTATATAATGCTGCCCTTCCCTTCCTCTGAGCTGACACATGAATTCATCTTCATCATCATTATTTATTATTTACTTAGCCTCAGCCATCATGCGGGTCTTATCCACCCACAACACAGTCTCAATGGCCTAACCAGTAGAGCTGTTGAATAAGGCAAACTCGTTATTTTCAAATATTGTTGTGAATCAGTGTGTCAAGTTCACTCTGCTACTATTCAAGGAGCCATATTATCCATTGCTCACAAATATTGGGACAACCTTCAGTTTATTCGTGAAATGATCAAACATCCTAAACGTTTAATGATATTTTAGCTAGAATGATTATTCACTGAAAATTGGTACTATCAGTGCATTATTCATTGCTCCTATTATTCATTCTCCTGCTTACAAAGTTTCAGTCATCTGATCAGAAACACTGCTGTGTAACTTAGAGGACCAATCACACCCCATGGAAAAGGAATAGTCAATTAGAACAGTACATGAACCATTTTTCTCCACAAACCATTCAACAAATATATTAGCAGACATCATGATTTATTCACAAACAGAAAAAAGCTAGCTAAATCAGATAATGTTTAATTTTCTCCACCTATTTATCTGCATAATTGATTAGTTCTGCAATAAATTCATTCCTTAATTGATTCACTGCATAACTGTTTGTCTACATAATTTATTCATTTTACTGTTCATTCCCTGCATTATTATTGCATATAATTGATTCACCACATAAAGGTTTCACTCAAAATTAAATTGATTCTGTGCACAATTGATCAATAGCATACTAGTCCTGGCCAAGTCTCTGCTTATCTTCTGACTCCAGTCCTCAGCACCATAGAGGATCTGTTCTTTCCTTCTTATTCCACAAAAACATGAAGACCACGCCACATGTGGTATTTCAGACATGATATCATTGTCAGGATAGCTGGTCTTTTAGGTCATGTGAATATGTCATCTAAAGGGGGTCCCTTTTAGCAATAGTGCCTGTCAACCAATTTCTCTTCTGTGAGTGCCTCCTAAACACACACAAAAAAAAACAAATACACCCCAAAGAAACCACAAGCCCCAGGGGATTCATGTTAATGGACCACCCCAACGGTAGCTCAATAAATTAACTATTCAATCCTGAATTACATTAAAATCTCTTGATTGTCAGTTACACACAATGGAAAGGGGCCATTAATTGTAATATAGCCATAGTAACAGTTATCTCTGGTAGAGGCTGTCAAAATATATCTTTTGCGTGTGTTAATTTTGCATTCCAGATCATCAGCCAACAGACAAATCAATCTCCAAGAATATGAGCTTTTCCAACTAAGTACTCATTTTGTGACTTTGCACATGCCTGGGACTGGTGGTGCCTTTACCAATGTTTTGTTCCATGGCAGATGGCATGATCTGAGACCACAGCGTCAGAAACCAGCCTTGAACAGGTGATGATGCTGACCAAGCCATTGTGAGGATGATGTTCACTGATTGTTAACTGGGCTGATATTTTCTGAAAGGCATTGGTTCTCTGTTAAATAGCTGTCTATTTCCCAGCAGGCTTTGGCTGGGAACAATCAAGCAGTTCGCAGACATTCTTATGGTATGGATCCTTTGCTGTAAAAGTTGGTTGTTGTGGCCACCTTTCCCATAATTTATTTGCAGGTTTTGGTGCAGTTGTGTTAAGGACACAAGAAACACACAAGCAGGCCTTATTACCATGACTAGGTACAAGATCCTGGTAGGAAAATATTTTTCCTCCCACTATTATAGTAGATTGGGTATTGTATCTCCTTAAAATCCACGACACGTGGCAGGTGCCCTCACATTTATAATTACTTACTATGATTAGGGACTACTGGCTGCGGGACAAACACTGCAATATGAATTATTGTACACCGCTACCTCAATATAACGCGACCCGATATAACATGAATTCGGATATAACATGGTAAAGCAGTGCTCCGGGGGGGGGTGGGAGGTGGGACTGCGCACTCCGGTGGATCAAAGCAAGTTCAATATATCAGTTTCACCTATAACGCGGTAAGATTTTTTGGCTCCTGAGGACAGCATTATATCGAGGTAGAAGTGTATTTCAAGAAAACCTGTAGCATTGGCCTTTAATCCAATTGTTATGCTTTCCTTCTGTATTATTCAGAGTGGCACCAGAAAGGAATTTTTGCATACATGCAATAAATTCTTTTCAAATGTAAATAATCTGACTTTTCTGAAAATATACAAACAAGCAAAATAAAATAAAATAAACAAAAACAAAAAACCCTAAACCCGATACATATATCTATTTTAAAATCAAGACCGTTCCAGCATCAAAGACTATGTAAAATACCTGAATGTCTGTTCTTTAAATAAACCATTTGCAGTTTCACTAAGTGACAAATTGTACTTGACTGAAAGCACAACAGACATTCCCTTTTGAATGTTCTATATTTAAATATTGCTTAACTGATATAAGTAAGTTTTTCTTTCAGATATTTTTTTCATATTGGTTGACAAATTATATGCCAAGTTTGAGTTTAGTGCAAATTAATAAAATTGAAGCATAAATTCATGAAAAATTTGGTTTATAATGTAAATGACAACTATCCCTTAACTACAGCAGCCTCCAGGCTGTTAGTGTAGTACTCCAATATATCACCCATGAAATCAGTGTATTGCAAAATAACATTTAACAATTAATGTCCAGAGAAATGATGCATAGAAGTTTTAAAATATTTATCTCATGAATTTTACAGTTTGAATGTAAATGGTATATGAAGCATATTTTAAAATACTGAAATAATCATGGTGGTTTTATTTTGAGATTTTTTTTTACAAAAGAGTTTGAATTTTAATCAATGCATTTTGTTGCATACATACATATATAGAATCTTAGAATCATAAAAAAGTAGGTCTGGAGGGGACCTCAAGAGGACATCTGGTCCATCTGCCTGTGGTCAGGCAGGCCCAAGTATATATAGACCATCCCTGATAGGTATTTTTCCAACTTGTTCTTAATAATCTTCAGTGATGGGGATTCCACAGTTTCCTTAAGATCCTATTCCAGATCTTAACCATCCTTATAGTTGGAAAGCTTTTCCTAATACCTAATTTAAATCATGTTAAGCCCATTAATTCTTGTCCTACTGTCACAGTTCAGGGCACGTGTTCCTGTATTTCTCCTTAATGGTGATAGAATCATAGAATATCAGTGTTGGAAGGGACCTCAGGACCTCAAGTCCAGCCAAGGGCACCCGCTTTCAGATTTCCAACTCCCCAGTCATTGCTTTTCTGGGTGGAGATCAGCACATCTCTCTCTTCTGACCCTGGGTATTTCCAGGCTGCATAGTTCCCTTCCTTCATTGTGTTATTCCCAGCACAGACAGTTTACCCCAGGACACCGGCTTGCTTTTTCTTCAATGATCAGAGCTGTAATTGCTACCATTGCAAGTTACCCACACAGCACTTTCTGTGCAAGCCTACTTTATTCCTAAAGTAAAAAAGAATTACAGAAAAAACATATTTAAAAAAATTAAGAACCTACATACATGCTACTAAGTTTGCCAAAGTTAACCTCAACCCTAACATGGGCTTTGGCAGGAGCAGTCCTTCAAACCCCAACTCAAAGGGTATTCCTTGTGGATACAAGTTCATGATAGATTTGGTTCAGAACAAGCACTCCATTATGTGGCCACAGTAAGCCCAGTCCTTCCAATCCTTTCCAAAGGATTGGGCTCGCGGGATCCTGTCCATTTGCTGCATCAGGAAGAGTCAATGAGCCAGTTTAAAACCAGGCTATTTATCCAAAATCTCTCTTTGTCCCTGGAGAATCCAGTTTGAACTAGTATATGCAAACATCTCTGGGGGAAGGCTTCAAAGGGTTGATAATGGAGCAAGCACATTAGCATCCCGCTTCCCAATAGAGAAGGTATATACAATGCCAACACAACACATACACAATGGCATTTTTAATACAATGTACCTCAAAATTAGTAACTCTAATTAAAAAAAGTTCAACTTAATTCAACAAAATGTATCTTTATTCCATAAGGTTTGTTCAGGACATTACAGAATATTGTCAGTCTGTCACACTACTTTCAGTAGACATGGAGAACAACTGATGACTGTGATCTTTGTAACAACACATTTGAAGACTGTTACCATGTTCCCCATGAGTCTTTTCTTCTAACTAAACGTATCAATTTTTTTTTTTTTACTTTTCCTCATAAGTTAGGTTTCCAAAACCTCCTTTTTTGCTCTCCTCTGTACTATCTCAAGTTTCTCCACCACTTTCTTTTGAGAGTGGTGCCCAAAACTGGACACAATATCCAGCTGAGGCCTGACCAATGTTGAGTAGAGTGGGATAATTACCTCCCATGTCTTACATACAACATTCCTGTAAATACAGCCTGGAATATTAGCCTTTTTTCCCCCAACTGCATCGTATTGGTGACCCATATTCAGTTTGTGATTCACTATAATCCCCAGGTCCTTTTCAGTAATAACACTACCTAGCCAGTTATTCCCCATTTTGTAATTGTGCACATGATTTTTTTCCCTCTTAAGAGTAGGACTTTGTATTTTTCTTTATTGAATTTCATCTAGTTGATTTAAAACCAATCCTTTCAAAGTAATTTTGAATTCTAATACTCTCCCCCAAAGTGCTAACAACCCCTCCCCACCTTGGTATCATCCACTACTTTTATAAGCCTACTCTCCACTCCATTATCCAAGATGTTAATAAAAATGTTGAAAAGTATCAGACCCAGAACAGAGCCCTGTGGAACCCACTCCATTCTGAAAGATAAGTGCTCTTTGAGTACAGTCTTTGAACTAGTTCTGGACCCACCTTATAGTAATTTCATGTATAGCACATTTTCCTAGTTTCCTTATAAGATGTCATGAGGGACTATGTCAAAAGCTTTATTAACATCAAGATATATCATGTTTACTACTTCCCCTCAACTATGAGCCCAGTAACCCTTTATACACCCACACAAGTTTTGAATATTACCAAATTAATTTCAAAGATGGATATTCTTTGCAGACTAATAACTGAATGGATATCCTCTTGTTTAGGTTTTTCTAACTTTTGATAAGCCATTTGCTACTGTATTAATTTAGCAGGAGGGAATGCTTTGTTCTGACAACAACTGACCTTTCCATCCTATTTCTCAATCCTAAGAAGTTCTAATCATCATAACTATTTCCACAGCAACAAACTGTGATAGAGCAAACAGAGGATTATAACAAAAATAGCCTTTTAGTACAAATCAGCGGGAGGAGGAGATGGCTTGTGGGAAGAATATTTAACGAACATTTATTCTTCAGTAATTAGCCACTCTGGGAGAAAGTTAGCCATGGATACAAGAAAGGCAAATTGGTAATTACTTTATGAACATTCCTAAACTTTAACAGTACCAAAAGAGCTATTTATTAGTGAAATTCTGAATCATAAACATAAACCAGCTGCTGCAAATACATTTGAATGAATCTTGACAGAGGAAGGCATAATTCAAATATTTAAATGTATAATGACTCATTTGAGCCATTGTTGAACAATGATGGGATAATACTTCATTTATTAAATGTCTTCTTCTAGCAGCAGAATATGAATATGATCTTCACAAGCATTTAGTTTATATCTTCTAACTAGGGCAAGAGTACTTACATTATATTAGGTCAACACAGGATTATTTACTGGGGAACTAAAAAATGACAGTGCCTAATTTTCTGTCAAATGGATTTTTTTTATCTATATATGAAAAAAAACCCACATTGGATTAGTACATATTGCCACTTTTTACAATAAATTGGAATACAGAAAGAATTGTACTTTAAGGAAGCGGGTGGCAGTCCAAAATGTTCCTTTCAAAGTCAGTGACAAAGCTCTCACTGACTTCAATGAGAACAAGATCAGGTCTGTGGTGTAGAACTATAAAATAAATCTGTTATAAGATGCTTTCATTAAAATAAACATTCAAAACCCTATCCTACTCAGATTGAGGTCAGTAGCAAAACTCACATTACTTCAATGAAAAAAAAGATCAGCTCTTCATACTCTACAATACAAGATCTGCTCCAGTTTTCAAATGAAGCCATAGAATTTCTATTGTAGTCCACACATTAAAGCAATAAGTGCATAGTCCTTAACCTTTACAAGGGATCATACACATATTCCTGAGTTTACATTACAGCTAAAAGGGCAGGGGGAAGTGACAAACATTAGCATAGTTATTTCTGTGCACCTTACTTCTATATGCCATGATTGTGCAACCTATACTGCTGTATAGGTGCAAGGTTAGATTGCACAATTAGGGCCTCTTTTTTAAAAAAAATACAACATTGGAGCAGTAGTTGCATTCCTTCTTATATTCGCTTTCCTATAGGTCACTTGATCTGAATATAGATGCGCTAGTAAGGACTCAATTTTCTGAAAAATCAGGCCCTCTGTGTGTATGGGCACAAGAAGTCAAACTTTGTCATAAATGTTAACCTGGAAATATTGTTTCATATTGTGAATTAACAGTATATGCGAACATTAGATTAAGTAACATTTGGCCCTCCTCAAACTGTGTGTATAAAAACATTTACCAACTTTGGAGGAAAAACATTGTGATAGTTTTTCTGTTTAGCACTAGCATAAGCCGCAGAAAAGGAATTATTGCTGCAGAAGTCTACTTCTTAACAGCTGCTGTGCAAGCTTTGTAGAATATTATAAAACTTATCTTCCTCTTTTCTCCCCCAAGGACTGCTCACATTATTTCACTCATACCATACTCCCAGTTTTGAGGTCATAACCATCACATGTGTGAAATCTGCAGATCCAAACTTGCATTGATTAATATATCCAATATCATACCTACTTTGACAACAGTTCCTGCAGAATGAAAGACCTAAAAAGATTTCATGAGTACACAGTACAGATCAGATAGTAAAATACAGCTTTTATTCAAAAGCGATATACATAGCGTAAGAAAGCCTAACTAAAATACCAGGGGCCAAAAATACACAACAAAATCAGCTGGAGTAAATCAGCACAGCTCTATTAAAGTCCATGGAGATATGCTGATCTACACCAGTTGAGGATTTGGCTTCAGATGTTATTTTTAATTGAGATACTAATAACTTGAAGAAAAAGCTATCATTTTCTTATAGTGAAATGGTACTTAACATTCTTTGCAAAGATACCTCTATACAAAACAGATACTTAATTTATTCTCATCTATTTTAAAAATGAAAAGCCAGAGATGGGTTCTTTCATCTCAAAATATGAAAGTCTCTTCATAATCTGGATATACCGGGAATAAATGATATTGTCAAATTATTTCTTCTGAGTTTTTTTGTAAGTTTAAATAATTGTGTTTGTGAACATTTATGTAAAATATTTTAAACTCATTGTCATTTACTGTAAGAGCACTTCTCAATTAATAGTGGATAAATCATTGAATAGCAATAGCTAATTCTTAATACAAACAAAATCCATCAGGATAAGCATATATTTTATGTCACCAGGGTATAGTTAATTAATAAAGCAGAAGCAAAATAGAAATCACAGCCACAAATAATTACATTATTCCACAGCTTAATCTGATAGTCTTTCTGAGACATTGCCATTAGAAGAATAGCTATAAGCTTAGCTGATGGGGCTAGATGGTGCAGTGGACTGTTATACTGCCAAAACCCATTGGCCTTTTAGTTGTATAAATGGGTTCTGTATTCCAGACTCCTGCGGTTGTAAAATGCTAGAAGTAAATTGAGCTAAAGGAATTTCTGTAGAGAACCAGTCAGAAACATATTAAAATGTTGTTTGAATAATTTACGATTTGTAATTGTTAAGATGTGATGTATCATTTGTGATTATGACCAGCTTTTTTCATTAGCTTTTCAGAGTTAATTTCAACAAATGAACTCATGTTTAAAGATTAGTGTGCTGTATAAGACTGAGGTTGCATCAGTGTGGAACATTTGATGAGAAGAAGAGTTTCTGTTTTTAGTTGACATTTTATGGTTTAAGGCGATAACAGTTAAACAAATGGGAGTTGTGCTTGTTTGACATTCCAGATCCCCTTCAGCCTATATTCTAAAGCTGTCCTAATTTTTCAGATATGAAGTTGTGCTGCCTTAAAGCATGATATCAAAATTTATGGATCCAAATGGCTGTTCTTCATTACCCTTCCTATAGGATTGATTATATACAAAGTTTACTAAGGCAAAACAAACAATTACAAACAAAAGCTTTATGGAATGCCTGTAGTTCTTAATTACTCTTAGCCATGCCCTTATTTTCTCTGCTTTTATATCAATAGAAATAGTGGTTTCACACAAAAACAACTATTACATATTTTAATTAAAGACTTACCCCACTGCACATTTTGCTCAAATGAAGCTGGGCAATAATGGTGCAAACATGCTATAAAACAAAGAGTTACTTTACAGTGTTAAACCCGTGGAAAAAAATAGTGCTCCACAGCCTGTTTATCTGAGCCTTTTGCTCTCTAGTGATGGGGCAACAGTTTTTATAGAATACAATAAGAACTAAATACAGCCCTTGATAAACTTGAGCTCAACTCAAAATCAAAAATGAGTTCTGAAAAAGTTTAACTAACCCAAGTTTCAGTTTGCTTGATGCTCTGAACTTCCAAGTTATGACTAGGGCAAAAAGCATCAGTGTCATAATACTGAGAAACAGAATCTTCTTATAATATTTCCGGCCTGGCCTAAGATTGGCAGTACGGGAAATCCTGAGGAAAACAAAAAAGCCTGTCTGTATAAAGTATTCAGCCCACTTTTTCAGACTTAGTAGTTTCATACAAAAACATTTTGGACAAGCATCTGAAAAAATGTCTGTATTTGTTGGAAAGGAGCTAAACCTTCAAACTTTTAGATGCTCAGTGATCACTTGCTCAAACTTAGTACTTTGACATAGGGACAATTAGATAGCATTGTTCTTGTAGATCAGGTTTTCTCCAGCATTGATAGCTTCAGCTGTAACGTTTTGGGAGTACTGCCTGGCTAATTGATGGAGCGTATGGAGTGAGGTAAAAAAGCAGTGCCTCTGCACAGTTGACAGCCACACCCACAAAGGGAGTTTTGCCTGAAGTTGGTCCTGATGCCTCACTCAGCTCTCACTAATGGCTCCAAGCTGTGTGTGCATCAGAGCGCCAGACCCCAAGACCTTGCCTGAGCTGGCATGCTAAACCTAAGGAGGCGTAGCAAGCTGTGACCACTAGTGAAAGGGCATGCCTGGTACTCCAACTGTATAAAGTGTCCTGTGGTGAAGCTAACACAACAACTTCCAAAATATAACATTGGTGGACCCAGTGCATAGCTCAGTGGTTTGAGCATTGGCCTCCTAAACCCAGGGTTGTGAATTCAGCCCTTGAGGGGGCCACTTAGGGATCTGGGGCAAAAATCAGTAGTTGGTCCTCTAGTGAAGGCAGGGAGCTGGACTCAATGACCTTTCAAGGTCCCTTCCAGTTCTAGGAAATAGGATATCTTCATTAAATTATTAAAAAAAAAAAAGCTAATGGATAGTTTAGAACAATGTTGCAGATGGATTATGATACATTGTTCAAGGCGAAAGCTAGGGAGTCATGGTCAAACGTGGCAAATACTGAACCATAGAAACTTAATGAAGACTGGAAAGAGAAACAAAAGTATACCAGCTCAGTCATTGCCAAGACAAACAAAGACTCTATTCATCGCTCAGAAACCAAGGCAGAAGCAAAAAAAAAAAAAAAAAAAAAAAAGTATGTGATTGGTGCAAACATAACAATAAGCAGAACAAGGAATTAAATGATAAATTTAATTATCACACAAACACAAAGGATAAGACATTTATCAGATCATAAGAACATTCTACCAGGCTGGAACATTTCTGATAACAATGCACATCTTGAAAAGATGAGTAGGGAAACATTGGTTTAAAGCAAAATGAGTTGGGTAGACAAAGGAGAATTCCACCATGATGATCACAGGATATTGACACTGGGAAGAGAAGATGGTGGACACCAACATGGAGTCACATTGATGCTAAAGCTGAAGGCAAGCCAGACTCTTATGACATTTAAACAGATATCTCTTTGTATGCTGAAGGAAAATCAAATCTGGTGCAGCCATCATAGTATAAGTATATGTGCAGAAGGAAGAAAAATAATTTTGTAACAATCTACAGAAAGCAATACAAGAAGTTTCAAGACCAGACATGCTGTTGCTGATGGGAGATTTAATATGAAAGAAGAACCAGACTGGAATTTTTGGATTGGAGCAATAAGCAGATTCAGACTCCATGAAGAAAATGAAAAATTCAAAAGGTTACTGAATTTCTGCTGAAGTAACAATCTGGTGATGATGAACACACTATTTCAACAAAGAAAGCTGCAGAAGATGTGGTCCTGATGGGCAAAGAAAGACCATGACAGACTTTGTACTTGTGAATGAAAGATGGACATCAAGTGTGTTGTCGTGCAAATCATTTGCAGCCAATATTAGATCAGATCATAAGTTCGTGCATCAATCAGGATGAGGCTGAGGCCAACTGAAAGAGTGCTGATAACTTAGATTTATGATGTGGACAAACTGAAAGAGACAGATGTCAGGAAAGGATACAAAGAAATCACGTGGAAAAAAATCATGGCTCTTGTGAAAGAAGAAAAGAACAATTAAGAGACAGGAAATGGTATAAAATATGGGATTACAAGAGCAGCTGAACAAGTATTGGGCTACAAAGCCAAAACGAAGAAACCAATGTAGATAATGGATAAAGTGCTGCTGCTGAGTGACAAGTGTAAGAAGTTGAAGAAGAATACAAAGGAAGATGCAAGTCTAAGAGCTGAGTATAATAGATGGACCAGAAAGATAAATCAGAAAGTGAAGAGAGACAGACACAATTGGATAAGTGAAAAATGTAAAGAAGAAGATGTGAAGAGAAATGCAACATGGGTTGTATTGAGTTAAAGATATCAACAGTGAAAGACAGACAAGCAACAGCAAATAACTGAGGGTGAACAAGAATAAGCAATAGAAGAAATATTTGAAGAGGTGTACAATGTGCACAACACAGTAAATGAAATGGTCTTGGAGAAGCTTTCCAGTACAAATGAGGGCAAGCAGATTCCAGGATTCTTAGAAGGAAAAGTAAAGATCTCAATAGAAAGTTTGAAAAAGGAAAAGCTGCAGGGAAGTGACCAAGTATTGCAAGTAGGTGAGGAACACATGGCAAAGGCAATGCATGGCAACTCCAAGAAATTGATCAAGTTTATAGAAACATCTACAACAAGTTGATGATGAGTGCAATGAGTGTAGACAAGAAAATGATGACATGGCTCAGGACAAGCAGACAAGGATACACGCTATTGGACAGATCTGTTCAACTTGGTACTGGAAGTATTCTTCAGAAGTCATGGCTGTAGCACTGAGAGATGAAATGAGAGGAATCATGTTACGTCAGAGGTATGTGAATAATTTTAGATTTGTAGAGTATATTGACCTCAGAGGATTGACCAAGTAGGGAATAACTGACAAGGTAGACCAGGGAAGCAGAAAATCTGGATGGAAGATCAGCATGGAGAAGACCAAAACTTTGGCAATTGCAAGACAAGGGGAAGATGTAAACAGCAAAGTCAGAGACAAAACTGGAACAAGTAGAAGAATTTGTGTACTTTGGAGGACTAGTATTGAAGAATGGGAATTGTGAAGATGACATAAAAAAGAAGAATCGGACTAGTCACTACTGCATTCAGGAAAATCTGCAAGTTTTGGAAGGTTAACATTTCAATACAAAAATTAAAATCACCATAAATGAAACAATCATCATGCTGATACTGACTACAGGTTGTGACACTGGAGTATAAGGAAAGCTGATGAATGTAAGATATTTACTGCAGAAATGAATAGGCTGAGGGGAACACAACGTTTCAAGACAGCAGAATATGAAGAAATGAAGTGATAAGAAAATGGCTAGGACAAGAAATAATGTTGTTATTGAAGATTTGAGAAAGAAAACTTCAGTGGTTCGGACACATGTCAAGAACAGACCCCGAAAGTGTCATACATGGCAATACATAATACAGTGCAAGGAACTAGAAACAGAGGAAGACCAAGGATGTGTTGGATTGACATGGTGAACAATGGCATAGCACAAAATGTTTAAAAAATTAACAAAGCTGTGAAGATAGTATAAGACACAAGGAGGCGGAAAGGCATCATTCAGCCCCATCACCACTGCTGAGATGAAAAATGGTGATCAAACAAGAAGAAGAAACTGCTGTAGCATTGTTCCTAAAGAAACAGACTTGAGGAGTAAGTATATCTGGAAATAGCAGAAAACCAGAAGACCTTATGGGGATATGATGATAGAGACGAAAGATAGGCTCAGAGTTGAGCTACCACATTGAGACTCATTTCCCCATATGTAAAATGGGGATAAGAGCACTTTTTATCTGAAATGTCCTATGTTCAGGGGAACTGCATCTGTATTCCCCCTCTATGGTCCAATCCAGAAGTGCCGAGTAAGTTCTCAGGCCTCCAACCATTACCTGTCTCTGGGGAAGGAACCCTTCCCATCAGGGGTTTAAGGCTGCATAACCTATTGTCATACATTGTGATATCCTAAAGGCCAGCACCTAGAATCATAGAATATCAGGGTTGGAAGGGACTTCAGGAGGTCATCTAGTCCAACCCCCTGCTCAAAGCAGGACCAATTCCCAACTAAACCATCCCAGCCAGGGCTTTGTCAAGCCGGCCTTAAAAACCTCCAAGGAAGGAGACTCCACCACCTCCCTAGGTAACGCATTCCAGTGCTTCACCACCCTCCTAGTGAAATAGTGTTTCCTAATATCCAACCTAGACCTCTCCCACTGCAACTTGAGACCATTGCTCCTTGTTCTGTCATCTGCCACCACTGAGAACAGCCGAGCTCCATCCGCTTTGGAACCCCCCCTTCAGGTAGTTGAAGGCTGCTATCAAATCCCCCCTCATTCTTCTCTGCTGGAGACTAAACAATCCCAGTTCCCTCAGCCTCTCCTCATAAGTCATGTGCTCCAGACCCCTAATCATTTTTGTTACTGCTACCTAGCCATTCGGTCCCTAGTCTGTAGCAGTGCATGGGATTCTTCCGTCCTAAGTGCAGGACTCTGCACTTGTCCTTGTTGAACCTCATCAGGTTTTTTTTGGCCCAATCCTCTAATTTGTTTAGGTCCCTCTGTATCTGATCCCTACCTTTTAGTGTATCTACCACGCCTCCTAGTTTAGTGTCACCTGTGTGTTGCCTCCTTCCCGAGGACTATGAATAGAATGTGCCAGCAGTTACAAGTTACAATGTGGCTCTTTCTCAGCACAGTACCTGTTCTCTTAGGATAAAAATATCAAATAGAAAAGCTACATAAACAATAAAAGTTCCTACATACTTACTAAACAAACCAGAAATCACCCATTTTCAAAATGTCCCTTCTAATCTTTCAGCAGAGTTTGGGTTTTTTTTTTTTTTCTAAAACAAAAGGAAGACAGAGTAAGTTTAAACTCAGTTTTTATATGCTCCGAGTTTGTTCTGTGTCTCTTGGTCTCTGCAAAACACAGTTTTCAATGAGCCAAAGAACCCAAAAAACATATCTTAGCCTAAAACCACAAAGGAAACTCAGAATGTACAGAAGACTTAGATTTTTCTTTTTACATTTTAAAATGCAATGAAGAGACACAAAGTGCAATCATGATCCCATTGAAGTCAATGGCAAAACTCTCAGTATTTAAAATAATATTGTGTATATTATACTCAAAAAAGCATATCAATTCATAATTAAATCTAAAAGTCCATATTTCATCTAGACACAACCAGATGTTTAAAGATCCTTAAACCTAAGGTGATCTTTCATACACTTTACATGCTGCGCTTACTCAAGACAACAGGTAAATTAATATCATACTTTTTAAGCTTAATTTCTAAATTACCTGCTCTTGGTCCTTCAATCATTCTCTTAAACCACACACCTAAAAAAAAGTTTTAATATAAGAAATGGGCTGAAGGAAAATAAATGGATTAATAGATTTCAATACAGAAACTATAGCTGATTGTCATTGTTTTGTGCAAATTCTAAACATCTGGTTTGGAAAAATATCCCATTGCTTATATATTGTAATGGTACAATGTACTATTAGTAAAACCCTTGGTGTAACACCACACAACTTAATCTTACGGCAGAGTTGAATATTTTTAAGGAGACACTTTTTGAGAAGGATGTGGGGGTGTGAGATACTTGTTTATCAGTTTAAACTGCAGGTGCTTGCTCTAAAATTATTGAGTTTGATGGGTGCCAACACAAAGTTTATGTTACGCATGGTGTCATCAATCTGAGTGCTAGCCAGGAAAGTATAACATCCTAAGTTTCTTGATTCAGAATTCCTGACATGCTTGTTATTGCAATGTGCAAGGCATGCTGATACAGTGGTGGATGAAAAAAAGCAACATGATAAACTGATGATTTATTTCCTTTGAGATCAACAGAATGCAGAGAACTGTGACAAATGAGGGATCTAGTAGGACTGTGAAACATTATATTAAAACGTCAAAGGTCTGATTACCTTATCTTCTGTAATTTATCACTCTTTCCTCTCATGACTTATCATCATTGCAAGGCCATATCTGAGGTCTAGAAAATTCCTGCAAATTGGCCCTGTAATGCTGAAATATATAAGCCTTCCCAGAATCATGGAAAGTTAGTGAAAATAAAAAAAACTCTAAGGTTGATATGATTTCTCTCTCTTAGGAGGAAGTCAGTGAACAAGAATGTGCTTCAGACGTATAAAACATAGTACATAAGACATAGTATCTGAGTGTAAAAGTAATAATAAATATTTATTTCTGACAGCATATCACAAATTAGATTTGTTTAACATTGTGGAAGTTGAGAAAGTACCAGAATACTAAGGGGATGAACATTATTTTTGGTCAAAAAACTGGATGTGCCTCAAAAATCTCCCACCAACTTTACATAGTGTGAGATTACAAGATGAGAATTAGGCTCAATCTTACTTCATTACACTGACATAAAAACTGATATACAAGAGAGGAAATGCAGGCTTAAAGTTTGCAGTGGGTTTTCTCTTCCTGTATTTATGACTGCAATCTGAAAATATAGTGGGCTTGATTCTCCACTGAGTTGCGCCAATTTCAAACTAGTTTAACTCCACATTAACAGAGTTACCCCAGAGTAAAATCAAATTAACACGGTGGTGAATCAGGCTGAGGGTCTGCTCCTACTCCCACTGACATCAACAGCAAAACTCACATTAGTGGCAGTGGAAGCAAGATTAGGCTCATAAGGCCACTTCTGCCTCAGGGTAGGTCTATACTTAGAACTGGGGGGTGTAATTCACAGTTCAAGGAATCTTAACAGGATTAGCTTTGATTCAGCTAGTGTGCTAGAAATAGAGTGTAGCCATAGTAGTATAAGAGGCAGAAGGGGCTAGCTGCCCTGATTGTGCACCCATCTGAGACACTAGGCACATACTGGGGGCAACTACTCCCTCCCGTTGCTCACAACACCAAGGATACATACTATTTCTAGCATGGTAGCTCAATCAGAGTGAGCGCAGGTATGTCTCCCTGAGCTGGGAATTACACCTGTAGCTCAAAGTGCAGACATAACCTTAGACTCTATATTCCTCGTGTGGTATATCACAACAATTCTTCAGTTGAGCTATACCAATTTACAGCTGCTAAGAATGTGGTCAATAAAATCTGCTAGCAATGCTTTAAGTGGCTTTTGCCCCATGAATCTATAACCTTCTGGTAATATAAAGTCCCATTTTCTATTCAAGGAATCCATTTCCAAAAAATCAATTCATTTGTTATTTTGACCTTTGAGTATATTTTTAGCAAAGGTTAAGGGAGGGGGTGTTAGTTAAATGTCAGAAGGCAGAGTAAATTGGGTGGTGTGCCAGTGAGAAATGAAGGATTATATGGCAGTGGCGAACAAGCCAATCTCTTTATTGTTCATTGCAGACATTCTAATCTTTGGAATTTTTAAAGAGTGTCTAATTTTTGTAAAAAACAAAACAAAAACCCAACTGTTCTGGGATATTACTTGAACACTTCTTAAACTCACTTTCATACATCAATCTCTTAATTATTTCTATGAATTATAAAAGTCTTCAATAATTATGACTGCAGATTCAGATTTCACCCTCTTACAGAACTATTATTGCTTACATGTACAAAAAATTACCAGCAGCTATGGTAACTAAGGCATGCAGACTTTAGGAGTGTTTGTTTCCTAGCAACAATGGCCAAAATGATATAACCAAAAGTTTCCTTTCAATTCTGGATTGTAACAGCCAGACCCATAAGGATCATTTTATATCTCTCAAAACCAGACTGTCATAATTAAATGTTCAAACATGTAGACCTACTATGCAAACAGAGAATATAGAATTATTCAAATCATCTAAAGTAAATACAATTTTTAAAGGCTGTTATTTTGAAGTGTATGTATAATTTCTCTTAGGGCAATGCAAAACTAATTAGCATAACATTTGTGGCAAGATTCTGCCACCATTACAGTGACTAGTATTTTACAAGTAGAAGTCCTATTGGTTTTCTTGGAGCTACTCATGAAGTAAACTACAACTCAATTTGTGTAAATGTGGTAGAATGTGTCCCTAAATGAGTAAATTTGATGCCTATATTAGCTGAAGGTATGTTTTGAATTTGATAACATATTGTCCCACATTAATGCATTTATGCTGGTATATTTAACAAAATTATTAATATTTTAACTGACATGCCATGTTGTCTGTGTCACATTCCATAGTGCAGTTGTATCCTACTATTCCATCATTTTATACAATTGAGAGAAAAAAAACTTAGTTTTTATGGAGAAACTGTTGTTAAAGCACAGTCACGCTACACAAATAATTCATACATAGGCAACAGAATTGCAAAGCAACAGCTTATAATTCAGCATGTTATATTAGAAGCCTTGTACATGCACAAGACATGCTCAGTAACATCCTAACTTTATTTGAGGCATCTTGCTTCACACAGCCTCTGCAGCATGGCAATAATCCCTCATATCCTATGTTGATGGAGATAGACACTGTAGTCAAGCTGAAAATGGGCTCCCAAGTGGAAGTTCTATCTATGGTAACGTATCCAATTTGGGGAAAGATCTGCAAGAGACAAATTGTGATATAATTTAGCAACTGTAACAAAAAATATTAATAAGGATTATTATCCAGGAATATACAATACAACTGAGATTTTCCATTAAAGTCTCTTATTTTAAAAGCTTAGAGCTGATCAAAACATTGCATTTTGTAACCTTCTTTTTAAATGAAAGTGAGAAAAGTGGAAATTTTCATGAAAAAGTGTCCATTTTTCCAATCCAGTCCACTTACAATATGCTTTTAAAAAGACCCAAGGCTGAAATTTCTAGTGATTATTCACAGGTTTTGTACTCTTAACTATGTCGGTTCAGAAACAGTTATAGTTAAAGTGGTGCAACAACCTAAGTGTAGGCATAGTTATCCCAGTATAAAGGTGCTTATATTGGTATAGCTTATTAACCTAAATTAAGGGCAATAAACTTTGCCAAGATAGCATTGTTATAGTGGTATAGTTGCATTTTCCACACTTCGGGGTTGTATCACAAACTATATGTTTCTGAACTGATAAATTTAAATTGGTATAAAAACTGTGTGTGGACAATGTAGTGAGTGACATACATATTTTTCAGCTCAATGTTTTTAAATTGGAAAATCATTATCCAAGATCTAGTAGCAATATGACTTTGCCTTTTCCATTGTGCCCAAAGGAAAGTTTCCTGACAAGTTTTCAAGGCAGGGCTAGGATGGAGAATGGGTCTGTACTTAGAGAACATTCACCCAGATGTCTAACATTAAGCTAGTAAGTAGATGCAGATTTCAGTGGGACTCCACGAATGCTTAAATTAGACATATCCTTAAGTATATTACTGAACCTGGGCCCTGAGGATTTGAGAATTACTCTTAAGAGTAACATCAGCCTAAAGAAGATAGATGGATTCTCCCTCAAATTTAAAATTAAGATATTATATCAGTATTGAAGTTTAATTTTGAATGTTGAGCCATAGGGCACCTTGTTCCAGGAAGAAAGACCAGTCATCTCTGTAGTATTAGCTGAGAAGCTGCAGCATAAGCCAAGAGCAATCAGACTCCCAGAGTGGGATTCACAAAAAGTTATTAAGCATATGAAATGGGATTTACAAACGTACTAACATAGAGAACTCCAGGGTGACTTTCCACCTGGAACTCTCTCACATTATTAAGTCCCTCCTACAGCACTCTTGTAACTGGAAGACCAATAACTCTAAGTGTGACTCAACCTAACAATTTATGTAAGCAGAGGGAAAAATTGCCTCCTGCTCTTATTTTGGAAGTTACTTATTAAAGTCAATTCTGGGAAGCTAATACCTACAGACACATTTACTAGATTTTAAAATATTTTTATTGTCATGGAAAGCAAAATAACTACATCTCCTTTCACTGTTTTTTTTCACAATTCAAGGCTGATATTTTGAATCCTAGCAATTTAGCAAACAGTCACAGATCATCATTACTGAAGTTCCAAGTAATGAACCTAGGTTCATAGGTAACCCATGTGAATGGCATTCTGAATCCTGTTCTGTAAGACTAGGTGCCAAGCATGTACATCTTACCATTAGTATACAAATTCACATTGGAAAGCTTTCCATAATTTGTCAAATAAAAGCTGAAAGAAACATTTTTTATGATCACAATGCAGGAGTCAGTCAATGACTCAATGTTTTCATTTTATCTTTTCAGATTTTTTTAATTGACAATAATCATAACTTAATTAAAATACATTTTCGTCCAAGCTCTTTAGTAATGTACAGTTCATGAGACTAAACTGTAACATATAGTATTATCACCAGGCAGCTAAATACGCAGAAAAAATTAAATGTCTTTGAGTTATGCAGACATCCTTTTTATCATGACCATTAGTGTTGATTTGTAAAACTACAGCTTTATTACTATATTAAAATATTTTATTTTGCATTATATAATGTGGAGCGCCCTAGGTTTTTCATCCCCTTCCACCCAACATGGTACATATTTGTCCATACTTTCAGACTTTTATAGCATCACCCAATAGAAGACTTTTCTAGTTATTGACTTTTATTATAAAGAATTTTAATTCAATACAAGTATGCGTGATGAAATAACTAGATTTCTTACATGCTTTTATAGAAGCCAATATACATTATCAATCCCAGCTCGCGATTCCCAGTAGCTAATAAGAAGGTCTGTCTTTTATACATATGTATATCAGGTTGGCACACCCACCTCTTGCGAACGCCCCCCTGTTCGGGTATGTGTCTGCATGTATTTTAGTCCATGGTGACCCTTTCTGACAGTTTCTCTGGTAGTTTCTAGTGACTCAGCCCTCTGGCTGGGGTATTAATCCAACAAAGTCATTAAGTGGTGGGCAACCTGCAGCCCACGAGGCGCAGGCGGCCCATCAGGGTAATCTGACTGTGGGCCACGAGACATTTTGCTGACATTGACTGTCCACAGGCACCACCCCCCACAGCTCCCAGTGGGCGCGGTTCTCTGTTCCTGGCCAATGGGAGCTGTGGGAAGGGGTGGCCAGCACATGCCTGCGGACCCACCAATTCCCACAGCTCCCATTGGTCGGGAACGGAGAACCACTGGGAGCTGTGGGCGGCCATGCCTGCAGACAGTCAATGTCAGCAAAATGTCTCACAGCTCACAATCAGATTACCCTGATGGGCCGCTTGCGACCCATGGGCTGCAAGTTGCCCACCACTGCTTTAAGCATTCCCTGGAGACTCTTCACCCACTCTAGTCTGTTCTGGCCCCAGATCTCCAGATGGGCCTGTTAACAGTTCAGATCCCCTTCTGGGGGTTTATCACTGTCCAATTGTAGGGCACTTCCCTGTGGTTTATGTAGCAGACCCGGGCCCACACACTTTTCCAGATCCCAGCACAGGGACCCTAAGAATAGCAGCCACACATCACCATGTCACTTTAACAAAACTGCTTTCAGTTCTCTGGACCACTTCCCCATGGCCCCAGCTTTCACCAATGCTTCACCCTTACCATAGGGCTCTTCTACTTTCAGGCACAAGAAGATGCCAGGAGCTCTTTCTCACTTCCCCAGACCCTGCCAGCACTGAGCTGTCCAAGGTGCTGCAGTCCTTCAGCCCACTAGGAGCACCACCTTTATTCCTCAGGCTTCAAGCAGCAAATGACTGTGGTCTGCACAGAAGCTCCTTTTACACTAGCCTTAAACCCTCTGATTGGCTAGCCCCTTGCAGTCTCCCCTTGATTGCATAGAAGAGGCTGCATGGGATGTGGCCAGTTTGGAAGATTCCTCTACTACTCTCTTCCTGGGACAGGTGTGGCAGGACCCTGAGGCCTCCAGCAGGAAGCCTCGGGGCCTAGTCCACCCAGTCATAATATGATTGTAGAGGTCAGAGCTCTAAAAATGTTACATTTCATCTGCAGAAATGCAATAGTCTCTAACTACTTATATGTTAAAACAGTATATTATGATTTTTATAGTTCAATTTTTAGATTATCTCAGTTTTTTTAAAATAATATCCCTTCAACTTGGTTTCAACTTGAACCTGCTGTATTTGTGTCAGGTACATCTATTTTTCTCTCTTAATTTATATATTTTTGAAATTATTTTATCAGGAAAGCATTTTGAGATTCATACATCTTAGTTTTAGAAGGGTCTGAGACACACAGGAGCACTACAAAGCTTCCTAAAAATTAGATACAGATAAAAGGATCCAAGATTCCATTCATATCCATTCGGTGTTCAGCTACACAAGCTAAAAGGTGGAACTCTGAGGTGCTCAAGAAGCAGTTTTGTGATGAGGGGGTTGAAACTGTGCTACAACACTCTACTAGAGGATCTTCAATAAGAACACTTTAGGGATAGTTGTCCAGCCACCATATTCTTTACAAAACAAGACTAGTTATCTGCTTAGAAAATATGGAAAGTGTCAAGACGGCTATCATGTCATGATATGGGGCCACATCCTTGTGACTTCAATGGAGCTATGCTATGAGGGACTACTTGCAGTGTATGAAACAGATGCATAAGGTTTGCAGGACCAGGGCCTTGCTGAGCAACTTCCTGTTACCTTTATTTGTGAAAAATTAATTTGGATGAAACACCTGGTTCAGATCCCCATTTTGTCCTAGGGGCCAGGATATGAGGTGCATTTTGAGGTGCACAAAATCTAAAATTTTCTGTCTTGACTTCTCTAATGCTAACCTTCTATAAATGCTCATATATATATACACTGACAGTTTTAAAGTAATCAAACAAATACTTGTCCTTATAGCTCACATTTCCCTGCTGAGTTTAGCAAATGAGAAAAAAGCAGTTAGATATAAAACCCTATAAGCTACCATAACATAACAGAACCAAACTTAATTTTGAACTCTCTCATAAACATCTGTTCTTTAAAAAAGTCCACCCTTTCAGCAATTATAAGATTACCAAGAAGCAAATAAACATCCAAATAACCTTTATTTCATTTCATCTCCCACAGAGAGACACTGGAACATCTATTGTCATCTCTGTCTCTCATCTTCTCTGTTCCCTTCTGTTACCTCTAAATTGTTTGCATCCTACACGTATGCTTCAAAGAAAAAGTCTTAACTTCAGCTGTTTCCCCATTGATGTGTTTTAGCTTGGAAATTGACCCTAATCTGTGCCAGTTATAAAAGTGTTTGTGTAAGTCACCGTAAAAGTTATCCTCTTGTTAATAGCCTGCTTCCTCCATGGCTGGTATCACTCAGCAGAAATTAAGGAACTTTTCCTCTTCTTGTGAAAATAAATGTCTGTCTTTCTCCTTAAGAAATAAAATACTTTATCTTTTCCCAATTCCAAAAAAATGTAGGAACAATGAACACTTCACATTTTTATTTATATCCTGCAAGTTCTCAACTGATATGATTTGTTTAATGGAATTTGCTAGTGTTTTAATATTTATAAAAATATTTTTGCATTATTGAGACAAAGGCTTTCCTTTCAATTCTACTAACTAAGACAATGCATGTTTCAACTAACTGATCTCTATCTCATGATCCATCAAAGGCCAGATCTTCTTCCTCTTGGCCACATTCTGATTCCCTTACTCACATAAAGTACTATCTTATTCCACAAGGAGTCCCACTGGCTTCAAAGTCACATCTAATTCTGATATGGGTAGAGCACATAGGCAAGCATGGTACTGAATTTTAGCCAAATTAAAATTGAATAATAGAATATCAGGGAAGAGCAGCAGCAGTTGGAGCAGCACTATCCTTCTCTTACAGTAGGGTACCAAATCTAGTCCAGGGAATAAAGTGAGTTTCAGTGACAGGTCATACAATGCAAAACTAAATAAAAAAAGTATGCAGCCAATCAGTCTTAGATTTGTGAAACTATAAATAAAAAACTAATATTAGTGGAACCTTACATTGTTTACAGATTGTTTCAGATAATAAGTATGAAAATATTATTGTTCAGACAACACTGAGATATGACTTAATTCATTATTTATTTATTATTGAGGTGTATTGCCATAGCAACTAGGAGCCCTAGTCATAGACCAGGACCTCACCTTGTTCTGCACTGTACAAACATAGAAGAAAAGACAATCTGACCATAAGCAGAACTTGGTGAGGTGAGGTGTGGATTAGTTTGCTAGCCCATCACTGCCGGTTTAAAACTTATTTTAGGTAACAAGAAGTGAAATGGGACTGGTAGTTCACATCCCATCCCCTGTTATGCACATCATAAACCTACCTCTCTATTCAGCAGGTTTTGCTGTTCCTCTCAGAAGAAGTCTCAAAATGTAAAGTCAGCACAGGGGCATATTAGTAAAGTGATATGGAGAGGCATAAGCAATCCTTCCCATGCATGCCATGTCTTACTAATATGAATCTGAATTAGGCCTGATGTATACTCAAAAGCTGTACCGACAGAGTTCAGTGGTTTTTAGCACAGGTTGGCATGTTTCCATACACAAGTCTACCTCCTTGAGATGAAAACCTCCAAATTTTGCAGCATATTATACACCTTTTTGGAGCAGCATAACCCCTCTGCCACTGGAGTGATATTGGCACAGTGATACTAAGTCCTGGTCTACACTTAAAAATTAGATTGGCCTAGCTACATTGCTCAGGGCTGTGAAAAAAATCTGTGCCTTGAGCACCATAGTTAAGTTGACTTAACCACTGGTGTAAGTGCAGTTAAATTGACTGAAGAATTCTTCCATCAGCCTAGATATCATCTCTCAGACAGATGGATTAACTGCATCAACGGAAAAAACTCTACTTTCAGTGCAGGAAGCATCTACACTACAGGGCTACATTGGCACAGCTGCAGCACCATAACTGTTCTGTTGTAATGTAGACATTGCCAAGCTGTATTTTTATAGGAGGCTGTAAGGATTTGTCTTCACTGGAGTGTTTTACTTTGAGTTAACTGATTGACAGTTAACATGTGTGCAAAGACTGGCATGGACCTTTCTGAACCTTTTGTTCCAGACTGCAAGCGTTTGTTCTTTGCCCTAGGGTAAATCACAAAAGTTTGTAAAGCCTAGAACAAATGCTTGTGGAGTGTCCACACTAGTCTTTACAAACAAATTAAGTACCTTGAGTTAACTAGCAATCTATTAACTAAATACAAAAAATTCTAATGTAGCCATATCCCAACGGCATTCGAACAACAGAGTTGCAAAAGGGGAAAGAAGTGAAAAACTCATTGAAAAAAGGCCCAACATGATGCCAATACTTCAGAATCGATATGCAATTTTGTTCCTTATAGATTAGGCTACATAGGCACACAGGAACACACGTGATGCTTGATGTCATTGTTGGACACAATGCACAGCCATACTCAGTAAGTCCAAATTAGAATAAAAGATTTTCTGATTCTTAGTTCCATATTTATTCTTCTGGATCATGCAGCCTTTCTGACTACCCATTTTTAATTAGTTAGTTTTATTTTTTACATTTTAAATTCTCAGCATATCTTTCTTGTGTTATTTTGGGGCACATAAGAAACTGACAGTAGTTCTCAATATATATTTCTAATGCCAATAACCCAGAGTGAATTGCAATAAATTTCAATGTGATAATTCATGCTCAAATCATCATGACTCAGTAAACAAATTATTATTTACAACAACATGTTCCTTATTAGATATAATCTACAAAGCAACAAATAAATTAGGCAGGTCATAAAAACCAAAAAAGCCCTCACCATTCATGTCAGTTGCAAGATACTACAAGAAAGCCTTATAGTTCTTGTGACAAACTAAATGTTCTTGTACTATTAGTCCTGAATCAGCAAGGTACTTAAAGACGTGCCCAACTGTAAAGTGCATGTATAGCTCCAGTGTAGTCAGTGGAACTGCTCAATTGCTCATGTGCGTAAGTACCTTGCTGAATTGGTGCCATAATGAGCACATTTCTCTGTTTAGTTATATTTTACTCTAGTTTCAATTGTATGCCTTTTTTATTTCTTTATATAGATTTATTCAGATGCTCATAAAAGAACACATTTTCCTGAGCTTTAGACACTTTAACATCTGTTAAAAATCATATAGAACCAGAACAGCTGCAAAGACCTCTCTATTCTGTCCCCAATACATTCAAGCAACAGCCAGCAAGACATTTACAAACCAAATCAAAATCTCCCCTTCCGTTCAAATTTCCAGAAGAAATCCTTTCCCCGGTTAACTTGGCACTCCACCAGTGTGTACAGCAAACAATGATTTTGCACCATACCTGGAAGTAAATAAATTCCGGCGATTTTGGTGCAAGGCAGCAGAAAGATTGTATTCTAAAGTTATGGGGATCTTGTGGAGAATTGCCTGGCAACCGCTCGCTCTCTCCTATTCCAAGGGAACTGCAGAGGTCTAGGCAACATGGCAATTAAATTGCTGGCAGCAAGTGGTGGCTTGTCTATATCACTGCTCCCACTGATGCCGCCACTAGTGGAGCAGCTGTAATGAAAGCAATTGTGGGAGAAAAAAGGTCTAGTGCAGACAAAGCTGTAGGCTGCATAATATTCTTCTTAGTGAAGAGGAGGAAACATTATTGCTTGAGTCATTTAAAAGTAGGCTGAACAAAGCACTGGAAAATATATTGTTGAGCTCAGCTCTCTACAGACAAGAGGATACCTTAGATGACCCTGGTAGATCTTTTCCATAGCTAATGTTTATGGTTCTATGTAAGAAGAATATTTATATATAACAAAGAATCTGTTGCTACCTGGTTCGGTATATCAAAGTAACGATTATAACCATATATTTTCAAATTTAATACATATTCTGCATCCCTAGTATTAAAAGCAACATATGTAATATCTTATTTACTACAGAAGCAACACATCATAGATCTCTCTTAGTTCTTCGGATTAAGAATCAGCAATCCCAGGAGTAATTGCTTCATAGAATGGATAAAAAAGCCAGCTGACAGCACTTTTGCTTGTAAAGAGTTTTCCTAAGTATCTTAATCTAATAAAAGTTACCATCAGCCACCTAAAGCAAGCTTTGGCTTGGAGTAATTAGATAAAATACATCATTTAATTCTATAAAAGAGCCTTAGCATTGATGCATTTCAAAAAGAAACATCTTCAAATGCATATCTTGCTCAAAGAAAATATTGTTGAATAAAAACCCCATTGTATGATTCTATGTACCCTCATTTCAGCAGCTTTGTTTTAGATCTCAGGAAATGTCATCTGTAATTTTGAAAGAGGAGTTAGTTTGGGATTTTACAGCAATGTAAACTTCTGTATAACTTCTTTCTCTGATGAAAACACAAGCTGGAAGTCTGGAGACTTGGGTTTTATTCCCTGGTTTTGATATGGATCTTTATATGACTTTGTACAAGACACCTGAGACCTTTCGGTGCCTTACTACCCCAACTGTAAAAATTGAGCTAATAATGATTTTCTAATGTGTAGTGCATTTTGAGATAATCAAATAAAGGGCACACTGTAAATGCAAAACTTTATTTTTATGTTGTTATTCACCATTTTGGGACCCGATCCATGCTATATGTGCATTTAGAAAAGCAGCATCTGCATGATATTGTTGAAATATTCAAAATGTCTTCACTTTCCACTGTATTGTTGTGCAATCTTAAAGTCACCATGGAAAGCATAGTCAGCCTTATATATATTATATACACCCTTATATATTATATATATATATATATATAAGATCCGATACTTAGTATAGTGGGCATAGATTCCAGGTGTTACATGTTTTCTGAGATTGCTTTGAAATCTCTGCAGCTTCTCATCACAATCCTGTAGATTTCATCTATATCTATCTATCGATATTTCTATAACAGAAATTGTGGGATCTAGCTTTATTGATTTATCCTAATCCCACCTTTTGCAGAAAATAATGTAGGTCCTGTTAACTTTACAGTTAAAATCATTTTATCCAGATCTGTGTTTTCATGGGTCTCTGGTCCATAGCATGGTATTTGGAGCTAATATATCCATGGATATACTGCATTTGGCATCAACTGCATTCTTGACAGCCTCACCTGCACTCTGTCCACTAAGACTGGGTCTACTTTTAATATTCACAGTATATGAGAGGACTCAAACAGCTACTTTTTAAATCCACCATCCAAAGAAGTTTGTCTTCTTTTCCACAAAAGTTACACTGGCCTGAGGCAGAGGATAGGCAATATTCATTGCTGAACTAGTGGGAAGTTTAAAGTATGCTGTCTTTTGATCTACTGGGAGCTTTATACCATTGGAATGAGGATGTTCCTTGACTCCAGTTAGACACACAGCACTTCCTTCTAGCCTTTAGGGTTTGTCTTAAGAGGAAAAAGGATTTTAGCAAGCAGGGTATTTCAAAGCCCAAGTGTTCAAGTGAAGGGGTGTGAAATTTACCAGAACACATTCCTAGCATCTCCAGTCAAAGAACTCCTCAGAATGTAACCAAATATATGAAACTAAAGCCAAGATTAAAAACAAGATGCCCTGTTAAATTAAGTACTTGATTTCAATATCAATATCTGACAATGTAAAGGAATTAGGATAGTAAAGCATATGTTAAATATTACTTTAGTATCCCTGAAACACTTAATTAAGTTTATCTTATAGAAAATCAATGACTTCACATTTTGAACTAGCCTTTCACACCTAATTTGCTATTAACAATTGATTTCCATTTAACACAAGCAATTTGTGTCTCAGTAATATAAAGGAAATGGAAAGTACGAAATTTGATGTGCAAGTAAATGAGGCTTCAGAGGGGACAAACTTGTGCATTTTGTTCCACAACCAGTATATTTCAAGGTGTGGCATTTAATAAGTTTAACATCATGTAACAATTCTTGACTATATAACAAATGCAATATAACAAATGCAAGGTATTTAAACTAAGTTTTCTGGTAGTGTAAAGAGAAAGCAGAAGTTAACTGTCAAACACCTCACTCTAGGGTGTTCAAACATTTCAAGCAAACAAGCAAGTTTTATCCCCCAAAGCTAAATGGATAAGACTGACTTTTTAAAAAGGTTAATAACACCCAGAGGTGCACTCTACTTCTCACTGACAAAAATAAGAATGACCAGTTGTGATGGAAAGAGAAAAAAATATTGGTGGCCATTCTTCAGGGACAAGGACCTCCAGGGCTGCATGCTCTTCCATCACTATGATGAAAACTGTTTTTGAAAGTGTCTCAAAGCAAAGCTGACAGATACACATGAGGTGGTCTGTTCCACAACTCTCTGATATAACAAAGAATTTTATGAGCAGGCTGCTGGTAAATTGCTCTCCTGTCTAGAGTTGTGTGAATTTTTTTGGCCCAAACCATTTTTGGCTAAAAATGCTGACTCAGCAACACTGAAAAATTGTATGAATTCATGTCCATTTCACCAAAGTGTTCATCAAAAAGCAAAATCCAAAAGTTAAAATATTCTGCTTTGACATTTTCAGTTAAACAACTTTTTGTTTCAAAATGTCTTTCAATAAACTAAAAAATACTTTAAAAATGCTCAAAATGAAAACAAAAATGTATTTCCAATGAAACATTTTATTTGACTCATATATATTATTTTTGAAAAATTTCATTTTCAAGTTTACCTGAAAGTCCCTGCCCCCCGCCCCCTGAATTGTCAGTGAACTGAAAAATCAGTTATTTAACAGCAGGATCTTGATTGGATAGAGGCTGCAATTGGCCAGTTACCTATGTTGATATCCCCAATGTTTTCCTAACAAGTGTAAAACCCCTGAAATACCTATGTCCTTATGTTCTCTTTTTCTCCATAAGATTACCACTTCCTCTAAATTCATTCCTTCTACAGTTGGCTTGCAGCCCCACTTAAATAGACAGATATGCATGGAATGTAAGTCAAGACAGAATTTGGACACCCTATTCCCCATGTGCTCTCTGGATAACACTTTCCCTCATAAGTTCCTAGTACTCCAGTAGAGACATTAGAGATTTCCCCATGTTTTCTTCCACCACAGGACAGTTCTTTCTTCCTTTCCTCCACAATAAGAAGAATCTGAGACACCATTTAAATTCAGAAATCCAAAAAGGAACAGAAAAGGGATGGACAACCTCCCCCCATCCTCCATGTATTATAATAAACGTAGCAATAGAAAATGCAAGATAATTGGTAGCTGATGAAACAGATAAGGATGGGTTTCAGCTTTGGGGCTGCCACAGAACAAACTTTTCTTTCTTTACATAAACTTTATTAAACTGAGTAGCAAACTGACTTATTTTACTTCAGCAGTAAACAGCTAATTTAATAAACAACACGACCAAATCATTCCCTTCCCCCCAAATCTAGGGCACTTTTTCCGTAGGTTTTTTTCTCAAATAAACAAATACATAAATGTGTTCGATTAGCACCACAATTACAGGCTCAGCCAGTCTATGCCCCTAACATATCTTTGTCTACAAGGTGTGCACACTAATGTAAGGCAGGAGTCTGAGATGTATATAGAAGATGTTTGATGGCCATGTTCTTCAAATGGTTCAACAAAGCACAAACAGTAAAAACAAGCAACAAAGTGAAACTAAAATTGTAAAATAAAAATAATAAAGACATAAGTAAAATTGCTAAGCAACTTTCTGGACATTTGCTCATATGGGCTAGATTATAGCCTGTCCTATGCACTAATAGAAGGGTGCAAAGGATTGTAAGGTGCCTCATTTTCCCCTTGTGCCAGTATGCTGTTCCACCACTTTCAGTGTGAAGGGACTAGGAAGCTCCAGACAGCCACTTCATCCTTACTTGTGTCATGGTCTGACTTGGTTTCTGGAGGGATTGGAACACATAATGTTAAGCTAATATAATACATAAATCCATACCTTTTATGGACATTATGCATAACTCAAAAAATGGAATTAGGTGAGCATTCTAATCCCTTGTTATGTTTTCTAGTAAGGATAACCCCTCCATAAAAGCCACATCAAAGTCATGGTCCTGAAAATAAAGAAATAAAGGGGTGGGGTGCATGTGTGTGTGCGCGCACATATAGACATGCCTGCAGATGTGCTCTCACATATGTAATATTTTTCCTCTCAGAGCTCTGAATAAGTAGATTCTCACTCCCAGGCCACCCTCATAGTCAACTCAGCCTGCACCAGCCCAGTTTATTTAGTCAAAGGAAGGCAAGAAATGCTTTAAAAAATAAATAAAAGTCAAGCAGTTCTTAATCAGTCATGTTATTTTTCCTCAGCTCAACTTTATGCTGCACACAATCAGCTTCCTTTAGGACCCTAATTTGCCATGGCTCACATTATATTATCCTGACAGTTTAGAATGGAAAAATAAAAACCGTACACAAGTTCAAAGTGCAGGCAAACTCCTGTCCTACCTGTTGATAAGCATTCACATCTACCCAACATGTTAAGATCCCCTTCCTGGAACCCTAAAACAAATTTAGCAATCTACAACAGGAAGACCCCCCCCCCCACGATCCACCTCTTATCTTAGTGGGTTTCCCTGAGAGAAAACAAATACCAAGCCCTCTTCCAACTCTATTTCATTAAGACTTTCTCCAAACCTGCCTCTGTTGCTGGTGCCTTGATTGCTTCAATTATCTTTCACCCATGATTACAGAATTCATCCCTCCTTCTAGTGCTGCTGCCATGATTGCATTTTCAGTGTGGTAATACGTAATTTAGAGTTTTGTTGTGCTAAATGGCATTTTATTTTTCCCATGTTTTATTACTAAGTGAACCCTCATTAAAATTGGTATTTTTATTCTTAGTCTATGTAATGCTGATGTGCACTTTAAGGGGGGAGAATGGCTGTGTGTTACAGCACATCATGAGACCTTGGCCTAAAGTTTTAATAGTTACATGATTTTGGATGCCTCATTTTTTGTGTGCCCAAACTGACACCATTTAGGGTTTGATTTCCAGAAAGTGCTGAGCGGCCACCCTCTCTAAACTAGGCCTCATTAAGGTGTCTCAAGTTGGGCACCCAAAATCAAAGTCGCTAGTCACTTTTGAAAATTTAGACTCTGACTTCTGTTTCTCATTTTGCTATTGACTTGTTGAGCAACCTTGGGCAAATCATTTAACTTCTCTGTGCTACAATTTTCCCATTTATAAAATGAGGATCATAGCGCTTTCCTATTTTACAGAGGTGGTGTGAAAAGTAATTAGTGTTTGTAAAGTACTGAGAAAGCCTGGAATGGAAAGTGCAAAGTATTCTTATTTTTTCTGTTGTCCTTCTTAACAATAGGATGTGAAGAAGAACCAATTAAAATGCAATATTTGCCAACCATGACCAGATGGTGACTATAGATACCTCCAGTTCTAAACAGTACCAAATAGATATGGGACGATGAGCTGTCACTTGGTGCTGACTTTTTAATGGCAGCCAGTGCAAACGTCATTATCTGACCCAATGTACTTCTCCCCATCAACCAATATTAACACTGCAAAACTTCACCGTATGATTATGGGCACACGGGAAAAATGAGAATGACAAGGCCTCAATCTTGAACAGAGCTCTGTGCAGGAGAATCCCTGTGTGGAATTTATGGCAGGATCAATGCCTGGGAAAATACCCAACCCAGTTAGCCTACATAAAAGGAGAAATTGCTCATTTTGAATTTCCAATCAGAAAATATTTGCATTTCTGATAACACATTTGTGTATTGATTCTCCAAATTAATTCTTTTCTCTGATGCTTTCTACAATCTGGAAGGACACTTAGGGCATATCTACACTGCAAAGAAAAACCCTTGGTGCCAAGTCTCAGTGGAGACATACTCCAGGTGGCCTTCCATATTGTAGAAACCTACATAAGGCTGCAGATGCCTTGAAACTTTGGTTTCTTCATCTTGTGTACAGGCTTCAGCAGTGCAAAAGGTTATTCTATTTTTGTTAAATCGAACCCTTAAAAAATAATATGGAGCTTTCAACCTGACCAGAATTGATCTGTGTATTGATATTGTTTTGCTTACTTAAAATTTATAATACAGCAAAGGGTAGTTTTTTTTCCCATATGAGAGTTATGTGGACCAAATGCACTAACAATGTGATAAAAAGTTCAACCTTCACATTTAATGCATGCAGTACATTTTTGGTAACAGCTTATCCTAAGTGTCCATTATCCAGTGCTTAACTAAAGCTAAATAAAAATGAAACATTTACAGAAATACATGTAAAATGTACATGAAAACTCAATGAATTCATTAGTTTGTGACACTTAAAATGTTAGCTATTTAAACATATATGTATGGAGAGAGAGAGAAGCAGAAAAATTCAATTTAACATTTTTCAAACATCAGTGAAACAATTTACTGTCACTTTAGAGACATTAAAAGACAGGACTTGGATGGAATTCAATTTTTTTTTTAAATACCAATAATCCACACAAAGTGCATTATCAAAGCATTTTTTATTTCCTTTCAAAATTAGCAATTGGGCTAGAATCTTAGTGGATATTGACTTCTGTTGCATGTTAGTAAATTACAACCCAGGATTTAGATTTTTAGAAGAATAGACAGGGTGTGTCGAAGGGGAGGAGGTTATTACTACCTTGAGATTCTCATGTTTAGAATTGAGAGTAAACCCAGCAAAACTAAGAATTTTGGTTGTCTTTTTTCTGTGATTGGAAAATATAGACTGAACATATAATGTCGTGGAAGCTCTATTTCCATTCTCATTTCTAACCTATAGCCTTTTCTCAATTACTGTTTCAATTAAATATGATGTACTCAAGATGGGTATTCAAATAAATGTAATATAATGAAATGCTCAGTTACTCATTAGATTAAGTTCATTAGCATGAGATTAATGTAGTGATAAATAGATCGAACTGTCTTTAAGTGATGACAAACCCAAACAGATAACTAAAAATACTCCAATTGCTAATTACATAGAAAGAAATTTCAATTTGGAAAGGTATTTAATGTGGTATGACAACTCTGCCTCATCTTTAGTTAACTGCATTTCTCATTGATATTTTAAAATAAAATAAAAATAATGTTTCTTATAAAATATCATCACATCACCTGTAATTTATGGTGATGAAGTGTTTTCTGAAGTAAAACCTATGTAATGAACCTATTGTCTGAATTGGGAGAAGAACGCGGGATAGAGCATTATCTCTGCCTTTGTATATTGAGACAACAAAAATCCTGTCAATTACGGCTGGGGAGGACCGAAGAAAGGGCAGTGCCACCTGTGAGGCACCTCCACCCCACAGAAGCCTGTCCCCAGGGGTTTGTAGGGATCAGGACATGTGGCAGGGGAGTGGATAGGGGCAAAGGTACCATCCACATGTCCCCACATAAGCCCTGCGGTTAAAACCCTAAGCCCACATTACCTCTCCATCATGCTTGGAAACCCCTCCAGGGGAATTCTGAAAGCACTGGCTAGCATTGCAGTCCCTGGCAACATGATTCTGACTGAGTCATGCTATCATAAAGCCAGAGAAGAGAGTTGCAGGGGGCAGAGCCAATGCAGAACCATAGGACGTCTGTGTGAATGGCTCTGTCCTCTGTGAATGCCTTGAGAATAATCACCTGGTTGGTGGGGGCATACCCTCTGCTCATTCCACAGCTGGACGTAAACCTCACCCTCAGAGAGAACAATGCCAGCAAATGTTCCTCTGAGTTTCCAGTTTCCTGTGCAAGTACTTCATAATGCAGCGACACTCTGACCTGTGGTTGTTCTGTGTGAGTTTAGTCTCATCCCATTACCCCCCGCCTCTTGAATGCCATTAACAATGCTGGCTTTGACCAACCATTTATCTGCTTCTCACCAAAGTGTCCCTGTTAGGAATGTCCTTCCTAACCTTATGCATATAGTGATAAGATTCAGGGTTTGGTGGTGGGGAAAAAAGGGAAAAAACCTTAGACTGGGAGCTCCTTGGAGAAGGGATCATTTTCCTTGAGTGTTGGGAACGTTCCTAGCATGTAGTGGGTGCTACCATAAATAACTAATATATACTACTACAAATAATACTGATTTTTATATATGCATATTAATGCACATTCCCTTCTCCCCTCATCTGTCTTCTTAGATTAACAGTGACCATCTCTACCACTGTGTTTATATATCACCTGGCTCAATGGACCACTGCCCCATTCCTGAGTTAGCCTCCAGGCACTATAATAATACAAGAACCAAAAATATTAAAAATCCTGGGTACCCCATAGTACCCAACCAGCTTGCAGACACTGCAGGTCAGTAAACCATCCTGCCTGTGACTTCAGTTCTAGAATCTTCCACAAGAAATGGGATCCGGGGTGGAATGCACAACATGAAACAAGAAGCTTTTATTTGAATGTCTGCTTTCACTTTGAAATGTACTACTTTCAGTGGTAGCACTGAGAATTAAAGGCCAAAACTGAGATTGCAGCAGCGACAGTGGTTCAGAGGTGAGTAGGATAAAAATAACATCCACCCTACTCATAAATAGATGGACATTTCCATTTTGTTGGATATCTGCCTAAATTAAAAGTTATCTTGCCCACTTCTAACAATGAACTGCAACATGATCCCAACTAGCTTAAAAAGTGTATTTAGATCGACTAACACTCTATTGTCTTTATTAAATGAAAATCATGAGAATGATTCTGAGTGGCCAATAGCTAGATCTAAACTCACATTTCTAGGAATTTGTCCAACAATCCCTGAGATGAAATACTCAGTTGCTTCATGAAGGAAGAAGGATAGTCTATCATTCTTCGCATTAAAAATATTTACTGAACAATATTCAGCACATAATTCTTGGTCTGCAGCTCAGGTTGTTGTAAGGATTCAGTGTTCAAAATCAGAGCTTTATGATTGGTCACCTAAGTTACCCAGCATATTTCTTCTCCCTTATTATATTTGTTTGGACCCATGTTTCTTCAAACATTTGGACAAAATCATTTTAAAATTCACTGTCTGTAAATATTCACCAATATCTACTTGAAGCTGACAGTTTCTGAGAGCATTTTGCTCAATAAACTTTGTCAGCATCTTCAAGAGGCTTGCTAAACTGGCTTGAGCACTCCTTTGTTGCACCAAAGCTGTGCAAAAGGATTGTAGCTGGACCAAAATCAATGTTAAATCTTAGTTACACCTCTGCAACCCCATTTTCTCCAGAGAGATTGAATACATATATTTGAGGGGAGACACAGTATTTGTAATTAGAATATGGTTAATAATTCTGTTACCCATGATGAGCTAGAAGAGAATCCAATTTACTCTCTCTGAGCTTTGTTGGCTCTGTAGGACTGATAGAAATAAAGAAAAGAAATACAACCATATTTTTATCACCAAAGTAAACATCTATAACTCTGAATACATAGAGAGAGCACATCTGTTGCCATACTTATATAGTCACTTTTCCTGAATAGAATTACACTTTAACACTGCCTCATAGGGTATATGCAGTACAATATAGATCATTCATCTTATATTCATGGATACTGGGTAATAACATAAAATATTAAACAAATAAAAAATTTCTTTGGAAATGAGCACCGAAGTGTATAGAAAAGAAAGATAAATACTGAGGAAAAGCCAAGCCGATCAATAGTGAAGGCAATGAGTTAAAGTCTGTTCTCAGGTAAGTATGCTGAAAGCAATGGAAGTTGTTCATTCTTATTTGATAGTGAACTTTGGCCATGAGTGTTAAATGCATTATGCAGAAAATAAAATAAAAAATCTCATTGCTATGACCATCATACAAGTTTCAGGGTGAAATTCTGACTCCACTGAAGTCAATGGGAGTTTTGCCATTTATTTCAAAGGGATCAGGATTTCAACCACTGACTAGAGTGGGGAGGTGTCTTGGAGTACTTCTGCATGTACTGCACCCATGAAGACAGCTGTCTCCAGGGCTGCAGATGACAGGAAAATGAAAGAGAAAACACATGTTCATGGCTGCACAGACTTTGTTCAAAGAATTGTATTTAGAAAGAGTCATCAAAGCAGCATCTCATCCAATTCTGTTGATGTCTGAATGTTCTGACTAAACTAAAACTAAGCTATATTATGTTAATTCCTTCATGCCAAAACAGGTTCTAACCCTCAACAAAACATTACTGTATACCCCACAGAATATCAAATATCCATTAATACAATCAATTAGGAGAGAGAAGTATTTTTTACATCTGACTGTTATCACCCATATCAATAAGAAAGACAGAGACAGTCACCTAAATACGCGAGGTTAGAATGTTATTATGTGATTGACATTTGTCAAGACTTTAACAGTGAATTAATTACAGTCACTGCAGTTATTATTTCTGAAATATGACAGACACTGGTGATTTTATTAGAAAGTATGAGAAATATTTTCCTGGCCTCAGGTAACATATTATCCCACATGGGAAAATGAACATTCAAAGTAAGAAGTAATTTCTTAGGGCATGGTTACACTAGAGAGTTTACAGCGGCGCAGCTGCATCAAGATCTCTAATGTAGCTGCTATAAGCTGATGGGAGAGAGCTCTCCTATTGGCTTAACTACTCCAGCCCCTGCGAGCCACAGTAGCTATGTCAGCAGGAGAAGCTCTCCCACCAACATAGTGCTGTCCACTCCAGAAATTATGTAAGTGTAACTTCTGTCGCTCGGGTTGGTGATTTATTCACACGCCTGAGCAACATAAGTTATGCCAATATAAGCTTTAGTGTAGATATAGCTTAACTAAATACTTTCCTAAGGGAATTATTGCTCCGTTTATCTGCTGCTAAAGAGTTACCATAATATTAGAGCACAAATTCCTCAAAATTCTCCTAGGATTGCCATAAACTGTGATTGAAAAATTTGGCAGTTATTTGTAGCCTTTTGTGTCAGGTAAAACTATATTATTCTATATTATTTTCTCATTTTTTCTTGCTTTGTTTTACAAAGCAGCTTGATAAAATTAAAGTCCAGTGGCTCAGCTGGGAAACCCCTTTTTAAAAAATGCCAGAGTTTGAATTTAAAGGTGAGCACCAAAATTCTCCTTGGGACATTGGAGTCCCATGAAACTGCTGATTTTTGCTTTCCAAGGGTTCCTATGCCAGAGCTGACTTTGTATCCTATGATGAAGCACCCAGTATGATGAAGCACCCAGTAGCACCCAAACTGGTTATTCCTGCTTGCAATCTTTAATTTAGTGATGTTAATTTGTATATTTTTATCTTGATGAACCAGTGGTCACAGAGGTACCTGGTCTTCATATCAGCCCATCAAATTAGGATTGCTGAGCCAGTGACCTCATAAAAGTCTATGCCTTAGCAAGATAGAGGAACTGAGCCAGTGACATCACAAAGACTTGTGCCTTGACTTGTATCATCAGCCCAGAAAGCTAGAGGTGCTGAACCAGCAAATTCACAAGCGTCCTGGCATCTGCCAAGTAACTAAAGATACTGCAGCACTAGCTCACAGATTCCCTTGACTTTCAGCTCAACATGCTAATCATGGCTTAAAATAAGGGGGAGCAAGGTGGAAATGCAGTTGCCCCTCATCTGCTAAAATCAGGAGAGTTTCCCTTCTCTCTTCTTCTGATGTCATAGGGGATGTCATCTCTACCAGTGTAGTCCTCTTGCTGATTTTTCCCTTGCTGGTAAAATGAGGATTCATCAGGTAATCTAAACTGGTATCAACAGTGGGCAGTTGGCTGGGGAGTTTATAGGGCTCCAACTCTACCCACCATTAAGTGGGGTTGCACAAGCATCTGATGAAAGAAGAATTGTCCAAGCTGGGTGTTCCCTATCTGCCTCTGTCTCCCTTTTATCTACAGGCAGATCTGTCCCTTTGCTGGTCCTCTCATCCCTTAAGAGAAAGGGGAAAGAGGAGAAGCCTGTCACCCACAGGGAAAAAAGAGGCCCTGACATTGGATTATTTTCTAGACAGAATCCAGTGGAAACCGGATCAGTTCCTTCTCCACAGTGCCACCTCCCCCCCCCCCCCCCCCACACACACACACACTGTGCATGTGCTGTTTTGAAGATTTAGTAATAAGCTCTTGGCTAGTTAAAGAGATACAAAACAAGAGTTGACACAGGAAGAAAATCCTAAAGGACCCATTTTTAATTAACTTTAAACTTTATTTGCTTGAAAATTCAACCTGTATTTACAGATCTTGCACTGTCAATTTGGGGATGATAAAGTATATTCTCCACAAGAGAATCTCTGCTTTAAGTGAAAAACTCAGTGTCACCTTGAATATGGAACCTTGACCAGCCCCTCCACAATATCTAGTTAGTGAGGGTCAAAGCTTATATTACTGTATTTGCTGGTTTTTTTAAATAATTTTCTGTTAAGGTTTTCATGCCTTTGTGTATACTGGTGTAAATACATCTTCTTTGTTTCTTGCCCTAGGAGTGAGATGCTTAATTGAGGAAGAGAAAAAGGCTAAAAAGATACTTATAACCTATTCTGTCTGCATTCAGGGCCTGTTAAATGATCGGTGAGAGATACAGGAAAGATATCAAGAAGCTCCACTATGTAAGGTAAAACAATTAAGTGGCAGAGACTGCATATAAATCAAAAGAAAAGACCCACCAATACAATTTGTTACAGACTCAGGCAGTACTAAAGGAAGTTGTCCGTGACAGAGCCATATTGGCATTTCTGCTGCATTGTGCCCAGTGCAATTTATTCTCTACAGGGATTTTAAGTATCCTCCTATGAAATCATTTGACTGCCATTTTGGAAAAAATGCCTTTTTCCTAACAGTTAATAAAACTCAAGCTAGATTATTCAAAGATATGACATAGAATTTGTCATAGACAGAGGTCACGGTTTTGGGCCAAGTTATTTAATTCACTATGGTACATAAGTAAAATGGGAGGATCCTAAATTTTTCATTCCTCTTTTAATTAGATCATGAGTTTTCAAAAAACTACTAGTGAACACAGTTACTGAGGAGAAAGATGTCCGAGCACAGAATACTGTATCTCAAGTACAGGTCATTTCCAGAGTTTTTAATTTGTTTACTGACCTCCCTGTTCTCTTTTTTTTCACTTCTAACATTCTCATCTCCAGCAGCCAATGTTATTTATAAACAAGATTGTATTACAGCTTCCATACTAATTTTCCCCCTATTTTCATTTGCTCATAACTTCCTTTTTGAGCTGAAATTTTCCATGTTTGATCTTAGACATGTGTGTATTATTCAGCAGATATACTGGCTGAGTCATTTTTAAGGTGTGTGTGCAAGGAAAAAAAAACACTGTCCATGTGTTGTGGTGAAACTTTATGCTTGCATTAATGAACCACATCTGAGTCTAGACCTTGGTGCATCTGGCTTGTTTTAAAGGCCAGACTGTGATTAGACCTGACAGGTGTGCAGGGATGTAAGGATTCCTTGACATTTCATTGAATGTCCATATTAAGGCTTCCAGGATATTAGCTCTGGGCCCTTGGGGAGCACAGGGGCTACATGCTTCTTCTGGAAAGGAAATGGGCCATGGACTTCAAGTAGACTCAAGCACATGCTTAACTGCTATCTTGAATAGAGATGCTTTCCTAAATTGGAGCTAAAATATGCAACTGAGCCCTAACTCATCAAGTTCTTGACTCACTGAATTTTTAAACATTTGCATTGTATTTGAATATGCAAATATACACTCTGGCCCCCATCCCACAAGTTGTGCAGATGTGTCCATGCAGCCACACAGAGTCCCATTGATTTTATATAGGCATCCATCTATGTGGAGCAGCTCTCAGGATAGGGGCCTCTATGAATAATTCTTAACAGTATCATTTCACACAGGTTCCTAATGCTAATACTCAGCCCAAACTTCTGGAAGAAAATATTTGTCATTACTTGAATTATTAACATTTGAAAATATTATATATAGTCATTAGACCTTAATGTTTCATGGAAATGCTTTACTTAAAAACAAAAATCACTGAAGGACTGAAGTAGCTTTACAAAGTGTGTTTCAATTCACTAAGGTGCAAGGCCATAACAGCTGCTAGAGGAAGAACTACAAAGTTGCACAAAAAATATTTTAAAGTCACTATATCTCCAGTGGCAGAATCTATGATCTAAGAGAAAATAATAATAAAAAAAGATTTAACTGTTTGTATTTTTTAAAAGCCGCATAATATATATCAATTAGACAGATTGTAGATTAAAAAGATTTTTCACTAGAAAAATGCTTTAAAGTTTGTCATATTGTTCTTTGATTTCTCCAGAATTTGAAAACCCTTCTTACCAGTTTTCTTAAATTCTGTATAACCCGTGGTCATATAATTTGTATCGGATTCTTAGAATACATGGAAATCTAGCTATTTCAACTGTGTAATAAAAAAGTGGATTTTGCCTTTTCAGATCTTTCCTTTACACCGCTTCACTGTGCTTATAGTGCACATGAAAGGGCAAAATAGATACAGACTATAATAACATCTCAGAATGAAAGGAGCATCAGCAGCTCATCCATGACCAGTGTCCTATATGTTTAGTGTTGGTACCCAGTTATGTTATTTCCTATCTCAATTGCTTGTCTTTTTATATGGCCCTGATGAATATGAACACTTACATTATTTGACATGCTACAGTACAATCCCAATAATCCAGTAATCTTTTGAAGAATACACATAACTTTTAGATAATGAGTTGAGCCCATTCTGGAGTCTCCCAACTTTGAACACAGACTTCAAAACTACCAGTTCTTCCATTTACAGAGCAATGGAGGTAACCATTAAAATATTGATTTTGAGTAGCTAGCCCTGTAAGTGACCTGCAGAAGTCATCTTATAGAGAACCCAGGAGCGGCGTCAGGGTTTTTGCCACCCTAGGCGGCAGTGCTCCTCCTCAGTAATCAGCGGTGAGGGTCCTTCTGCGTCTTCAGGGCACTTTGGTGGCAGGTCCCGGAGTGAGTGAAGAACCCGCCACTGAATTTCCGCCGAAGACCTGGAGCAGAAGGATCCCCCGCCGCCGAATTTCCTCCAAGGACGGCAAAATGCCACCCCCCAAATCGGTCGCCTAGTGGAAGCGCCGGCCCTGAGAGAACCAATAAACTATACTGGACAGATTTTTCCATTGCATGTGTCTCCCACTGACGTCAACAGGAGCCACATGCAATGATACTGCTGGGCTAGGGGGAGCTCAACTCCATCAGAATAGCCCGCCTGCTGCTTATTTACCAGCTGGTAAAATGAGGACTCCTCAGGTAACCTAAATTGGGATCAGCAGGGGAATTGTGTTGCATCACTACGCTTTACTAGTCTCAATTTGCAGTCCATAACTGAACCCCACTAAGATTTCCTCTCCAACATCATATCAGTCTGGCTTTTGTTTCCATCACTGACGTATGTAACCAAATGACTCACAATCTTTTGCAGCCCTGTATTGGCTATCCTCCATTGTCAACAATATACACTTCTGATAGTGTTTTCCCTTCCTTATTCATAGTGCATATGCTGCATTTTCCTAAACACATTTCTTATCCCATTCTGTTTTAGCCTCTGTGCGCATTCAGATCACCCAGCACCAACAGCAGGCTCCTCGGAAGCTGCTGTGTCCACTAGTGCCTACAAGTCTTGGTGGAAACTCTCCTTCTCCTCTTCATCACATCCTCGTTAAGATGCATGCACTGATGTCACACACATGACACACTTTAACTTGGCTCATACACCAGCAGTCTGTCACTTCCTCTAATAACTTCAAACACATCTTTCCTCAGCTCTTCTCTCACCACCCCCCTGACTCCTTTACTCTTCCTTTTTTCATCTGTGTAGGTTAAGTTGATAAGTGCTTGGGGTCCAGTTAGAAGGCCTCTTCATATATTGATCTACCTACCTTGTGAGCTTGAGGAACCTGGCATTGACTAGAAAAATAGCAATTCCTCTTAAATAATTTCCTTTATCTGTTGATAGAATCCTCTATTGCACTGAGACCCAAAAGTATCATTCTGAAAAGCATTAGATGTGTGCGTAAAGTGTGCATGAATTACCAGCTGGCCTGTTTGTCCCTAGTTCTTATTAACATACCTCATCTGAGAAGTTATATTAATTGACCATAAATAACAGGATACATGTTTGTATTTTGTTGCAACTATTTTTTAATCCTGTGTAATCAAAGAAGCCATATTTGTTTTCTTTTTTCCTCTGAACTGTATATTCTTCTACTATTATATTCCCAGCTTTTGTGCCCATTTAAAATACATATTCTTTTAACAGAACTGAGAAATACTATTGTTTGTGAATAAATGAATGGTTATTAATTGACTAGGATATTAATATTAAGTGGTCTGATCTAAGATTACTGCCTGAGTAAGAAATACTTTACTGAACGAACCAGGTGTTGAAATAGTAGGCAACATTCTCTGGCTACAAATCCAAAAGCGCTTATAAAAATTAATAATAAGCCTGTAATAAATTACTAATGAATTAAAATATTACATCAATCAAAATCAACTGGCACCCTAATATGTATTAATATGTATTAATCATTACACACCCCTGTCACCCAGGGCCGGCTCCAGGCACCAGCTTGGCAAGCTGGTGCTTGGGGCAGCCACTCTGGAGAGGGGCGGCAGGTCCAGCTATTCGGTGGCAATTCGGCGGACGGTCCCTCACTCCCACTAGGAGCGAAGGACCTTCCGCCGAATTGCCGCCGCAGATCGCGATAGCGGCTTTTTTTTTTTTTTGTGACTGCTTGGGGCGGCCAAAACCCTGGAGCCGGCCCTGCTGTCACCCCTACATTAAGCAGCATTAGATACTTGTCTATTTTTCCCCTTAATTTATAGAGAATTGGTTCAGTAACCACAGGCTTCCTTTTACAGATACTCACTAGATCCTTCCCAGTGTATCAATACATTTCTTTTTCATGCATCATATAATCAAATACTATGTTCAGCTGAAAGCCCTCCAGGCTCCTCAATCTTGTTTCTACGTGATTCTTTAAAAAAAGATTGTTGAAATGCAAATGTAATCCCAGTGTAGGAAAATTAATGCATTGCATCCACATGAGATTCATAAGACATTTCACATACTACGGAGGTTTAGAGACAGCTCTTTTAGAAGTTTGTCTGTATAGCACTGAATGCAAACACAGTATTAGATATCTAACTGGAGATGCCTTTATATTTATTCCATCTGCTTATCTGTGGAGGAAGTAGTTGTAATCTAAAGAACTCGTGTTTTAAATCAATTGCAAATTAACGGCCCAATGCTGCAATCTTTATTCACACGAATAGTCCTTCATGCAAGTAAGGACTGCAACCTAATTAACATAGTCTGATTCCTTGCTGAAATACAAATTACCATTTGAGAGTTGATCTCATTCTCTGATATAAATTAATTGTTGTACTTACCACATTGGTTCAGTTTGCAGCTAAATGATTATTTATCAGGAGATGATATTTTTATCACAGAAATTCCCAGCAGGCGGAGTCTAGGCATATTATCAAATTAGGAAAAATATTTTTTTGAATATTTTTTAAGTTAAACAGGTTAGTGGTTCTATATATTTCTACTCTCTCCTCTTCCTCAGATTTCTGTAAAAAAAAAATATATATATAAAAAAAAACCCCCCCACAAATATATAGGGTTGAATTCTCATCACAGTTACACCAGCATAACCCTGGAGTATCTCTACTGACTTCCACAGAGTTAATGATATAACTGTGATGTGTATCTAGGCTTAATTCTTTTTTCCACAAAAATGTTGAAAGCCATGAGTTAAAATAAGAGTAGTTGCCTATAAATAGTTTATTTAAACAGTTACCAGTGAAGGGTTATTTTGTCCAGACAATTGCCCATTGTGCATGCAGAGTATTGTCTTAATAGCCAAAAGAAGGTTCTTCCTTGGCAAGGAGCAGAATCTACTGCAGAGAGTTGTTCCTTCACTGGAGGCATCCACCTTCTGGATGGGGGAAGGATGTTCCAAGGGGAGCAGTGGGGGCAAAAAACCTAATTGGCATCATGACTGAGCTTGATAAGTTTATGGAGGGGATGGTATGATGAGACTGCCTAAAATGGCATGTAGCCAATCTGCAACTGCTAATAGCAAATGTCTCCAACAGCTGGTGATGGGACACTAGATGAGGTGGGGTCTGAATTACTATAGAGAATTGTTTCCCAGGGTCTGGTTGGTGCATCTTGCCCACATACTCAGGATCTAATGATCATCATATTGAAGGTCTGGAAGGAATTTTCGCCCAGGTCACATTGGCAGAGACCCTGTTTTTTGTTTTGTTTTTTTGCCTTCTTCTGCAGCATGTGGCCCAAGTCACTTACAGGTTTAAAATAGTTACAAGTCTCTGTAACTTGAAGTCTTTAAATCATGAATTGAGGACTTCAGTGACTTAGCCAGAGGTTAGGTGTGTATTACAGTAACCCCCTAGGGTGAGGTTCTAGGGCCTGCAATGTACAGGAGGTCAGACTCGATGAACATGATGGTCCCTTCTGACCTAATAGTCTGTACTGCACTTTCTCCTTCCCATCCCCGGCCCAACCATCCTCTTCAGTGGCCTCTGCTCCTAATGGGTAGCAAAGAGAGGGAGCTCTAGGTCTTACTCCCACACACACATATCCTCTTCCAAGCTGTGGAGTAGAAAGGGGACTTCAAGCACTTCTATTCTACCTGTGGCCTGCTCCCCACTCACCTGAAAACACTGGGAAATGGCACTCATTTTGAAAAGGGAAGTACTTCATGGAATTCTCTGTAGTGGAACGTCAACCACTGCTGTAGGAGAAACTTTTAGTTATGAAGAATAGGGGAAAATGACCATTCATCCTTAAAAAATAATTCAAATGTAGTCAAGATTTCATCTAGTTTTAACTATATGGGAAGTTGGAAGAGTGTGTTTTACTGTTACTGAGATCACTTGTAAGGTGGAAGGGTTTAAGGGGAAGGATAACAATCTCGAATTTTGAATGGTACATTTCTTAAAGGATTCCTTAAAAACAAAATCCTTCATGAATTAACAGATTTACCTGTAAATTCTCATAAAATATATTCTGTACTCAAAGAGTGAGAGCTGTAATTTGGGGGAGCATATTTTTCACACGCAGCAAAATGACTGAATCCCTGCTTTAAGCACAAAATTCAGTTTGTGCTTAACTATGGAGGTGCGACTGATGCTTCATAGTGATTTGAAACGTATAAGATAAAGCATCTTCACTTGTCTCAGCATCTCAGATATTTTAGTTTCAGTTTATCTCCTGTTCTCTGCCAAGGAGAGGAGAGGGAAGAGTTCTCTCTACCCAGAAATTCAATTTGTTCTGGCTCTGCTAGTTAGTCTCTCTTACCTGCACTTTCTTCCTATGCCTTCTTATACTGTCTGTGTTAATGGACCAATTTGCTCATTAGACCTCCCACAGCCCATACTAATCCACTAATTAGGATGAGTCAGGTCCATCCTAGGGGGAATTAATTTGTATTTAAGCAACCTGAGTGCTGGCTCAGTGTTTGGTTCCCAGAACTGTCACAGAAGGCAACAGTTTTACTTCTGGAAGTGCCACCTCTGATTTACCAAATGCTTAATGTCAAATGTACTAAAAAGAATAAGAATGGCATATAGGGTATATCTTTATACATGTAAAAATTAGCTCCCAGCGAGCCATATTATTCAATTTGTATGTTTCAAATTTTAGCTCACCTGGTTTCTTTCAAGAAATATTTCTCATCCTGGCAGATTACCCATAACATCATATTTTGGAAAGAGATTTAAATTCAGTTCTTAGTTTTATACTGAAAAAATCCATTTCTGTCCCAAGAGCAACCCATAAATGGCTAAAAACAATTCATCACTTTCTCCCAGAATTAAGGTTAATTGATCTATGACACTTCTTGTAATCCAACATAAACATTTTACTATTTTTTATCTTTTACCTAATTCCTACTCAAGGACTAATTTTAACATCTACTTCACTTAGGAGCAATATAGGAGATTGGTCCAAAAATGAATAGGATTAAATGTACATTCACCAGTATCCTTTATATTTTCCAATCAAAATCTTGTTAGAAGATCAAAGATAGTTGTTCAATAACATCCTTTTGAGTTTATTACAAAGTAGAACATTTTCATTGAAAAGTATTTTTTTCCCCTTTGCTTTGTTTAATTTCTCAGGACACACAAATCTCTTCTTTAGGGTAATGAGAAATACTGAAGGCTAAGTCAAAAAATACAAGTGATCTCTTATTCCATTAAAAAAAGGCAAAAAACACTCTCCTTCAAAAAACCCACCCTATACTAAGAGAAGTTTCGGCTTGCATGGGTTAGCATTCAAAACTCAGGGAATACCAGAATTTAAGATTCCATGTACAACCTTAGCTCTGTCTCCCTGTGCGAACTGCAGATCACATACTGTTTCTCATCTAATACAGTATATTATTTTTCCTTCAACTATATGATATTCAATCAGTGTTATATATGAAGTGCTTACCCCCAACTCTAGGCACTTTTCCAGCAATTAATATATATAATTAAAAAATAAAGATGATTCAAAATTCAAATAGATGCTGGACTGCCCATAAAAAACCCACAACAATACTCACTCATAAAAGTCCTAAGCACACATTGAAAAACTCTTTGCCTTCAACCACTCAGAATGCAACTTCTACAAACATTTTAGGGAACAATCATGAGCTTTGCAGTATCCACTGAAGATTTAAAAAAAAAAAAAAAAAAAAAAAGCAGGGCTCTAGCGGGTGAATGGGAGAAGTGGATTTCAGAGCTTTGTAGAAAAAACCCTTTCACCAGCCACCTTACTTTAAGACAAATGGCTAGGTAAAATATTACAGATGGACTAGACAGATGTTCCTAAGCCTCTGACTGCCAGAATCTGGGAGTGGACAACAGGGGATGGATCACTCGATAATTGCCCTGTTCTGTTCATTCCCTCTGAAGCAATATGATGACTCAGCAAGCACTGCTGTTTGCAGAGTGCTGCCATTTTGATGTGCGTACCCTTCAAAAGTCCTTTTTCTTATATTAAAGATTGCAGTGCCTCAGACTCATATCTTGAAAATAAAGTGTTCTTCCAATTTATCACAGGGGAGGGACTTCACGGAGTGGGCCCCCGGTAGCTGCAGGCTGCTAAGGAGACTAATGCTATTTCTGAGCCTAACACCCTGGCTATGATGTAAGTCCTTTATTTTTATTCACATGTTCTGTGTTACACTGAAGTGAAACCATTTTTTTTAAGCCCTCAAAGAATGGCATTTAGATATCAGATACATGTTCAAAACATTTTTAATTTACTTTCTGTTTTCATAGTTTTCCTGTAAAAGGATCCAATGTGCATCCAAGTTAACTAAATATTTTGAATGAAGCAAATAATTCTGAAAGGGGGAAGAGCAAAAATTACATAGCATAATGCATGTAAAAAAATGCACTAACATTTTAACTGCAAAGGTTAACATTTCTGGGCATTCAATCTATCTTGGGAATATGCATTGTTGGATAAGATCTTGGTACTACCAAAATATGTTTCCCTAACAGTCAGTCACCATCATGATTGCCATTGTTGATCTGTAGAGTCAGTAACTGAATCTATCCACAGAATTCAACATAAGCTATCTTTATATTATATAGCCCCATCTTTGGGCCTAAACCCATTAAAATGTCATTTGTGGGTTTTTGTCATTTTTACTTGAGGGGACTAGTGAAAGTTTGCATTCTTTACTTGTTTTTAAAATACATCCAAGACTAAACTATTGTATCCTGAAAACTCCATTTCACGTCATACTTTGTTTCCTGTTAGCATGGTTGCAAATAATAACAAATAACTTTTAAACGGCAGGGTATCAGAAATACCAGCATTAGAAATATTTAAATTAGACATTTGATATATAATTCTTCATTCCCCATCAAATGCTGTCAAACTTTTGTTGCCCACTTCAATGGACAGGAATATGTGAATTGTATTTTTTAAGGTGCTTTCTTTGATGTGCAAATAAACAACAAAGTTCAGATAAGAAAATTCAATATATTTGCTGTGTACTTCAAGTCAGCGAATGAAATAGATGAAGTGCACTTGTTTTATTTTGACAGGGGAAAATGTCACAAGGCACATTCAAAATGAAATGTAATAATTGCAGGAAAATATACTTTAATGTTATTATAACAGGATACTGGAGATGAAAGAATGAAAATAACATTTCAATATCTCTGCTAAGGGATAGCTGGAAATTGTGCACTGAAACTGTATTTTTTACCCTGATACAGGTCCAGTGATCAACCTTAAAATAGTTTTCAGTTACCCAAGAGTTCACAGTATTCCTTCTTCTTCTTGGGCTGCCACCTTGACATGGTGGAGAAGCTTGCACATACTTAAGACCCTAAAAGTGATGCCATCAGGAGTCCTTTACTCCTGGCAGGGTCACCAATGGCAGTAGGGTCAAAGGCGAGGTACCAGAAAAAGTGCAGCCCAACACAACCCAATATTAGACCTCAACAGCAGAACAGACGGATGAAGCAGGATCATCTCTCAATGGCTGTGAAGGCAGATGAAGTTCTGCAATGGAGGAGAAACTCCCAGTCATCTTGGACCTCCTTGCCACTGGACATAGGTGCCTCTTCCGCCAAGATTTGTGTTGCTGCTGGTGCACAACAGCTCCCCCACATTAAATTACTCATGCACAGGCTTCTTTCACAGGAAGAATTTCTTCCCCACCCGTACCCATAAAAGTCCTGCGGCGATGGGCGAGTGGCCACAGGGATAGGTGAAATGATCACCAGGAGTCCCTAGTCAGAGACCCAGACGCAGGCAGTGACCGTAAGATGGTTTTCATGTGCCCGTGGACTGGGATACGGGGGCATTTTCAGCAGTAGTGGTCATGACTGAGCAGGCCTTTTTAGGAACCCCTCTATTCACCCCATATGGGAAAGGGGCTAGAAAAGGTGCCCCAAACATAGGCTATCCCATCATATCTGACTGCATAACCACATCCAGAGGGATCACTCCCAATGCGGTCGTAAAACCAAAATGTTTCTTGCAACTTGGAATGTCCATACCCTAATAGAAGGATCAAAAAGTGAAAGACCCAAATGCAGAACAGCAATTGTTGTCCGAGAACTCTCGAGTTCTTAAAAAAGGGAAGAAGGAGGATCCGGGGAACTACAGGCCAGTCAGCCTCACCTCAGTCCCTGGAAAAATCATGGAGCAGGTCCTCAAGGAATCAATTATGAAACACTTAGAGGAGAGGAAAGTGATCAGGAACAGTCAGCATGGATTCACCAAGGGGAAGTGGTGCCTGACTAACCTAATTGCCTTCTACGATGAGATAACTGGCTCTGTGGATGAGGGGAAAGCAGTGGATGTGTTATTCCTTGACTTTAGCAAAGCTTTTGATACGGTCTCCTACAGTATTCTTGCCAGCAAGTTAAAGAAGTATGGGCTGGATGGATGGACTGTAAAGTGGATAGAAAGCTGGCTAGATCGTCGGGCTCAACGGGTAGTGATCAATGGCTCCATGTATAGTTGGCAGCCAGTTTCAAGCGGAGCGCCCCAAGGGTCGGTCCTGGGGCCGGTTTTGTTTAATATCTTTATTAATGATCTGGAGGATGGTGTGGACTGCACTCTCAGCAAGTTTACAGATGACACTAAACTAGGAGGCGTGGTAGATACACTAGAGGGTAGGGATCAGATACAGAGGAACCTAGACAAATTAGAGGATTGGGCCAAAAAAAACCTGATGAGGTTCAACAAGGACAAGTGCCGAGTCCTGCACTTAGGACAGAAGAATCCCATGCACTGCTACAGACTAGGGACCGAATGGCTAGGTAGCAGTTCTGCAGAAAAGGACCTAGGGGTCACAGTGGATGAGAAGCTGGATATGAGTCAACAGTGTGCTCTTGTTGCCAAGAAGGCTAACGGCATTTTGGGCTGTATAAGTAGGGGCATTGCCAGCAGTTCGAGGAACGTGATCGTTTCCCTTTATTCGACATTGGTGAGGCCTCATCTAGAATACTGTGTCTGGTTTTGGGCCCCACACTATAAGAAGGATGTGGAAAAATTGGAAAGAGTCCAGCAGAGGGCAACAAAAATGATTAGGGGTCTAGAGCACATGACTTATGAGGAAAGGCTGAGGGAACTGGGATTGTTTAGTCTCCAGAAGAGAAGAATGAGGGGGGATTTGATAGCAGCCTTCAACTACCTGATGGGAGGTTCCAAAGAGGATGGAGCTCGGCTGTTCTCAGTGGTGGCAGATGATAGAACAAGGAGCAATGGTCTCAAGTTGCAGTGGGGGAGGTCCAGGTTGGATATTAGGAAACACTATTTCACTAGGAGGGTGGTGAAGCACTGGAATGCGTTACCTAGGGAGGTGATGGAGTCTCCTTCCTTGGAGATTTTTAAGGCCCGTCTTGACAAAGTCCTGGCTGGGATGATTTAGTTGGGAATTGGTCCTGCTTTGAGCAGGGGGTTGGACTAGATGACCTCTTGAGGTCCCTTCCAACCCTGATATTCTATGATTCTATGATTCTATAACATCGACATCACTGCTTTCAGTGCAACAAGGTGTGCAGATGAAGGCCACTTGAGGGAAGAGGGCAGCAGTTACACTTTCTTCTGGAAAGGAAAACCAGCAAGTGACAGGCAAATACACAGTGTTGGCTTTGCAATCAAAAACCTTCAAGTCAACTGCCTGCCTGAGCTCCCTGTCAGCATCAACGAGCACCTTATGACCCTCCCCATCCAACTGATCAATAAGTCATTTGCCACCATCATCGGTACATATGCACCAACACTTGACACTGAGGAACAGAAAAAATCCTTCTACACTGACCTTGATGAAATTTTGTCATCCATTCCAAAAACAGATAAGATAATCCCCTTAGGGAACTTTAACACAAGAGTTGGCCAAGACGCTAACATATGGAGTAGCACTGATGGAAAGGAAGGAGTGGGCAAGACAAATTCCAGTGGCATCCTTCTACTCAGCAAATGTGCAGAGCATGACCTTGTTATCACAAACACACTCTTCAGAAAAAGCAACAAGTACAAAACAACTTGGCAATACCCCCACTTAAAACTGTGGCACCTCCTAAACTATGTCATTGTAAGAACACAGGATCTAAGAGATGTCTAAATCACCATGAAAGGTCATGAGAGGAGCCGATGATTGCTGGACTGACCACTGCCTAGTGAGGTCAATCATTTCCATCAGGATTGCACCGAAACATAGAAAGCAATCCAAATCACACAGACGGCAATACAACATCCAAAGTGCATCAAGAGAACTTCCAAACACTCCTCAGTGAAAAACTGACCATGTGCACACCTGGAAATGAAAACACAACTGTTGAAGAAGATTGGGAAGCCCTAAACCAGACCATCCATGAGGCTTGTGGGGAATCCATCAGCCTTGCTACCTGCTGCCATCAGGAATGGTTTGACAATGACAACATTGAGATTACATCCCTTTTGGAACAGAAGAGAAAAGATTTCTGCAACTGGCAAAACCAACCACTATCCAGTCGGAAAGGGCTCTGCTTGTATCAACTCAAAGCTGAAGTTCAAAGGGAACTTTAACACAAGAGTTGTTGTGTTAAAGTTTGAGAAATCAAAAACAACTGGTGGGAGGACAAAGCAAAAGAAATACGAACATTTGCTGACAGACATGATATGTAGAGCTTTTCTTGTGAGACAAAGACCCTGTACAGACAAAGCTCATGTGGCCTCACACACTGAGATCCGAAGATGGTAGAACCCTTCTTAAAGATAATGAATCCATCAAAGAGAACTGGAAGAAACACTACCAAAAGCTTCTAAATAGAGAATTGACTGTCACTGACGACACCTGCGACTCCATCCCTCAACACCCAATCTGGGAAACTCTTGCCAACCCACCAACACTTGAGGAGGTCTTCAAAGCAATTAAACAAATGAAGAACAATAAAGCACCAGGTCCTGATGGCATACCAGCTGAAATACTGAAAGTGGGGAGAGAAACCCTGACTAGCGAAGACTTGTCAGAGACAGAACGTCCAATTTGAGGAAAATTGACTTGCCCTGGTCGCAGAAAACAAAGGAAAGACAACTGTCACGCAGCAATCGTGGCCCAACCCTGTCTTCCAACACCACCTGTGGCTCAAGGATCGGACTCCTCAGTCAACAAATGACCCATGAAAAATAAAAGCTGTGAAAGAGATCATCCTCGACCTCAAGGGATCGCCAATGATGACGATAATATCCCTTAGCTACAGGAAATACTGAGACATTATCCAGTTACCTAATGTAATTATTGAATAGTTGTTTTTTTAGGAGTGATTGCTATTGTTCAATGGCCTGTATTTTAAGCTGTCCAAAGCAGGTTAAAATTAACAAAAGTCCAAATTAACAAAAGCTTGACAAGTTATATAAAACTGTTTATAAAAATAAGCAAAAACATGGTACAAAATGGATGTATTTAAGCTAAAAACTAATTAGAGATCTTCTAGGCTCCTGGTGAGGTCACAAAATTGCTATAGCAACAGATAGAAGCAGTGCTAAAAACAGACAGATGAAGCCATAATTGGAATCACCAGTTAACTGGGTAATTCTGATGGGAGGAGATTGCCACCTCTTTCTGGACATTGCTTTTCTGGGAGTAACTTGGTAATTAGCTTAATCTAGCTAGTGGAATAGTTTGAAGGACAGTTTTACCTTTATGGCTGATACCTCCCCACAAGTTGCTCAGAGCACAAGACTTATCATCACCTTCATTGTCCCACATGAAAAGACCACCTTCATCAGGTTTGGCTGCATTCCTGAGCAATACTGGGAATATGAAGTGGACATTCCTGATGCTACCTCCTCCTTAGCATCCCTCCTAAAAGGAATTGTAGGGGTGCTGGCCGGGGCTCAACCCTATCTGGGGTAGAGGGGAGCCAAACCAGCTCACTGCGCACTGCTGAGGTTTGGGGAATTAGTCTGTCCATGGGAGTCTTTCCTGGTGGCCCTTGTGGTAACTGGAATAAGCACCATAAGCCCAGGCCCTGGGTCAGAGTGGGGCAACAATGAGTCAGGTGCTCAGGCCCTCAGGCAGGTCTGAGCAACAACAGTACAATAGAAATAAGCCCAGGCCCTGGGTCAGGGCGGGGCAATATGGAGTCAGGAGCTCAGGCAGGACTGAGTAACAACAGTAGGCCCAAGCCTCCAAGGCCTGGGAGAGGGGGAGACTGCCACCCACGGGTTGGGTGGCAGGGGGGGGACGCAGGCCCTCCCACTCCATTGAGTCCCAGCCCGGGGCCCTAGCAGCGGTAGACGACTCGCTGCTGTCAGTGGGGATCCTGGCCGCAACACACTGACATGGGCTCTGGCAGTGCTGCGGCCAGACTAGGGTCGGCTGCCCCCAGGCTACTTCCAGACTCCCCCTCTGGTGGTACCTGAGTCATGGTGTTATCCTCCGGGGGGTTCAGCACCATGGGTTCCTCAGGGTAGTGGAGAAGCGGCAGGCCCGGCGACTCCTCTGGGTAGCAGGCGCAGGGCAGGTCCGGCACCTCCTCCGTGTAGGGTGCGCAGGGCAAGTCAGGCCAGTCCTGGCGTGCACCTTGGTCTGCAGGGGTTTCCCAGTTGTGGGCTATGCTGGAGATGTCTGGCCTGCCCGGCAGCTTGCTTCCTAGTGAGCTCTGAGGGCGAGCCTTTATACTTCCAGGTCGCCACCTGACCCTCTGAGGGGCGGGCTACGAGCTTCCTAGCTCCGCCCACTCTGGTCTCTGGATGGGCCCGTCCCCCTCCATGGCAGAGGGGAGCCACACCACCTCATTACAGAATAAAGAAAAGTGATAAAATGAAGTTTTTATTAACTTTTTTTAAAGTTTCACTTACTTTCATCTGTGTGTTTAATAAAAGGTTTATGAGTTTTTGTCTCCTGTTCCCTCCTAACGGCTGTTAAAATGGAAGGAAACCAGAGTTAGCAAGGATTTTAAAAATACCTTATCTCAGTTGAGCCCAAGTCACCTCTTCTTAATCAAAGCAACATCACTATAAGATTACAGATTTCATTTCCTAAATATATATATTGGATTCGGTTCTAATCTATGCTGGTTCTTATGCCATAATCGTCACCGCAGGATCTGAGCAAATAATTTAAAAGGAATAATTTGGTACATTTTGACTTTTTTTTCCTGTTCACATATTGCCCATCAAATTTCAAGATACTATTGTTATTAGAAATTACAGCAGCACTGCCAGGATTTCTACACAACCCTTTGGAGCTTGGTAAATACTGAACCTAGGTTTACAACTACAGCAACACACCACACACTCTGTAACTCCACACATCAAATTAAAGCTCAGCAGCTTGTTTTGTTAAGGATCTAGAACTTGGTCTGTTTGTTTCACAATTGCAAGACAAGTTGGAGTGAAATCACGTAGAGCAGTCTGAGCTCACATGCTTCACCAATGTACTGAGAACTAACTGCATTTTAAAACTATTTTCAATTTCTAGGCAGAGAGGTGCACTGGCTAGATGGTGTCATTTCACCTGAGGCTAACAAAGTATCACTTCAAGCTCCACAGAAATGTCAACACAGTGTAGAAATTATCAAACAGATTTCTTCTCTCTCCAAATGAAAATGAAGGTGAAATTAAAGAAAAGTAATAATCTGCAGCCAGATGGTGCTGTGTAATTCGCATGGGGGCATTCGTAGCTCTGTAACATCTTAGCTGCTACTTGTAATATAAATGCTGTGAAATAATGGGTAGAACAACATACCAGTTTTCAGCAAAGGTGGCCTAATTCTGCTCCCTTTGAGGTTGATAGCAAAATTACCATAAACTTCAACAGGATCATATCCAGATGTATTAGCTTTAATGAGTTCTTATAATCTTTATACTGCATTACTTGTACAAAATATACTACAATGTAGTTATTGTATTATCAATAAAAAACTATTTTCAGAATAAATTACTAGTAGAACGATGCAGATTACAGTGCAGAATATAGCCTCTGACAGATACTAAAGCTCACCTTTCCTTAATATCTAAACAGCAGATGCACACCGTACCTTCTAATTTTCTGTGCAATCACTATCACACAAACTCCACCAACTGCAATGTACTACTGTGTAATAATAATCTTGGAATTATTGCATTTCATGCAGTAGAATCTGGTTATAATTTAAAATGATTCAGGTTTATGCAGGTGTGTGTCAGTTATTTTTATGCAACACTGCAAATATACAAGGAATGAGAAATTATACTACCTGTTTTCAGTTTTAATGAATAAGACAATGCAATGATTGATTTACATGCATATACTACTATACTGGAATGTGTGGAAGTACCATGCATTAGTGGTTAGAATCCTCTTGTCAAAATACACAGATGAGCTGTGATAACTTTGCTATGATTCTTTATTTGCTGACATATTACAAAATCACGGATGCCAGGTTTTTCAACAACTAGCCCTCTGGGCTTTCAAAATAAGCTCTAAACAACCCACTTTTTAACCAACTAACATTAAGCACTGCACTGCTGTTAAAAAGTTATAGTAACACAAAATAGCAGCAATGAACTTAAAGACTTCATAATATAAGAATGGTACAGAGGGTTTGTTGAGTCTATTTTTCTAGCAGTTGGGTATACATGTACTGAGAGTAAAATAGACTAAATGTTCATTGTGGTGCTACTTTTCATTTTTAGTTTAGTTGGCTATTACAATAGTACAGATCTCTATTTTTTGGTGTATGTGTGTGTATGTGTGTGTGTGTTGAAGTGGCCTGTGTATGTAGCAATTAAAGAAAAGTTCTCCACACAAAAGAAGTAAATATGATCTGAGCGTCTCAGCTTCTCAGACAAAACAAGTTCTCTCCAATACTCTGCCTTTGTCTCTCTGCACAGTGTGGTGGCAGCTGTAGTTCTGAGCCCCTTGTCAGTTCTTCAACTTGCATCCTTCTTTATTAAGCATATCACTACCATATTTGCAATTAGCTTCCTGAAGTTTTGCTGAAAATAATATGGCAACCTGATTTACTCATATTAAATAGCTGAAAGAAATGTGTCTTTACAGTGTGTTTTTCATTGTTGTTTATACTTTCTATTTTCTGGGGCATGTAAAACTACATATGGTGTTGTGCAACAGGTTTTTTTTAAACAATAATTATACAATCTGTTTTCAATTTGCCCAAGGTTTATGACTTATATTAAAAGAGACTTTTTCCTGATTTGCTTTTGAATATCCTCAATCCAATTATAAAAAAAAACCTGCAGAGATGTTGAGCAATGCTGCAGAACGTGAAAAGCCTGATATGAATATCTAAATACAGGGGGGAAAAACATGCACAAATAGTGAGCCAAGTAGGTGCCAAATTCTAGTGTGTTCCATGTATGAGATACTGTGCAAATGGTCTCATAAGTTAATGGTCAACACACTCTGTTCCAAACAATGGTGAGAGTAAAATTAGGAATTGCACAAAGTTGGTAGCTCTGGTGAAGATAGCTGGGTGGGGGAATCTGAATAGAAATTTGACCGGTAGCTAGGTGAGTGGCTGATGGGGCTGTTGATATTGCTGGGGGTTAGGCTGGTGCTAGGGCTTCTGGAGGGCAGGTATTGGGGGTAGAGGTTGTTGGAAGGAACCTGAGGCCCTTGATGGGGGAATACATGGGCTGGGATTCCTGAGGTATAAGTTGTTGCAGGGAACCGGGGTCTCTTGGCCGGGAGGTAAGAGGGTGATCAGACAGCTGTGGGAAGCCTGGTATAGTTGGCTGCAGAGAAAAGGGGAAGGGAGTCTGGGACAAGTGTGGAATTCCTCACCTTGTGCTGCTACATGGACCTTTGCTACCACCTCCTCACTCCTTGTTCCTGGCCCTGATCCAGCAGGGAGAAGTGAAGTTTGGTGGCTTCTCATTTAACCAAAATGCAAAACTGCTGGTAAACGCTTGCTGCCTTCCAGAAACTCTGCAGCCTGGTGCATGAGAGTCCAGATGTGACTGTGCCATGGGGCTGCCCAATGTGTGACTTGGCTGTCACACATTGGGCAGTCCTGTGGCACAGTCACATCTGCTTCGTGACATTGCCTTTAACCATAGGTCTGCAATAAATGGACAGCAATATCCCTGTTGTATGCTGCCTGCTGCCTCTGGGTACTGTATATACCACTCTATGGAAGATCCCTGGGGCTGGATCTCTGAAAATCAGCTGGGAGAGATCTGGGGATGGCAAAGATAGGTAAAATATATAAGATTATCATGGCAAAAATCTGACTGTAGAAGATTTAATGAACCAAATCCTCACCTCTAAGAGCCACATTGTGCCCCCATAAAGTTTCCCAACTGGGCAACTGAGTATCTCCCCATGGTATCAGAAGTAGCATAGTCTGCTTCATAGTCTTCCTCTTGCTCCCCTAGAATAGAAAGGATGTTAGATATTGGCCTGGGGAGGGGTCATATCTGGAATGCTGCTGCTCTCAGTAAGTTGCTAGGTGATGAGAGGACCCTTTGGGCATCTTCACAGTGCACTAGAGGGGACTGCTTAGGTGTTATACATCAAGATCTGCAGTAGACATAGCTTGGTTGGACCCACAAATTGGGCTCTGTGCGTCCCCCCCACACACACTTTTCTGTAATCTGTACAGAATTAAAAGATGAACACTTGATGATTTAGCTTGACCTTTAACACCGAATGCACTAACTTGTGCAGGATGATTTTAATGTAGAAATGTCTAGATAGAAAGTTCAAATATGACTCACATTTGTTTTTAAATGGAATCTGCCTGCATTTTGGAAACAAGGTTCAGCAACTCAATAAGATTGTTCTGAGTAAGACCCCACGATATGTGCCAGGATTATCTAATATTGTTCAGAACTATGGCCGGTATCAGAAACCAACTAAGGCACATATCACAGCAAGTGCCTAGTGAAATAGCTTTGTTCATTTGCACTAATGCATTGTACTGATAGTTGCAATATAGGTGTAGGTCCTAGAAAGATGCTGTAGTGGCTGCACATGCTGTAGTTCTACTGAGATTATGCCCTTTTACAAAGAAAACTGGTGAGATGAAAAATTGACCAACTAACTTGCACATAATAGGTTTGAGATTGATCTATTGGATTTATTGCTCTGGAAAGGTTCTAGTTCAGCTCATTATACCTCTTGTTGTGGCTTTCCCTAGGTTTCTATGTTAAATGTAAATTTGTGACATTTAACAACAGAGCAGTGAAGAACGGAGAAACACCAATTTACAAACAAACAGAAGGGCCCTGTTTGAATTCCTTCAGGCACAGAAACAACTTGTTAAAGACTTGAAAAATCAACATCTGCCCTACATATCCTGATGGAATACATCTAAGGTAAAATGTCTTACCTAATATTCAAGACAAATATTTTCAGAATTCCTGATCTGAATTTCCTGTGTTTATTCCTAATGGCAGTGAATCAAAACTTTTTTAAAAATAAAATTAGATTATTCCTTTTCATAGTACTTTGAATTTTGTTCTGTGGTTTGCTACCTTAAATTTTGAAATGCTTCCCAACTCAAAGTCTGCCGAAAGATCCCCATCAAACAAGAGTGTAACAGTGACTGCATGGTGAAGAATGGTTCCAATGACCCTCTCTGCTTTTCATTTTCTAGGCTCCCTCATACCATGCAATAAAATGTGTCTGCATAGTTTTGTCTCAGCTGCAGCAGGGTAACCAAGTCTCCTATGCCTGAGTGCCTTCACATTGTCCACTCAAAGGGAGATCTCCTCCCCCATCTTCAGGCATGGGAAAGGACCTCCTGTGTGTAAAGCCCGCATAGCAGATTCTACACCATCCCTTGCCACACTCCATGGTGAGGGGTGTGCCTAGAAAGTTATGGGGGATAAGGAGGTGGAGTGGCCTGAGTGCTGTATGCTCCAGCAATCTTCAGCTGTGGCAGCACCCACTTGGACTTCCAAATTGCTCTAACTAGGATCATGATGCATAAACATTTGTTTGTCTCCACTCTCTTCAGCTGTGCTGAGCAGAACTTTGGCTCAGTTAAGGATCTGGACTTCAGACCTGAATAATGACTCATGAACAGAATTTGCTTTATATCTTGTATGGATCCAGTCATAATAGCAACAGACCTAACAGAAGGCGAGTTTGAGGCTGCGAACCCACCACCACCACCACCAGCACAAAAGGACTTTCCTCACTCTTCTTGTTGGGCCCAATTTTCTGCACCTACTCTGCTTATAATGGAAATGATAGGCCTCATTGCCAGTTTCACCCATAATAATGTATTGTTTCTACAGCATTAGATACACCACATCAGCCCTTGGCCCGCGCCGCTTCCCGCAGCCCCCACTGGCCTGGAGCGGCAAACCAGATGCGGCAGGTAAACAAACCAGCTCGGACCGCCAGGGGCTCACCCTGGCAGGCCACGTGCCAAAGGTTGCCGATCCCTGGTCTACGTCATAAAAGAATAGAGCTTTTTTTAAAGAAATGCCTATTTCATGTGTTCATTGTTATTAGCAACAAGGTTATAGGAGTTTAAATTATTTAAATTAATTCATTAATCTAAATGCACTGCCTCCAAGGAGGCATTTATTCCAGAAGTGCTGATTCTACATATTGGACAGGGGACAATGAGTGCTCTGAACTGGCTAGCCTAACCCCTCACCTAATATGAGCTCATAATAAAAAAGGACATGTTTAATCAAATTATTTAAATTCAAATAGATGAGAATAGACACTGACTATTTCCAAAATGCCTATTCAGCAGTGAGGAACAAAAGGCATAGACAGATTTATAGGAGTCTTCATGTCTGATATAGGTAGTGCACTAAAAGTTATTATAGCAGTCTTTGTGACCAGGACAGGTAGATCTGTTGCATGAGCTAGATTTGCTCATAAAAAGCTGGTAATTTATTTAGTACCCATGAGTAGCTAAAATCTTTAGCATTTGTATCTATTTATATCTGTATCTCATGTCATAGCTAAGGAATTCTGAAAAGTGAGCTATTTGATATCCTTAGACATACTTGTCTGCATTTATCACAAGACAGAGATGGTGCTGTCATTCCCCTTCAGCTGCACAAGAACTGCACCAGCTTCAAATGGCCCCTCCAAAAAGCCACATGCACAAAAATTTAATGTCTCATAGAAATGGCCTATAAAAGGTTTATTATGAGATTCTAGTTAATATATGCCTCTAAAGAACTGCATTCCAAATAATCAGGTTAGCAGTAGCATTTAAGGATGGCATAGCGTGAGATTTGGCCTTCTCCTCTGTTACCGTTCTTGAGCAATGTGTTTCTAATGTGGTCAGTGCTTTCCTAAATATTTTTCATGGCAAAAGCCATTTTTTAAATGGTAGTGCCAAAGGAACCTCTGCTAATTTCAAATTTATCATAATTACTCTGCCTTAAAAAGTGAAAACCACATTAATAAAAATACAGCCTCATGGATGTGTTTACTTAGTTATGGTGCAAATGCAGATTGTAACAAGCTTAGCAGGACTGATTTGCTTTTTCTTTGTATGGATTAGCTCCAGTATATTTCTTCTACTGATGCAAACAACAGCTCAGTCTGTAAAGCCCCCTCTTCCCTGCCATTGCCATCATCAGGAAGCCCTTCCTTTTCCAGTGTCTGGCAGTCATGCACATGGTGCATCAGACAAAGGAAGCAATTTGAATCCACCTCCATTAGAAGGAATAGGACTAGAGTTGGTCAGAAATTTTCTGGCAAAATTTAATTTTTCCATTGACTCGAAGAGGCTTTGGATAGTACTTATAGTCAGTTATTTTATCTGGCTTGCTATGTCAACTTTTCTAGTTGAGCAATGGAGATGTCCGTTAATCAAGGTTACATCCGTAGCCTTCCCAATCTCAGGGGCTGTTGCCATGGCAATGTAAAGTAGCCTGTTTTTAGCAAAGAAAATACATCAGCCAGAATAATAATCAATGAAGTTCAGGATTAATCTGAGGGTAGACCTTAAAATTGCCCAATAGGGTTACTCAAATCTTTTCCAATAACGTGTTAGAACCAGGCAAAATGAAAGCATTTCTAGTAAGTCAGACCTTTCATGTCTGGCTGTCTATCTAGATTAGCCTTTCAGCACACCAGTCAGACTTTAAAATCAGTTTTATATAGCCTGTTGGGCACCCAATAAAGGGATCCTGCTCTCAATGAGAATTTTTCATATTGCTTTCATTGGAAGCAGGATTGGCCTCAAAATCTAGCAACAAAATTTTGTCTTCTTGAAAATGAAGTGAGAAGCAGCAAGATGTAAACTTAATAATGACATATAGCAAAAGGTCATTTTTCTATTTTATACATCACCTTCACCATTTCACTATCAGGGACAGCATAATGGAGAGACCTTATATAGCAGTCACCTTTAACGACTGCCAGCCATTATTTTTATAGTCACACTTAATTATAATTGATTCTAGGGAAGAAATTACTATTGATTATTAGTACTCTTCGGTGGAGCAGGCAGTTGAAAGAAAGGTGGGTATATATGTAGTGGGTACCATAGAATTCACTACAGCACCCACTAAAATCAAGAATTACTTACATTTAAATTTTGATTATATTATTGTAGTGCTAGTTTAGTGTATTGTAGTGTAGTGTAGTGCACTGATCAGTAAAAATACATAAGAAGACAAATTTTCTAAGTTGATCCAAAAGCTAAACTTTCCAGTCCCTTCCAATAGCAGCCCATAATATATAATTAAAAAATAAATTCCATGGGTGCAAGATGCACTGAACATGATATAGTTTAGTAATCAAAGGTGTGGTGCAAATTATTTTACAGATGTGATTAACTTCAGATAAGTAGTCTCATTGCCTACAATGGACTTTGCACATTAGCATTTCATGCACAAGGCCCAATAGTTAAGACCTATGGGACAGATTCTCAAGAGACCTTAACTCCCATTTAGGAACCTAAATAAGTGGCAAGAGCTCAGCATTCAGAAGCTACCACTGAGAAGAATGAGAGTCAGTGCTCAACTCTGGCCACTTATTGAGGCACTTCCATTAGAGCTGAGGTCTCTGGAATATCTGGCCATCTATCTGTCGTTAAACAGTAGCAAAAAGAAAGATTTATGACCCTGTGCAGACGCAAGAAATGTCATGACAACACATTTTTCATTACTCACTCTTCCCATTAACAATGCAGCTCACCTCTGCACAAAACAAATTTTGCCAATACTCTGACCATACTTAACACACTTTCTATTATAATATAGTGTTTCAGTTAGACACACTGACCTCTTAAAGTTGTCAGAGATTAGATATTAATTACTGATCATGTAATAGGTCAGATTGGACATTGAACTTTATATCCAGGGTTTTATCTTTAAAGACAAGTTCAATTGAAGAGCGTAAGATGTCTTGGTGGGAAAAGTAAGTAAATAAAAAAAAAAGAAGAAATTAAATTTTGGAAGATCACAGTGCAGATTTACCTGAAACCAGAGTTTGCCAAATTGCTAGTGAATAAGGAAAAGCCCATACTGTAAGTATACTACTGGAGACAGTCAAAAATGTTCTGTCAAAAATGATTTTCCATGGAAAATTTGGGTTTTGACTAAATGATTTTTGAAAAAATAATTGAAAAAAATCTATGAAAAAAATGCTTTTCCTTAACAATTTCTATTTTTGGTAAAAAAATGAACATTTGAAAATCTGTTTGTTTGTTTAGTTTTCATCTGCAAAACACAATTTTTCATTCCAAAAATGAAAAAAAAAACTATTCTGAATCGCTGCTGCATACCCCATGAGAGATATTGCTCAGGTGCTTCATGTGCCTATTCTTCTTTAGGGGCTGCTCTTCATCTCACATAATGCACCATGCAACTGCTATGATGTACCATTACCTCTCCTCACCAAGAAAGGACAATATGGAGCATCAGGAGAAATTTAATCTGGCCTGGGAGCCCAGCCTCTTTAGAATAGGTGGACGCATCATTTGAACTCAGCTCCCATGAGGCACCATGGTGACATTTCAGAATCAAAATAGTTTGGTTTTTGGACAAAATATTTAAAATTTAGATTTTTTGGTGAAAACTCTAAATTTTCAGTGGAAAAAAATTCTGACCAGGTCTAATAGTAATGCACTTTTACTTTTGTATTTTCGTTGTGCCTAGGAGCCCCAGCTGTGGACCACGACCCAATCATGCTAGGCACAGTACAAACACCGAGCACAAATAAACATGGTCCTTGCCCCAAAGAACTCATGAAGATCTACACAATCTACGTTGAGTGACTGCCTCATTTGGGGTTGGCTTTTAACAACAAATGGCAGACTGACTGTTGCGTGTGGTTGGTTTCATTGACCCAGAGAAAAGCTCAGCTTTCAAAAGCTTAGGAAATGATGATTAAATATATGAACAGAATTGTACCAAAAACAGAACTGTGTTTAATTTGGCGATATAAGTAGCTAATAGGAGTGCAGAAATCAGTGGTGATGGAAAAATTTGTATAGTGGGGGTGCTGAGAACCATTGATCCAAACTGTAAACCTTGTTTATAATGGAAACCACTTCAAGCCAGAGGGAGCTGCAGCACCCCCAGCTCCCTAATTTCAGCACCTATGGCAAAAATTACAGAAAATAAATATGGAATGCATTATTCTTCGTATCACATTATATTGTACGTCAGTTGTATAACAAACTCCATGAACCTTCTGATGAGCAGCCAGTCCCAACCCTTCATATGTAATTCTCAACCGTTCCATTCACATAAATGACAAAATAAAATTAGAATAAAATACATTTGCTCTCATCCCAAATTCTCTGTGCTTTTCACAGTTATGCATTTAACACAAATACTTTCAAATGAAGGCCTCATGAGACAGATGTTTCAGTGTCCCACAGTATATAGTTAATTTCAAAGCAGCAACAAGTCGAAGATGTCACTGAATGGCTATGGTAGTTACTACATACCATTAATACCAAGTATCAGAGCGGTAGCCCTTACAGACAACCCCGCAACCGGAAGCAAATATTCACCAGCAACTACACACCACACCACAGAAACACCAACACAGGAACCAATCCCTGTAGCAAACCCCATTGCCTTCTCTCTCCCCATATCTACTCTAGTGACACCATCATAGGACCCAACCACATCAGCCACACCATCAGGGGCTCATTCACCTGCACATCTACTAATGTGATATATGCCATCATGTGCCAGTAATGCCCCTCTGCCATGTACTTTGGCCAAACTGGACAGTCTTTACGCAAAAGGATAAATGGACACAAATCAGACATCAGGAATGGTAACATACAAAAGCCAGTAGGAGAACACTTCAATTTCCCGGGACATTCAATAACAGATTTCAAGTAGCCATTCTTCAACAAAAAAAATGTCAAAAACAGACTTCAAAGAGAAACTGCAGAGCTACAATTCATTTGCAAACTTAACACCATCAATTTGGGGCTTGAATAGGGACTGGGAGTGGCTGGCTCACTACAAAAGCAATTTTCCCTCTCTTGGTATTGACACCTCCTCATCAATTAGTGGGAGTGGACCACATCCACCCTGACTGAACTGGCCTTCAACATTGGTTCTCCACTTGTAAGATAACTCCCTTCTCTTGTTCACCTTAGCCTCTAAGGATAGAACCAGAAGCAATGGGTTTAAACTGCAGCAAGGGCGGTCTAGGTTGGACATTAGGAAAAAGTTCCTAACTGTCAGGGTGGTTAAACACTGGAATAAATTGCCTAGGGAGGTTGTGGAATCTCCATCTCTGGAGATATTTAAGAGTAGGTTAGATAAATGTCTATCAGGGATGGTCTAGACAGTATTTGGTCCTGCCATGCAGGCAGGGGACTGGACTCGATGACCTCTCGAGGTCCCTTCCAGTCCTAGAATCTATTAATCTTTATGTGCCAATATACATTTATGCATGTATCTGTCATTTTCACTCCATGCATCTGAAGAAGTGTTTTTTTATCCACAAAAGCTTACACCCAAATAAATCTGTTAATCTTTAAGGTGCCACTGGATTCCTCAATACCATTGATAGGTACTTTCAAAAATGAGTGCATGAAAGAATTAAGGTAAGTTAAAGCACCACACCTAACACTCTGATTTAGGAGTACCACTGATGTGCCAAGATGGCTTTCAAAATGAACATGCACATTGCCGTACAACTCTGCTTGGGATTTTATGAAAACTAGTACTAGACTTGAACAAAACTATACTTTTAAGCACACTGGATGCAACAAGAAAAAATATGATTAAAGCAAGCATTAATAAGCAAAGAGTTACCACAAACAAGTTCAATTAAGCTAAATTAATATCACATTTAAGTAATGAGAAACCCTTTCAGCCTTGAACAATTAAAATAGTCAACAACCAACTGTGTCTGAATCTTTTCAAAAGCACTGAACTCAAAATATGCAACTATTAGAACAGAACAAAATATAAATTATTTATGAGAGAGAGAGGGGTGCAGACCAAAACATTAGTCTCAATTAAACTATAGCCTTTTAAGTAAACAACAAACTAATCGCACTGGGGAACAATTTCAAAAACCATAAGAATTACAGAAATATACACATTAATTTACTAAAGAGGGTATGAAGACAATATTTCTGAAGTCCTAGAAAGTTTATGGGATTGATGATGGAATACAGAACCTTTTCCTTTAGGTCACTGGCTTGAAGCCAGCCTAGACCAGTAATAAATGGAAGTTACCTCCTTCTGATATCTGTTCATTCATCTTCAATATGTGAAACAAGTTGGTAGTCAGTCCAGTTTCTAGTGAACATATCTATGTAACAAAAATCATCATTGCAGTATTAACCGATATAACTTAGCATAGGCTATTGATTAGGGCCCCATTTCAGAAAAGCAGCTCAGTTCAGGAAAGTACTTAATCATATGCCTAACTTTAAGAATATCTAGTGAAGTCAAATGGATTTAAACACATGCTTAACTGTTGTACTGAAGACGGATGGACTTAAGCACATGCATACGGGCTTTCCTGACCATGGTCTTAAAATGCTACAGACCAAAATTTTATTGTGATACCATCAGAGAGACACTTGCAGTGTATTTTCTGTCTATTTTAGGTATTGTTTGTGCACCTTTCACCATCTAATTGCTGATATTGAGAAACATGTAATATTTTGTTTGCTTGGGTGAGTATAGCCTGGAGACAGCAGCCACACCAAAAAATATTGATTCAATAATTGAGAGGGAGACACCGAGACGCACAGGACTTATGCAGGACTTTAGTTACGATTGGCACAGCAAATAAAAAAGTGCAATATAGAAGACAATAGGCATAATAATGTCTCTGAGAGCCAACTGCTTATATATTCAGAGAGATGGCCCTCTGTGTATTATTGCCATCCATTGACAGGCTCCAATGAAAGGAAATGTAGCTTTCCCTAAAGCTCATTCAAATTTCCTTTTGCTTAAACTACTTTCCAAAGGCCAGAACTGAGGTACTGGATAACCCTGCAGCAATTTATTGTTCAAAATATAAACAAATGGATGCCTCTGGCACCAAGAAAATGAACTATAAGTACATGTGACAGTAGGCAGCCATTATATATTTTAAATGTTTGAAATACCACACCCAGCAGCCTCATTGCCTATGAACTACAGTTCTCAGTATGCCACAGTCAAATCCATCAGTTGACCCTCTTTTTACCATAGCTCCAGAGAAATATACTGAATGTTTAGCTTAAAACAAAAGGATTTGTTATAAACACCACATATTTCAACAACTAATTTTTTTAAATTAAATTAGTGGGATTTATATCTTTATACTCCTTAATGATGATTCTGTAAATATACACACAGTGATGCTGCCAAACCAAATGTCAGCTCATGACAGGGACCCTATCTCTCAACTGAACACTGACAAATATGTAGATGGAATTAGTATGTCAGTATTGTTAAAACAGATGTAATGCTTATAAGAATGTGTTTAGTGCTTAGACTTTATGAAACATTTGTAGGATGCTGCATATATTAATCTAATTTACAACATCTGTTTCCCATGTCAAAAGGTGATATCAAGTGTTTGCTTGGAATCCTCTGCAATCATGTAAGTCTTCAAACAAAAAATAAGCATTAGTCAATGTAAAATGCTGACATCCTACAGAAGGCCCATTGAAACCAAATGAGCCATTGTGAAACATCAAAGAACAAAGACTTTGTTAATTGCATTCCTTCCCACTCCCTCCTGAAGAGGAGACATGCGTCTCCCATCAGCTTGAACTCTGTGGGAAAAGAATAAAAATTCCTAACAAGAAGAAACTGTATCTCTATGGTGCTTGGACTTTGGGAAGGCAAGATTTGTAAACATAAGCAAGGGATCCCCAGATTCTTAACCTGGGTTATCCCTAAAGGACATGGGATTTGCATATTATTGCAGCTTCTATCACTTTTTGGAACCTAAGACTGTAACTCATTTGTGTATATGTTTACATGCTAAACTTGTAAATTACTCTTTTGTTTGCTTTTCCTAGTTAATCAATATTTAGGTAGTTTATTATAGGATTAGCTATAAGCATTGTCTTTTGTGTGATATTTAAGGTACAATTGACTCTGGGGTAAGTGACTGGTCCTTTGTAACTGGGAGTAACCTGAGTATTGCCGTGATCTTTGATGTAAGGGGACCTCTTTCACAAAGGCAAGATTGCCTGGGTGGAAAGATAGACTGGAGTATCCAAGGGTACTGTTTGTGACTCCATAGTTAGACTGTTATAGTGCCTGAAGAATGTACACTTGTTACTTGGTTGGTAAAATCTAAATATGGAATTTGCAGCCAGTTTGGGGTTTGTGCCCTGCTTCTTAACAGTATGCCCTGGAGTTGGAACTCTCGCTCTTGAGACACTCCAGACAGTTAAACACACACTATTTACCACATGCTGCAGCCTTTGGTCACATTAGTTGTCCCATTGACTTCACTGAAAATGAGATCATTTCCCTGTTCTGGAACAGTCACAAACTCTATTATACAACAGTCCATTTGCTAGTTCAGGTGCATAGATACGTTTGCTTATTAAACTCACTAAAATTAGGTCAAAACTTGACCTGTGGCATTGTGCTAGGATTTTGCCAGGCCAATGGTCTAATAAGAATGCAGAATTGCCAAACAACATTACTGAAATCATTGTAGGGTTCAGAATTTTATATAAATTCTTTATTTAAAAAGGAAGCAATATCTGTGATTCAGAAGAATTCAATTTATTTAAAATATAATAAAAAAGAACTTATACTTCTTATCAGTATAAGTGTATTACAAATATTGCTATGAAACTTAATTTTTAGAGGAAAAATAGCTTAACTGTGATTTTCAGTCAAACAGCCAGCATAAACTCTGGTCTCTAATGTGCTTCTCTTCATAATCCACTTCAAATAACTGATAAACGGATTAAACACCAGTTAAGTCAGTTAGAAAGCCCAATGCTAAAAATATTATACTTCTAAATTTAGTGTTCAAGTAAATAAATTATATTTATATACACACACACACTTCTATTTCATATAACACATTAAATGGATTATTCTGTTTGTGACAACAGAATTCAGAGCTATTCAGTGCATTGTCTTGCTTTTGTGGCTTATTTTTTCATTAGGATTAATTGAAAAATCTTCCTTTCTCTGGAAAGTTTGTCAATTTTTCATGCAGAACTCAGCATATGAACAAAGACTCTGATCTCCTTACATAAAATATCATTACTATGCCTCGATTTTAATTGTGCATGTGTAGTTTCAAAGTGGCAAACCGTTCCTCAACATGCAAATGCTGCACTGAAAAAAACATTTAACACATGCCCTGTATATAGCACTAGCCCCTATTTTTGCATTTGGTGAACCACTGATTTAGTTAGCAACTTGAAGTCTGTGCACACACTGGTAGAACTATTGCATTTTACAGTATTCACATTATAGCTCAGATTTACACATATAATCCCTGCTGTGCGGCTCTAGAAAGATACAGACTCTAGCCCTGTGAATAAAAGCCCTGATGAAGAAAACCTGTCAGTTGCTGTAAGAAATGTTACTCCCAAGCCCTGACATCTCCAGCATTTCTCCTTGACTATTTTCTTTTTCCACTTGATGAGTCTTTCAGGCTAAACTGTGCCTGTTATCCACAGTGGACATGGAGGGTGCACAGCTATAGGGATTAAGTGCTGGTAGCTTGAGACTCTGTGTGTGTGTGTGTGTGTGGGTGTGAGAGAGAGAGAGAGAGAGAGAGAGAGATGGGTAGATGCAGGCAGAATGATTTGGGAGAGTTGTGGGTCGATATCATCAGCCACCTCTAGAGCCCCAATCCTGCAAGCTGATCAGTATGGGCAGACTCTTGTATCCAAGGGGAGTCCCATTTAAATCAGAGCTCCTCTGGAAGAGTCTGCAGGATCATGGACGAGCTCTTGACCCTGTGAAGTGCTAGAGCATCTAGAACTCCCAATAACTTCAGGGAGTTGAGGGCACTCCGTATCTCTGATAAGAAACACAGTGCCTCACAAGGTAAGACCCATTAACAGATATATCTGATGTTCCCAGCATACCTTCTGTCAAAATGCTAGCATTTTTGGAGGAGTAAATCCCTAGCCTTGCTCCTAATCCACTACACACCTTCCCTTTGGGACACAGAGTGCCACCACCAGCCATGGTAGCCAGTCTTCTTTCATGCTCAAATAGTGCTGGCAGGAGCATTTGCCCTGGGTCCTACACAGGCGTGCAAGTGATAGCAAAGAGTTTCCCTCTGCCCCCCTCCCTTTCAGCACGAATAGTCAGAAGAGCTGCTCCAATATGACCCTTAACATTTGTGCTTGCATAAAAAGTTGGGCATTCTCCATCAAGAAATTAAAATAGAGGAAAATAATATATCAAGTGTATACTCTTCTTTCTCAGTTAAGCACTACCACAGCATTTCAGTTTATACTCAAAAATCAATCACAATTGCCCCTAATTTGTGTAGTGCATCTGTGATAGGCCTGTGTAGCAAGACAGCTGAATATCGCTGATGCTTTGGACCCTGTTCCTGACATACCTTCTCTGCTGTGAATCCTTATAAGGTTTTACAGAGGGAGTCTGCTGTTCTGTGTAACACTCTCCATCAATGTTAATGAATATTTTTACAACAGCACTTGCACAGACCTGTTTCAATCTATTAAATTAGACAAGTGAGACTTTTACCATCATCTTAAAGAAGGGATGCATCAGCTGATTCCAAGTTCTAAATATGCCATCAATAACTGCAAAGTGAAGACTATCGTCATTATGTGAGGAGAAATTTTTCCATGCACATGGAAACAAAAGATTAGCAAGCAGTGATGATTCATAAACTAAGCTATATTCAAGGGTTTTTCTTCCTGCATTTATGTCTTAGGACAGCATACATATGCATAATAAGCAAGTACACATACACACATACATAAAGGTGAGGCACATACAGTGCCATAAATAGCTTTTTGCATCTAACATTTTATGAATTATGAATTTTCCTCTGGTGGAAAATTTACCTTTTGTAGTAAAAATGTATTAATTTTTCACTGAAATGAGAGTATTCCACCTGTAGCATTTACTTTTCTCCTCCAAGCATTGTCAGCTTAGATCCCCACTTTTGTCCTGTTGTTAGGACAGGTCAGAAAGCAGTCCCCTTTGGGGCCACCCATATGAATGTCCAGGTGCGTCTGGAAAGCAATAACCATTGGTGCTACATGCTTGCTCCTTGTGGAACTGAATGTTCCATCCAGAGCTAGTTGAAATTTTTTTGAAGAAGACTATTTTGGTGAAAAAGGACCACTTTCTGTGGTTCTTCTGTTTTATAAAGTTCTTCTGTTTTTATAAAGAATTGGCCCCATCTTGTCACTACTTTTCATTTTTCTCTAAATATTTTCCTGATACTATAGTCACTTACACACACACAATAACTTTCCATACTTATTAGTTTACAGAGCTGGTTGAAATTTTGAAAATTGGTCAAAGGAACATATTCAACAAGATTTTTGTGATTTGACCAAGAATAGAGCTAGTTGAAATGTTTTGAATTGTGAAAGTTTGAAGTTAAAATTTTGAAAAAAATATATACACCTCTACCCCGATATAACGTGACCCGATAGAATATGAATTTGGATATAACGCGGTAAAGCAGCACTCCAGGGGGAGAGGGGGGGTTGTGCGCTCTGGCGGATCAAAGCAAGTTCAATATAATGCGGTTTCAACTATAATACGGTAAGATTTTTTGGCTCCCAAGGACAGCGTTATATCGGGGTAGAGATGTACTATGAGAAAAAATATTGAAATGATTTTTTCACAAGCAGTTTGTCCCTGGGTTTTTAGACCAGGTCTATTAGTTAGAGTTCCATATGGAAATAGTATCCAGTCATTTCCAGTTCCTTATGATGCCAAATGGCTTGTTCTGCTTCATGGATATAAGTTCCCTCCCCAGTCAGGGTTTCAGCACCATGCTTCTTATGGCAGCAAGATGTAGGTTTCAGAGACAATTGTGTCCATTCTCTTCAATGCTTCAGGGAGAGCCATTCCATGAAGTCTAGTTCTTCTTGTGAATACATCACCCTAAAGGCAAGTGCAGATAAATTTGACTTAAGACTCTTCTAAAGGAAGGAGACTCTGTCACAATTAGTTAAACACCATGTTTTAAACCCAGTAGAACAAAGTGTGTCAGCTTAGTCAGATGTTCCAATGACTTTGCCAAAAGCATCTTAGAAATAATACAGAAATGATTCTCAAATCCAAAGACTGGCTCCAGAAATCCAAGAGAGAAAGCCAGTGACCAGCTCAAGATCACTGATAATCCAGCATTTCAGAGAAGCATACCAGTTCAAGCAACTCACCTGGTTCCTGCTCTGAACACAAGGACAGGAAGTGTGATGTCATTTACAAGGAAGATCAATACAGCTCTTGCATCAGCATACATTGAAATTCCAGTTCCTGCTGAGTCCCACCTCGAACTAAGACCTTTGGTTGTGTGTGTGTGTGGGGGGGGGTTGTGTTTTGTTTTTGTTCCCTTCTCTTTTCCAGACTAACTTTAAAATGAATTATGTTTATTTTCAAAAGTAGTCAGGAGATTTACAGCTTGACAGATAGAGCACTGCATAAGAGCCAGATTCTTTGTACTGTAAATCCAAAGGCAGTGAAATTTGTTTTGAGTAATTCTTGTTCCTCTGTCTGAGAAGCTGTTGGAATAATACAGAACGTCTGAGAGGTTATGGAAAACAAATAAATTATGAACACCCTACAATTATAACAAGAATAAAAAAAGTGTTATGGAATCATCCTCTGGACATTAATAAAAAAATCTGTCACAATGCCTGCAGTGTGTTTTTTATGTTTTTCATTGTGTCAGATGTAGCCCTCATCCATAAACTAGAAATGTGAGCAAGTTCAAATTAAACATGTATTTTCTGTGTATCTTCTAATTCAACTGTCACCTTCTGACTTGTTTTAATGGAAGCTAAAGGGGAAAAAAAAACACTTTGTAGCTGTCACCCGCTTTGATTGAACATATACATTAGGCTGTGTTTTCATTTTGCTGATGCTCCAGTCAATACACCTTCAATGGTTCCTCTGTGTTAACCGCAAGTTTGTGCTGGCCCCCCTCAGGATGCACAATGGGAGGAAAGGGCATGTGGAATCTTTCACCAGGTTGTATTCCTGTGCAGAGGTCATGCATAATTACAGCCTTTTTGTTCCCCTTCCCTGACTTCAATGACTATATGGGAAGCTAGCATTTGCCTGGTTTGCTTGCCTACTCAAAGGAATGTGAAGGACTGTGAGGACAGCAGGGGCAAGAGCAGATTGGGGCAGGAGCAGTTTCTCAGACCTACCAGGCAGCTGGGTATATCCCCTGAAAGGTAGTGACATTAAACAGACAGGAGTGGCTGCTTTCACTACGAACCTACAGCCTGCCTTGGGCTCACCCAGTTAGACCCTCGCTTGGAGGTGGGTCCATGGATGGCTCCTCCTCCCCCCATCTCCTTGTAATAATCAGTAGATAGGCTTGGAAGCACTGGATTATTGGTAAATGTCGGTTAAAATCAATTTCACTGTTAGCACACAAACCAATGGAAAATATTTCTATCAGTAATAATCAAACTTTACAGACAGTCAAGGTGAGAAAAATGCTACTTGAGAATTTATCAGAGTTTGATGTAAGGATATTTATTTTGTATATTTTGACATGATGTTGACAATTTGTGTTTTAACAGTTATAAAACTTTAACTTTTTGAATTTCAACATCTACTGTCATTAGATAATTATTATCTGACCCCCTCATCCCATAATTTCCCACAATTGTGAAATTTCAGTCGATAAAAAAGAAAAAAAATGATTAAAAATAAACACCAATATTATGCATCAACTTATTAAAAAAAAACATAAAAATTGAATTCTGCCAAGCCTATCAATAGAGATGGCTTCTCACTGGAACGGAACACATTCTGTGCCTTTTCAAAATCTAACACAGCAGCCATGCTCTTCCTGCATTCCAGGAGGCATTATGCATGTGCGTACTACAATGCCTCCAGGAGATCCAGAACTTATAGAGACACTCAAGACTATCTTAGGCATAGGGAAAATGACAATTTTTGAAAGTAATCTGCCTTTTCCCCATGGCATTTATTTACCACTAAGTACTTTATCAGCATTTTACAAACATCAAATACAAAATAAAGTTGGAATGTACTTACTATATTTCCCCTGCAGCATATATCTAGCCTTTATTGAAATAATGTATCCATTACTCTTGGAGATTGAACTTTCAGTGGCAAGTTAAAGCATTGATAGGTTAAATAGTAACTATAGCTTTTGTGTTGAAATACCATCCCTCATCTAATCCGTTTCTACTTTTCACAAAATTACGTTTACCTGTCAACATTTTTAAATTATCTGCTTTATGCAGGAAATGTTTATCACCACATGGGCCCCTGAGAAATAAAAGCCACCACATTTTCTCTTTTACCTATTACTATAATTCCAAATTAAGGTGATATCAATAACAATTATATCCCAAAGCACAAATTGCTGCATTTGATAAAAATTAAATTATGCAATTTCCTCTGTGATGTCTCCCATTTCCTCTTCCTTTCCAGGGATGTCTGAATTATTTATGTTACCTTGTTTCTTTTGCAAATGTTTGAAATCTCAGTACAACCTAGTGCTCGCAACTGTCTGCCATAAATATAGGATGAAATGTCGTACTAAGCTAATTATACCTTCTGCTACCTATACGCCATTTCCTGAATCTGTCCTTTTTGAGACTGTACAAACACAGTGTTGTTGCTTAGCCCTGATTGCAACAGAAAATAAGTCACCGTAATCAGTGGAATATTAATCAGTTCAAAGGATTCAAATATGCTTCAGCAGAGGCAGCACCATTCTCAGCAGAGGGAGTAACTACATTGGAAGAATGATGTTGCCTAGAAACGTACAAAGAGGTGTCTCTTACATCACTTTCAAGAACTCCCACCATTACAGCCATCTCAGTGCCTGGGGCATGGGACATCACTGCTCTGTCTTTTAGGGCCCTTTCTAGGGCTGTTACTTTGAATTCCCTGGGATTGCAATAGTTGCCCCTTGGAGACTTTGTGGTGGGTTGGATAAATTCTGGTATGTTTAGTAAGTGTGTAGGGATTTTAATTGTTTTTATAAGGTTTTTCATGTGATGCTTTCTTCCTTAAAATAAATGTACTCTGCTGAAAGAGAGTTGTGTGGTGACTTATAAGTCCTGGCACACGTTGTTCATAGATCTCAGACAGAAAGCAACACACAAGTATTGGTCTTTAGGCAGACTGGCTTGTTAGGGATATCACACTGTATTGGAGAAGACTATTCAGCCTTGCAATCCCCAGTCAGAAGTCAGTAGGACTTGGATCCCTGCCCAGAGACAGGTGATGGCTGAAGGCCTGAGATCTGACTTGGCACTCCTGGAGTGGACCATAAAGAGGGGATATAGGTGTGGTTACTCTGTAACTGTGAAAGGGATATCCACATAGAAGTTGAAAGGATAAGGCTAAGGGTGAGAGTTTGTGAAGAGAAGACCAGCCAGGAGACAAAATTAAATGAGAAAAAGGAAGGTGATCAGTCAGGAAGGAGGGTTGCGGGGAGCTGATGTTTACATAAGAGAAGAAGCAAAGGGAATGTTGCTGGAAGAAGATGAAGAAGAGCAAGAAAAAAAGTGAGGGGCTAAAGTCAGACACCTCATCACATTCCTGAGGGTTAACATTTGATGGGAAATGCATAACAAAGAGTGACTTTTGTAAGAGAGTGGCTGTACAGGCAGATTCAGAGGTGGGGACCCAGGTCTCATTGAGTGCCCGGATATGCTGTGAGTGAAAAGTGAAGAAGTTTTGAAGGGTAGTGATCTTCTCTGAGATGGGGTGGGCATTCCAGAGGGAACAGAAGAAAGAAAAGAAGGGAAGAGAAAGGATGGGAATGGGGGTAAGGCTTAAAAGGTAGAGATGGTGACAGAGATGGATGAGGGGGGTGGTAAGATTGGTGATGGAGAAAGGGAGGGCCAGGGGTGTGGGAGATGTTACAATAGGAACATGTGGCAATACGGTGTAGGGTAAGGGGAGAGAGGATGAAAAAGATAGAAGAAATGAAAAGTGGAATGTAGAATGGAAGGGGAAATTAAGATATAGGGAGGGATGAGGTAGATGGTGGAAGGAAGAGGAAGATAAGAGTTAGGCAACAGAAGTCTGAGGAGCATGGAGGCTAGTCAGAGATCCAAATGAGTAGTAAATCAATTAAATATGAAGCAAATGACTGAGTTACTTAAATATGCATAAGATCAAATCTAACAGCTGGCAAGATCAGTCAGTGAGTCACAAATGAGGTGGTTATAGTTTCAGTCGGTCAGCTGAGCTGGAAGTTAATTTATGACGAAAAAAGAAACAGTGATTATTTCAGAGGATGTAGAAGACACAGCTAGAGACTAAAACACCATCCCCAGGGATGGGAAGGTGGGCTCCTGGCCCGACTAGGCACACCCTGTGGTGCGCTTGGAATTCTAAGAGAGAAAGGGTCGAGGACCATGGTAACATGACATACAGCAACAAGACCACAGAGTGAAGCTCTAGTGAATGCAGTGGGAAGATATAAACCCTTGGTTCCATAAAGCAGATTTTTGGTTCCATAAAGCAGAGTATGGATCAGTAAACTGGTGATAGCATTTTAATGAGGAAGGGTGTTGACACAGACTTAGTTCAAAAATGTTTAAGTGTTTTAGACTCTCAGATGAATGGTGCTATTATATATAATTCTCTCCTTTTTTTTTTTACAGGCAGGCAGGCTTCTGGGGCCCATCACTATAGTCTCTGTGCAACATGCACATTAATTATTGAGTTATATAATTATTAATTATTAGCAACAGACAAAGGATTTATGTATGAAGGTTTACTCTCCAACAATAGTAGGTACAGCCTAGAGGGGAAAAGCAAGGGTGTTAATGAAGTTCCTGAGGGAGACACAATACAAGATTACCCACTTGCCCTTTTCGCACTCTCTCTCTCTGTCCTAGCTTTAGGAAATCTCAGATGAGAAAAACAATGCATGCTGTGAGATGAGTAATTTAGCCATGTGTCATGTTTTCCACTTTGATTTGATTGACTCTGATCTCTCAAACAAACACCAGAATCACGGAGTGAGTAAAGCATGCTTAGCCCATGAACATAAACCATGTAGTAACTAGCTCACTTCACCTGCCCTGTGTTGTCCACCAAACCTCATAAGGATGGCCATTGAGTTGCAATACAATCTATCTCTGCACAGGTCACAATGAGCTACCAACGAGGTGGAATATAACTCTCGCTAGACTTGAATGATTCTATGTGAAATAATTAATCAGAAGGTGATAGGAGTCAAGGGGACACTCAATGTCTGACACCTGTTCAGATGAGTCTTATGTTTAGAGTGTTTATATCCAGAGACCTTTCGAAGAGGTTAACAGAAGTAGCAAGAAGCAATTATGTTAATTTCAGCTTCAGGTGGTTGAGAAGTGTTGCTAGTCAGGTAAAAAGGGAAACATTTATTTATAACTTCTTTGTGAAAACTGCTTCCCCCGTCCCCTACCACTAGTGCAAATACAAAGGCTTGCACCAAGTAGGACAGTCAATTTCCACTGTCATAAGATTGCTCTAGACTTGGAAAAGTGGTTGAGGTTAGCTCAGGGTTAGTTATCACATTTCAGCTAACCCCAACATTTATGTTGATAATGCAGCGTCGCAAGCCCAACAAGGGATAAGTGCCATGATTTCAAAAATTACTAGGAATCCTGCTGTCCTAGATTGTGACTGCCCAAGTTGAAATGCCTTAAAAAAAGCAGCAGCCTGATTTTTGGAGGACAGGTGCTCAGCCCATTAAGGTGTCACCCCCAAATTGCAGCATCTAAAGTCACAGATTACTTTTGAAAATCTTGGTCAAGATTTTAATAAAACCCTTGTTCACTGGCACAACATAAGCTAGGGTTTCATGTCAAGTTTTCACTGCTGATTCCCATTATAACAACCACCATTCAAAATCTTTTAAACCTTTTATTAAAAGACATACAAAAAAGAAGGAAAAAATAGTTAAAGCATTAGGAGCTTAAAATAAGGCTTTTATGTTAACATTATTCCTCATATGTTTTAGCTGTATATAGTCTTTTATAGGGAATCCCGTTTAACTGTTCAATTTCTAGAATTTTTCAGCTCATTATGCCAACCCATGACATTACCAGGATCCTTGCAGATTCCTTGTTACTGTTCTTTTAACTTAAATAGTTAAGAGAGCTGAGTGATATTTGGCCACGCAACCCGCATTTTGTGGCTAAAAATCAATGCAGCTCTTTGGGATGCATAAGCAAGGAGATGCCTTTGTATAAATCAATGGCATGCCCTCTTCTGGAATACTGTATTTTGTTATGGTTATCCTATCTTATAAAATTATATAACAGAAAAAGGTGGATCAGAGACTCATTTAAAATGACTAGAGGCATTCCATAATATCCATATGAAGAGAGATTGAAAAGTTGAGACTTAATTTTGAGCAGATGCATTGGAAAGAATATGATAAAGGTATACAAAATAAGGAATGGTACAGTGAAGTTAGGATAAATAGAAGTACACTTTCTCATTGTACATAGTGAAATTGTATGAAAAAAATATTAGAGGAAAAAAATGTTTAAAACATACACTCAAGTCATGCAAGAGTGCTTGTATATGCAGCTAGTCAGGAAATTGATCAAAACAATAACCATGCGATTTTAATCTAGCAGAATTGAGAAACCCTAATCATGATAAATCCATATATTACAAATAATATTAAAATAGATTTGAACAACATATAATGCTAAGGAATTCATGATCTGTTTGTTGATATTGGTTGAGAAGAAAAAAAGGCTACACTTGTCAAATACATTTTTTATTTATTTGTTCAATTCTATGTTTTTCAGCATTAAAGGTGTATCTTGAATTACAGTATTTATTAAAGTGCTGCCTAAAAATAAATTAAACAAAAAATAGCCACTATCTCCCAAATGGAAAAATCAATAGTTTTCCACATATCTTCCCAAGGATGTTGCATATTGTATGATTTTCTACCAATTTTGCCTAAGTCACCAGCTACAATCCTCAGCTGGTAAATAGGACAGCCACAAAGAACCAAGTCTTAAAGGATAAATAAAAGGCTGACACGGAAGTCAGAGGCTCGAAAGGATAGCTGATCAGGGCCCTCCAAACTAGCAAAAGGTCCCATGCTTCCAAGTGTAGTGCTGGACTCCTTGTTCCTCTTTGGTTGTTTAAATATACAAACATGATTGCGTTGTATTATCTGATTGAAACAAGACATGCCTTACAGTAGTCTAGAACCTTCTCAGAGCTAGCTTGACTGCTCTCAACTCTAGGTGGTTTATGCAGTGAGCCTTCTTCTCCTTGCTCCAGAGTCCCTGGGCTTTTTGGGGCTCCAAGTAAACTCCCCAGTCCTCCAGGCTAGAGTTGGTTGTGGGGGATCTGGAAGACAGATGGGTATGCAGCCTCTACATCTACTGAAGTCACAAGTCCCCATGGGACAGGAATGACACCACAGAGGCCAGGGACGCCATCTGAAACTTTATTTTCTTCATCCATTTGTTGAGCCTTTTGGGGTTGAGAATGGCTCTGATTCCCCCCTTCCATTGTGCTTCTGTACAATGAGGAAGATAGGTTCTCTAAGTTCTACTCTTTCTACTGAGGGAACACTCTCTATCATACCCATACCCAGAATGAGAGATATTTTCATTTTTGGATCAGATTATGTTTTATGCAGTCATTGGAGATGGATAACTAGATGAAAAATGGATGGGGTGGAGCCCTCAGCTCTAGGGAGTATCCGTGGCTCACTGTTTCCCTGAACCACTTGTCTGTAGTTGATGAAACCATTTCTTTAGGACATGGGAAAACCTATCCCTTATCTTCAGCTCTGGACGGAGGCCTATCCAATCTTTTACATAAAGTGGATTCGGGTGTGGGGGAGGCAGGGAGGGAAGGAGAACATTGGGCTGGGAACTTTATTGCATCCATTGAGGCATCAGCTACAAATGCTGTTGGCTAGGTAGACCCTCTTCAAAGTGGAGCCAAAATCAGGGTTATATCTTTCCCTAAGGACTTGGAGATTCTTCAGTAGGAAAGAGATGTCCCTGCAAAGCATAGCAAAGGAAGCTGCCAGGACACTCTGAGGGTGACAGAGGAGGCTTCAAATCCCTCTCTGAGAGCATCCTCCATCTTTCTATCCATAGGTTCCTCAGGATCGAACTCTCCTTCTGAGGAAATAACCGTATCTCTGGTGAGGGACGCTATAGTGGCACCAACCTATGGTAGCTCAGCAATAGAGCCTTTTGGTTCTTGAATGTTACAGAGCCTGAGGTCGCTCTGGTTAATATGCTTAGCTTTATCAGGCTTGTTCTATTACCCCTAATCACACCCTCAATGGAGGAGTGAAGGTGTATTGCAGCCCCAGGGGAGGCTTTTGAGGGAAGAAATTTACTTTGAGGTTTGCTCACAGGAGCCTGCTCAGGTTACAGAGGTAGACAGATCACCTTCCTGTGTGGAGGAGGGAAAGGAAGAGTCATATCTCTTGGATTTTTTTGTGATCCTTCCTCCCCCCACCCCCTGCCTCTTTTTAGCCTTTTTAGCTTTCTTAACCTTTTTAATACAGTTTGCGAGTATGGAAGCTTTGCTGAAACTTAGGCAAGGCCTTTTGTGGCTTGCTTTCCTTAGGGCCTGTAGCCCTCTCTAGAGGTCAGTCTCAGAATCCTGCCCCATTGGCTTCCATTCCCCCCTCTGAGGCGGGGGGAACTCATCACAGCCCTCTTGGTTGGTTTGGGAGGGGCGGGGAGGATGCACAGAAGCCCTGCCTCTTTCTCCAGGATGCTGAGGACACACTTTAAGATGGGGAGGGGGAACTAGTAGCCTCACAAGCCTCCCCTCTTTGCTCTGCAGGGATCCCCTAGTATTTACCCCCAAATCAAGTGATCAGAGTCCTCCTCACTTTTGGAGCCTTTCCATGCTCTGTACTGGGGTTTCTCATCCATTTTCCCCCATTGGAGTCATGGTTGCCTTGGTGAGCTGGGGATCCTACATGCCTGTTTCACTCATGGCCCCAGGATCTAATGGAGTTAGGGATGGAAGGCTGGGTGCAGGCTGGGCACAACTTGCTGTCTGCCAAGCTTGGAAAGGCTGCCTCACATATACAGCACCACTTGGATTTGAGTCTGTGCTTTCTTGGCTGCTCTTCCATGCCAGTATGGGACAGAGAACTTGGCAGAGAGACACTGAAATGGAGCTCAGGGAGGGTTAAACCCACAAGAGATTAACTGACCCAAAGAGGGGGAGGAACGCCTAGGATGGAGAATACCGTTCCCACTGCCCAAAAAAATTAGGCAGAAAAATTAAAATAGGAGTGATGGCAGGAGCAAAAGAAACCATCACTTTCTGCTATGGCAGACAATTTGGCACCAGATGGGTGTGTGGTCAGACCATGTGGAGCCAAGCAATGATCTGCCTCCCTAATTGGCAGAGAGAGGAGACCAGCTCAGATGTCCAGAACTGTGGGAGACACTGGGCTGCAGAAAGGACATACAGTACATAAAATGTATCACATTTAATTTGATAATGCAAAACCAAAGCTACTCGATTGATCAATACTGATGAATATCAGTGATAATTAGAGCTCTGTGAAGTGACAAGTTACCATTTTTCAGTTCAAGGCTTGGCAAACTGGGTATAAGGTGAACTTTTTGCTGTTGTTGCCAGTGACCAGAGTACTGAGCAGAAAAGTAATGACTTGATGTGCAATGGGCAAATAATGAATTTGCCTTCTTCATTGCTTTCACAATTTTTTTCTCCCTTATAATGGTAAACAGAGCATTGTGTGGGGGAAGTGATAGGCCGTTGTATTTTTGGAGGTGGGGGAAGTTATTTTTATTTATACCTAAAAGCCCCAGTCATAGAAAGACTTCACAAACAGAACAAAAAAGAGGGTTCCTGCCCCAATGGGTTTGCAATCTAAGTATAAGACAAGAGACAACAGGCAGATACAGACAGACAAATGGGGAGCTCAAGGTTCTTTTGTATTTAGCAAAATGCATATGGAGAGGTAGAAAATATTTCACTGTTTTTATTAATCTCACAAACTTGAAAATTTTCCAGATTCACCAATATGCATCTCTAATTCGTCTGGTGGAAACATGGTCTTACGATTAAGGCACCGCACTATAACACAGTATATGCAAATCATCTTCATTATTCTGTCACCCACTTCCTGGGTGAACTTGGCTAAATCACTCATTAATCTGTCTGTGTGGATTGACACATAAAACCAGTGCTAAATTTCACCTTGTGTGCCTCATTTCTCCATCTGTTAAATTAATATTACTTCTCCCCTTCACAGGCGAGTTTTGAATATAAATGTGTTAATATCTGGGAGGGTCTGAGACAGGATGGTGATGAATGCCATAGGAAAGCCAATACACTGTAGATCAGTGGTTCTCAAACTTGGGCTGCCGCTTGTTCAGGGAAAGCCCCTGGCGGGCCGGGCCGGTTTGTTTACCTGCTGCGTCCGCAGGTTCAGCTGATCGCAGCTCCCACTGGCCGCGGTTCACCGTTCCAGGCCAATGAGGGCTGCAGGAAGGGCAGCCAGCACATCCCTCGGCCCACACCGCTTCCCCCAGCCCCTATTGACCTGGAGCGGCGAACCGCGGCCATGGGGAGCACTGATTGACCGAACCTGCGACGCGGCAGGTAAACAAACCAGCCTGGCCCACCAGGGGCTTTCCCTGAACAAGCGACGGCCCAAGTTTGAGAACCACTGCTGTAGGGAACAAGGTTGTTTTAACAAAATCACTGAAAAGGTTGGCTGTCAAAAAACAACTATTTATAATGCCTGTTTAGGTTGTAAAGCATCAACAACATGCTTTGTGCTGGAGAAAACACATCTAATCAAATGTTTATTTCCTCTACCTTTTCAGGATATTAAAAAAACTCCTCAACTTTCTCTACCTCAGTGTAGCATTATAAATAGTAACAGTATTTAAGAAAAAAAAATGGCCAGTAGAATTGGACATGCAAAGACTGACCCATCCTTTCCCCTCCCTAGGCTTCAGAGCACAAACCACACTTCAAAGCACTATTAACACAGCTATTTAGAGTGGTAGTGTGAGACCCACTAACCCAACTCTAATGACCAAGGCTGGGAGACTTGCTTGTGAAAGCACCAAAATGCTGTGTTGACCTATCCTTTGCAAACAAATTCCCAACCAGCTCTAATGACCAGAAACCTATCAGCCAGGAACTTACAACCCAAGACTCCAATCCTGCAACTACTTATTCATGTAAGTAATTTTATTTTCATGAATTAGGTAACTTGTGTGCATAAGTGTTCACAGAATTGAGCTCTGTTTCAGAAAAAATACTAGGACCTGATCTTACACAATTAAACTAAATGGGAGCTTTCCCACTGACTTTAGTGGGTGCAGGATAAGACCCCAATTAAAGAGCTGAAGAATGGAGTAAGATGAGATAACACATATTCATGGTTCAAAAATTTTGTTTCCTCATTCCAAACTATTTTTTTCATAAGGAAACTGAAGTGTTTATGGGTATTTTCTTACTTCAAAGGATAGACTGTTTAATTTTAAGCCTTGGGTTTTCAGAAATGCCCAGCATGGGCCTAACTCAACTTACATTAAAGTCAATGGTGCAGTTCCCAGTGACTTCACTGGGAACAAAGTTTGACCAATGACGAAGGTTTTTGAAAATTCCATCCCAAATTCATCTTGCATCTTCAGCTAGTTTCATGCTGCTTTTGTAAGATTAAGTGCCTCCTTCACATTAAATTACTAAATTTGAACATTCAATATTCCTGTTATATGATAAATTCCTACATAGCACTGATTTATATTTATATTTCTTATTTTCTTTCTTGTTGTCATCTATCCAGCACACATTATTTTCTTTTGCAGGAATCTTACTTTTAACTGCTGACACTGGTATAGCCTACCCAAAAGAATATATGCCATATTTAAAATTAACGAACTGTTACTTTGATAACAGCTATGCCTTAACACTTGATGGTTGCACAGCTGTTTACTCCCCCCCCCCTTCTGAAAGTTACTGTTTTGCAACGTCTGCTGAATAAATAAGTGAGAATTTAGTGTTTTGCTAGTGGGGAAGTCTCAGTTCCCAGATTATCTTAAACAATAATTACAGAAAATAGGAAAGGTTGACTATCATACTCCCATGGAAGTCAATACTGCAGGATCAAGCCCTAAGTTGCTTAGAACTATGTGTTTGCCAGTGCTAGACTGTCCCTTACAATATAATTTCTAGTACTCTTTAAAAGCACATCCTATTATTCCTAATAGTTCCATTCCCCTCCCCCAACTCTTCCTACCCATTCTTGATAGTTATTAATGACCTTCAAATATTTATAGACAAATATCAGAGCCTTCCTGAATTATCAGTTACTTAAATTGGACCTATTTCTTTTAGTCTTTTCATCATAACTCAGTCCTTCCAGTCATCAAAGGACTATTTGATGCCCTTTCCTGTACTCCCTCCATCTTCTCTACATCTTTCTGGTAATGTGGTACTCATGAAATAAACACAGTATTCCAGGAGTAGTCTTGCCAGAATCACAAAAGGTGAAATTCTCTTCTGTTCAGAGGGCCAGTACAACACTCGTTTCTCTCTTTAGCACTTAAGTCCTATTGTGAGAACAAAAGAATGTACTTGTGATTAAGCAAATCCAGATAGATTTTGCACCAAGACAGTTATACTCTGTCAGAATCTCCAACTGTAACAAAAGATAAAAAATCCCTTGACAAGGAAATAATAAATAAAGTTGTTCCTTAAGAAACAGAAGTTGTCAATAGTTTACTGCTTAGAAAGGAATATTTCTACTGAATGGATCTGCTTCCACCGAGACAAAGGATACAATAGCACTCAACCAATCACTGCACACAAGGCCATCTTACAAATCATGCCCTCTGTGCTCAAAGATTTAAAAGGTCATTTTAGATAATCACACAACTCTGAGAGTCCACATTTTCTTGGCTTTGTGTACAGTTATTATTTATTGTTTGCATTAGAATAGCAGTGGAGAATTTGGCCCTGCATGATTACTTATGGTCATTCAATAAGGCTATGGCTGAGTCAGGAATTGAGACTCAGCTCTTCTGAGTCCCAGAGCATCATATTATTTATTACTCATTTTGCAGTGCTGCCTAACTGACCCAACCAAGGCTGGGACCCCATTGTGCAAGTTGCTGTACAAACATGAGAGACAAGCTCTGGCCCATAAAAGCTTACAATATAAACAGACAAGACAGACAGCATGTGAAAGGAAGAAAAGGCACAAAGAGGTGAGGGGATTTGCCCAAGACCATACAGCAAATCAGTGGCAGAGTTCAGAATAGCACCAGAGGCTCCTGACTCCCTGTCAATTGCCCTGTCCATTAGACTTCACTGCCTGCAGGGGACAGAACTCCGGTCCGATATTGGACAGACATACACACAGAATACATTTTCTTATGTATTCTGCTATGGTGGCCTATGAAAATCTCCAGCAAGGAGAAAGAGATGTCAACCTAGTAAATTTAATATCAGAGCAGGGGGAGGGAAATCAGTAAAACTGTCTGTGAAACTTGTTCAACATATTTTCAGTTCTTTTTTCTTAAATGCTCTCCCCATCAATCTGCTCAGGGGTAAGGAACAATATTTAATTCATAGCTTGTGGGTGGAAATGGAGCAGGTGTTACTTCATGTGCAAATCTCTGTTGCCTACCAGTATGTGATCAGACGAGAACAGATCAAGTTTAATATCATCTAATACTCTCGTATCTGAACTCATTTTTACATATTTTTGAAGTGTTTGTTCTAAGCTTTGATGTCAACATAATAGCTGCATGTTCTCCCAAGTTGCAACTTTTAAATCACACAGAGACGTTCCTAATCTGTGTGATATTGGAGAAAATTGCTCTCTAAAGCTTTGGCCTTGACAAAGCTAAATACTACTGAAAAAATAAAAACATTCCATGGAAAACATTCCATCCAATCATCCTCTGTTTTAGTTAAAATTCAGTGCAGGAGCAGAGCTATCCCAGGCAAAAGAGTGGATCTAGTGCTCAGGAGTACCTGATGCCGAGAGCACCAGGCTTACAAGACTGGAACCCCTTCATTGCAGCTGCATTTTCCTCCCTTCCCCCACCAGCATCTGAGGACATTATCTTTAGGAGACTGAAGTAACACCTACAAGGAGACTTTCAGCTACTCACACCACCCTCTAGAATACAAAACAGAGCAAAAATAATCCTGATTACCCAGTATTGGGTAAATAGGTAACTAGGCAAAGGTAAGTCCAGATAGCCACTTTGTGCCAGAAAGCTCTTAAGACTGCACTTATGCACATTCTTCCCGCAATTAAAACATATAAATTAAATTTAAAAACCTATTTTACCTCAGTTTATAATACTCAGGATCAAACCTATGTCTATTTTTCTCAGTACTTATATGTATCCTCATGACACCACTGTAAGACACGGATCTACTATTATCCCTTTTACAGATGGAGAACTGAGGCACAGAGAAAGTAAGTGACTACACCAAGGTCACACATAAAGTCTTTGGCAGAATAGGGAATTGAGCCAAGATCAAGTTTCCTGAAGCTAAACACAGACAAGACATAAGTGAGGACAATGGAAGCAAATAAACACTGGGGAAAACCCCTCATTATACTTCCTGCTACCTTCCTGAAATTCCTCTGCCCCCAGATTCACTCCCAATGTCCCCATTGCCCTTCACAGCATTTTTTACCTTCTCTCCCTATCCTCCCCTATATTCACTTGCTCCTCACAGTGTCACATTGTCTCCTAATAGCACAAAGGAGTTAGTGCACTCATCCCCCCTGACAATAATGGGCTATGATGGCCATTTTGAAAAAGAGCAATGCTTGATGAATTCCTCTACAGGGAAAGAGTTTTATGTTTCAACCTGTAGTATACGCCAGGTTGAAGCATCACCATGGGCAGCTATCCATCACTGTATCCTATGCTCCCACTGAGGAAGCTATAGATACCAATAAAGATGAATTCTATTAGCAGCTAGCAGCAGCAATGCAATCTGTTCTGCCACACAATTAATTTATTATACTCAGAGATATGAATGCAGCACTAAATTGTCCCAAAACTGGCTTAAAAACTATTCTCAGGCCCCATTTTATTCTGGAACAATAAATGGCAACTCTGAAGACATTACTCTCCCTTTGTGCTTCTCACAACATTACCATCACTGGCAGTTGATTCAGGCACGTTAGAAACCTATTGGGAAACCTGGATATCCAAGGATGACCAGATCAGGAAGGAGATGGACTGTATATTGGTCCAGAATCATAATATAGCAAGCTCATACATGGTCTATAGAGGTGCAAATGCTGGTAAATACCGAGCATAGTTTCCTTACTACTAAAGTGTCAATTGCTCTGATTTCAACACAAGAATTCACCTATTATGGTACATAAGGAACAACACACCTGTGAAAATTCAGTACTTGGTAACAAGTACTCTGTCACAGTGAAAAACACATTTGAAGCACTTGGTACCTTCCTGGATCACGTAGAATTAGCTGGGATAGCAAATGCACAAGCATCCAAGAAGCTGTAGATGCCACCCCAGAAGCAAAATGCTACAAGTGTCACCGTTGGCTATCCAAAGAGACATTTCATATTTGAAAAACAAGTCTGAGGATAGACAATGCCATGATGATGATGAATGTAAATGTTTACAAGGTATTTTTCAAGTGAGAACAAAAGTGGATAGTGAAGCTTCTTTTGAGAACATGACAAAAGAGGCAGAAGAGGCAATAAGATCTAATAAATTACTAACAGCATTCAAAGCTATTTACTCACTTTACAGTCAAAAGTGGACTTTGCACAATATCTAGGCCAGGGGTCGGCAACATTCGGCATGCAGCTCGCCAGGGTAAGCACTCGAGCGGTCCGGGCCAGTTTATTTACCTGCTGACGCGGCAGGTTCGACCGATCGCGGCCCCCACTGGCCGTGGTTTGCCGTCCCGGGCCAACGGGGGTGGCAGGAAGCGGCGCGGGCCGAGGGATGTGCTGGCCGCAGCTTCCCGCCTCCCCATTGGCCTGGGACAGCAAACCGCATCGAGTGGGGGCCGTGATCGGCTCAACCTGCCGCGTCAGCAGGTAAATAAACTGGCCCGGCCTGCTAGGGTGCTTACCCTGGAGAGCCGTGTGCCGAACGTTGCCGACCCCTGATCTAGGCCGATAAACAAGACTGATGGTAAAACACAAGAAGTAGTCGTGCAAAGATGGAATGAATATTTTGAGTGCACATTTAACCATCCTGAAGACATTAATGTCCAGATCTGGATGCATTAGCAGAAGATGCAATCCCTAAACCTGAAACTTGTGTAGATGCATCTACACTGGAAAAGGTTCACACTGCCATAAAGAAACTGAAAAGCCAGACCCAATGGCACACCACCTTAATTTCTCAGAGTGCCATGAATCCCATAAGCATAGCATTACCCCAACTATTTGTCTGGGCCTGGACCATTGGGAAGGTACCAGCAGAGTGGAAGGAAGAGATCATTATACTTCTCTATAAGGGGAAAGGCCCATACACTGTGTGGTAACTATAGGCCAATAATTCTGCTCTCTGTCCTGGAAAAGACTTTAAATGTGTCTACCGGCACAACTCCAGTGTCAGCTTGTGAAATGCCATCACCCAGAGCAATAACACGTCACTGCTATACAGTCTAAAATGGACACTATACTTACTCTCCATCTTTTATCTGAGATCCGTCATGAATTTAACTTGTCTTTGATAGCAGCATTCGTAGATCCAAAGGCAACAGAGCTGCCTCGTAGAAAGCCCTATGAGTATAGCCTGATCTATAGAATATGTATTAATTATATTGATAACTTAAGAATTCCCAGTTATCACTTTGAGGATAGTTATCACTTCAGTCCCCAGATCAGGCCCAATATTATTAAAATTACTATATAGTTGGGAACCCCAATGTGCACAGTTGCAACGTTCACACCATAGGAACTCTTCTATATTTACAAATAGTTTATTAATATATTTAGCAAAGTCACAAACACTAACTCAGTAAGGTAGATAGAGACTACAGAATGTACATCTGCACATCCTCACACCGTCCCTTGCAGAACGACCTGAAATGTGAGCCATCATCTTCCTCATCATCATCACCTTCCTCCTCATCACCAGTGGCCATCATTCTGGCACCTCCCAGGAGCTACATATCTCTCTCTCCCTCTGCCCATTGGCTAGAATGTAACTTTTATAATATACACTGATACCATTATGTCTAATGCATATTCAGTAGACGCTTCTCCCCTCTTCCTTATTTGCATCACCTCATCCTACTAATATTGAGGTGTCTTTTCTTCTATAGTCTAGTATATTAATGGTATTAACTTATTATCATATACATCAATTCGTTGCCATGGCACTCTTGTGGTTGGATGTTCTTCCCAAAACTTTCCAAAAGCTGCTGTTAACTCATGTTTCTGTGGTTGGCTGATGTCATTATGGACAAAGTTCCCCTTTACACACTCTACTTCCAGTTCCCCAAAACTTAGGGGTTACTGTTAGGCTGTTTATCTGTGCCTCAAGCCTCGTTCTAACTGCTGAAGCCAGTGTCTTACAGGATACAGGCCTGTAGGTTCCTTGCATTACTGCTGAATATAATACAGGCAAAATATAATGAAGGCAAATCAGTGAATATAATAAAGGTAAGCTAGCTCTATGGGCTACATGAGGCATCAGTGTTTCAAATATCCTCCAGAAGTTAACTCTAGATCTACATAATGACTCAGGGGCATGAATGCAATGGGGGTCCCAGAGGTTTTACACTAGTTCCAGGGTGAAGCAGGGATGTGTCCTGGCCCCAACCCTGTTCTGCTGCACAATGGATTGGCTCCTTGAACATATCTCCACACATACCAGTATAACTGTCAGTTCAAACTCTTTTACCAACCTGGATTATGCGGATGATGTTGCTCTCTTTGGTCAGGATGCATATGATCTCAAAGATGCACTAGAGAGTTTCCAGCACAAGACAGCTGTCCTTGGGTTAAGGGTTTCTTCGGCAAAAATAAAAATCTAGAGTATCAACACAAAAGTTGTGATACAAGATACCTGTCCTTCTGGACAAAACATGGAAGTAGAGGATGACTTCAGCTACTTAGGCATAAAGCATCATCAAATGAGCTCAGTCAGACAGACATCCTGAGGAGATCTGGTTTAGTAGCCTCAGCCATGAAAAACCAGCATAGGGTCTGGAGCCAAAAGTCGGTGGAACTATATACAAAAGTACAGATTTATCAAACTCAAATATTTCCAGTCCTCTTAAATGGATCTGAAACATGGACATTGCTTAAAAGACATCAGAAGGCTGGAGGCATTTCATATACATAGCCACTGGCAACTACTGGATACAACATGTTTGACTTTATCATTAATTGGGATATATAATTGAAAACTGGCTTTGAGGGGATTGAAGTTATGATTGGACACAGCTGGCTGGCCCTTCTTGGTCATGTTGCGTGCCTTGGAAACAAAGTCCCCACACAAACAGCTTTGAAGGTCAGACTTGAGATCAGGAGGAGACACTGCCCGATTACTGACTGGCCGTGGTCACATGGTCACCCACTATTCACATGGCTGCACCAGCTCAGTAACAACTCTGTGGCGCTCCTAGACACCTGGAATAAAGTTGTCCAGTAGAGTCATAGACACTTGGTGCTACAGATCTCTGTTGTCTAAGCATATTATTGCTGTGCTTAAGGGTAATCTTTCATTTACGAAGAAAGGCAAATGATTAATCCTAAATATTTAATTTCAAAAATTATCAGAACTACTTGAGATTCACCTCATTTCTATGTAAATTCATTCACATTTCTATGTAAATACACAGGTTTCTAAAAAAATACACGGTGACATAAACATGAAACCTTGAAACATTTTATATTAAAATGCACAAAAAAACCCAAATTTCAATTTCACACTGAAATGTGTGTGTGTGTATATATATACATAAATATGTCTATTGAAGCTAATGAGGGAGACAAGGTAGGTGAGACAACATCTTTTATAAGACCAACTTCTGCTTCTGTTGGTGGAAAGGATAAGTTTCGACTACACAGAGCTCTTCGTCAGGTCATTTCAGAATAAAAAGTCAATTCTGTAATTCTATAATATTAACTATACAACTTTTTCACCCAATTTATTTTAAACGGCCTGAGCTCAGTCTTACAACTTAGCTTGGGCAGTCTCTGATTGGTGCCTTCAGAGACAAAAACTGATCTGTGATCTTATAGAAGATAGAGTCAGCAGTAGGTACAAGGGCTATGGCAGGAGGCTATGATCATCCTTTCTAAATCGCTGAACAGAAAGGCTAGCTATGCACACTGAAGGCACACAGGGAGCACAATTATCGGAAGATACAAAGCTCCATCACATTATTTTGGCTTTCCCCATGTTTCCAACTAGAACTAATTCAAGATTAGTTTCTTACTAGCACTCCAGTGTGTCCTTTATCACAATCCTTCTGTCACAGGGTGGTACTGTCCCTTTTAGACTGTACCTGTGCCTGGTCACCTGACACCAAATGGGCTATAAGAATAGGTACCTGGGCAAATCAGGCCTAAGAATCAGTTAGGAAAGAGGCAGAGAAAGCAGATATAGGGCTCTCACTACCAGCACCCTGGAAACAGGGAGACAGGCCAGGAGCAGAATACTCCCTGCAAGTGATTAGGAGGGAAGGAAGTGGGAACATGCTGGGGAAAGCCCTAGGTGGTGGTGCTCAATGAACAGAGCAAGGAGTATTCCTGCAGGAAGCCCTAAAGCTGGAAGGATTGAAAGGTAAAGGGGAAAGATCCCTGGGAGCTGTAGCCCAGGGTGGGCTGAGGAAATGTTTTTGTTGTATGTGCTTATGTTTGGAGAAATAAAGCTACCTGGAAAGAGACTCTGGGCATGGCAATTGTTTCTTTGGGAGCTGGAGAGAAGGACAGCTTGTTACACCTTCTGTATTTTCATTTCTTAGTATTCCTGCATGAAGACACTAAGAAGCAAGTTTAAAACACTGTGCAGTTGCTATCTTGCACTGTACTATATAACCAGTGTTGGCAACATGGTAAAATGACTCAACATCTGGAGCTCAGAGACTAAGGAGCTAAGCAAATCTATTTCAATGCTGCAACTTCTACAGGTAGCTGTCCACAGCTGGATCAAACCTCTGTTAGCATATGATTTAGTAGAACGGAGCAGGATGGAACAGAGGAGTGGGATTTCAAGCAACACAGTATATGCAGACGTAAAATTCCCATCTGATGAAATATATATGGGAAGGTGAACATGACCATCTCTATTGTCTTTCTCACTCCCACCACTTGAACTTGCTGTAAAGCTAAGAGTGGCTCAAAAACAATCTGTGACTGCTTTGAACTCTTTCCTATCAATGCAACTTCAATGTGCCAGAGAAATGTGTGCGCCTAACTTTTGCAAAATATATTTTTCTTTTTTTCCTTTTCTTTGTGGGAAGGATGTGCACTGATTATCTTAAATCACTTCAGAAATGTGTAATAGATGTAAAAATAAAAGTATCTGTAAATCGTATGAAAAGAATCAGAGTTAAAAAAAACACAAGGCAAATTCACTGTCATCTAGTTTAGGAGCATAAGTACAGAGAATTAACATATGAAAAAAAAATGACACATTCAAAAAAAGCAGCCATGATAAGTTATTTGATCACCAAAAAGTTCCATTAAGATATATAAAAATATTAGGAAGGAAAAATTACATCAAAAACAGGGGAAACATGCTTGATTGAAAAAAACTAATGTGTTGTATCCAGTAATATACATTGCAAAACAGTCCACACACTGTCAAATGATTTTCCCATGCACAGAGGGTTTAGATAGTTATTTGTAATCAGAAGAGTTGGTTGGGATTATTTCTAGTCAGAAATCTATCAGTTTTGATGAAACTTTGGTCTGGAATGTTTCCAAGGTCCAGGATGAAATTTTGATTGGAGACAGAAAAAGAAACAGACCAGAATAACCCAGTGGTTAGGGCACTCACTGGGGATGTGAAAGACCCAGGTTCAAGTGTCTACTGTGAATCAGGTTCCACTGAGTTATTGGCTATTTGGGAGGGGAGGGAATGTTAGATTTTTTTCCCACAATAATTTTCAAAAAGACTCATTTTCATTCCAATGTAGAATGACAACAAATTTCAAAATATCAAAGATTTTAGCAAAATAAATTCCTTTTTTTCTAGGAAGTTCTAGGAATTAGTGATGCACTGTGCTATTTCCTGTAATATTTAGTTCTGAAGCAAGCAAATACAAGCCCAACAAGGCCCCAAAGCAACACTCTGCCCACAAAGGATTAAATAAAGTATTATATATTTGTAAAAAGCGACAGAGGGTCCTGTGGCACCTTTAAGACTAACAGAAGGATTGGAGCATAAGCTATCGTGGGTGAATGCCCACTTCATCAGATGCATCTTGTGTCTGATGAAGTGGGCATTCACCCACAAAAGTTTATGCTCCAATATTTCTGTTAGTCTTAAAGGTGCCACAGGACCCGCTGTTGCTTTTTACAGATTCAGACTAACACGGCTACCCCTCTGATACTATTATATATATTTGTATTTCTCTAAAAAAAAGTTTCAATTTAATATACTCACAAGAGTCAGACCACATTCAGAAACTTGAACCTCAATCCCTGTGAAAAATCAAGGTTGGCGTGAGGCATTTGATTTGGATCTTGAATCTAAGCCCACTCCTCTGCTTTGGGTTCCATGTTGAATCCAAAACCAGAAGGGAGTTATTTTATGACCCTCTTCCAGATGCAACTGAAATCCTATGACAACAGCTCACAAGATATTAGTACCACTGATTCCAAACCTATTATCCTTGATTCAGTCTTGGAACCTGACTCTTAAAGCTAGTACAAATCCAGGTGTGAACATCAGCATTTTAAACTTTCTTCGTAATATTGTAGCGAACATAATATTTTACATTAATGTATATAATGCCATTAATCTTAAAGCACTTTAAAATTATGCATATATACATCCAACACAGAGCATTCACCTCTGAGTTAGTACTTAGCAGCAGTTTAACAGAGTACAGAAATGGTATCAGGTTTAATGGTATCCTATAGTTCCCTAGAGATTCATATTCAATACTGGTGCTTCAGAAGTAGTTCATATTCAATACTGGTAGTTCAGAACAAGAAACTGATTATCATCCAGAATATGTAGAGTTTTTGTTTGATTGGTTTACTATTGACTAATTGTGAGACTGGAAGAGATTCTTGGGCATCACATGATGCAAAACCTGGTCACTTTGTAGTTTATCTTAAAAATACAGCTTAAAATTACTTTAGAAGTAATTTGACACTGTTAGTAACTTACAGCAAGCAATCCTTGTAATGTAACACCTACTGAAAATGCACTCTCTTACTCCTACAGATCTTATTTGCATGGTTGCCACACCTGAAATACCATTCCAGTTAATGCCAGACATCATCTTCCTGCAAAAGAACAATATACTAAGGGTAAAAAGATGTTAATATCCAAATATTAGAGGTAATGCTTATGCCAATGTATACAAATCAAAACCTCATTTGAATATTCATTTTGCTACACTGTTGCTACTAACAGTATTCTGTTGAATATTTTCTGACTTCTTCTTAAAAAAGAAAATTATTAAAAAGACAAGACAGAAACTAAGGTAACAACACCAGAAAAGATTTATCTAGAAAATACTAGAATACCTACTTCACTGCTACACAATTTTTCTCATTGTTCTTTAAAACAAGTGTTGCAATACCATATGAGCCATCATCATCAAAAAAGTTCTTTAGGTAATACTGGAATTTAAAGACATTTTCTCTTTATGAAAATAGTAGAGAGCAATCACATATATTTTTTTCCTTCAGGCTGCTGTATATAGTACATAATTGGTGTTCCTCATAATGATTGGCACTAATTACATATCATCACTCCTGGAAGGAGGCATGCCTTTCAACTGTCTCTAATTTGGCACAAAAAATACTCCTTGTTCCTCCTCCATCTGATGTCTGCAATTTATAAAGCAAAAAATAATGTCAAACGTTGAAGTAACAGGTGTGGGGTTTCCTTTTCAAAGTCCCCCCACACACACACACACAGTCACCTAAATGCACAGTCCTAATTACTCCTTTTCAGAAAATGTTCCTTCATTTTATGAATATTATCCCTGATGTCTGCTTGACAGAGACTAGAGAGAAATATGGAACACTGCTAAACTACATATGAGCTGAGTCTTTATTTGTACAGGACGACTATCTGGCAAATGTGCTGAATATATATTGGTGATTTCAGCAATATCTAAACAAGTATATTGATAATAGCACAATGCTGGTGTTAAACAAACTTGTATCAGTCACTTACTCTATAATTTTCTGTGCTAATATCTCAGTTACTGAAGATATCTGTTTGGCTCCTTAGTGATCTGACTTTTGCAAATTCATGGATACGGACTTGCAGCCACAGAATCACTAGTCTTGCTCTCTAATCCGCTAATAAAAAAATTAAAACAGGTAGAAAAATCTTAGTTGATATAAAACAGGAAATGTAGTTTACCTCTGGTTACATTAGCAGTATTCACAGAAACAAACAAGTACAATGGGACCCTGATCTTGAATGGGTCTCTTAAGTGCCACTGCAATACAAACAATATATAACAATAATAATGAGCAAATGAGCACTTATAATTAATGTTATTTATTGTATTATTTTGAAATACAATCAAAAGGAGGATGCATAATATATTACAGCAATTACTTAGTTGAACTGCTGACACCTTAATCAAATTCTGCATGAAGTAATAACTCACAGTAGTTTCTCAGTTTCCTCCCTGATTTGCCTGAATCTCACAACGTCTTATAACATATTACAATAACAAAGATGGACAAAATGTTGTTTCCTTTGGAAAAAAACTGGTGAAATTTGAAAGTGACTTCAGATTGACAGAACACATGGATGATGAGTATCTAAAGTACTTACATGGACTCCATTACTATCATATCTGTGCACCTCAATTTTTTGTTTTATTAAAGCAAAATTACAATGAAATGTTAACAAGCTACATCATGCATTACTTATTATTCAGGATCAAGTTAATATTCAATGAACCTGGCTAAAGATTCTGGCTTGCAGTCTAGGGAGCCTTCCTCCTCCAAATAGTCTCAAATGTGACCACATTTCTAAATACCTCTTTTTGCTGCTTCTACATTCCATTACGAGGACAGCCCATGTTTTACTCTAACACAGTTCCATAGGAAGAAAAGTCACATTTTTCCAATAATGTGCAATACAAAGTCTTGCTGCTTACTTTAAAAAAATAAATTGATTTATCATTCCATTTAAAATGTAGATCCTTTAGTTGATCATTAAGTAAGCAGGCCATGGAATGTCTGGAAAGGTGGTATTATGTCATAAAAATGAATCATTTAATAATTTCCTCCCGAAACCATCTAATCCCTGGATACAACCACCGCATGTGCAAGTATGTTCCCCTTTCCCCACAATCCCTCCTCCACACTGCCTCACCTAGTAGAAAAATATGGTGGATCTTAACTGAACTCAAATGCCATTGATACAGTAATTTATACAAAAAGTTCTTTATGAAGTACACAAACTGAAGATGTATATCCTCTTTCCAATATAGAGACCAACTCACAGGTCCAACTCAATTTCTTTCTCCAAATCCGTCCCAAACCCAAATCTTTCATCTGGGTTGCTTTTTTATCAGCCAAATTGTATAGATCTGAAAAAATTAAATTTTGTGTTCCAGCTTGCTTCTGGCTCAACTACTCAAATGTGATTAAATGTCTAGACAGAGCAATCTTTTATCTAGATTTCACAATAAAATGTTTGACTTGTAAATATTAAAAATACAGTATCCTTATAATATTTACATTATTACATGTTTCTTGGCATGATTTTAAATCAGGAACCAGGAAGAGCTGTCCAAACTGAGTAATCTCAGTCCTTACCCATAATAAATAATCACTTTTACATTTCCTAGGGATAAATTCCTGCTTATCAATTAAAGTAGCTAAGGGAGAAGGTTTAGCATGAATTAAAAAAAAAAATGCCCAAAGCTGCTAAAGTGATCTGCATGAATGGTGGGTATTTTATTTTTGGTGATCTAAACATCTTTTTAACCCTTACAATTACTTTTGGGGGGAGGGAAAGCTATATTTGAGATCCAGGTTTGTTTGAGTTTTACCCAGTGTTTGGATCGTCTAGTGATAACCCAATTGATCACATCTTTTAATTGTGATGGACACAATAATAAGCTAAATTAGGGAAAGACAGTTCACCCCCTTTGTGACATTATACAAATATTTGTTTTGGGTCAAATGATGCACTTTATTTTATCCAAAGCAAAACGTTTCGATTTCAAGCTTAAAAAAAAGGAAGCGAAATTTAGCAATGAAGGCTAGATTCAAAAGGTAATTTAGGTGCCATTCACAAACTGGTAGTGGCGCCTGCTACCTCTTTACATGCAATATTCCAGTGGTTATAGCACTCACCTAGGATGTGAGAGGTGTGTATTCAAGTCCTCACTTTGCTTGATATGGAGCAGGGTCTTGAAGTCAAGTCTCACAGAAGAGTCCTTAACCACTGGACTATAGACTGTTATGGGATGTGTCTCGGTCTCTCCCGTTGAAACTGTTCCACTGTGTATAAATAATTAAATATTCATTGGGCCTCAGCATGACAGTGACAATGACTTTAGAGCATCGTGATTAGGGCACTTGCCTGATATATGGGAGACCTGGGTTCAAGTTTTTGTTCCAGCACTGGACTATTGAATATATATGCAGCAACACTTCTACTCACCTCATTTTGTGAATGGCATCTAAGTTCCCCTGTGACTTGAACCTGAACAATTGAAATGTTTCATTTCAGAAATGTCAAAATGGTTCATTGACATTTCTATTTTTTTCTAACCAAAACAATTTGCTGAATTTTACACACATTTGCTAAATGTTTAGGTCTACCCAATTTTCAGTGAAAAAAAGTTTCAGCTGAAAAGTTTCTAATGTACTATTTTTCAAAACCAATTTAGAACAGCCATACTGGGTCAAACCAATGGTCTACCTAGCCCAGTATCTGGTCCTATGCCAGTAGCCAATGCCAGATGTTTCAGAGTGAATGAAAACCACAAGGCAATTATTAAGTGACCCATCCCCTGTCACCCAGAACCAACTTCTGGCAGCCAATATCATGGTTTTGGAAAGCCCAGTTCAGAATTTTTGAACACTTAGGACTGGCTACATTGTCTATTTTCTCTCCTTCCCCAAACCCTACAAACTACCACCTACAGTGATCAGATAGAGTTGGTCACAAAGTGAAGATATTTTGAAACTGTATTTAAATAAAAAAAACAACCTCTGCCCATATTATCTGCTGCTCCCTTAAATAACCAAAGTTCTCTTTCTAGCTATATCCACTATTCTGAATGGAGGTAGGATATGACTTCTCAGTTACTGGAACAAGACTTCCTTACAACTCCCCTACCATAGCATTGCAAATTAGTTCTGCCTCTAGGCAGGCTCACAAGTTGTGCTCCAACCTGCTTCACTTCTACAGACCAAGACATATTCTTTCCTTCTCAGTTTTCAGCCAACTTTTCTTTGTTTTTAGTTGATGCCCTCTTCAGTTGTTGGAGGGATATTAACCTTCAGGGAGGGGTTTCCTAGGTTTACCAACAGCAGCAGTTTTTTGGAGTAAAGATGGACTCCAAAAGGGCAGACATTCTGCTGAAGCAAAGACCAGAGACAGAAAAAGTTTGTCCCCCTTCAGCATTCAGCTCAGTATAGAATAAGACCGATTTTTCTGTTGACAAGTGGGAGCCTTGGGTTGCCAACTTTCTAATCACACAAAACCGAACACCCCTGCCCGCCCTTTCCCCAAAGCCCCTCCCCCATTCACTCCATTCCTCCTACCTCGGTCACTAGCTCTCCCCCACCCTCACTCACTTTCACTGGGCTCACAGGAGGGGGCTCAGGGGCAGGAGGCTAGGATGTGGGAGGGGCTGCAGTCTCCAGCTGGGGGTGCAGGGTCTGGGGTGGGGCCAGGGATTAGGAATTTGGGGTGCAGGAGGGGGTTCCAGGCTGGAGCCAAGGGGTTCAGAGTGCAGGAGGGGGCTTAGGGCTGGGGCAGGTGGTTGGGATGAAGATTCTGGAAGAGAGTTAGGTTGGGGTGCAGGAAGGGGTTCCAACCTGGGGCAGGGGGTTGGGGTGCGGGCTCCGGCTGTGCAGTGCTTACCTCAGGCGGCTCCCGGTCAGCAGCACAGTGGGGCTACGGTTGGCTCCCTGCCTGCCCTAGTTCTGTGCAGCTTCTGGAAGCAGCCGGCATGTCCCATTGGGAGCTGCAGGGGCAGTGCTGGAGGGCGGGGGTAGCATGCCGAACTTCCCTGATTGCCCCTTCACCTAGGGGCCAGACATGCTGGCTGCTTCCAGGAGCCGTGTGGAGGCAGGAAGCCTGCCTTAGCCCTACTGCGCCACCAACCAAACTTTTAACGGCTGAGCAAAGCCACCAGGGTCCCTTTTCGACCAGGCGTTCCGGTCAAAAACCGGATGCCTGGCAACCCTAAGGGATCCCCTTTCTCATAAAGTTTCTGTTCCACTATGAACTATCTTCTGCTATAGTCCTTTAAACTGAAAGAATGGAATTCACAATCAAATGTATGGATCCAGCTTTGTGGAAGTCAACAGGGTTACATTTGCTTACATCAGGTCTCAGTTTGGAGCAATCGCCAAAAAGGCATTGCTATTATAAGATTAAATTTATGAGAAAATATTTAATGCAAACACATTGAATGACTTTTTAATGATTAGCTATTAAATATTTAAGCATAATCATGTAGCATTTGGATTTTATTATTCTCACTATGTTCTTACAAAATGTAATAAAAATGTCCAGGTAAGTGGGGGAGTATGCATAATAACTTGCAACCATTCAGAGCAGACTACTACTGATAATTTTATTATTGCTATATACTTAATAAATAAAATGACTTTTTCAGAACCAATGTTTTCTTGGGGTTCTTACAGGGAATGTAATTTGGCTTTTGCTATTAATTCTTTCTTTTTTCACAGATCCACATTGTAGCAATAGTTATTGTAAAAAATAACAAAGAGGACTTAATCCAGCTCTCAGATATGCTGCTGCTAATTATTATCTTATAAACAAAGAACTGTCATGCCTTCCTACACATCCCTAGGAACTGATTGTTCATGATATGCATCATGTGCACCTGAGACCTGGCTTGAGCCAAAGGATCCCTCTGAAATCAACATGAATCAGGAAATTCAGAATTAAAACTGAAACTTTAGGCCAGATCCAGCCAGTCTTAACTACTAGCAGAGGAGTGCATGGTGTAACTCAAGAAGGGTGGGGCACATGAAAATGAAATGTCCTTTTTCTGAGTAAGGACAGGCAACCTGGAAAATTTCAGATGATGAAGGTATGCCATTTCTGAGCTATGTGGGATCACACAAATTTACTTAAAATAGCCCACTAACTGGGTCTGATTACATCAATAGATTCTAGCAAGAAAAGGAGTACTGTATAATTTAGATAATTAGTCTCTAAATACAGACCTGTGTATGGGTGAGGGTTAAAATGAATTACATTCCATCTACTACCTAAAGGAAAGCATGGGGCAATGAATGATCAACACTATGAAGGTGATAGATAGCAATATAGAATACTCATACTACAATAAGGATGATAGTTGACATGAAAACATCCTAGAACAAGCACATAATTCATAAAGATCTTTGATGTTTGTTACACATTCATGTTCTCAGATGGGTACTGCACATTTATGGCAATATATGTCCCCTTTTATTATTGTGATTATTAAGCTAGTGATAAGTTTCAGGCTGGATTATGCCCAGCTTCTCTTTTAAAAACAATAATTGTTCATTCCACTAGCTGGCTTCTGCAAAAGTTGGTTTATCTGCAGTTTATATGTTATATACACTTTTAACAACAGCTACTGAATTACCTTATAGAATGTAATTGCACAATGCTTCAGGAGAGAATGCATTTAGAACTTGTATAATAAAAATAAATGTCAAGAGTTACTGTGACTATGCTCAGTTAAACATAATTTCCCAGCCCCTCCCCAAGTTCCACAAGCAATTAGACTAAGCTATTTGTAAACTGATGTTGGATGGGAGTTACTGAGAGTCAAAAACAATCTTTACCAGTTTAAGTTCTTTTTTTTTCCCCCATAGCTGCATAATTTACTAAATATGCTCCTTAGGCTAAGAGCTTCTATGTTGAGTTTCAGACAGGAGTGATTTTATAACTATATATATAACCTAGTTGCAAAACCCTTGGGAAAGGGGTTTTATAAAATGTGACCAACTATAGGGAATCTACTATCACATGCTCCTATTACTGATCTATGTATTTTCCCCAAAAAATTATTACAGAAATCCCCTATTAACCTCTTACATTGTATATACAAATACACATTGAAGCTTGCCTGTGCATAGTATGATACTGGAGTTGCAAATGTTTTTCTGTAGGCAGTATATGCTCTCAGCTCTTAAAGCTGCCTGTTTCCTATTAGAAAAAAACAACCTCATCTGTGATTGCACAGTGGTTTTTTAATTGAGTTTCTTTACTGAATACAGTAATTTATGTTCGTTCTGTACTGTACTGTACTGTCCTGCCCCATGTTTAAATGAGGTCATCTCCGAATCCTTTCTTGTTTTCTAGGACAGGTTTCTCCAGAAAAATCTATTATTTTGTGAATAAATGTAGTATTTAGTTCACTACAGAAGCTTAAAAATCACAGGAATTTTTAAGGTTCATACCTAACAGAAATGTGCCAGCCTTGTACGTACTTCAGTTGAGAAAACCAGGAGCTGTGCTTGTTTTCAGAAACTAAGGACCTGATCCTTTTCCCATTCAAATCAGCAACCAAACTCCCATAGACATCAGTAATGCAGGATCCAGCTATAAATGTCTCACAGAAGAGAAGGCAAATAGCTGAAAACATCCTGTTTCATAAATGACTTGATGGCAGTTATTTTTCCTGCATGATCATTTCAAGGTATTACGTCTTGTGAACCAGCAGGGATAGAATGTAATGATATCCACCACTGGAAAGTGCTGAATTCTAGATTTCCAAGGTGTGCTGTCAGCGCTGTCCAGCTTTGGTAGTCTGCGATATCAGAATTTAAAAATGCATTATTAGGATCATACTATTGTTTATCCTCTACCTGTGAAGAAGAAGGCTGGTCAGTGACCCAGCCAAAGTTCCCTCACAAGGAATGTCATAAAACAATGTGAACAGTAATACATTTACAGACAGGGAAAGCATGCAAATGCAAAACATACAACAAACCCAGCAGCACTAAAAACAAGCAATTCCATATTGCAAACACAACATATCATGTACCATGTCATGTTTTCCTCAGAGAGAGTGATCTCGTTTGAGGATGTTCTGCCTTCAGCATAAAGGTACTTAAACAGAGTTTCTTGATAAATCTTGTTATCAACCTTCTTAATTGGAAATTTGTGCAGTGCCTAACATAGTGAGGCCCTGATCTGGATGTAGCCTCCAGGAACTGCTGCAATATTAAATAATAATATAAGAAAATAATGAGAGTTCTTTCATGAGTTTTCTCCCAAAACAGAACTTTCCCAGTTTAGATCACCTGGTCTGAATTATCTGATTTAATGATAATGTAATTATATTGAATTTTGTTTAACTATAACCTTTGAATACTCTTTATGCCTTTCCTCTTTTTTGGCACAACGTTTTACATTCAGACAAAGCTGCTTGTTTTCTGGAACTAGTCAAATATCATTGCAAGTTTTTGCTCAGTGATGGGTGTCGGGTCACTTTGTCATAACATTAAATACTTAATTTGTACTGCATGAATTTTAAAAGGTTTAGTTAGACATTAAGCCATTTAATTAAAAATGGAATTAACATCTTATTTTAGAAATCCTCTCTGTCAAGGACATATTTTTTATAGCATATTAAACCTTTCTCTCAGGAGTGCCTTTGTGAGTTCCAATGGACTAATACACACCTACGTACAGGAGAAATAAGTGATTTTTTTCCTGCTCTTGCATATGTGTAGATCTAAGAGATTTAGTTCTCTTTACCCTCTGCTGTTTAATATAAGCAAAGCTGTGTGTAACATGAACCATAGTTCCAAATTTCAGTTGATGGGAGCTTCTATCTGTGAGTTTTACTTTTGAATTTCAGATTTGAAAACAAAGGCTCTCAGAATTCCCAGGCACTGACAGTGAGTGTGCATAATGCACTATCCCTTTGATTGGTGCAATAGGCTTTCCCCACTGTGAACCTGGACAGCTCAGCTGGTTCTTGAAGTCAGTAGACTCCCATTGACACTAAATGAGCATTTGAACAGGCCTTGGATCATACAAAGGGAATAAGATTATGACCTAGCCTCTGCCCAGCCCTTCCTTGTTCTTTTTAGGTGATTTCTGTAACCAGAAAACATAAGGACTGTGATTATGCCTTGCTCTTGAACAGCAGGTATGTATAAGGAAAGAAAAACATTATTTTCCTCTTGCCCCTCTTTAGACTCCCTAGCAAAGGCTGGTCAGGATAGGCCTTACCTTGGAACTGCCTGTGAAATAAAATAAGCCTTCCTTCCCTTATTCCCTTCAAAACCTGGAACATGAAGCATTGTGGCTGTAATGAAAGCTACTCCCTGTTCTGTATTGAACCTGCTCAGTCTTTAGGAGCTTGTGGTGTTACCTAGGAGCTCTCTGAGGCACAGATTTCTCTCTTTTATCTGACACATTCTAACTATTTTAAAGAGCCAGGGCCACTTAGGCCATGTCTACATTAGCATGCTTACATAGCTGAGCTGCTGTAAAATTGCTTGTGTAGCTGCTCTATACCCGCAGGAAGAGAGCTCTCCTGTCAACATAATTAAACCACATCCACAAGCAGCGGTAGCTATGTCAGTGGGAGTAGCTCTCCTGTGACTTAGTGCTGTCCACACCAGCAGTTCTGTTGGTGTAACTTACGTTGCTCAGGAATGGGTTTTTTTCCACACCTCTGAGTGACATACATTATACTGACAACAATGGTAGTGTAGACGTGGCCTTGGAGTGCTATGTAAATAATGATGATCATAAAAGTTCCAGAAAATATATTCTGAAGAAAAATATGGATTTAGAAGTCTAAATGTAGGCACCCATATTTGAAAATATTGACCCATATCTTTCTGGACCTGGCTGAGGCTATTCAATACTACAGTATTCAATGTCAATTCATTTCTGAGTAAAGGCTAAAGTTCTTGATTTGATATCAAGTCCTAAATGGACGTGTCTAGAGCTCAACTGTCTCCCAATATAATTCTGTGGCATCTGTGATCAACCAAAATTCTCAAGTGAGCAGTCCTTTGGATTAAATGAAAGAGGGTTGGTAGCAGGTTGTATTCTAATTGGGGTCCCTGACTTTGGAATTCAATCTCCATCTGCCTTCATCTGCTAGTGCCCAGATTTGATTACCCAAAGGGATGTTTGGGCATGTTTTCCAAGTTTTTTTCTAGATGAAGTAGCGGATGTTGGGTAAAGATGTGGGGTACACAGCTGGGGAGAGAATTTGACATCATTGGGCTAAATTGTAAAGCATTTAATTTTTTTTGTTCTTCTGCTTTGCTTTCCACTCTCCTCCCTTTTACATTTCTTCATAATTTCAGTTCTGGCATAAACCACTCTAATAAAACTTAGAATTAATATCTGAGGTACAGTCCCCACTGCCTGCGTGCAGCATATCCTGCTGAAAGGCTTTATTTGCTATAGATTCCAATGTGAAATGACTTCACAACTGTGCTCTCCGAAGGTAAACATTTGATACAATTTCAAATCATATGCATAAACTACCCGCGAGCAACATTACACTTCTCACAAATGTCATTTTCACTAGCATTGATCTTATTGAGTGTGGCAGGTGTGAAGTAAGTAGCCCTGGTGCAGTAAATCAAACTGAGGGAACTGCTTGTTTTGTGTTTCTCTCTGGTATGGTTGTTTGGGTGCTTTTTTGCATTCTCATTATCCATGGTAGTGTAGTTCCCTAGTGGTTACTGAGCATATTCTAACACAGCGAATAAATTAGTTTAATAGATAACTTATAATATCTTGTGAATACATTTATAGAATGCTTTATAGGACTAGTTTAAATAATGTAATTTAAAGTCACTTTAATTGATTTAAGATGGTGGTAGCAACCACAAACTTACAACTGTTTGTAAAAGGTTTTATTAACTCACCCTGATGTAACAGAAATCAACCTTTGATAGGTTCATACAAGAAAATCTCTCTTAAATGGTAAAATCCCTCATTATTACCACTGTAGAAACTACCAGCTACTTATGGCTAAGAATGGAATTTCTGATTTTCAAGGGAGAAAAAAAATCAATATTCTATTACTTTTTCTTGTGGCTATAAAAACACAGTGTTTTGTTTGTTTGTTTTTGTAGGGAGTGGGTTCTGACTGATTTACAGACCGTGTGTGTGCGTGCACACATGTGCACTCAAACACATACAGAGGTGCACATGCATATTAACCCTAATTGTCTCAGGTTAATTTAAATATATAAAATGACCATTTAAAATGTATTAATCTGTCAATTCAGCAGTTTGGCAACAGGAATTATTTCCAAAATAAGAGGGATTTACTTTCCAATTTTCAGATGTCTTGTTGTTTCCTTGTCTTGCATATGAACAAACCTGTATTATTTGAGGAAGAAAGAAGTCTTAGGTTTCAGTGAAATGGTTTTAGCAACTACATAAACAAGTTTATATACAAAACCAGAACAGTATCTTAAGCAGAGAACTGCTAAACTCCATCAGTCTCTATTGGTATGTCTACGTTGCAAAGAAAAACCTGCAGCACTGAGCCTCAGAGCCTTGGTCAACTGATGCAGGCTCATAGAGGTAGGGCCAGGGCTGGCTCTAGGATTTTTGCCGCCCCAAGCAAAAACAATTTTGGCCGACTCCCCTACCCCTGTTTTTTTCTTACTCCACCCCCGGCCACGCCTCAACTCCGCCCCTTCTCCAAATCCCCAGGCCTGCCTCCTCCCCCCAGGCTCTCAAACCTGGGAGGGAGGGTGAGCAGCGGCGTGCGAATCAGCTGTTTTGCGCGCCGTGGCCACTCGGAATCTCCCCCTACCTCCCAGGTTTGAGAACCTGGGAGGGAGGGTGAGCAGTGGTGAGCAGCGGTGAGCAGCGGAGGTGAGCTAGAGCTAGGGCGGCCAGGGCACATTTTTAGGGGCAGCAGGGGCGGCATTCTGGCGCTGGCCATGCCGCCCCTAAAAATGTGCCGCCTCAAGCACCAGCTTGTTTTGCTGGTGCCTAGAGCCGGCCATGGGTAGGGCATCAGGTCTAAAAATAGCAGCATAGATGCTCCTGCTCAGCTGGAACCTGGGCTCCGAGACCTCTCCTGTCACTAGTTGTCAGAGCCCAGGCTCCAGCCCAAGCAGGAACGACTATACTGTTATTTTTGCCATTGCAGCATGAGCCCAAGTCAGTTGACTCAGACTCAGTGCCGTGGGTTTTTCTTTGCAGTGTAGACACACCCCATGACCTTTTCCAGCACCTGTTTCTGGTTGCTAAGTACCTGCAGTATCCACAAGATGGCACTGTGCCACACAATCTATAGCCAGTTGCAAGATTTGACCATTAAACCCTGTGGGATGTAGGCTTTAAAACAGAAAATTATCTTGGTTAAGACTTTCCATACTTGCACTTCAAAACAATGGGGAAAAAGTATAAATTGAAATATGTAACAACATTACCTATCAGTAAAAATACTCTTGTTTTACTTGTCTAACATTAACTGGATATGGTTGAGAATATTCATCACATTGACACGGAATATTGTATTCAATACCATTCATTTAAACATTACTGAATTACAATATTTTCATTACTATTTTATTATTATAGTTACTATGTAGACCATACAGTGCAGTATGTATTAGTCATTTAGGTGCCAGGTAACAAAGACACTTAGGGGACTACATTTAGGCAGGTGAACAACCGAATTGACTTCAACAGGATTGTTCATGTGCTTAAAGTTAAGCATGCGCTGAAGTGCCTTGAGGAATCGGCAATGATATACAACATTCACTCATATTCTATTTTATGCTAAACACTTATTGATAATCTCTTCATTGGTTTGAGGGCAACTACAAAGCTTGCTCAAACTAAATGCCTGTCCCTTGGCTTACCAACGGGCCTCTATCCAAAGCCCATTGAAGTCAGTGGAAAGACTCCCACGGATGTCAACAGTCTTTGGGTCAGGCCTTATGTGGAGTGCCCTCTACAATGGAAATCTTACATGTTTTAGGAGGAAGCTGGCAGTGCATCTTTGGTCACATAGTGGGGCTAAAACTTAAACTTCTCTCCCCTTCCTTTTTCTGTAAGGGTCTGGCACAATGGAGCAGCTGTGAGGAACTGGATTTTATTTTCAACACCAGTTACATGAGTTAACCCCACTGCAGTGAGAATAAGAGACAATGGGGGCAGGTTCATAGCTCTCAGGTTCACTCTTTCAGGCTGCCTGCAGACTCAGCAGGACAATATTGCATTGGTTACATTCTGTTCACATTTGGAAGGCTCCCTGCAACCATAAGTGTTAATAACTTGTTTTTTTTTACTTAAATGAAACATATACACATCAGGAAGGTCAGATTCAGTCCACAGGTCACATGATTACTCCCCTACTTTAAAACATATACCAAGATGGCTCCTCTGGAGATGGGGCTATAACAACCACACATTTTATGTGACCTTGGATACCTTACTTGTCCCCACCTCCATACCTCAGTTTACCCATATGTAAAACAGGAACAACAATACTTACCAACATGGTGGAACTGATTTGTGCTGGGCAGTGAAATATGATGAGACAGCCCCATCCCTAAGAGGCTTACAATGCAAACATGGATCATAATGTATTAGGTGTGAGGACTATGCACTAATAGGAATATCCTTCTCTAGGTCCAACATATTTAAAATGATAAAAAATACAAAATTCCCAGGAAAAGCTTTAGTCATGTGAATATTGCTAATCATTATTTATCCTGCCACATTGATCTTATTGAACCTACAAAATACTTTTCCTTCAAAAACTTCTGGAAACTAACCACTTATTGTAAGGCATTTATTGTTCTGCTTTGTTTGTTTATAAAACCATTTGTGTTTCATTCACATATTACCTTATATTAAGATATTCAACTTTCTTTCCTGACAGAACAGGAACTAGAAAGCAAGTAATACTTACTCACTGTCTATATATGAACACTGAAGTTCCCTCAAAGGCAGTTTATTTGTGGGAGGAGGGTTGTTATTAAATCATCTTGCAAGCTAGCATTCGGAGAGCAAAGTAAGCCAATTCTTAATATTGTAACTGGCAGCTTGGAAGCAGTCATTTTAAGAAATAAATGCAGATCGTGAGACAAGCCTACTTCGTATTCCAATCAGCCTTCTCAAATGGCTGAATGACAAATAATTTGAATCATGAAGAATGCATTTTATATAATGCAGTGAAATAAAAAAGATCACAAACCATGCATAATTAATATGTCCGACTAATAACTTTGACCTAGAGGACTTGAGACAGCCACAGGACCTCAATAGTGTGCTTTCAGTAGATATCCCTGAATGAAGCTATGTTAAGAAGATAAAAAAGCAGGTTATTTGGGAAAAGCCAATGAAAATCATTACTTCTCTGTTACTCAATTAGGGGGATTTTCATGAGCAGAAAAGTCGATGCACAGTCGATGCTTCTTTTAGGAAATCTTGTATCTCCTTGATCTCACATCACTAAGTCAAGGAAGAAAAAAAGAGACTGGATTCCAGACAACTGACACATTGGATATTTCACTGAAATCCCCATAAAGTGAAATCCCTTCTGAGTAATATTGTGTTTCCAGTCAAATATTAGTTTTCAAAACACCCCAGCTCAGTTCATGGTGCTGCTCACAACTTTTGTGACATGATGCTTTTATTTATGTATTTATTTATTTTTGAAACATGATGTAGATTTTTGGTATCAGTTGTATTTGTTTGACAATATGCTCTTACCTATGAATCAATGTTTCAAATATATGCCTTTTTTTCAAATTATTGGTAGATAACAATTAAGACTGATATTTGGATGATCTTAATGTCAGACCGAGAGACAGACTGACGCAAACACACAGGGCATTTTAGTAATCTGCTCATGTAGGGATGCTGGCCTCTGCACCCTGAAATTAGGAGTGAACAACATATACAGACCCTTGCCTGTCTGTCTACAGCAGAGTAGTGCAAGGTTCAGGGTAAAAATTTCAAAGATACCTAAGTAATTGAGGAGCCTAAATTGGATTTTCAAGAGCATCTAAGCAGGTTAGGTGCCTAATTCCCATTAAGAACCAATGGGACTTAGAGGTCTATCTGCATTTTTGGCTACCTAAAGACCTTTGAACATCTGTTCCTTAGCAGCCTCAAGTGGGAGTTTTGGAAATTTAGGCAGTTTTAAAATTTTTACCAGTAGTCACATCTTAACCTGATAAAGCATGACCGAGCACCTTGCATTTGTGTAAAAAAAAGCAGTCAAATTCCTAACCTGATAACAGGATAGCTTTGATAATATGCTGAATGTAAGTCATCTAATTCAATTTCTAAACCAAGAGGACACAAAGATTTTTGATGGAGCTGACAGGAAAAGTGTACCACCAATAAAGATATCAGGGGGAATAATATTCTTAATTTTCATATTGGTCTGGATCTGTAAAAAACAACAAAGAGTCCTGTGGCACCTTATAGACTAACAGACATATTGGAGCATAAGCTTTCGTGGGTGAGTACCCACTTCATCAGACGCATGTGGGTATTCACACACAAACGCTTATGCTCCAATACATCTGTTAGTCTATAAGGTGCCACAGGACTCTGTCGCTTAATTTTCATAGAACTTATAGGTAAGCATAAGAAAATTAAATGACAACTGATTGCATCTCACAAGCTTGTTCAGCTCAGAAATGCCTCCCACAATCCATAGAAATGGACAAGCAAACCAAATTATCATAAACTTGTTGGCAAAAATATCCGCAGGGCCCAATGGATAATACAGACAGGTAACTCTGTACAGCCAGAGTAAAGATTGCAGTGCATGTCTGTAGTGCTCAGTAGTTATGATAATGGTAAGGTCTGTGCCTGTGGGTGGCAACATAGAGTACAATCTGGTAGGTGGCTTATTATATCATTTCCTTGTTTCTGTAATTTTGGTCAGATAAATTATATGTGAATCAAACAATTGTTGCAATGACAAATGCACACAGACACAGAGGCAAGAAATGGAAAGAAAAAAGTAGAGCATTTTTTCCCCCAAAATACTGTATTTTATTTGCATTTGAGATGTAGATTAAAAGTCTTTGAATGAATTGGTAAGAGCAAATGTATTTCTAGTGGCACACAGTCTAATATTAAGTATAGTTTTTATATATTTTTTTCAATTCATTTTAGGATTTTAAGAGATTATTTTCAAGCTCTGCCATTATCAGGAGATGTAGAATGCTGTTTGAGAAGTGGGAGAAGTTCACAGTAAGCAACAAAATTGATAAATATATAAAATAGATTAGAAAAGTTTTCCTTATTCAGTTAGTGCTATAAAGCCCACTCACTCTTGGTGTATCTATTTTATTTTTCAATCTCTATAAACTTCATCTTGTAAAGTACTTCTTGCAACTTACATCTCTGCTACCATTTGGAAGAACAGTAAAGCAAGTGAGGTAAGAGAGTGCAGTAGCATATGGCAGGACATACAGTACAATATCAGCTTTATAGAGATTGCAAAAATAAACTAATACCAAACAGTGTGACAAAGTTCCTTCTCTATATTGGTGGGTCCTGCACTTATTGGCAGATTTTCTTGCCTCAGAGATTCACCATGTGGGTTGGGGAACAACCCAGAGACCTTCCCCTCTGGAAGAACCCACAGTCCAGGTCAATTGGGAGGTTTAGGGGGAACCTGGGCCCACCCTCTACTCCAGGTTCCAGCTCAGGGCCCTGTGGACTGCAGCTGTCTATAGTGCCTCCTGTAACAGCTGCATGACAGCTACAACTCCCTGAGCTAACTCCCCATAGCCTCCTCCAAACACCTTCCTTATTCTCACCACAGGACCTTCCTCCTGGTGTCTAATAATGCTTGTGCTCCTCAGTCCTCCAGCCACTCCCTTGAGCCTCTTGATCCCAGCTCCTCACACTCACCCCACAAACTGAAATGAGCTCCTTTTTAAAATCCAGGTGCCCTGATTAGCCTGCCTTAATTAATTCTAGAAGTTTCTTCTTAATTGGCTCCAGGTGTCCTAATTAGCCTGCCTGCCTTAACTGGTTCTAGCAGGTTCCTGATTACTCTAATGCAGCCCCTGCCCTGGTCACTCAGGGAACAGAAACCCTGTCTGACCTGGGACTAATACATCACTCTCCTGTAGCCCTCTGCCCTGGAGGGAAGAAGGGAGGTAGGGGACTGCTCCTCCTTTTTCTCTGCTACCTGCTTGCTGGCTGCTAGACCCACCCATACCCTTGGGTGCTGCTGCTCCAGCTACAGCCCCTTGGGGGGGGGGGCTACTGGCCCATTCCCCAGAGAAGAGGAGGGAGAGACCCCAACCATTGCTCCTGCTGCTGGGAATGCCACCACCACCTCCACCTGAGAAAGGTCCTTCCTGCTGGCCACCAGACTGCTGCCTGGAGCTGCTACGTTTGCTGCTGGGGAGCTGCTGGAGCCCTGAGGAGAAGAAGAGGACCATCTGCCAGTGGGGGAGCGCGTAGGAATTCTACAGACCACTATGGAGGGGGCCCTCCCGGACTGAGTAACTTTTGAACTGTGCTCTTGTGGTGGGGATCTAGACTGTGTTTGTGGAGACACAGGGGGTGTGGCGTGGAGCCTGCCCCCTGGTCCATCTGTGTCCCCCCCAACCCCCACCACCAACATCATTGTTGCCCCCTCCACCACCCCCACTGACTACTCACCATCTGCCTTGGGCTCCTGCCTCTGGGACTCAGCTGCTCCAGGGACAAGGCTTGCCACGCCCTGTTGCCACCATTGGGCCTGATACAGCAGCCAGCTTACAAGGACTTTCTTTTTTGTTGCAAGCGCACGTGGGTGCACGTGCCCCCCCCTCCTTTGGACTGACCCCCTCCCCCCTACAGCAAGCCCCCAGCTTTGCCCCTGCTACCTACCCATTTGCCCCTTGCAGCCTTTTGCCCCTTTCCCTTGCCCCAGCCCCTTGCTAGCTCAAGTCTGTTTGCCTGCCACGCCCTTTCCCTCTACAACCTTTGTCTGTTTGACCCGCCCCAGCCTCTGAAGCTAGCCTCATGGTTCCTCTGCCCGACTCCCAGCCTGATTGTTCCCCTTCCCCTGCAGTCCCCTTGCATTGATTAGCCTCTCCCTTCGTGCGCCCATGTCCCCTCCCTTGCGCTTGTGCCCCTCCCCATTTTAGTTTGACCTTGTCTCACTGCACCCCCCCAATTCTGTTATATTCCCCCTTTCTTGGTGCGACTAGAGGAGCTGGAAACCCTCCCCGAGTCGGTGACTGACCCCTAGCCTTGATAACCCTCCCCATCAACCCCTCCCCCTTTTTTTTTTGGCGCCCTCCTCCCCTGCCTACAGCCTAGTGGGGAGGAGAGGTCGACGTACTTCCCCCTTCCCTACCCCCCCTCCAGTGTTTGCTATCCCCCCTGTCCTCATTATGGCAGGGGATGAGGAGAGTGAGACCCCTCAGGCAGACCCTGCTGCCCCTCCTCCACCTGCCCCACCATCATCCCCCCTAGCCTCTACCTCAACCGCCGCTGCCGAGCCACCTACTACCACCCCTGCTGGAGCGCCGGCAGCGGTGGGTAACGAGGTGACCTCCGCTGCTGCCACGTCCCTCGCCCCCTCTGACTCTGGGGGAGTCCCCTCAGCCGGCAGGAAGGGCCAGGGCACAAAGAAGGGTAAAGGCCCTGCTAAAAAAGCCAGGTGCCCCCACTGCCGCGGCCCCGCAACAAGCCGCGGCGTTCCTCCCTGCTGTTCCCTCCACCAGCTCTATGGGTGTCCCACCCCCAGCTCCCAGGGCATACGCCCGGGTAGCGGTGGCCCCCCCGCCTGCCGCTACGTCATCTCCCTCTTCCACCGCCTCTGCTACCATCTATAGCTGCCGGGGCCCCTTCCCCACCTTGACCAGGAAGCACGGCGTCCGTTGCCTCCTAGTACCCACCTCGCCCCACGTGGAGACCTACGTGCGGGCGTTGGCGAGGGTGGTGGGGCCCACGGCCATTGTGGCGGCCTCCAAGATGTACGGCAAGGTCGTCTTCTTCCTAGCATCGGAGGCCACTGCCCAGGAGGCGGTGAAGAACCTGACAGTGGGAGGCGTGTTCGTCCCCCTGGAGCCGCTAGAAGACCTGGGCGCCCGACTGGTCCTGACTTCTGTCCCTCCCTTCCTTCCAAATGCTGCCCTGTTACCCGCCCTCTCTACCCTGGGGAGGCCGATCTCTGTGGTCAGCCCTCTCCCATTGGGCTGCAAAGACCCCGCCCTCCGTCACGTTCTCTCATTCCGCCAGCAGGTACAGTTACAACTGCCACCGGCGGCAATCGAGGGGTCCTTCTTGGTCCCCTACCAGGGGGCCCGCTACCGGGTGCATTATTCAACGGGGGAGGCCCGGTGCTACCTCTGCCGGGCGATAGGACACGTCTGGAGGGACTGCCCCTTGGCCGGGCATGGAGGGACATCCGGGACCACCGAGCCCCGGCAGGGCGCTGGCCCCGTCATCGCCGGCGCCCCTAGCTGCCCGGCACCCGAAGCCGCCCCTCCTCCTTTCCTTCCCACCAACGCTCCCGCTCGGGCCCAAGGGGTATCTCCCCCAGTGCACCTAGATGAGCGAGAGGGCCCCGCCTCGGCCGCTTGTGATCTGGCAGGGCCTGTGGAGGAGGGTGAGGTAGGGATATCACCGGACATAGAAGAGGGCATGCCCCAGAGAGAATCCTCCCTCCTACATGCTGCCCCACCATTGCCTCCCCGAGTCCCTAAGCCTTCGCTCTTGTTCCCTGACCCAACTCCTGTTAGCCAGCCCCCGGATGATGCCATGGAGGGCTGACCCTTCATACAGGGGAAGCGGGGCAAGCGGAAGGCTCGAGCTCCGCTTCTTCCATTTGATGCGGTAGCCCCCCGGAAGACCAGGAAGGGGGGAACCGATGCTGAGCCTTCCACTTTGCCCCCGCGTGGATTTTGTCCACCATTGCCGGCCAGGGAAGACGTGGGAGCATCGGAGGAAATCACTACCCCTCCTCCGGTGTCCCTTCCTATAGAAACCCCTGAGGGAGCCCCTCTCGCCTCCTTACAATCTGAAGCCCCTGCACGCACCAAGGTGAGTGTCGCTTCGGGTGCAGGAGAGGAGAGCCCTGGGGTGGTGGAAGGTGATCTTCCTTCCATTTATGAGGAGATCGAGGCCCTGGGTCTGACCCTGGTTACCCAGGGGGAGGAGGACCCTCTGCCAGCAGGCCTCGATCTGAGTGACCTCGCCTCAGCCCCCCTTTCCCCGTATTCCGTCCCCTTACCCACTGCTTCCACTCCCGCCTCCGAGGAGCCCCTGGACTCTTCCACCATCCCAGCTGCAGATGGCACCCTGCTAGTGGCCGCCGAGCCTCTTGAGGCAACGGCCAGTGCCACGCAACCGGGACCCGAGTCGCCAGGGGACTCCCTCATGGCTGAGGGACAGCCGACCTCCTTTCCGGGTGGGGGCCACATCGTTGATTCTCCACCTATGGATGCCGTGGCCTTACCATCTGCCTTGGAGCACGAGTCCGGCATCGCCGAGGGCCCACCTCCCTCCCTGCAAATCCCTGAGCCCCTTTGTGGGGTGTCACTCCCCCGCCCAGTGGCCGGGCTGCTGAGACCCCCGATCCCACTATCGCCCCTTCCCCTGTCCCTATTCCTGACTCCGACCCTGCCCCTGTCACCGACCCCGTCCCTGTCTCCTCCACTTCCCATGATGCTATTGCCGCCCCTGGGGTTGTCTCCTTCCATATCCCAGAGGATGACCCCCAAGGAGTGGCCTTTGTTTTTCCCTGTTCCGACCCACCAGGGGCTGCTATTTTCCCTCCGCCGCCCCCCATTGAGCCAGGGTCTGAGGCGGGCCACGTGGCGCCAGCCCATCGGACGCCACGTCAAGGGTCTGCTCCCTGCTTGCCCATCTCGGTGGGCCACGGGGCTGTGACAGGGGCCCCGCTAGGGGATAGCCGTTGATCAATAACCCCACCCCCCCATACGCTGAGAGAGGAGCTATGGGACTTCCTTGAGGATGTCCGTGGCTCCCGCAACAAGGTACAGCTTGCACTCCAGCGATGGGGGGATTTTCATCAGATCCTCCGGGCCGCGAGGGCCCTCATGGGGGAGGGTAAGAGGACTGGGAGGCAGGCCGCCGCGGCCTACCAACGGGTCCACCTCTTCCGTGATTCCTTAATTGCTTATGGGGTAGGTCACGGATTGTTGCGCGGCCCGACGGAGGCCGTGGGTGTCTCTGCTAGCAAGGATCCCCCCCAGCCCTCCTCATGGCACCGATCATCTTCACAACATTAAACACCCGGGGCTGTAGGATGGGTCTCCGCAGGAGCCAGGTGCTCTCCTTCCTTCGGGAGGGGCGATACTCTGTGATTTTCTTGCAGGAGACCCATACGGATCCGGCCGCTGAAGCTAACTGGCGGCTGGAGTGGGAGGACAGGGTCTATTTTAGCCACCTCACAGTTCGTACGGCTGGAGTGGCGACCCTGTTCTCCCCCGACCTACGGCCCGAGGTGCTGGGGGTCACCAAGGCTGTGCCGGGCCGCCTGCTGCACCTCCGGGTCCGCATGGAGGGGCTTGTGGTTAATCTCGTCAACGTTTACGCCCCGACATTGGGCCCAGAGAGGTTGTGTTTTTATCAACAGGCGTCTGCCTTCCTCGGCACCTTGGATCCTCGCGAGTGCCTGGTCCTGGGCGGGGACTTTAACGCCACCCTTGAGGAACGGGACCGCTCGGGGACCAAGCAGCACCAGGCCGCCGCGGATGTCCTCCGGGAGATCGTCAAACATCACTCCCTGGTGGACATCTGGCGCGACCACCACCCGGATGATGTTTCAACATTCACTTTTGTCTGGGTGGAGGTCCATCGGTCGTACCACTCCCGGTTGGACCGCATCTATATGTCACGCTTCCATCTTTCCCGGGCCCACTCCTCCAGCATCCGTCCGGCCCCTTTTTCAGATCACCATCTAGCCACCGTGACAGCCTCTCTCTGCGCGGAGAGGCCGGGGCCGGCCTATTGGCACTTTAATAATAGCTTGTTGGAGGATGTGGGCTTCGTGGCGTCCTTCCAGGAGTTCTGGCTAGCCTGGTGAGGGCAGCGACGTGCCTTTCCCTCGGCGCGGCGGTGGTGGGACCTGGGGAAGGTGTGCGCCCGGCTCTTCTGCCGTGACTACACCCAGGGCGCCAGCCGACGGAGGGATGCGGCGATAGGGCAGTTGGAACGGGAGGTCTTAGAGCTGGAGAGGCGTCTGGCCGCCAGCCCCGGTGATCCATCCCTCTGCAGAGCGTGCCGAGAGAAGCGGGAAGAGCTGTGGACCCTCGAGGACCATCGGGCCCGAGGTGCCTTTGTTTGATCCCGCATCCGCCTCCTTCAGGAGATGGATCGAGGTTCCCGCTTCTTCTACGCCCTGGAGAAAAAGAGGGGGGCTAAAAAGCACGTCACCTGCCTTCTAGCAGAGGACGGCACCCCCCTCACGGATCCGGCGGAAATGTGCGGGAGGGCCAGGGCCTTCTACGCAGGCCTTTTCTCCCCGGATCCGACCGATCCTAACGTTTGCAGAATGCTCTGGGATGAACTCCCGACGGTCAGCGCGGGCGACTGAGACCGGCTGGAGCTGCCTCTCACTCTGGCCGAGTTCTCGGAAGCCCTCCGCCGCATGCCCACCAATAAATCTCCAGGCATGGAAGGGCTGACCGTGGAGTTCTACCGCGTGTTTTGGGACGTCCTCGGCCCGGACCTTGTCACCGTCTGGGCAGAGTCCTTGCAGGGCGGGGTCCTCCCTCTTTTGTGCAGGCGAGCTGTGCTGACCTTATTGCCGAAGAAGGGGGACCTCCACGATTTACGGAATTGGTGTCCCATCTCGCTCCTCAGCACGGACTATAAAATCGTAGCAAAGGCCATCTTGCTGCGGCTAGGGTCTGTGTTGGTGGACGTGATCCACCCAGACCAGACCTACACCGTCCCGGGCCGTGCCATCTTCGACAACTTGTATCTGGTCCGGGACCTCTTGGAACTCGGGTGTAGGGATGGTCTGTCGTTCGCCCTCCTGTCCCTGGATCAGGAGAAGGCGTTCGACAGGGTGGACCACGGATATCTCCTGGGCACTCTGCGAGCGTTTGGCTTCGGGCCCCAGTTTGTGGGTTTTCTCCAGGTGCTGTACGCCTCCACAGAGTGTTTGGTCAGGCTCAACTGGACCCTGACCGAACCAGTCAGCTTTGGGCAAGGAGTACGTCAAGGGTGCCCCCTCTCGGGCCAGCTGTATGCTCTGGCGATCGAGCCCTTCCTCTGTCTCCTCCGTAGGAGGTTGGCAGGGTTGGTGCTGCGGGAGCCGGAGCTGCGTCTGGTCCTGTCGGCGTACGCCGACGATGTGCTCCTCGTGGTCCAGGACCCGGGCGACTTGGTGCGGGTGGAGGCTTGCCAGACCATCTATTCGGCGGCTTCCTCTGCCCGGGTTAACTGGGTCAAGAGCCCTGGCCTGGTGGTAGGGGACGGGTGGCAGGCGAGCTCCCTCCCACCCTCGCTTCAGGCCATCTGGTGGAGCGCGGGTCCGCTGCTCTATCTCGGCGTTTACCTTTCTGCCACGCATCCGTCTCCACCGGAGATCTGGCTAGGTTTAGAGGGCAGAGTGTCGGAGCGGATCCGGAAATGGACGGGACTGCTCCGGTGTCTCTCCCTTCGAGGGAGAGCACTGGTGCTCAATCAACTAGTCCTGTCCATGCTCTGGTACCGGCTCAACACCCTGGTCCCGGCCCCGGGCTTCCTGACCACCCTCCGGACGTTGATTCTGGAGTTCTTTTGGTCAGGACTGCACTGGGTCTCTGCGGGGGTTCTCCATCTACCCCTGGAGGAGGGAGGGCAGGGCCTGAAGTGTCTGCACGCTCAGGTCCATGTCTTCCACCTCCAGGCCCTGCAGAGGCTCCTTTATGGTGCAGGTAGCCCGGCATGGAGTGTATTGGCGCACGCCTTCCTGCGCTGCTTCCGAGGGCTCCGATATGACCGGCAGCTCCTTTGTCTCCATCCGAGAGGTCTTCCGCGAGGCCTCTCCGAGCTGCCGGTCTTCTACCAGGACCTCCTCCGGACCTGGAAACTGTTCTCAGTGACCAGGTCCGTGGCGGCCACTGTAGGGGCAGATCTCCTCGCGGAGCCCCTGCTACACAACCCCCAGCTTCATGTGCAGGTGGCGGAGTCCCCCATGGTGCGCCAGAGGTTGGTCCTAGCAGAAGTCACCAAAGTCGGAGACCTCCTGGACTACGACCGGGGAGACTGGCTGGATCCCCTGACACTCGCTCAGCGCATGGGGCTCTCCAGACCTCGTACTCCACGGCGCGTACTTCAGGAGGTGAGGGCCGCTTTGCCGCCCGCTGCTCGGGACTATCTCGACCGGGTCCTGCGAGAGGGCACGCCCCACCCACCCTCCACTCCGACCCCTCCAGACTTTTTCATCGGACCCCTGCCCCGTGGACCAAACCAGCCCCGTCCCCGTCCATTCACCATGAGCCGGCTGCACCATCTGCAGCCGGTTCTGTTCCGGACTGCGCCAAGGAAACACCTATACACACTCGTGCTCCATGTTCTTCATGTCCTCACCCTTGCGTCCCGCCCCGATACGAAGTGGAGGGACCTTCTGCCACCTCTGGAGGGTGAGGAGCCCCGGTGGGCCAGCCTTTATTCTGCTCTGATTCCGAAGCCCACCGGGGACATCAGTTGGTGGCTTCTTCACGGAGCCGTGAGCACGGGCGTGTACTTGGCGTGGTTTACCCCTATCCCAGACACCTGCCCCTTTTGCGGCGTGAGGGAGACCCTGGCGCATGTTTACCTGGAGTGCGCCAGGCTGCAGCCCCTATTCCGGCTCCTCACGGATATTCTGTTAAGATTTTGGTTGCACTTTTCTCCTCACCTTTTTATTTATGCACTCCCTATCAGTCGCCCCACAAAGTCGCGGGACCTCCTGGTCAACCTCCTTCTGGCCCTAGCGAAACTGGCCATCTATAAAACCAGAGTAAGGAGGTTGGCCGATGGAGTTTCCTGTGACTGTGGGGCGTATTTCAGGTCCTCCATTCTTTCACGTATCCAGGCAGAGTTCCTCTGGGCGGCGTCCACTGGCTCCCTTGACGCCTTCGAGGAGCAGTGGGCGCTGTCTGGGGTTCTCTGCTCGGTAACCCCGTCTGGTTCGCTTCGTTTGACCCTTTGACCTCACTCCTGTCCCTGTTCTTTTATTAGTTGTCCCCTGTAATTTTTTGGTCTCCAGGTCCTGTGGACCCCCCCTTAGGCTGGGGGGGATCCTTTAGAAGTGGGCGGGCTTCACCCGCCCACTTCCTGGATCCCAATAGGGCCAGATTCCGGTACCCCACTGGTCTGGGTCTGTCACAACAGTTATTACAAGAGTGTGTGTTGATTCATGCTTGCTTATTTTATTTTTACAGGTATTTCATCATCCACGTAGCACCTCCTGCTGCCTTCCAAAGATAATTGATGATGCACAGTATGTATTCAGTCTTTTGTGACATTTATCATAGAATATGATTCTTAAACCTTTGAACCAGTGAAATAAAAATAATCAATCTGATTTAGATCATTATTCTCTAAACTAACTGATGCATTCACCCCACTTGCTTGGATATGTGCAATTCACAAAGCAGCATTCTCCCCTCCCTTCTCTGAGCCATGAGAAAAGTTTCCAAAGCTCTGTTCACATTTTACTTGGGTTTGAGGGACTATAATCACCTCTTTGCCCATTCCTGGGTAGGACTCTACCCCATCTGCATAGTGCTGTGGTTCCAACAAGGAAATTTTTCCCAAGTCCTCATCAGTTGCTGAAGTCCCACCAATGTTCCACTTGGGTTGCTGCACTGTGAATTACCGAGCCATGGAACCTGCACGAAATGTTGCTTTAAGTATAGCAGGACAGTAATACACACCTTTCTATATGTATGTAAAGGTTTTTTTGTCTATTATTCTTAAATGGGAAGGTCTAAAACAAGATATCTGTCAAGCAATCTGGGCATGCCCAACAAACAAAAAGATCAGGAAATCTGTATTATCTAAAAGTGGGGAAAGGGAGGGGAGGCATTATCATAGGACTGGTCAAATTTTTACTGAAACTATTTTTCAATGGAAAATTAGGTTTTCAATTATATTAATTTTTCATGATGTCTGCTTTTCACGGAAAATTTTCATAAAAAAAAATCAAGACATTTGAAAACAGACATTTTCTGCCTTGTGTCAGTCCCATCAAATGGGGTCTGCTGTATGAGTTCTCTCCCTCCAACATGCTCTATGCAGTGCCATATCCTCTATCACAACACATGCTAACATTTCTTTTATGATGACATCCCATCAGTTCTTCTTGGGTTGGCCTCCCTGTCTTTTTCCTTCCATTTTAATCTGTTGGACTCTCTTATATGCATAATAGTCAGGACTGTGCCACACATGAGCAGACCTTCCTTTTCTTATTTATGGGTGTTACTTTAAGCATGTGTCTAACATACACATTCCTCATGTGGTCTTTCTTGCTTACACTATTCATCCATCACAATGTTCACACTTCTGTGGAATAGGTCATCTGCTCATGTTTCTTCTTTGTTGCCCAACATCCAGCACCATATAGTCAGTGTCTGTCTCTCTCTCTCTCTCTCCATTTGAGCCAGGCATTTACTATCCTAGCTCCAATTTTTCCCTCCATTTCCCTGGATTCTGGAACCAGAATTTTTTCCTCAGGATTTTTTATCCAACTATTAAAATCTCACATTTTTAATAATATCAACGAAAAGTTCACACTATTAAGTACAATGTCATCATTCTTCAATGTATGGTTAGCCATTGTTTTACATGTGTTATTAGTAATTGCTTCTTGAAACCTACTTATAAAGAAAGCTTGTTCTATCACTTATGGGATATCTTAGGGCCTGACTCTGATCATTACTCCTAAATTACATTTGAAGAAATTTATTTTTATATATAAGATTTAAGTGAGTTTTCACTATATGGGAAGATGGAAGAGTCTGAATTATTGCATTACTAAGATCATTTATGACACAACAAAAACCCACAACTGACAAGGTACTAAATTTCTTAAGAGATCAATTTTAATTAATTTTGACTTGTAAACTAATTAACAAATTTACTTGTGAAATTTCAGAAAGTTAATTTTATATTCAAACAGTAAGCTCAATACATTTGGCAAACATACACTGTTTGTTTTTGTTTGTTTGTTTGTTTGTTTTCTTCAGACATAACACAGTCCAAATCCCTCTTTTTAGGTGGAAATTTCAACTCAACCTTAATTATGTTAGCAAAACTGACACTGTTCATAACATAGAGTCTTATACCCAAAACCTATTATGACCAGATCCAGCTGACCTCAGAGGGACCACTCATGCAAGTAAGGGCTGCAGGATTGGAACTTCATTTGGTTACAATCACACAAAAAACAATTATTTGTATTTAAAACATAAAAGGGCCACGAGAGGCTTTAAGTATAGAACAGGGGTCGGCAACGTTTGGCACATGGCTCGCCAGCGTAAGCACCCTGGCGGGCCGGGCCAATTTATTTACCCGCTGACATGGCAGGTTCGGCTGATAGCAGCCCCCAGTGGTCGCGGTTCACTGTCCCGGGCCAATGAGGGCGGCGAGAAGCGGCGCGGGCAAGCGATATGCTGGCCGCAGCATCTTGCTGCCCCCATTGGCCTGGGATGGTGAACCGCAGCCAGTGCGGGCCGCGATCAGCCGAACCTGCCGTGTCAGCGGGTAAATAAACTGGCCCGGCCCGCCAGGGTGCTTACCCTGGTGAGCCGCGTGCCAAACATTGCCGACCCCTGATATAGAATGTGCTGACATTTTTCTATAATAAAAAAAAGCTGCAGGAATCTTCAAAATAATACCATTTCAATTAGGCAGCTGGTAAAAGGTCAGTTTGAAAATAATCTCATAAGGCTGCATATTTAATGAATTACCTAATTTCCTTTCTTAGTTTATTAGACATGAAAATGACGTATTTCAAAGTCCACAAAGAAAACTTAAATGCAGCTGAAGTTCATGAATGTAGGAATGGGGAACCATTTCAGGTCTCCTTTTTAATGAGAAAAAATACTGTTCAACATATAGAAGATGAACATTTTAGATAAAAACTATACATTATATTGTGTGCATATACCTACTATAATGCATCTTATACACACACTTCACATATTAAAAGCTTAACTTAAAAAGTTCAGAGCTGTCTCAGTAGGTGCCTCTAGATAGATCATTCATTTCATGTGCAACCTACATAGTACAGACTGATTAAGCAAATCAGACCAGAAGATATACCATGGAGAAACCTTTATAATCGTATTCCCTTGCTTCAGTTCTAGAACCTTCCATTATAAAACATGAAACACATGAAAATTGTGTGGTTTCAAATGTTATTAAAAACACCAACACTCAACCCACTTGTCAAAAATTTCACTGATCCTTCCCAAAACTAAGGATATTTAAAATATATATTCATACCTCGAGAGACAAGGTAGGTGAGATATCTTTTATTGGACCAGCTTCTAGTGGTGAGAGAGACAACCTTAGACACAGCTATAGCTATACAGCATATTCACATCTTCATATTCATGCATGCACATTACACACAAAGAGGCACTAAGCACTATGGTAACTCCACTTAAACTGAGCCAAAAATAAAACCTCCCACTTAGCTGTAGAGCAGGGGTCGGCAACGTTTGGCACCCAGCTCACTACGGTAAGCACACTGGTGGCTGGGCCAGTTTGTTTACGGGCCGCGTCCGCAGGTTTGGCCAATCACAGCTGCCACTGGCCGCGGTTCACAATCCAGGGTCAATGGGCGCTGCGGGAAGTGGCGTGGGCCAAGAGATGTTCTGGCTGCTGCTTCCTGCAGCCCTCGTTGGCCTGAGACGGTGAACCGCAGCTAGTAGGAGCCGCAATCGGCCGAACCTGTGGACACAGCAGGTAAACAAACCTGCTGGGCCCGCAAGGGGGCTTACGCTGGCGAGCCGCGTGCCAAAGGTTGCCGACCCCTGCTGTAGAGAAAGATAAATCCTATAGTCGCCAAGACTCACAGCAGTAAAGACCATATGGATTCCATCACCAACCCTAGAAGAAGGGGAAAATGCTGTAGTGTTCTCATTACGAAGATACTCCACGAAGATTCCTAATAGGATTAGGCAAGGCAACAAAGAGAAAATGAAATATTGGATATACTAAAGTTACTGTTGTGTAGAAAAGTTTGGTCTCTTTTACAAAGCAGTGTCACTCTCTCATGAGCTATTGATGCCACAGAACACAAGAGTAAAGAATTTAGAAATCTGGCAGGTGTTTTAAATTGTTTCACGAAATAAACACTGAACCATTTGCTCATTTGTCTTGAGGGAATGAGAAGCAATAACAAACTCCACTGAGTGCTAGTATAGAATATGTTCTGGAAATGGTTAGTGAAATAGTTACAACTGTCTATGCTGGCCGGCCATAATTTATTTAAAACGTGTTGGCATGTGCTATATTTAAACTGTGTTTATAAATGAATCAGCTAACAGAGTTTCATTGCCACACCAGAGTTCTGAGAGGACACATTGGTTCCAGATATCAAAGAGCAAAGAAATCAGGATGCCCTATGTGGAAAAGATGCCAAAGTTATCAGCAAGAGAGTAGAACAGAAATAATCACCATCTCTTCTGAGACCTAGAGAATCGTCTGTGTTTTATATCCAATTGTTTTCTGTCATCCATATGCTCAGGAACACTCTTGACAGTGAAACATATGTTTAGTAATATCCTGTGAACAACAACCCCAGAGTTGTTTGCAGCATAACTGTAGTGTGAACGGTTGAAAGAAGAAAAGTTCAACTGCAGAAAATGGTAGATAGTCTGAAAGACAGAGTACAACAAATAAGAAGAGCAATGCTATGAGTTATGACAATTTGTCAATCTTGACTTTAAATTTCCTGGGGCAGGTTTATTAATATATGTCAAAACCCTACCGTGATTTTTTGGGAGAAAAGAAAGAAATAAAACCAGGATCAGTTAGAAAACATGTACTAATTACCTCAAAGATTAGAAAGACTTTCTGGAAAATACTCACTGAAGTGGGATTTTACAGGTTTACACAACTGTTGAGCAGCCCACCCAGCAGGATTGAAGGAATAAGATGAAACAATAGGTGCTGGCACAGTCTGATAGAGGAGTTCTTTGGTCTAAAAAATCATTAGGGGTATTTATTAACACAATCTCTTTTTTCTGAGTCATGAGTGTGACTCACCGTCAAAGAAAATATCTGCTACTTCTCACAGTGGCATTTCTAGCTCTGACATTGTTGTCCAACAGCTAATTCTTGGGAAACCTCAATGCAAATCTCTCTCAAAATAGTTCTTGAAAGTGGAGATTAATTAAGTAATGATTATGGAAAGGATAAAAGGCCTTTAAGTATCTGAACAAAATATAAACATGGGACCTAAGTGTAAAGAGTCAAATCTACCCCTGGTCTATCTCCTCACTCAAAAGAGTGACACAAGGGATGAACTTGCTCCTACTAGACAAATCCTCTGCTGCTATAAATCAGCATAGTTCCACTGAGCTGCAACAACCTTAAGGCTCTAAAAGAAGCCATTACTCAAATTTTTTGCTAAAGAATTATTATTAAAAATGGAATTGGCTGGGAATTTGACCAAACTTTTTTTTTTTTTTTTTTTTTTGGAGGGGGGGAAGTGGGGGAGGGGGTCAGAAAATGACTATTCATCAGAACCAAAACCAGAATGTATGAGTTTCATTAAAACTTTTGTTAGGAAAGGTTTCTCAGGACCAGAGTGGATTTTCTTGTCAAAACCAGAGGAAGGAAGGGGGAGAAAGAGAGAGAGAGCTCCAGAAGCCCAGGGGCATGTCACTCAACTGGGATGAGGCAGCCCCAAGTTCCATCTCAGCTCCAATTACTATTTAATTATTTATATGAAGTGGAACAGCTCCAACATTAGAGACTGAGAGAAATCCATCCTGGTAGTCTGGTGATTAGGGCACTCCCCTGGGATGTGGGAGAATGGCGGCACAAGAACTTGAACTGCATCTCCCATATGCCAGATAAGTGCTCTAATCACCAGACTATTGGTTTACTGGGGGGTGGAGCTCTGTCTTGTTTACAAAATAAATTTAAAAGATTGTGGTTTCATCCCCGTATGGAACAGAAACATTTATGAAATCTCAAAAATGTTTGTGGGATCAGAGAACTGCTTCTTGCCCAGCTCTAAAATGTTAAAAAACAAAAAAACCAAACAAACAAAAAAAACCCTGGATACCGTAGGAACACATGGAATGGAAAAGTTATTCCCTATTAATAACCTTAATGTCTAGAGCAGGGATCGACAACCTTTGGCACGCGGTTCGCCAGGGTAAGGCCCCTGGCGGGCCGGGCCAGTTGTTTACCTGCTGCATCTGCAGGTTCAGCAGATGGCAGCTACCACTGGCCGTAATTCGCCGCTCTAGGCCAATGGGAGTGGTGGGAAGCGGCAGCCAGCACATCCCTCGGCCTGTGCCACTTCTCCCATTGGTCTGGAGTGGCGAACTGCGGCCAGTCGGAGCCGCCATCAGCCGAACCCGTGGATGCGGCAGGTAAACAAACCGGCCCGGCCTGCCAGAGGGCTTACCCTGGCAAGCCACGTGCCCAAGGTTGCCGATCCCTGGTCTAGATATTCACAAAAATATAGTAATGACACAGAAAGCCAGAAATACAAATCCATAAACTAATCCAGAATAATTGTATTTTTAATGGATCATATTCCTTCCTGGCCTCTTTCAAAAACTTGTCACCGCAGAAAAGGAACCTAAGGACTATGGCACCTATAAGTGAGAGCCATCCATCAGTAGTCAAACCAAAGAGAAAATGTAAACAGTTATTTTCATTAAATGTTCTCATGGCCATTTCAATTTCATCCACTCACATATTTCACTATGACTCTCTGGACACCTGATTGCTCTATTCCATCCATTCCCACATACATTTGAATTTTCAGCTGTTTGCTAAATTTGATCCCAGCAGCCTAGTTAGTTACAACAACTACAAAGAGTCATATAATAGCTGACATTTACAGAGGTCACCATTAAACAGTCAACATATAGGGTCAAACTGTGCCTCTACAACCAGCCCTGTGTACCAGGGCTTTGCAGCTTTGCAGTCCTAGGAGCCTCTCAAGGGCCATGTTCTCTAGGCAAAATCCTGGGAGACTATAATCTGCTTTTGGTCCATACTAGTCACAGTTTACTCCTGCATCAGGCTGGCTACTAAGACTCCACCCACTGCCTTCACCTCTCCACCAATGTGTTCAGTGAGAAGGGAGGTAACAGCCATTGATCTCGTTAAATATTTTCCATATGGCCTGCATTGGCTAACTGGGAAAGCCACACAGGGCACATGGGGTGAGAGGGGAGGAAATGTCTTACTGGACATTATGCCTTTGTATGGCTGGGCCATGATCTAGCCCTTTGTAATGTTACTATGCTATCTCACATAAGGCAAGCTGGTATTCTCAGAAACAGGACATATCTTAAAAACGATAGGGCATGGAAAGATTTGGTAAAGATTGAATTTTTAATGGCAAACACCATATGTAGCATATTTCATTCTGAATGGTATGAATGTGCTTTAAGGGTGAAATGTCCCAAGGCATCTAAGTAACATAGGAGCATAAGTCCCGTTAACTTTGAACAGGATTTGTGCTCCTAGTACATGGATGCTGGGATTTTTCTAAACCACACTTGGATGCTTTAGAAAAATCTCACCTGCCATATACCAGTATCCATTCACCTCCACAACGATACAGCCATATTTGCAGTTGGAATGTGGCAGAAAATACATTGCTATCAGCATTACAAAATGTTTCTAGAACTTGAAGGCTGTCAACAGACTTAGGGAGGAAAGTCTGTCAGGAGACTAGACTGTGATAACTGCAGCCTCTTTTGCCATGCAGCCATAGGAAGCTAATGCAACCCAGAAAGTGAGCAATGTGATTAAGAAGGGGGCCAAAGGTGACCAAGGACTGTGTAGATTCAGTGTTTCCCCTCAGCAGCACACATCAGCAGGGCTCTTTGGAGCCACTGGTAAGAGTTTAAACTGCTCCCAACAGGCAGAAACGCTGTCAGAAAACGGAACCTCTGCCTACCTTCTCTTTGGGTGAATCCCCTCTGAAATGGAAGGGAGATAGCTCCCTGGCACAGTGAGTAATTAACAATGATCTCATCAAGGAAGAAAAGAAAATTTGAGAGTGAGGACAAGACCTGCCAGTACTTGAGAATGAACACAACTGAGATGTGCAGAGAGAGAGTGTGCCAGAATCAGAGAGAGCTTTATTGTAACCCAGTAAGTCAATGAGATAATACTTTGCTTCACATAAGTAACTCCTTTAGATTTAATAAGGTAGTTATTGTCTCTTAATAAAATATCAATTAATTCTATTTTATTAAATGACAATTAAAAATGCACTATAATAAAAGTGCAATTACAGCTTATTTAAGGCCCAGCCCTGAAAATACTTAGAGTCTTATTGGGGCACAGTGCATAGAGACATGAGGAATCCCCCTAGCTACCCCAGCCCAGTGACGAAGGGGGACTCTGGAGGAAGATGGAAATGCTGTGGAGGTGGCAGAGTAAGTAGAGTGCTCTCCCATGGTCTGTGGTCTGTACAGGAGAGGGTGATGGCAGTGAATGGGCTGAGGGGAGAGACACGTTCACCCACCAGTCCCACAGGGGTTCTCCTGAGATATTATCTTTCTGCCACTTTGCTCCATTGTTGGGAACCCAGAGAGTAATTATGGGACAGGGGAGACACACACAGCGTGAGATTCTATGTTTAACTCCTAAGCTACCTTTGTGCTCTCCTGATTCTGAGCTGCTTTAAAGGCTAGAGAGAGAGACATGTGGTACCCCGGGGGCCTAAGTTATGGAACCTTTCCTGGGCTGCCCTGTGGGTCACAGTGTTGCCTGGAATCTCCACAGTGCTCTACACTGTGGAAATCCTACCCACAGTCAGAATCAGTGCTTTTAGAGCGCCCCTATACAATTCTGGTCTTTCTCTATGGTGCAAAGGGGCCACTGTGGGGATGAATTTGCAATCACAGGTTCTCTGTACAAATGTCCGTGGACTGCCACAGATTCTCTAATAGGTAGGTTTTCAGGGCTGGGCCCAAGCCTAGTTCTTTAGGTTGAAAGAACCCATCCCAGCATAAGGGAACAAGTGGGGAGAAAAAATTTTGAGAAGCTTGCAGAGACTTTCCTTTTTCCCTTTAACCCCCTCTTAGGGTGTTTCCTTCAGGAGAGTGTGATTAGTCTCTTTGATACCTATACAATGAAATTAAGATACCATATGGGAGACTCTTCTGCACAACAGAATGAAACTCCATGATCAACTCACCCTTAATAAATATCCATAATAGATAACACAAACATATCCATAATAGATAACACAGAACAGAGACAAGGGACTTAACTATGAGGAATGATTACTCAGTGGTTAGGGTGCTCATCTCTAATGCTAGAAACTTTGGTTCAATTCCCTGCTACCCCTGAGACTGCCTGCATGACCTAGAACAAGATATTTTGTCTCTCTGTGCCTCAGTTCCCAATTCATAAAATGAGAATAATAGCACTTCCCTTCCTCACAAGGATGTTATGAGGATAAATCCATTAGTTTGCAAGGCGCTCTGATATGACTATAACGGAGAGCATATAATTTGTAGATTTAGAACTACCACAATCCAATAATTTTATATAACTTTAGGAAAAGTATTTTTTATTATCTGAAATTAGTTCTATCCTATGCCTCAGCACAACACATACCCTGAAAAAGCCCTCTGCTTCTGTCCTCAAAATGCCATGAAATTGATTTATCCACCTGAATCTGCATGAAGCTAATGCCTTTCTCCTGATGATTTGAGAGAAAGCATGTCCAAGACTATTTAAAATGTTGTCCCCAGCAAAGTTTTGTTCAATAGTGAATGTCCAAGACTTACATTTATTAAATAATGTCTATGTACTTAGAAAATTAAAAAACAAACAAACCAAAAAAACATACTCTAAAGCCCAGAAGAAGCAATTATGATTATGTTCTCCTATATTACATAGGCCAAGCAGGATTAAGTCATATGATCAGGTAAGAGTCAGTTACCAAGTAAGGCAGCATCCAGCCACTGAAGTATAACTGTACTTCAAGTAATAAGTCAGCTTTATCTAACAGCTTTCAAAAAATAAATCCTAAACAGAAGAGCTGTTGTGTCTAATTATGTAGGGCTAGGCACTGTATTTAATTTATGCATAAAGCAGTTAGCTGTATTTTCCATGAGTTCTCTGTGTGGTTAAATTGGTGCATTGTTTGCATTGTATTCATTAGAGCTGAATGAATAATTCACCATTAATAAATTATTTGGCTAATGAAGCCTCTACTTCTGCTTGGGGAATAGCCAATAGCAGATCACAATTTCCTTGAATTTTTCATTTGAAGGGTTTTTAATATCATTTTGTTTTTTTTACTCTGTGGATTAAGCATACATGTTCAAAATTCAAACTCTGTTCCTTGGACAGATAAAACACATAGATTGGGTTCCTAAATTAGATAACAGTGCAAGCACTTCTAATCTGAATGTATGTGAATTTAAAATTTTGGTTTCTACAAATCCTAGTGCATGTGACTTTGAACTTTGTTTTCCATTAACATTTGCATTATTAAATAGCAATCACTTGAATGCATGATGGAAAGAGAATGTAAAACAGTACAAAATGGCTGACATGAATGCATTTAAAAAAATCCAGATGAATACGAACAGATAGTATTTTGCATTATTCACTCAGCTTTAATATTCATTTGTAAAAAATCCATAAATTCACAATGTTGATTGAAAGCCTCGGCAAGATTTGGCCAAATATGCAGCCAAGCATAAATTGCAACATGGACAGAGGGAAATTCCTTTTTCGCTGCTCATGAAATGTTACTAACTGTGCAAGTCAACACAGACTATAAACTTCCTTCATCTTCTGCAGAGAAGTATTTGGTAGTGACAGACTGTTTTGTTCGTGGCACACAACAGAGAGACTTTCAGAACACTTGCTGCTCATGTTGATAATTCTGATACTGCCATAGCTGATGTCCTAAAACTGGCTGCCTTTAAGTTTTCTGTCAGTGCTATGATACATATTTTGGCAGTGGGACAAAGGGCACATGGTGAATTTTTATATGAGAAAAACAGAAGGTTATGAAACACTGGCAATTGCTCTTTGGCAATGCAATACTGATGTGTGGAGTGGTCCAACACACAGTTATGGATTGGGAACAAAATTCTGTGGCTTCTGACAGTACATACAGAGACAAGGGAACCCCTTAAAACAATTGAAAAGTCTAATTCTCCATACATACCATAGAAAATATGCCCAAATATAAAGGTAGTAGTGACATAAAAAGATATGTTTGCATGTTGTTGGAAGAAGTATCCAATACTGTACATTAAATAACTTGCTCAAAATACGTTTCTAATGAAAGGCATTGTCATTTTGGTTCTATAATGCAGTTAATAGATAAGAGTCCTGCTCAGTTACTAACGTAGCCATTAGAAAAATATATTTTAATTCTGCCTACACATCAACAATTCTTGCTCATTTTAACCGTACTCAGTTTGTTTAAGATTTTATTGTTCATATCATGTACCAGGTGACAGCCTTGGGAACTTCAGTCCTCTATTCAGAGATAGAAGAGCATATGTAGTGGCAATAGAAGCTTTAACAGGGACTGTGCAAGGATATTTTGCGCCCTAGGCAAAACTTGCGCCCTCCCTCCGATGTCCAGCCCCCACCTTCCTACGGCCAAGTTTCCCCCAGGGGCCCAGATGTTCTCAAAGTGCAGGAGGTATGGGGGGGCTGCAAAGAGGGTGATCGTATGGGGGCTCTTCCAGGGGGTGAAGGTGGCAGAGAGAGGGGTGCACGGGATTGTTGCAGGGGGTGGAGGTGGCCAAGAGGTGGAGGGGGCGGGAGTATAGTGGCAGGGAAGAGATTGCACAGAGGCAAAAGTGGCAGGACAGGGTGGGTTGTTGGGGCGGGGGGTGTATAGGGGAGAAGGTAGCTGGTCGATGGATGTTGGAGGGGGTGGCACTGGCTGGGGGAGAGGTGCCCAGGTTGCTTCCACATACCCCATTCCTCAGGCCAGGGACTGGACCTGCTCACCCTCTGGTGCTCCGTGGGCCCATGCGGCTTCCCGCAGCCCTGCTAGGTACCTTGCAGGCGGAGTAGACACCCAGCTTCTCCGTCTGAAGAACAGAGCGCAGTTGAGCCTTCTTCCCCGCGCCACGGGCTGAGCCGGGCTCCCCGCCGCCCCCAGGGCTCTCAGCGGTGGCACAGGCAGCCAGCCCCCCCATGCCCGAGCCTGCTGCCGCCACCGCTAAAAGCCCCGGGGGTAGCTTGGAGCCAGGCTTGACCCACGATGCAGGGAAGAAGGTGCAGCTGCTAGCGCTAGACCCTCCCCTTCCCCGCTCCGCCGCCAGCTGCTCCCCCGCAGGGAGGGACTGGCCATGCCACGGGGGGCCGCTCTGGCACCAGGAGGCAGGGAGCAGTGGCAGCCTTGTGCTCCGCTGTTTAAAAAATTTTGGGGGGCACCGCTTTTTGGCACCCCCAACCACTTGGCACCTGCCTAGTCCACCTAGTGGTTGCACAGGCCCTGTCATAGAATCATAGAATATCAGGGTTGGAAGGGACTTCAGGAGGTCATCTAGTCCAACCCTCTGCTCAAAGCAGGACCAATTCCCAACTAAATCATCCCAGCCAGGGCTTTGTCAAGCCTGACCTTAAAAACCTCTAAGGAAGGAGATTCCACCACCTCCCTAGGTAACCCATTACAGTGCTTCACCACCCTCCTAGTGAAATAGTGTTTCCTAATATCCAACCTAGACCACCCCCACTGCAACTTGAGACCATTGCTTCTTGTTATGTCATCTGCCACCACTGAGAACAGTCTAGATCCATCCTCTTTGTAACCCCCTTCCAGGTAGTTGAAAGCAGCTATCAAATCATCTGCAAACACTTGGAAGGTGGTAAGGTGATAGGGAACAGCCAGCATGGATTTGTGAAGAACAAATCATGTCAAACCAATCTGATAGCTTTCTTTGATAGGATAACGAGCCTTGTGGATAAGGGTGAAGCGGTGGATGTGGTATACCTAGACTTTAGTAAGGCATTTGATACGGTCTCCCATGATATTCTTATCGATAAACTAGGCAAATACAAATTAGATGGGGCTACTATAAGGTGGGTGCATAACTGGCTGGATAACCGTACTCAGAGAGTTGTTGTTAATGGTTCCCAATCCTGCTGGAAAGGCGTAACGAGTGGGGTTCCGCAGGGGTCTGTTTTGGGACCGGCTCTGTTCAATATCTTCATCAACGACTTAGATATTGGCATAGAAAGTACGCTTATTAAGTTTGCGGATGACACCAAACTGGGAGGGATTGCAACTACTTTGGAGGACAGGGTCATAATTCAAAATGATCTGGACAAATTGGAGAAATGGGCTGAGGTAAACAGGATGAAGTTTAACAAAGACAAATGCAAAGTGCTCCACTTAGGAAGGAAAAATCAATTTCACACATACAGAATGGGAAAAGACTGTCTAGGAAGGAGTACGGCAGAAAGGAATCTAGGGGTTATAGTGGACCACAAGCTAAATATGAGTCAACAGTGTGATGCTGTTGCAAAAAAAGCAAACATGATTCTGGGATGCATTAACAGGTGTGTTGTGAGCAAGACACGAGAAGTCATTCTTCCGCTCTACTCTGCTCTGGTTAGGCCTCAGCTGGAGTATTGTGTCCAGTTCTGGGCACCGCATTTTAAAAAAGATGTGGAGAAATTGGAAAGGGTCCAAAGAAGAGCAACAAGAATGATTAAAGGTCTTGAGAACATGACCTATGAAGGAAGGCTGAAAGAACTGGGTTTGTTTAGTTTGGAAAAGAGAAGACTGAGAGGGGACATGATAGCAGTTTTCAGGTATCTAAAAGGGTGTCATAAGGAGGAGGGAGAGAACTTGTTCACCTTAGCCTCTAAGGATAGAACCAGAAACAATGGGTTTAAACTGCAGCAAGGGAGGTCTAGGTTGGACATTAGGAAAAGGTTCCTAACTGTCAGGGTGGTTAAACACTGGAACAAATTGCCTAGGGAGGTTGTGGAATCTCCGTCTCTGGAGATATTTAAGAGTAGGTTAGATAAATGTCTATCAGGGATGGTCTAGACAGTATTTGGTCCTGCCATGCGGGCAGGGGACTGGACTCGATGACCTCTCGAGGTCCCTTCCAGTCCTATAATCTATGAATCTATGAAAAATCCCCCCTCATTCTTCTCTTCTGCAGACTAAACAATCCCAGTTCCCTCAGCCTCTCCTCATAAGTCATGTGCTCCAGCCCCCTAATCATTTTTGTTGCCCTCTGCTGGACTCTTTCCAATTTTTCCACATCCTTGTAGTGTGGGGCCCAAAACTGGACAAAGTACTCCAGGTGAGACCTCACCAATGTTGAATAGAGGGGAACGATCACATCCCTCGATCTGCTCGCAATGCCCCTACTTATACAGCCCAAAATGCCATTAGCCTTCTTGGCAACAAGGGCACACTGTTGACTCATACCCAGCTTCTCGTCTACTGTAACCCCTAGGTCCTTTTCTGCAGAACTGCTTCCTAGCCATTCAGTCCCTAGTCTGTAACAGTGAATGGGATTCTTCCGTCCTAAATGCAGGACTCTGCACTTGTCCTTGTTGAACCTCATCAGGTTTCTTTTGGCCCAATCCTCTAATTTGTCTAGGTCCCTCTGTATCCTATCCCTACCCTCCAGCGTATCTACCACTCTTCCTAGTTTAGTGTCATCTGCAAACTTGCTGAGAGTGCAGTCCACGCCATCCTCCAGATCATTAATGAAGATATTGAACAAAACCGGCCCCAGGACCGACCCTTGGGGCACTCTGCTTGAAGCCTGTCTGGGGGACATAGTGGGAAGTGACGGGGCAACTATGCTGATTCAGTCTCCCAACCTCCTAATATCAAGCAACCATGTATGCAGAGGCAAATAGCACAACTGCTATACGTCCCACCTTCTGATGTTGTTTAGTGTGTGGTGGTGGGTAATAAAGGAGAAACAAGATTTGGCCCTACAGTAGTTAAATAGACAGACACAAACTACTGCTGATATGAAGACACATAAATCCATTTAAGTCAATACAGCTACACAGACTTAACGCAGCAGAGGATCTGGGTCATAAATTAGTCATAGAGTGTAAGGCAGGAAGGGACCACCAGATCATCTACATTGTCACCACCTTCTCACACTGTAATATAAAACTCAGAATAGCACAATTGAATTGTTTTGTGTCTTTCCATAATTAAACATAACAAAATTTTAATTTATATTTCAGAGCACAGTAATTTTCAAGTCAGTTTTATTTAGTTCAAGAACACGACAAGCCACAGTCACAATTCTTTTCATTCAGATTAATGAATGAAAATGATTTAAAACATCATATTTCACAGAAGCACACACTGGAATACATTCACCCATTATTTATCTCCATGTAAAAGGAAGTAAACTATTTGGACTAACAGAACATAGGAAGAAATTAAACTTGTGGATGGGGAAATGAGTGTGTGTGTAAGGGAAACTAGGACAAAGAGAAGTAAACTTGTAAAGGCAAAAATGTAGAATTCCAACAGAGCCATGGTTCATAATAGAGATCAGGATGAGAAGCTTTTCACTGATTATGACAGAGAGCAATAGAGCCACAAAATATAGGATATTTATGCCCCCTTTGAGATTCGCAACTATGAAAATAAATGGATTAACTTATTAAGAGGTGCTCTTCCTTTTTTTTTTTTTTTTTTGGTTTTGTTCACTCCATGTGGAGCATGGACTCCCTCTAACTAGCCACCTTTCTTGTATTTATTTGGATTTAAAGGCTTCTTATAACTATGGTGTAATAACTGTCTGGATATGTTGGGAGAGATACATGCAACAGGAAGCATGGTCAGAGCATGTGGGGGGCATGTATGTAAACAAATAGGTGTGTAGTGTCATTTCCTACCCCACTCCCATTTTGCTAATCAATAGGCTTCTCCTTTTGTTTCAGTGTGACCTGCTGTAATCCTTAAACACACAAATTTTACCCTGAGAAAAGCCCTGATCTAAAGCCCATTGACATCAGTGGGAAGATCTAATACTACTAAACTATTTCACCATTGATTGTTTTAGGAGAACATCAGCTAATCTGCCTACTCTACTGTTCCAAACAAACTCCTATTCCTGATCCAATGCCTGAAGCCACAGCTGTCCTCTACCTCGCTGCCAGGCCCTCCACAGCTTTCTCTCAATAACCTCTATAATGCATTTCTGATTTGCCAACAGAAAAATATGAGACCCCCCTTCCAACCCATGCAATCTAAAGCAGCCACACTGCTACTCTAAATTATGTTCAGCGTACACACACACAATCACACACACACACACACACAGTTATCAATAATTTTGTATTCTTTCAGTAAATGTAAAGTTTTGACTTTGCATACACCTGATAGGGTTGAGGAACACTTCTTTAAACATTCAGATTTGTCAGTGACTGCACTTAAGCCATTTTAAATAATTTTCTTTGTTGTTCTAAATTTAGTGACACTTTTCAACCAATACTGGGAATACATACAACTTGTTTCATTGCAATGCATGCTACAGGATTTGGTTTTAAAATAAATTTGTGAAAGATGCAAAAACCATGACAAGTACAGTCAGTCATCGATAGCTGATGTGAATTCAAAAGAAACTGTTTAACTGGAGAAAAGGGCCAGGGATTTGTCCCCAGAGACATCTGAAGGACATGAAGACCTCCTACTTTGCCATTGAACATCATTGTTGTTGCACACTAAATAAAGTAAAGTATACTGGCCCTTTTATCTTTAAGAAAAACGTGGCTCAGCTATGAAAAATTGTATGTGTCTTGGCACCTCTCCAGAGAATGCTTCTGGAGGAAGAAAGAGTTAAACAAGCAGAGAATGAAGCAATAGAGCAGTCAGACAAATTCCCACAACAAAATCTGAAAAAGGAGACTTGGGGGAGGGATAATGGAAGTTTCATACAGAGGTTATAATGCTCATTAAAAATGACTAAAAGCAGTCTCTCTACTGTTTCTTTTAAAGGTACTTGTCACTTAACATATGCTAGCATGGGCTGTCACTGTTCATGGCAGCTGCACCTGTATTTCCCCTTAGTGGTCTAGCTAGGGCACCAACACTCAAGCTCCCAGCTCCCCAGCTGTTGCTTCTCTTGGGTAGAGACATGCATCCCTTTCCCTCCAGACTGGGGTATTTCCAGGCTACACAGTTCACTGCCTTCATTGTGCATTTCTCAGCACAGACAGGTTGCTCAATGACACCTGCTTGCTTTCTCTTCAGAGACAATTAACCGGTATAATTGCTACAGTTATATGTTACCACACAGCTCTTTCTAAGCAAGCCTGTTTTATTCATAAGGTAAAAGCAGTGCAGAGAAAACATTAAAGACAATAAAAGAATCTACACACATAGGCTTCCCAGAGTTAACCCCAGCTCTAACTTGGGCTCTGGCAGCAGCAGTCCTTCAAACATCCCACACTCAGTGTTTCCTTTGTGGCCACAAGTTTATCACAGCCTCAGTTCAGAGTTAGCACCTAATCCTTCCAACCCTTCCCTAAGGACTGGAGTCCTCCATGGGCCAGGGGTCTTGTCCGTTTGCTATATAATAAAAAGGCCCTGGACCAGTTTAAAACTGGGATATTTATCCAAAAACTCTTTTTGTCTGTTGATCCCTGAAGAATCTAGTAAAAACAGATATATGTGCACCTCTCAGGCGTGGGGATCTGGGGAGTTCAAAGGGCTGATAACATTGGCATCCCCCCTTTACTAGAGAAGGTACATACAATGCCACAACAACACATACACAATTGCATTTTGAAATCAATGTTCCCCAAAGATATTAACCGCAATTCAATAGTTTATTTTAATTCCACAAGGTTTGTTCAGGTTATTACAGGATATTGTCAGTCTGTCACTTGGGCATTCAATGAGTCTGGAAAAGCCTTTCTTCTTTTAGGTCAGCGGAGGTTTCCTCTAGCTACAGCTCTGCAGTATGCCTTATCAAATCAGAAGCAAACACTTCTTTTTTCTGCCAGTCTTCAAAAAGGAAGCCCGTACACTACATCTGACAGGTGAGCGATGTGTTTCCATTGACCTGAACATGGTTTGCATGCTATGTTTTAAAATACTTTTTTTAATATTCATCTCTCCGTTCACATGGTACTTGTCCACACTGGTCCAGGCCCAAACACATTTTACTTTTTGCTTTTAGAAATATCAAGAACTGACTAAAAACCTACCTCTTTGGGAACAGAAAAGTTGAGCGATTTAACAGTGTCAGTGTGGGGATCATCACTGCAGTCCCTTCTTCTCTCATGCTTAGTTTATTGGGCCGCCTTTCCTCTGACATTAAATGGGGGAGGAGTTTTGGCAGCTCTAATACCATCAGCAAATCACCACTGACAGACACCTCTCAATGCCAGGGAATAATCTGGCATGTTCCCAGATTTGAAAGGCCTGTCCCTATAGGGAGCCAAACTGCCAGTTCAACCCGGCTGTAGGTATGATGGTGAATAATCTGTGATTGTTAAGGGGGGAAATTACTAATTTCCATCCTCACTATGAATTAGTTTACATTTTCAAAATTATAATCAAGAAAAAGAAAAAAAAAGAGATTAAATCTTATATTTATATACTTCTAGGATTCCAAAATTGGGAGAGGTCAGGGAGTTGGTACAGTTGTAGGATTTTTAGACACTAATGTCCAACTATGGCACAATATTCAATATTGCAGTGTAACAGGGCACTGGGCCCTCAGGCACTGGCTTTAGTGCGGGTCCATAGGTGCAATTACAGCCACCGAAATCAGGACTGGGCACATTTTCACAGGGCTTCCATCTCACATTTGGCCCAGTCAACCCTCCATCATGATGGAGTAGTAGCCAGGCCAAATCTGAGTGGTAGTGTCACCCCATGTACCAGATCACAATGCCTGGAGTGGGGAGCCATGCCTGGCCCTATAGGAAACCAGCCACTGCTGCGGGGGCAGTGTGGGGCAGGCCCACGTTCCAGCCCTGACCCTCCCTCCCCGGGCATTCCCCCCACATTGGTTTTAGGGTTTTGATGTCATAGCAGAGGATGCTGTTGTGTGTGGTCAGTGCCCCCTTGACAGGGGTAAGAGGAAGCAGCAGCAAACAAAGGATGCAGACCTATGATTTTGGGTCTCACCCCACATTTACACTAGAATTTAGTATAATGCACTGATTGACTCACGAAGCTACACTGTCCATTTCTGTCTCTCTCTCACATACAACTTCAATTTAATTAATCTCCTATCCCTACTCTTTTTTGGGAAATACCTTGCCCCTGCACAGCTCAACATCTACTCCAGCCTTGCACATGGCAGGTTTTTTTTGAGTGGTAGATAGCTGAAGCAAATGGAGCCATTCCACAAAGGAACTTTTTATCCTTTATCGTGAACAAAGGACAGATGTTACACCCACCAGCTTTAACCAGGTTTTTCCAAACCCCTAGCACAGCAATATATAGCATTAAAGTTAGCGGGAATTCTGCATCAAAAAATAAAAATTCTTCACACAAAATTTTCACATTTTGCAAAATTCTGCATATTTTATTTGTCAAAATAACACAATATAATCACACCAGTGTCAATTATTTTTGGTAATTTATTCCAAAATACCTGTCAGCAAGTATGTCTGTAACAATACATACAATAAAAAAGATTCAGAAAATATTTTTGACAAATAGATTCCTTACTAGGCATATTAATATGGAATTCTGATTAACAATTCATTTAAACTACAACACAGAACTGTATTTCCCACACCCCCCAGAAGCAGTGCAAAGGCTGGGGGGGGGCATCAGGGGTAACAGAGGAGCTGAGGGAGAGGGAAATAATTACTGGGAAGGAGCCAGGTGTGATCTTTGAGGGTTGTTGGGTATGAAAAGTATGGAACAGGTTTTTTTTTTTTTGGGGGGGGGGGTGGTTAGGGACTGTTAGGGAGCTTCCCCCATGCAGACCTGGCTGACCCCTAGCCTCCCCCATTCATTCAGGCACATGTCCCTCCCTCTCCACACAGACATCCATTCCTCTTATCCCCATATGGCCCTGTACCCCCTCCCCCGTCCCCATGTGCCTCTGTGCCCCCACTCAGCCACTCCCCCATCCCTATGTGGCCCTGAACCCCCTCCCCTGTCACCATGTGACCCTGCACCTCCCTCCCCTCTGTGGCCCTGCATTTCCTCTCCCATTCATCCCCTGCCCATTTGTCCTCCCTCACTAGCCCTTATGAGTCCATGTAACCCCCCAGCACCTCACGCTGTCTGCCTCCTGACCTGCCCTGACAGGTGCTGTGAAGAAGGCAGGCTCTTTCTCTTCCTTAGCTTGCTGGGAGCTGCTGCTGTGGTCTATGGCCACAGTACCCTCTGGTGGGCAAATTGTGGAACTGCAGCAACTTTTCAGCAGAAGCCCTTTTCTGCGCAAAATATTAAAAATATGTGTGGCTTATTAATTATGTACGCAGTGGTGCAGAATTCCCCCAGGAGTATTAAACCTCTGAATACACAAGAGCAATTTTTTTGCATAAAAGTTACACTAAAATAAGATCAAGTTGAGATCTTCATGAATGTCATACAAGGGAGGCCAAATAAAAAGGTTCCAGAATAGACTGGTTTCCTTTCTGAGTTGTCATACTATTCCCAGCTTCACAGCAATGTTCCCGAAGACCTATTGTAGAGTATTTGTGTGCGCATGTGTGTCTATTGAGAAATAACACTAAGGTGATTATACAAACACCTGATCTCTGACTGTTTAAATGTTATTGGCCTGTTAGTGTATAGGGATCTGCATAATACATAGATACTGAGAAATAGCTATGTAGTAATTATTTAAATCAGGCATGCAGAACCAGACTACAGGCAATTGCACATGTGTGGGAAAAATACACTGTACAGCTATGCCTCAGTAACACAAGACCATCCCTACTCTTTGACTGTCTGAGACACCTTCATTTCAGTATAGCATTTAAATAATCTGAATTAATGCTAGTTTTGAAAGAGAATGAGCCTTGCCTGTCATGTTCAGCAGGAAGCATTTCCTTATATGAGAATGAGAATTTCTTTGGCTCTGCTGTGTTAGAGGCTTCGTGTTTACTTCTTTGTAAACATTTGCATTGTACTGTAAAATGCAAATAAAAGACATTGAAAATCAGATACATAAGAAACCCAGTTATTTCTGACATGAAACAATTTTTTTTAAAAGGGTGCTTATGAAGTTTGTGTTTGTTTTTTTGTCTCCCAAAAAATCTCGCTTGCACACAACTGACAGAGTATTCAATGTCAGCTAACACCGCCAGTTGCGCTGCACAATTAATTACATTGTTACTAGGCAGAAAAGTGACTGAGTCACACACAAATTAATATTATCTCAAGCCAGGACATAGCCATTACTCTCCTTGACTTCTATGATGAGATAGCTATATTTCACAGCACAACAAAGCATCTGAAAAGAACCCAACTACAGTAATGCTGCCATTCTTTTGAGAATTTGATGTGTCTTTAAAGAGCACTCATTGTGTAATACTTCCTTAGAAATTTAGCATGAAATTCATGTCACTTTTTTGTTTGTTTTTTGCGTTTGCTGCTCTAATTTTCAGCAGAACAACTGTTGCAATGGATGGAAGCTTTGAGGAAAAACTATAAGACCAAACCTGTTCCTACTCCATGACCTCAAAGCAATATCCATTCTGGATCTCTAACTGAAATGAGCAAGGAACACATTTATAGACACTAATGAATCAGATGACAGAACTGAACTCTTTTTATAAAAAATGTGATTTTATAGTTTAGAGATTCTCCATCAGATGTACCAGGAAAGCAGATCATTCAGCAACCATGAATCAGATTGAGCTGGTCTTTCAATTATTAAATTAATCAGGCCACTTCTGATGTTTAAAAACATGTTCCCTAACAGTCGGAGAGTTTTCCCAACTCTCTTACATAAGGCCTGGATATTTTCATTTTACCAATGTCTTAAAAATATTGGTCAGGAATCTAGGAAACATAATCAGAACATTTTAGTTTTGTTGAGTGCTCAGCATAAGGTGATATACTCCAGTTAATGTCCTGGTCTTCCTTCAGGTTTATTTATTTTTAAACCATTAAAGTTATATATAAGTCATTATTCTAACTTGCAAAATTACTGCAGACAATATTTGTATCTGTAATTTACTTTCAATTTTTTGTATGTATTGTGTTTAACATATTGTTAGATTTCTTCAAACATTAAGACCAAATAAATACTTTGGGCCTGTTTGATCTTTATTTTAGAATGAGAAAAAACAAACAAAAGTAAAGTCTGCAAGAAAGAGCACTGTGTTTGTCTCCTCTGAAGCCTTGTCTACATTAGGGAAGAGTTTTGCAACACTTCTCAGGGTTACCAATAGTGTTTCAGCTCCAGCAACATTAGCAACATTGCAGTCAAAGTACATATGCTGTGCTGGCTTCAGCTGACATTGTAAGCATAAAATGCTGGCGGAAGCTGATGACCTATCTATACTAAGTCTCAATGTTGCTATCACTAGTGGAGGTGAAACAGCATTAATAATGGGAAATCTAGCAAAAAAAATTCACTTAGTGATAGAAAAGTCTTTAGAGTCTGTGCTTAACATTAAGAAAAATGACTGCTGAATGTGATTAAAATTTTAAATGTGTTTTATATGAAAAAACTAAAGACCTCATAATTTCATAGGTGCATACAACACCCATTAAACCTTTTCATGTTATTCATGGCAAGCATGATGCATCAGAATGGGAAACTCAAAACAGTATTTTGTTGTTTGTTTGTTTTAAGTACGGAACGGGTCAAACTTGTATGCTGTTAATATTCCTACTCTGCAAAAGCAAACATGTTTCCTGGTACTGTGCCGGGTGAAAGGTTCGATCACTGGTGTGAAACATTCTCACCTCCCAGTCACTCAATGGGATGAGAACAATGCATCTCCCTGGAGGTGTGCAGCACCTTTCATGCTGCCATTGACTCATGGCTTAACTCTAACAGATAGGAAATAAATTCACGGTCCAGATTTCTGCTGCTCTTACAAAGGCAGACCTGCCAATGATTTCAGTGGCAATGCTGCCTGCATTGAGGCTGCAGGATCAGCCTCTAGATCATCGATGTATAGCATCTAATACTGTGTGATAAGCAAGACATTTATGCTTTACCTCATCATATTTATTTTCATTTCTTTCAAGGATTTGTAAGCAGGTAGCTTGAAGCTGGTAATGTGCTCTTCCTTTCCTTGAGTAAAACATAATTCAGCCTCTTCTTTTTGTAATTACACACGATCCTACATCCTTTATTTTTGCCAGAGGCATATTATGTGCCTTAATTCCATGCTAAAATTCATTAGTAAAATTAAATACAGAAGCCAAGTAAGATCTTTTTGAATTCCATATAAAATGTACCCTTCCAGTTTTATAATTTAACACGTTATGATTAATTGCACATACAATAGCTGTGGTACTATGCCTAGATTTCCCAACTGGCTGTTGGGACACACTGAGATTACTACTAATAGCTACTTTCCTCCTCCCCCCATCACCAAACTCTTAATTAGGAGCAGCAGCAACAACACAAAACCCTTACAAATTACTTAGTACGGATGGTGTCATTTATCTGCAGTAATATGAAAACAAACTATGAAGCAGACTTCGTTGCTTTAGGGTTTTCTTTGCTGGCAGGGTGGCAGTGGAGGTGAGTCATATTTTTAATATTGTTCAAGTTGAAGCATTTATAGACAGCATAAAACTACTTTTTTTCCTCCAGTTCCTTACCTTCAGCAGACTGGTTTTAAGGTGCTCTGACAGCATAGGTACAGATTACGTATGTCACTGTGGATTGTGGCATCAGCATGAGGAGCCAAAGGGGAAATACAACGTACATTAGAATTGTTATATAACATGAGGCATTTACAAATGAATGATATCACTGACAATAGACAGTAGTTAAACAATAAGCCAGCATTGTCAAATTTTGTTGCCAAAATTTAGGCACCTATATGAAGCTGATTTTTAGTCCTTCTGACCAGAGCCGGTTCTAGGACTTTTGCCGCCCCAAGCAAAATCAATTTTGGCCGCCCCCCCGTTTTTTTCTTACCCCACTCCCCGGCCCCACCTCAACTCCACCGTTTCCCCAAATCCCCAGCCCTGCCTCCTCCCCCCAGGCTCTCAAGCCTGGGAGGGAGGGTGAGCAGCGGTGCGCGAATCAGCTGTTTCGCACGCCGCGGCCGCTCGGGATCTCCCCCTCCCTTCCAGGTTTGAGAACCTGGGAGGGAGGGCGAGCAGCAGCGTGCGAATCAGCTGTTTTGCGTGCTGTGGCACGCGAGCGGCGGCAGCAGCGGAGGTGAACTAGGGTGGCCGGGGCACATTTTTAGGGGCGGCAGGGGCGGCATTCTGGTGCCGGCCATGCCGCCCCTAAAAATGTGCCGCCCCAAGCACCAGCTTGTTTTGCTGGTGCCTAGAGCCGGCCCTGCTTCTGACCATCCAACAATGCCCACTGATTTCAAGAGTCTTGATGTGCCCAGGATACTGAACCCCTGCATATTGCTGGGAGGGCTAGCACTGGGGAGAACGCATGCTACGCTTTTTCAAAAGGTGCAGCAGGAGCCACTGAGGAATATGGCTGCCCCACTGACCTTAGGAGCTATTATCTCCACAGGTATAATGCTCAGTCATTGATTCTTGTTATTTGCACAAAGGGTTGGGCAGTAGGAACCTCACACAACTTGTGTTACCTCTACAGGGCAGCCAGGATACTGGAGCTTCTGCTACCTAAACACAACATCCCAGGAACATTAGCAGCGCCAGAAGCACTAGACTTGTCCAAAGGGAATATGATGTGGCTAGGTATAGCCATAGCTACTCCCTACTCTGCTATATCCAGTAGTGTCTTTAGGGTTGTTCTCGGTGAGGGAAAATATACACAGAACCCTTTTCACTAGCATTAATGGCTGATTTATCTGAGTGTGCTCCCACACAACTTTCAGAAATATTCTGCCTGCCTGTGTCTTCTGCAGGCATAAAACAGTGGTATCCTGCAGCTCTGCACCCCACTAATGTAATTGTGGCGTTAAGGGCTACAAATCAGCCCTTAACGTGTCCCTAAATTTTAACCTTGAAAGTAATGTAAGAACTGCCATTAATGTTTACAGGAGTTACACATGCATGCCATGGGGAGACTAGACCCCTAACTGCTTTTATTATAAGATTAAAAACCTGATTAAACTGAATGCTGTGGTGTTTTAAGGCCCAATTCTGCTTTTCTCACTCAAGCAAGACTCTCATAAGAAGAGAATGTTTGAACTCAGGAAGAGCACTGAAATAAAGCCAATGTAAGAAATAAAACACTTACCATCAGTGATTAGAGTCAGAAATGTTTCCAAAGGGAAAATCTGAAGCCTCTTTACAAATATTTAATGCCAGCAAGAGGTAAAATTCCCTGTGAAAATACTCAGTTTGCTTGATGTCTTTCTAAAGATCACTATGTGAGGGAACCATAAAACTTACTGGTTTCTTTCCTTTTCAAATATAAACCAAACATCTCCCCACTTTTTGTTCTCACGCTTTCAAACACACACCTCATACTCCTGACTCCGGAATGTGCATACATGTTTCCCCTTAAATGTTGGGATTGTGAACCCTCTATTTTTTCAGTCCAGATTTTTTGTCAGCTCCCCCCCCCCCTTTTTTTTTTTCTTCAGGAAATCATTTATCAATCTGTCCTTTCTTCAAACTGTAATTCCATTCTGTGACCAAAGATTTGAGAAATCATGTAATTATGTTTGGCTTATTGTATTTTTCAGACGATAGTGTCTTGTGGTAGTTTAACATGTCATGTTACACTGCATTCTGTCTGCGGAGACATTTGAAAGCATGCAATTTTACTTGAAATCATAAGGAAAAATATCCTGAAACCTCTATAAACTGGATTTAAAACAAAAAAAAAAACCCTGTAAAGTTTCAGGGCAAATGTGCATTTTATTATAAACAGTTACTCTCTCATTCTAGAGAGAAAAAACGTTTTAGTATTATACAAAGATAATCAGGCATTTTTATATCAGCCATTATTATATTTTATCCTCAGTTCCTATTTTGCCCTTTTCAAACATGCCACAGTTAGATAAGGCCTAATTCATTTTCTCTGCCTTTTATAATTGCTATATTTTTACTATCTTCCATCTTTTCCTGGGCTCCATCATTGAATTCTGAAAATTAGAAATGTCTTCTTCATCTTTTGCATGATATCTTGAACGATTCATTTCCATATAATTATATTTTCAACATCATCAAATCTTTAGTTACACTTTTTACAACATGGTGTGAGAAGCCTCTTTTGTTATAAACCATGTACTTCTGAAAAGGATTCCCTTTTTAACCAATTCCTTAAATTGTATTCATCTTTCTGAACTAATGAAAGTCACAATGCACTGCTAGAATAGCAAAACACTTCAACGTTTGTTGAGGGGGTCCAAATGAAAAGTCGAACTCTTTCAGAGAGGGCTGCCACATATTTTTCCTCTTGACCAAATATCACAACAAATAGCATATCATACAAGCTGGAGCCCTAAGAAATATTCGAACCACTTCTTGCAAGAAAGAGCCTTATCTCTTGTCCGGTGAGAGCCAGGGAAAAACAACCCACTACTTGTGGAAACTATCAGCACCTATTTCACAAGAACAAACCTGCCAACCTCTCTGAACAGTAGTATAATCCTCTCAATCCTCAAAGTCAACCATCCATGCAGAACTATCACTCTGTCTTGAACCTCACATTCCTAAGCCAAAATAATTGAGAATATAGTAACAACCAAGCTCCAAAAATGTGTGACATCTGTCAACATCCTGGATGCTTTGCAAGTGGATTTCTGACAGGGGAACAGCATTGCAACAGCTTTGGTAGCACTAAAATATGATTAATAGATTCACAGATTCCACGGCCAGAAGGGCCATTGTGATCATTTAGCCTGACCTCCTGTAACTTCCCCAAAATAGTTCCTAGAGCATATCTTTTAGAAAAAAAAAAATCCAATCTTGATTTAAAAATTGTCAGTGGTGGAGCATTGCCCATAACCCTTAGTAAATTGTTTCAATGGTTAATTACTCTTACTGTTAAAAATCTACACCTTATTTCAATTCTGAACTTGTCTGGCTTCAACTTCTATCCATTGGCTCCTGTTACACCTTTCTCTGTTAGACTGAAGAACCAATTATTAAATATTTGTTCTCCAGGTAAATACTTATGAGTTGTAATCAAGTCACACTTAAATCTTCTCTTTGTTAAGCTAAATAGATTGAGCTCTTTGAGTCTATACTATAAGGCATATTCTCTGGAGTCCAATTTATCAACATCCTTCTTGAATTGTGGACACGAGAACTGGACACAGTATCCAATCAGTGGCCATACCAGTGCCAAATAGAGTTATAATAACCTCCCTACCCTACTTGAGATTCCTCTGTGTTTATGCATCCCAGGATTGCATTAATTCTTTTGGCCACAGAGTTGCACACTAGGAACTCATGTTCAGCTGATTATCCACCATGATCCCCAATCTTTTTCAGAGTCCCCTAACATGTAAATACGGCCTACATTCTTTGCTCCCAATGATGTTCTATCCATTGCCATGTTCTCCTCATTTCAACAGACAGAGATCATGTGTAAGTGGTCACACTGCTCAACCCTTTCTCATCTTTTGAGGCAGTTTACCACATATGCTGCAGTTCCACTTGTATAACCTAGTGCAGGGGTTGGCAACATTCGGCATGTGGCTTGCCAGGGTAAGCACCCTGGCGGGCCGGGCCAGTTTTATTTACCTGCTGATGCAGCACGTTCGGCCGATCGCGGCCCCCACTGGCCGCGGTTCGCCATCCCGGGCCAATGGGGGCGGTGAGAAGCCGCGGCCAGCACATCGCTCGTGCACGCCGCTTCTTGCCGCCCCCATTGGCCCGGGACGGCGAATCATGGCGAGTGGGGGCCGCGATCGGCCAAACCTGCCATGTCAGCAGGTAAATAAAACTGGCCCGGCCCGCCATGGTGCTTACCCTGGCGAGCCGCATGCCAAACGTTGCCGACCCCTGACCTAGTGAAACAGATGATCCCCAATCTATCCCCATCTATCTGACCCAGCAAGTGGTCATGGGTAATTGGTCCTCTCCTCCAAAAGGTCCTCTCAATCTATAGTGTTTGCCAGGGATCCATCCTGTGTACCCTATACGTTCAACATCCATATAAGATCACTTAGAAAAGTGATGATAGGATAGCTCTATTGTCAATAATCTGCTGACCCCTATCTGCATCTCTCATTTTTTCATAGATACAACCAACACCATCATAAGGTTGTCACAATGCCTCCAAAAGATTGGCTCAGACTGGACAAGACCAAAGTGATGCAGGAAAGAAAGGAGAAATATGTCAAGGAATGAAGCACACTCTCTTCTCCCTCTTTGACAAAGTTTTCTACCCTGCCCTCATTTGGCAAAGTGATGTGAAGCCTCAGGGTTCACTTAGCACTTAAGCTAAATGATCTGTTAACATCATTGGCTACATCCATGACCTCATCTCAATCCCTCATCTACCATGATAGCTCTACACCTCTGGGACTAAATCTTAAAAAGCCCAGGATGAAAGAAGACAAGAGCCAGAGATAAAGCATTTTTAGGTAAAGAGATTCAGCTGTGAAATCAACATTAGACTGATCCAGAAATGGACTAATTTTAGGGCACACTCACTATCTCGTAAGCATTTTCTTCACAACTGGAATAATGACAATATATATTATATTGCAGGCAGAGCCTAGGAATGTAGATTCCACTAAAGAGCTCACAAAGCATATCTGATTTACCTGTGCAGTGAGATTCCTAAAATAGTTACATTAGGTAGGTAGGAAGAAAAAAGTAGCATTGTAATAACAAAAATAGGGTATAATTAAAGTGTGTTATACTATATAGATACAACTACCACTGGTGGCAATATGAATGTGATAAATTGTGGTATATTATGCAGCATCAGCAGATACAAAGATATTCAAAGCCAATCCCAGACACTGTCTCCACCAACACTTGTTCAGTTTCCGCTGTTTTCTTGGTATGGTCATATTATTAAAAAGGAAGACCAACGAATTCCAAAGCACGGTACATGGCCGGCAATCACATGGGCATTAGAAACTCTGGTGGCATGATAAGATTGTGTGTGATGGACATAAACTGAATTTACAGCCTGACCACCTTAAGGACCTAGCCAGAGATTGATCTGGTTAGTGCTAGATCTGCAAGGAGGCCACGTCACTTTGGGATTTGACATGCTACTGCTGATGAAACAAGATTCAGTGTTATAGCATCTAACAACAAAAGGAGTATCCAAAAAAAGGAACAAGTTGGTTCAAGTTGGCCAGCTCTGTTGGACTTCTCTTACCATTGTCTCCATTGGGCTGAAATGCAGAAGACTAAAGATTTGCAACTAGCCACAAGAAGGATGAATTAGGTAGGCTGTGGGATCTTTGATTCAGCATAACTTTGTTTCTATGGACTTTAGTTAGAACCTTAATGTTGCCTCACATAGAGTTGCTGTTTTCTTCCTTTTAACTCAATGCCACAATGTAATATCACATTTTAAAAATATTTTAAAAAATATGCATTTTTGGGGAATTAACGTAAGCAAAAACACCTGATCAAAAGTTTTATACGCGATTTTCTCTACTATTTTGATTTCCCCAAATTTACTGGAAACCAGGCAGTAGATGCATGTCTGACAAGCTGAGAAAGGAAGATAAGAACTGGGAAAACAGAAGATAAAAGAGACCAAAGAATAAGATGTCAATTTTTCATTACTGCTGAAATTCACTAAGAACACAACGATACTAAATTTATGGTATTGTGACCCACAACAAGCCCTTGGAGTCCTGATTTCCTCAGAAGTTTACAAACTTAATGAAAAGTATTTTTATTGAAATCCCTCAAGGCAAGTTATAACTATTGATTCCAAAGTCTGATATTTGAAGTTTGAACATTAGGAAGCAGCCTGGCTGGAAAGATTTTTTTTTTTTTTTTTAGTTAGGTCTGTGAGCCAGACAGTTCCAACTTGGAAGTAATCGTCACAAGAACATACTCTTATACTTATAACATAATTTTAATAAAACAATCTACCTTGCATGGTCTTTATGTTACACATTTGAACTCTAACATCTCCCTCTAAATACATCATCTTGTGGAATAGATACTAGGATCTTTGCTTGTAATTTACCATTCACTACAATGAAGAATTTCATATAGTCAAACACATTGGATAAGCAAGCAGACATCTGGAGCAACATTAGCTATAATAGCAACAAACAATATTTAGCACTTATATAGTGCTTTTTGTCCATACATTTCAAAGCACCTGTCAAAAAGGTGGATTAACATTATTATTCCCTTTTCACAGTTGTCAAAATGGAGTCACAAGAGATGAAGTGAATTGCCCAGGAGCAGACAGAGAGCCAGTGACAGAGCCAAGATTAGAACCCAAAGCATCCTGCAGTCCACTTCTGTACTAAGTCTGCTATTTGACATAATGAAATTTACCTTGCCAGAACTGAGGATGCCTGTATGCTGTATTTATTTATAGATAGTGCAGTTAGAGATGTACACCATTCCCTTTCCCTTAGGGCTCTGCTGGGGGATGACAGCCGTAAAGTGAAGTTGAAGCTTAAATAGAAAGCTGTCACTGAAAGACACCCACAGGATGTGTTGAATCATTGCATCGTTCAGGTTATGTCCCCTGACCCACCACCACTGGACATTTCTGAAGCTGAGCTGGCCAGCTGCAACTTGCAACACCCCCTGGCTCTACTCTCTGTTGCTGGAGGCCTTTCTTAATACTGGTGGATGTCAAGCCCAGCCCATAGAGTTATATTATCTTTCATATAAATTCAGCTTGCTTCTCGATATATTTTTCCTGCTTTGAAAGGAAAATTGCATTTATGTTTGGTAGCATTTCAACAAAACTAAAATACACTTTCTAGAACCTGAAAGCAAAGCTCTCATTGGCTTCAAAGGGAGCAGGATCAAGGCCATAATTATACATCTTTTCAGACCTGAAACATGACATTTTAAAAAATGGTTTACAAGACAAATGTCAATTGAATCATCAAACTATAAATGCTCTGGTTTTATGCTGCTGGAAATATGTGCAAGTGAAACGTCAATAAAGACAACGGAGATGGATTGGGATTAGATAACCAATTCTTCTTTGTCTAGGTGCCTACAAGGAAGATTTTAATAATGTTAGATTTTGTCTCTCTCCCTTAGAATTATTGAGCCTCAAGGTGAAAGCTAACATATTTCATCCTGACCATGACACCCTCCCCAACCCCACAGTATCACATCTCCTCAGTTGTTCCTTGAATTTTTTTGCATCAAATTCAAACTCTTCATCCTCACTTTCAAGACTCTGCACAATTCCAGCCAGCCTTATTCTCAGACCTTTCCTCCTGTCAACTCACCGTCTTCCATCCTGTGCTCTGCCCACTCTTCTTCTCTGGTAGGTCCCTTTTCCCACCAGCACCTGCATGTGCTCTCTTTGTTGTAATCATGTTTGCTCTTCATCTAATTTAGGCCACAATCCTGTAAGGTACTGAGCCCCTCTTGCAAGTGGCTGAATGCTCCTACTATTGGTGGTAGGTCAGGGAGCTCAGCTTGTTGTTCGATCAGGTACTTCAATTGTGACCTCTTTAAGGTAGAGGCTTTGGGTAAAAAATTCAGAAGACTTTGGGCCTCAAATCCCATTGCAGATCCAGAGCTGGTATAAATTATCATAGACAATGGAGCTGTGACAATTTACATCAGCTGAAGATCTGCCCCTTAACTCCTAAGTCATTTTTAAAATGGAACTTCAGTTTCTAAATCATGTGGGTTTAAAAAAAAATCCTTTGTCCTTTTCGATTATTATAAAACACCAAGCAAATATAAGGCATATTGCATATATTAAATAAATGATCACCCTCAATAAAACACAGCACTGATAAATACAGTGTAAATACTGGGCCACTCCTACCATGCCCACCAGCACACACTTTTCCTGATGTTAATGCATCACCCAATTTCTTACTTCTGGAAATGTGCTACTGAATACTGCCATCCCAGTTTGTTATGCAGAAAGAAGCCACACATTCTGTGGACTTAAAGGAAAGAGGCATCAGAGTAATGGGGGTACTGGCAAGTCTCAACCAACAGATGTGCGTATGATGTAGAGCTGTCTCGGGGACAATAGGCAACATAAGATAAACTGAGGGAGATGTGGATTAACATATAAATAAATAATATTCTGAGTGGTGTGTAGTGACCCAGGAGAGAGAATGGCAGAATATTCTATTTAAAAGGAGCATATGATCAGCATGGTTGATCAGAAAATTAAGCTGCTGGGAATAATGGCTGAAATCCTAGTGCTGCTGGCCATGTTAACACATTGTTCCTGGTGTCGATGGGAACATATCCAGGTCTTGATCATCCCTAGTATTTGCTCCATGGAAAGAGGTAAAATGGCTCAAATCAAAGACATCTGCTAGAATCACCGAGTACCTTGTTTACTAAATCCAGCAAGAGGAAAAGCCTGCAGTAGCTCAGCTGTTCTCTTGCTGCTGTAATTGGGAAATTATATCTGATTTCATGGGACACAAAGAAAACAAAAACAGCATGAAACATCAAAATTTAAAGCCCCCAATAAGAGCTGAGGTCACAATATTTGTTTTATTTTGCTACAAAATAGAGCACAAATAGGGGAAGCAAACAGAAAAACTCTAATTTCAACTTAAAAAAATCTATGGTATATGTATATTTCAACCTAAAACAAGTATATATTTTACATTGTTAGGTTCTAGAAACACTCTTGAGACAGCATGAAAACAGTGAATATGATTAAATGGTGAGCATTCTCTCTTCGATTAGGAATGAAATATATTGTTTCCTTTGGATTGTTGCTTCAAGGTGTATTCCGCCATACCAGAAATGCATGAACAGGACTCTATGGTTTTACAGGTTAGTTCTTTACTTGCCTTTTCACATCGTGCACATCAGAAGAATAGAACACAATCAAGCCTGGTCTATACTAGAAACTTTTGCTGATATAGCTATGCCAGTTAGAGGTATATATATTTGACATTGGTGTAAACATAGGAATACCAGCATAAAATAGCTTTTGTCTGGATAACTTATTTCACTCACTAACTGGTACAAGGTACACCACCAAAACAGATTTTGGGGGGGGGGTGCTAGTATAAGCTGCATCTACACTAGGGGAGTTTGCTGGTATAGGACATGTTTTCTTCATCGAGAGCCGGACTTAGTGACATTTTCTATCATATAGTCTGATGCTGTTACAATCGAAAGAGTGTAGTCTCCGTATATATTTTCTCATCTAATTATCGGCCCAATTAAAAATGTCTCAACTAACTTGCCAACTGTTCTTTTTCTTTTTATCTCACATACAGCACCGCTGCTGCTTTTTCCAGTGTCTCAGAGTTCCCTAATTCCCTTCTTCTGATCTCACTTGTTACCCTTCTGCCAAGAAATAGCAGATGTTGGGGCCTCACAGGTCAGCTTTGCATTGGAGGAGAATCTGTGTCTAGTTCTACACTTAGTGTCACTTGTTTATTTTATCCTATATACAGTCCTGAAAATGAGAGGATCACAGACAGCACACCATCTTCCAGCATCCGTTCCTAGGAGCAACTCTGATCTCACTAACCAGAGTAAATTCTCGAGAGCGAGCAAATGCTCTTGCTGATTGTCTGAGCTCCCCACGTAGAAACTGTACAAGAAAAAAAGCCACAGCATTTCTTCCAAAATTAACAACCTACTTGCACTCTAAGAAAACACCACTATATGTAACAATGCCATCTGATGCCTCTTGTCTTGTTCCCCCATTTTTCACACCATTTTTTATTATTTACATAACCTTTATGTTAATTTCTTAATTTGCTGTCTACTGTTATGCCAATAACTTCAAAAAGTGCTGTACAATAATCAGGGTTGGCTCCAGCTTTTTTGCCGCCCCAAGCGGCGAAGAAAAAAAAGAAGAAAAAGAAAAACCCGATTGAGCTGTGGCCAAAGTGCCACTGAAGACCCGGATGTGCTGTCCCAATAATAGAGTGCCGCACCTTTCTATTGGCCTCCCCAGGCACCTTCTTCCTTCGCTGGTGCCTGGAGCCGGCCCTGACAATAATTATTAAAACCATACACAGCTTAAACCTCACACAGTCCAGCCCTTCATAAACCTCCCCGGCTGGAGACTTCCAATTAATCAGAAAGAACAAAAAACAAACCAGTACAACACTAAAATAATGATCATCTAAGACAGGGGTCGGCAACCTCTGGCATGCAGCTCGCCAGGGTAAGCACCCTGGCGGGCCGGGCCAGTTTGTTTACCTGCCGCATCCGCAGGTTCGGCCGATCGCGGCTCCCACTGGCCATGGTTCGCCGCTCCAGGCCAATGGGGGCTGCGGGAAGTGGCGGCCAGCACATCCCTTGGCCCGTGCCACTTCCTGCAGCTCCCATTGGCCTGGAGCGGCGAACCACGGCCAGTGGGAGCCACGATCGACTGAACCTGCGGACGCGGCAGGTAAACAAACCGGCCCGGCATGCCATGGGGCTTATCCTGGCGAGCAGCGTGACAGAGGTTGCCGACCCCTGATCTAAGAGCTTGCGTGGGGGAGGGGGAAAGGAGGAACAAAAAGAAGAAGCCTGAAGTTCACTAATTTCAGGCTCTGATGGAGATCACAGAAAAAGTGCCATCAAGGAGGTCTTCAACTGAGAACACCCATACACAACCTCAGAAAGCAGAGCATCAACCACAGCCCTTCAAGAGACTATCAGACCTCACGTTTCAGGGCAGGATATAAGGAAGAAGGCAGTCTCTTAAATGTATGGGTCCCAGACCATCCATTGCTTTTATTTAAATACATGATAAGGGAATGAATAGCTAATACTCTACAGACAGTTGCCATCTCTTCAAGTCAGAGTAGCAAAAATAATTAAGGCCAAAACAGCAACACATTTTCCACCCTATCACTACACATCAATCACCAGACAGAATATATAAGAAAGCTCTCACCACTTCTCTTTGAACTGGAAAAGGTGCAGAAAAGGGCAACAATAATTATGAAGGGTATGGAACAGCTTCCCTATGAGGCGAGATTAATAAGACTGGGACTTTTCAGCTTAGAAAAGAGATGACTAAGGGGGGATATGATAGAGGCCTATAACATCATGTCTGGTGTGGAGAAAGTAAACAAGGAAGTGTTATATACTCCTTCCCATAACACAAGAACTAGGGATCACCAAATGAAATTAATAAGGCAGCAGGTTTAAAATGAGCAAAAGGAAGTATTTCTTCACACAATGCACAGACAACCTGTGGAACTCTTTGCCAAAGGATGTTGTAAAGGCCAAGACTATAACAGGGTTCAAAAAAGAACTAGATAAATTCATGGAGGATAGGTCCATCAATGGCTATTAGCCAGGATAGGTAGGGATACTGTCCCTAGCCTCTGTTTGCCAGAAGCTGGGAATGAGTGACCAGGGATGGATCACTTGATGGTTACCTGTTCTGTTCATTTTCTTTGGGGCCCCTGACATTGGCCACTGTTGGGAAACAGGATACTAGCTAGATAGATCTTTTTTCTGACCCAGTAGGGCCATTCTTATGTTTACACCCCCTCCAAATGTGAGTGTGTGGTGTTGCGATATGTTGCAATGTCACTCACTCAAATTTGGCTCACCTGCCTCTCCATTGTGACAGAGGGGCAGCTGGACCAAACTTGAATAATGCTGTGACCCTGCAAGCCAGATCACAACAACACTCACTTACACGGAGGTGGCCAGGCCACACAGAGTCGCGGCACCACTCAGGTGTGGCCCAGCCAAAAAGTGGTCAGGCAATGGCCCGGGTGCCCCCTACCAGTTCCATGGCCTATGTACCCAGTCCTTACTACACTGAACTCTCATGGAATTCAATGAGAATTTGCCTGAATAAAGACCACGTAAAAACTGGAAAGGGTCTCAGGATTTGCACGACTGTGTGTTTCTCATTGAAAAGCCTTTTTAGTATTGTTATATTCTCAAATGCTGTCTGGTTCCCCTTCATCAGTAATAGATCAAACAATAACATCTTCCATGAGATTCTCAAAGCATTAATATACTATGGTTCCTCACAGTCCTGCAAGTGATTTGGGGCAGGGACCCATGTGCTTGTTTGTCTATCACCTAGCACAGTAGGGTCTAGGTCCATGACTGAGGCTCCTATGCGGTACCACCATACAAATAAATAATAATGTCTTTAAGTAATATTGTTTCCATACTAGAGATGCAGAACTGAAGCACAGATGGTAACATTTTCAAAAGTGTCTAAGTAAAAAAAAAGCTTCCGTTTCATTGACTTTCAAATGTCTATGGGATTCTGACTCCTAAGTGAGGTAGGTGTTTTTGAAAACTTGACCAGGAGAAGTTTAATTCTCCCCACCTGCACTCTCCATGAAGGCTCCTCATCAGGTTTCATGCAAGTTGGATGTTCCTTGTTTCTTTAAATACCTGTACATGTCTGCACAAAGGCCACACGCGATTTGGCTTTAAACTGAGTTGGGTGCAAGTGAAAGGATTTTGCCCTGCATGGAAAAGGCACATTGTATGTTATTATTGTTTGTTTGGAGTTTTGGGGGATGCATTATAGTTCATACAACACCGCCTTTATTTTTCCCCTAAGTATTTATGGAAATAATTGTGTTTAAGTAGAAACTATAGGGAATAAAAAATGTGAGTGCAGGGGAGAAGGCATATGGTAGATGTAGTTTTGGGATTAAATTAGGATAGCGGCTTTTTGCTGTTGATTTTACAAATAGCTGGCTGGCTCAGTAGGTTTATGCAGCCTTTCACTGCTGCAGACCTGGTCTGAATGTATGTGTGTGTGTGTGTGTGTGTGTGTGTGAGAAATAAAAAGATAGGCACCATTTGAAGTCTGTTTGAAAGGCTCAAAGCATGATTAGCTGGGGAGGAGGAGTTCCAAGTCGGGTTGCATTGGCAGAGCTAAGTTCAGTGTCTGCTTGGACTACATTTGGATTTTGCCTTGGCCTATCAGTCTCTCACTTTCAACATTACTGTCCCAATTCAGAAAAGTACTTAAATGAACATAGTCCCATTGACTTTAATGAGACTTACGGCTTAAAGTTAGGTAGGTGCTTAAGTACTTTGCTGAATTGGAGACTTAAAGATTATGTTGCAGATTCACAAAGGCATGCCCACTCAGAGTGCTGAAGCACATATTTAAATCCCTAAGCACTTGTTTCAAGTTAAGTATATGCTTAGACTCAGTCCTGAATAGAGAGGGACTTAAGCAAGTGCTTAAATGCTCTCTTTACGGCTCAGTTCAGGAGAGCATTTAAGCACATGCTTAAATTTAAGTACGTGCTTATGTGCTTTGCTGAATTGGTCTTAAATTCTCTATAATATTAAAGTAATAAGCCAGTAGAACACATATGGTAAGCATTTTTTTTCTTTTTCCTGAGATTCAAGTCACAAAATACACATACTATAGTCATAATATTTAAAAAAAAATCCCTACTCTTTCTGATTAGTAATAGAAGAGAAATTTGATTAGCATATTGGCATAAAAGGAAAGACCTTTAAGTTGCTATGAAGGTGTTCATAAAAAAGGTGAAAATGAAAACATAGAAGGACAATAAAATGTTATTATCAGGATGAACTACTTTAATAGAGATGAAAGTCAGATGAAAGTTACTGAAAACACGTAGAAGTGGAGCAGTAAGGAAAAATAAGATCTATTTATAGAAAGTGTTGAAAAAGCAAAGAGTGTTTTCCGTGAAGGGTTCTTGATTTGGGGACCTACTCCCCACCTTGGTCTGCCAGAGATCAGATTTGTGAGTGTTCAGGTTTCCCTGCAAAGTCCATTTTTATTCCCTTGTTGTTCAGACTGCTGAAGCCAGAAGTGACTATCTTTGTAGGGGAGGGCGGGGGGAGAGGGGTGTCAGCCTTTTGCTTATGTTATGATTTTTAATTTTAGGGTAGGCACCCAGAGCACTGGATGGGCCCCAGACGTATATTTTTAAAATATGGATAAATAACTATGAAATCACAGTTTGAAAACAGCAGGGAGAAGGAATGAAAATGTTACTTTGGAGAGAGAGTTACACAATCAGAATGATAAGACATGAACGCTCAAGAGAACAAAAATAAAAGATAATCTCTCTCTCTCTCTCATGCTGGGTCTCATACAGCCTTATTTACCGTTGTAATGACACAAGCTAATTATACAGTTATCAAGAGATAACATGGCTCCAATAGTGCTAGTCACCCCACACTGTGTAATTACCATAGTTTCTAATAAAATTACTGCAAGGGGGCCCCAACCTCTCGAACACTGAAGTCTACATTGCCTACTTGCCAGGAGAGTAAGGGCAGTACCTCAATTTCAAGTTAATGTACTTATACTTTTAAATAAAAAAATAACCACACACAATTTGCTTGTTCTGGTATCTCTCAAATGAATACAAATTGCTTGTTTGAGTTCAACAATAAACATCTGCAATTACACCTTGTCTTATCCGTAGATTGTCAGCGCTCTGGGACAGAAACTGTCTCTTTGTTCTGTTTTTTAAGTGCCTATCACAATGGGACCCTGGTCTGTGACTGGAGCTCTTAGATTCTACTGCAACACAAATAATAAATGATAATATTCATTAGTAGTGTAAGGATAACATCTAGATATGTCTTCCCCAAAAATCTTAGTCTAATTAAGAACAAGCGCATATAAAAGAATCACAAGGAGTAAGGGTAGGAGACAAGAAAAACAATAATTAAAACACGCTTCTGCATAGGCCAGATATGTACACAGCTAGATGGTTTTCAGTTGGTTGATTTTAAAACAAATATATTTTAAAAAAGATATAAACCAAAAGATAAATACCCAAGGTCCTTTTGGCCACACATCTGTTATCAGCTAATGGTTTCCCTCTTGCATTATAACAGAAGCATCCTGAAGGAGGAATTGAAGTAGTGCAGGTTTGGTGTCTCCACAGATTAACTTGAGAAGGATTATATTGTACAAGAGGCGGCACAGAAGAACCCCCCCCTTTTTTTGAGAGAGAGAAGAATAAATATAGGCAATGGAGGCTGACTTCAGGGGTGGAGCAGAGTGGATGGCGGGGGACACAATAAAATAAAGTATATAAATGAGGGGCTAAGTTGCAAAGGACCCTGAAGGTAAAACCATATACATGTCATTAATGTGGTAGAGAAGGGAAGTTAGTCACCAGACTAAAGAGGGACAGCATCATAGACACCAGGATCACAGACCAGGAGGATGTTCAGAACAGACCCTCTGCACTGGGGTCAAGTTTATTCTAAAAGCAGTAGAAGGGCTTCTTGGTTGGAGACTAGTGCAGTGAATACCATCTGACTCTGCCAATACTTCATCAATAAATACACACACCTGCCAGCATTCACACTGGCATACCTGCTCTATGCATGGAGCATGAGACAGGGCACCCATTTGCAAGGCCAAACACACCTCTTTTTGTGCAGACTTGAGGTGAACCCTTATTGTTATGAACCCTATGTGTGGCCCAGGATTATGGCTAACCTTGTTTCCACATTCTATGCATTTAACCTAACATCATGAGCCTCATTCCTGGTCTCCTGAAATAAAAATTCCCTGTTATATGTTCATTTTGTGTGTGTTTGTGGGAGACAATGTCCTTACTCTATCTCACTCACACCTGACTCTCACACAGTTTTATTGGCAACAAGAAGCTCACACTTTTTGTGGATAACAGAGTGTTATTTAATTAATATCTCTGTGGCACTGGAAAAACAGAAGTTATCTATGCTGGAGACCGAGGTTTCATCTGAGGTAAACTTGCATAGCAAGCTGTTTTTCTTCCTACATCCTGAATATAGGAACCACACAGAAAGAGAGTGTCTCTACAGCCCAAATTCTGAAAAGTGGCCTCTGATTTTGGGTGCCCAACTTGAGATACCCAGATGGTGAAGTTGCACAAGCAAAAACAAAGGCACCTATCTTTAACAGTAGCCTGTCTAGAGAGAGCACATGGTGAAACCACAGGAGCAGATAGTAACACTATAGGTGCTCTTTCGTTCACTCTCTCTGTATCTCTACTTACCCACCTATGAAATGGATATACCTCACAAAGGTACTAGTATTTATATGGCATAATTAAATCTTAGGCAAAAGACAGGATGTAAGTAAAATTTATTATTTTATCTATCGTGTATATGCTTTCAAAAGCAATCTTACTGATTGACTCAACTTAAGAGCAATTTACCAGATTTGTATGTGGATTTTCAAGGCAAAGAATTAATAGATTCACATATTCTAAGGGGAGATGGGCTTAATCTATCTAAGAGACATACCACTCTCTCTCAAAAACCTCAAAGTCAGGGCTTGTTCAGATCTTAACTTATGGTTCAACTTATCTTAAGGACAGGGATCATGTGCAAAACAAAGATAGTTTCTGACTTGGTTTGGGTCCAACTCTAATTGTACAGATTTTTTTTTTTTAATTTTTAAACCTAGACAGACACTTAAATTATACTGTTACATTTTGATTAATCAAAATATTGTTCACCAAAGTAGTAGTTGAGAGAGGCAGCAGAACACATCTAGAACAAATTCACGTCTGTTCCATTTTGCCAAGACATTGTGCAATCATCTTTAGAAGAGATTTTAGTAGAATAGACTGTTTACACTACATAACTTGTCACTCCTAATCATCCTTCCTCAGTTTGACACTAATGTATCCTACAAGGACAGCCAGAAGTTGTGTAAAAATAAAGATTTTTGGCAAAGGGCTGGGAATGTCAAAAATCTTGTAAGTGATTCAAGGTGGCTGTGTCAAATAATGTACTTTAGCCATGGTAGAATCACAAATTGATGTAGAAGACAAATATTTTTCAAATTCTCCCTAGCATGCCTAGCTCGTCTTCCTTGTTTGTTTTCAAGAGTGAATTCCAAGCAGATTTAATTCTCTGTTGTTTGGAAGCAAAACAAACAAGTATCGATTTACCCATCAATTGCATCATTTCCCATTAATGCCCCATAAGCTAGGAGAGAGACAAGATGGGTGAGGTAATATCTTTTATTGGACCAACTTCTGTTGTTGAAAGAGACAAGCTTATCTTTTTCATATCTGGGACCAACGTGGCTACAACAATACTGCCAACCATAAGCTAGAAGTGGGTCAACAAAGCAGGAGGGGAAGGGATAATGACAAAGAATTCCAGGGGAAAAAATGATCTTCCCACATCTCAGCTTGGGAATGCAAGAAAGGAGTTCAGAAATTGTATGTGACATTATATTACTCGTTAACTTATTTAAACAACATGAGTAAATAAGCTAACAAGTAATATAATGTCACATACAATTTCTGAACTCCTTTCTTTCATTCCCAACCCAGCTCTTCAACACCGGCAGTGACCATCGCCTGCTTAGAGCGAAGTTGATTTTCGACAAAGTAGTGGAAAAGAAAGCTTTACAGATGGCAAACAGGAAATAGTGCCCAAAGACATTTGTTGAAGCAAAGCTGAAGAAAGTGATTTCTGGGTTTGACTGTAGCCAGACGGAAAAGTGTGATGAGGACTATGGTATCTTTGCTGACAAGCTGAGACGTTGCATAAAAGCAGTTGAAATTGAAAAGATGAAGAAGGCTAAGGGAAGAATCTCCAATGAAACAAAAAGCTTGTTAGAGAAGTGGAGAAATATGAAAAGGAGCTTGGATAACAACCTTGAGTACTCCATTCTGTGCAAACTTATATGGCAAAAACTGAAGGACAACTTTGAGAACTTCTGGAAAGAAAAGCTCCTTAAAACAGCTGAATCATGCAAAAGCCTCAGGACATGCAAGCGGGAATTGGCACAGTATAGATTGAGCGTAACAGCATTGAAGAACAAGGATAGAGAGACAGTAATTGACAGAGCAGGGATGGAGGAGGTCTGCAAGGACTTCTATACAGAACTTATCAAATCAAGAATCAATGTCCCTCTCCCAACGCTCCAAGGCTAGGTCTACACTATGGGAGGGGTCGACCTAAGATACGCAACTTCGGCTACACAAATAGTGTAGCTGAAGTTGCGTATTTTAGGTCAACTTACCTGGCTGTGAGGACGGCGGCAAGTCAACCACTGCCACTCCCCTGTCGACTCCGCTTCTGCCTCTCACTGAGGTGGAGTTCTGGAGTCGACGGCAGAGCGATCAGGGATCAATTTTATCGCGTCTGCACTAGATGTGAAAAATCGATCCCTGATAGATCAATCGCTACCCGCCGATCTGGTGGGTAGTGAAGACGTGCCCCAAGAGTCAGAAGAATGCGTCCCCCTGATAATCATCAGCGAAGTCCGAAGTGCACTACACCAGATGAAGAAGGAAAAAGCTCCAGGCAAAGATGGAATTTCCACAGGAGGTGAAAAACTTTGGAAGGCCCTCGCTTTAAGATTCAGTCAATATCTCGAAGAAGGAAAAATACCATCAAACTGGAAGGAGTCAAACACCATCTTGCTGTACAAGAAGGGGGATCGAGAAAATCTTAAGAACTATCGGTCTATATGCCTGCTCTCTCGTATCTATAAACTCTTTACAAAGGTGATAATGAACCAACTCTTGCAGAGTCTGGATGAACAACAGCTGAGAGAGCAGGCAGGATTTCGAAGAAATTTCAGCACGATTGACCATATATTTATCCTTAGCCAACTTCTAGAAAGAGCAAGGGCATGCAAATGCCCGCTGTGCATTGCTTTCTTCGACTATGAAAAGGCCTTCGATAGCATCGAGTTCAACGCAATATTAAAGGCGCTCGCAGAGCAGGGCATTAATATGCAGTACATCAGTTTGTTGAAGGAAGCAAATACTGGATGTACAACAGACATTACTCTCCTTGAAACTCCCCTCTGCATCGCAATCGAGGAAGGTGTAAAGCAAGGAGATGCGATTTCACCAAAACTATTTACCGCCTGCCTTGAAATGGTTATGAACAAGATCAGATTTGCAGATGACATTGTACTAATTGCTGAAAGCACCAACCAACTGCAGAGCATGCTACGAAGACTCAACAAGAAAACCAGTCCGGTTGGTCTGAAAATGAACTGTTGCAAAACGAAATACATGCGATCAGACATCTTAAGAAAAGCCAGAATAATGGTAACAGGAGAGGAAATTGAAGAAGTGGAACAGTACGTATATTTGGGCCAAGAAGTTAATATGCGCCAAGACATGACAGAGAACTCTCGCAAAGGATTCGGGGAGGATGGTGTGCATTTAATTCCATCAAGGACGTCCTCAAAGGAAAAATCGACAAGATCACACGTACAAATATCTTCAATTCAACAGTGCTGCCAGCCACGCTCTATGGCAGTGAAACCTGGGCACTGACGAAGAGAGAAGAACAGCGGTTGTCGGTAGCTGAAAGGCAATGGAATGAGCTATATTGGGAATTTCTCTTCTGGATCATATCCCAAATGAAATGATTAGAGAACGCAGCGGTGTGAAAGATATTGTCATGGAAAGCAGATATAATAAGATATGATGGGCGGGCCACATAGCAGGGTTCACGGACAATAGGTGGACCACAATCATTACTGAGTGGTACCCGCGAGAACAGAAAAGACCACTAGTCGGCCTCCAAGAAGATGGGAAGATGACATTGTTAAACGTTTCGGATGAACATGGAGAAGAAAGGCAAGAACGTGAGAAGATGGTGGATGTGTTGTGATCGGCGCAGTCTTAATGACAGCTGAAGACTGATCGATCCAGGTGATCCAGGTTAACTTATTATAACACCTAGAATTCCCAATTCGAATTCAGCTCTCATTGTTCTAAGTACAGTGCAAATTTGCTCAGAAAGCTTACATTTGATTGTAAGAGCAAGACACAGTAAATGGTCTTAAACAATAGGACAGAGAAGAGGCAAGGAAAGTGAGGGTAATATTGATAAGAACGTATAGTGCACAACTTAATAAGTCAAGCAAGCATCGTGACTCAATCTGTCAAAACTAAGTATATACTATGGGAAAACAAAATGTATTTATTAGGCTACCGATCCAACTGAACAACTTTCAGCAAGAGTCAGTTCTCAACGTTTTGGGATGTTTTTTTTCCCTAAAAGACATATTATAGGCACTATTTTGGGGAGGCTCTATAACCTGTGTTTTACATAGGGTGACCAGTTGAGAGATGTGAAATATCGGGATGCAGGAGGGAGAGGGGGGTAACAGCAGAGCAAAAAAAGCCAAACAAACCAAGATCCGGCGGACGAAAAAACAAAAACAAAAAGCAAAAAAACAAAATAAAACAAAACAAAAAAACCAAGAGCCGCCGGATCATAGGAAAAATTGGTGGGGGCTGAGCACCCACCGGCAGCTCCATGCCCCACCCCCCTGCACCAGCTCGCCTTCGCTCCGCCTCCACCTCCCTTGAAGTGGGTGCCACGTCCTGCTTCTCCCCCCTCCCTCCAGTGCTTGCGCCGCCATACAGCTGATTAGCGCAAGCCTGGAAGGGAAGGGTGAGGAGGAGGAATGCGGCATGCATGGGGAAGAGGTGGGGCCAGGGCGGGGATTTGGGGAGGGATTCGATGGGGCAGTGAGGGGGTGGGGGTGGGGGTGGGGCAAGGGTGGGAATGTGGGGAGGGATCCAATGGAGGAGGGACGGGGTGGAGTTGGAGCGGGACTGGGACGGAGTTTGGGCAGGGGAGCACAAGCCCCCTCCGCCTGTGCGCCGGGGGTTAAAATATCAGGACAGTTCACGTCCTGACCGAACATTGGTCGGGACGCAGGACAAACAAGTAAATATCGGGACATCTGGTCACCCTCGTTATACAGGAGGTCAGACTAGATGATCATAGTGGTCCCATCTGGCGTTGAAATCTATGAATCATAGTAAAAATATAGAAGAGCTGAGAGCTTGAAGATCAAAGTGGCTAAATCTACACTACAGACTAGGAGCATGTTTTGCTTGCTCATGTACACATACTAGGTCTAGATGTCATTGAAGAACTATTGGTATGTTTCACACAGCTCTAATGCTATATGGCCCATATGTCCAGTCAGTACTACCAAATCCTGCTCTAACAGTGAGCATCAAATATCTGTGACTTGTTTGCAAGCATATTGTTACACAGCAAGAATTATTTGCAGAAATCATTAGGTCAATATTCCTGAACAAAAACCATTCAAGAAAATGGTTATCACTTTGTGATCAATTCACAGACAGAAATAGGCAACATTAATCAAATAAAGTATTCAATACAAATTAGTCACCAAGCTCTAGTCTAAGAACATATGGTATAATGTTTCTTTTTCATCTTCCTCTATGTGTGCGCCCTGCAATCTGTCTCTGGAGACTCTTTCAATTTGATATATTAAAGTAACAAGGCACCTTCATTTACCCCATAATTGGAGGATGGACTTTAAGTAGTCATATGGCTGGATGTGCTTATTTTTATGATGATGAGTTTATTGTAAGGTTTTCTTTTTCTAAAGCTTGTTATTGGTTAATGTGAAGCCACCAGAAAAACAAAAGGATAAAGCATCATTCATAATGTATTCATGTATTTTGGTGGTATTTAATGTTAAATTAAAAAAAAAAGAAAAAGAAAAAACTCTGATTAGCAGTAGAATTCTTCTATCTGCACAACATAGCTCTGTTGAATATTCTGCATGCAGAACAAGAGCTAACTAAGCTGTAGAGATCTTTAACGGGGACTGGAGAGGAGAACTTTCCCATTAGATAGAAAACTGAGCTGCCAGTACAATATGAACGCTCATTTAATTTTTCCTAATATTGCAGCTTAAAAGAGAGACCCATGTTTCAAAATTATACTGCTTATAATTTAGTAGCAGTGACACTATACTTACCCAGGGACAGTGCAAGGATATTTTGCCCCCTAGGCAAAACTTCCACCTTGCGCACCCCCCACCCCATCTGATGTCCAGCTCCCACCTTCCTATGGCCAAGTTTCCCCCAGGGGCCCAGATGTTCACACAGTGCAGGAGGTATGGGAGGCTGCAAAGAGGGTGATCGTATGGGAGCTCTTCCAGGGGGTGAAGGTGGTAGAGAGGGGGGGTGCACGGGATTGTTGCAGGGGGTGGAGATGGCCAAGAGGTGGAGGGGGCGGGGGTGTAGTGGCAGGGAAGAGATTGCACAGAGGCAAAAGGGGCTCGTTGCAGGGGGTTCAGTGGCAGGGAGGGAGTGGCACAAGGGAGAAGTGGGCAGGAGGGGGTTGTTGCAACGGGCTGGCAGGTGGGGGGTGTCTGCACCCGGGGTTGTTGCAGGGGGGTGAAGGTGGCAGGAAGGGGTTTGCACAAGGGAGGAGTGGGCAGGAGGGAGATGGCAGGCGGGGGGGGAAGGGGGTTCCCGAGGTTGATGAAGGTGACTCCTGACCAAGGCCATTGGTTGTAACCACTAGGCATGACTGCTCAAGCCCCTGTCACGACACACACTGTGTCAAATGAGAGGCCAGCAAGAGAACGTGAAAACTGCCTTCTCCAAAAGAAACTAGACAGGAAATTTGGGCAAGCCATAGCTGGCCTGATTTGAAAATTTCCTTAGCACTGCTGATGTATCTGACTTAATGTAACTACCCAACAGGAATTCAGTCAGTTACACTATGATCACCCTGTCCTCTCTTATTATCTGCACTAACACTTAGGTCTGGTCTACGCTTAGAACTGAGATCAACCTAACTACAACATTCCATCCAGGAGTGTGAAACATCCACCCCCCTGAGCGCTGTAGTTATGCCGACGTAACCTCCAGTTTAGATGCAGTTAGATCAACGGTAGAATGCTTTCACCAACCTAGCTACAGTCGTTTGGGGAGGTGGTGTGCCTGCAGTGATGGGAGAAAAAAAACCTTCAATTACTGCGGGTTTGTGTCTAGACTCCACATTATGGCCTTCTGCCAGCATAGCCATGACTCCACAGCTATGGTACTATTGTCCCCATAGTGTAGACACAGCCTTAGCTCCTGATCTGTCCTGAACAAAAGTCAGGACAGCTGACCATGCTGCCAGTGGCAATTAGTCCAGCAGGGTATGGCCCAGTGGAGAATCTTATGAGCAGGAGATATATTAGCAACCAATAAAACCTATTCGAAACCAGTAAGAAACTATTAAATGAAATCAGCAACAATAAAAAGGCAAACAAAAGATTATCTGACCAAAACATCAAACAAAAGCTTATTTCAAAATAATTGTAATGAAAAAGCCCACACACCTTCTAAATTAAAAGTGCATAATTTAAATCTGCCTGGAAGCAGCTGTAACTTGCCCTCTGGCTATTTGCTCTAGGATTCATTATACGTGGCTAATTCCGATTTAATTCCCCAAACAAGTCTGTATTATGCCTCAACCTGGTATACACTGCATGATATTGCAGCAGTGCAGAACTATTTTAAAAAGAATATGTAATCGAAACACAGGGATTGGTTATGGCAAAGGATAGGGGGATTTTTATTTCCATCTACAAGGCCTGTTCCACTCACACCAATGTAACATCTATGATTTCAGTGGAATTATTCCTTATTTACAGTGGTGTAATTAAGAATAAATTAGGCAAGAGATTTTAGTAACTCAGGCTAGCCCACCCATTGTACACAATGTACAAGGATTCACTGACCTCTTTGTCCCACAACATTCTTGGAGGTTCACACAAAACACAGTTACCAGAGTACAGTCGGCCTAATTACCTATCTCCCTCTACATATGGGGGCAGAAAAACTGCTGTCTATCTGGTTATCCATTCCTGAAGAAAACCCAGTTTGGCATTCCTGTATATAAAGCCGATTTTGTTCTGCATTTCTCCCTCTTCACTCTTTCAGTGGAATAAAAGCTTAAAATAAACAGCTCTTTTTTAACCTTACCTGAACATTTCACCTAGGGTTGCCAACTTTCTACTTGCACAAAACCAAACACCCTTGTCCCGCCCCTGCCCCTGCCCCACCCTTCCTCTCAGGCCCCGCTCCTGCCCCACCCCTTATCCGAGGGCCCGCCCTCCACTAACTCCAATCCCCCCCCCCCCCAGTCGCTTGCTTTCCCCAACCTCACTCACTTTCACCAGGCTGGCTCGGAGGGTGAGTGAGGGCTCCAGCTGTGGGTGTGAGCTGTGGGGTGGGGCCAGGTATAGGAGGTTGGGGTGCAGGAGGGGGCTCCAGGCTGGGGGTGTGGAGCCGAGAGGTTCAGCATATGAGAGAGGGCTCTGGGCTGAGGCAGGGGAGTGGGTTGTGGGAGGGGGTATGGGCTCTAAGCTGTTGGTGTGGGTTCTAGGGTGGGACCAGAAATTAGGGGTTCAAGGTGCAGGAGGGGCCTCCGGGCTGGGGCAGGGGGTGAGGGTTCCAGCTTGTGGTGCAGGCTCTGGTGTGGGGCTCGGGATGAGGGATTTGAGTGCAGGAGGGTGGGAGGGGGATCAGGGCTGGGGTAGGGGGTTTGGGGCATGAGGTGGTGTGGGCTCTGGGGATGAGCGGTTTGGGGTGCAGGAGGGTGCTCCGGGCTGGGATGAGGGGTTCGGAGGGGGGAGGGGGATCAGGGCTGGGGTTGGGGGTGTGGGGTCAGTGGTGCAGGCTCCGGGCAGCGCTTACCTTAAACAACTCCCAGAAGCAGTGGCATGTCCACCGTCCAGCTGCTACATGAAGGTGTGGCCAGGAGGCTCTATGCAGGAGTGCCCGATCCGCAGGCACCGCCCCTACAGCTCCCATTGGCCATGGTTTCCAGCCAATGGGAGCTGCAGAGTGGTGCTTGGGGCAGAGGCAGCACACGGAGCCCCCGGCTGCCCCTAAGCCTAGGAGCCAGAGAGGGGACATGCTGCTGCTTCTGGGAGCCGCACAGAGCTACGGTATGCAAGGTGCCTGCCTTAGCCCTGCTGTACTGCTTACCAGACCTTTAATTGCTTGGTCGTTGGTGCTGATCAGAGCTGCCAGGGTCCCTTATCAACCGGGCGTTCCGGTCAAAAAACAGACGCCTGGCAATCCTAATTTCCCCAGACAATGCCAGGAACTAAACTAGGTCAAAGAAAGCACATGAGCCTGGAGTTCTAACTTTTCTCCCATGTGTTCTATTAAAGATGTTGGTGTTCTGTTAACATGCTGCCTTACATACTGGAACCCACTGAAAACATGAAGGGGATTTTTGTTTCTACTTCCATGTCCCGTGTTTAGAAGAAAACTGAAAACCATCTATGGTATAATGTTTTATTGAATTTGAGAGATATGGGCCAAGAGTTTCCAAAGTGACTAGTGACAATTTTTGAATGTTCTGCTCGAGACATCTTAAAGGGGCCTAATTTTCAGAGAGCTGACAACTAAACCTAGTCAGAAAATGGGATGTTTTTCCATGGAAAATGTTACTTTTTTGTCAAAAAATACAAACACTAATTTTAAAAAAATTGCCCCAAATTTTGATTTTTCCAACAAAATATTTATTTTTTTAAAATGAAAGCCGATACTTTCTGCTAACATTTTTCTTTGGTTAAAAAACATTTTTATGTTGAAAAAAAAAGTTTAAGAAAAAATGCTAAACCAGTCCTACTGAGCACTTTTGGTCTGAAAATTAGGCCCCTTTCAGGTATCACAAGTTGGACAAACTCTACAGCACCCAAAGTTGCTATCATTTTTGAAAATCTTGGCCATGGAACTTGAGCTTACTGAGCAATTCAAGATTTAATCAGTCAAGAAAAAAAAATTTAAACTGTCTTTTCTTCCAGCAATTTGGATGCGACTTAGAATAAATCAACCTGATTAGTAAACAAAGCCACATAGTGTGTAGTTGATCTGAATTGCATAAAATGATGTATTGTTATTCCTCTGATTGCATTAGTTCTGTCATAACAAATGACAAGTGTTAATTATTCATCCAGAAAAATATGGAGAAGATTTCAATTTCATGAACACTGAAAGTTTTGAAAGTTCTACCACAGATGTTGTACAAAACATAAGTTTTAGAATATTCAAGAAAAAATGTTTTTAAGAAATTAGTAATTTCTTCTCTATCTCACATTTAAATGGATCATAAACCTTAATATTTTCTCAATGATCTTTAATTATAAAATGCATAACCATAGTATTAAAAATAACTTTTCATTCTACCCTGTTAAGAAAAATATTAAGATATTTATGATGCTAAACAGAAATCAGCAGTATCCAAGTAAAAATTGGATTGTTCACTGACCATTTTAAGAGCAGTGAAAGAAGGATGCATTTATCTCCTCTCTCACGGATAGCATTTACCAACATAACTATTAGCACTAACCAGCACAGGACTGGAGTAATTCAATGGTGAATCAGGCCCCATTTTTATAAGCCAAAAAGCTAATGTATATCTTAACTGTCTCAACCATCTTGTAATATTGGTTAGCATAATTCCCTTGCATTTGTGGATTTTGATTTCAGGAAAGCACTTAACACATGCTTTAATTTAAGAACACACCTATGTACCGATGACATAAATGGTATTCTGTTCATGCTTATGTGCTTTGCTGAACAGCAACATGGAGCTATATGGGTTTGGTGGGAGGAGTTCATCTTTAAAGCTGGCTCTCTGTGCCCTGCAACATGTGGATGAAGAAAAAATAACTCCCTGGTCCTCACAACTTTTCTGTACATACATGCAGATATTAACAAATGAATAGAAACTACTATGTGCTCATGAACAATTTGCAACTGAAAAGAGAACAATTTTCAACACAAAAGATTTGTTAAATAAAGTATTTGCTGCCACTTATTTTCCCAACTCTAGTAATGAAAAAAGACAACCATGCCCAACTTTAGAGTGTAAATAAAATATATATGATAATATAACAACATTTACAGAATGTTTCTTTGTCTACATATTTAAGGATCAGCAGAGTGCAAATGAAGACCCAAAATTTCAAGAAAAGCTATCATTCTACACATTCAAATTCCTAGCTATGCAAAGTTTTTCCACACTGGTGTTTTGGCATAGAGCATGCACACTACTTTAAAGATAACAGTTTCACCAATGTGGACACCTCCACTGAAACCAATGGAGATACAGCAGTGATGAATTTGACCCATTAGCCAGAACTATCATATCGTGTTAGATCTGCATTCGGTTCCTGGGTCTTTTTTTTTTTAAAAAAAAACTATGATATTTTAAATGCATTTTACTGAACTCTTTAGGGACATGTCATCTTTCAAATATCTTTCTACTTTTACATTTATAGTTACAGATCTGGAAACTCTACAAGCCAATAGCTGGAGGAAGAGATCAGAACATCTAGTACCTGTAGACCTCAAACAAAGTCTGGACTTCATGGTGCTAGGTGCCATATATACACACAGTAAGTGACAGTCCCTGGCCCAATCTACATAGACAAGTTGGGAGGAAGGAATTGATCTTTTTCCATTGTACAGATGGGGAACTGAGACACAAAGCAATTAAACATCTTACCCTCCATCACACAAAATGTCTGCGTCAGAGTTGGGAATGGAACCTAGCTATTCTGAGTCCCAGTGCACTGCTTTAGTCAAAAGGACATCTTTCCTGTCATCTCACACTGATGATGAATTACAAAATGGGCTCAGATATCTCTGTGCCATAGGTTGGCTGGGGTGAACATGTGACCTTGAGGGTAAACAGAAACTTCAGGGGGAATTTAAATCATTTATCTATAAAACCGGTTTTATTTTGTATAATTTGAGTCAATCCAGCAAAGCGGTTCAATAGTTCCTCACCTGTAGCATTTAAATTACATTAGCATAATGAAGCTCTAGATTTAAGTTTGAAAAGAACTGATGTGAATTAAGAATTATGTACCTCAGGATACATAATTGGTATTTTTTTTAAAAGAGAGCCATTTAGGGTACCAGCTTAGGGTGTGAGTGGTAATAGGATGCAAAGCTTTTTGCTCCCCGGTCACTGTTCTTTATACCATCAACAACAAGTGAATGTTGGTGCCTGGCAGTTGGCCAACCTGTGTGAAATGAGTTGGTGGTTAACTAGGAATTGTACCAAGGTAAGTGTCAGCATCAAAAACCCACCACAACTGGTTCCATTGTTGGCCATCTCAATAGAGAAACAAAGGAGGAAATTTAATGGCGGAATAATTGAGTGACCTACTTCATCCCTTGAGGTGGTTCCTCCAAGTCAGCTTGACATGTCTCTGTGGCAGTGTGGAGAAGCTGCTTCTGCATGAGCTGCATTTGTTTTGCAGATAAATAGAGGACTTCAGTCTCCAGGCTGTCAGTATAGCACTTCCCACCCTTACCCATCACCAGGAACTATTGTGATTAGCCCATTCATTTTTGGCACTGTCCACTTGACCTAAGGGAGGTCCACTGAGTACCAGTTAACATCTCTTTCAGGAGCTTTATCCAGGGTCTGAGGTCAAAAAGGCCAGCACCTTCCATCAATACTAAACTCACGTTAAATAACCTTTTCAAACTTGTTTATCGGAGTTAGGCACATAGGTATTTTTTTAAAACCCCACAAGGCATCAATTTGCAACTTTACGTGCATAAATACCTTTAAAAATCTGCTTCTTAGTGCTCAGAGCTAGTATCACAGAAATGTTCTGTACATGCTTCTTGTCCTTTTCCTTCCTAATACTAGCGTACAGCAATGTTACCCTGGTGCTCTCCAGCTCATTTGTATGAGCTTGGCTAGGATTGAGGGGGAAGGTTAGAACAGAGGGAAATCCAGTGGTGCTGGTCCTACTGACTCACATAAGTGTTGCAGGACTGGGTCCTTAAACTGTAAATACTTTTTGGTTTATTTGTGGGTCTTTGAAATAACAAAAATAATCAAAAGCATTTCTTTTAAGAAGGCTTGATGCACTTGTCTAAGCAAACAGTGTCATTCTATTGTCAAATTAATGTATCTATTATTCTGCACTGATTTGAGTAGCTTGTCCGGAGATCAGTAATAATTTCTTAATTAAAGTAATTACTCTTCAGGTGATTAGACAGACTGCAGTCTAAATAGCCTTCTGTAGTTTTCTTTCCAATAAAAGTCTAAAAATGAACAATGAAAATCAAGCTTATACTATGGGTGGAATTCACAACTTTTAGGTGCCCTGCCACCAAATGCCACCTCCCAAACCTGAGTTATGTGCCCAAGCCCTCTATACAATACACATGGAGAGTAGGTGCCTATAAATGGGACTCATAAAAGCCAGCCCACTGAGTGGGTAACTGTCTAAGCTAGCCAACAGGAAATGCCTAAGTCCCACCCCTCAAAGGGAGTTTGGTGCCTCCCTCCATTTGGGATTAATAGAATGAACCTTCTCCTGAAGTTAGACACATAAGCCAGGTGAGTGTTTTTCATAGAAAACCAAGGAGGGGAGAGGTACAACCCTTTTATCCAATAGTCAAGTGGTTAGAGCACTCACCCAGGCTGTGGGAGACCTGGCTTCATATCCCCCCTCTGTCTGATGTGGAGCAGGGATTCAGTCTCCCACCTCCCAGGAGAGTGCCCTAACCACTGGACTATATGTCTCTCAAGGTATGTCTACACTACCCACTGGATTGGCGGGCAGCAATCGATCCAGCGGGGGTCGATTTATCATGTCTAGTCTAGACGCAATAAATCAACCCTTGAGCGCTCTCCCGTCGACTCCTGTACTCCACTGCCACGAGAGGCACAGGCAGAGTCGAAGGGGGAACAGCAGCAGCAGTCGACTCACTGCAGTGAAGACACTGTGGTGAGTAGGTCTAAGTACGTCAATTTCAGCTACGTTATTCACGTAGCTGAAGTTGGGTAACTTAAATCGATCCGCCCTCCCCACAGTGTAGACCAGGCCTCAATCTCTCCTGCTGAAGACATTCTAGAGTATAATTAAACAGTTAAATTTAAATAGTCTTTGGAGAGAGGGATGGGAACCTGAGTCTCCCACCTCCTACATGAATGCCCTAACTACTGGTTATAGAGTCATTCTCTCTGTCCCAAGAAACAAGTCACATATTCTGTCCCCTCATTTTCAGAGGCCCTTCACATTGTTAAACTGGTGGGGTTCCACTGCACAGGGGTAGCAGGATTTGGGTGGGGTTTGTAAGGGATTACCACTGACTGTGCTTTAAGTACAGCTCCACAGAGGTTCAGGACAGGAGATGAGCAGGGTTTAGGATGGTGGATCAGCATGCGGAAGATCTACTGACCATTTCCCTTCATGCCCCTGCATGGTGAAGCCACAGCAGCAAGAGAAGCTGCTAATTTCCCATGTTCTTTGGAAAAATAAAGCTTGGAATTAGATTTGGCCCTGTAAGAGTACGTCTGCACCTCAGCTGGAAGAGTGCCACCCAGCCCAGGCCCACAGATTCATGCTAGGTTTGCTGGTCTCAGCCGCCATCTTTGCCGCAGTGCTAACACTGTTATTTTTAGCAATGTTAACTTAAGTGAAGCTAGCTTGAATTTGTCTACCCAGGCTAGGAGGCTCACTGCCAGCTGCAGTGCAGCCACACCCTGAGTGAAGGGAAGCTTTGCTAAAAATAGGATGAAGGTTCCTTTGGAATACATTCAAGCCATTCAGGGCTTTCATTCCAACTCACTCTCAATGGGTCCCACTGTGTCTATTGAATATTTTTGTCAGATATTGGTTTTAATCACCAAGATTATAGCGTGTGATGTCTTAATCACTAGTTCGCTTTAGTTGTATTAGAGACTGTGGCTCCTTAAGTCACTTTATCATGTGAAAAATACTGAAACCCCAGCTGGGACTTCACATGTTGCCATTTCCGTTCCTGCACAACACTGGGATACATATCACAGATGGTCCATCCTTACAATGATTTATTTGTATGTGTATCATCTCAGCTGTTTTGGCAGCACTGGCTGGGATGGGGCGTTTGCCTGGCAAAGACTTTCAAGTGGGTACAATATTCTGATCAAAGGGATGCGACTGTGATGTACACTTCTGGAATATTTTCTAACAATGGCACATCTGTGTTTATTCATATGCAAGTGTGTATTTTCTATCCTGAGAAGTGGGGAAAATACAGCAAATGTCTTATGGTACTGTATCTAACATCAGTGGAGTGATGATGTGTTTCTCTATAATACAGTGGTATCTGATCTTTCTGCATTTTAACATGGACCCTACACAAAGTGCAGGGGAAAGACTGTACAAACACTAATCTAACATCTCTAGATGCAGACTATGTAGATGTAACCAGTACTTAAATTATACTTTCATTGTCATTTAAACCAAACCAGAATTAACATATAAAATCCATATATATGGCATATCTTCATTTACAAACTGCAGCGTCTATTAGAGAAAATTATTCCCCCCCCCCCATTTTGGGAGGTTTCAAAATGAAGGCAACTTCTGTATCAGCACAATAGAATAAAGGTAATCTCAGCTTCCTTGCTACAACTGCTGCATTATTCTACTGCATTATTGTATATCTCCGACTAGCACACACCAAACCCTCTGACGAGGCAGACAATCACTTGCTAACAGCCTCCTAAAATGATGAGAATAAATGATGGCCAACCTGGCTGCAATGGAGATGTTATTGAGAAATTAACTTTATTTGGAATGCGTGTAGGGAATGATTCTTAAAAGGTATTTATACTTGTCAAAAGGATGAGGTATTTCTTTTCTTTTTTTTTTTGAGTTTTTACCTTTTGTGGCTACCAAATGTAGGTAGCTTCCGTTAATAATTGAATGGTTACGGTGTGGCTAATTAATGGGGTGTTATTAAGAGAGTGTTTCTTAAGGAGCTAATTGGGGCCTGAATCTAGACTCATTTACACCGGTGTAAATTAGGAAGTGTAAAACAGGTGTAAAGTCAACATGAGTACGCAGGAGGCTATGTATGGCCCAGATGAACTCAATGTCTTGGGAAACAGGATCAACTGGCTTCATTTACTAAATAGATTTTGAAAAGAATCACATCAAATGTTCACTCCTTTAAGGGTGTCTGGTAGTAGCTGAATAAAAAGAAAGCTTGCTGAATACCATTTCTCTGCATGGAAAAGGTTTGTTCCAATAAAATAGCAAATTGAAATAAATAACTTAGAGAGCTTCTCAGACAGGCAGTACACAGTAGTTCACTATATTGCAGTCTTAATCTGCATCCCTAAAAATTCCAGCTGAAGAGAACATGAAGTCTGGCAGTTCACCATCAAATACATTTCAGTCATCATGACAAGGAGAGTCTGCCAGAAGTAGAAGCTGCTCAAAAATGCACAAGACAGTCCTAGACAACTTTACTTCATGATAGATTCACTCTATTGTACTGAATGTTGCTATAATCTGCATGCTATTACAGCCAGATTTTTAAAGGAGGCCTATAAAACACACCTTAAAAGCATCATGCATATCTGTTTTTCTGCACAAAACCCTACATTTCAGAAGTCTGCCCTGAAAATGTGGTCCTTTACATTAAGGTATAGTCTATGATTGATATATGCTAGAAGATAGAGTGCATGGTCTAGTGCAGGGATCGGCAACCTTTGGCACGTGTCCCAACAGGGAAATCCACTGGTGGGCCGGGCCAGTTTGTTTACCCGCAGTGTCCGCAGGTTCGGCCGAACACAGGTCCAACTGGCCGTGGTTCGCCATTCCAGGCCAATGGGGGCTGCGGGAAGCGGTAGCCAGCACATCCCTCGGCTCGCGTCGCTTCCCACAACCTCCATTGGCCTGGAATGGCAAACTGCAGCCAGTGGGAGCTGCGATTGGCCAAACCTGCAGACACATCAGTTAAACAAACCGGCCCGGTCCACCAGCGGATTTCCCTGATGGGCCGCGTGCCACCAAAGGTTGCTGAGCCCTGGTCCAGTGGTTAGGGCCCCATCCAGGAACTTAGGAAACATGGGGTTCAATATTCTGCTGCAGACTTCTTGTACAACCTTGGGCAAGTTACTTAGCCTCCCTGTGCTTCAATTAGCATTTGTAAAATGGGGATAATATCACTTCCCTACCTCAGAGGGATGTTGTTGGAATAAATACATTAAAGACTGTGAGGTGCTGAGGTACTACAGTTGATGGAGGCCATAAAAATAACTTAGATACACAGTTAAAGCAGCAATATTTTAGCCTCTCATTTTTAAATCCAATTTTACTGAAGGAAAGCTTGCCTCCTGCAAAAATTTCCAGATACACAAAAATCTTCTCTCTCCAGTCTACAAGAATTCTTTGATCATATACAGAGCTGGGAGGGAGAATTTTCTAGACATTCCCCATCCAGGCACCAGGGCAAGTTGTTATCTGGTTGTTGGAGGAAGGAAGAAGAAACCAGAAAGAGGCTTTCCCCTCTATCTACTGTATGCTCTTACTGGCCCTGTAAGAGCCAATCACAACTGCTGTCCCTGCATTCAGAGGACCCTCTGCTTCCACACATGGAACATGATGAAAAATCGGAAAGATTTTTAGTTTAGTGAAGGAGTCATGCTAGAAATATACAAATTGATTAATGGTATGGAGAAGGTAATCCAGGTGCTCCTACTTACTATTTCTCATAAGGGAATAGCCAATGAAAACGAAAGGCAACACATTCAGAAATGATAAAAGGACATTTTTTAAACACAATGAATCATGTGGAACTCATTGATCCAGTACAAAAGGGAAACCACAATTTTACCAGGAGGAGTCAAAAATGGATTAGTTATTTACACACAAAATGAGAACATCTACCAACATATTAGATCAGGGGCGGGCAAACGTTTTGGCCCGAGGGACGCATTGGGTTTCATAAATTGTATGGAAGGCCGGTTAGGGGAGGAGGTTGTGGCCCGGCCCCCACCTCCTATCTGACCCCTGCGGGACTCCTGCCCCATCCAACCCCCCTGTTCCCTGACTGCCCTCCCGGGACCCCTGCCCCATCCACACACACCCCCGTTCCTTGTCCCCTGACTGCCCCCCGGAACCCCTGCCCCCATTCAACCCCCTGTTCCCCCCAACCGCTATCCACACCCCCGCCCCCGACCACCCCATGTTTTTCTTAAAGCCACAGGCTCCTGGAGAGAAACTTTCATGAAAAAAAAAAAGGTCATTTCTAGCCCTCATGGGGGCAGAGAAAGACTCAAAAGCCAGAGGGCAAGGACCCCATGATTATTATTTGTAAAATACCACGATTTTAAGCCACTCTCTTGTTTGGGAGGCCTGACTCAGGATTTTTGAATGCATGGGGTGGGCTAGCAATATTGTGAAGTGATTTGTCCAAGGTCACCCCACAGGTCAGTGGCAGTGTCAGGAATAGAAACCAGCTCTCCTGAGTCCCAGTCAAGTGCACCAACAGCTAGACCATACTACCACAGGTCTACCAAATTTTAAACAACCTTCTTTGCACCTGAGAGGAAAAAAATTGTGCTAACTCTATAAAGGAATACAGATCACATTTCACTCACAGTTTTAATACCAGCAATAGTAGGATGAGTCCTGATTAGATGAATCAGTGGTTCAGAGATAATGTTAAATAAAAGAGGAGACAAAGGGCAGCTTTGCCATTATTAAATGCAATATTTGAGTAGCTTCACCATTCATCAGGGTTGCAGCATGGAAGAGGTGTGTGTAGAGGAATTCCTCCCTCCCCCGAGATGGTTTTTAATAAATCAAACGATAGCTCCCTATATGATCCTGTCAGCGCTCACCAAGGAAACCGGGATGAGTAGGACCAGTACTGAGCTGAAAGTCTGCTAGGGAAAACCATAGAATACTCCTCTCTTTGAGCAGCCCTGCCTCTAATCAAGCAGGAAACAGGGACAGGGTGAGAAATTGCAAACAGGCATGAAAAAAATCAATGGAGAGGTCCCCCAGGAATGTATGAAGTATCCAGAGCAATTTCCTGCAGTAAAGTTTTGCAATAAAAAGTTTGTACCCAATAAGAATTTATCTTGAATCTACACACAATTAATTCAGCAGCATGGTAAGCCAGGGTTTGTTAAAATATCATTCCTTCTATTTCACCCAATTCCACAGCCCCTGGTAATCACAGCAGATTGTTTTACGTTATTTTTTGCCTGCTGTTTGCCTCAGCCTCCTCCCTTCCTTTCTTTATTTCCTATTTCAGCCTTCATCCTCACTGCCCCTCTTCCAAACTCCCTTGCCCTTGTATTCATTCATCCCTTCTTGACAACCTCCACCACTTCCACTTCTCCCCAAAATAAATTAATGAACCAAAAAGAAATTAACAGGTTTAGTCCCCAACATAATTATTACCGTTTGCTGTGCTTGCATGGTATGTCCTTTTCTCCATAGCCTTTGTTTGTTTGCTTGTTTGTTTAATCTTTTCCCATTACAAAATGTTAGGGTCAGACACCATGTCTTTCTATGTGGAAGGAAAATTCCTAACACAATGGAGTCTCAATGCTGAACAAACCCCATAGGTGTTAAATTGCTACACATAATAATAGTTTTGTTCCTCTGTATGTACCTCTAATCATGCTCCATTCACCTTAGGGACAGGAGAGGAAAACCTAGCAGGAGCCGAGAGTACTTACCAGCTGAAAGGCAGGGAGACCCAGCAGGCAGCAACTGTTTACAAAATGGCCCCTTTAGGGCTGCCATTCTTTGGCTCTGCCAAATGTGAACAGCCAGCCCCAGAAACTCCCTGCAGGAAAAGTAGTTCTAATAAGAGTGTAATCCTGCACTAGGGACATCTAGAAGGAATCAGGTAGTTGCCAAGAAAGGTGTTTCTGGGGAAGGAACTGCTGCTTCTCAATTGGTGTTTCACTGGGTATTTGTTGTGTCATTTGACAGGTTGCTAGGGCCATAGGTGGGCGGTGTTCTCTGGGGAAAAACATATGTGTTTCTCTGTTCAGCCTGTTGGCTGGTTGTTGTCCTTCATACTAGAGGTGGCAGCATTTCAGGGATGTACTATGTATAGAGAGAATAATCCTGCTGTTCTTGAAGTTAATGGTAAATCTTCAATTGAGGTTAATAGTTCAAGAAAGGTGTTATATAAAAGTCATTATTATTACTAAAAATAGTCTGGTTTGACTTTTCCAAACTTATCAATGGACTCTTATTTACTGTGGCTCCAAAAATCAAGACTGATGGTTAGACCCAGATTCAGGGTATGCTTTTTTCATCCTTCTAGTTAAGAGTCCTCACTTTCAAAGGATACAGCGAGCTAGTTAACTCTTTTGTGATTCTTTATACTGCAGAAATGTTTAGAGGCTCCAGCAGAGATCACTGCCATATTCAGTTAGGTGCTGTACATACATACATATAGTAAAAGACATTCTAAGGCTTCAACCCTGCAAACCCTTATACACGTGCTTAACTTTAATACTGTGAGTAGTCTCTTTAAAATCAATAGGGCCACTCATGGTAGTAAAGTTAAGCATGCAAATAAGTGTTTGCAGGATGAGGGCCAAAGTAGCCATGCCAGACAAAAGGTGTGAGTAAGGAAGCATTACTATCCCCACTTTACAAATGGAGAATTGGGCCATAGAGAGATTAAGGGATTCTGTGACAGCACCAGAACTGGAGCCTGGATTTCCCAAGTCTCAGTCCAGTGTCTTAACCACAGGACCATCCTCCTTTTTTGTTGATTTGATATCCCTCTATTTGCTAGCAAATTAGGAATTAGGACCTGGTTCCCCTTTTAAGTGTACATGGTAATATAGCTTTAGCGAGAAAACAAACATAAGACAAAGTGTTTGAGTGATAAACTTCACCAAATAAGTCTTCATAGCATTGTGTGGGCTTGTATTGGTGAATGCCAAGGACATAACCTTAAAATGGTGGTGGTGAAAAGATAATCTTCATCTCAGTCACAGAAAGTTGGAATAAAGATATTTTCAAGAAGCAGTTCAACTCTTTTACTTGAGTTCTAACAATATATACACTTCTCAGCTGAAAACAAATCTTCTCCCTGGCTGTCTTTCAATTCCATCAAAGCCTTGATGATTATTTTTAGCATCCCCTCTCTTCTTTTTATAATAATAAATGGAGCTATACCTATCTCATAGAACTGGAAGGAACCCTGAAAGATCATTGAATCCAGCCCCCTGCCTTCACTAGCAGGACCAATTACTGATTTTGTCCCATATCCCTAAGGCTTGGTCTACACTAAACCCCCAAATCGAACTAAGGTACGCAACTTCAGCTACGTGAATAACGTAGCTGAAGTCGACGTACCTTAGTTCGAACTTACCGTGGTCCAGACCCAGCAGGCAGGCTCCCCCGTCGACTCCGCGTACTCCTCGCGGCGAGCAGGATTACCGGAGTCGACGGGGAGCACTTCTGAGTTCGATTTATCGCCTCCAGACAAGACGCGATAAATCGAACCCAGAAGTTCGATTGCCTGCCGCCGAACCAGCGCGTAAGTATAGACAAGCCCTAAGTGGCCCCCTCAAGGATTGATCTCACAACGCTGGGTTTAAGCAGGCTAATTCTCAAACCACTGAGCTATCCCTCCCCTCACTAAGCAATAATAGGCAATATTAACATCAAATTAAAAGTGGTTCATATTTCACTTCTAGTACCCCCCTTTCATTTTGATTCTGCAGATTTAGGATGAGATTTTCAAAGGCAACCACATGAGTTAGGAGTACAACTCTCATTGAAACTCAATCGGGCTTGTGTTCCTAAGGGCTTGTCTATACTTACGCGCTGGTTCGGCGGCAGGCAATCGAACTTCTGGGTTCGATTTATCGCGTCTTGTCTGGAGGCGATAAATCGAACTCAGAAGTGCTCCCCGTCGACTCCGGTAATCCTGCTCGCCGCGAGGAGTACGTGGAGTCGACGGGGGAGCCTGCCTGCCGGGTCTGGACCACGGTAAGTTCGAACTAAGGTACGTCGACTTCAGCTACGTTATTCACGTAGCTGAAGTTGCGTACCTTAGTTCGATTTGGGGGTTTAGTGTAGACCAAGCCTAAGTCACATTTTTGAAACCCTTAGCCCCAATTCTTCAGTGAAGGTTACTAGCATGGACAGTGCTTTGGCACTCCACATGGTGCAGGTGTCTGCAGAAGCAGATTGTGTGTCAGGATCAAGGCCTTAAACTGTTTCAGCAAATACAAGTGTGGCCATTTAACACTGCCAAGTTATCCATTAACAGAAATTAAATTAACTAGGGAGTTTTACTCTCTCTCCCTCTCTCCCTCTCCCTCTCCTCTCTCTCATAAGATGATGTTGTGATCAACAGCATAAGAAAATATTTCTCACCCTACACTTGGGAGTCAAGATAACTGTCTACACTTTCAGCACATTATAACCTGTCTACCGCACATGCCCTTTTAAAAATATAGGCAGTACAAAATACTGCAGCCAGACATGTCATGCATACCAAGAAATCCAAGCACACTATGCCAGTCTCCCAATTAACACAGACTTCCCATTAGGGAATGAATTGATTACAAAATTTTGCTGAAGCCATAAAGAGCTGTGCATTGTAAAGCTCCATCATCTATCAGAGGTTTACTTCTGGCCTACTTATCACAACATATTTTGCAATTCATTGCAAGTGGCCTTTTAATTAAACTTGCTCTATCTCATGTGCAAGAAGCCTTTTCAGACCAGACAAGCTTTTACTTTCTTTTTAAAAGAAGCTGTAGGTCTTGAGTCCGTTTACAAGAGTTTTTTTCAATAGTAGTCATGTTTATTTCTTTTATTGTATTGGAAAGTGTCCTAGCAGTACATAATATTGTCCTTCTGTAAAGTGCTGTATGATAACTTGGTCTTATACAATGTGAGTGAGTGCTTTCCTTCCAGAGGTGAACGAGGATGTTCAAACACAAGACTTGTTTGTTACTGAGCTAGCCCATTGAACACCTCAAAGAAATTCCCTATTTGGTCTGAGATTATTAAGAAATAAAGTATCCCACAACAGAACAACTGACTTCTGGTAGATTCATTAAAGGAACATTGTCAGGTCCTGTCTGGTCCAAATTTTCATCACGTCAAAACAAATTTTACAATGCTAAGATTCTACCCCATTCTACTCGCTGCAGCTTCTTTTGCTGCCTTATCCCATAACTAACTTCTGCCACATGTGGTTCATTCTGTCTCTTTAGCAGAATTAGTGCTATGATGATGTTTTTTAATTCCAGTAAAAGACTCTTTTTTGTTTAACAAAAGATTATTCTCCTACAATGAATGAAATCCAAAGACTGCAGTACTGTGCTAGAGCACAGTTCAGGAAAGCATCTTTAACAAGCTGAGCACTTAGATGCGTGTATAACTCTAAGTGTCTGCTTCAATGAGACTCTGGGTATGTCTGCCCTTACAGTATAGTGGAAAGGCTCAGTGAAAGGCTTCCCTTCAGTGTGAAAGACGTAACCTTCAATGGGTCTTAAGCACATGCTTACAGTTACACATGTGTTTAAGTGCTGTCCTGAACAGGGATGGACTTACACATGTACATATGTGTCTTCCTGTGCCAGGAGGACCCAATTCCATGTCATTCCAAAGATGAAACTGACCAGTCTCTAAATACAAAAAAGAAATTATATTTTATTGTGCTTGCAAGTTTTATTAGAGTGTCATTAGTAACACTGTTGAGGAAATTGTTCTTGTCAGAATATCTGAGTGTTCTCCTACGTAGCACTCAGTCATTCATGAAAGAAGCCATCCATTCTCCTCTACCCCCACCTTTTTAACATGTGTAAAAGGTTTGAGAGCCACAAAAGCAAGAAATATGAAAGCAGAACTGAAAAGCTAAAGTTGGTTATACAGCCATACAGTAGCAATAGAATATTAATAATAGAAAGCGATGTTATGTTTTCTTTTTGGCTACAGGGGAGGGGAAGGCTTGTCTTGTGGTTAAGGCACTAAACTGACTTAGATGTAGGATATTTGGGCTCAATTTCTGGCTGGGTTACAAACTTCCTCTATTACTTTGTCAAATCATATATTTTCTCTGTTCCCAGATCAGGGGGTAATTAAGCAATGTTTTAAACACTTTTTTTTTTTTAAAGTTAGGCATCTCCTTATATGTTGTTGACTCTGGGCCTCAGCTTTCTCATGTGTGCAATGCAGATAATAATACTTTCCCCTTTGTCTGTCTTGTCTATTTGGGCCCTGTTCCTGCAAACACAGAGATGCTTAGCTTTGGATATGTTGATGGTCTCATTGATTTATTAAGTCAGCACATGCTTAAGTGTTTGCACGATCAGAGCCTGGCTGGGGGGGGGGGGGGGGGGGTGGATAAAGCTGTACTGCTGCCTGAGTCCATGGCTCTTCCCAAGTATGACCTCCAACTACTGCGGATATGGTCATTCATGGTAGGGTAGCAGCAATGCTTAGGATCCAATGGTGCTTAGGATGCTGACGTTTAGGTGCCAATAGGCCAAAAAGCAGCCACTCATGGGATCACAGGCACCAGGGGTTAGGCAGCAGCTTAGCGGCAGGTTTGAAAATGCCTGTGATGTCTAACTGGTAGACTTCGGCACCTATCTGCCTCTTTAGGTGCCTAAGTACTTTTAAAAATCTGTCCCCATGCTCTTTGGGACAGGGCTTTTCTTATCATGTGCCTAGAACACAAAGGAGTCCCATTCTTGATGTTACTGTAATAATACTAATCAATGTTATATTTGAGATAAAGGAGTATCATACACCTAAGTTTACTTGAGCATTTCTCAGCACCATATGAAGGCACCATAACAAGGAGGAATAAATCATGTATCTGATTTTTTGGCAATAGCACACAATTTTGTTTCATTTCAAAAATACTGTAACACTTTAAAATGTTCTGAAAAGGTGAATGCCCTTGAATTAATCCTGCCTACAGAATCAGCCCCTTGCTAGCAGATAGATACTTAGCAAAAAAGTAAATGTAAAAGGCAACACTTCATGAAAGTAAAAGTATCTTTACTATTAATATACAAATGGTGAAGAGTGACAAATAATTGATATACTTTAAGCCATACTTTCTATGTCTTTCATAAATACAAAACTTCAGCATTTGCATTATTATTATTATTATTATTATTTTTACAGTTTAGATATATATACAGCATTTCAGAGGGACATAAGATTTTGAAACAATAAACAAACTAGCCCCAGTGGTAGCTAACGCATCAATATATAATTCAGGTGGTATATACCATAAATGGGCTGTTGACAACGTGTGGAATAACAAAAACAATATATGGTATCCCTTAGCTTATACTGTACACAGCATACAAAATACATACCAAGTGCTCATTGTAGCAGGAAAGCTTTTTTTTTTACGTCTTGTCTAAATAACGTACATATTTGTAACGAGAACTCTATACCATTAGCAATAACATTTCCTGAAGGAGTAAACTGTTTTGCTTTATTTTTTATACTGACTTATATACATTCTGAGGGGTTATTCTCCCCCATTCTCACCCATAGTTTTCTTTATTTTTTAAATGTAGCCTAATTACATGGCAGAATCATAGGGTCTATCTAGGCTAATGTTCTCCCTTTGGTAGCTTTCACAGTTCAAAACTCCCCTGATCTGGGCTAACCTCTTCAGAGGCCTCTTCTGGTTTAGCAGGTCAGTTTCTCTGCCACCACCCTATCTAGCTGCAACCTCTCATCTTAACAGCTGCTCCCTCTTCTAGATTGCTCAATTTTTACACCCGTTGTCTCTTTTTCTGGCTTTCCTTATTTTTGTCAGCTTTCTTGCACTGCATCAGGTCATCCTGCCATGTCTCCAATCTGAACTGTGATTTAAAATCTGCCAATACAAATTTGGCAGACCATATTGATTTCATTATCCTGGGCTAGAAAAGGCCAATCTAAGTTTGAAAGTCAAACAACATTGGGCTCACAATGTCTTTTAAGAGGAAAAATACATTGGTAAAGTATGATCTTTAAAAGGCCTGATCCAAAGCCCATTGCAGTAAGTGGAAAGACTCCAGTTTGTATCAAGCCCAAATCAAATCTTGTATCAATTGTTCATTTACATGTACGGTGGAAATTCTGCAAATCCTTTAAAACTTGGTGATTTTCCAAAATCAATCAATTTGATTAGTTGCTTCCTTAAAATTATATTATTATCTGAAAAATGTTGCAGTGAAGTGTGAAGGGACTTTTCTTTTTCTTTATAGGGCTGTTAAAAACCAAAACCAAAACAGAAATATTGACTTAACCATGGTAGTTTTCCACCTAGCACTGCTGCTGTCTGCAGCAAACCAAATTGAGTTTAACCCCCCCTCTCCCCCACAGAATACAATCTTTTACCTTTATTCAAAGGTCAGGTAATCACCATTTGTTACTTAGAGGGAAACATTTCTTCATCTCCTTACTAACTTTGAAAACATGCTAAGGTATGGGATAAAATTGCGATGCAATTTTGAGATCAGTACTAAACCCTAATAAGGAAAATATTCCCTACGAAGAGAGCCAGTATAAAGCTGATATACCACAAATCCCATGTGTGTCCTAATGGTACTTCTACACTGTAATCAGATACCTGTGGCTGGCCTGTGCCAACTGACTCTGTCTCACAGGGCTCAGGCTAAGGAGCTTGCAATGTAGACATTCGGGCCTGAGCTGCAGCCCGAGTTCTGGGACTCTCCCCTTTCTCAGGGTCCTAGTGTCTGGCCTCCAGCTCAAGCCCGAACAAGAGAAGACTGAGAGGGGACATGATAACAGTTTTCAAGAACATAAAAGGTGGTTACAAGGAGGAGGGAGAAAAATTGTTCTCCTTAACATCTGACAAGGACAAGAAGCAATGGGCTTAAATTAAAGCAAGGGAGGTTTAGGTTGGACATTAGGAAAAACTTTCTCTCAGGATGGTTAAGCACTAGAATAAACTGCCCAGTGAGGTTGTGGAATCTCATTAGAGATTTTTAAAAGCAGGTTAGACAAACATCTGCCAGGGTTGGTCTAGATAATACTTAGTCCTGCATAGTCAGGGGACTGGACTAGATGACCTCTCAAGGTCCCTTCCAGTCCTATGATTCTATGATCTACACTGCCATTAAACAGTCCCTTACCCCAAGTCCTGCAAGCCTGAGTCAGCTGGCATAGGCCAGCCACGGGGGTTATTAATTGCAGTATAGACATACCCTCACTTCTGATTCTCCAAGGTGATTAAAGTGGGAAGATCCTTGAACACACGTGGAACCCATTGAAGTCAATAGATAAAATCCTGACCTCCACTGAAGTCAATTGGATTTTTATCATTAACTTCAATAAAGCCACAATTTCACTCAATGGGTTTCTACACAGGGATTCCCCTCCACATCCCTCCAGGTCAACTTGCAATATTTGGGTCTGTGGGCATATATAGTACATAGGCCTCATGGTGGTTTTCTACACAGGAGTGAATTTCACCCAATACCTGTAGCAAATACTCTAAATAAATAAGTTAGTTCCAGGGACAGCTATACCAGAGACAGTGAAGCCATGAATATTTCTGCAGGTAACATTCACAAAGGTTTTACTCAAAGTAAAATGGTGGGAAGAGATTCCAGGGTTCCTTTCAGATCTGAAAGTGGTTGTGAACATTTTAGAGGGAATGGAGGACTAATAACAGCGTGGAGGATCCCTAGATGAATCTCAAAAAAAAGCGGGTCCAAGTACCCCCACGCAAGGCAATGCCTTTCCCTACCTAAATCCTGAACATACCATTCTCTACCTACAGCAAAAGCATTTAACAATGGCTCCCGGAAATTGGAACAAAAGTGCTACCTCTCCAAATCTTTTACAGGTTTGGGATTTTAAATATTAAAGTGAATTCAAAAATATGATTGCCAGCTTAACACAGATATATTTTACATTTCTGAGGAGGAAATGATGTAAAGATTTCACATCTTCTAAACAGGATTAGTAGGTAAATTATTGAAGAAGTTTTTTTTTTTTTTTTAAATAAAGTAGAGTGGCATGCTATTCAAAGGCACAAATACATCTTGATTATCTGCTCTAAGAAACGGAAAAAATAACATGATTGTAATACTACAGTTCAATGATTGGCACTTAAATGAATAAGGACTCAATCGATTTCATTACCATCATGAAAAGAAAGCCACTTTTCAGATAAACATCAGTTCAAAGATTGAAGATGTCAAGTGGAATTTACTATGCTATGAACTGTTGTCAAAACAGCCTGTCTACATGACTGTCACTGTATGCTAAAGTTCTACATATCTATGAAGAAGATAAAAACTAGGCCCTGATCCCACAAACTGTTCCAAGCAAGTAGAACCTTCTCCTATGCCCATCCCCACTGAAGTCAATGAGGTGCCGCATGGGTGGAGGCTCTGAGCCCACCCTGCAAAATAGCTTGCAAGGTTAGGGCCTAAATAAATTAAGCTTTGTCACATCAGGCATTAGCATCAACAGAATAGTAAATATTTCTGGGGGCCCCACGAAAAACAATAAATCACTGGGGGAATGGGGGAAGGGACAACAAAAATACTCTCCATAATATATTTTTAGAATAAATTGCAAAAATTTAATTGCAAATAATTTTTAAAAAAAAATATTGTGTTAAATCAAAATGAATCTCCTACTTAAAAAAAAAATCTAAGCAGTTTTAACTCTTTTTCTCTTTTTCTGTTGTTGAATAGAGATTGTCTTTGCCATGTTTCATGTAACCTGCCAAGAACTGTCAAAAATTAAATGACTTCTTGGCCTCCTTCCCCAATCTAAAGCAGTGTAACGATTCAGGTTACTTTTACCAATAGTTATATTCAGTCAACTCTTCTGACATTTCATACTAACACTTAAAATTACTTTCAGACAGTAAAAGTGACATTTATACAGATATGTTTTCAGTCTATAATAAGAAAGAAAATCAAAGAAAGGCTGTTATTCCAGTTCTACACATATCTTACAATTTAAACTACAAGCTGTCCCTCATTTGGAAACATTAGTAAAGAGATATTTCAGCTCATTCTTTCATAATGTAAAAAAAACAGTTATAATTTTGCATTTCTCCTGCATGGCATCAGTGACAAGAGCAAGAGAAAACCTATTAATCTTCAAATCAAAGAGTACACTTGGAATAGTCCATCACTCATTTAGCTCCATCTGATTCTCAGACCATCACACAGCACCCCGGGCAAGAGAAATAACTTCAGGAAAAATAAATACTTCTGGGAATACCAGTTGTGTAATGTAGTGTACTCAGACATGCTTTTGCTCCCATTAATATATTGAATAACAAAATATATTTGTAGGGTTGTTTTTTTTTACTTTTAAAGAGTTGTACAATCGTAGTAATAATAAACATGCTGTATAGGCCTTTTAGATTTTCAAATCCCTTTGCACTTATTTTTCCCCCCTTACTTCTCTCCCCCCAATTTAGATCCATATCCAAGCAAAATTTGTCTCCACAGATGAAGGACCAAGGAAATGTCTGGGGCTTCACAGCCACAGAAGCCACTTACAAGATTCAGGGGGAAATAACCCCTTGGCATGCAACTATAGTCTGGCCTGGATTCTGCCACCCTTGCTTACAGTGCAAAGGTACCTTATTGTGTGAATCATCCCATTGGTTTCACACTGGATTATTTGCATAGTGAGGTTTTACTTAGCATGAGTAAGAGTGACGAGATCTGGCACTCTAATGGCAGAAGCATGAAGGGAATGGAGTTCCCTACTTCCTTGATGAGCTTGAAGAAACTACTGTTGGGGAAGGTGACAGTAGAAAAGATGGAATACACAGATGATGTCCCACCAAGAGGATTAACTAACTATTTTCCTCCCTGCCCCAGCCCTCAATGCTTGAGCCCCACCAGCCTATTCTCCTACAATTGCTCGAACCTTGTGTTTCCCCTCCCTTTACCTCAAGCTATCTGAACGGTCCAGGACACTGCTTGGTTACACACTCACACAAAAAAGGGCTTCAGTTGAAAAGAACTCTGGCTCTGAGCATTTTTGCCAGTGGGAGAAGTATGTATTCTGTATGGGGAGTGGCTCTGTCAGTTACAGACTAGGGGCCAGTCCCATTCACTTTACTAAGCATTCTCAGTGACTACTCAGTTCCAGAAAGAAACGAAGGAGAAAATTAGCAGGCTGATTGTGCTGCTACCTGCTCAGTGCATGGGAGCAACAAGGCAGACTTCTGAGGAGCCACCTCTTCAGCTTACCTTGACCCAGAGGCATTGGCTGAACATTATAAGTGACAGACTTGCAGCAGAATCATAGATCATCTTTCACAGCCTCCATATTCCAGTGCTACCTCCACTACCCCATTCTCGTCTCACGATTCTGTTTTAACCTATTTCCCGGACCATATCAACCATCTGCCCTGACATCTTGACTCATTGTGCATTCTTCCCTAAGTGATGGCCAAGAAGGATTTTAAAGAAAAAACATTTCAAAATTGTTGGGTTCTTCTTGACTAATGTGTCAATTTTAGAAGCAACCCAAGAAAAGGAAGCCAGGGGCCATGAATTTCAACACATCTGCAGCAGGAGCTCCACTAAACACATTAGTGATTAGACCAGTAGGGAGGCTAAATAATCATTCTCCCAACTTACAGGTAATTTCCCACATTTTTTTTTATCCAAGTTAACCACAAAGTCATCTGCCTGGCCATGACAACCCCATATCAATTAAAAGTTGCATACTATGACTATGAACCAAATTTAGATGTGGGTGTCACTCCATTGAGTAGAGTTAAACCTTCATATAACAGGTCTGCATTCAGATATGGAGCAGTTCTACCATGGGAGGATCCACAACTTGCCCCTGAAGAGTAGATATTTTAGTTAGTGGTCATTTGCTATGTCTGCCTTTTCCAAAGTCAGGGCTTGATTATTATAGAAGATGATGGATACTGAGGGCTGGACTGGGCACAAAATGTTATTCCTCCAATTAGTAATAATGTAAAATCAATTGTCAATAGAGGACAATTAATTTTTCACCAAAGGAAGTAGATTATTTGATCATAATAGTTTATAGCTATCACACTCAGCATAAGTAAAAGTGATTGTCTTGGAGACTATGCAGCTTAAAATATTTAGACTATTGGATACTGCAAATTTAATAAATTGATAATGTTCTTAACCATTTAGTCAAAGTTCTTCTCTTCCTCCTTTCTTGATATGTTTTTTTTATAATACAAAGGATATGCAATTATTATTTCTATGCTACAAAACAAGTGCTGTGTTAAGGACAACTGTTTAACAACATGCCTACTGGGTTGGGGTGAACAACTCCTTTGTTATACTGATATGCAACACTTTATTCCTTGACTAGGTGGTTAAAACTAAGAAGGAATGATATATATCTATAAGTACATGGAGGCAACTAATTTGAGCTCATGTTTATTTTAAGATTTCACTTGAAGCCAAAAGCTATTATCATAAATCAGTTTTCTTTTCACACAAAAAAACATTTTTCCACATTTTAGTTCACACACGATCTCCCAAACATTAACACAGAATATTTGAAAATCTAGTTGCCTTTCAAAGTCAAACACTCATATAGTTCAGACGAGACCATTTTTTTTTCTGCAAAATATTCAATCATTTTTGTTTTAAATCTGTACATCATGTTTATTAACCTTGTACTATATTTTAAAACCAATGTGCAGGTCTGTAACCATCTAATAGTCAGTCTTTCTATTTTCTGTCAAATGGCAAAACACAGCCGCGGTGGCTATTCAACCTTTGCCAGCCCTCTGTCTCAAGTTTCATACTGAGATTGATTTTTTTCCCCCTTCTTCTTTTAAAGGCCACCTAAATCTTTTGCTCTATTACCAATGGAAACAAATACAGGAGTATATGGCACTTTCTTTCATGTGTTTAGCTTGCATTGTAGGATGTGGAGCTATTTGTTGTATTGTCTGTGGCTGGGGGTAGCTTGGTAAAAGTGGTTTTATAAATAGATCACCTTTGTAATATAATAAATTACAGTACTTTTCTGCAGATTCAAATTGATACCAAGGGACTGTGGTCAGCCAGGACTACATACTAAAACGTTAACAAAACAAAATAGAGAGGTACTGTAGACAGAAGTTGTTTGATCATATGTACACGTGTACTAACTATTCCAAGCTTAAATTGCCCAAGAAATTAAGGTCAGCTGTAGAGTTTTGGTCACGGGGTTACTCCAATCCAAATACTTTTTTTGGACAGCTGTAGTCATCATTTTATGCTTTGCTATCATCTTCTTTTGACTGGATGATATCATTAGAAACTTTGATTTCTATAGTTTCTGGATTTAAAGCTTCTTTTCCATTTTCTTCTTTTAGTGGCAGTTTCCTGTGAGAAATGAGAAAAAGCTATGATTCACTTAAAATAATGAACCAAACTGTTTTTTTAAAGAACAGTTATTTCTGTTATATGTATAGTTATATACATATAAAGAACTATATTATAAGCACCAAACTGTTTTTTAAAGAAAATGTAAGTGCAGTATCCATTCATATAAAGCCTCTAAGGGCTAAAATTGTGGAGTCTGCTCCCTGCATCACACTGCAATGCAGGTAGCTAGTGCACGTTGGCACAGGCACTGACTTTACAATGTGCTGGGAGGGTGCTCACCCCCAGCTCTACCCCAGACCCCGCCCCCGCTCCACCCCCTCCACCACTCCTCTTCCCACCCCGTCCCGCCCCCGCCCCACCTCTTCCACCATCATTCCGCTTTCTCCCCTGAGCGCATTGCGTCCTCACTCCTCTCCCTCCCCCCCCCCCCCAGAGCCTCTTACATGCTGCAAAACAGCTGATTGTGTCAGGGAGGGAGGAGGAGGCACTGATCGGCAGGGCTCGCTGGCAGGCAGGAGGCACTGGGGGGGAGGGTTCTGATAGGGGGGCTGCCGGTGGTTGCAAGCATATTGGTTGCAAATCATGGTTCTGTTTTGAAGAATATTTTTAAATGGAGAACATGAGACATCTGATTGTATTCAAGAAAATTGCTAAATCCTTTAGTTTAGATTGCATTGTTCTAGGAGTATCAAGGTAATCTTCAAAGCCTGTTTGAAGAACCTATTCGGAAAACCTTATAATCACAGTATCTAATATCAATAAAGACAAACTAATCCCCCAATCCCTGGTTTTATGAAATTTAGACTTGCTGAAATGAACAAGGAAAAAACAATTGATCAAAAGGTTAAAAAATGAACACAAATTACCTAAAATACAACAAAGACAAGACAAGGAGGGGATTTGTGAGTTTGAAGATGAAGATAATTTGAAAATAATTTTTGAGAAGCTGAAGGAAAGGAAATGCCTCAACACACAAATGATTGGGCAACAGACGGGTGGATTAGGTGAGATATTAAATAGAAACTGATTATGCACAAGTAGTAGACTTGGAGTATGTCACTAACAATTGCAAACTATTTCAAATAGAAAAGTTCCTGTGACCCCCATGAATGTAGGGAAATGAACTCAGATATCCATGTTTTTAAAGATCAGTCTGAGAAGATTATAGAATGGTTTTAATTACAAAGGAGAAAGAAAGAAACATAGGACATCTGACAAATCTAAAGAATCCCTTCTTTGACTTCAACATCTTCACAAGCTTGTTTTTTAGGTTTGATATATACTTTAAAAATCCACAACTCCAGTTGTAATCAATTTAATAAAAAAATAAAATCTCACAAGATTTTGACAATGTTTAATTTTATTTTAAGTGCATGCAAAATTTTTTGTTGATTTGGAGTTTTCCTGTATGCCTTAAATTACTTTCAAATGTTAATTTGTAGTTTCCAGAATTAATATTTTTCCCATTGGAATTCAAATGCTTTTACTTGCAAAACAATCATTAACTTTTTTTCTAGGCTTGCAACCTATTGTAATGACAAAAAGACTATCATGGCTATCTGTGATAGTTTTTCAGTTTCCTAAGGTAACTAAATAATGTTACCTGCGTAACAGTCATAAAAAGACTCATTTACTTCATTGGGCTTTGGATCAGGCCTTAACTGTGTAATTCCCAAGGTATTAATCGTTTTCAACTATTTCAGGACTGTAATCCATGCATCACAAATGACCCATTGGTATGACAAATTATATTAGAACTCTTCCAATATTATTAATATACAAATATAGTCATGCTGCATGTGTTATTGCATTTATATAAAAAAATCTTCACTTCACTTCACTTTTCACAAAGTAACTACAATTGTAACATTTAAATAGTTAGTTCTTGAATTAGAGAGAAGTTTGCTCTTGCTTATTTTCGAATATTTCAGAAAGCCTTTAAAAAGGTCCCTCACCAAAGGCTCTTAAGCAAAGTAAGCAGCCATGGGATAAGAGGAAAGGTTCTCTCATGGATCAGTAACTGGTTAAAAGACAGGAAACAAAGGGTAGGAATAAATGGTCAGTTTTCACAGTGTAGAGAGGTAAGTAGTGGGTCTCCCAAAGATCTGTACTAGGACCTGTGCTGTTTAACATAATCATAAATGATCTGGAAAATGGGTTCAACAGTGAGGTGGCAAAGTTTGCAGATGATACAAAATTGCTCAAGACAGTTAAGTCCAAAGCTAACTGTGAAGAGTTATAAAGGGGTCACACAAAACTGGGTGACTGGGCAGCAAAATGGCAGAAGAAATTCAGTGATGATAAATGCTAAGTAGTGCACATTAAAAAACATAAATACCAACAATAGCTACAGAAAGATGGTGTCTAAATTAGCTGTTACCATTCAAGAAAGAGATCTTGGAGTCATTGTAGATAGTTCTCTGAAAACACCCGCTCAATGTGTATTGGCAGTAAAAAATGCTAACAGAATGTTACGAACCATTATGAATAGGATAGATAATAAGACAGTGAATACCATAATGCCAATGTATATATATAAACACACACACGATATTGAATATTGCATGCAGTTCTAGTCACCCCATCTCAAAAAAGAGATATTAGAACTGGAAAAAAGTACAGATCGGGGCAACAAAAATTATTAGGGATATGGAACAGCTTCCCTATGAGGAGAGATTTAAAAGAGTGGGACTGTTCAGCTTGGAAAAGAGACAACAAAGGGGGGATATGATAGAAGTCAATAAAATCATGATGGGTGCAGAGAAAATTAATAAGGAAGTGTTATTTACCCCTTCACATAACACAAGAACCAGGGGTCACTGGATGAAAGTAATAGGTAGCAGATTTAAAACAAAGAAAAGGAAGTACTTCTTCACACAATACACAGTCAACCTGTGGAACTCATTGCCAGGGAATATTGTGCAAACCAAAAGTACAATTTGGTTTAAAAAAGAATTAGGTAAGTTCATGGAGGTAAGGTTCATCAATGACTATTAGCCAAGATGCTCAGGGATGCAACCCCAAGCTCTGTCTATCCCTAATCCTCTGACTTCAAGAAGCTGGGACCAGACAACAGGCGATGTTTCACTCAATAATTGCCCTGTTCTGTTCATTCCCTCTGAAACATCTGGCACTGATAACTGTCAGAAGACACGATACTGGGCTAGATAGACCATTGGTTTGACCTAGTATGGCCATTGCTATTTCTCTATCCTGGTGGGGCATAACTGAACTAAGAGTCATATGTGGTCTATTTTCAATACCAAACCTATTCAAATACCATCGCTTAATAACTTTTCATGTGACTGATGACAATACTAGCTCACAAAGACATATGATTGTGCGTGGAAGTAAGTAGTTCCTTGCCTTATTAGTGAGAGAGGTCAACCCTGGCACAACTCCAAAATCAACCAATAGAAGACAGCGCAACTGGGTTTTTACCGCTGGTATCACATATTAAATTCAATACATTTGATCTCAAATCCCATGAGGATATCAGGATCTGCAATATCCAAGGCAAAGGGTGTCTCAATGCTAACTGTGCTCAAACATTTCTTATCCCTCTCACTGTGTACAAAGTACTCTGCAAATTTTAATTTCAGCTTGGTTCAATATTCAATTAGGATTTCTTTTGGAGATGACAAATTACATCTTTATAATCTTTGGAAAAAATGGTTTCAAGACAAAATGAAACTAGGTTGTGATTCTCAGCCCATTCTCCCCACAAGGTTTAAATGTTGTTTCCCCTCCACCCAGTCAAAAATTGTGAAGCATTTGCCCTGCATACTTATATTAAGATCATTCGGAGAAAACATCTGCCAAGTACTCTGGCTTCGACAACTAGCTTTTGCCCTTCTATAAAGTGATTTAACTAGAACAAGACTTTGATTCCTTTGTGCAGCTCAAACTCTATTTGCAACACTTTCCTCCTTGATAACCAGGGTACTGTGTACAAAGAAGAGTGTAATCTGAGCCTCCTCCATCACTATACACTAGACTTTGAACTGCCTAGCATTAAACACTTTTATCCTAGACGCCTCTATGATTGCTTTGTGCTGGTCTGTAATCACAAAGTGGTTGGAAAGCCTGATTAGCTGACTACCTGAGGATTAGGAAATACAAGTTAGCATAGGGCTGGTGCATATTTCATGTGCTCTGTGCTGGGTAATAATATGAAAGGACTGCATGTTTCTAAAATTAAACTGGCTCTTTACTGAGATAACTATTTACAGGGATATTGTAACTGAATCTAGCATTATAACCACGACTGACTGAGTTCCAGGTGGTCCCTCCAAACTCTTCCTTTCTACAACCTGGGCTCCTTCCTTCAAGCTCCATGTAGGTTGCTACATCTTTTCTTTAAGATTTGTTGTTGTGCTTTTGTGCAAGCATGTGCTGATTTGCTTGGACCAAAGGTTATTAGTACAGAACCCACGCTAGGGACATGTGCTTTACTGCCAGTCCATTGCAGCCTGTTAGGCTTCATAGTCCTTTAAGTTGACTGGTTTTCAAACCAGTCTCCCACTAGTTTGCGTTACTGCTGTTGGCAGGGGACTTGCTTCCACCCTGAAGCTGCTTGCATTCTGTTGGATTGTGTCCTGTTGGTCCTGTTATTCATATAACTCTTATAACAATTCTTATGATTCTCCTGCATGAAGTGAGCTGATGGCTGAGGCTCTTCTATATACTTTTTGTCCTGGCTGTGACCCAGGCTCTCTCTGGATGTGCTGGCTGTCTGCTGCTACTCTGCAATTATCATCGGTTTTGGCTCCATCGCTATCCTGAGTCTGTAGCTACCGCATATGATTGGTGTCCCACTGTAGTCTGGACTGTTGCTTTGCACTATTACTTTGAGTGGCTATTTGATGGTTGGACCCAGACCTGTTCATCTTTGCATAGTGACTTCAGGTGACTTTGTAGTAGCAGGCTGCCTGCTTAGCTTATCATTCTCTTAACTGCTTCAGTGTACTGTGATTGTTCCTCCACGCGGCTGCAGCAGGGCACCCCTCATCGGAAGCAGAGTCTTGATTCTCCAACCCATCAGCATCTGTGCTTGGCTATTATGTAGTCCCTGGAAGTGTGTATTTCAATGATTTAACATTGCCAGGTATGGATCCCTTCCTGCCTCTTTGCCTTTGCTATCAGGCTCTTGGTTGTCTTTCTTGCTGACTCTGCTTTCCTATTGGTTTGTGGGTACTCAGGGGGAAGACCTCTTGTGCTCAAATTCCCATTTGGTGCTGAATCATTTGAATTCTGCTGCATTATAAGGCATGGTGTCTGGGGCAAGTGTGAGGTATGTTCTACCTTACAAAATGCACCTTTCAGAGTTCTAGTCCTCCAGACAATCCATTTCTCAGAAACTGGAGTAATAATCTCAAACAATTTCTCTTCACAGTTTCATTCTGTCTGGGATCAGAGTACTCAAGACACCTTTATCAGCTATCCCAGTGTTTCAGGCATTATTCTTTGCAGCAATGAACAATGATCTTGTTTAGATCAGTGGCTTTCAACCTTTCCAAACTGCTGTACCCCTTTCAAGAGTCTGACTGGTCTTGTGTACCCCCAAGTTTCACCTCACTGAAATACTTACAAAATCAGACATAAAAATACAAAGTTGTCACAGCACACGGTTACTGAAACATTGCTTACTTTCTCATTTTACCATATAATTATAAAATAAACCACCTGGAATATAAATATTGTACTTACATTTCAATGTATAGTATATAGAGAAGTATAAATAAACAATTGTCTATGAAATTTTAGTTTGTACTGACTTTGCTAGTGCTTTTTATGTAGCCTGTTGTAAAACTAGGCAAATATCTAGAAGAATTGTATACCCCCTGGAAGAGCACTGTGTACCCCAGGGGTACACATACCCCTGGTTTAGAACCACTAGTCTAGATGGAGAGTTAGTGAACAGCAAGCCAGGGTACAAGTCTACAGTCCACTAGCTGGCTGTGTGGACCCTGGTACCGCACACTGAAAGTTCCCTAGTGTGATTTGATCTACTCCTGTTTGAGATCTATCCTGTTTGATCTAGTTCTGTTTGAGGCAGGTCTAGACCAAAGCACAGTATGAAACTTTTCCTTTGCAGTAGCAGGATCGACACAGTCAGTCAGTGTGCAGCTTACTGTGTACTAACTCTCCATCCTTCCCCTCCCCACCCCCTGCAATGAGAAAGTAAAAACAGCTTTACCTTCATTTCTCATCTTTGTCCCTCATGGTCAGCTCTGTATAAAGACACAATTCCTGCTGCCACATGTTTATGCAAGTCTGGCCTGAGTCTCTCCACGCTGCCTGTTAGCTCTATTTCTAGACACTGTGTTGTTTACCTCTCAATCACTCTCTTACTTGCTGTGGGTCTCATTAGACTGACTGCCACTATGTTTCACACACCATGTGCTGTGTAATATATGAGAGAAATCCATGTTTCTACAACTAAACAGCTCTTTATAAAGGGAAGTATTTACAGAGATATTGCAGCTACTGCAGCTAGCATCCTAGCCATGGGCACGGACTGACTTCTGGCTCCCCTTTTAAACTATTCCCTCCTGCAATATGTGCTCCTCCCTCCAAGTTCCAGGCAGGTTGGTACAGTGCAGCTGGATCTATGCCACTCTCCTGAACCCCACCCTTTGTGTAGGAGATAATGGCAAGAGGACAGGGCTGTGCCTAGAGTGTCCCTTTGCTACAGCTATTCCAGGCTACCAAATGACCCACTGGGGGTCATTGCAGCCAGAGGAGGTTAGAGCTGCCTTATGGGTGCTCTAACTTGGGCCAGAAACCAAACCAGCTCCCAATCAATCCCAGGATCGGGGATGGGCATGAAGTAACCTTCGCCTCTTTCACGTCAAGTTTTGTGCAGAGTGCAGCTCAGCTGGGCTCAAAGATCTAGTCAAACAATTTTTACTGTAGTCTTCAGGATGTTCTGCAATTTGGCTCTTCTGTCATTAATGGCTGCTAGTACGTCCCAGTATACTAAGCCTATATGACTGTTTTTGGGTAACAGTATGTACTCTCCACATTAGTTTACACTGTCAGCATATCGTTGATGAAGTCCCATCAATTGTGTTCTATCTTAAGCATTTCTATAATGCTCATCACAGTAACAACTGCAGTAATATTATATAGTTACACAGTTATGCCATAACACGATTCAGGAACACAGAATTATCCAGTGATAAATTCTGCTGCAGTTGTTTTGTGTCGAAAGCTTTTCACTGATGTATTTCCAACAGAAACTGACTATCTAGATAGGTATGGGTTTTCTATAGCACTCCTCACTGTAGTATCTCAGCTCTTCCCCAAAAATTTAATCTGTATTGCAGTGGACCAATAAACTAGTATTGCTGAATATATCAGTTAAGTTATCCAGCTGAATGCCAACTATACACTCTTTTTTATAGTTGGCCTATTAACTGAAGCTTGAACTCTTCAGACACATGTTATTTAAAAAAGAAACATACATCAATTCTCATTAGAATCCCCTAGCATTTCCCCACAAACATCTATGGCAGTCAGTAGCACCGGATCTTCCCTGATTGTGTAGGGACTCTTACATTTTGCAGTTCTACTTGATGGCAAGTAAGAAGCCTTTTCTGTATTTTCAGAAACAGACAGCGATTAAGAACTTGCTTTCCTTTACAAAAGTTATTTTATTTTCTATAGAAATATACAGTTTGCTGGTTTCTGTCTCTATACAATTTACTATTTAAGGGTCTTTGCATAGCAGTGAGAGATTTTTTTGCTCTCATTCACCCAAAGATCACAGAGGCTTTGGCTCACCCTCTTCTTCCATAAATATAAATCCATCTTTGAGACTCATGGGCCATTACTTTCTGGATGAATTTCTTTAGTAATTGATCAGTCTTCCTTAGGTTCACATGGTTAGGGCCCCAGTACCAGTAATTATGCTGCCATTATAGCTGTTTAAATATCAGTCAATTTTCACAAGTAAACCCAATTTTCAAGAGAAGAAAAAGATATGCACATCACAAATACTCATCACAATGAAAACTCAGTGGCTGACTTTGAATAGTTCACATTCATTTGTGATCTACCATAAAACAAGTCACACACTCTACACACATCTTGAAGAGATTATTGAAAATGGTAATAGCAACAGTGCTGCTCCACTGAATTTGCTCTATTGGCTATAATAGGTAGAACAGAGGCCAGAATCTGGTGCCCATCAGAATTCAGACTTTTGGATCCTATGGAGCCAATAGCTCTTCCCCTCTGTAATGGGACAATTGCCTCCAGAGAACCTCCTGCAGGCGAAGCATAGCTCTGCAATGCCCTGCCTCAGTTTCCCCTTCTGGGCAGAGCCCCTTAAAGAATTCCATACAATCTAGAAGGTATGCGACAAAAGCACCCTGCTGAAGTTCTACTTTATATGAGTTCAAATACATTCAAAATAAAGTGTCTTCTGCCCCTCCTCCCTAAGGGACTATCTTGTCCTGCTCTCTGAGCAACTGGAGAAGATGCAAGGCCTCTCTGTACCTTCTCCCTGCTCCAGCCTCTGACTCTCACTAAAACTCCTCACTCTCCTCTCTCTTTGAGTCAGGAGCTCATTAATCTTCTTCCCTGGAGCTGGGTTCAGTCTCTCTCCTAGAATTAGGAGTCCCTAGTCCTCATCCCCAGAGCTAGCGTATAATCAAACAGACCCTTTTACTTCCTGCAGGAGCCATTCTTACCCCCTGCAGCACTCACTGCTTTTTTCCAGGCAGCTACAACTCCCCAGGCTTTTGTTCCGCCTAACACTCCTAGCTCAAATATTAGGCTCATACTCCAGCTCCCTTCCCTAGAGACTACACCATGTGTCTCTCTATTCCTCCCTTACATCCCCAAACCTGGCCTGACTTAATTAACTCATTCATTGCTACCTGCCCTTCTGGGGAACTGAGCGAATCTTGACACAGGTGCACTGAGGCCCCATTTCCCCTTCAAAGGGCCAGCAACCCTGGGACATCCCCTTGATTCTTGAACCCACCACAGACTGTGAGATCCTTGTAACCATCCTGGAAAGCTCCTTCAGCTGCTCCTCAGCATGCATCTTCCAGCAATAAAGCTGAGGGGTGGGAAGTGAGCAACTCAGCAGAGGAGCCAATATCTGAGCACAGTTCCACCAGCTATACCAAATGGCCTTGCACAGACAGCTAGTCTCCAAGTTACACAACTGTAGAATATATGTGGGGTGGGATGATGGGGATAACCAAAGAAGACCTACATTCACAGAGGGCACAGAAGCAGCATTAGGATGCAGCTTGGGCAGGACAGCATTCATTTGGAGTGTATCTCTAGGACCACTGGGTAACAGGAAAGGGAATGTGGCATGCAATTTTCCTAGTTCTTTCTACCCTCAATGCCAGAAGCAATGAAAAGAAAGGCAGGGGTCTGAAATTACCACTGCCCCCTCCCATCTCACAGCAGCAGGGAAGAGCTGGACAACCCACAACTTATGTTGTGCTGTGGGTTAGGCAAGTGAGTGGTAAAGGGATGGAGAGGCTCACTCCTTCCTGAAACTGTTGCTGCTAAAACAAAATACACTGATAAACAGAGCGTACCAGCATATCCCACAATGCTATCCATGCTTCTTTTTTTTCTTGCACATAGCTGAAAGTCTATTCATTCTAAACAGGCAGTGCATAGTTAGTGAAAAGCTGTTAGAAATACCAGGCTACATACTCAGGTTCTGTGAGTGGTGTTGTTTCATTTGGCTCATTTACTGGACTCCCGTCTTCATGATTGGTAATTCTTTCATCCTCTGTTCTCATTTCCACTATTGGCTCTTTTGATCCATCTTTCCTAAAAAATATTAAAAGAGTCTTAACCTCCATCATTATGGTATCAGAATGCATTACACTTTATTAATTACCATGATCCCTCCTTTCAAAAAGCCACTGAAGAAAAAGCAAAACCAATTAGCAACGATTAACACTGGAACACATTCAACAGTTTTGCTCCTAATTTCTTACAACCTTCAAAGCATTCAGTCGCTGCAGCTGCTTATCTGGCCTAAAAGCACGTATGCGTACCATAAAATCTCAAAAGAGCATTTGTTTATGAGTACATAATAAATGGACAGCTTCTCGCTGGCAAAAAACCTTTACTGGCCTCAGCAGAAGCAATAAGTAAAACATAGGGCTTGATTGTTATTTGCACTATGGCCCCTTTACAACACTCTGGCAGGGTACTGAGCCTTAAAGTGGGTATAAATATAAAGCTATGGGCATTTTATGGCTTCACTCAACTGCTGTAGCAATGTAAAGAAGGCTTAGTGCAAAATGAAAATCTGGCCCTTACTCATCAGACCTGAATAGCTCCCACCAAACATTTAAATCAATTTGAAATATCTATCTATCTATCTATCTTACACTTCCCTTGTTTATGAACAGATGAAGACTCCCCACCCTTAAACTACTGATTTCCCGCCCCCCCATAAAATCAGACAATGAATTCTAAGCAATCTGTGAGCAGGGGTGGTTGCTCGCTATGCACTCTAACAGTGTCCAATATAACGTGGCCCAAATCTGGGCCAAAGCATTGAATCGCTACAGCAATACAGAAAATAATGCAAATTAATAACTAATAAAATTTTCTATGTTAGAAGTGCAAATCATTGTGTACCCAAAAATGTTGTGATCTTCCAATACTGAAAGAACAAACATGCCTTTCCTCTCCTTGAGATCACATCCTGAATCAGGTTCCTAGAAACTGTAATCATTTTAATGCAGAAAACCCAGGACAACTAATATATAAGTGGGGAATCCCTCATCTTTAGCAATCTGATTTCTAGACCTGTTGCAGTCCAGAAATCACCCTGGTTACTAGCTCCCTGAGCTTAGCCTGGGTCCCATTACAAGGGATATGTCTTAGCTTACCTCATGTCTTATATTTCTATATTGTTGCCAAAAAAATAATATAATTCTTACACAGAGACTTTACATATGCTCTTATCTATCTATCTGCAACATGGATAGAGAGCTCTAACTAACACTTAGTGACTAGATAGTCTCAGAAAGAGTCCTTCTTTCCTACCAGCTATGCAGACTGCTGGAGAGACAGGAAATGGGAGTGTAGAAAAAGTGTAACCATATTGACCAGCTAGGGATCTCTGTGTTACAATAATACTCAACAGCCCTTTACATTCTGTAAAAATGATGCTTAACCAGTGTTCATATACTTGTGAAAATGACATTCAATTTGCAATGCATTTAAATTAGTCAAACATTTATTTTTTAAGGTATCAACTGGAAGTGATCAATTTAGGATACATTTGAGTGCTAATTAGGAGCTATCTAACTGCCAACCTTTTCATACAGGCACACGTTAGAATGAGGCCTACTTCAAGTACATGCAACAATTATGGATCATAATGAGATGGATGAAGGGTCTTATAATTTCTACTGATTTTATTCTATATATTTAGAATCTTATTCCCAATGAACAAAATATATATATCCAAATCCTAGAAAATATGATTTTATTAGAAAGCAAAATGCATTTAGAATGTGCTCTTCATTTATAAAGAAATAATGTACATACACTATGCAGAAAAAAATACAGGTTGCAGGAAACACCTTACTTTAGTTCTATCTTAGTTGCCTAGTAAATTCTGCATGGGCTATATTTCTACAATCAGTACATATGGAACATAGTTCTTGGCAATACATTTCTCAGAAATCAAACATAATTAAAAAAGATACCTGCCCCACTGAAAAATATTCAAACATCCAATGCCTTATTTTAAGATGCCTAGTTGATGTGAAATAAAAGAAAATTGAGACTGCTCAAGATTGTCTGGAAATGTTAGATTGTCCTGGATTACATTATATATGATGTGTTGAAACATGCTGAAATAAGGATGTAGGACTGGGGATCATAAGACAACAAGACAAGATTTACATCTCACAAGACCATCGCAAGAGAAAAAGAAATGTAAATAAATAAGACATCACGCCTACCAGAAAAGTGTCTTGAAGAAATCCTATCAGAAATCTCTTTTATATGGGCTTACTGGTCAGCTTTGTATTTTCTGGAAGCTACATATTGTTGGTAAATCAGATATTGACTGATCAAAATGAATCTGGATTTGCTACTTAGATATAAAATGCTTATCAGTGACATTTGAAACTTCAGCACATTAAGGTCCTGATTCAGGAAATTACCTAAGCACATACTTTAATCCATCCACATTTAGCCAAGTACTTATCCCCAAGCCTAAAGCTTTGCTGAATAGGGATGAATTGCTAAATCAGAGCTCTGTTCTGTCTTTAGATGTTCTATCTATTGAATCTGAAGATTTGGTGTTATTCATAGAAAAAGCGATGCTATTACTGTCTCTTATTGTAAGCCACATAAAGATAGTATACTTGTAGAATTTGTTACATCTCTACTCAATTATGCTAGGTGGACATAGGTGAGAAGGAATGTTTTCAGATCTAAAATTCAAGGGAGGAAAACATTTCAAAAACGGGAGGAAGGTAAGTTATGGGTATTATCTCCTTCAAATGCTTTGGAAACTGTAAAAATTGGGAACACAAAGTAACCTTGACTTATATGACCAGGACATACATGGATGACTTCCATAGCTCTCATGGATCTCTCACCATTTAAGGACATTTCCTTCCACATAAATGAACTGTTCCTTCATATACCTCCAATTAATATGGCTTTTTCCCCCCCGGCATGCGTTTTTTTCTTAGTCACTTATTTTATTTTTAGCAAGTATTTGCTGTAGCCATTACAGTAAAATCCCACTTTGTATTAATTTATAGTTCCACCATGTCCTTCTTATAACGTCTAACCTTTTCTCCTTTCTATTTTTTTTAAATGCCCACAAAAGGCATAATGTCAAACGTCAGTGGTAGCAGCTGTTCAGCTTGTCTAGAATTAGTTCTACTTGTTAAGATAGAATGTTGCTTCACATACTTCACAACAAGCCAGTGTGCCCTTGTCTCTTTTCCTGGGGCTAGTCATTGGCACCAATATTGGAGGATGCACAGGAGTCAGAATTTTGGCATCACAGGTCACCGCATTAGGAGCTTCAGGACGAGCAGAGTGTGTGTGGAGCTACAATGGCTCTATCATTTGTTCCCACGTGTTCCTGTGCATATTACTCACTCAGGAACACTGTCCCTCTTATGGCAGAATAGTTTAAATAGCCAAAACGGGGACTCTTAAAATCCTTTAAAAAAGCAACATTTGCCATCAGTTACCATACATCTGATATACCACCATTGTTGCCTTACAGTGCAAACATCAAGATAACTTCAAGATTCATTGATTGTCCCATGTAGTAGAAATAACTTGTGAAGTATGATTTTTGTCATATCACAAACTTAACACCAAGGCAATATACACGTGTTGGAAAGACAAAAAATTTGTTTTAAGCATTTTCCCAAGGTATATTATTGATACTCACAGGTATGCAGCTTTTCCTTCTTCTAGTTCTTTACTTTTTCCACTGGAGCCACTCTTTTTCCCACAAATTCTCCTAGTGATGCACATTAGCAATCCACATTGCCGTACGAAGAAGCAGCTGACGTCAGTCACAACAAGGATTAACAATAGGGCTGCTACTCCTAGGCCAATAACTGCACCGAGCCCAAGGCCATTAAAAAGGGTATCTTTAAAACAAAGAAAAGATTAGATTTTGTAAATAAAGTCTCTATCGGAAAATAACATTTTTTCACAACAATTTAAGGAAGTCTTGGACTTAAAAAAAAAAAGGAAACCCCAGTCTCACTAAGGAACCAATTTTAAATCAATGCAACTAATCAGGCACCTAAAATTAAGCATGCACATAAGTTGCTGCAGGAGCATGATCCTAAATATATAATTGCTTTAGCTTATAATGTTTTCCTGTGAACCAAATTCTACACATGTGTAACTCCCCTTGATTTAAAGGGGAGTTGCTTATGTGCAAATGAAAGTAGAGATTAGAAGTTTAGAGGATTAAAAAGTTTAGCCCCGAAATATAGATGATTTTGAGATTACATTCAGGTGTTTGAGAACATGCTTAGCTGAAAAATAAAGAAGCTTTTTAGAACATGTGTTATCTAACTGATAATTCATTATATCATATCATTCACAACACCAAGGAATCACAATGTTAACATGGAAACACATTTTAAACATTATACAAAACTCAGTCTTTAAACTGAACATTTAATAAAACACATACATTGCAAAGTTACTTAAATAGGATTATTTTACATTGAGAAGGAGGCTTCAAAACCTGTATTTTGCCCTTAAAAATCCAGGTTTGAATTAAAATGGAAAGAAATGTGTTAAAAGAAGTAAACATGGGCTCTAATCCTGCAAACACTTACACACATGAGTAGTCTAAGAGAAGTCAGTAGGACTACTCCTATGAGGAAAGGTATGTATGGTCTTAAATATTTGCAGGATCAGGGCTTTGTCTTGTTCTCACCTGCACCTTAAAAAAACACTTTAAAAAATAATTGTGAAAAAAGTATTTTGCAGTGGATCTGAATGCTTATGTTCTAGAGTCCAAAGCTAATTTCTGGATGCACACATCTCTGGAGAATGGCTTTTTAATGGAAATGCAGGATAAATCTAATTTTAGACTAAAACCCACCAGGTGGTGGTGGTGTGTGTGTGTGGGGGGGTGGGGAAGGTTGTTTAGGAAGCTCATAATGAAAGTTTTATCTGTGTACAGAAGAAGTATCCCTCCGTCATGCAGAAGAGGAATTGTGTCTGACCTCTGAGGTTGGAAAGCACCTCCACTAGAGCTCACGACATGAGGGCTAAGGGATATAGATCAAAAAATGGGTAGTGGTATTCTAGCCAGTGACAGATTCCATACATAAATTGACTATTGCTATGCTTCTCATGATAGAATCCATAAGTAAATTACACAAGGGAGTACTAAATAGCACACAACAGTGTGTTGTTGCTTGCTAGCTTGCCTAGCGATGATGTTCCAGTTATCCAGTCAGCAAAGTACTGGTACCCTCCCAGCTGCTAGACTAAGGGCAGGATTTTGTTCGACAGTAGTATAAACAAGCGCTGCGATGACAGAGAGCAAAATGTATAATCACAAACTGGCAAAGATTTTGACAGTGCTTTTATCTTTCTCTCTCCACTCCTCTACCCCCACCAGCACTGCCAATATACTTTGGACCAATTTTAGTTAAAGCACATAATTTTTAGATGGATTTCTATGTTTTGCTTAATTAAATTCCTTAACTAAGATACAATGTATCTGGCCTTTATAATAAGTTGATGTTGCTTATATATACTAAATCAATGCATAATTTTAACAGAAATATATGCTTGATTAATGCATGTTATGGAGCTCTAAAAAGGAAAAGTGGAAACCCCTGTTTTAAAGGGAGCTAGGTTTTTCTTATTCTGTTGCAATCAATGTCATGCCATTTTGCATGGGTTATTTTATTATAACACCATTATTTAGAAGTTTATCATGTAATAAAACAGAATTCAGTATTTTTCCCTTTGAAGTCTTTTCCCAAAAAGCTTAACGTATAAAGGAAAACACTAGATAACAGCTACACTGCATAGCCCAAATGAAAATAATGCATCATTTATGCAATGTCCCTGCCAGCAGTCTTGGAATCCTGACATTTGAGATGAATTAGTTTATTTATTTTTGATGTAAAATTTCCAAGTTAAATGTTGCCAAGCGTGACTTCTGATACCTGAACACATTAGATAAAGACTGACATGCCCTGACTTACAGTACCCCTGTAACCCTGAAATGCCTATACAGTCAATGGGTAACTTACATACAAATATATTTTGAATTAATAATTTAATCAAGATTGTCAAAAAGACTGAAATGTACACTCACTTTATGGGAAAATATAGATGTTAATAGTAATGAAACCAGCAAAGTCCTATAAAATGTAATGAGGTTCTAGAGAAATGCCTCTAAATACCTACAGAATTTAATATTAAAAGAGATCATTTCTATACAGTTTTGAACCATCCTATAGAATTTTGTGGAGCAGAAATTGTGCCCTATAAAAAAAAAGAAAACATCCACCCATCTCTGGAAAGAGTTTCATTTTATAGGTCTTTTTCATAAGGAGCTAAAACTCCCACACAACTTTATTTTTAAATCTCAACCAAGTATCATTATTATGTCAACAGAGGATAATGTGTCAAACTTTCAGCCAGCAAGAAAAGGAGGAGGCTGCATAATTAATTCTTCCTGATCACAAAAACCCAGCCATCTCAGGGAAATGCCTATTACAGCAGCATTGGTGTCTTGCACAACGAGAGTCTGGCAATTGTTTATGATTCAGGATTGGCTGAGACATCTTCTGAGTCATTAACATTTGCTTGATGTATATTTGTCTGCCTCTTTGTGTTAGAGAAGTTTCCCTTTCATTTTCAGCTGCCTCTCCCTTCCCCCCATTTGAATGTTTGTAAGTAAATTATGCAGATGCAAAGGATCTGAATAGGTATGTATGCAAAGGAACGAAAGATACTGTATATTAATCAATGTATCACTGCAGTCTCATCTGATATCAACAGTTTTCAGAAAAAGATGCATGCTGAAATCAAGGTCTTTTTTTTTTTTATGACTATGTCCTGAATCTCCTGGGAGGAGCTTCTTCCTTCCCGTGTACCTACAGAACAGCACAGCAGAATCAATAACGAATGTAGTTGACTGTTGGCAGGGATGGGAAATATGTTACATGCCCGACAGCAGTACATGGTTCCAAGAGCAGTGTTCTGGTGTGAGGTGTTGGTTGGAAGATATGGCCAAGATCCAATCTTCTACATGTATGCTTGTTAGGACGAGGCACACATTGCTTAGTTTTGGAGGGACAGTAAGATGTACCCACAACATGGCACCTACTGGAGCCATCATATGCTCCATTAGCAAGATGGCTCAGGGACAAACCACATGGCCAGTAGCAGTCTGCTTCCCCACTGCTTTACTCTTACTGTGAGCTCGTACAGCACCCTGCACAATGGGGCTCAGACCTCAGCTGGGGCCCACAGGTGCTACCACAGTATTACTGCTACTACTAACAAGAACATTTTTATCGCACTATTTCCTATTTCAGAATTGAAATGATTCATCCACATAACAGATTATAGGCGCATTAGCACAAGAGACTGAAGGGAACTTTCCAGACATGGATCTCCCTCAACCCATGCAAACACAGGCTGAACTTCACTGCCCCAACCAATTCTGGAACCCAAGAAGGCTCTGGGGACTGCTCGGGGGGGCGGGTGCCGAAAGACCTGTTCAGTTGAAGGAGAAGTGACAGGCCAAAGCTGGGAGAAGGGATTCACATTCATTGTCCCCTGCAGCTCATGAAACTTAGAAATAATACACTCTGTGGCTGCATTATCTTTCTGTTTAACCCCTATGGCCCCAGAGCAGCCACAGCCAAAGAGAGTCTAGTAGTGATGCTCCAATGGGAACCAAGAGCGAGGGGTGCTGTGACTCCCTCTGTGATGGTTTCTGGATTCCAACAGGATCCCCCAAGCTTAGGAGGCAGGCTTTGTAGTCTGCGCTACGGGAACCAGGCAAGCCCACTCCCTTCCCCTCAATGGAACAATGAGGGGGAATCTGCATGAAATAATCCTCAAAGTAAGTTCATCCTCTCAAGTCTCTGCCAAATGATTTACTGCAGAAGATGATGATGTGGCCCATAAAATGTGGCATACTGGTTCAGACCTAACTTCCATCTAGCCAAGTATCCTGACTCTGACAGTTGTCAGCACCAGATGCCTCAGAGAAAGGAAAATGAAACTCTGTAGGGAATAATTATGTTGTAACCTGTCTGCAGAATTTTCCTCTTCTGACCCATCTGTTAGTGTTCAGCTGATATCTTTAGGTATAAGGTTTGTTTTTTTTATAATCTAAAGTGCCTGTGGAGGTTAGCTTTCCACGTATAAATCTCTAATATTTTTGTGACTCCATTAAGATCTTGGGCCCAGTGTTTCAACCTTAGCTGCTAGCTGCTCAATATATAAGAACCTAACTTTAGTTTGAAAATTTTGGATTCAGCATTATCATGTAGCAATGAGTTCCATGGGTTAATTATGAATTGTATATGCAGTATTTCCATTCATTAGTTCAAAATTTGCTCCATACAGTAAATCTTTCCTGTTTTGTTTCCTTCTGGCCATTCCTTAGTTTCTCTTTGTTTTGAGCCTTTCCTTTCCTTCCCTCACTTCTGACCCCTGCTTTTCTGACTGCCTCCCCCTTTCTCTTCCATTCATTCTATCTGATCTTTTCTTCCTCTTACCACAGCAACTATGTGATCCCTCTTCTGTCCTTGGTTTTCCTGATATCTGTGTCTTTTCTGCCCCTTTTATTCCTTCATGCAGACTTACTTTTATACTTGCATGTGAGGGTCTAATCCTTGCCCCAGTTGACAATTTTCCTCATTTTGCTTCTCCACACCTGTCTCCCTGGCTTACCCTGAGGATAGTGACACCAACTCCACCAAAGTCTGAGGCTGGACTTGATGGTTCTGATGCCATAGGTTTGCCATCATTGGTTTTCTAATACTGATGGATCCATTATCCCATCCTGCCATTCCTTACTATGGACATTTGCAATAATGTAATGCTTATTCCTAAAAGTGCATTTGTTTTTGCTGCTTATTTTTTGTTTGTTTGTTTGTTTCTGAAATATAGTTTAAGGATTTTATTTTTCAAAAGTGACCATCACTAGTTTAACTCTGCTCCCATTGAAGTCAGTGGGACTCAGCGTTAGCCTAACTCAGCTTCCATTGAAATCAACGGGACACTTTTCAAAATGTTCCATAATGTATCACATGGACTTAAAGTGCTAGCTGCCGTCTTTGACGAGCTACAATGGTAATATATTTTTACATTCATTATGTGCATGGCTCCCCTAGTATATTGCACACTTAATACACATCCTATTAATTCTATGTTAATTTTGAGTGAATTGAGTCTGAACATATTCCTTGAAAGGTTTATTATATACCCATCTTTAGTAATCGAATCATAACCATACCTTTTAAAACACTTATCTGAAAAAAAAATCTATATTTGCCATGCGTTTTGATTGTCATTTGTCAAACCAATGCAGCTTTTAGTATAATATGCTTTTAATTGCACAGAATGTGGCATAAAGAATATGATATACATTAACGTCATGATAATGAAAGGAACTGCCTGCTTCAAAAAAGCACCACGTGCATCCACTTCTTCAAATAAGTACTTATCAGAGTACAATAATTCATGAAACTTTCAGGATTTTAATAATAAAAGTGGTGCAAGTTCTTAAAATAAATGGTGGGAAGTTTTGGCAATCTCTAAACTCTTCAATACTGAACCGTATTTTCAATGTCTACTAATACTTTAGTTTAGCATCAGAGTAAAGAGTTTTAAATAAAGTAGGTGGGAGGGAAACAGAGGAATTTGGCAATTAATTCAGAACCTCCTCTTAACTGGGAAGAAATGAGTGGAAATATTTAATTTTGTAGACTCCAACTGAGTATTGGGGGGGAGGGATAGCTCAATGGTTTGAGCATTGGCCTGCTAAACCCAGGGTTGTGAGTTCAATCCTTGAGGGGGCCACTTGGGAATCTGGGGCAAAATCAGTACTTGGTCCTGCTAGTGAAGGCAGGGGGCTGGACTTGATGACCTTTCAAGGTCCCTTCCAGTTCTAGGAGATGGGATATTTATTGATTCCAAAACTTGTGCTTTATCCACCCCTGTAAGTAGTTACTACTGGTATTCTGAAGGTTGTTTTCACTTGCATATGCACACACAGCTGTACAAGCACAATTCATATACAGTCCTCTACATCCAGAACATAGAATCTATTGTCTGTCCACAAAGGGGATAGCATTCTTACATGCAAAACTTGTGTAGTGAAATAGCTTTTGTGTGTGTAAATTCTATTGCTTGCATGTCCATGTATCACCCATGTATCATGCCTTCTGTGACAGAGCACAAAAAGTACACATGCAGGTATTTACACCTCTACCCCGATATAACACGAATTCGGATATAACATAGTAAAGCAGTACTCGGGGGGGGAGGGGAGGGGTGCGCACTCCGACGGATCAAAGCAAGTTCGATATAACCCGGTTTCATCTATAACACGGTAAGATTTTTTGGCTCCCGAGGACAGCGTTATATCAGGGTAGAGGTGTATGTGCAAAAATTATACATACACAAGTGATACTTGAGACCCCCCCCCCATAGGAAAAGCTACCTTTGCACTTACATGTGTTTTTATTATTTTTTCCTCAATTGCAGATTAAAAAATATTGCAGCTGATTCTCCATTGCCCTGAACCTTGAAGTTATTTATACCAATGCAAAGTGAGTGCAATGGTGTAAAAGCCTATTATTCTGCTGTAGCATTTTACAATTTTACACCCATTTTGAACTATGTAAATGACTGCAGAAGATGTAGGGCAGTGGAGAGTAAGGACCATTGGGTTATGCCTAGAGTCCATGAATTCCTTCAAAATACACCTTCCCCCCCACCCACAAAATCATTGAAGAGTCAGGAAGCTAAAGGAACTGATAACTATATGGAGATATATTCTGAAAATACTACCAAAGAAGGTGGCAGGTGGAAGGAATTACCTTGTTTGCTCTCTCTTTCACACTGCCCTCTTGTACTCATTGCAATAGAGCAGGGGTAGGCAACCTATGGCACATGCAGGGCCAGCTCTAACTTTTTTGCCACCCCAGGCAAAAAAAAAAAAGAGCGCCGCCCCGCCGTAATACCGGCGCCCCAAGCGCCGCGCACCAACCCTCTCCCCCCCCCCCCCGAGCGCCGCGCTGCACCACACCTCCCAAACCCCGACGCTGGGCCGCGCCAGGCCGCCCAAACCCTGAGCGCTGCGCCAACCCCCGCGCCCCCTCAGCGCCGCGCCACCGAAGCCCCCACCCCTCCCCGTGCCGCACTGCTGAAACAAAAACAAACGAACAAAAAACCTCGAGCACTGCCCCACCAAACCAAACAAAAAACCCCGAGTGCCCCCGCAACCCCAAGATTGGCCGCCCCTTCTAAGGTGCCACCCCAAGCACGTGCTTGGTTGGCTGGTGCCTGGAGCCGGCCCTGGGCACACGTGCCAAAGGCAGCACGCAAGCTGATTTTCAGTGGCACTCACACTGCCCGGGTCCTGGCCACTGGTCCGGGGGGCTTTGATTTTAATTTAATTTTAAATGAAGCTTCTTAAACATTTTAAAAACCTTATTTACTTTACGTACAACAATAGTTTAGTTATATATGATAGACTTATAGAAAGAGACCTTCTAAAAACATTAAAATGTATTACTGGCACGCAAAACCTTAAATTAAAGTGAAAGGTTGCCGACCCCTTCAATAGAGGTTGTCCATGATGCCAAATGTCTTGCATCCCTACATCAAATATCCTTAAAAACAGTATCTAAAGTCACACTACACATTGTTATTGCAACTGTAAAGGCTCTGGGACTTTGCTTTGATTTAATAGCTTCCAAGTCTTATTTAGTTCATTAAAAACTCTTGCTTTTGATTAAAAAATAGTACCTTTTGACAGGCATTCAAATAGCTAGAATGTAGTATTGCATTATTTCAAACACACAAGGATAATGCTGAATATAATCCTTTTCTAGACTGTAAAACTGGAAAATAGTATCAGACCTTATAAGATTCATGTGTTAGGATTTAGCAGTTTAGGGCTAAGCAGTGCAACTCTTACTCATGTTGTGAGTAATTACTGAGTAGTACAATGGAATTCAGTTGGTATTTGTGTGATAAAGTGTTCAGCAAAGTGAGGAAGCCTTATAGAACTTAATCTTTTACATTAGATTATTATAAATTATTACCTTTTTTTAGAATTGATTACATATTCCATTTATTCCTCCTCTCTAGGGGCCTGCTCCTGCCCTCATTGCAGTCAGTAACAAAACTTAGTTATGTAGGATTGGGGACTAGATTCTTAAATACCGTACCTTATATTTCCATTAAAGAATAAAGCAACTACTGTCTAGCTATCTAGTCTCTGAGTTACTATACTTCATTATCATTCCTTACCAACGTAAATTGGATTTTCCTGTGTCTCCTATGTCCAATACTGATAGAGACAGAAGTATACAGTGTGTAGAGAAGTGCAAAAGTATTCTAATGATGGGCTAAGAAGGAAATAACATTTGTCCAGGTCCAGTCTGTCAAATAAGAAAATGGTTTTGAATCTTCAGTTTCTTCTATTGGGCATTAAAGCATCAATACTTCTTTTTTTCTGGTCAAATTCTATGTTATTGTTGATGGAAACGTATATATGAATTTGCCAATGCTGTGACATTTTGACATGCAAATCAAAAGAAAATAATGATGTGGCTGAGTTTAATTTGAATGGCTCAGATAGTGAGATTATTTCTTACTCAATACTTCATGAATATGAATATTTTGGAATCTGAAAGGCCAGTAATTGGACATTTATAACAATTTACTCTTTCCTTTCACAGTCATACAGTTTTGTTATGTATAACTTTCATGAGCAAATCTAGAGAGACAAGGTGGGTGAGGTAATATCTTTTATTGGATCAACTTCTGTTGGTGGGAGGCTTACCCAGACATTTTCTTCAGCTTACCCAGATTTTTCTTCAGGTTTGGGACACATACTCAGTGGCACAGCTAAATATAAGGTGGAGCAGATTGTTTAGGGTAAGTAGTCAACACATATTCTGTGGGCCCATTCAAGGTGCAGTGGCCCATTAACACCACTGTAGTCATAGGACAAAGAAGGGGGTTAGTGGGTTACAGATTGTTTTAATAAGCCATGAAACCAGTGTCTTTATTAAGACCATGATTTTTAGTGTCAAGCAAATTTATGAATTTAAGATCCCAGGCTCGTCTTTTGAAAGTGTTGTGCAGGTTTCCTTTGAGGATGAGGACTGATAGGTCAGATATGGAGTGATCGCTTTGTGAAAAGTGTTCATCCACAGGTGATATGGTATTTTTTTTCTTTTATCATTTTCCTGTGTGAGTTCATGCAAATCTGTCATTTTACTAGAGCATACCTCTTGTTTACTGGTGATCCATTATAGGCTAGCACAAGAGGCATTCCTGTCCTAGCTGTCTTTTTGGGGCAGTTGTCACCTAAGATGTTGATGATGACTTCAGCATGACAAACTTATATTGTGCATTTTTATCATATTTCTTCTTTGCTCTATGTTTCTATTTTGTACATTTTATCAATAATTAATTATTGCTGCATTATTTTTGGATATACACATAAAAAGTAAACTATAACATTTAATATTTGAGAACAGTGCTGAGAATCAAGACAATCTGAGGACTTGCACAGTTGTAATTGTTTTGTAAAATAGAACTAGGGAGAGAAAATAAAAATAAAAATAGTTACATGGACACCTTATAATGAAAGAGAAAAGCAGAAAATGCCAGAGGTGTTTGTAATGGACATAACTTTGATGAATATAATACAATTCAAATTCAAAAACAAATTGAAGGGCCTGTCCTTCATTTTAAGCAAAGTAATTAGTCACTGATTCAAATATTAAAAAGGCTCATCTTTGAAATTTAAGTACTTTCACATTTTTACATAATAAAATATTTCTCAATTGATAAGCAGCTAAAAGGCATATTTATGGTTTTACAAAATAGTTTCATATCTGTTATCAGTCTTTTCATAGTCTTTGTACGCACTTTTTTCTTGTCACATTTTTGGATTGGTAAATATTTTCCTACATTGAAAATGTAAGTAAGATCTCTGATAACGAGAAGAGTTCCTTTGGCCCATACTTAGATTTGATAAGGGGAAAGCTGATGGCTAAACTGATCATGGTAAGAGTTTAAGTGAATGTGTGTTTATGGGCGGGAACCTAAGTTCTCAGCAGTAGTATGAGAACTCTTCTTTAGGACCAATCACTTCTTTCACTGAGAAAAGACGATGGGAGTATTTCAATGAGGCTATACTGTCTGCCATTAGTTTGCCTGGCATGGGTGTGTTGCACAGGCACAGGGGTCTGTATTTAGCAATGTAACCACAGAGCCGGGTAAGTGTCCAACAGTTCATAGGTCTACCCTCAGATTTAATGAAAATTGCATTAAAAGTTGTAGCCACTAGTCTTTAAGTCATAGCAAGCATTTTTTTATGAGCATGTGTCAGGATGAAGGGGAAAGTTAGTGACAATCCACAATGTTCTTCTCAATTTGTTTCCTTACAGAAACAGATCTGGATTCTAACAAAGACATATTGAATGTTAGTGGAGTCTGTTTGATTTTCTTTTTTTGAAATCACCTATAACTGTCTCCTAGAACACATAGGTGAAAGGCAGCATAGTAGAGTATGACTGTGATGGGGTCCATGTCTCTCATGAGCGCCCGCTGTCCGGTATTTGCGTGCCTGCTCTTTTTTCAGCTTTGCGCTGCTGGCCGTGCCTTCTACTGGCTATCGCCCTCGTCAAGTGGATCTTTGCTAACAGTCTGTATGTGAACAAAACAAACCCCTTCCAGGGTAGAAGTCCAACGGGGCCTATCCCAGTCCCTCAGTTGGTCTCTTCCTGCATCCCTTCCTAGGCTTATTCCTCAGCCCCTTCTGGGCTAGCACTCAAATGGTTTCTGCTCTGGAATGGAGCAGTGTCCCCAGCCTTCCTCCTTGGAGATTCTTTGCCTCCTGGCAAGACTCAACTGATCCCCACTCTCCAGCTGAAGTTCATTACTTGAAGTTCAGTTCTCTTCCCTTCCAGGAAATATCAGTCCCACAAAAGCTGACCCACTGCCAGGTCACCCATGGACTATTCCCTTGATCAGGGCTTAAGCCACTTCCCTAGTGGCTGGTGGGAAGAACCTGGACCAGCCCACAACTCCAGGTCCCAGCCCCGGGACCCTACAAATAGCAGCCACGTGCTGCATCCCTTTTTACTCTGTTACTGTTTCTGCTGTTCCCTGCGCCACTTCCCTGCGGCCCCAGAACCTTCACCCTCACCCTTACACCAGGGGTGAAGTCCTGCTTACTCCTTCAGCCAGCCAGGAGCACCTTCCTTACTCCCCTAGTCCTTGCCAGCAAATTAATCTACTCTGTCCAGCAGCTCCTTTCATGTGAGCCTACAGGACTCTGATTGGCCACTCCCTGCTGCCTCTTCTCCAATTGGCTGCTTTCTCACAGCCTCTCTAGGCAGCCTAGAGGGCCCACCTCTCTTGCTCTTTCCTGGGGCAGGGTGTGTTAGGACCGTGAGCACTCCAGCAGGGGCCCTCTGAGCCTAGTACACCCTGTCACAATGAAGAATTATGCCCTGTGTTGCTTGATACGTTCAGCAACACTCTGATTCTGACGGTCTTTGTGAAATAAGAGGACCATATAACTCCTCCTGCTGTAGATATATTGTAAATGTTAACCCACAGAAAGTCAAATGCCTACCATCTTAGATAAACCCAGTAATACATTACCTTATTGCTAGTTATGTCCATAAGCCAGCTAACACTGAAGTCAGTCGCATAACTCCTATTGACTTCAATGATCAGATATGGAAGTATGTGTTGTAAATGACAGACAATGTGGGTGAAAGAGGGGTTGATATTTTCAGTTTCATAGTTGAGAGTGTCAGTTTTAGAGCTGATACAGTTTCGGAGCTGTCAGCATCAGAAATGATGCTTATCAAGAATGTTATGCTTTTCTTGTAAATCCAAGAGAGGCCTTCCTTTGAATTATATATACCGTAATTAGCTCTTGCAGAAAAGCAGTCATTCCAAATGTATTTTTCCTCTATTTTTTAGGCAAGGATTGTCCTTAATGACTCTTTTAGCCAAATGAGTTATTAGGGCTTAATTCTCCTTTACACTAAAGTCCTTTTACACCATTCTGGCAATGTAAAAGGATCTAAAAGTGGATGTAAATGAAATAGCCAGAATGGCGTACAGGGAATTCAGAGTCCAGTTCAGGGGTGTCCAACTGATAGCTCTTGAGGATGAATGTGCTAACAAGAAAATATATATTTTATTGTTAATTTAAATGCATTCCTGGGGCCATGGCTTTTGATATTTAAAAAGAAGGCTTTGAATTATCCCTGGCACCTCAAATGCCTCCCCTGCAGTTCCAGGAGCACTTCTGCTATGACCCGGGGTACGTCATGCAGCTCTGGGTCTTTCCTTTCTGCAGCTGCTCAGCAGCTCCCCCAGTGGATACCTGCTGTGTCACGGGAGGAAGAAGTAAGGGTATATCTAAACCACAATGCAAGTCCAGGGGTCAAACTCAGGCTTAACCCTCTTCTGACTACATATAAATTGTGCTAAACCAGGGCTTGGTCCAAGACATCACTGTGTTGGAGGGTCCAAATCTGAGTCAGGTTGAGCCCTATTGCTTTGCAGTGTAGATGCAGTGCTACTGGACTTGTGCTATAGGAGTCCACCAAAAGTATCCCACAATCGCACAGACTGAATTACTTTGTCCCCTGGAAAGTCAAGTTGGGTGTACAGTCAACATTTCCCATACTGCACCACAAACAAAGGGCTACAGTGGCCACATATTGGAAGATCACTAGGCAGTCTGGGCTATGGGTGGTTAAATTTTGGCCTGCATAATACAGTGTAGATGCCCTTTGTTTGTAGTGCAGTGTGGGAAAACTTCACTGTCCACCAAACTTGACTTTCCAGAGGACATAGAAATTTGGCCAGTGCAATTGTGGGATACTTTTGACAGATTTCCAGAGCACAAGTCCAATAGAACTGGGGTTACAAGTGAGTGTAAACACTCAAGCTTCAGGTTACCAAACCCAGGATATGCTAACTTGTGTTCTTCTAACCCTGGGCTTTTGTTGTACTGTACACATACCCTGGATTGCTCAGCTACCTGCTTCCTTGCTAGATTGTGAGTGTAACAGAAAGAGCCAGATAGACAATCGATTAGTTCTGCCTGGGCCTAGTGCCTAGCAAAGACTGGCTCTCCTTTTGCACACAGCTATCTGGGGCAGCTCAGGAGAGGTGGAAAGGAGAAGAAACTAAAAACCCAACAACCAACTCTCTGATTATCTGCCCCAGAGCAGGTTGCTTCTAATTTATGCCAGCTGACTATATACTAGCAGGAAAAGCCTGATCACCGCATCCTTCAGAGTGCTGATTGTGGCTCCTTGGCCTTCCTGAAATAATAATTTGGCTGAATATAATATGGCTGAAAAGGTTGATACCACTGGTCTAGTTGGATATTCAACTCTGTATCTCCACTGCCATTACAGAACTTGAAAGACTTATTAGGGCTAGTGAGACAGACATGTATGCATAATATTAATTATGTGTAAGGTAATGCTGCATATCTCTCCTTAAAATAAACACACACACACACACACACACAGGAGGAATTCATCATTTACATTCTTTCTCAGAACATCCCGTTTTAGTGGGGGAAAAGCCAGATTAAAAAAACAACAACTGTATATTGGGTAAAATTCACACCATCTATCCTGGGAAAACAACATTTTTTGACAAGTGCATCTATATGAGTGCACAAGCATTTACTGAGGCGAGAGGAGATAATCTGATGGGCAATATCATGCCATCAATCTTTAAACAGACCTCCCCATTGACTTCAATCATACATTTACTCAAGTAGCAATGACACAATACTGCTCCATCTAAAGATAATGCAAAATAAAGAGGTAGAAGTATTCTGAGAGTGTAGCTTAGCTGAGGTATTAATAAGTTTCTTCACAGTTTTTACTCTCTTTACCATTAGGAAGTGACACCCATAACCTAGACAGTTTTTTAAATATAAGGTGGAATTGAAATTGGTCATTAAACATACTTCCAAATTTTTGATCTTTGTGGTTTTCATTTCAGGTGATAATTTACAAATGGGCATGGTACCATAGCAACATTTATTAAGAGTAAAGATTTCTGGCTTGTCCCAATTGATTTCATAACCTGAAAAAGCAGGAAAAAAGACTGGATGGCAGAAAATCGCATTAAAGAAGGGTACTAGGGTCTTAAAGAAATAGGGACAGGTCATCAGTGTTAAATGCTAACACAGAAACAGCATCTTCAAGCCCTGTATGTGTTCATGTCCCCTTCACTTCAATGGGAGTTTCAGTTATGCAGGGCTTGCAGGATCTGGCATTTAATATTGATGTCTCTTCAATGCAGCTCATGCTGGATGAGGACGAACATGAATTCAGTCACTAACACAAAGACTTGAGTTTTAGGCCTGGATTCTCAGATGCACCAGAACTGCACTCAGCACATGAAGGGGCAAAGATGGCTCTAAGCCACCAACATGATCTCATGATCACTGGAGGCTGCCCTGAGTTACACCCAGCTGCAACAAGGGCCATTCTTCAGCTGGGGATCTTTAGAACACACCCAGCTCTCAGAATGCCGCCTTCTCCTTCCTACATGCTTCCTCCACGGGGAAGCTAAGAGGAGATAGCCTAGAACCAGCCCAGAATTCCTCCACACTGTGTCCAACTAGGGTAGTTTTTGTGTCATGAGCTCTCCCACTGACTCATTATATAGCCTTGGGTAAGTGACTTAACTTCTGTGCTTGGCTTCCTAATTTTAAATTGGGAACAATACCATTTACCTACCTATCTCATGGAAGTGTTGTAAGTATCAGCCAATGTTTGTGGAGGGCTTAGAAAAGGTATGGTTTTATATAAGTGTTGCATTACTATTAAGTGAAGAAAAAGGAAAATGCCTTTGTCTTGCCAACTGTTGAACTCAAATCACGGTGTGTGCACTCCATGCAATTTTGATTAGCAACATTGTACCAGCCGACAGTATTATTCAGAGAGATCACAGTCAGAGGCCTGAAAGGTGAAGATGACCTATGTTAATTAGTCACTATATTTGGACTGACAACCTATTTACAGGTTCAGTGGGATTTTCTGCCTGTTCACTAAAGTTGGGGCAAACACAAATACAGTAGTTGTGAGCTCATCAGCACAATTTAAACTCTAAATACTATTGCATAATTACTGTAAAACTAATCTATACAGTTTTTGTACTGTATAACTATTTTGGCTACAGAGTGTGATTTTCTTTTTATACAAATAAGTACATGGGTAGAACTCTTAATGTGAATGCAGTTATACCAGTATAAAGGTGACTTCTACATATTTAGCTTGTTCCCCTTTCCATATGGCAATAAGTTATACTGTATAATGCACTTTTATACTGTATAAAGTGGTACAACTCGCGTGAGTGTGTGGCCAAGCCCTAAGAGAAGATACAATTATTTCTGTTTCCAGGGCCACTAAAACCATTTCAAGGAAGAGACCAGTAGTAGCTACATAATTGCTTTTCTAGTATAATATAGCAGCCACCTAACATAAGCCAAAATGAGAATGGGGGAAATGGTATATATGCACTTTAGTGATAAAATATCAGTGTTAACTGTTGAAACAAAAATGTTGTCCATGAAGTTCAGAATTCTAGTCAGCCAAATATGATATAACGGAAATACAGGACGAGGACAAGTGGTTTCACCAGTAATAAAGAAAATACAGATAAAGATGCTTTCATTCAATTTTCTTTATTACAAAAATGGAGATAGAAAGGTTACATAAAATAAAATGGACATTGAACAACAAATGGAAGACATGCATAAGGTTACATATATATATATGGACATTATGTTTGTAATGATGCTGAGGGACATTACATGTACACTATGCACACATTCTTCAGGGAAAAAGCTGAGGTGGCAGGAAAAGCCAATGGAGCAGAATGTCAGTGAAACAAGAAAGGAATGAGAAAAAAAATTAAAAGTTAATGTTTCACAAATTAATTATTAAAAACCCAGAAACTTTTTGTATTTAGAGTGTTTTTTTAGAAAACAGAAATTCACAGAGATTGTAGCACGTAAAATATGTTTCATAGTAGCAGAGTGAACACATAGTGTGTAACATTTTCAATGAAATAATACTGAAAATACACAACTGATCTGGTTTGCTTAGCTTGTGTTACAATTCAGTCAATGTGCATCCTGATAAAAATGTCATGCTTGATAAAAATAACTATTTCCCCATTTTACTGCATGTTGGATTTGTAAAATAAATATTCGATACCATTCACTGTAATAGCATAAAATGCAGTGTGTCCACAATGCCACATAATGATGCCAATTATAGTTTTGCTCAGGATAATGTACTATATATACTGTATAAAATAAAGATGTATGAAAACGGGTGTAACTAAGAACAATTTTCAAACCCAGTGCCTGAAAAAACTGTTAATTATCTGTAGGTAAGTCGCTCAGGCCCTATTCCTGCAAACATTTACATATGTGCTGAATTTAAACATATGAGTAGTCCCATTGACTTCTTAAAGTTAAGAACATGCAGAAGTCTTTGCAGGATTTGGGCCTGATACAACTGCTCCTTGCCTACACACTTTTATTTAATTGTATAAATTGTTTTTAGAAATATAGAATATGATAGATACTAGTTTATAATCTGCTGATGTTTACCAAGTAGAGTCCTAAAATAACCGTGCTATTCATGTGTTAATTTCTCAAACCTTAAAATGCCTGAACTTTCAGCTATTACATATAGCATATGAATAGTAAACTGGTACCCATCAAAAGAAGACTCATTCATTTGCTAATTTATATCAAATGCTCAGCTTGAAATCAGAGGTATATATACTATTGTCTGCTAAACTCGTATCCTCTCAATTCAGATTCTGTCAGGATAATAATGTCATGCTCATCTCCTACAGATTAACATAATTACACTTAATTTAATAAAGTAATTTTACTCTTTATTTTATGGAAAAAAAACTCCCCCCCCCCATATAGAAATCTATGGAGACACATCTACACCACTGAATGGTCTCATATATGGTATTAGAGTTTCTACTAGTTTTCTCTGGAGTGATATGATTGGAAGTCAAAAATAGTTGGACTATTTCTTAAAAACAGACTATTTGGAAAATGGTGGTTAAATGGATGGCTTTGGAGGGACATTTGGCCTTGCACCATTAAAGTGACTCCTGCAAAGGTGAAATACATCTTTGTTCATAGTACCCAAGCATGGGGTATATTCTACACAAATGAATTATGTGTTCCAAAGAAATGTACTTCTATAGAATAGGTTTACGGTTATGAAGAAATATTTGTCTTAATGGCCTGTTTTTATTATCTAAATACAGCTAACATTTATTATTAGACAATAGTTACAAAATATACAGGTTTTCTATGGGTAAAATCCTGGTCCCTTCAAAATCAATAGCAAAATTTCCATTGACTCCAGTGGGGCCAGGATTTCACCCAATATGTAATTTAAAGTGTACATCTGGGGAATAACAGCACTGGCTGCATTAGATACTTCCCTGGGGAAGGCAAGGACCAGACAATAATAGATTACATCAGGGGTCGGCAACGTTTGGCACGCGGCTTGCCAGGGCAAGCATCCTGGCGGGCCGGGCCAGTTTTATTTACCTGCTGATGTGGCAGGTTCGGCCGATCGCGGCCCCCACTGGTCGCGGTTCGCCGTCCCTGGCCAATGGGGGCGGCGAGAAGCGGCGTGGGCGAGCGATGTGCTGGCCGCGGCTTCTCGCCGCCCCCATTGGCCCAGGACGGTGAACCGCGGAGAGTGGGGGCCGCAATTGGCCGAACCTGCCAAGTCAGCAGGTAAATAAATTGGCCCAGCCCGTCAGGGTACTTACCCTGGCGAGCCGCATGCCGAATGTTGCCAACCCCTGGATTACATTATGCTAGCTCTTCTGAGATTTATTAGGAGCTGAAAGGAAGATGTGATGCAACTATGCAAGAAGGAAGCACAATTCTAACAGTTGACCATCGAGCCTCAAAAGATGTCTGACTGCTGTCAAGAGGGTACATGCTGACTATGCCACTGGTGTCAGGAAAAGGAAGCATGCAAGTTGGGATGGTAAACTGAGGAAAAAACTTATTTAGAACCAAAATGTAGATGTTAAACATCCTGGAGGGTGGAAGCACATTCTGAATGTGATTCTGAGAAGTATTTTCCTTCTGTGAATCATTGTGCAATGAATATCCAGTACAGAGGCAAAGCATGAGAAAACCCAGAGAGCAATCTCAACATTTTGATCACTTGCAGTCTCCTCATGGTTACCCTTTCATGACAACCTTTGTCAAACAGGTAATAAACCATTTAGTTCTCACATTTGTGTAGCTTCTTGATAGATAATACTGTAGATTCAGAGGTTAGCACAGGGATCGGCAACCTTTGGCATGCAGCCCATCAGGGAAATCCGTTGGCAGGCCAGGACAGTTTGTTTACCTTCAGCATCCACAGGTTCGGCTGATCGCAGCTCTCACTGGGCGCGGTTCGCTGTTCCAGGCCAATGGGGGCTGCGGGAAGCAGCGGCCAGCACATCCCTCGGCTCGTGCCACTTTCCACAGCCCCCATTGGCCTGGAATGGTGAACCGCGGCCAGTGGGAGCCACGATCAGCCGAACCTGCGGACGCTGCAGGTAAACAAACCATCCCAGGGTTGCCAGTCCCTGGGTTAGCATATAAGACTACATATGCTAAGTGTCCAATTCTGCAGATATTATATGTGCATTTCCTACTGTAGTGAATAGAACTGTTCTATGCATAATGAACACAGCTTATCAAGGATTGGGAGAACATTCTGGTAGACACAATAAACCATGTTTAATTGCAATAAACAATGTCATGAGAATGCAGTCATGTAAGTGCAGGCTTATTTATTGTTTTCCCTCTATTTTGCTTTGTACATTTGAAAAATGTGGCAAGACTTTAACAAGGAAAACACATAGACCCCACAGAAGGATAAAGCAGCCTTATATTGCCTTAATGGCAAGCTGGAGATTCCCCCACTGCCCCTGCAAATGGGGTGGGAGTGGCCATGGTGTGAGCACAGTGTACTCCGATGTTCCCCAGAAGCCATAGCGGTCCCTAGGAGGTCATTGTAGATTCCACAAGACATAGCAGCACTGAGGCTGTTCTAATTACTTCCAAAGGCCAAACTGTCCCGCAACAATACAGAGGATTGAAGAAGTTCAAAAAAATAGCATATAGTCAACTCCACCTATTGTGGTTCCTGTGCAGGAGATTGGAGCCCGTATCACATAAATCATTACAGTATAAGATTCCCTTTTGCCCTCTCATTCTTGTTTATTTAAGATGATTATCCAGTAGAACCTCAGAGTTAGAAACACCAGAGTTATGAACTGACCAGTCAACCACACACCTCATTTGGAATGAGAAGTATGCAGAAGGCAGCAGCAGAGACCAAAAAAGAAAAAAAAAAGCAAATACTCTACAGTACTGTGTTAAACGTAAATTACTAAAAAAAAGTTTTAAAAAACTATTTGACATGGTAAGGAAACTGATTCTGTGCTTGTTTAATTTAAATTAAGATGGTTAAAAGCAGCATATTTCTTCTGCAGTAATGTTTCAAAGCTGTATTAAGTCGATGTTCAGTTGTAAACTTTCGAAAGAACCATAATGTTTTGTGTTTTGTTCAGAGTTACAAACATTTCAGTTATGAACAACCTCCATTCCTGAGGTGTTCATAACTCTGAGGTTCTATTGTATTAGCCCTCTCATTAGCTGGTTGTACACTTAAAGTTGTATTTCAACACATTGTGAACAATGACAGGAGGACATTGGGTGATAGGAGCATGATTCTGGATTTGGCTCAGGAAATTATCATGCAGTTGAATTTGGTTATTTGCATACTATATATCTATTATGTTATTCCATTAGTTTAAATGTTGTAAATGTCATTTTCTGTTTTTACGTATAAAGTTCACATTTTCTGGGTTTTACTTCAATGTGGTCAGCTCTCTAAATCCATTATAGCTTTGAAATTGGACAGTACTTGGTGTTTGTTTATATTTATCTAGCAACAGAATTTAGGTATGTCCATTATACATTCAAAAATGTAAACATACAAAAATACAAATAAACACATTTTATTGCTAATGTATAAAATATAGGTAGCTTTTAGTGTATAGTATTATGTTGTTTTTATTTCTCTTTTTAGCCCAGTGTTTTATATTCCAATATCTCTATTGTTATAAATAAACCATTGTACACTGGCTTGTACTCCTATTATGTAAATCATTTGGCTGATAAATTATTTGTACCTGTTTGTAACTTGTCAAAATTCAGGAAACGAAAAAGATACAAAGGAAACCTCTTTGGGGAAGAATACAGTCCTAGATTTTAAAAGTTTTTAAATTGTAGCACAGTGAAGAATACTAAAACTATTGTTGCTTTGAGTTGCATCACAATATTGGGGAGGCTTATTTTTAAGTTCTCTGGGTCACTAATTAGGATTTCAGGCTCAAATTCAGTGTAATTTAGGACTTTAAAATTATGTTAAATGAAACAATGTCTAGGTACATGACAACGCTGGGAAAATGCTACATTTTCAATCATAAAAGCTAAAAGCCTTTTTAGAATTACTATATTTCAAGAATAACTTTACTTACCTAACATTTACGCCTTAATGACAGCAATGTATCAAATTATATCTGTGCACATCTATATACACCTCTACCCCGATATAATGTGACCCGATATAACACGAATTCGGATATAATGCAGTAAAGCAATGCTCCGTGGGGGCGGGGCTGCGCACTCCAGCGGATCAAAGCAAGTTTGATTTAACGCGGTTTCACCTATAACATGGTAAGATTTTTTGGCTCCCGAGGACAGCGTTATATCGGGGTAGAGGGTATCACTTAACTTTAGTTTGAGTTATAATCCAAAAGCTGGTAAGTATATATCTAGCAATTATTATTTCATCTGTAAGCACTTCCATTCTCTCTACTTCCCTGCTCTTTCTTGTGAGAAGGCATGATATTACAATTTCCTGTACAATAATCCTACTTTACTAATATTTTAAGGACAGGCATCTCAAACTATATTACAGACCAATACATACATCTCTATATTATCCCAGGAAACTGCTGTGTGACACAGTCTGAGTTATAGACCAAGAACATACTGGGCTTGATTCTCCTCTTACTTGCACTAGCTGAAAGACAATGTAACCTCATTAGGTCAGATCTTTGAGCCTACTCTAGTGATACAGAGCAGCTGTACAAACAGCTTAACTCACCCTTATTTATCCCTGCTGTAGAAGGTATGACCAGGGGAAAAGGGGTGGGGTCAGATGTCCTTATGCCCCATGAATCCCCAGCTGTACTAGGCAGCTAGCTGTAATTTACCAGTAGCCCTGAGATGTCTCTAATTTAACCTAGTGATTGGTCCAGTATCTTGTTGATCCCAGGGCCCTTTATTTTCCAGGGTGAAAAATGTTTTCAGTGCCCACCCACCACTCAAATGGAGTAAGCGACAAAACAAACCCACCCAAAACTCTATTATCAAAAAGAAACAAAAATGGGGATTTGGTAACCGAATGTGATGATTTGGTGCCCAGGAATGTTGGTGTCCGGGGTGTCTGCCCTGATTGCAGGCCCCTAAAGCCAGACCCTAGTCCCAAGATCAGGGGAAGAAGTACAAGTGACATAAAGCTTTCTCATTGTCTCCATTCCCTATGGGAACTATGACATAAATATGCTCCCTTGGGGAAAAGGGAATCCAGCTTGCCTCCTAAGACACAGATTTAACTCCCATTAAGGTTTTACTAAGTTTTCCATGAAGCTTCAGTGGGTCTTTAAATAGCTTCATCAGATTCTGTGTGCCTGCTCATTATCTTTCATTTATCAGAGGGGTAGCCATGTTAGCCTGGATCTGTAAAAGCAGCAAAGAGTCCTGTGGCACCTTATAGACTAACAGACGTATCAGAGCATGAGCTTTCGTGGGTGAATACCCACTTCGTCAGATGCAGAATTAAGGTTGCCGAGGCCTGTCCTTGTGTGCATGCACTATAATAATTTTTAATAATATGATAACATACTATTTTTTGAACAGGACCCTTGCCTCATTCAGTATAGAGCAGGGGTTGGCAACATTTGGCACGTGGCTTGCCAGGATAAGCACCCTGGTGGGCCGGGCCAGTTTATTTACCTGCTGACGCGGCAGGTTCGGCTGACCGTGGCCCCCACTGGCCGCGGTTCACCGTTCCAGGCCAATGGGGGAGGCGAGAAGCAGCGCAGGCAAGGGATGTGCTGCCCGCGGCTTCCCGCCGCCCCCATTGGCCTGGGTGCTTACCCTGGCGAGCCACGTGCCAAACGTTGCCAACCCCTGGTAGAGAGAATGGCTGGTGCTCACTAAATAAGCAGCTATTCAAATTTTTGTTTTCTCTTCCCTGTTCAATATGTGGCCCCAGGACTTATTTACTGCACACTATTTCAGTCCTGCTCTGAGGACAGAAATATTAATTTCCTCATGGGCTATTCTATGGTGCTCATTAATATAATATTTGAATGCTTCACAATGTGTGGTATTATTTCCATATTACATATGGGGAACAGAGGTATAGAAAGATTAAGGCAGGTTGCTATTGTCTATGTAGACTGTCACTAAAGGGACACTTTTTGCCAGTGTGTTTCATAACTGTTTGCTGACAGAAGAGGAAAGTTGAAACTCAGGCATCTCGGGCTTCATCTGGGATAAGCATGCTCTAGTGGTCACAGATCTCTCTGCCCTTTCTCCCCACCAAACCGGATCCCTTCTGCCTGGTGCCCTCCTGCCTGTCTTTGTCCTGTCTCTCCCACCCCTAGCTCTTCATCTGAGTCCCCTCCATGCCATTTCCCTTTCCCAGTCCTAATCGCTTTCCGTAGGCAATTCCAGGCTCCCCTTCTGAATCACAGTCTTCCCTCCAATGTGGTTTCCAGGCCCAGTCTCCCTCAACTGGGCTCCTCAGCCAAGAACTCTCTAGGCACCTTGCCTAATAAGTCCTATCATCACACTCACCCAGGATCCTTATCAATCTTAGTGTCCACTCACATCTCATTAGGTCTTCCAGAACCCTGGTGCTCCTGTTTTCCTCTGCTGCAAGTCCCATTTCCCATGCCTAGCCAGTCCCAGTCCCCCATCCTCTCCTAGTTTTCAGTCCCAGTGCTCTCCTCCCCACCAGCTCGCAGCCCCATTCTCCTTGTTCCAATCTACTTCCTCTGACACTGTTCATGCAGCTTTTGCTCTCTGCCTTCCAGTCAGTTTGCTTTCTCTTCCGCAGGGGGAGCACTGAAAGCACAACAGTCCCCAGGACCAAAGAGGCCACTGGCAGCAGGAAATAATATTTGCAGGGAAATTCCAGTTCAGAGCCTGTATCCTTGGGCTGAAGTATGATCAGCAGAAACAGACTCTGAAAATTTAGGTGCCAAACTCAATAAATCTCTACTGAACATGTGTGGACTGAGATTTTCATACGTTTATAACTAGACCAAATTTGGGCATTTCTTCATGGGGACAGCAAAAGCCACATTTCTTATACAAAGGCAACATGTCTTTGGGGCAAATTTCCAATATTTGCCCCAAAGCAAGGAGGCACTAGAATTTCTCAACAAAAAAGTGTGTACAATATTTTTTTTAGCATGGGAAAAACAATATATTTTCCCGAATCTTGTTTTCAGAAATGGCTGAAGAAAACATGAAACTGCCCCCACCCCGCATGCCCAAAGCCTGAGCCAGACACTCATTTAAAATTTTAGAACAAACTGTTAGAATCTGGCAGTTATAAGCAACTGAAAACAGGTTCTTCGACTGTAGTGTATTAGACAACCTGAACTACAATTGGCGATAACAACTCCACCTATAATCCATTTATTTATTATATATATAATGTATTTATATTATATATAAATACAATAGTTTCTATGAAAAATAATCTGTTTTTTCAGGGTCAGATCAAACAGTCGTTTCTGGCTTTGGGTTCCAACACAGTACAATACTTAAGCACATGTTTCGCTTAAGTTAGGGGGAATCTGAAGTGTCTTACTGAATTGCGGCCAAAATGCTGAATTAGCACGAGTAGGTATATTGACGAGAAAATCTGATTCTCCACTCTTTCACCCAAATTTTATGCTGGTGTAGCTTAATTCAAATTAATGGAATTACATTGATATAAAAAGGATGTAATATAGTCGGAGTGGGGGGGGGGAGCCAAGGGATGAAACCATGGCTCCATGTAAATCAGTAGGATTTTTGCCATTGATTTCAGTGGGGCCAGGATTTCACACAAAGTGGTTTCTGGATCAGAGCTTAAGTTTCCTAGTTGTACTAGATATTTCAGTTTATAGAGAGGGATGTCTTTCTATAAATGCATGTAAATCAGTCTTGGGAGTTACATATATGCATTTTGGGAAAAGGATACCCTCTTGGATGAGAGATCAGCCATGCAAGATCATTTTCCAAAAGGCCATATCTGATATGATATACAACAAATGGATTTACCAATTATCTTCTAAAGTGAAAGCTTTCAGGAATAATTTGAAACTGGTAAAAATTGTCATTTACCAGTTTTTAAATATGTGAAAACATTCCTTTACATTGGTGAAGATGCTCAGTTTTTCTTTAGCAGATACACTGATTTTGGCCAATCTTTCTTCAAATATAAGGTATATTTATAACCTTTTAAAAAAATTAAAAAGCACAGAATGAAAACAAAGAAAAACATTTAAAAATATTGTATAATTTTGTTCAATATCTCGATGTTTTGTCACAAGATCATACCGTACTGAAGAATAGCACAATTTCACAGCAGTAATTTTACTTTTTGAAAAGAGTTCTTAACATAAAGCTCAAGTTTCTGCCATACTCTGGAACCGCATTGCTTTCTAGGATTATTAAATATGTAATAGGATTATGAGTTCCACTCCTTTAGTTTCTGATACCATGATCAGATCCATATGGGTGAACCTTTACATCCATGTGGATCCTCACCATGAATGAATCTCTATGCACAAAGAAAGGTCTGCCGACATAGATCTAACGGCATGATCTGGCCTACTTTTTTAAGTATACCAACTGTGCAATAAACAGTTCAGATGAGCCATAACTATGTTAACTGTTCTTTGTTAAAGTTCAAGATAAAGAACTCTGAACTTGTCTTTCATGACCGACACATGCTATGGAAATAAGGGTTGGGAATGGCAGCTTTCTTTTTTCAAAAAGCAGGCACAGGGGCCGTAAGTGGTCATCACCTTGGGATATAACGGTGAAGGACCTATTATGTGGACAGAGGTATTTTGGTAGAGAGGAAAAAAGAAAGTAAAATAGATTAAATAGGGAAATTTACAAAGCTTAACTGAGATAGTGATGAATACTTTAAAACTATCCTATATTGTAAAGCATAAAAACTTGTAATATGCATAAAAATAGTACTAAATACCGCAAAAGTAACTAATGAAGTGGAATATTTGATAGAACAAATCATATATAAATACATTTTAAAATTCAGAGGGGCAGATATGGGATCAAACATGACAAACATGAGAACCCACTACACCCACAATGACATATACAAGTCTATGCACATGTCTCTTAAGTAAACGAACTATAACTGAGAAAAAAATGAATAAAATCATGAACATAGAACAGCCAATCATTGTCAGCTTGTGTTTGTTATGAGATATATGGTTTCTGTGTTGATAAAAAAGCCATTTGTGAGAATTTTTCGTGCATAGATTGATCAATTACTTCCATTATGATATTAATTGGAAATGTATACTTTAGAAGAGCTCCAGAAAGTCAAATTTTTATCCAGGTCTTCATTTATTTATCTCTTAAAAATAACATTCCCAGGGAAAAGAAGAGAACATGCTGCTTGTCTTATTAATAATATCAAAACATGCACAACAGACTTATGGCTACAATGAAAGAAAAACTAGCAGCATTTTGCTGCCATGATTGGCTTCCATTTTCACCTTTAGTGGCTTCACAGCATCTATCTGCATTGATGAAGATTGTTATAGAAAATGAGGAGTGTAAGAAAAAAGTAAATTTGAGAAAAAAGTGGAAAGGTTGTAAAATATGTGAGATAAAGTAAAAATTAAAAGAAAAAAAGCAAGAGTGGGAAAGAAAAAGAGAAAAAATAATTAATGCAATATTTACACAATGTCAAAGACAGTCACTCTAAAACAGTCTCTCTAACAGTAAAAACAAATTATGTTGAAAATATTGACAAAAGTTGTATTTTTTAAAGTGAAAAATGAGTTCCTTTGAAGTTGCAGGAATGACAAAACTGGATACCAAAATGTTTAATCCACACAATAAGTAGCATCTCTATGTAGCAACACATGCTTCCCCACAATGGCCCAATAATCTGTGTCAACATTACTCTGGAGGAAACACTTTCATGGGCATGAGGGATATTTACTCTCCTTGCTTCAGGACCTAATCCAGCACAGTACTTATGGACATTCTTGGTTTTAAGCATAGGAGCAGTCTCATTAAGCAAGCCTAAGTGTTTTGTTGAATTAGGTCCTCAATCTATCGTCTCTATACTGAGCAAGAGCTTAGTGAACATTGGGGATGGAGGGGACTGAAACCTTTCACTTCAATATATTCATGACCCCTTTTATTCACTGCCACAAAAATTCAAATAAGCTCATCTTTGTTTGGAAGAATGTGGAAAGAGAAAGGGTTATAAATGCTCAAGAAAAGATGAATTTATCTGAGTACTTATGGTGCAGTGTTTGACAAACATCCTAAATCAGGAAACAGTCACCTGATTCAGGAAATGAAACACCCAGCATGATTTACAAACAGTGGATACTTGAAGCAGTTGTGAAGAGTAACCCATAAGCTAAAATATTTTCACTTACATTAATTGTCGAACAATTGTGAAAAATGAACAAATTCATAAAAATGAAGTGTCTGTTCATGGCTCATTCATGCACACAAAGCAAAACTAGGTTTGCTAAATAAATTGTTGTGCAAATTCACCCAGCTCTTATGTTCAGACTGCCACAAGAGTGCCACTGTGTGTGGCTGGTCTTTGCAATATTGTTTACTTGGAATTTGAATGAGACTGTTGAACTCATTTCAAACAGGCCACTGAATTAATGTCGGAGGCTATAGCCTTCCAGACTAGTGGGAAAATGTTCCATGTCCAATTACCCATCCTCTGAGACTGTTACTCATCACAAATGCCACTTTCGATGACTATTTCAGTGTATTGTGTGAAGCATTATGTGTACAGTCCCCATTGGTATTTATGGCTGTGGCAGAGCTAATTTCAGTATATTATGTTGAATATTTACTTTTCTGGCATGTAATCTATACCCCAATTATGTAATTTTGTCTGGAAATACAAAATGTTTATATATTTGAATTTACAAAACTGCACATTAAGATTTCTGAGAAAATATGATGAAACAGCAATTAATATAGGGTTATGGATATTGACCAAAATAAGAAAGGTAGGTGGATTTATCGAAAACAATTCAAGTGTAGAAAATCTGGTCTAGAGACAGCAATATCACTGGAGACATTGAATTCAACTGACTTAAAAATGTGAATTTTCAAGACTGGTAATCGTGAAAGTAGGAAGAAACCACAAGAATCAAATATAGTCCAAACCATACTGTTTACATTCCTTATTAAAATTATTATTGTCATTATTTCAATGATAGTAGCACATACAGGCCACAACCAAGATGGGGCCTCATTGTGCAAGGGACTGGACAAACACATAGTAGGAGATAGTCCCTGTTGTGAAGAGCTTGCAGTCTAAACAGACAAAAAAGACAGAGGGTGGGAGATAGGAAGTATTTCCCCTCTCCCCCCTTTTGCAGATGTAGAACTGAAGCACAGGAAGTATAAATAACTTGCCCAAGGTCACACAGGAAATCTGTGAAAGAGCCAGGGCTTGAACCTGCATCAACGGTTATCAATACACTTTAAACTTTGCTTACAACATTCATAACTTTGCTCTTGTGTGCATATGATTTTTACAGAAACAACGGACATTCTTCAAATATTCATACAATCAAAAACCTATTTCCATGAGAATTCTTGTAATAATGAGTTGAAAAGACATAATGTGATAAAACCAACCAGTTACTGGGAATGTGTGCAGATGTTCATGAGACTGGGTCTGCAGTATTTTATTTTACACAGAATACTTTTTTCCCAATAGTCAAAACTATCAGACCTTTTCAAAAGCAACATTTTTCTTTATGAAATATAAAAGAAATCAACCTGGAAAGAAACAGGTTGTTTTTTCTTGAGACTCGTGGAAGTTACTTTGCTAAAATTTTAATATCTAAGAAAATTTTTCACCAGCTTAATTGATTTCTGACAGCTTTTTCATATAAATCTTTCAGACATACATTTACATCAGAAATATTCTTTAAAATGTCATCTCTAATTCGATACACTAGTGGACTTTTAAAATTGTAAAGCAACATGCTAGCAATTACATTTAATATGACAGCTAACTTTTGTGAATGAAAGTATTGTATATTTAAATGGTGGTTAAGCATTTCAATGTTCTGCTATGCCTAAAAAGCCTATTTTTATTCAAATTATAAGATAACGTTTAAAAATTGCCCCATTTACAAGGAAAAAAATGTGAAAACTATTATGCATATTTTTGTTGAAGTGGAAGTTTTGTGCAATTTGAGTAGGGATGGGCCCTCTATTAGTGGTAAGAGTCTGTGGCAGCAGTCATGCCTAGTAGTAGGGGAACACGGGCCCTCCCACTGCACCAGATTCTGACCAAGGGGCCTCTTGGGCACTGTAAGGAAGGCATCTACTACCTGAAGTCCAGCTAACACACTTCTCTGGGTTTCTTACTACTTCTCTGTCCATCCTGGCTTCATGCTGCAGTCATCCTTCTGGGGATACTGTCCTGGTGTAACCCCTCCATAGCAGCGAGTGCAGGTCTGTTTCTCTCTGCCTGCCACCTCGCTGTGCTGAACAGACTCCCTTTTGAGCCCCTCTTCCAACTGAAGCATACCCAGCAGGCCTTCCAGGGTAGGTCTGCCTGGGTCCACAGTTGTTCCTGTCCCCCTCTCTCGCCACTGTGGGGTCTATCTACCCCATGGACCTCTCCCCTTAAGTTCAGCGCTGGGGTGTCCAAGTCTAAGGCTTGCATTCCCCCACCCCAAGGAAAGAAATCTGCATTCTGATGTTTATTCCCTGGCCTATGGGCTACCTAGAACGTGTAGGGTTGTAAGGCTAAATACCATTTCATAATCCAGGGATCGGTGTCTTTCATGCAATTTAGACAGTGGCAGGATGTGTGGTCGGTTATCAAAAAGATTGAGGTTTCTCAGTAGGTAATACCACAATGCTTCTATGGCCCACTTCACCATCAAGGTTTCTTCTTCTATAGTCAAATAGGCCTTCTCTCTGTGAAATATTTTCTAGCTGATATAGATGATTGGATACTCTTCCTCACCCAAATTTCAGGACTACACTGCCACTAACCCCATGTCTGAAGCATTTGTGTGGAGTATGAACCATCATGTGAAGTCAGGGTGGCAGAGGACTGATTCTTTGCTTAGAACGTCTTTCAAGGTCCTAAAGGCTGTATCGTAGACTTTGGACCAGGCAACCCTCTTGAGGCTAGAGTTCTTCACTAAGTGAATGAGGGGAGCCATTAGTATGATAAAGCTGTGTATGAGTCATCTATAGAAGCCAGCCAGACCCCCAAATCCTCTAACCTGTTTCTTTGTTATTAGTATAGGGCAATTGATCAAGGGATTTAGACCTTCCTAATCAAAGGTATAAGTTTGCCCCTTCTAACGGAGTATCCCAGTATCCCATTTCATTACTTCATGAAACCCCAACCAACTCTTGGATGGATTTGCCATGAGGCCATCTTTCTCAAGGGCTTGTAGGGCCGCTGATATTCACTCGAGGTGTTTCTTCTATTCGTAACTGTAGTGACTATATTGTCTATGTCAGCTGCCATGTGCTGGCCTCATGGTCGCAGGACTATGTCCATCAGACATTGGAAGGTGGCCACTGCCTCATGAAGGCCAAAGGGAATGGTCTTAAAATGGTACAGTCTGGCCAAAAGGACTTGTGAAGGCCATTTTCTCTTGAGATCCCTTTGTTGGGGGGGGGGATCTACCAGTGGCACTTGGCCAGATCCAACTTCAAGCTATACTTTGTGTCCCCCAATCACTCCAACAACTCCTCGACTTGATGCATGGGTTATGCATCAAATGTGAATATCATGTTCACTTTTCTAAAGTTGATACAAAACAGATTTGTCCTGTCTGCCTTGAGCACCAACAGAATGGGGCTTTGCCACCTGCTGTGAGATTCTTCTACCATCCAGAGGTGCAACATCACTGGCAGCTCCTGATAAACAGCATCCCACATCTTCCTGGGTAGGGGGTCAGTGGTTTTGGTGGATCTTTCAGCTGGGCCCCAGAGTGATTTGGTGACAAATCAGCCAGGTTTGTCCAGTTTGTGACGAGAACACAGAAAAGAAATATCAGACCATCTATCTGAACCCATTGGGCAAGAGCCCTTCCCCCAAGAGAATTGTGTCTGAGACCTGCAGTAAGAGACTCTAGATTTGGGGGGAAGGGTGTTATGAATAAGCTTGTGCAGCCTCGCCATGCCTTCAGAAGGTTTATGGGATAAATCTGGGTCTCTTTCTTTTCTGGTTTGCCAGATCTCATAATCCTATCCGGCATACCACCTCAAAGAGCCGTTGGCACCTAGCCATTCATTTTGATTCTGAGCTGGGCAACAACAGCAGTACCCTGTCACTGGGAAAGAATTCACATGGGCAGTGACCCTGTTGTAGGCTTGCTCTTGATACTCTTGGGACTAAGTGTTTTTCCTTTTCTAAAGCCTTTCGAGACTTCAGCTTTTCTCATACCTGTAGCATGTATTGTACTTACCTGGAGCCTCTGGGCTCTTTCTCCTCCAGGTTTCCTGAACTAGGTCTAGGGTCCCCTGGGGTTGTCTCCTATATAATCACTTGACGGGTGAGAACCTTGTTGAGGCCTGGGGAGCCTTAGGTTCTGCAAATAGGAGCCGCCATAACAAACAATCCCAGTGGCAAGAGTCTTCAGCCATGAACTTTCTCAGGATTCCCTTCAGGGTCCCACTGAAGCATTTTAGTTGCCCATCCGTTGGTGGGTGGTAAACTGATATTCTCTGAGATTTGATTTTCAGTAGCTAACATAGCTAGATAACATAGATTAATTAGTCGTGACATGAAATTCATCTCCTGGTCTGCAATTATTTCATTTGGGATTTCCACCCAGGCAAACCTTTTTGAGTTCTGTTGCTATGATTGCTATGTAGGTCATTCAAAGTGGAATGGCCTGGTAATATATGTCACATAATCCATGATTATCAGCACGTGTTGGTGTCCATTCATGCTTTTTTCTAAACAGTCCTATCAAATCCATGCCAATCCTTTCAAAGGGGATGTCTACTATCATTATTGGGAGGGCCCTTGGAGTGTTCTTGGGTCCTGTGAACTGACACTCTGGACAGGCCATGAAGTAATCCCTTACTTCTTTCTAGATGCCTGTCCAATAGAATTGGTAGATAATTCTCTCCAGGGTTTTCTCCCTCCACTGGTAACCAGTGCACAAAAACAAATGCACACGTCAAAATAGTTCCCTCTGAAAGGGACAAGGTACCGGAAGTTGGGCCCAAACCTTGGCCTCGTGGTCGTGTAGAATCCAGTACAGTCATTTCTCTCTCAACTCAATATATGGCCATTGTTTAAGTTTATGTCAATTGTTTACTTCTCTATTGACAGCTGTTCATATGTCCGGGACAAGGTTGGGTCTCCCTTCTGTTCCCCTATGGAATCCCTGTTTTGGGTCAGCCATTCCCTACTCAAGTGGTCTTGAGTTAGCTGGTCCTGCTGGTCCCTCAGGGGTCCCCTCCCCTGGAGCTTCTTGCACTCCTGCAAGACCAGTTCCATGATCCAGCCTTCTCTGACATTGGAAGTACAGTCACCCCCCACAGTCAAATCATTCTCCTGAACTTGCATTCACAGCCCCAGACCACTGGGTAGTCCAGAGATGCCAACCCCCACATCACAGAGAGTTTTGGTGTGGTTTCCCAAGATAAGCTGTAACTTCTTTGTGGGGTATGGGTGCATGTCTCTGTGTATACAGTGAAGGAAAATAGTGGCAGTTAACATCCCAATGACCTCAGCCAGCTTTTCCCTTATGAGGGCCTGTCTATATCTTGAATCTATTAAGCCTATCACTTCAGACCCATAGACCCTCAGTGGGCTACCATCTTGGTTGGACCCTTCTTGCAGGCTCTGGGGGGCAGCTGTCCAGGCTTGCCCTTAGCTACAATCCATGAAGGGGTAGTAGCGTTGAAAAAGACTATGCTGCTCACACTTGAAACGACTGCCTGCCTGCAGGGCTGCTGTCTTTCCCCACTACATTGGGGATGCCACCTTAGTTCCCTCCACTGCACTTGGTCTTTCACATTCAGTGATGGCCTAACCTCAGGGCTCCCACCCTTGAGGGCTGAGGGGGGGAGGTGGCTGTTAAGCTGTCACAAAATTTTCAGTGAGGCCTACTGCCTCTGACAGATCATCTGGCTGGTGTCTCTGCACCCACTCTTATCTCCCAACCAAAAAAAAAAAAAAACTGGATAAATTACTTAAGTACATTATCCTCTGTCACTTGTACCCCAGTTCACCCATCTGGGATTAGCCAATGCCAGCAATAATATTTCAAGCACTGGGCCATGACCTGGGAGTGGGCCCCTGGTGGGTACCTTTCTCTCTGGAAGCATTGGCAGTACATTTCTGGGGAGATATCAAAATAGTCTAAAAGAACAGTCACAATCAGATGGTAGTCTCAAGCATCCATGGGATCCTTGGGCTGGCCTGGTCAGGTATGAGGGCCAGAAGTGTGGCCCAGTGATCTGGCGGCCACTCCACCACAGTAGCCACATGTTCAAATGTCACTAAGAAGGCTTTGTGGTTATCCTCTGTGCCCATATTTGTTAGCTTGACCAGGATCCGTGACATCAGGACCTTCCCAGAGGACTCTGGCCTCTGATTAGTGGTGGCTCCAGAACGTTGTAGGAGTGTTGCCATCTGCTGGACCAAGTGTTCTTGCTACTCTTGATGTTGTGTGGTCAGGTCTCAAATGAATTGCTGCTACTGCTCCTGTGGCTGTTGAGCTGCTTGCTGCTGGTGTTGTGCAGCCATCTGTTGTAGTAATTGCCTTTTGACGTTGGCTTTCCACGATCCATTTCAGCAGCTTCTCCACATCTATGTTGTCTTGTTGTAGGCTTTTTTTGTTTGTATTTTTCTCTCTTTGTTTGTATTATGTCCTTCATCAGGACTGGGCTGTCAAGCACACATTCTCTACCAGCTGTGAGCGGGGGCGAGCCTCCTTATCTATTGATAAGAGACTGTGGCGACAGCTCCATCTAGGTAGGGGAACCAGGGCCTCCCACTTCACCAAGTACTGATCCAGGGGCCCTCTTGGTTGCCATAAGGAAGGCATCTGCTATCTGAGGTCCATATCATCCCTTGGGTCTCTTCATACCGCTCTGTCCTCCTTGGCATGTGTCATGGCCTGCAGTTGTTCCTTGCAACATGGCCCATGAGTGGGGAGTCCTGGCTTCATGCATAAATCCCTCCCCTTGGAATTACTTTCCTGGCATAATCCCTCTGTAGCAGTTAGTGCAAGTCTGTCTATCTATGCCTGCCACCGTGCTGTGCTGAAGAGACTCCCTTTTAAGCTCCTCCTCCACCTGAAGCATGCCCAGCAGGCCTGTCAGGGTGGGGCTTCCTGGACCCAGAGTTGTTACTGTCCCCCTGTCTCTCCACTGCAGGGTTTATCCACCCCATCCCAGCCACAGAATATAATTTTTCAATAGTTGAGAGCTTTTCTTGTCTTTAGTGATGTGTAGTTCTTCTGGCTCCATAGGTATCTGGATGCCTATATTTCAAAAAGTGACTAGAGATACAGAGTACTGAATTTTTCAGAGTTCTGTCTGAGACACCAAAAAGGGTGGGGACATAGCACTTTCTGAAAATCAAGCCTCTCCACAAATGTCAGGCACCCAAAATGGTGCACCTAAAATCATTAGCAACTTTTGACAACCTAGGGCTGAGTATTCTTTATCTTGTTTAGTTAATGTTCAGATTTAAAGGCCCTCCATTTATGAGTACCAGTGAGGGGTTAGTATGCTATTATGGTGTGTTATCAGACATTTGGTTCACCTCAAAAAGGAGATTAGTAACCTTGAATGCAAAGTTCTTATTAGATAATGCTGTATTTTTATTATTGTGATTAGATATCATTGTGATCACATTACTATGCATTTTTTTTCTATGTACTTACCTGGAGTTGGATTATGCCATGCTCACTCAAAGTGAGTAATATTTTATCCTGTAAATATCCCCATTGCAATTAAAATACTACTTGATGTGAGTAAGAATGATGGAATCTGGCTCACAGAAATCAATGACACTACTCACCAAATAATTTGCTACTCTATGTGATTAAAGTAGGCAGAATTGTGATCTTACTGACAGACAAACCTCAAGATGCTTGGCGATTTGGTGTGATTAAACAACTAAACAACTGGCCTATCCGAACCTTTGGGGTCTATGTGCTGGAAATCTGCTAATACTAGCACTAGACTTTGTCTGCACAAAATGCAAGCTGGTCTCCATATTGGAGGAGAAGGTTCGAGGGCTGGAGAAACAAGTATCAACTCTGCGTTGCATAAGGGAAAATGAAGATTTCCTGGACAGACGTCAGGAGATGCTTCTACGGCCACAATGTTCTGAAGATTCAGAGCAGGCGCAGCAGGGACAGAAGGATTGTGAGGAGGTTTGGCAGCATGTGACCTCCAGAAGAAGAAAGAGGAGCGTCCATGCACCAGCAATGGAGATACAGGTGAGGAATCGTTTCCATGTTCTCTCTACAGGTGCTAATGCGGAGAGTAGACTAGATGGCCCATCTGAGGGAAGGGAGCAGAAGGAGACTCCACCGATTGGAAGGCAAAAGATGCACTGTCCTAGGGATGGGGGTTCCACGACCACCACTCCCAAGAGGAGGAGGAGGGTGGTGGTGGTCGGGGACTCCCTCCTCAGGGGGACTGAGTCATCTATCTGCCGCCCTGACCGGGAAAACCGAGAGGTCTGCTGCTTGCCAGGAGCTAGGATACACGATGTGACGGAGAGACTGCCGAGACTCATCAAGCCCTCGGATCGCTACCCCTTCCTGCTTCTCCACGTGGGCACCAATGATACTGCCAAGAATGACCTTGAGCGGATCACTGCAGACTACGTGGCTCTGGGAAGAAGGATAAAGGAGTTTGAGGCGCAAGTGGTGTTCTCGTCCATCCTCCCTGTGCAAGGAAAAGGCCGGGGTAGAGACCGTCGAATCGTGGAAGTCAATGAATGGCTACGCAGGTGGTGTCGGAGAGAAGGCTTTGGATTCTTCGACCATGGGATGGTCTTCCAAGAAGGAGTGCTAGGCAGAGACGGGCTCCACCTAACGAAGAGAGGGAAGAGCATCTTCGCCAGCAGGCTGGCTAACCTAGTGAGGAGGGCTTTAAACTAGGTTCACCGGGGGAAGGAGACCAAAGCCCTGAGGTAAGTGGGGAAATGGGATCCTGGGAGGAAGCACAAGCAGGAGAGCGCAACAGGGGAGGACTCCTGTCTCATGCTGAGAAAGAGGGACGATCGTTGAGTTATCTTAAGTGCCTATACACAAATGCAAGAAGCCTGGGAAACAAGCAGGGAGAACTGGAAGTCCTGGCACAGTCAGGGAACTATGATGTGATTGGAATAACAGAGACTTGGTGGGATAACTCACATGACTGGAGTACTGTCATGGATGGATATAAACTGTTCAGGAAGGACAGGCAGGGCAGAAAAGGTGGGGGAGTTGCGTTGTATGTAAGAGAGGAGTATGACTGCTCAGAGCTCCGGTATGATACTGCAGAAAAACCTGAGAGTCTCTGGATAAAGTTGAGAAGTGTGAGCAACAAGGGTGATGTCGTGGTTGGAGTCTGCTATAGACCACCAGACCAGGGGGACGAGGTGGACGAGGCTTTCTTCTGGCAACTAGCAGAAGTTGCTAGATCACAGGCCCTGGTTCTCATGGGAGACTTTAATCACCCTGATATCTGCTGGGAGAGCAATACAGCGGTGCACAGGCAATCCAGGAAATTTTTGGAAAGTGTAGGGGACAATTTCCTGGTGCAAGTGCTGGAGGAACCAACTAGGGGCAAAGCTTTTCTTGACCTGCTGCTCACAAACAGGGAAGAACTAGTAGGGGAAGCAAAAGTGGATGGGAACCTGGGAGGCAGTGACCATGAGATGGTCGAGTTCAGGATCCTGACACAAGGAAGAAAGGAGAGCAGCAGAATACGGACCCTGGACTTCAGAAAAGCAGACTTTGACTCCCTCAGGGAACAGATGGGCAGGATCCCCTGGGAGAACAACATGAAGGGCAAAGGGGTCCAGGAGAGCTGGCTGTATTTTAAAGAATCCTTATTGAGGTTGCAGGAACAAACCATCCCGATGTGTAGAAAGAATAGTAAATATGGCAGGCGACCAGCTTGGCTAAACAGTGTAATCCTTGCTGATCTTAAACGCAAAAAAGAGGCTTATAAGGAGTGGAAGATTGGACAAATGACCAGGGAGGAGTATAAAAATATTGCTCAGGCGTGCAGGAGTGAAATCAGGAAGGCCAAATCACTCTTGGAGTTGCAGTTAGCAAGAGATGTTAAGAGTAACAAGAAGGGTTTCTTCAGGTATGTTAGCAACAAGAAGAAAATCAAGGAAAGTGTGGGCCCCTTACTGAATGAGGGAGGCAACCTAGTGACCGAGGATGTGGAAAAAGCTAATGTACTCAATGATTTTTTTGCCTCTGTCTTCACGCACAAGGTCAGCTCCCAGATTGCTGCACTGGGCAGTACAGCATGGGGAGAAGGTGGCCAACCCTCTGTGGAGAAAGAAGTGGTTCGGGACTATTTAGAAAAACTGGACGTGCACAAGTCCATGGGGCCGGATGCGCTGCATCCGAGGGTGCTAAAGGAGTTGGCGGGTGAGATTGCAGAGCCATTAGCCATTATTTTTGAAAACTCATGGCGATCGGGGGAGGTCCCAGATGACTGGAAAAAGGCTAATGTAGTGCCCATCTTTAAAAAAGGGAAGAAGGAGGATCCGGGGAACTACAGGCCAGTCAGCCTCACCTCAGTCCCTGGAAAAATCATGGAGCAGGTCCTCAAGGAATCAATTATGAAACATTTAGAGGAGAGGAAAGTGATCAGGAACAGTCAGCATGGATTCACGAAGGGGAAGTCGTGCCTGACTAACCTAATTGCCTTCTATGATGAGATAACTGGCTCTGTGGATGAGGGGAAAGCAGTGGATGTGTTATTTCTTGACTTTAGCAAAGCTTTTGATACTGTCTCCCACAGTATTCTTGCCACCAAGTTAAAGAAGTATGGGCTGGATGAATGGACTGTAAGGTGGATAGAAAGCTGGCTAGATCGTCGGGCTCAACGGGTAGTGATCAATGGCTCCATGTCTAGTTGGCAGCCGGTTTCAAGTGGAGTGCCCCAAGGGTCGGTCCTGGGGCCGGTTTTGTTTAATATCTTTATTAATGATCTGGAGGATGGTGTGGACTGCACTCTCAGCAAGTTTGCAGATGACACTAAACTAGGAGGCGTGGTAGATACACTAGAGGGTAGGGATCGGATACAGAGGGACCTAGACAAATTAGAGGATTGGGCAGAAAAAAACCTGATGAGGTTCAACAAGGACAAGTGCAGAGTCCTGCACTTAGGACGGAAGAATCCCATGCACTGCTACAGACTAGGGACCGAATGGCTAGGTAGCAGTTCTGCTGAAAAGGACCTAGGGGTCACAGTGGACGAGAAGCTGGATATGAGTCAACAGTGTGCTCTTGTTGCCAAGAAGGCTAACGGCATTTTGGGCTGTATAAGTAGGGGCATTGCCAGCAGATCGAGGAACGTGATCGTTCCCCTTTATTCAACATTGGTGAGGCCTCATCTGGAATACTGTGTCCAGTTTTGGTCCCCACACTACAAGAAGGATGTGGAAAAATTGGAAAGAGTCCAGCGGAGGGCAACAAAAATGATTAGGGGTCTGGAGCACATGACTTATGAGGAGAGGCTGAGAGAACTGGGATTGTTTAGTCTCCAGAAGAGAAGAATGAGGGGGGATTTGATAGCAGCCTTCAACTACCTGAAGGGGGGTTCCAAAGAGGATGGAGCTCGGCTGTTCTCAGTGGTGGCAGATGTCAGAACAAGGAGCAATGGTCTCAAGCTGCAGTGGGGGAGGTCCAGGTTGGATATCAGGAAAAACTATTTCACTAGGAGGGTGGTGAAACACTGGAATGCGTTACCTAGGGAGGTGGTGGAGTCTCCTTCCTTGGAGGTTTTTAAGGCCCGGCTTGACAAAGCCCTGGCTGGGATGATTTAGCTGGGAATTGGTCCTGCTTTGAACAGGGGGTTGGACTAGATGACCTCTTGAGGTCCCTTCCAACTCTGATATTCTATGATTCTATGATTCTATTTCAACATTTCTACTTTCAGACTTGGACGAACAGAAGTAAAGATGCACAAAAATGAAAATAACAGAGAAAACTTTTTCACAGATCAAAAAATGTTAATTTCAGTTTCAAGTGGCTTTTCATTTTATTGAACCTAGTCACTCCACTACTCATCTAACTTTCTCACTGTACAGGGATAGGGAAGATATGGGTGTATTTTCATTATTTCTCTATTGTTTTCCATTACTGTAATCTTCACTTAATTTAACATTGTCATGAGCCACAATATGGGAAGAATTGAATTCCTTTGGTAAAGATGTGCAGGCCTTTTTTGACATTTCTCTCAAATGTCCTACTTTCTCTGGCTGTGAGTGTGGCAATAGTAATAGCATGAGGTTGTTTGTAAATTTGTCTCTCTAGAGTCACATCAAGTGCTGTTCTGTCAAAGTCTGTTAATGATTTCTAGCCTACCCAGTATAAAACCATTAGAGTTTCCTCAGGGAATGGAGTATACAGAGTTATTCCCAAACTGCACTGAGAGCTTGCCATTTCAGTGAGAACAATATGTAAATCCTGTCTGCAACTAGATAATATTCTTATTCAACATATTTTTAGTATTCCATTGTAGGATTCCCTTAAGTGCAAAACATGGCATGGTTGCTATGGCTATTACATCACTGATTTGAGGGGGCTGTTAACTTAAATATATTTCCTGTTGCCACTTTGGATAAGCATTTCTCTAAGAATACAATATTGATTGGATTCCTAGCTGTCAATTATATACTCACAGCATAAAACAGGTATGAATTCACCTAGCTCTTTAATGTCTCACTGTCCTCTGTATGTGTGTGCCATGTTCTCTGAAAGATTCTCAGGAACCTAGTGCAAGTTTTTAGAGGAACTAGTTTTTTTTCCTAGCCTTCTGACTTTGGGATCAAATCATCTATCAAACTACTGATAATTGGTTTTAGGTAACTTGGTAAAGCTGGGGAGTTTGTTCTGCCTTGTATTAGATACACCAATATGGATTGTTGCTTACAGATTTATTGTTTCAGAGAGCACTGATACCTTCAATTCTTTCTTTAGGATGACTTGTCTTTTGTTCTTTCTTCTAGATATGACTGAAGACAAATGAGTAAGGGCTGAAAAGACCTTCATGGATGCACTGGAGAATCTTTCTATCTTGGAAATATCACCCAAGGGTTCTAATTAGCACTGGAGCACCTTAGTTCAATTGAGGCCTCCACATGAGACACTAGCTAGTTCAACATGCTTTGTGGGCCTCTGACCAGAAACAGATTCTCAGGCCCAGCATTCAGAAAAGTTGCAGCCTTGCAACTAGGGCTGATGAAGTGAGGTTGAAGTTATTGGCACTAAAAAAAATAATCAAACATAGCATATGCACAATTTTTCAATGAGTTTTAAATGTCTGGGAAGTTTACAAATTCTGTATGATCTCATTATTAAGATCATAATGGACAAAGAAAGGTCAGGTTCAGGGCACTAAATTTCATACATGACCCATTTTAAAATTAATATTTACTCAAACTGGTTAACAGATTTACTTCTAAATTTTCAGATAATTTATTCTATTAATTTATTAATTTATTCTATTAATTTATTCTACACTCAAAGGGCCAAACAGTAGGTACTGTAATTTTGAGGAAGATACTCTATTCTTTATAGGTACCAAAGTAGTTGAATCCCTGCTTCAAATGCAAATCTCAATTCAAACATGGAGCCACAACCAGCATCTCCACAATATATGACATACATTTTTCTTAGAGATTAAGGAACAAGTGTCTTCCTGTACAATACAGTACTATGTTCCAGGTGGCAATGAGGCACAGGCAGTTGGTTTGGGGGAATAGGCAGGTCTAAAAACTTTTGAGAATTATGAGAGTTCCCACCTGTCTTGGGCTAGAAGCATGAAACCTAAGTGTAGAAATCCAGCCAAATGGAGTTGAATTACAGGTAAATAATTTATTTTTCTCTCCTCAAACATTTTGAACTGGCTGACACCAATGCACTTTGCTCCATTTAAATAAATTCTTAGTAAAACATTAAAAATATAGCATCTGGGACCAAAATATACATCAGCAATCATAACTAAAGTCTTCTTAAATTTCAACTTTCTTTATCAAATCAGCATTATATGAAGAGAGATCTGATTTGTTATCAAAAGATTTGATGATGTGTGTATCTGTTGGCCTACATGCAATGGTCAGAACGTTTTAGCAAATTGCCCTCCAAAAGATCACTGTGCTCATTCTGGGGAGAAAAAATAATGGTTGAAGACATCCTGTTAAAATATTTTCGCATTAAAAAAATTCTCTTCAAATTGAAATACTATAGAATTCTACTGTCCTTTTACTGAAGTTATAAGCAGGCAGCTATTACTTGATAGCTACAAGTAAGGACTCTTATTCTTAGCCAATGTTGTCACTGATATCCTTTCCAGCTTAGTTCCATGGGAAGGGACAGGTGGGGCAAAAACACATAAGTATTTAAAAACTTATTACTTTATTTTTACTGATGAAACATACATTTCCCTGGAAACAAGAATAAGAACTAGAAGCCAGCAGCTGACATTGATACTACTTCTTAGCTGAATGTATTGCTTAAAAAGTGGTCCCATTCTGAAAATAATATAGTTTCATTCAACAGATCTCCTTCCTCAGTGTATCTTGAGTTACACATGCTCACTATTGACTAAAGTAAGTTTTTACTACTTTTTGGTTGCTTGTAGTACTGAAGACCCAATACAATTCAGAAAGGCTGAACTGGATTCTGTTCCTTCATGTTCATTATCTACAGAATTGTTTAATAGGATTTAGCTACTGGACCACAGGAACAAACCCAGTGAGGGTAGTGTGTTTGCATGTAGATCACTGAGCACATAACTGAAAGAAAATGAGGTTAAATGCATGAATAAATAAATAGCTGAGGGCCTAACGTGGCCTGAAAAATATTTGTTACTGGCAATGATATAAAAGGAGATAGGACTGTACCATGGTTTTCATGGAGGCAGATTAAGGCCTGTAACTGGGAACCTAGAAGAAAGGCCAGGAGGGTAACTAAGTCAGGTAGGCATCACTGGAGAATGGAAATCCTCCCATGAACACTGTCAACTTCCTTGGCAAAAAAATAAAACAGATGTTTAAAAAAACTGAGTAAAGCAAAATCAATAACCACCTACCATTTTTTGTATTTTAAATATTTTCTTCCCCTCAAAATCACTTTCTTGGGCTTTTCTGTAGGTTGAGTCCCTGTATGACATTACATTTGTGACTTTTGACACTGTGGTGTTAAATGGAAGGAGTGAGTTCAAATCTGCTAGAAATCTGAAGAGAAGGCTTTAATGGATATGAGAAGTTCCCAAGATTGTCAGCATCCACTTGGGGGAATTATTTCTGTGATTTTTTTATGTTTTATTAAGAGTTTTAAACCACATCTGAAGCAGAAAACCTCAAGACACGCTTATCTGTGGGGCCAGGAAAGTGCCAACACAAATGTCTTGGACGCAGATGGAAAAAGGGGCTATTATATTCATATTGACTTCCTAACTCTGTTAATATAAAGAAAACTGTTGCATCAATAGAAAAATATGTTGTAATACATTCCCTTCGAGATGAACCTTTAGATCTCATAAAGCTGTCATTTCTAGTCAATACTGATGATATAAAGAATCTGTTTGGCATGATGAACACTGACATCTTTGCTGCTATCAGGCACAGTGTGAAAATCAGAGAAAATATCACATATTAAATAGATTGTCCATCTTTGCCCATCACTAAATGACTTTGGTCAGGATGAGTGAAGGTACTTTAGCACAACTGACAGCCATTTGTTCAAAAGGGTAAGCAAAATGCTCAACACTGACAGAAAAGGTCATTCTGTTTGTGGGAACTGCACAGAGATTCTGACTGTTCCAAGGCTGTTAATACAACACATCAACATTGGGGGCAGCATTTAAAATAAAAATTGCTCCTGAAACTGATGTATGAAAAAAAAAAAAAAAAAGCTGACAAAGCTGCCAGTCATTTTTCTCCTAGATGTGAGCAGATCCACTGAAGTTAAGGATTACTCATCTGCTTGAAGTTAAGGATGCATGTAAGTTTGTGTAGGGATCAGGGTTGAAGTTCCAAAACGTTGCTTTACTATTAGTGTCACAGGGATTAAAAACAAAACACATACACCCGACACACATTTCAAAACTAGGTAGCACCTTGTACTGGAGGATGGGCTCCCAGATAGCTACAGTGAATTCTGTAGAGAGTTTCTGAGAATCTTCTGGCAAAATATTCAGATCATTTAAAAAAAGTTCTACAGAATTCCCATAGGATGTTAATTTCACACCCACTTTATGCTTTGCAAAAGTAGTTGTCAAGGAAACTAATTAGTTGCATAATCATAATTGCAGTAATTACCTGTATCTAAGGGACTATATGCTACATGTTCAAATAGTTGGAAAAGCATGTGCATAAAATGAAAAATGCTCCATCTCCATTTAGATGTTGGTTACCTGAATTGCCTTTTATACACAAGTATAGAGCTTTGTTACCACACGTGCAGGTATTTTGTGTTTGTGTCAGTTGTTGCAATTATTTATGATTTTAAAAAATTATAAACAATTGTAAATGGGTACGCTTATATTTCATTAGATATATCTATATCTAAGAAGCATTAAGGTGAAACTTTCATACTGTTAAACAATTCCAAATATATCAAACATATAAAGGAAATTGGTTTGCCTTTCTTCTGTTTTTCACAAGGTTTTATCACATTTTCTACTTGCAAAAGTTTTTTCATTGAGATGAAAGCTTTTTCATAGAGTCATATGAGCAAGGCCAGAAGGGACTATTGTGATCATCTAGTCTGACCTTCTGCATAGAACTTCCCCACAATAATTGCTAGAGCAAATCTTTTTTCCTTACAGCCCACATCTCCATTTCCATTTTGTCCTGAGGTAAAATCTTAATGCTGAACTGTGACACCACAATGTTTCTGTGGCAAACAGATTGATGTCATAAGACATCCCCTTTCACTGCAGGATCAAACAGAAGTAGACTGGACTGTGAGGGAACTGAGCCCCTGTCAAGATCCAAACAAATTTCCACCGATTTACACCAACCAAAGGCACAAACCAACACCCTTCTTACACCAGGGCTTGATCTGATCCTAAACTATTCTTACTAAGTTATGTGGCATGCTTCTTAACTGTATATAAATTCCAGAAATAGTACTTTTAATATCAACGGATTGTTTCTGATGATATAGAATCATAGAATCATAGAATATCAGAGTTGGAAGGGACCTCAAGAGGTCATCTAGTCCAACCCCCTGCTCAAAGCAGGACCAATTCCCAGCTAAATCATCCCAGCCAGGGCTTTGTCAAGCCGGGCCTTAAAAACCTCCAAGGAAGGAGACTCCACCACCTCCCTAGGTAACGCATTCCAGTGTTTCACCGGGAAAAGCCATTCACATAGATGGGAAAAGCCATTCACATAGATGCCTAAGACATTTCTCTTTAAAATATGTTTTCTAAAAAAATCCGCTAACAATGTAGTGGGTTGATTGTTCTTTAGCAGCTGATAAGATAACAGGAGAAAAAAATAATGTTTTAATTATCTGAAATATTTCCAGTGATACATCAAGGCTATAGGTCATTTGGAATCAACACTAGTGAAACCAGAGCTGTTCATACATTCAGACCCCATAGGAAACACAAGAATTGATATGGTATTACTTTTCTCCTTTTTTCCATTGGCCTTGATATATATTTGGCAAGTTTTAAATTTTAGTGTAATACATTATCTGTGTAATTTATAGCATACATAAAACCTCTGTGAAAATTAGACGCTGCAAAAGTTTAGCACTGATTTTTAAATTTAAATGTTACTGCCATAACCTGAACTAAAACCTTGAAAACTCATAGTTCTAAAATTAAGATGTTTTAGTTATAGCAGATTAGAAAACATCTGAAAATCCTAAAAAACTAATTTATGTTCATTGCGTAAATTAAATTAATCAAATTAGACCTTTGCTGAAAATGATGCATGGGAATCGGTAAGTTGTGCCTCAAATTTCAGTTTGAAATATTTTTTAAAGGTTACATTTTAACCCTCAAGAAGTTAATAACTGAAACACTACTAGCCCTGAACTACTGTGTATTTTTGCTTTTTTAAACTGTTAACACCAAATTACAGAAGCACTTATGCACATGAGCAACTTTATTTATAGGAATAGTCACATTTGAAGAGTTGGAACTTTAGGACTTTATACACTTAAAGTTCCTTAAAGAGGAACTAAAGAGATTAAATCAAAACAGACCTATTTAAAGGCTTGATCTTGCAAGGTGCTGAGTATGCAACCTGCTCAAGCAGAGCCCTTAATACCATGCTTAATTTAAAGCATGAGTAGTCCCATTGACTTGGACTGAACCCCAGGATACCAACACATGAATAGATTTACAACAGACAACAAAAACCATTAAAAACAAAAAACTTACAAGGATACAGCAAGTGCATTTCTGAATAACAATCTCTCTTATTAACTGCCAGTAACTGAGGTTGGGGTTCTGTGTTTCTTCTGCAATTATGGATGACTTCACTAATACCAATAGTAGTGAAAGGAAAGGAACTTTGACTGAAAGGCCTTTGGGGCAGGGACCATCTTTCTGTTGTGTGTGTACAATGCATAGCACAATGGGGTCCTAGCCCATGACTAGAGATCCTAGGCCCTAGGTAATATAAATAACAACAACAAACTCCTCCAGTTTAGTGGTTATACATCCAATCTTTGCTGACAATAAAGAGTACTGGGATGTCAAGTCTAGGCAGTTAAAAAGATTTTCAGTTCTCAATAAGCTTAAGTTCAGAGACTGCAGCAAGAATCAAAGAGCACACATGTTAAATACTATCAGCAGAAAACAACCAGTTCAATATTAGACTATATTTTAAAATTAACTTACCAGTAATAATGTTGGGCTTTGGTGGCATGCTGAACTCATACAATGTTGGTTCGGAATAACCCAGTCTATTGGCAGCAGTAATTTGCACTTCATAACCCATGGTCCATTGCAGATGCTCTAAGATTATGTGGTCTCTACTACCCTGTACTTTTTTCTCTAGCCAATGGTCTTCCTTATCTTTCTGTAAAGATGCAAATATTAGTTTAAATAATCACAAATTCATATACTAAAGCCACAATTGTTAAGGTTGCATAACCTAAATTAAGCCCCAAATCTTTTTCAAAGTTCTCACAGTCCATTTTGCCTTCAATATGAGTTGTAGGTAATGAGCTCCTCTGAAATTAGGACATTTTTTACTTTGGTCCCTAAATATGATTTAAGAACATATCATTAGGCACCTGAGTTTGAAAATTTTGTTATAAATTTGTATTTTGTTCAAGTACTGATGCCCATTTCAAAGCATAGAAGAATCACAATTTATATGTTCTTGTAAAGGTACAAAACTGCTTCATTTAGAATAAATGAAGTTTCAGTGATTTTTATTATAATCAGTTTTTTTTTTAAAGAAAATTCCCAATATAAACAAAGTTGATCAGTTACTGAATGCAATAAATAAATGCTCATAAAAACATAGTTGTGACTGCATCTGTCCTTAGTCTCAGTGCAGAACTCTGAACAATAATGGAAATTCATTGGCCCTATGTTAACGGGATATCCCACTCAAGTAGGTTATGAACTCATTTATAACATCCTGTAGGATATATAATATCATATACAGTATATTTTACAGTTTTCTGAATTCAAACCTTTCATGATTATTAACTTTCACACGGAGCAGCTAATTTAATTACATGTAATTAAATAATCAGTTAAAACTGCCTTATTTTTATTGAAGCTAAACATATATGTAAGGCCCTCATCAGTGAAAGTAGCACAAGTTATTTGACAGAAATTATATTACATATAAAAGATGGATATATAAAATATTTTTTTGAGATCTTAAGGTACACACACAAAAAAATAAATAAAAAATAAATATATAAACACACTGTATTGGTATACTTCAGTAATGAAAGTAAAGATGTGTGTTTGAGCTACAGAGTTCAGTAGTCCACAGTTACTTCCTGTGATGAGGGAGTCTGGGTCGGTAAACTCAGAGGAGGTCCAGAAGATCAAGAAGAAACTTGCAAGGAGTCCAGGAAGGTAGCAGAAGGAGCTGGCAGACCACAGTTACCAGATATAGGGTCCCTGGACTAGAACACAGAGTAGTGGACAGGCTTGGATTCCCCTACCAGCCACTAGAAAAGCAGCAACGAACCTGGCCTTGGACTGGAAGGCTGACTGGAACGGCAGTTTGGCTGCTGATCCAGTGGGACTTTGATACCCTGGAAGGGGAGGACTATAGTGACCTGGCCAGAGGGCTGTGTCACAAAGAAGGAGCACCCTGAGTCTCAGAGAAACAGAGAGACCACAGGGCGAGGAAAAGGGCATCAGATCTAAGTGAAGCAAATCCCCAGATGTGGTCACAAGGAGGCATCCCAGTAGTGAATGTACCCCATGACAGGCATATTCTTTTCAAAAGATGAAATCCAAGGCCTGAATTCAACGACAACATTATGTGAGAAAGGTTTAGCAGTATGTTGCTAACACAAATTGCAATCGATTAGAATAAAGGCAAAATTGGGAGAGTGAGCTGCCTGGGATTCCATCAAGCTTTGCTACCTCATCTTTCCCTAAACCAGGATAAACCCTTTTTTCAGAGCCCACCAATGGCATCTTAGGTAAACAGATAAAAAGAAGAGCAGAAAATTCCTTTATTATCACTGATATCTCATATGAATTTTCAAGAGTCCTTTACTCAGGATAGTACTGAGCAATATGCTCAGGCTAATTTATTTGCTAGTGTGTGTGTGCGCATGTATGTGGGAAATCCACTCACTGTTTCTATAAATCTCCCTGTTTATGCTAAGCCCCTTTAATTGATTACTTTAGAAGCAGAAAAACAGAACCATAAAGAAAGATTTCTACCTCATTAGGCCTTTCTTGTTATTATAATGCTAATTATTATTTATAGAATGCTGTACACAGTGCTTTACCAACACATAAAAAACAAGAAGCTCCTTTAAAGCAAGCACTTGCAATCTAAAATCTGTTCCTTTAGGTACAAAGGCCTCCTATTAGTACTACTATTAGCAGTTTCGTCTCTAATATACATCAAGAAATGTAAATCTTCAGATGTTACAGTTAGAACAGCATTAGCTTCAGAGATTGCACTGTGTTTTTTGTTTTGTTTTCTGTAGCACTGCTTATTAAGTAGATCACAGATGTTGTAAGCCTGGTCACTGGGCACTATTATGACTGAGATTTTCAAAGCTGACTAGGAGAACTGAATGCCAATTTCCATTAATTTTAAGGCTTAGGGAACGAGTTTTTTTTTCAAAGTATAATCTCTTTGCTGAAACAAACCTCACACAAAATCATAGACCAAAGAATATGATTCACTATATGTATAATGCCAACTCCTTGCTAAGTGCTTTACAGAAGGTATGAAGCCAAATGGTAAATTTTTCAAAAATGTGTAAAGGTCATATTTTTAAAGGTATTTTGGTGCCTACAGATAAGCTCCTAATGGATTTATGAAAAACAACTAGGTATCTAAATCTAATTGACTGACTTAGGCCTTGTCTGCATTACAGAGGAAATTCAATCTAAGCTATGCAATTTGAGCTACATAAATAGCGTAACTCAAATTGACTTAGTTTAGATCTACTTACCAGGGGGTCCACGCTACGAGATGTTGAGGGGAGACGTTCTCCCGTTGATTCCCCCTATTCTTCTGGATCCGGTAGAGTACAAGAGTCGATGGGAGAGTGATCTGCGGTCGATTTAGTGGGTCTTCACTAGACCCGTTAAATCAACCACCAATGCATCCATCACCACTCGTTGATCCCCGGTATAGACTATCCCTGAGACTTCTAAGAACTTACTGGTCAATTGGGATGTAGAGACAGATGACACCATACACGTTAGTAAAATACAAAGCAAATTCAAGAAACTTGGCAGCCAAAGTAGAACTCTGAGAAACCAGATCCAGTACTCAACTGCCATGTGGTAGGTGTCCCAAAGAAGGAAGAAAGAACAACTGCTGTCTTCTAAAATATCCATATAAGTAAACAAATATTTCCTAGTGCAGATAAAAAAAAAAGAACCAAATTGAACTGAATCCCACCACAGCCTCCAATCCAAAGTCTTGCCAATGCAAAAGCTCAGAGCCTTAATATCAACATTGTGACAAGTGAAAATAGGGACCAATCCTCAAAAGGAAACAACTTCCTCTAATCCTGAGATAGCTTTATGGATACACTGCACAAAAGGATGTAAGCCTTTGGGGAAAAAAGACAAAAGACTTTAATTTTTCATTGTGGTATCCAGTCAAACTTCAAATAATTTACAAAGGGAAGCCAAAAATGTACGGTACTCCAGTGGAACTGATGGATATTTTAGACTTCAAAGAGACCTTAGGTGAGTCTTTAAAATCACCTTGGGAACTAAGCAGATAACCAGTGTGAAGTAGAGAGATGGGAATAGGAAATACCAGAAATCTTCACGAAAGAAGAAAGAAAAATGCATGGTGAATATTAAAAGATGTAGACTCCCCTTGATTCCCCAAAAAGTGAAGAAAAACAAGTTAGTCAATATTTGGTTAGCAGCAACTTTGAAACTACTGTTGGTGGGCGACTCACACTTGTTTTTTAAGGAGCTGGGGACTGCAGGTAGGCAGTAATGCTCTACAAAGAGATGTAAACAATTCCTGTTTTAATATTGATGTATTAGTTTCTTCTATCATTTTCTTGCTCTGGTTGGGAACTGGCAAGACAATATGCCACCAAGGAAGCAGGGTCTGAGAACTCATTAGGAACAAGCCTTGCAGAATAGGGATGAGAGGCCTATGGTTATTGGACCAGCAGCTATGTAGGCTGTTACTTACTGGAGATGGCTCAAAAATGCAATATGCCAAATTCGCTGCTGGTGGGAATGGACAAAGCTCCATTGAAGTCAGGGGAGCTGCACTGTTTGCCAACTTGGACGTTTTTATTGTGTCTCGCAATATTTGATGCTCTTCATATAGCCCCACCTCCTGGTGATTATGTAAGAATCTCAGCTTTCAGTGGACAAAAAATAAAAAGTTCCTGGTCCTCATGGTTACAGAGAAAAGCTCAGAAATGTGATCTGAATGCACCATAAAAGCTCAAAAACCAGGGGAAAATTCAAAGGACCCCAAAGGAAGTTGGGTATGTCATTATTTGATTCTGGATACAATGGTACCAGGGGTGTCAGGGGAAAGTTTTCTTAGCTGAACATATTTTTTCTTTTCAAATCCACTGGCATTCTGTGGCCTGAAGGAGGATTTCTCCCTTCCAAATCTATGGAACCCCCCCTTACACTAAGCCTCCCTACTTAGGCTTAAAGCAGTAGGTGAGGATTTGGGCCTAAAACAATAACCCAGAAGTGTTGAAAAATTTGTATTCACAATTTTATACTCTGCAGTATATAACAGAAAGATCTGTGCTTCAGAATTACTTGGTTAAGTTTATGAAAGTCTATGAAACAGAACAATTCTCAGATGCAAAAACTGACAGGAGTAGAACAGGCAATTTACATAATACAAACTGAAAAATGCCCTAGACCAGATGGCTTTGCTGTGATCTTTTATGAAGACTTTCCTCAGTCTTAGCAAGAGTCTTGTAGAAATATTAATAATGAAGGAACTGATCCCTAGTATCAAATAAGCGATTGTAAAACACTGCTCCCAAAGAAGGAAAACCTGTTGATTGATGTTCAGCTTATTATCTAATATACTTGTTAAACACACAAGCAAAGATGTTGATCAAGAGGCTGGTAATGAGGCTGGAGGGAGTTATAGGAAAGCTAATTAAATGGGACCAAAAGGGATCAGAGAGGGGAAGCAGTTAACAGATAACTAAGAACTTTAAATAGCATCCATTCATTCTGATGAAAGCATCATGAACATATGATTGTATTTCTTTAGGCATCCAATTGGAAAAAATAATTTAACTCAATTGGAGAAATATGGACTTTAGCCAAACAAAAGCAATATCTATCTATGGTTATAATGCTCCAAGGTACTGCTTTAATGGAGGAGGAGATTGCCGTGGGGAAAAAGCAGTTGCACTACACACTGGTCATGTTCTCAAGGCTACCTCCCCTAGTTGTTCCCCCTCTTCCATTCTCCCTAGCGCATGTTGCATTTCCCCTTTCTTGGTAGCTTTTCCCTCATTTCTCTCTTCCTCATTTCATCTCCTTCTCGTTTACCAGATTGCTGTTGTCTCTCTTTACCCTTTCCATAAAGGCTCACTTCAAGTCCTAGAAGTAATGGAAGAAAATAAGAAAAGAAAAATTGAGATGGTCAAAACCAGGTAGACTGGAAGATAGTTCATGTAACGCCAATATTTAAAAAGCTCTAGAGGTGATCCTGGCAATTACAGACCAGTAAGTCTAACGTCAGTACCCGGCAAATTAGTTGAAACAATAGTAAAGAATAAAATTGTCAGACACATAGAAGAACATAAATTGTTGGGCAAAAGTCAGCTTGGTTTCTGTAAAGAGAAATCATGTCTTACTAATCTATTAGAGTTCATTGAAGGGGTCAACAAACATGTGGACAAGGGGGATCCAGTAGACATAGTATACTTAGATTTCCAGAAAGCCTTTGACAAGGTCCCTCACCAAAGGCTCTTACGTAAATTAAGTTGCCCTGGGATAAGAGGGAAGATCCTTTCATGGATTAAGAATTGGTTAAAAGACAGGGAACAAAGGGTAGGAATAAATGGTAAATTTTCAGACTGGAGAGGGGTAACTAGTGGTGTTCCCCAAGGGTCAGTCCTAGGACCAGTCCTATTCAACTTATTCATAAATGATCTGGAGAAAGGGGTAAACAGTGAGGTGGCAAAGTTTGCAGACGATACTAAACTGCTCAAGATAGTTAAGACCAAAGCAGACTGTGAAGAACTTCAAAAATATCTCACAAAACTAAGTGACAAACTGGCAAATGAAATTTAATGTGGATAAATGTAAAGTAATGCACATTGGAAAAAATAAGCCCAACTATACATACAATATGATGGGGGATAATTTAGCTACAACTAATCAGGGAAGAGATCTTGGAGTCATCGTGAATAGTTCTCTGAATACACCCACGCAGTGTGCAGTGGCAGTCAAAAAAGCAAACAGGATGTTAGGAATCATTAAAAAAAGGATAGAGAATAAGCCAGAGAATATCTTATTGCCCTTATATAAATCCATGTTACGCCCACATCTTGAATACTGCATACAGATGTGGTCTCTTCATCTCAAAAAAGATATAATACTGGCATTAGAAAAGTTATTTATTTGTTCCCATAATATAAGGACTAGGGGCCACCAAATGAAATTAATGGGCAGCAGATTTAAAACAAATAAAAGGAAGTTCTTCTTCGTACAGTGCACAGTCAATCTGTGGAACTCCTTGCCTGAGGAGGTTGTGAAGGCTAGGACTGTAACAGGGTTTAAAAGAGAACTAGATACATTCATGGAAGTTAAGTCCATTAATAGCTATTAGCCAGGAGGATGGGTAAGGAGTGGTGTCCCTAGCCTCTGTTTGTCAGAGGGTGGAGACGGATGGCAGGAGAGAGATCATTTGATCATTACCCGTTAGGTTCACTCCCTCTGGGACACCTGGCATTGGTCACTGGTGGTAGACAGGATACTGGGCTGCATGGACCTTTGGTCTGACCCAGTAAGGCCATTCTTATGTTCTTATATTAAATACAATTTCATGCAGTTTTTTCTTTACGAACATTCATTCATTCTTGGATAACTATGAGGGGGAAAAAATGTTTTCTTGACTCACTGATTTTTTTAAAACCTGGTATGTCACAATTTCATGACATTTCATAAAATAAAAATGTAGAGACACATACACATAATAATATGGACAATATCAAATATTCTCTGGGGATGGATGGATATATACTATATATATATATAGTATTCAGTATACAGGAATAATGTAGGAATGATGTTTTGTGGCAGCTTGGAATTGTTATTTAAATCAAAAAGTTTATATGGACTTTGTATATTGTACACTTACTAGTCACAAATTACATAAAACAGATGTTTTAAGTGAATGTATTATATTTTGGCCAAAGGGCAGACCAAAGAACATACAACACACAAACTTAAAGTTCCAAACTTATCCGATATAGGCCTAGAATTAAGTAACATAGGAACATCTCAGAACATATAAGTGAGAAGAATTAAGGTCTCTATAGTGTGTACATGCATTAAATCCATATCTTGACCTGAGACTTTTAACATGTATTTTATATCTTTCTGTACATAAATATCTAGACATAACATATTTAACTGGAAACTCAACTTCACACAATTGTGTTATAGCTTAACAGTCCTTTGCTCATTTTACTAGCATGTCTCATTTTACTAGCATGTCAATTGCTTTTTTCCCCCCTCTCATCTCCACTGAGATATTCTGTAACCTACTGGACTGCAAGTCACTTAAATAGGTCAATTAAGATTTAGGGATTTGTGATATAAACACTGCTGTTAGTCCCTCAGGCTATTACTGCAAGATCTGCCACCTCACTCTCAATTGATTTTGAACAACCAATCTTCTTTGGCTTTGGTTAGTCCAGGAAAATCACTTCACATACCAAGTTTACAACTATAATTCCACGGCTATCATCAAACTAGAAATTACATAATGAGAAATATGCATGACAAAAACTATTTATAATAGAATATGTTTGCCCATTGACAGAGCTAACACTAAAGGTAAATAAAAAATAGCACTTAAAATAATGTCTTGCAGCTTGCTAGTTTCTATATAATGTAAGGTCCTAGCTATCAGCTGTTTAATGTATCCAAATACACAATTTCATGCCCCTGGTTTCTTTCACACTGACAGTCTATCTGGACTTGTACCTCTCCTTTTATACACCAGTGCTGGTAAAATGACCTCCTGGTTACACCTAGTAAGGTAATACTGGGCGGATGGCAGATGGTATGGTCACTCATAGCATATGCAGAAGTTAAGACAAGTGCAATGATAAAACTTACACTCGTTGAGTCAAATTCACTACTTTTGCTGGTGGTAAATTTGTCTCCCCACCATGTTTAGGTATGCTACACTATATGTTGGGAAAGGAAATACAGTTTTAAGTATCCTGCTGTTGTAATAAGAAAATAAACACACATTTTCAAATCCTTTTCCCTTTAAATGAAGATCTCAGGAAATGAATGACCACTGTAATGTCGCTAACAAAATGAATGACCGCCCTGCACCTATAAGCAGGGTTTTTTGAGTTGGGCTGGCCCAGTGAAGGGAACAGTGCTTTATGGCTGGAGGTGGTGGGGTGTGAGGAGATGAAAACTGCTGCAGCAAATCCCTTAGGAATGCAGGGTTTGAAAAGGAGCAGCACTGTGCCGAAAGCCTTCCTTTTTACACAGACCAAAGCCCTTCCTCCGCCTTCATTCCACGGAAAAAGGCAGGAACTAACAGCAAGTCTCAGAAGGAGTCCTCTGGGGTACTACAGCTTAACTCGGCTCCACTCCAGGTGGAAGCAGAGCAGTGAGCAGGAAGAGGGAGGAGGAATGGAGAAGCAGGCTCTTGTCCCAGCATGGCTCCAGGCAGACAGGGCCGGCTTTAGTCACTGCGGGGCCCTATTCGAAGGAGCTGCCGCCGAAATCCCACCGCTGTCTTCGGCAGCAACAATTGAGCTGCTGCCGCCGACAGTGCTGGGACTTCTGCAGCAGTTCAAACAGATGCCAGTGCCGTCGGTGGCACTACAGCAGAGGGATCTTCCTCCCCGGCAGAGATTGAGCTGCCGCCAAAGACAGCACCGGGACTTCAGTGGCAGCTCCTTCGGGACGACGCGGGGCCCCCCTAAGGCACGGGGACCAATTCCAGGGAATTGGTGGAATTGCCTTAGGGCTGGCCCTGCAGGCAGACACAGAAAAATGAGAGCGGGGAGAAACAGGGGGAGGATTAATTCTCCCTTTCTCCTGGTTCAGGCGGGCGAGGCAAGCATAGCAGAGTGAAATCACAAAGGGAGGTGAGTAGGGAGGCAGCTCAGAGTCAGATTCTGTCCCTAGGTATACAGACGAGGAGAGGGAGGGGAAGTGTAGTCCCCTCTCAGAGCAGCTGTGCAGTGCACAGAGGTTTAGGGAATAGGGTTTCTGGTTTTACCTGCTGTACAACAGGGGGTGGAATTTTGCTTCTCCCTCCCAATTAGTGTCGATGGGACAGGGAATTGGGGAGGAATCAAACCCTGCACAGGGCAGACGGAGTACAGTGATTTGGGCCAGTGTGAGCCAATGACAGGAGGATCCTTGCAATAAGGGTGAGGGACTGGGGAGCCTGGGATAGTGCCTTTCATATAAAAGGGCAGCCTATCAGGCTTGGGCAAGGGGGGGCTCAAGGTGAAGCACTCACGCAGGCAACTGAGCTGGCTGCGTTTGATGGTGGGGCAGTCAGCCGGGATTTGATACAAGTAATCAGGGTTATTGTGTCTGAGATTGTTTCCAAAGCTTTGCAGGCCCTACAAGGTATAATGGCTCGCCCAGATCTAGGACATTCTACTCAGGTGATTGCAGGAGATGAGGCAGACACAGAGGGCAGGAGTGAGTTAAATCAACAATGGATAAAGGTTCCCAATTGCAAAGGTGTTTGGATCTGCTTTGGGGAGAGGTACATGAGGTGGTTTAGGGTCCAATACGAAAATGATGTGGCAAAGGTGAGGATTGTGGGCACTAGTGGTTCCTCTGAGGCTTACCCCATCATTTGGTTGGGTTTTGGGGGGATAATCACATGGGCTAGCCAGAAACTGTCTCAATTTGTCTGGGCCTATAAGCAGATGCAGAGTGTAAGCAGATGCAGGCTAATTAAGTTCCTCCAACATGGGGACAGCCATGGGAGAGGTGTCTTGCTAAGGCTGCATTCTTTAGCTATGCTTGTGTTACAACTGAAGCTTACCCAGAGAAGCCCGGCTTGTTAGATATATAAATATAATCGGGCGGGCATGCAATACATTCACAGGCATACATTTCTTTATGCAGTGACTTTTGCAGCATCTGTACGTTCAGGCATGCATGCAAACCATGTTTTGGGTCTCATACAGCACATTACTGCCACAATGGTGAGGGGAGGTACAGGACGCAGGGTAGAACAAATGCCTTCTGCAGGTAGGCCCTGTTTGAACAGCGTGTGGGTGGCAGAAGGCAGGCCAGTGCAAGGGGACAGCTTCAAGCATTGGAATGGTCTAAGGCTTCCTGTGGGACTACCCCAGCAAAGCCAATGGGTCAAATGTATGTGTTGGGTTTCTTTTAATGGGGGTTCTTATCCCCTTTATATGCAATAATAATGATTAAAGTCAAGGGTGGGGTTTGGCCATGTTGTTAAGGCAATAATTCCACAAGAATTAATTTGGGGTACAGGGGCAGGGCCATCCAGCCAATTGCCTGTGGACAACTTGTGAGTTTCCCCCAAGGCTAGCTTCAAGCAGCAGAAGAATAGGCTATGGCCTCCAGTGGAACTACCTCAGTAAGGCTGTTGGGTCAAATTTGTGGGCTGGGTTTAATGATTATCTTTTTTATGTACAATAATAATAATTAAAGTCAGGGGTGAGGTTTGGCCATGTTGTTAAGATTATAATTCCACAAGGAGGAATTCGGGGGTACAGTGCAGGGCCACCCATTCAATTGCCTGTGCACAACTTATGTGTTTTGCCTTGAGGCTTGGCCCCTGGAAAGGCTCCAGGGAATTACATTGCTTCATAATCTCTCTGAGGTTGACAATGGCACAGCACACACCTTGTCTCATTTTCAGGTCCACAGATTTCTGGAGCTGGCACCAGGAGCTAGCGGGGAACCCAGGCAGGTGCCACTAGTGCTATGGAACCTTGGCATAGAATGGTTGTCAGTGTGGTGTGAAGATCAATTGCTCAGTGCACGTGGCAGGGCTGTGAGAGAAGTTTTAATGATTTCATGCAATTTCAGGATCAGGAAAGCCAGTAAGCAATATGGCCCATTAGAGATGAAAAAGTTCTGCGGTACATGCTGTCGTTGGCAAACTGTCAACTGGCATCCTTCACAATCTCGAATCACCTCTCTGCCATTACATTCGTCATTAAGCTAAATGGTTATCCTGATCCTTGCAGTGGTTTTTTAGTTCAAAGGTTTTTGGCTGGATGGTCGCATACTGGTGGCCCCAGGGTGGATTCCTGTCGTCCCATCGTGGTTTACATGCTTAGGGATCTTGTGCAAATCCTTGGCTATGTCATAATGGACAGGAGGCAGACTTGTTCAGGGCTGCATTCTTGACAGCATTCTTTGGTACTTTTAGGATCAGTGAGCGAGTACCTGGGTCCGGTAGGGACTCAATAGGAAGGGCTTTGCAACTGCGGGATATACAATGGCATGAGCATTCAATAATATAACACTTGCGAAGGTCAAAGACAGATTAACTCGGCCCGGGTGAATCTGTGATCCTCCAGCAGGGTGGTGAGCCTGGATCTGCCCAGTTCAGGCTTAGAAGGCATACAGGGTTATATGGCCAAAGGGGAAAGGTCTCCTTTTTATGCAGGTATGGGATCAGAGGCAATCCAGGCAATCAGGCGTTGACATTCAGTTGCTTACCGAACGTATGTAAAACCTCAGGTGGTAAGTCAGCATTAATTTGTTGTAATCTCATTACAGATATTGGACAACCAGTCATGCAGATGGTGGTGTGGATCAGTGGGCATAGTATTGTCTTTTGGGCCAATAGGCATATGTCCAAGTTGCCCGAAGGTTCGCAGCTGGCCTTCGGTGATGAGGCGATACTCAGTTGGCATGCAAGGAAGGGCATGTTACAAGATCAGCTAATACCGATGCTATATGCTGTGCGTCCATCAGTAGCCCCCAGATATAATTGTGGTGCATCTTGGGGAAATGATTTGGAAATCCTTAAAGGGGTGGAACTAATGCTCAGAGCAAGGAGGACTTGGGGCTAATCCTTGAACTTTTTCCAGGAGTTAACATGATTTGGCCAGACATGCTTCAGCGCAGGGTCTGGCGGGGAGCTGTGAGTCCCCACAGGGTGGACAAGGCAAGGAGGTATGTGAACAGGGAGGTGGCCAAATTCCTTGGGACCATAGAAGGGACAGTAATTTCACATCCTGGTATAGTATATGGGGCAGCAGCGTTGTTTCGGAAGCATGGGGTTCACCTGTCCGACTTAGGTGCTGTCATGTTTTTAACTGATATAAAAGATGGCATTAGGAGATGTCTGGGAATCCGACTGGGTATGGGGAGGCGGCAGTCAAGCTAATTGCTGGCGCCTCCTTGTGGCAGATGTCCAGTCCTCCATAGGAAAGGTATACAGTGACTGGATAAATGGCTTGTAAAATGACTTAATAAGTAATAAGTGGTAGAACCTACTTAGTAAAAGATATTGGGATGGTCATAAACGAAACTGAAACATCATTAAAAAGGAGTTGATCTGTGTGGCAAAGAGGAGTAAATTGTTTAAACCTGCTAGATTTGAGAAGAAATACTACAAATCAGACATCCACCCAACAGAATCATATAATTACTTATTAAAGAGCTGGTACATTTACTATGATATATAAAAGTCCTTCCTCATTGCAATCTATCTGTGGATCAGAATTTCTAAACTAAACTTTAAATGCGTAGAAAAGGTAGAAAAGGTAGAAAATACACATTGGCAAGACAACTTCCAACTGTAGTTCTAGTAACCTAGAGAACAATTAAGCTGATTTAAGTTGCATTTGCACATTAGGATGTCCTTATACATGTATAACACCACAAATAAACACAACCATAAAAGGCTAATTATTTTGTTTCAGAATATTCTTTAATCACATACTGTGGAATCTAATACCAGCTCTCTCATTTACTTAGTATACTATCTTATTAAACTTTTTAGATTTGAAAACAAAACAAACATTTTTACTTACTATATAATAAAACAAAATCTCAGAAAGTTTTCTTGTCAGTTCTGACTTTTCAGTCACACATTTAGTATACTAATCTGGCATTAAAAACAAGATCAAAAGGAATAACAATAACTAGTATACATTTCAAATATACAACTGTTACAAATTTCTTTTTCTTCAGCTGTGTAATAAGCAATCTATTTTAAAACCAAGTATTGATGTTTTCCATGAAACCGCTTCTCAACATTCAAAACAAATAATATATATCAAAACATTCCCCAGTGATTAATGGAATACTTACACTTCTGTATTTCACGATATATTCCAATATGGGGGCTCCTCCATCATCCTGTTTAGTTATACTAAGTTTAAAGCTCTTTCCACTCCCTGGTTGTCCGTGAATTGATGGAGGACTTGGCTCACCTGAGCATTGGGGGAGGGGGGGGAGAGAAGAAGAGAAATTCAATATTTCTATTTTTATATGTATTATTTCTACGGTTTGATTAATTAATATTAATCAAAACCTTCATAATCAAACAGGATGTTTTCAAGCTTTCTGCGACATACTTCATGATACTTAATGATCATCTTGGCATCAATGCTGTCACGTTTGTTACAAAACATATCAAAGTTTTGTACATTAAAAATAAAAGGGATTTAGAATAAAAATAGTCTCAGTCTCTGTGATTTGATATCGTCTTATCCTTTCAAATTTAGCTTGTTTAAGAAATGACTCCTTATGCAGGCACTAATTTAGAAAAGCAGCTGGTTAATTTTAAGCACGTAAGTAATCCCATGCTATTCAGCAAATCGTTAAACAAATCCTTAACTTAAAGCATGTGCTTAAGTCCCATCGGTGGAATCTAAATCATTATTAACGGACATTAAACTGTCATAAACAGCAGCAATAAACTGTCCCAAAGCAAACCTGAGGCTCTTTTAGATTATACAATACTATCATTTTATTAAGAATGAATTTAAAGAAAAGCATTTTATAAGATCTTGAAAAGTATGAAATTTTACTTCAAACACACTCTATTTTTATAATAAACCCATCCTTTGATGTTGACCCTGTTGTTTCTTACAAGGAGGTTCTACTATAACAGGAATATTTATGCTGAAATTTTGATCAGAGTACATTTTAAACCGGAGCTTGAATACAGGGCTCAAGTGTACTGCCATTGCTAAAAGGAGAGAGCTGTGTTTTCGTCTGCTGGAGCTCAGATGCATGTTCCATCATATCTTTACTCTGAGTACCTGATCCCTTCCTAGGAAAAAAACATGCCACTGCCATGTAAAAGAAACTTACTCCTGGAATGCTTCAGAGGGCAGGATTCTTGTATATTTCAATACTAGATCTGTTGAAAGTTTTGTCTGAAAGCTGTTTTTCAAATTATTTTTGTTTTTTAAAGTAATCAATTTTTTCTTTCAAATTTTTTGGATTTTTCTACAAAGAAAAGGGAAAGAAAACCTGTTTTCTAAAACTGAACTCAAAATACTTTTTAAACTCTGGGTTTCTCATTGAAAAATTGAAAAAAAAAGATCACAGGAAATTTGGGGGAAATATTTTCTTTCAAAATCCCCCCCCCCAAAAAAAACTATTAGCATTTATTAACTACCTCTACTCAATATCTTTTCTGCACCACAGAATGGAGCTGGTTGTCTGAGCAAAAGGGTGGGATGATTGTTGTGCAATTGTGATTGTAAAAATAAAACCAGTGTCTTAGGCCTGATTTTCTCAGAGATTTCATCAAGAAGAGAGGCTAGAAATGTGTTGGGGCTTTCTTGAGAGCCTGCTGTGAAAAAGAACTAGAGACACTGGATGTAGTTTAATTAGGCTGAAACTTTATTCCTAAATGTCTGGGAGTATCCAACTGATAAAATTGTACAGTGCAGGTAATTCCATAATTATTTACATATACCCAGAGGTCTGCTGGCAGCTCTTCCTCTTACCCATCCTGGTCCCCAGCCAACTTGCTGCTGCAAACTCACCACACCCCATTGGATGAGGAGTAAGAGGGGCTAAAAAAGGAGGGGGGTTGACTCCTGATATATCAATCATAGGAGCCCAGGACCACCCCTCTGTTTTTGCTCCTTTAAAGAATACCTCCTTTAAATTCTTTTCCAATTCATTCTGTCTGAGCACCATATCCATTCCCTATGGAATTTGTGATGAGACATATTCCCACACTGCCCCTGAGAGGGCTGAATGGGGCCAAGTGCGCCCAATCAATCAATTAGATGCAAATGGGGGAGACTTAAGCTGGAGGAAGCTAATTCGAAGATCGGTCATCTATGAGACAACAGGTGGGGCTTCTACAAAGCCACAAGGCTAGCAACAGTGTGGAAGGCATCAGGGAGGAAGCCTGCTGTCCTCCTCCCTGAGATAAGGAAGAAGGAAGGGGAGAAGAAGCCATTAGGAAGGAATCCAGTAAGGTGGTGGAGCTGCACACCTTAATTGTTCACTACAGGGCCCTGGACTGGAACCCAGAGTAGAGGGTGGGCCTGAGTTCCTCTACCAACCACTGCAGAACGATAGTGATCAGGAAGACTGCTTGAGTCACTGTGGGAGTGACAGGGTCAGAGCAGCAGGCATGAGGACTATCTGATGCCACGTGGACAGAAGTGACTTTTAAAGGGTTCCCAAAAAGGGAACCCAATTACTAACATGGCCAGAGGGCTGAGTCACAAAGAAGCAGCAGCAGCTCCTGGAGTGAGAGAGGAGCTGCAGACCAAGAGAAAGTGACGGAGAGAGGGGGTGCAACCGCAGGAAGGGACTTCTACCTCGCATTGCTAATTCCCAGAGTGGCCAGGAGGAGGCGCCATCCAGCAATGAGTAGAGTGCCCTGTCACAGAGTTCCTGCGCTGGATATCTCCCCAGTTTAAATAATGAGTTGTGACTTCATAGCCTAACCCTCTTTCATTTTCTGCCCCCACTAAGCCTCCAACTTGCTGTGGGGCAGGTGAAAAACCCACTTGGTGAGGGCAAAATTCCTTCCCAGCCCACCAAGAAAGAAGCAACTAGTGTAATGCTCACACAGCAGGTGCTCAAGAAACCTGGTATTTTAACTACTGCCACGGGTGGGAGCTGCTCAGAATGGTCCAGGTAAAAAGGGGACCTTTTCAGTGATGAGCTCTCAAAATCCTAAGAACCGGTTCCCTACTGGGTCCTCGGCGGCACTTTGGCGACGGGGGGGAGGAGGAGGGTCTTCACTCGCTCCAGGTTTTTGGTGGCATTTCGGCGGCAGATACTTCACCTGCAGCGAGTGAAGACCCCCCCCCCGCTGCCAAAGTGCCACCGAAGACCCAGTAGCGAACCACGCGGTGCCCGTCTCCCTCCCCATCCGACCCCAACCCACATCCTCCCCCGACTGCCTCCCTCAGAACCCGCAACACATCAACCCTCCCTGCTCCTTGGCCCCTGACCACCAACTCCCAAGACCCCCCACCCTAACTGCCCCCCAGGACCCCACCTCCTACCCAACTCCCTGTCCCCTGACTGCCCCGACCCCATCCACCACCACCCCGACAGATCCCCGGAACTCCCGCACCTACCCAACCCCCCCCATTCCCCGTCCCCTGACCACTCCGCCCAGAGCCTCTGCCCCCTCCAACCGCTCCCTGCCCCTTATCCAACCTCTGCTCCCAGCCCCGGCCCGGCCCCCTTACCATGCTGCTGTGTAAGGATGCCGCGCGGCCGCTGGAGCTCGCAGCCCCAACCCCTTACCATGCCGCTCAAAGCAGCAGGAGCTGCAGAGCTGCCCAGAGCGCTGGCGCTCTGCGAGGGGGGGGGGAAGCAGGGGAGGAGTTGGGGGAGCATCCCCAGCTGGGACCTCAGGCGGGCTGGGCAGGACGGTCCCGCGGGCCGGATGTGGCCCACGGACCGGAGTTTGCTCACCTGTCCACCCCTTTAGGAACCGGTTCTACACCGGCTTCTAAATTTAACAACCGGTTTTCGTGAACCAGTGCGAACCGGCTCCAGCTCACCACTGGACCTTTTGCTGCACAGACTTGGACATAAATAGTTCCCTTCTCTTCCAGTCACCTGGTGGGGGTCATGGGTCAGTGTCCCCACATTGACCTGTTATGGAGCTGCCTGACTCCCAAGCAGGTAGCTCTCTAGCCCTTAAAGGGGCAACACACCTTCTCCGACAAGCCAGAGAAAGGGCCCCAATGCTTAACATGTGGTAAAGTCATTCTCAAGAGGCCAGTATTTTTTTAAAAGTACTTTTAATGCAGATTATAGTTCAGGTCACTCAACTTCGAGAGTGCCTCTGTTTAAAGATAGCGTTAGAGCAAAGTAATAAAATGGGGAAGTGTATCCGTAAAATAATTATTATTCTGAATATGTAGATAACTGTTGTAAAAACTTATTAAACATTAAGCATATGAACCTACCCTGGGGTAGTGAGGTAGGTACAGTAGTATTTTTTAAAAGAAATAGACATATGCACATGATGGGACAACAGAAAAAGGAGTCAAAAATGGTATGTTAGATTATTCAGTTCTTGCCCTTTAGCATCATATATTTAAATTTGAATTCAGTTGTTTAATTCTGTTTGGTATTCTAATATATTGTATTAAACAAAAGCTTCATTTACTTTGATATAGAAATGAATGCACTGATAATTAGTCATACTTGCTGTGAACAGTTGCACGATATAACTTAACCACACAACCCTGAATTTGAAAAGCTCTCTATCAAACTGCAACCAAAACCAATCCTGACTTCACTAGCAGTGAAAAGACAAATGTATCAAAGTACTAACAAATCTATTTAACCTTTTTCCCCATAGCTTTGCAAACAAAAGTGCACCCATCACTGTGGCATCAGACTGCATTTAACATACCTTAAACTACAGGGATTAATATTTCCAAACTAAAGGCCTGATCCAAAACCCACTGAGATCAATGGAAATCTTTCCAATTTTATCAATGAGCTTTGGACCAGGCCCCAGATAATTATAAACAGTCATATAAAAGCTGCTGCTATTCAGAACTACTTTAACTTTAAATGTATTTTGAAATGTTTGCGAGTTTGCAAACCATACATGATTTTATGTATCCTAGGTGCTGTAACCCCTTGACAGGTTGTGATAATCCTACTCGGTGTGAATAAGCATGGCAAAAATTGGCCTAATGGCAACAGTATATGCCTTTTGCTATAACTATCTGTCAAGGAACAAACACTATACATAGCCATCTATCACTGGGTAGCGTCTAGGGCCCAGTCTGCCTGTGACTGCTATACAAAGTCCCTCTCTGGGGGTAATTGACAGTTGGCTGATTAGTAAACAAACAATTGGACCTGATAAAGGTTACCCAAACTCAGCCAGAGTGAACTCCAAAGGGAGACAGGAGAAGCCTGTAGAGGGGAACCCCCAAGGGAAGCCTGAGCTAGAGGGCTGAGCAGGGAGCCAAGAAGAGAGCTCTCTGGGGAACCTACCAACACAGGCAGCCTGTAAGAGACGCTCCTGGAGAGGGGAGCCTCCTAGATGGAGGGTTGCTGCCACAAGACCTTCAAGAGGACCTGGTCTCAGCCAGGGGTCCCACAGACACAGGCCAGAATCTCGGCCTGGTAAGGATCACCTGCTGTGTCTGGAGAAGAGTCGCAGTGGCAGATCTCTCCAGATTCCAGAGGACATATTTCAATATGGGTAAGAGCCCTAACACTTGGGGCAGAGACTGGAACTAAGAGAATCCTGGAGGAAGAGCCTGGGTGGAGGTGAACACTGGACTCAGGTGTGGAACATGGACTAAGAATGACCTAGTATGACCAAATTGATCCTGTATTCACATCCTACACACTATCGTAATAATTTTTGCACAAAGTATGCCTACAAGTATCATTTTAAAACTCATAATTCATTGATCAATAATGTCGTGATGAAATGTGTGTGGCATCATTTTATGTAAAGTTATGACTTCCCCCCTGATGACATTGGTGGGGCATGTTCAAACTCACGTAGCAACAATTAGCCAAAACGGATCAAGCAGGTCTTAAATAAAGGGATGTGTTTACATGAAATTTACATATATACTATAAATAAAGTCAGGGGACAAAGGAGATCTGGATTTCAGTGAACAGGGGCAAGGGATAATTTGCTGGGGAAAATGTCTACTGAAATGGCCACATTCTGTTCTCATTAAAATCAGTGGTACTGCATGGGTATAAATGAGAGCAGAATTCATGCTCATAAACTTTAATATCATGTTCTCTAGGATAAAAATTTTAAAGATTATTCTAATATTCTGATAAATATAAATAAATATTGGAAATTATCCAATATAGGGTCATCCAAATGACCTGAAAATGAGATTTCAGGGATCATCATAATCTAGGGGAATGTGGTATTGTAAACTGTGCATTTTACTCAGAGTGAATCGTTTTTGAAATGATGAGCTGAACTAGAGGTAAAATAGGCTGACAAGAGTACAAATAAACTAACTTTTCATTTAAAAACAAAGACATTACTCACGAACGGGTAAAGTCTGAAAGATCTCAATTTTGCTATACTCTCCTTGTCCTTTTCCATTTACAGCTGCAACCTTGATTTCATATGTTGTGTTCGGTTCCAGATTGCTAAGAACAACCGTTGCTAAAAGGAAAGGAAAGAAAGCGATGAAACAAAAATTGACAAAATGATAGATTAAGATAATAACATTTCCAAGGCCATTTTATAATTCATTTGCTTTGAAATTAGGAGTCTAATTTTACAATGTTTTATTTACAAAAGTGAAAAATATTCATCTGGTTCAATGCTAATAGTTTCAAATGGTTTTGTTACTATACAAATTTTGCTGCAATTAAATAAGTTATATCATCTGCGGACATTAGTGTAGGAGTTACAGAAGTCAAGTGCAAATATAAAGAGCTTGGTAGCGCTTCACATTTCTATGAGATGGCGTGCCTGATTCCCCAGTAAGATTGGGGCACTTTTGCCCCACTCCATTAACAAACAGTTGCCCTGGACACCATTGGATGATGTCCCCACTGAAGGGACACTCAGGCTATGTCAACACTGGAATAAAAGACCCCGACATATCCATGGTTGGCCCACATCAGCTGACTCAGGCTTGTGCTGCAAAGCTAAAAATTGCTGTGTAGACACTTGGGCTGGATACTGGGCTCTAGGAGCTTCTGCCAGTGTGGTGTCCCAGAGCTTGGCCTCCAGCCTAAATGTCTACACAGCTATTTTACAGCCCTGCAACATAAGCCCTGTGTGTTAGCTGTGTAGACATACCCTCAGGTGGCGTGGGGCTGCTTCAGTGGTTATTCTGGCATCCTCACCCTCCAGGCCACCTGTATGGAAGATGCAGATCTGGAAAAGAGGTCATGGGCTCCCTTAAATCGAGTTGAAAACTGGATGCAATAGCGCCTTCCTTGGGGCCATTATCAGCTGCTGTAAATTGAGCGGGACAAGTAAGCAAGTGAATGACAAACACATGGAATGGGTTTAAATGGCAGGCTGCAAGTTTATTAATTATACCTTAGGGAGAGGTACTACCCTGCTCACCCCTAGCTCCAACATAACAGGGAGTTATTTGATTAAAGCTAGTTACAGGGCTTTGGCCACAAACCAAACAACAACTTGGGGTGGACCCTCCTGGTCTATCCCATAGACTCAGCACAACTGTGAAACCTCTCACCACCACCCCACATAATGAGGAGGATGGAGAAACAGAGGCCACAAGGCGGGGGGTGGGGGGAGGACTTCATTCTGCAAAGACTTCAGGCTCCTCCTCCCCACATGTGCAAGATCCAGCAATGAAATCCAAGGTCTCATTTACGTCTGAGATCTGGCCCATTTAGCCCGTACCCACACTGGACACTGGCTACAAGTTGCAACAAGTCAGTAGTCTTAACAACACTGTATGAACTTTGAATCCTATTGTTCCCAATCCAACTGTGACTCCAGGAGACTGCAGAAGGACAAAACAACCCACCGAACCAAATGGCAATTTGGTCCTATGAGAAAAATTCCTTCCCGATTCCTAAAAGTGGGTGATCAATCAGGCCACAGCATCACAAGCAGTACAGCCTCTAACCTACAAGTGGGGAGAGGAGAGGGCAGGGAATGAACTGGAGAGTAAGAGGCTTTTGAAAAGCCTGAGATAATTTAAAGAGGCAAAGGGGGGAGGCACCTGGCAACCAGGCACCTGACCCCATTCCCCCTTGCCCAGCCAATGGCTAAGCAAAGCACCAAAGTTGGGCGGGGGGATAGCACCTCCCTTCCTGTGATGCATGTGTTTTGGGCTTCCCTCATTGCCTGCTGTCCACACCAGGTCCTTCCCGACTAAGAGTATTAGAGAAGTTTTTCAGACATGTGTGCATCCATCACCAGCTCCCCCACAATGTGAGCTGAACCATGTGCTCCTCAGACAGAGCACAGCGTCCGCCCTTGCCCACTGTATGTAAATTATTCATTTGCCATGCTGTGGAAATTGCACAATGTTTTACTAACAAATCTATAAAGAGAGAAGATTCTTGACAAGAGCAAAAGAAATTTTCTAAGTCCTAATATCAAGAATCTAAAAGTTAACTGATCCCATCCGTAGATCCTTAAAGAGAGGTCTATGGAATGCCTACAAGCCAAAGCACTCAGGGACATCCTCAACAAATGATTCAGAAAAGAAGGTTGGCACCTTAACCTTAGAGACATAAATACATCACCTAATATCTTCAGCAAGCTGTTAAAGAGCACTTAAAAGAGCAAGAGTTGATTTCCCAAGATGCACATCAGTAAGTGCCATGTATTAGAAGGGAAAATCAAACCCTAGCCTGAGCATTCCATGCAAATCAAGCGTGGTTCTAGAACTGTAGCTGTACTTCAGGATGAAGTTATAAGCACATGCTTAGAACAGTAAAAAAAGTTGCATGAAATGAACTGTACTCCTAATAATACAAATATACAGACAAGGTACAACAAATGAACAATATAATCTACAAAAGAGTTTGATTTCAGATTCTCTCTGGAAACACAGTACAGTATATTATGAAAAGACTTGGCATGATCGATGCAAATGTTATTGATGTCACATATGCGCCTTGAGATCTGAACACAATGGGGATCCACAGAACATGATTTCCCTGCTCCTACATTGAAGGGGTACTCAGCTGCCTCGACAATAAAGTTCCCTTTTCCCTCCCAGGCCCCTGGGTTCAGATCCACATGGGGAAAAAGGATGGAGATTGGATGTGCTGCAGGGGAAGCACATCAACCCTCACCTGCCCTGTAGAGCTAGGGCTGTATTCTCTTTACTGTGCAGCCACCTTCGAGGGGCAACCGCAAATCTTTGGTAGTGCAACTCCATTGGAGTCGCTGTGCGAGGGAGCCTTTTTTTTTTTTTTGCAATGGTGAAGTATTTCAATGGTCGATTTAGTATCATTTTTTAAGTTTTATTTTTTACAGAATACATATTGTTTCTGTTATTACTTTTGTTATTTTATTGACTCCATATGTATTATCCTGTCTATTTTGGATGCCTCTGTAGTAGATAGAAGCCCCATTACAAGTGGAGCTAAATAAGTGTAATGAGTTTTGGAAAACAGGAATTTAAACATTTCACACTTTATTATGAGCATATTATATGAATTAGTCATTGACATATGGTGATCATTTCCTCACAAACAAACCTGCAGAGTTATGTCTGACAGCATTCCTTAGTTTTATCATTCTTTCATATTTAAAAAAAACAACAACTATAAATGATTAGCAATTATCTATTGAAAAATAAAGTCACTTGAGAATATTCATATTTTCAGAAGAAGAGAAATTTTAAAATATTTAGCATTCAACTATAGCAAGATGAAATGAAAAAAGTAGAATAAGCAGCAGCCCTGTTTGATGTGCCTTTGAGCCATGACTGCTTTCCACATCTGAATAATGGCATTCAAAATAAACCTTCGAGCCTACAAAAAATTAGTGGCACAGCAAATGCTTTTAAAATTTAAACAGCATCAAACTGTGGCTATGAGTCTTCCCTTCATAAAATCCTAATGTGTTAACAACCCCATAAAAATCTAAGGGCCCAAGCCTTCAAACACTTATACACATGATTGAGTCTATGGGACTACTTAAATTAGCAAAATTACTCATGTCTTCAGTGCTTAAAGGACCATGGCCTATATTTGAATCCCCTAGATATCACTGTGCATCAGATACCTTGATCTGAAAAACAGCTTTATGAAAACAATATGCTTGAAATCTGACAGCATAATCTGCCCCAAGCATTGGCATCAATGGAAAGTTCTGCTTAAAAATCTGAGGGTATGATGTAGCCCTTGATTGTTTTATGATTTTTTCTAAGAATACAAGGAAGAAATTAGGACAAACCATAATACTACGTAGAATCCCTTTCTTTCTTCAAGCAGAAAAAAAGCACTAGAGTAATAGCCAGGCGGTGGTAAGTACAGGAACTATCCAACTACTGAAGGGTAGAATGACCAGGGCCTAACAGGATCTCAAAGAAACGATAGACTTTTCATTGCCAGATAATGCAATTTATTGCATTGTAATGAAATGTTGGGGATGGGAGTGCATTATTAAATACAGTAATTATCAAAAATGTGTAATGTATGCACCCATTGCAATGGAATTTGAGTAAAATAATGCCCAGTTCCTCTCTCTCCAACTTCAAATTGATCTCGTTCTCTTCCTAAACAGGGGTTACAGTCTCCAACAGCCAGTCCTAAGTGACTGTGAATGACTCAGGATTTTTATCAATGGTCACCAGGGCAAACTTTCACAGGCATCACTGCAGTTATAAGGTTTACATTTGCAAAGCATCTCCACAAACTAAAATAAACCCAGAAGGTTTACTAATGTGTGCATCATTTACCATATACATGCATGATACTGTTGGCAACAGTATCATGTCCCGAGGAGCAGCAGTAATTTAGGACCATCTTCTGCCACTCTTACTTACATTCTATTCTATTCTTTTGAAGGTTCTCATGTTGCCCACCTCCCTATAGCCTCTGAGCATTATTCAAAAGTGCACTAAGTGATATGACTAGCATTTGTCATATATGACTCTCAAATAGTGTGATGCATTAAATAGTACCTTACTCTGCTCTGCAGGCTGACTCCTTCACTTTGCCGGGATTACTAACAGACTAATTGCTCAACATGGCTAGGACTTACTTATGTCAAGTCATACATGTTGAGCAATTACGCTGCTGGGGAAGAAGAGGTTCTCAGGTTTTGAAGGCATTATTGGACCTATAAATATGGTACAGACACCCTAAACTGCCCAGGCCTTATGCTTCCCACTGGTAAGGAGCTAGCTATTGGTGTGCAAGTCATATGGTGCCAGACAATAGTTCTGAAGGATTAGAAAGGCCTTGTGTAAGAGGAGTGTGACCCAAAATTGTAGGAGAAAAGCTGCAAGGGACAGAACACTTAAAAGAAAGAGAGAAAGCAAGAAAGGAAAAGAAAAAATAATCAGTCTCTGCATGTAAAAATCAAACAGTATTTCAGCTGCAGTCCATAAATGTTTCAGCTTGAGAAGTCTCGTTCATTATCACAGGATTTTAACGGCTATCAAGCAGAATAGTGCATTTATATAAAGTGCAAAGATTGCTACTGCAAGGTTCGCAGTGAAACAAATGGTGTCATAAATCTAACCACATTTTTAAAAAGGATTTTCTGGTACCAAGATTAGGTTGTTTATATTGCTTGGTTATCATAGTAGGATATGAGAATGGAATTATTTAGGTTTTATAGTCATATTAAATTGACTCCCCCCCAACAAGACTGCATAGCATCATGACACCCTTGTGATTGCCACAGACAACATAAATCATCACCCAACAAAGGAAAGCTAGGGTACAAATAATACAGTTATAGTACATTTAATCCCACAGTAGATACTTTTATGAGGACAGTTAATAGAAATATTGTATACATTAATACACTGAGAAGATTGTGGACTTAGCTGTTGCACAGAACAGATTTCTTTTTGTCTCTGTTTCTAATTCACTGAAGAAGTAAATATCATAAAAAATCCTAGATAAAGGTTGAATAACTGCTATGTGAAATTAATCTTTGGTTTTGATAACTTCCAGAAGCAAGTGGAACCTATCGCTAGCTACAAAACCAGTCAGTCCATGCTCTCAGATGCATATCTTGGAAAGTGGGAGCACTGCAGAATTTCTATTAAATGGGAGAAATTTCTGTCACAACGAGGATGGTTGATACTAGGACACATCATCTCTCCTATCTCCAGGTATGCTTCTCCATTATGTTGCACCTTGTAGTGAGCAAGCATAAGAAAACTACCACCAGTGCCAGTACATGGAAAGTTCTCATTTAGTAGTGTTTTACAGCCTGTTTGCTCTCACCTGGTAAGTGACTACACATGGTGCAAGGCAATAGGGAAACAGGACCGCTGACTTCTGACACAATTGCTTTTCTCAAGCTCCACAATGATGGGGAAGGAAGAAGGGAAGGCTTCCCTCCACTGCATCATCTCCCTTGAAACCTGTGTGGCCTCCTTTTTGTAAGATTATGCTGACTCATATAATTGTAAACTGGTTCTATGCTGTGAAACCCCCTGAGGGTGAGAGATCTAGGGAAGCAACTGGAGAAGAAAAGGAAGCAAACTTTGCCAGCATTAAGAATGGGTCTGGGGGGATAGTGTTGAAGTACTGGCAGTCTGTAAAAATGTCCCTGCCTTCTCTGGAAGTCAAGAGATTTGAGGAATTTCTCTGCAATCCTTGGATATTATGGGTTTAGAAAATTATGTCCCCTGTCTGATCTATGTGTGTATATGAGAGAGAAAGGCTCAAACCCCCTCTCTCTACCACTGATCCACAGAAGTTCTAACAAATTAGCCCTCAGAAGTTTGATCTTCTGATCTAGGCCACAGAAGTTTTGTGAAACAGAGAGGGGATGTATTCTGAATGGAAATAAATTAGAAAGAAAAGAAATGTAGGGATTTTGCTTCATAGTAGGAATTGTGTTGATTCATATTCAGAAACAGTCTCATTGTCCCAATTCCATATGTCTGCCTTACCCAAATAACAACTAATTTCATAAATGATGATTCAAGCATTTGGCTGTAAATGTCAGAATTTGACTAAGACTATGTGATGCACTTTAATAATGAAAATATTTCAAGCTGCATACTAGATTGGTAGAAAAAACAAAACTAAGGGTCCAATCCTTATCCTATTGAAATCAATGGCACAACTCCCATTCACTTTTATGGAAACAGGTTTGGACCATATGTTGTGTCTGTTTAATAAAAATTCAAAACTAAATGCAGATCTTCTAAAAATCAGTGAGATAATGGCTCTGTCAGAAAGTTGCACCAGTCTGTAGACTATAATATAAAATTATTACAGTGTTGAAATAAAAAAAGTGACAGCTTAATTACCTGTGAATCAAATATGCTGTTACATGGATCATTTCATTTTAAAATATAATTTTCTGTAACAGATTAAAAAACTATACTTGGCAAAAGCATATTAAATGTTTTGTACACAGTCACCAAAACACAATTACCCTTAAATATTTTCTTCCTCCACATATTTAATTTTCATTTTTATTAGGTAATTTAAGGATTCCTAGATGTCAGGTACACAAAATGAATCTAAAGAAACTGCAGGAACCTCATGCCTGAAGATACCTCAGGGATCATCTTTGATACATCTTTTCATTGAATTAAATCTAATAAGAAATGCTAATAATACACAGGTGGAACAATTACTGTTATAAAATTTGACGTGCCAGAAATTAAAAAACAATGTTAGGCCCTGATCCAAAACAAAAAAGTAAGGGTAAATCTTTACATTGACTTTGACGGGCACTGGAACAAACTCAATATACACAATAGCTAATAATGTTTAATGAACACAAGTGGCTGGTTCTATAGATGCTGCAGTTTAACTTGTATTTAAACTACAGTAATATGCTTTATTTAGAGAGGGCCCAATCTTTATTTAAAAATCACAACACTGAATTCCGGAAACAGTAGATTTTTACTCAATTCTAGCATTTATCTGTTTTTCCCTATATACCATTCAAGGACACCCTCCATATATTGAGAAGCAAACACATGCAGTAGTCCAGATGTCAATCCAGACTTATCAGGACTTCAAATGGAATTGAAAACAGGGGTTCATTCCACCCTTGCCAACTTTCATGCAGTAAATAAGCACCCCGACTTTCAAAATAAACCAAAAATCAAGCTAATCCCATTTTAAAACAAGGCCAAAACAAGCCAATCCCTAAGAGCCCCAACACTCTATGTGACTAGATCCTCCTGGTGTGCAGTCGAGGACTGTGGTGGGCCCGTTGTGCACCCCTGACTCTCTCCCCCACTTATCCCTGCTTGTCCCCCCTTGCCGGAAGCCAATCAAAAAAAAAAAAAAAAAAAAAAAAGAAAAGAAGCAACAGGTTGCAAGCCAAACAAGCAACAAGCTATAAGCCAAAAACTGGCCAACAAGCAACTCACAACCCGAATTTCTGCAGGTTTTTTTGCGGGTTTGGCATGTCTGGTTCATTCATCACAACTGAGTCAACATTAGTATCAAGAAAGCAATTGTGCTGTCCTTAAAACATTCTTTAGGATATAGTTTTTCATTAGCAAGGATTAGATTTGCATGAGGAGACTTATTTATAGTCACATTTTCATTTTCCATTTCATTTTGTTCAAAGAGCAACTTTCAACTACATTAAATCCAAATTATGGCTCAGCAAACAATTCAGTGAAATATTCTGAACCTGGAGACATAAACAGAACCATAATCTGAGAACAGAAACAAACCTATTTAGATGGATCTGTGTTATATGTTGTCAGTGAATTGTTCAGCTAACCTGGATGAAATACAAAACATATGTTCATGAGCTGCATTTCAGATTATGTGTTTGTAAAAGCCAATAATAAGAAAAATGAGGAAACATACAATTGCACCAAAGGTTTATAGAATATGGACTAAACATAAAAAGCTGCTAATGTTCCTTATTAGTGATGTCTCATATTGTTATCAGGTCTTTCTTTTTTTTTTTTTCAAATTGTTGCATCAGATAATAAAGGACAGTAAAATCAATTAATGGTTTATAACAGCGGTCGGCAACGTTTGGCACGCTCTCCCAGGGTAAGCACCCTGGCGGGCCGGGCCTGTTTATTTACCTGCTGACGTGGCAGGTTCGGCCGATCACGGTCCCCACTGGCCGCGGTTCGCCGTCCCAGGCCAATGGGGGCGGCGAGAAGCGGCGTGGGCGAGGGATGTGCTGGCCGTGGCTTCCCGTCACCCCCATTGGCCCGGGACGGTGAACCGCGGTGAGTGGGGTCCGCGATCGGCCGAACCTGCCACGTCAGCAGGTAAATAAACTGGCCCGGCCCGCCAGAGTGCTTACCCTGGCGAGCTGCATGCCAAATGTTGCCGACCCCTGGTTTAGAACTTGATTCTGCCACCCTTACACTGAATAGTAGTTTACTTGGTGAACAATCCTATAGACATCGATGGGATTATTTCTGTTGTCAGAGACTAACTCAGAGTAAGCTTAGTAGAACCTGGCTCTTAATTGTGATTGTCAAGAATCATGTAACTGAGGCATCTGACTTTAGTTTTCCAAGAACATTTAGATACATATTCCAAATTTAAACACCAAACAAACATCTTGAGGTTTCCTTTCAGTCACTGCCTTTCATGTTTTGCAGTTCCCCGTTGCTTTCATCCTTAGTGAAATCTTTTTGGAGGACTGTTAAAATATTTCTTGCAAATAGGAAACAGTCCCTTCTAGGTATCCACAGTTCACTGCTTCAGTTGTTTGTTGGTGTAGGTTTTCTTAGCTACTGTTTTCTTCTTATCACTGTACTTGATTCAAATCACTTGACTGTGATAACAGTAGGGAAAAACACATGAATAGAGCCAGCCAGCTTTCCCTGACCTGACTTGACTCTGTATCTGCACATACTAAGTAAATCTTGAGAGGGGCCCCCTCTTCTGCAGCTGCCCCTCTCTAGGTTGTGCTACTGCCACTGCCCACTCCCTTACTGCCTCCCTGGACATGTAAGCCTGGGGTCAGAATTTCTCAGGTTGTTATTTAGCTGAGGGACAGGCAAGTGGTGTGAAGAGAGATGGGAACCAGCTGTAAGTTTGGAAACTGAGCCATCACCAAAGGATAATGGGTCTCTTGGGGCCAAACATCTCTCCTTACGCCAGAGGAATGGAGGGGAGGAGCAGAGAAGCACTGCATTCACCCCTCAGTGCAGGGGTGGGCAACCTGAGCCTGAGAAGGAGCCAGGATTTACCAATGTACATTGCCAAAGACACAGTAATATGTCAGCAGCCCCCCATCAGCTCCACTCCCTGCCCCTGCTCCCAGCACCTCCCGCCCAGTGGCTGCTCCACGGATCAGTGCCTCCCCCTTCCTTCCCGCACCTCCCGATCAGCAGTTTCATGGCATGCAGGAGGCTCTGGGGGGAGGGGGAGGAGCAAGGGCATGGCAGGCTCAGGGAAGGGGGCAGGAAGGGGTGGAGTGGGGCCAGGACCTTTGGCAGAGCCAGGGGTTGAGCAGTGAGTCCTCTCCCTCCCCCTGCCTGGCACATTGGAAAGTTGGCGCCTGTAGCTCCAGCCCCGGAGTCGGTGCCTATACAAGGAGCCGCATCAGGAAACACAGCTTGCCAACACTTTCAAAAGACATATAGATCTATGTCATAAAATTATCTCCACCATGCTTAACAGCATGGACCCAATCATCCTTCTTTTAGGACTTTTCCATCCCCTTTCCATATGGAAACTTTTCCAACCGTGTGGAACATGTATATTGATATTTCCTAAGACAATAAAACTTTGTTCCATAACTTTCACTATGTCCCACATCACTCGAGTAAATTTTAATTAAATTGCTTGGTACTTAGTGTTAGTTTCAACAGGCTAGTCTCACATTCAATTCCTTTCTCCTTATCACTTTACTCACAGTTTTTGAACTGATATTAGCAGGATTTTGCTCCTTAAGCAATTTTGCAACTTCTCAGGCTTTACACCCTCCTGATTTCTTCAACTATTTCTATACTATTCTTTCACACAATTCTGTAGCTCAGTAAGTCTCATAATTTGCTGGCTTGGCAACACTCTTCCTATTTTATAGCAGTTTCCATCGTCCACTTAGGTACTCAGAGATGTTGCCTTATTTTTCACAAGATGTATTTTACTTACAAAATTATACTTTTCTGCAACAAGGACAGAAACTAGGCTATTTTTATCATGATTACAAGATATTCCTATTCTTCTCCTCAGTTGAAGCAACAACATGTGCATAAGCACATCAATCCATCTTTTCGCCTTATTGAATAGCTGAAAGGTACCTGTCTAAACGGATTCACTTTCTTTTCTTCTCCCGCTCTCTCTTTTTTTTTTTTAAATTTTCAGTATGCCTCTATAAACTTCCTGATGACCAAAGTTTGGTGATCAGTGACATAAATGTTCACCAGTACAATAATTATATTTACTAACTGATACTGGTGCCTTTTAATATCCAACACATACAACAAAAACATGGACAGAACAATATAGAACACATTTCTCAAGTACAGCAGGAGCAGTCCATACATTTTAGAGCCAAACATCCTCAACTGTTAATGTATCATTCCACAGGAACAGGAGTGGTAAGTGAAACAAGGACATACTTGATAAAGCTGAGTATGTATAGACGAGTACATACTAAAATAGAAATACATGTTGCAAACAATTTCAGATCCTTTGCATCATGTGATCTCGTGTTCTCTGGTGCAGAAACTCCTTTCCAAATGTTCCTTTCCAACAATCACTAGCCTTTCATTCTCTCTTGGTATTTCTACATATCATTTTGTGTAGTCTTCATGAGAGAGTTAGCTGGGTTGAATTTTTCTGTGCATAGGGTTTTCTGTATTCGGAATGTGTTCAAGTTGAAATGATTTCTTACTTTTAAACTTATCTCCTTTGATTGCTTATCATTCATGGTCCCAGGAATGAAGACCCTGATCCAAAGCCCATGGAAGTCAGAGTCAGAAAAACTCTGACTGAGATCAATGGTCTTTGGAGAATTGGGTCCATAGAACCCAGTTCTGTTTTCAGTTATGTGAATGCAAATATTTCTGTTCTTCCTTCTCTGGCTGGTGTAGGATCTGAAGGAAGCTGCATCCAACCCTCAGTCAGAAGCACAATTCTCCCACTGCAGAACCTTGTGAGTAGGACAGTGAAGCCAGAAATGGATGGAGAGTCCCACTGTTCCCAGAAATGTCCAAGAAAAAGACTCCCAAGCCATGTTGGGAAGGGGAAAACAGGCATTCTTACATATGGTTCCTTCTGGGGACATGACGAGTATTCACAATGGATAATTAACTTTAATCTTAATATAGCTTTGATTGTCGTTGCTATACTTTTAATAGAACCAATGTTATGGCAGGATAAAATTATTACTATATATATAATCTGAGAAGGTTAAACCCTTTTTGTAAATCAAGTTCAGATCATGGTTTAATTTTTTTAAAAACTTTGATGTAACAAAAAATTCTGGGGCAAATCATGCAGCTGTTGTGCTCATGAAAACTCTTAACTTTCATTGGCGATATGAGCACATAAGAGCTGCAGAGCTGGGATTTCTATTTGTAAATCAACATTTTACTTAATGAATGTACTATGCAATAATGAGTGATAAAGAATAGGAACAAACCATATTATCTTACTATAACAAGGCACTGGCCCTTTAAGGAAACAGCATTGCCATTACCCCTGTTATGATGTCTCATCTCCCTTAAGGCAAGGCATTCCATTCCTTGTTGGTTTTATGGAGCATGTGACTGATCATGTGGCAGACAGTAATGCCTGCTGGGAGAAGAGACAAGAAATAAAAGACAGATATTGGAGAAGAAGAAGAATTCTCTCCACTAGGAGATCTGAAGGGAAATGGTGTAGCTGTTCGGTCTGTCCAGGTAAGGACCTGCTGAAGGAGTTTGAGGATATGTCTACACTGCAATAAAACACTTGTGGCTGGCCTGTGTCAGCTGACTTGGACTCATGGGACTCAGATTAAGGGGCTATAAAACTGCAGTGCAGACATCGGGGCTTGGGCTAGAGCCAGGGGTCTCAGACCCTCCCCCTTCTTGTGAGTGTCTGGGACTTCTATGCTACAATTTTATACCCCCTGCGGTTTGAGCTCTGTGAGCCTGAGTCAGCTGCCATGGGCCAGCTACAGGCAGGGCCGGCTCCAGGCACCAGCTTAACAAGCAGGTGCTTGGGACGGCCAAGGGAGAGGGGCGGCACCTGCGGCAATTCGGGGGCAGCGGGTCCCTCACTCCCTGTAGGAGCGAAGAACCTGCCGCTGAACTGCCGCCGCCGATCGCGGCTTTTTTTTTTTTCCAATTGCTGCCGCCGATAGCGACTTTTTTGTTTTTTGGCTTGGGGCGGCAGAAATGCTGGAGCCGGCCCTGGCTACAGGTGTTTTATTGAAGTGTAGACATATCCCAAGTGGCCAGAAGCTAGTGAGAAGGCCAAGAAATGTCTGAAACAGGTGTAGACCTCTGCAGCTAAGAGTGGTAAAAAGGACTATTCACAGACCTTAGTGGCAGGCTGTAGAGAACTCCTGCAGGCAGAATAGGTATAATAGCCAGGTCGAAGGCCTGTATGATCCCTGTTTTTCCCTGTAACATGGGGTAAAGCACCTGAGGCCAGAGATGGATGGGAGACGGAATCCTATGCAAGTATTGGAATATAACTTGCATAGTAATAAACTGGAAGTGAAAAGGGGAGATTTTATTTTGGGACTCCAGTTGTGTTGTGTGTGATTACTCCAGAGGTACAGAGTGAGGGGAAGCTAGAGCTGGCTGGGCATATGATGGGGTAGCAAGCAAGATGATCTTTTAACATGTTCACTTCCAAAATAATATGAAGACATGCTAGTAATATTTTGTGCATTATTATTATGTATTTCACCCTAAGAGGTCATCTGAGACTATACAATGCAAAAACCTTTGACAATTCCTAAACAAAACAGCAACAAAAAGTCATAAGAATAAAATTAAGGTTGTAAATATTTATCTATTAACTTAAAAATATTATTAAAACTATCTATTGTAGCTATATACAATATTTGTATAAATGTATATAAAATATACTCATATGTCTCTTTATATAGATGTTCTAGAAAAATATAGAATATAAAATGTATTATTAATCAATTTTATTAGAGCAGTGTGTAAGGACCAACCAAGAATGAGGCCTCATTGTGCTAGGCACTGTACAAACACAGAGTTGTAGATGGTCTCTCCTCTGAAGAGTTTACAATCTAAATGATAAATTCACACTATTACAAATTCCACTAGCATAAATAAAATCAACTGCCTAACACAGCCAGTATTTTACCTTTATCAGCTCCGAGACCCAATCCATGACCACCATCCACACTCCCCAAACTCTTGAAAAAAATAGTTGAGCTTTGCAACATGTCAAAAGTTTAACAGATCAAGGTTTGAGTGGAGCCAATTCCTAAATTGAGGGAACTTTAAGGGGAAGGTCCAGTTTGAGCGTAACTGGCAATTTCAGCTGTGACAAAATAGTACAGGGTCAGGAAAGATGGGTTCTTAGGAAGCAAAATCCCCAACGGCAGATGGTCATATTCAAAACTAATACCTTGAGCTCCACATGGAAGCCAAGAGGAGCCAGTACAATTCATGGACCACTTGTGTTATTCCACTTAGTGCAGAATGCAATTGCTTTCTTATTATCTTACACTTTCAGGAGACCTCAAGATGTTGCCTCACATAAGGGCTTGATCAAAAGCCCAATTGAAGTCAATGGTTAGCTTTCCATTAGCATCACTGGTCTTTGGATCAGGTTCAGAGAGATCATTGCAATAATGCCTAACCCTGAGGGGACAGAAGCATGAATCACTGTAGCAAATTCAGCATCTGACAAAAATAATTGCACTTGCCCCCCTTACCAAATTAATCTGGAATGATGCACTGTTTGCTGTAGGTGCCATCCAGCTCTCCATGAGTAGACAGGGATCAAGCAAGACTCCTAAACGGAGAACTTGTGCAAAATAAGATTTGCATACCTTCCAGCAAGGCTGTTGAAATTATACTGCCAGTGCTGCTGATGTCCCTCCCGTCTAATAATACCTTTGCTTCATCCAGATTCAGTGTGACCTATCAGGTAGCCCTCATCCAAGCTGTAATTTATTCCAATATCTTAGTAACTGCACAAAAATATCTGCTGTATTCCTCATACTAGAAAGGAGTGAAGGCACTCAAGGGGTTAATGAGTGTACTGCGAGAAGGCCATTGTCATGTCAACAACATCTTGTAATCAATGGTATCAGAGGCTGCTGACAGATCTAATACAATCAGCATGGATGCAATCTACTGCAAAGAGTGCACGGACACATTTTTACATTTTCTGAAGGTCCCCCCCGCCAAATATCCTAACCCTCCCCCCCCCATCAAAAAAAGAGTTCAGTTTAAATACATCAAACTTACTGTAATATGATTTTGTCTCTGCAAAGGATATTCTATATATACAGGAGCAAAACCATACTTACTGAGTTTTCTCTCTCAGTGATCACACTAATGATATAAAAAGTGTCATCTAAGTCTTCAAATATACATTTAAGTATTTCCTTCATTATATGGATGCTGTTACTTTCAGGTCTCATGTACAGTATTTTATTTGTGAAGAGAAATTATTTTCCCTTCAAAGGGGAAAAAAGTCCCCATGATTATCATGAAAATTTACTAGATCTGGCAGATAAAATTATATATATTATTTAAGTAGATGTGCAACCAGTATAAAGCTTGTATTAAACATCTGTTCCGAGAAATGTAGCCTCTGGGAGTGGAAAATGAGATTATTTATTCATTACAAAAAATCAGTGAATTCTGAAGCCAAGAAACATTAAAACTCATATTATTAATTTTTTTCATTTCATACAGCCCTTTCAGATATTTAAAATCATTGTACTTTCTTTCTGATACTTCTAATGCTCAAAACCTAACCACTCGCATGGAATTTGTTTCACTTAATGCTCCTGAATTGTAATGAACAAACACTGTATGACTTACAGCAAATAGTTGCACATAATAACTCTACCCAGATGTACAGACACTTTTCTCAACCTGTGTATTATATAATGTTAACATTAACTTTAATATTTTTTTTTAAATACAGTATGTAACCCACAGTACCATTCAGTCCTGAGGTAATGAAGATGAGTATGCCTTTAGAACTCCTTTCCTCTCACCCATGCCCCCCAAAACTACAGATCCCTCTCATCCTTCCATCAAATGTATCAAAGCTTTACCCATTCTCAGTCCATCTGTTGTGTGCCAGAATACAAAGCTTCCTGCCCTATCGCACTACTGTTAACTGCAGAGCCGGGCTCCTGGTTTTTTACCAGTTATTCTTGTGCCCCCAAACTGAGCTCCTGATGTGAACTACCTCCACATTTCTAGTCCAGTCCAAGAGTGTGGTTGAGAACAGATAACAAGGTGGGTCATATATTTGGACAGGGATCAGCAACCTTCGGCATGCGGCACGCCAGGGTAAGCCCTCTGGTGGGCCGGGCCAGTTTGTTTACCTGCCGCGTCTGCAGGTTTGGCCAATAGCAGCTCCCACTGACTGCGTTTCGCTGCTCCAGGCCAATGCGGGCTGCGGGAAGCCGCGGCTAGCACATCCCTCAGCACATGCTGCTTCCCGCCACCCCCATTGGCCTGGAGCGGCAAACCATGGCCAGTGGGAGCCACGATCGGCCGGACCTGCGAACGAGGCAGGTAAACAAACGGGCCCGGCCCGCCAGGGGGCTTACCCTGGTGAGCTGCGTGCCAACTGTTGCAGATCCCTGTTATATGCTATGGAAAGGTGACAAGAGAAGAGGGGAGGTGTAGTGAGGCTCTTAAGGGAAGGGAGAGTTTTGCCTGACCTAATCTTCCAGCAGACAAAACTATTATTTCAAATCTGAATAGGGAGCCTACACTCGTTTCTCCCCAACCCTCCGCCCAATCATTAGGAACTAGTCACTTTTGTAAGTGTTACATCAAAAATCTCCCACAGTATCTACGTCCCCCATGAGGCACCCATTACTACAGCACTTGAACATCTCACAATGTCTCTGTGAGGTAGGGAAGTGCTATTATCACCATTTTACAGGTGGAGACCTGATGCATGAGAGAAAAAGTGACTTTGGTCCCACAAGACACCTATAACAAAGCAGAGAACTGAACCCAGGTCTCCCAGGTCCCCAACCTAACACCCTAACCACTGGAACAACTGTCCTTAATGGGTTTCACACTGGAACTTTCCTGCTTGCACCTCAACTAAAAAAAAACACTGGCAACAATACAGTTTTAGCACACCTATCTTTTCTTTTTTGCAAGTCACAATGTGCTACAAGATGCAAGATTACAAATTAGATGATTCTTTCACAATTTTTTTTTCTTTTGAGACCTTACAATGATTTTTGTTCAACAGGCTATACAATTCTATAATTTTCTTATGATGTTACAGGATTGCCACTTTCTTGAAGACACAAAACCCCAAATAGGGGAGCCACTTCCTTAATCAGCTAGCCCAGGATTGCCCAAGAAAAAATGTTCTATCATAGCTACTTCACAACTCATGTAAAACTTTAAAATTCACAATTTTAAGCCAAAGAAAATGCTGCATGGCACAAAGATATGCAAATTTCCATCACTGTTCAGTGTATTGAAGAATTCAAGACAAATTAATTTATTTTATCAAGTCCCACACCTCTACTGAAACTGCTGCTTAAAATTCTGACACCTTTCAATTTGGCTAAAACTCTGCATATAGGAGCGGGAATAAACAAAACAACATGTATAAAATCCCAATGTATTTTCACCTGTTTTTTTTTTTTTTTTTTGGAGAACTGTGTATTATAATGCACAGCTGTATTCACTTTTATCCATGATCGTGGTTGATTTATTAAAATTGCCCAATCTCCAAAATAGGCACATATTCTTAAATCATGCAGTTAATTTGAAAGACAATAAAAGTTATAAATTTCACTTCTCTGGGTTTTTCCATCTTGTTATCAGACTCCTAAATGTGCATCTCTGACTAAACACTAATAGACTAATGATGTCCCTTTTATGAGGCATAGTTGTACTGCCCCAGGAGCAGCCTAAGAAGCAGACTGTGACTTAGAGTGTCTATGTCACAATCTGCTTTCCATTTCCTTCCTTCATCCAGGGGATTACATACCCTGTGCCCGTCCACTGCCTGGTGCAGCATACATATCTCTACATTCTGGCACATTGAAGGGGGTTGAGATGAGAGTGAAGTGAGACTCCACCCATTCTTGACCCTCACACAGGAGAAGGCAAGGATGTAGAAGTCCCCACTTGTGGGAATGATGGAGGATGTAGTAATCCCCTAGGAGTTGCTTCATCCAGCTATCCACAGCAGAAGGGAGTATGGGGTTGACTTGAGCTCTCTTGCTCTCCTGTGCAGGTATACAAAATGTCCCATAATCTAGCCAGTAGGATGAAATTCACCATTGAATTGTATGTCAAGGGACATCAAAGGCAGTAAAAAGAGATCCTTTAAAATACATGAGGAGCTAGAGAAAATTAAAGGAAATAGTAGGTCCTCTACTTAGTGAGGAAGGAGCGCTAATAACTGACATTAAGAAAAGTGAGGTGTTTAAAGCTCATTTTGTTTCAGTCTTTACTAAAAAGGCTAATGGTGACTCAATGCAATTAATATTAATAACAAGGGAGAAGCAACAGAAGTCAAAAATCAGCAAAAGAACAGGTTAAACAATATTTTGATAAGTTAGATATATTCAAATCAACAAGGCCTGAAGAAATTCATGCTTAGGGAACTTACAGAATTAGCAAAAGCAATCTGGAAACTGTTAGCAATTATCTTTCAGAACTCCTGGAGGATGGGTGAGTTCCAGAAGACTGCAAGAGGGCAAACATAGTACTTATCTTAAAAAATGGGAAGGGAGAGGACCCAGGGAATTATAGACCACTCAGCCTAATTTAGATACCTGGAAAGACACTGGAACAAATTATTGAATGTGTAAGCACCTGGAGGAAAATAGGGTTATAAGGAATAGCCAGCATGGATTTGTCAAGAACAAATCATGCCAAATGAACTTAATTTCCTTCTTTGACAGGGTTACTTGCCTACTTGATGTGGAGAAACAGGAGACATGACATGTATTGATTTTAGTAAGGCTTTTGACACAGTCCCATATGACATTCTCAGAAGCACAGTAGGGAACTGTGGTCTAGATGAAATTATTATAAGGTGGGTACACAACTTTTTGAAAGACTGTATTCAGAAAAAAACTAATTATCAACGACTTGTTGTCAAACTGGGAGAACTGGTATAAAAAGAATTGTGATTAATTGTTCTCCATGTCCAGTGAAGGTCAGAGAAATAGTTATGAGCTTAATCTGCAGCAAGGGAGATATAGATGAGATATGAGGAAAAACTTGCTAACTATAAGAGTAGTTAAACTCTACAATAGGCTTCCAAAGTAGGTTGTAGAATCCCCATCTTAGGGTATGGTTTAGGTTTATTTTGTCCTGCCATAGTGCCGGAGGCTGGACTTGACTTCTCATGGTCTCTTCCAACCCTACATTTCTATGATTCTATGATTATGCAAAGGGCCAAGAGAAGGCCTCTGTGGCACTTAAAACCTCAAAATACAGCTTCAATGGCACTTAAGTGACACAAAGACCTTGTGCTAACCCTTTGCACAGGGATGAATTTCATTCATAACATTCCTTCTACATCCCCACTGCATTGCAATGCTGCTATACAAGGTGGTGGTTTGTATAGTTATACTATCAGAGGGGTAGCCATGTTAGTCTGAATCTGTAAAAAAGCAACAGAGGGTCCTGTGGCACCTTTAAGACTAACAGAAGTATTGGAGCATAAGCTTTCGTGGGTGAATGCCCACTTCATCAGACGCAAGTAATGGAAATTTCCAGAGGCAGGTATAAATCAGTATGGAGATAACGAGGTTAGTTCAATGAGGGAAGGTGAGGTGCTCTGCTAGCAGTTGAGGTGTCAAATCAGATATCAGATATCAGGAATGGCAATATACAAAAACCTGTAGGAGAACACTTCAACCTCCCTGGCCACACAATAGCAGATGTAAACGTAGCCATCTTACAGCAAAAAAACTTCAGGACCAGACTCCAAAGAGAAACAGCTGAGCTCCAGTTCATTCCAGTTCAAAGACTGTGAATGGCTATCCAACTACAGAAGCAGTTTCTCCTCCCTTGGTGTTCACACCTCAACTGCTAGCAGAACACCTCACCCTCCCTCATTGAACTAACCTCTTTATCTCCATACTGATTTATACCTGCCTCTGGAAATTTCCATTACTTGCATCTGATGAAGTGGGCATTCACCCATGAAAGCTTATGCTCCAATACTTCTGTTAGTCTTAAAGGTGCCACAGGACCTCTGTTGCTTTTTATAGTTATACTAGGCTCCCATTTCTTACTGCTGCCAGTTGGAAGAAAGAAACGGGGAGGAGATAAGAACTGAGAAAATGTTGGTTCATGTAATTATGTTGGGAATTGTAATGGAGGAAAGGTTAGACTATCCATTCCATCCTCTCCAGTTTGTTTACTGCCCCGCGCAGCAGTAAGAAGTATTTGCTTGCACGATATTACACCTGCCAGAAAACATGTTGTTTTATATTAGAAAATACAGCTGAAGTTTATCTAAGCATAAATATTCAATGTGTACTTTACAGTTTATAAACAAAGTGGAAATATAAAATAGATGCAATACTGCTGTGAAAGGCAAAATCTGCAGATGCACCATGGTTTCCATTTATCAGTTATTCATATCCAATATTGCATTACATGACCCTCTTTCTTAACAAGGTTAATTCATATGAGGCAAATCAGCAAGTCTGTCATAGATGATCAGCATGTACACTGTGAATTTCTAAATATCAGGAGCTTACTTTAGATTATATAATGAAACAGACCTTAAAACAGGTCTAAATGTGCATTAGCAAAAGTGTAGTGGGAAAATCTGAGAAACACAAGTGGTAATAGTGTACCATATATAGTGAAATTTGTTTTGAATAGTGATACTTTGCTTAGTCAAACATATTTCCGGTTTCAGAGTAGCAGCCATGTTAGTCTGTATCCGCAAAAAGAACAGGAGTACTTGTGGCACCTTAGAGACTAACAAATTTATTAGAGCATAAGCTTTCGTGGACTACAGCCCACTTCTTCGGATGCATCCTGAACAGTACTCCTGTTCTTTCTTCAAACATATTTGTTACACATATATTTCTTATGAAAAAAAGAACTCTTTTGTTTCTAGAGGCTTTCAAATATTTGTGTCCTTATTCTTAAAGAGCAGCAAAATATAAATCAGAAAGAATGGCATACGTTTTACAATGTGCTTTCACTCCACTATTGAAGGCAATAAGACACAAAATTACAAGCTACGGGAGAATAAGAACATCAAGAATTGCCAGTGGTTATATCGGCATAACACTGAGTTAATTTTAGGTGTGCACTCAGGCTGTGAAATTATTCTCTGGGTTTTCTTTACTTCTCAAGTCATTTTATTCACCTTTGATAGTCAGAAGTATATACACTTCCATGCACTTGAGGATTAGGTTCTGTATAAAAACCTCCTGAAATATTCAGACTTAGCATTCCCTTTATACTCACATATCTTCTGTATAAATGTACCGACTGGCCTTAAATGGCCTTAATCTACCCATGTCTTTTATTTTAAAATATGTATTTGCAAATCAGAAACAAAATGAACCTTTCTCTGCCATATAAGACATTTACATGAATATGAGGGTTTTGCTTATTTGGAAAGAAGGTTAAAAAAGGAAGTTTCTAATACACACACGTACACACACACACACACACTCACACACATACCCCTCCCTTTTGGTAATTATTTGCAGTTGTACCAGGTTTTTTAGTACTTCGTGTATAATATACTGTTATCTGGTTGCTTTTATCCACAGAACTTCAATTCATGAGAGTGGAGATTATAGTTGTAATTTCTATTCTTAAAGTTGCCTATAAAAGACCACTGGCTACTGATCGTACAAAACTATGTAGGAAACTCAAATGCTCAGACAATGAACTGATGATAATACTGCTAAGCCTGGTATTATGGGGTCTACTTTTTCAAAACTGATCAGTGATTTTGGGAGATTTGGTGCCCAATTTCAGACACTTAAGTGGTTCTGATGTTCAGAAAGTACTATATACTCACTCTGTGAAATCCTTTAAAACCCCCTCAAGTTGGACACTCAAAACAGTGGTACTCCAATCACCTAATCAGTTTTGAAAATGTATAAGATCTGACTAATATGCCTCCCATAACCAAACTCAGTTAAACACTCTGGCACCAGAGTCATACCGGCATATTTTAATTCTAAATGTAATATTTTATGGCTGGCTTCTATTTTCTTAATTTCAGTTTTGATTATTATAACCCTTTATTATACAGTCATAACTGAGTAAAAACATTTAACTACTTATTAACCTCCCCCCCCGCCAAGATGGATTAAACCCATTATGACACTAAGCACACCAGTATTTACACCCCAAATGCTGTTGTAATAATCTTTGTATAAAATATGTGTTGTGAGGTATCATTTGAAAACTAATAACACACTGATCATTAATATTCTTGCGTGATGTATGTGTGTGGTGTGAATTAAGAGTTATGACATATGCTGGAATGATTACTAAAGCGTATTTAAACCAGGCATGCTGGAAGGTTGGTAAACAGGTCTGCCCCAGACAAAGGAATGTGTTTTCCCCACCTGGGAGTTACTTCCAAAGTACTTTGAAAGACAATGAGAATGTATTTACATATCACGTAAACACACCTATCAAGTTAACAACAGGTGAGGGCAAACCTTACATTAACTAGTGTGGGAGAAGACAGCATGGCATCTACACCCAGCAGGAGAGAAGAATCTTTTTCAAGAGTTTACTGGTCTACTGGCTGAACTTCAAGTGATAAGTACCCGAATCATATGATTGTATACAATATTACTGTATTAACAAATATATAGAGTGAAGGCTTTTATGAAAGCTAATTACACATTGGTGACTCATATCACTGCGAAATGTATGTATTAGCACTATATAAGGAATTATCAAGACTCACTGATATTAGGCTCTAAAGTTTGCCCAGACAGGAGGGAATGTCACAGTGTGTATATATATCTCCTCAATATATGTTCCATTCTATGCATCCGAAGAAGTGGGCTGTAGCCCATGAAAGCTTATGCTCAAATAAATTTGTTAGTCTCTAAGGTGCCACAAGTACTCCTGTTCTTTTTGCTATCTACCTGTCTCCTATGTAAATTAAGCATGGTGGAATCAGAAACAATGGAAGCCCCATTTACATAGAAATCATACAGGAGTTTGGGAAGCCCACAGGAATGGAAGAACAGAATGGGGGCATCCTTCCTCTTGAAAAGAAGTTACTGAACTTTGGAAGATATAAGCAAAGACAGAAGCCATCTTTGGTATCCATCAGACAGACGCAAGAGGCTAGAGCTCTTGCAAGCTGAAAAAGATGGTCCTTCAACTAAGGGTGTGTGTGTGTGTGGGGGGGTGGTATTCAAGTATCTGGAGATGAATACAAGTAAGAATCCAACTTAGGTAAAGATTTTTCACCTAAGGTAGCAAAGGAAGCCAGCACCCTGAACTTTTGTGGAATGTCCTGACTGATCTAAAGTCAGCCATGGCTGGGAAGAAGACTGACTGGTGAAAGAAACTATCTTGAACAAAGCCTATACCTTGCTAGATTTAATTTTAGACTTTTAGAAGTGTATTTTGTTTTCTTTTACTTGTAACTCTCTCTTTCTTCATTCCTTATATTTGAACTCACATAATCCTGTGTATATTTTGTTAATAAATTTATTTCAGTTTTGCCATAAACCAACCCTAGAGGGAAGGAGGTATTTACCCCCAGTTTACAGGAACAACAAACCTTATTATTTCTCCGAACTGACCAGGAGAGGACTGGACTGTTCAGGGTACACAGTTTTGGGGAAATCTGGGACTGGGAATTTATTGGGATTATTTATTCATTGTAACCAAGGCTAGTGGAAGCCAGAGTGTGACTGGTGTGTTGCTGACAGGTTGCTGGGGTCAGTCTAATGGACCAGGGCTGCAGCTATATACAATCATTTCAGGATGTGACCTTCATGCTGGTAAGCTGTTTGTGAGGGAGCCAGGTTAGGAACTACAGCCACAAAGCACTGTGAGGCAACCAGGATTACAGGACAGATTGTGACACAACCCCTCACTGGTCTGCATTGCCCCCTCAAAGACCATGGCACCCATGACATCCTTAAATATGATGGCATTATTGAAACCTCTCTCTTTCCAGCAGACCTACAATGGAGGGTCAGGAAGGTCCCAAAATACTAGTTCTAGTGTCACAATTAAAGTGCACAGGTAATAAAAGTTCATCTTGTAACACGTGTAATAGTAAGTTAAAATCAAAGTAACTGTTTTCGTATTAGGATAACAAACCAATTCTGCTTCTACTACATATCCTTAATCAAGTATGAATGTTTTCCTCCCACAATGCAAGTTTATAGTTATAACTTGTGGAAATTTCTATGGTTTGCACTGAAATAACTCACATACAAGGCAGGTAAGTCTACTGTTTAAGAATTCATGGATAGCTGGTAGGTGCTTTGGCAAGTAGACCAGAGTGCCCATACTGATTAGTGGTAATATCAAAAGCTCACTACCTGCACATGTCATGGCTTTGTGATCCCAGGAATTAGTGCTACCATGAAGACTGATACTTTCTAAAGCACCCATTTGTTAATTTAAAGTAAAATATCTACCTGGGATTTTAAAAATAAAGGGTCTGATTCTCCATTACCCTGCATCTTGTGCAGCCATTTACAAAATGCCACCATAGTGATTTGTTAGTATTTGACACACAATTCTTCACTCATTTTGAATTGGTATAAAAGACTGCCCAATGGGAAAGTCAAGTCATAAAAGCTAGACTCTAAAGTCAGACGTGTCTTTTGTGTCGCTTGGAGTATCATTTAAAACGTAAACACAAAAAATACCACCACGATGACTTCTGATATTTTTTAAATTCCCACAATATTCTACAACTGGATACATAGTTCTCACTTAAGGAAAAAAATAAAAACAACAAAACTAAACTAAAACAGTGTTATCTTGGAACAGGCATCTGGCTATATCAGAGTAACCAAGTTTTCATAGATTTTGGATTGTTCTAAGTGGCTTGCACTGTACCAGGCATTTATTTATAATTTGTTCTCATTGGAATGGGCTCCTGAGTTACAGATCTCTTGCCATGAATGTCCCGGCCAGAGATCAATTGTATAGTCTTTTTTCAATATGGTTCAGAAACGAAGAAATGGCTAATACAGAACATACAATCCAAGAAGCAATAACTATAAACAATCAGACATTGGATGACCTCGCTATGGAAATGCCATGATAATACAAAGATTAGATTTCAGCACAAGAAAGGACACCTTATCATAATGGGTTTTTCACATAGAGATGTGGATGAGACCTCCATGGAAGATCACATCATATAAATGTATGAAGTCTCTTGAGGGTATATTTATTTGAATTATGAGGCACCTGTCAAATAAGTCTAAGCATTTGTTTGGAGACAGCAAAGTGAAGCTGAGTAGTTTTATCCTGAAGCTTGAACTGCACATAAACATTACTACAATTTTACTAGAGGTACTCTTGGAACACCATATATTATGAAAAGTAAAACAGAATAACATCATAATAAATTGATAGACCACCTTTTATCCTGAAGGATCCTAAAGAGATTTACAAATTATATACATTCTTTCTCTCTCTGATACAGCCACCTCCAGGGAGGAGAAGCAACACCCACGTGTATAACTTCAGGGCTTCAGCTATCTCATCAGTCGCACATACACAACTCCCATTCACTTTAATAGGATTTAATGGGAAGATCAGCCCCAGGCACGGAACACAGAACAATATTTGGGTAAGGGCAAACCTCTACTCTATTAAAATGTGTATAGGAAAGTTTAATAAATGTGCCCAGACCTGACAGGACCTTTATTTTTAAAATCTCATGAGAAACTGTTCTCACAATAAAGGGGATGGAATTCAAGGTACCAATTTAGGAAGGATGCATGAGGAATTGACCCTACTGGCATTTGAACTTGGGAATTTAGATATTTCAAGCCTGAGATGCATAGCCTCAAGAGCCTAAAGAAGGACTGATATTATTTTAAATGCATTCTCAAGATAGATCAGAGATCGGCAACCTTTCAGAAGTGGTGTGCCGAGTCTTCATTTATTCACTCTAATTTAAGGTTTCGCATGCCAGTAATACATTATAACGTTTTTAGAAGATCTCTTTCTATAAGTCTATAATATATAACTAAACTATTGTTTTATGTCAAGTAAATAAGGTTTTTAAAATGTTTAAGAAGCTTCATTTAAAATTAAATTAAAACACAGAGCCCCCTGGACTGGTGGCCAGGACCTAGGCAGCGTGAATGCCACTGAAAACCAGCTTGCATGCCGCCTTTTGCATGCATGACATAGGTAGCCTACCCCTGGGATAGATAATAAAGTTAGCAAGGCTGGCTCTAGGCACCAGCAAACTAAGCATGTGCTCGAGGCGGTACAATTTCAGGGGCAGCATTCCAGACACTTTTTTTTTTCCTGCGCTTCGGCAGTTGTGCTTCCGGAGGTTTTTTTTTTTTTTTGCTTGGGGCAGCAAAAATCCTAGAGCCGGTACTTATAACTTGAGAACTATTTGGGAGCAATCTGTAAAATGCTACATATTTATATATTTATTTTCCCTTACAAATTGTTCCTAAAGAAAACATGGTTGAAACCTAATAAGTTTTACATTTCTTTATGTGTGTGTGTCTTTCTGTCTCTGTTTAAATGGTTGTACCATTTGTAGCCCACATACTGACAAAAAAATCCTTTTGTAATAATGAAACATGGAACCAAGCATTTTTATGAAAATAAACATATTATTCCTCCTAGTTTACATTATAATGAAGCACAGCAAGAAAAGCATAGAAATTAGGAGAACATACCCTTCTTACAGACTGTGCTGTTCAGTATTGACCCACAGAATATATTAAAATGAATGAAATTTAGTTATGAATGATGATATGTTAATCTGTATTCCCTTTGGGAAAGTGTATATTTAGCAATCTATCCTAGCAGAACATAAATAGTATGGTTTACATTTCATAACTAGGGCAAGATAGTTGAGGTTTGATTCTCCTCTGCCTTGTACATTGTGCAGTCATTTATACTCGTGCAAAGTGTGTGGGGAGGGATTGTGAAACACTACATTTGAGGGCCTGGTTCACCTTTACTTTGCACCTAATGCCATCATTTGCACCAGAGGTCAAAAGAGTGTGAAACTCTACCATTCTGCTTTCATAGCATTCAATACCAAGTTTTCACAGATCTAAATGACTGTAGAAGGTGAAAGGCAATAGAAAATCATACCATGACTTTTTGACTTTTACCTTCTTATAAATAGTAAGGAAAGTTTGCAGACATGTGGTACACACAGACAATGGCATGTGGCCGATCTGTAACTGCTAGTAGCAAATATCTCCAATGGCCCATAATGATACACTAGATGGGGAGGACTTGAGTTACTACAGAGAATTCTTTCCCAGGTGTCTGGCCGGTACATCTTGCCCACATGCTCAGGGTCCAACTGATTGCCATATTTGAGGTCAGGAAGGAATCTCCCCCAGATCAGGTTGGCAGAGAGCCTGGGGTTTTTCACCTTCAGCATGGAGCATGGGCCACTTGCAGGTTTAAACTAGTATAAATTGTGGATTCACCATAACTTGAAGTCTTTAAATCATGATTTATGTACTTCAGTAACACAGCCAGAGGTTAGGCATCTATTACAAGAGTGGGTAGGTCATGATGGTCCATTCTGATCTTAAAGTCTATGGATCTATCCTCCATTGAGGAGCAGGCAAGATAGCAGGGGTAAAGGCTTAAAAGGACACTTGTTATGAATTATCTAAGCACACAGAAACAAACAGTCTCAAGATTTATTACATTTGAAGACTTTTTTCTTATTCAAAAAGTCAAAAATGGGGGAAAGTATTTTCAATAAGGGAGGGGAAAAAGCAGCAGCAGCAGCGGTTGTAGGCTGAGAAAAGCAGGAGAAACTGCAACCGATCTCAAAGATACTTTTTTGGAAAAGTTCTAAACAACTAAAAATAGAGAATTAATATGGAAGTGCTATCCCAATGTTAACTACAATGACATTGCAAATGGGATAAAAAGTAACGAAGTGGAGTTTAGAAAGACTTTTAGAAAACATGCTGAAGCAGTCCTGCAACGTTAGTGGTTGCTTGTCATAGAAGATCAAAAAGACTATTTTATGATAGTTTTGGCTTGGTGAACTTCTTTTTCTCTGTCTCTGTAATGGAGGGATAGTCAATAAAGGGATTTTTGTTTTGTGACTACAGTACATCATTAAGAACAGCCAAACAAAACTGAAATGCAATACACTTGCAATATCTGCACCATTTTACAATTAAAATAAATCAGGCACATTTTATTGCTCTGTCAGACAGTATAGTATAGGATTACCAATCTGTGTATGTTGTGGGCTGTTAAAAATGAATGTTTTCCTCCAGTGGTCTCAGAGATATTGCAGTAGTTTCTTATATTTACAATAGTTTCAAGGACTGCACTGTATCCATAAAATATTTTACAAATCTTTATTAAAGTCTTCGGTATACTAGCAGAAACAACAATTTACTATATCATCCTGTGTTAACTATGGATACTTGATGAATTTTTTACTGGAATCAATTGCACACTCAACGCTCCCTCAGATGGTCAGCCATTCAATTTTTCATCTATTTACAAAGCACAGAGACTCTCTGAAGTTGAAAAATGATTCTTCAGGTTTTGGAGAGTGGGGCTCCTAACGGTTACTACTAGCAGAAGTAGTCACAAATATTATCTACTTCTGAGACATCTGAGGATAATCTGATTTTTTTTGGAGTGCAAAGTAAGAGACTCAAGGGAAGTGGAGCTGGATAGTTGAAAGGAGATAGAGTGTGACAGTAAGGGAAAGAGAGGGGAAATTGTGGAGAAAAGGGAATTTTAAAAAGGAATACAGAGGAAAAAAGGGGACAGCAAGAAACAATGGGGGGCATTATGAGGTTTAGTGTCCCATATTGCCACTCATTCTGAGGGGCTGTGTACCACATTGCACCAGTTGAGTGGTATGGCTATGCAGATCCAAGGAGTTTCACAGTCTTGTTCACAGAGGTGCTGATCACAAACAGCAAGTACTTGTGGCTCACCAGGGTACTCTCAATTTGAAGCAATCCCAGCAATCAATAAGCCTTGTTCCCCTAACTCAAAACACATGAATCAGCTATATAGTGTAATGCCAAAAAAAAAAATCTTTCAAAATCAAACAGTGGAAAACATGGCAAAAAGACAACTCCAGGAAGTACTGATAACAGAATCGGTCGATGCAATTACTTTTTTATGTAATCAGTTCATCTCTGTACACTCCCAACATTAAAAACAAAGAATAAAATTCAAAGAAAGTCTACTGGTGAGTTGTCTTAACATACTGTGATACACAGTTAATGCTAAGGCATTCTCTTCTTTAGCCTATCTCTCAGCTTAAATTAAGCATTTTGCTAATATCGCACCCAGATGCCAACTGTATTGTCTATGGTAACAGGGTCCAGATTACATTGCACTATATCACAATCTGCTACATAGCAATGCAACTTAATTTTTTTCATCATTAAGTGTTTAGTATGTTGTAATTCTCAGTGCAGGTTCCTAGTCTCGGTTCATTGCATCATTCTTGCTCTAAGGCAAAAGGAAAAATGGGATGGAGAGAGAAGGAAGACCATCCACACACATGCCATGCTACTGGAGGAAATGGATTCTCTTAATACATCCTGTTTTCCCTGCAAAAATTCTGAGTTCTGGAGGCTAAATATTACTGCTGTGGTAAGATGCACTATGGCCAAGACACTATCCAACTTACACAAACAGTTGATAATGTTTTTAGAATATATATCGGGGGGTGATCAAAAGATTTCACTTAGATATAATTGAAATGTTTTGTTCCAATTTTCCTTTATTATTTTAGATTATATAACATAAAACTTTGAAACAAATATAATTTCAAAATGGAAAATTGAAATGCCCAACTCTGAAATGGGCAAAATGGAACATTTCAATGACATCAGAAAACTTTTTTCCAGTTTTTTCTTTTTAACAAACTTTCATCAATATTGACATATTTCTGCGAATATGTCTACTATAGACAAATTGGCATGTTCCAACAGAAAAATATTCCATCAGAAAATTTCCAAACCAGGTCTGCGAATTGTTTCCAGCTGTCAAAATCTCATCCTTAAATCCTTAGTATCTGTTTCATTTCAAATTCAGAAAGTTTTAATTTTAAGATATTCCCATTTGAAAAAGGTGAACATATATATATATATACACACCACACACACAATGGGAACATATCTGGAAAATTGTCAAAAAGATTGTGTTCAGCTATAATAATATCATACTAAAGATTAAAACGAGATGATTTGATAGTCCTGTCCTCTTGATTTGACTTGACTATGCTTAACACAGAACATGTGCGTGAGAGTCAGAGAGATTGGACACATTTGTGTTCCCCTAATTCTGTAGGCAACTGAAGTTAGTTCAGCCCCTGTGTAAATTAGGAGTCTCAGGGCTACTCTAACCTATACCAGCTGAGAACAACACCCAAGGGCAGGGCAGGGCCTGACAGGGGTTGCTGTACTGCAACACCTTCTGGCCAACACCCCTCTGTCTCCTTTAGGCATTCACCTGACTCACTGATGCCAGGGGAATCCTCAGGTGACTCTATTTAGATGAGGCTTATAGATATTTTGTGTCTTCAGAGTGGTACAAAGTGGCCACAGGGTTGGCCAAGTTCTGGCCCATCTGTCCAGCATCTCAACCATTCAATATCTCAAGACATTTATTTTAGCACTAGTTATTAATATTTTATAAATATGTTTTAAAACATACGTAACAAAGATAAACAAATATATAAAAGGTTATAGAGTAGCTCAAAATCAATAATTCATCATCAGGACTTAAATAGCATACTGTAGCCCTCTTAATATTTCTTAATTAAATAAACAGTGAAGCATATTCAAAACTCTTAATTTAACTCTTCTATGATTTCACTTCTTTGTGATTGATCACTTTGCAAACTGTGTTCTTCATATTGCATAACTGGCATAATAAACAAATCTAAATCACTACTTTTTGAATAACTTTGAGTTTGTTTACCAGACTTCTGTAAAACCAAGAAATAATATCAATGAACTTTTAAAAGACTATAAAAGGCCAGATTCTCAGCTTGTGTAAATAGGTTTAGTTCCACTGAGGTCAATAGAACTATCCACAGTAACTGAGGATATGGCCCAAGAAGTAATATTGATAGGTGAGGCAGACTCAGTTAACAAGAATTGATATTATTACTCCTTGATAGTCTCATATATATATATATATATATATATATATATATACACACATATACACTTTTTAACAGACTCACTTTGAACTCCATGGGAGCGCACTACTTTCCAAGTTTCTGAAGCAACTTCTTTCACATCCACTTGGTAATGATGAATGGGCACACCTCCATGTGAATCTGGCTTATTGAAAGAGACCTTGGCAATAGTCTGTGACAACTCTATAATTCTTACTCCGTAGGGACTGGATGGCACATCTAAAAAATAACAAACATCAATTTAATTCAACTGTGGTAATCAGATAATCTACAGAAAGCAGTTGATAATCCATCTCAAACAGCCTGCTTAGAAAACATAGGTTATAAACTATTTTAATGCATATGACTTCAGGTTCTGTCTTAAACAGTTAAGTCTACACTACAGTCCAGTGATATGAAACCACAAGTAAAAGAAAAAAACTTTCTTGTATGGACAATTAAAGAGCGTTAAAGTGAATATAAGCATACTCCATTTCACCAAGGAAATGGTTCTCTTCTGTCTTTCTTTCATAGTACAGTCCAGCTAATTTAGAGGAAAACAAGAGTTGATTGATATTTTTTGTTCACTATCAGGGCTTCGATTAATCACAGTTAACTAATGCAATTACTTCAAAAAATAATCATGATTAAAAAAATAATTGCGATTAATCACACTTTTAATTGCACTGTTAAAGAATACAATACCAATTGAAATTTACTAAATATTATTGGATGTTTTTCTACATTTTCAAATATATTGATTTCAATTACAACACAGAATACAAAGTGTACAGTGCTCACTTTATATTATTAATTTTATTACAAATATTTGCACTGTAAAATTATAAACAAAAGAAATAGTATTTTTAAATTCACCTCATACAAGTACTGTAATGCAATCTCTTTATTGTGAAAGTGCAACTTACAAATGTAGTTTTTTTGTTACATAACTGCACTCAAAAACAAAAACTTCAGAGCCTAAAAGTCCACTCAGTCCTACTTCTTGTTCAGCCAATTGCTAAGACAAACAAGACATAATGCTGCCCGCTTCTTATTTACAATGGCACCTGAAGGTGAGAACGGGCATTTTCATGGCATTTTGTAGCCGGCATTGCAAGGTATTTACATGCCAGATATGCTAAACATTCATATGACCCTTTATGCTTCGGCCACCATTCCAGAGGACATGCTTCCATGCTGATGACACTCGTTAAAAAAAAAAAAAAAGTTAATTAAATTTGAGACTGAACTCCTTGGGGAAGAATTGTATGCCTCCTGCTCTGTTTTACCCGCATTCTGCCATATAGTTCATATTATAGCAATCTTGGATGATGACCCAGCACATGTTGTTCGTTTTAAGAACACTTTCACTACAGATTTGCCAAACAATGTGAGATTTCTAAAGATAACTACAGCACTCGACCTAAGGTTTAAGAATCTGAAGTGCCTTCCAAAATCTGAGAGACACGAGGTGTGGTGCAAGCTTTCAGAAGTCTTAAAAGAGCAACACTCCGATGTGGAAACTACAGAACCGAACCACCAAAAAAGAAAATCAACCTTCTGCTGGTGGCATCTGACTCAGACGATGAAAATCAATATGCGTTGGTCCACACTGCTTTAGATCATTATCAAGCAGAACCCATCATCGGCATGGACGCATGTCCTCTGGAATGGTGGTTGAAGCATGAAGGAACATATGAATCTTTAGCTCATCTGGCACATAAATATCTTGCGATGCCAGCTACTACAACAGTGCCAGCCAAATGCCTGTTCTCACTTTCGGGTGACGTTGTAAATAAGAAGCAGCCAGGCAGCATTATCTCCTGCAAAAGTAAACAAACTTGTTTGTCTGAGCGATTGGCTGAACAAGAAGTAGGACTGAGTGGACTTGTAGGTTCTAAAGTTTTACATTATTTTATTTTTGAGTGCGGTTAGTTTTTGTACATAATTCTACATTTGTAAGTTAAACGTTCATGATAAAGAGATTGCATTACATTATTTGCATTAGGTGAATTGAAAAAATATTATTTATTTTGTTTTACTATGCAAATATTTATAATCCAAAATAATAATATAAAGTGAGCACTGTACACTTTGTATTCTGTATGGTAACTGAAATCAATATATTTGAAAATGTAGAAAACATCCAAAAATATTTAAATAAATAGTATTCTATTATTCTTTAACAGTGTGATTAATCACATGATTAATGATGATTAATTTTTTGATTGCTTGACAACCCTATTTACTATATAACTATGTAAAGGAGAATAGCAGCCTTTAAATCCAACTTAAATCAGCTGTGCCTTCTACCTAAATGAAGAATTCAGATTCTGTATTTCTATAAAAAGATTAATTGTCATAATAAATAAAATATTAAAGAAACATATAAAAATGTTCATACAAAACTATTTAGCCATTTTTATAAAATTCTGCAGTGCAGTCAAACATATACACATTTCTTTTTGCTGGATTGGACTCCAAAGTATTGTTAAGGATCTTTATGAAAGGTTTCTGTTCTATTTGCATTTTAAGGATTAATTTGCAGTCTAACTTGGAGATGAAATATTTTCTCTGTAATCAAAAACTAGTGCACAGTTTTCAAAGCAGAAAAAAAAATAAAAATATTAAACATAGGTGTTTCTTTTGAGATTCTATGACATTAAATAAAAGTGAGAAATGTATTTCAGAGTGTCTACATTTTCAGAAGCAGAAACTTGGCTTTATACAACATGGCTCAACTAACTAAAGAGTATTTCTTTTTGTAAACTCTCCTGGTCCTGTAGGTTTTTCATGTGGTTCAGCAGATGAGTACTGTGCATGGGCATTTTATATACATGGTAGTGTATGACAAGTACTGGCAAGCATTTTTTGTTGTATATGCAGAAGACAAAAAATTCAGATGTGATTAGAGAGTCTCTTTTTATATATTTGAAACTGGCCTCTATGCAATTTGCTTCCTACTTGCATATTTGACATTCTACTATTCATTATCTTACAATATAAGAAGAAATTATTCCTCTGTTTCAGAGTGGTATGTCAGAGACATGTACAAAGATGTGCAGATTTCTGAAGATAACTAAAACTTATCCATGTACTAAACTATTCACATAAAGTGAAGTCTTTATCTACGAATGATCAAACCATCTGGGATGAAGTAAGAATCAATCTGAACTTTTGTCAGTACTTAATACAATTTTCAGTTCATTTTGACACAAGATTCAAAAAACTGTTTAAAGACACATCCATCTTCCTAACTCTCATTGAAAATGGGGAGATGGAGGAGACCATAAGTGACTACTGTACCTCTGTGGAGACAAAGGATGACCCAGTGGTGAAGGTACTAGCTTGGGACATGGGTACAATTCCATGCTCCACCACAGAATTCCTGTCAGACCTTGGGCACATTACTTAGATCAGTGGTTCTCAGAGCCGGTCCGCCACTTGTTCAGGGAAAGCCCTTGGAGGGCCGGGCCGGTTTGTTTACCTGCCACGTCTGCAGGTTCGGCCGATCGCGGCTCCCACCAGCCACGGTTCGCCGCTCCAGGCCAATGGGGGCTGCGAGAAGCGTCGCGGGCCGAGGGATGTGCTCGCCGCGGCTTCCCGCAGGCCCCATTGGCCTGGAACAGCGAACCGCAGCCAGTGGGAGCCATGATCAGCCAAACCTGCAGACGTGGCAGGTAAACAAACCGGCCTGGGCTTCCAGGGGCTTTCCCTGAACAAGCGTCGGACCAGTTTTGAGAACCACTGGCTTAGGTTATGTCTACACTAGTGAGCTTAGAGTGGCACAGCTGTACCGATGCAGCTGCACCACTATAAGATCACTCATGTAGCCGATCTATGCCAATGTCATAGAGCTCTCCAGACGACATCATAAAACCACCTCAATGAGCAGCGGTAGCTATGTCAGCAGGAGACGCTCTCCTGCTGACATAGTGATGTGGACGCTACCACTTATGGTATGTGTTTAGAATCATAGAATCATAGAATATTAGGGTTGGGAGAGACCGCAGAAAGTCATCTAGTCCAACCCCCTGCTCAAATCAGGACCAACACCAACTAAATCATCCCAGCCAGGGCTTTATCAAGCCGGGCCTTGAAAACCTCTAAGGAAGGAGATTCCACCACCTCCCAAGTAACCCATTCCAGTGCTTCACACCCTCCTAGTGAAATAGTGTTTCCTAATATCCAACCTAGACCTCCTCCACTGCAACTTGAGACCATTGCTTTTTGTTCTGTCATTTGCCACCACTGAGAACAGCCTAGCTCTTTGGAACCCCCCTTCAGGTAGTTGAAGGCTGCTATCAAATCCCCCCTCATTCTTCTCTTCTGCAGACTAAATAACTCCAATTCCCTCAGCCTCTCCTCGTAAGTCATGTTTTTCACGCCCTTCAGCGACATTAGTTTTTCTGGCATAAGTGGTAGTGTAGATATGGCCTTAGTCTCTCTTTGCCTCAGTACCTCATCTGTAAAACAGTGGGAAAAGCACTTCCCTACCTCACAGAGGTGCTGTGAAATACAATAAAAAGTTTGTGAGGCGCTCAGGTATTATCATGATAGGGGCCATATACATTTGTAAAATAGGTACCTTCCCTTCCCTTTATCCTTTTGTTGGCTGTAGGAAACCCATAATTCCACTCTCCAACAGGCGTTCCTGCATTCCTCTCCTCCAAACTCTGTTAGCCATGCTGTTTTTCCTCTTAAAGAGACTGTTGACCAATAGAGCCTGCTGCTAATTCCCAAAACTATCCAGTGGGTTCCGCTGTCCTATTCTTTTAGTTTTGTATATGATTCATTATGATAAACATGGCATATGGGAGGAAACATCATAGGTGCAGAAAGAATTTTTTTTCCTAGCAAAATATTTTGCATGATAGCTAACAACGTGCCAATTTTTTTAAAGGAGAACTACTTAAGAAAATGTGAAACACACTCAAACACTTACTCATAATGCACATTAAAAGCACATCCTTCAAAGAATGCCATCCATGCATTTCAAAGAGTAGCAAAGATATATTCCGTTACAGAATATGGAAGTATAAAGAAGTGCAATACACTTTAGATAAAAAAAAGTGAGTCACTCAAAGAAAGTAGAACAGGAGACTGTTACTGGACACCACCAAGAAAACCAGAGTATTATTTTTCTTTAAATAATACACATTAAAATATCTAGTATCTTCTTCAGAATGGGTAAATATAGCATTTTTTCCCAGTGGAGAGCAAAAAAAAAAAAATAATAAAGCATTAGCAGACTAATGAACTGAGTCCAGTTTTGCAGTTAGTTAACAAATATGAACTCAATCCTGAAAAACACTGAGCATTCTGGCCCTGATCTACCTACACATTTATATGCATATTAACTTTAAGCATGTGAATAATCTTCCAATGGGACAACTCACTTGGGGTCTGATCCTACAGCACTTAAATCAGTGGGAGTTTTGCCATGAATTTCTATGAAAGAAGAATCAAGCCATTGTTCAACGTTCAGAATGTGTTTATTAACTGCTTTGTAGGATTGGGGTCACAGTTCTCAACACTTTGCAGGATCAATCTTTGGTGAGAGGGTCTCTCTTTCTCTCTCAAAAAATAGTGAGGGTTGTAACTATCAACAGCAATGTTAAACTCCACAATCCATCTCAGTAAAGAGCCTGACTCAGAAATCTCATTTATTTCAGCAGGATTCCTCAGAGGATAAGGAACAACTCACCATGAATAAATGCGGCCAAATCTGGCTCTAACAGTTTTATTGAACCTTCGTGCAAAAATAGAATGGGGAGTCAGGTATAGGTATTTAGATAGTGACATTCCATTTTTTTCTTTCTTTTCCTATAGCTTCATTCTCCCCTCACTAGTTTTTCCCTAGTAAAACTCCATTTACTTTAATAAATTCACTCTGAATGATCAAAAACATCAAATGGTACAAATTCAAGTGGAATGAAGAGATCTGTTTTCCAACCAAACAGTCCTGCTCTCTCTCTCAAACTGTTTCCCAACACACTCTAAGGTGGTATGGACAACTACTTCAAATGCCTACCAACTTCCCTGCAAGAAAGATCTTCAACCTTGACCCAATAGAAGCAGATTTGAAAAGACAACCCTCGCTCCCTCTCTAAATACTGTTAAATGTTTTGCTGAATATCAGTGTCCTGTTTGGTTTTGCATAATGACAAGAATTTGGCAAGACAAGTCTGAAATTCACTGGCAGAGCTGTATGAGGTAGCCTAACTTGTAAGTATCCTATGTGCACTATTCACTGCTGCAGCTACTGCCATGTTCCTCGTGTCAGGGACAGATTAAAGTATAGGCGCAATAAGCCTATCTATGGAGCTGCAGCTCCTGGAGTCATGTGATAAGATCAGACTTTCAGCTGCCTTTTTTTTAAAATAAAAATTAGCCCTCATGGATACAAAGAAAAGACTGAAAACATGAAATGAATGTAACTCGTGCCTGTCTCAATCTGCAAACAGACTGAACCAACAGCTCCAAGAGGGGTGAACTGACCCATTCATCTGAATTGTGAACCCTGCTGCTACACCAAGAGAACTAGGAGGTCTTGTGTAGGAGTCAAGTATCAGAGGGATAGCCGCGTTTGTCACATGCAACCGATGAAGTGGGTATTCACCCACGAAGGCTTATGCTCCAATACATCTGTTAGTCTATAAGGTGCCACAGGACTCTTTGTCGCTTTGTGTGGGAGTGTGGCTGGGGAGCCCCACGCGGTTTTTTCCTGGATTGCCTTAATTCAGTCCAGCATCATGCTGATAAGCACCAAATTCATACTGATCTTTCTTACAAAATCCTTATGTTTGTCTCTTCCCATCACAAACTTCACATAAACCATGTTTGTTTTAAATAAAATATTGATTCAAATGATAAATTTCAAGATCACTGTTGGCAATGCAACTTTCTATTCATGTTTCACAACCCTTTGAAATACTACTACTAAAATCTCAACAAAAAGGTAGAATATGTGTTTAATAACCAATGTCTTCTTCCTGCACACTAAGGTTTCACATAATATTATGCTTCAACTGGACCTGGGCAAATCCAGGAATGGCTGTGCTCACCTCAGGCTCTGAAAGCCATTGGGACAATCTGCCAAGCTCACCTGGCTTGTCAAGCCTAAGCCTGTCCTAGAAAAAAAACACACAGTTTTAGTAGACTTCTGTATTAAAAGCTGAGGCTATGATGTGAAATAATGTATTCAGAGTGAAAAGAGATGAAAAATAATGTGATTTTTGCATTCTAAAAGTTGTTTGTTCAGCTATTCAAGTACTCAAGCAATGAAGAAGGAGAAGATACCAAGGGCCCGGTATTGCCAGGAGTTGAACACCTCCTGGGAGGCACTGGGCAATTCCAAATTAGAGTGATTTAATGGGAATTGAGGCTCCTCAGCACCTTGCAGGATCATACCCTAAAAATAAGCTAAAACAATCCACAGCTCTGTATAACTAGGGTTAACCATAAGAAACGGTACAGCTGCAAATTGTATTCCTCTTTAGAAGAGGAACTTTTTGTGTCATCACTGAGTCTAATATTTAAAGTTTGGCAGCAGAAAAAGACAATGGCATTTTGGCTCAGAAGCACTTTCCAATTTACAGTAAGTACAAGACAAATAAAATAATATTATCTGACTTGCTGGGGGGGGAGGGGAACTGCCCCAGAAAAGCACTCAAAGGAGCAAGTGAATCCTGTAGTGCTTTAACAGAAAACAATAAGTGTTTGGGACATTTACCATAGGAGGAAACTTTGTTTAATGCTGTCTGCCTAAGGAAGTTTATATTATATCTAATACTCTCTCTCTCTGTATGTGTGTGTGTGTGTGTGTGTGCCAGACGAGTACCCAGAAGTCACCTCCTACAAGACAGGCCCAACAAAGAAAATAACAGAACACCACTAGCTGTCACCTTCAGCCCCCAACTAAAACCTCTCCAGCGCATCATCAGAGATCTACAACCTATCCTGAAAGATGATCCTTTACTCTCACAGATCTTGGGAGACAGACCTGTCCTCGCTTACAGACAACCCCCCAACCTAAAGCAAATACTCACCAGCAACCACACATCACTGAACAAAAACACTGACCCAGGAACCTATCCTTGTAACAAAGCCCGATGCCAACTCTGTCCACATATCTATTCAAGTGACATCATCATAGGACCGAATCACATCAGCCATACCATCAGGGGCTCATTCACCTGCACATCTACCAATGTGATATATGCCATCATGTGCCAGCAATGCCCCTCTGCCATGTACATTGGCCAAACCGGACAGTCTCTCCGCAAAAGAATTAATGGACACAAATCTGACATCGGGAATCATAATACTCAAAAACCAGTGGGAGAACACTTTAACCTGTCAGGTCATTCAATGACAGACCTGCGGGTGGCTATATTACAACAGAAAAACTTCAAAAACAGACTCCAATGAGAGACTGCTGAGCTGGAATTGATATGCAAACTAGACACAATCAACTCAGGATTGAATAAGGACTGGGAATGGCTGAGCCATTACAAATATTGAATCTATCTCCCCTTGTAAGTATTCTCACACTTCTTATCAAACTGTCTGTACTGGGCTAGCTTGATTATCACTTCAAAAGTTTTTTTTCTCTTACTTAACTGGCCTCTCAGAGTTGGTAAGACAACTCCCACCTGTTTATGCTCTCTGTATGTGTGTATATAGATCTCCTCAATATTTATTCCACTCTGTATGCATCCGAAGAAGTGGGCTGTAGTCCACGAAAGCTTATACTCTAATAAATTTGTTAGTCTCTAAGGTGCCACAAGTACTCCTGTTCTTTTTGTGTGTACATATACATGCATATACACACACACACACATACAGAGAGAGAGAGAGAACCCCAAGATTAGTGCTTCCAATTAAAAATTAAAACCAGAGAGTGAAATCATGGCTGTACTGAAGTCAATGTTACAGCTCCCATGGAGTTTAAATGGCCAGGATTTCACCTAGAATGAGCATTGTTAAAAGGACTCCCTAATCAACCAAAAGTAAAGCAGTCTGGACAGTAAAACTAACAACCAACCAGCTGTCAATGATCTGAATTCTCTGAGTGCTCTGTTTTCATTATTCCTGGATTTTCCCCTCCTCCTTCTCACCTACTTCTCATCCATATGTTAAGTTGCACAAGTTCAACATATATTTTTTTTAAATCAATTTAGTTAAACTGGAGCATGCTGTGTGTAGACAGGACCTGGGATTGAAACTCTTTGAGGCATAGGACTGACATTTACTGTATCTTTGTACAGTACTTAGTACACTGGAGCCCTGACTTGGCTAAAGCCTGTAGATACGACTGCAATATAATTGCTAAATAAATACTAATTAATTAATAATAGCACTGTAATTAGAGCTATTGGCAGAAAGTGGGGATCTAATACAATGTGAATTTCACATTTTATTGTTTGTTTTGCCATTTGCAAAGGCCAAATACAGTATATGATTAATAATGTAACCGAATACAACATTTTATAAAACTAATAATAATTCTTTTTTCATATTTTATTCCTTACTAAATGTGGCTTGATTTATCTTGATTTGAACAGAACTTTGCTACATCTTTTTCAATAAGTGCTGATCAATGACTGTACAGAAGTGATTGAAACAAATTACTGCCACAGTGGAAAGGTGCTAATCTTAAAAATTGACATCAGTCTTATCTGCAATATAGATGAATAAACAAGTAGAAATAAATCAGTGGTGGAAGTAAAGCATTTGTGCAATATTTGCTTTGCAAATATTCTTGCCCTTGACTTGAGTAAGTTTATTATACTGAATTTCCTATGTCTGTCAAGTAAGAATTCACTGCAATAAGTGCATACTTATATACTCAAAATCTTTCCTAACTAATATTTTGAAGCTGATATTAAGGGTCATTCTTCAAAAAATTAATAAAGTTAATGATAAAACAAATGTTAATTGCTTATGACGGCATAAGAATGACTTGTAGCCAATATAGTCAGCCTTTAAGAGCTGATGAGCCATTGTAACAGCAAGTGAAATTGGAGAGAGAGCCATAAAATAATCACTCATCACGCAACATTCTGGGTTTGTGTTGTGATATTGTTTTATGACTTTGGGCCAAAACCCTCAGCTGGTCTGAACTGGTGAATCTCCATTGGCTTCCAGTTTACACCAGCTGAAGCTTTGGACCTATGTGTGGTGATAATACAGTGTAATCACATATTGGCACAACATTACAAGGAAAACATCACAAAGCAGTTCTGTGACATGACACTGATTACGTTGAAACTCTTTATGATTCCGCTAGCTGGAATTTTTCTCTCTTTCCCTCTTTTCCCCTCCTGAATGCTAGGAAGGAGACTCGAGGTACTTTTTCTCTCCTCTCTTTCTCCTTACCTCCTGGATTCATGGAGTGAAAGAAAAATTCTAGCAACAAGTCTTTTTGCATATCACAGTACAGGGAAAGTGGTTCTGACAGCTTACATACTGCCATTTCAACTGCCCTGCTCTCCCTGTGAAAATACACCCGAGATCAGTGTTCAACTTAGTCTACCAGAAACACAGGCATAGCCAGTAGGACTGTAGAATCAAAAGCTGCGTTGTGGCCCTGAAGATATACACTCTGAGGAAGAGTCATAGGGTCATAGGTTGAGTATCACTGACTTAACATAGGATGCTGGTATGTTGCTTAATGCTGTGAAAAGTCTCATGGACTTCAATGAGACTCTTCAATGTAGAATGGACTTTGACTAGTAGTGAATGTTCACAAGACTGGGGTCTAGTGTTGAATGACTAAAGAAGAATTTGACTCACATATCAAATAGGGGCAGAAGAAATACGTGGAGGAGTATACATAGTTTACCTATTACAATCTATGATGTCTTCCTGGAAGACTTGAAGAGCTCGAAAGCTTGTCTTGCTCACCAAGAGAAGTTGATCCAATAAAAGATATTACCTCATGCACCTTGTCTCTCTAAGGGACTGACATGGCTACAACAAACCTGCATATCTTCCTGCAAGCATAATTCTTAATATTAGTTTTGCTTGATTGATTGATTGATTTTAAACAGAAACAGATCAGTTTGCAGAGGAACTAGTTATTAAAATTATATCACTTAAGGACCAATGCTACAGAGCAAAGCAAACATTGTCTTTAGGAAGATTTTTCAGGATTTGGTCCATATTGTGTATTTTGAAATTAAGTAGACATATGTACTGCAGCAGCATTAACTGAAGCAGGTGACGCAGCAGTGGCAAAGGGAACTGCAACATGTTTTTAATACAAAATACTATAATCTGAAGTACACATGTGATTATTTTTTTGGGCTGCTATAATTTATGTACCATTGGATTTCATCACTTTTCCTGACCATATGTCTGTGATAAATCTAATGCAAGTTCACCCTATGCAAGATATTAGCCTCTTCTTTATGCCTTCCTTTTGGAGTAATGTACAAAACACTACTTTAGGAAACACTATATATGAGAGATGTCTGCTTCTGCATAAACAGCAGGGAAACGATAAACTGATTTTTGGGAAATGGTATATATGCCATGATTTAAAAAATAATTCTAAGAGAATTTGCTTGGCAGAGTATCTCTAACTACATAGGTTGGAGAACTAGATTGGGGAAACTTTATGAATTTTAAGGCTCAGTTTGAGAAATTATATCTTCCACACTTAGCTTTGGAAACGAGAACTGAAGAGGTAAAAAGTCAGTAATTTTCTGTCAAGCCTTTAACACCAACTTTAACTTTGACTTTTATGAAAAACTGCAGTATTTTACAGTAAAGTTCAAATGACTTCATTACATTATTATAAGCTGTGGGGATGTGGACTATTACTGTAGGTACTACTATCACTGATTTGGGGAGGTTGCTGACCTGTAAATGGGGAGAAAGGTTTGAAAGGAGGGAATCAATGTCTTGCCATTGGGGAGGAGGAAATAAGAGTGCTTAACAGCTGGGAGGGTGTAACTGGTTTGTTATTACAATAGAGGAAGTATTAGGAGTCAAGAGGAGAGTTGGACACTAGTGTGTGTGTGTGTGTTGGGGGGGGAGGCAGGAAGCAATATTTATCTTGTCAGATTCACATTTCATTGGTATGCATATGACATAACACTGGACAACCAGTGTTTCTTTATTCCCTATCCTGGAGTCACACCCTCTTCAACTGGGAAGTGTTGTTTTTCTCTATTATTTCAGAGATTTGGTCCTGGAGTTGGATTTCTCTCTTTTACTATTTTATATCTCTAGAAATGTAAAAATTTTTGGAGACCTAGTCTTTGAAAGAACTTAAGAAAATAGATTTACTGTGCAAGTATTTTCTAATTTTCAGAAGAACAGAACTTTCTTAGTTATGAACTAAACTTTTAACATATCAAATGTACTATTTTAACTGAGGACTAGTCTAAAGACTTAAAACCAAATGAGTGGGGACACTAGAAGATAATCAGATAAGTTGCTAAATGTGTGTTTTTGGCCTAGTTGTGGAAGCTTACTCACACAAGTACTCCCATTATATGTGACCACTTCAGTAAATACTCACCAACATGATCCACAACCAGAAAAATATTTTAGTTTTCTGGGAGTGGATTCTAAGCTGTGGGAGTTTCTGAGTTGTGGAGAGGCTGAGTGTGGAGGTAGGGCAAGGAATTCTCTTTATGGATAATGCTTGGAGCCTGAGGGTGTTTCTATGCAAAAGGCAGATGAGGAGGTTAAAAGAATATTTATTTTGAGTCAATGGCAGAGGGCAAAGGCAAACCAAAGTAGGATCAAAAATGTTTTTCTCAAATGTTTACTAGGCTCACTTAATGTTGGATGGAAAATCTGCTTGGTTTCTGATAAATAATACTTTCGGCTACCGTTGGCAGCACAACTGTTTTGATAATTGTTACAAAGGAGGGATATACCACAACAAAAAAGATAAAAGATGTTTAAAATCGTCTTTTCTTTAGAGGTAATGGGATAAACTTTCAAAGCTGTGCATGGTTTCTACACAATAAATCCCCTTAATAAATAACACAATTTTCTTCTGCAACTCTTGAAATACTGAAATAAAAGTGTAGTCTATTGTGCAATGTGTTATAAAAGTTTAAAGGTAAAGGAAACATCAGACAGTCTCCCTTAAGTCTGAAAATGCATACAGTAGCAATAATACCAAATATATATTACCACTAGGATTGTAAAGAGTATATCTTATTCTTTAGCCTTACGTTTTATTACAGTTGCAACAAAGTGGATTGTAGAAAAATATTGTATAAAATAACTCCTTACTCTACTAAAAGACAAAACAAAAACACCAAGACCTCCTTTATATAACTCTAGTTAGCTAAAGTAGAAAAATGATCTATGACCAGCTCCTCAGTGGTTGTAAATTGGAACGAGTACAGCAGAACAATGCTGATTTATATCATCTAAAGAACTGGCCCCTAATGTTTTTTGAACCTGTAAACTTGGTGAAGGTTCACTGCTCTGTTTTGGCATTTGACATGTGAGAAATGAAAAAATGCTATGAAACCAACTCTGGCGTGTTTCTTTAGTCATTCAACAACAACAAAATCCTTCCATATAATCAGTACTCTGCAAAACCAAGCATACTTTTCATCACTGCCAGAGGGTGATTATAAAAACTTATTTTTAAATTAATCTACAATCCTCTAGATGAACTTAAACATATTCAAAAGTTCTATTGCAATTAGCACCCAAAAGTCTGACAGCTTGAATGAATTTAATCCTAAATCCTTGGGCCAAATCCTGCTCTAAATTACACCTGTGCAACCCATGGATTTAACTGGACATCTAAAATGAAGGCAAAATTCCACACTTTTATTTGGCAAACCTGGACTATACATCTCTTAAAAATAGGCTTTGCTGCAGTATTTCAGCACTTTTGTTTCCTCAGAAGGAAACATTGGATGCAAAAATGAAAGAAATGGACCTGATTCTCCTTTTCTTACATTGGCATAAAACAAGAGTAACCGTATTAAAGTTAATGGAGTCTCACTGGCATGAAATCAGTATAAGTGAAAGAAGAATCAGGCCCATTGTTTTTAAAAAGTTAACAGCATTTTCTTAAGTTTCAGTAAATGTTTAAAGTTCAGGGCAAAAATTTTGGGGAGAGCTTATTTTGTGAGAACTAGTTTGTTTTACCTACACAATGTCACATTTTCTGAGGGCTAAAAAAGACAGTTCTAAAAGCTCCAGTGGAATTAAGTGAACGGAAAAGTCCAATTGTACTTCACACTGGTGAAAATACAAGGGTATAGTTATAGTAACTTGGACACAATATACTCACCAGCTTGCCCAAGGGTATATTCCTGATGTCTTGTTCCTATTCTGTTAGTAGCTGTGCAATTATATCGCCCAAAATCATTGTCAGATGTGGGAGCAATCTTGAAAATAAGCATAAACAAAATTTTAAATATTATTTTCTAATAATTAATTACAAAAAATGTCATTGACCTTCTCAAAATTTAAATTCATTCTGCTTAAACAGTATTAGGATGTCCCCTTATTTTACCTTGCCAAATACATTGCACAAAATGGTGACATAAATGTGATGGATCTGTGACAAATTCTCTCTTTTTCAAGGCTTGTATGAAAAAATATTCATGAAACAACAGAAGGATAAGTTGAAATATTTCAAATCCAGAGTTTCAACACTGAATGGAAAACATCCTCTAGGGAAGTTAAAGGCAACATGACCCCTCCTTCTGTCCATAATAGGTAAATGAGGCTACTTTGTCCTAGGAAAGAGGAAGGGACCAGGCTACGAGCCCTCTAGAAATATTTAACCTAACATTAAGGGTAGGTGGTGACTGAAAGAGGTAGGTGAGCTTTCTTCCAGGATATCTGGGTCCTTAAAAATGGACACTGCAAGATCCAGGGTATGCATAGCTTTATCTGTGATCACTGGAAAGTAGCGTGGCTGTGAAATATTGGTAGGGGAAAGGTGTTAAATGTATTTGTTCAAATGTATTTGAGTAATACTACTTTAATTTAAAACAGTGTTTCTCAAATGCGGCCACCAGGAGCTTTCCTTGCGGCCACACCCTCTTGGGCTGTGATGAAGGTGTGGGGGGAGGGCAAAGCAGCTGCCCCTCTCCCTCTCCCTGTTGCTCCTGGATGCACCACATTGGTATTGGTTGCTATGGAGACACCTGGGGCACAATGCAGGAGGACCAGGCAGCCAGTGAATTCCCCACCTTCCTGGGGGGCGGGGGGAAGGGTCAGGTTTTGGATTCAGCCCCGGGGTAGTGAGGCAGCAGCCTTTTCACAACAGACTTCTTGGCTAGCACTAAATCAGTTACAATGATTTGGACATGTATTTGTTTTTCCTGCAGCTAATAAAGTATTTTAGGAAAAAGTGTGAGAGCGGTCACCAGCAAGAGTTGGTGGCTGCACTATGAGGCCACCAAATAATTTGTCCTGAGAACCCCTGATTTAAAACACTAGATACTTAGAACTTGTCCATATAGAGAGTTAGTGCATGACAAGCTGGGGTATAAATCTGCAGCATACTAGCAGTCACATAATAAATTGCAGTGTGGACATAGCGACTGTGCATTAAAAGTTCCACAGAGCACTTTGATCTGCTGTTGTCTGAAACATCAATGGGTCAAAGAGCACTATGGAACTTTCAGTGTGTGGTAGCAGTGTCCAAATGGCCAGCTAGCATGTGGCATGCTACAGCACTGTAGATGTACACCACAGATTGCTATACACTAACTCTCCATAGAGACATGCCCTTAGTGGTCATTCTTTTAACAGAAGTTGTGACATTACAATTTGTATGAATATTGAGGTTTATGATCTCTATCTCCTATGTATAATGTAGGGGCCCAATCCTGACCTCCTCTTTTAAGCAAAACTCCCATTGGTGTTAATGGGATTTTTGCCTGAATGAAGGACTCAGATTCAGAATTCAGGCAAATTTATAGTCGCCATTATGTAAACCATTGCTCATTTTCCTGATTGCTAACTTATTTTTGCAGTACACCATTGGTTTCAACACTTCACTCCCCTAACTATATATATATATATATATATACTATTAGCACCAGTAATGGTTATAACAACTAGAAACAGATTTGCTAAACTCAAGATATCATATTCAGAACATTTCTCATTACCTCTTCAAGGACTTTTCAATCATTCATTGTCATTATTGATACACTGGAAAGGGAAGAAAGATCCAATAGGGAGAATAAGCAGGTACATAAATAAGAAGAATAGTCAGGAGGGATTTCTTTCCTGGCATTATTTTTTAAGTTGTGCAGCTCTTATTTGTTTAAAACAGATATTCTAAGACACCGCAGTGATGCATTTTTCAGTCACCCACTTGGAGTTCTCACAGCTCAGGAGCCTTAAACAAAGAGTCAGCGGATTCATGCTTTAAAAATCACACTTCATCTGTGAACCTCCTTTTCATGTGACATAACTACAAACTGAATTAAAAAGCAGACAGTATAAAGATAGTGACATAGAATTGCTAGCTAGCCAGTAGTGTTTGTTTGTGTCAAATTCACAGTGACTTTGAACCCATTTCTCTTATAGTCTCTTAAAATCTTGTTTGCATGATAGTAAGCAGATACTATCCTGCTCCCTATGAAATCAATGACAGGGTTTTCACTGACCTCAAGGGAAAAATGATAAGGCCCACTGACAACTTAGAAGCACATGTGTCAACAGTAAGCACTGCACTGTATTTTATAGACTACACTGATTTGCTGAAATTACACAGAAAACTTTCCCACAATCTTTTCAGCACTAAATTATCAAAGAATTAGAATAAAGCAACTCATTAAGATTAGATTTAATGTAAAGATATATTAGCAATAAAATACATTTATTTTACTCACACAAATGGAAGATCTAAAATATTACGTCTTGGGTAATTTTATATACGTAATACTGAGAAATTATCCCTCCCCAGTAATGTTAATATTCTTTTTCACTTTTAGAGCACTTTTCATTCAACAACACCAAAGCACTTTATATACATTAATTAATTTACCTTCACAACACTCTTCTGAGGAAGGCTCTTTCTGACTCTTTAGGGGCTGCCCTACTGTAACTCTGAGCCAAATATATGTTAAAACTTTCTGTTTTCTATTGTCTTTATAACTTCAGTAGAATAACTAGATCAGATACTTATTTGAAATACACCTCTATCCCAATAGAATGCTGTCCTTGGGAGCCAAAAAAATCTTACCGCGTTATAGGTGAAACTGCGTTATATCGAACTTGCTTTGATCTGCCGGAGTGCGCAGCCCTCCCTCCCTTCCCGGAGCACTGCTTTACCGCGTTATATCCGAATTCGTGTTATATCAGATCACGTTATATCGGGATAGAGGTGTAATGTACATGTTAGCAATGTTACTTCATTCCTTTAATTTTACATATTTTGATGTATTTTGTTATACTGAATCAGAATGTCAGTATATAATCTTTATTTCCATATTTACTAACTTCACTGGGGTCCATTTCCCTGATAAACCAGAACTGGAAATTGACTTAGGGAAAGGCATCCCCTAAAAAAGGCCAGAAACAGGACTCGGACTCCAAGTGTCTGGTACAGTGAGGATATGATCCCCTCTTCCCCACCTCCTCAATCCTCATATGAGGAGGAGGTGCTGGAGTCCAAGCAATGGGCTAGGGACCAGCTGTTGAGGGGGGAGGGGCTGACATCAGCCCTGCCCCAGGTGAAAATGATTAAGGAAGGAATCATGACCTGCACAGTATGAGTTATTGCAAGATAGTTCCCAGATGAGTTAAATTAATAAAGTTGTTGGAGCCTAATTAAATCCCATCCTTGGCATTTTGTTTTTCCCTCATGTGTTCCAGTCAACATAGCTTGTTCCTGACTTATTGGGACAGGCTCTAAGGCTACGTCTTCACTGGGGGGGGTCGATTTAAGATACACAAATTCAGCTACGCGAATAGCGTAGCTGAATTCTACGTATCCGAGCCGACTTACCCCGCTGTGAGGATGGCGGCAAATCGACCTCCACAGCTCCCCCATCAACAGCGCTAACTCCTACCTGTGCTGGTGGAGTACAAGCGTTGATTCGTGGATCGATTGTCGCGTCCAGACGAGACGCGATAATTCGATCCCCAAGAGATCGATTTCTACCCGCCGATTCAGGCGGGTAGTGAAGATGTAGCCTAAGAGATAAGAAAGGACTTTAGTCTCTATACAACAGCCTTGTTATGGAGACTGCCAACAAGAAAGCCAATTAGTTTTGTACTGCATATACATGTCTGCTTTGAGCTGGACTGAAATGGCCAAATTCTTTTCATGCAGACACTAAATCATTGATAATATGAATCTACTGAATCAGTTTTAATATTTTTAAATGTTCATGTTTTATTTACTACTTTGCAAACAACTCAGATTATATTAATGTTCACTGAGAGTGGTGAACTGAAGGCAAGACAATTGATTGGAACCAAAGACTTCTTTTTAGCTGATCACAAGGAATATGGAGATAAATAGCTCATAAGATTTTTTCTTCATTACATCACAGATCTGATCTGTAAGTGTTTTATACAACTCCAGTAATAATTCTTGAACAGTGAAAAAATTAAATGACTCCCAACTGATAAATGTAATTTGCTAATTTATATTTAAAGCCTTACCTCTAATATCAGCTTTCTTCCTGCACTGTAGGTCTTTAAATGGGTAGTATTTTTTGCAGGTAAAACTAATTTTCCTCTTCTCCAGTGAACTGAAGCTATAGGATTAGATAATACTTCACAACTTATATTGATAGGATTGCCTTCCCAAGAATAATACAAGGTTTGATTTGACACAAACGTTGGAGCATCTGCAAAAAAAGAGAGTATTAAACAAATACGTTATCTGCCTCTGTTTCCATAAAATATGCAACACATTTTTATTCAAGTATTGTATATACTACTAAGGTTATCATGGAAATTTGAATTTACAAATGTGTCACTTCATAATATGGACTGCTACAATGTCAGTTCTCATCTATGAGTTTCTCATGTAGTCATCTTGGATAGTTCTCTGAAACCATCTCACCAATATGCAGTGGTAATCAAAAAAGCTAACAGAATTTTAGGAACCATTAGTAAAGGAATAGATAATAAGACAGAAAATATCGTAATGCCATTATATAAATCCATTGTATGCCGAGACCTTGAATACCATTGAATACTGTATGCAGTTGTCCAGCTATACTGAAAAAAGGACAGGATACACTTGATATGGATTTAATCAGGCTGCAACTTTATTATTAGATGTCTGGGACTACCTGGCAGATAAGTGTATATTGTACAGTACATATAAACCCTGTTTGTTTTGTAACTAACTGAGCGGGGGACTTCTACCAGCTCCCCCTCTTTTTCCATCCAGGTCCCTCCAGCAAATCCATTGTCGGGACCTTACTATCCACCCCCTTTCCTCCCCAGAGGAGGGATAAGATGGGCAATAAGAAAAGGGGTTTGGCTCCATGCCGTTCCAACCATTGGAGCCCAACCCCTCTAATGTTCCGTTCATTTATCCAGCACCACTTTTTTAAGTCCTTTACCAGGCCATTTATCTGGTCACTGGATGCCTTCCCAGTGGAGTACCTGCACTGGACATCCGCCCCACACTTACCAAATAAGTTGCAACATATAGCCTACCACACCTTTTGTGCTCATCATAATAGGTGTTCCCTAACACCTGCTGTGGGGAAGGTGAAAAAAACCACTCCACCGAAGCCAATATGGTGGTGAGGGAAAAAATTCCTTCCCAGCCCCCTTAAAAAGGAGGGAATAGCAGAATGTTCACAGCAAGTTCAAACCCACCTGATAATCACACCTTAAGGGGAGGGAGGGTGGGAGCTGCCTTGCCTGCTGCATGGAGAATGGGGTTTCCAACGCCAGAGCTTGCACCTTTAAAAACTTCCACCCTTACATTCCAAGGGGGTGAGTCAGGGCTGCAAAGCTGACCAACACCACCTTTTTGCAGCAGTTTCTCATCTTGTTCTCCCTCCCTGCCCCCATTAACCACAAAGCACTACTGTCTTCCTCCAACAAGCCTGGGCAATGCCCCCCCTGCTTTCAGTGCAGGGCAGTCATTCTTGTTGTCCCATCTATAAATCTATATCAACTCTATATCTATCTATATATGAACTGGAAAAGTTGAAGAGAACGGAAAAAAAAATCAGAGGGATAGAGCAGTATAAGGAGAGATTAAAAGGACTGGGAGTATTCATCTTAGAAAAGAGACAACTAAGGGGTGATGTCATAGATGTCTATAAAATCATGACTGGTGTGGCGAAAATGACTAAGGAAGCCTTATTTACCCATTCCCACAACATAAGAATCAGGGATAACCCAATTAAATTAATAGGCAGCGGAGTTAAAATAAACATAAGGAAGCAGTTCTTCACACAGTGCACAGTCAACCTGTGGAACTCATTGCTAGGGGATGTTAAGAAGGCCAAAAGTATTAGTGGCTTCAAAACAGAATTAGATACGTTCTTGGAGGATAGGTCCAATGGCTATTAGTGAAGACGCATCCCCATGCTCTAGGTGTCCCTGAACCACTGTCTGCCAGAAGCTGGGACTGGACGACAGGGGATAGATCACTGGATAAATTGTCTTGTTCTGTTCATTCCCTCTGAAGTATCTGGTACTGGCCACTGTCAGAACACAGGATACTAGGCTTGATGGACCTTTGGTCTCACCTAATATGACCATTCTTATGTTCATGTTGGATTCTGGATCTCTTATTTTGGAAGAATTCTCATCTGGTAATACTGTATTAGATGATGCCCTAGTTCAGGGATCTGCAACCTTTGGCACGCGGCCCATCAGGGTAAGCACCCTGCAGGGCCGGGCCGGTTTGTTTACCTGCCGCATCTGCAAGTTTGGCCAATCGTGGCTCCCACTGGCTACGTTTCGCCGCTCCAGGCCAATGGGGGCGGCGGGATGTGCACAGGCCGAGGGATGTATTGGCCAATTTGGGGGTCTTTTTCTTATATAGGCTCCTATTACCCCCCAACACCTGTCCCAATTTTTCACATTTGCTGTCTGGTCACCCTACCCTTAGGAGGGGCCAGAATGATGGCTACTGGTGAAGACGAGGAAGGTGATGGTGATGAGGAAGATGATGGCTAATATTTCAGGTTGTTCTGCAAAGGATGGTGTGAGTGTGGATGTTCAGATATACCTTACTGAATTAGCGTGTGTGTGACTTTGATAAATGTATGAATAAAATATGTATTTGTAAATATAAAAGAGTTCCTATAGTGTGAGTGTTGCACTGTGCACATCAGGGTTCCCAACTATATAATAATTTTTAATAATAATGGGCCTGATCTTGGGACAAAAACCTGTCAACCCTCAAAGTGATAACTGGGATTTTTTACTCATAATCTATAGATCAGACTAAAGCCTCTATAACTAATTGAATGAGAGAAGATGGTCTTGTGTTTACAACTGAACTGAGACCTATGAGCACTGGGTTCAGTCAAAGACTCTGTCAAAGACTTCATATGTGACCTTCAGCAAGTTACTTACTCTCTCAGTTCCTGGTGTGTAAAATTGGACATTTAATATTCCTGTCCCCCATCCTTTTTCTGTTTAGATTTAGATTTCTATTTAGATTGTAAGGTCTTTGGAGCAGGAATAGCCTTTTCCTATGTATATGTACAGCACCTAGCAGAACAGGGCTCCAATCTTGACTCAGGTCTCTAAACATGACAGTAATCCAATAAATAATATTTGAAGATCCAATAATACACTGTCACCCTGAAAAAGCAGAGATGGTATATCCACGTATCTTCAGCATGTGTGCTTGAAGTCTCATCCACAAGAGTGTAGCTTGACTAAATATGGGTAAAATTACCTGAAATCAATACTAAAATGTATTACACTATTAGAGAAAATGGTGGATCAGGAGGGAAAACTGTAAGTCCGTGAAAAGACTAAAACAATCAGTTTATATTTACATCAGAAAATTAAGGGGAGTGTTAGGAGCTTTGAGACCAGAACAAAGCATGAATACTGAAACGAATGCTGAAGTCTAGCCTCAGGAATGGTTTAACTATGTGTTTTTTTTTAAATGCAAATCTGCAAATTCCTTCGATATTTGTCTTTGTGAAAGAGCATCAACTTTTGGTATAATTCTCTTACTGTTACAGGTGTATATACTGGCCTTGATTGATATCACTGGGAGTTCTGAATGCAGTAGATCAAGGATGATATATATTACTGAGAGTAAGCAAAGATTTTCAGAAGTATTCAGTTTTTTCCTCTTCCAAAAGGCAGCAGCTGGCTCTAATTGAATAAGGAGTGAAAGAGATGTGTTCTCATGGCCATATTTGAGTTTTGTACTATAAGCAGGAGCTCATCTTACTCTTCCAAAGGTTATAATACTGAGTAATTTAATCACACCTAGGTTCATGCAATACTTAAATACTTAAGTCAGAGCTATGGTACTTATATGTAACATCTAAAGGGCAGATTTTGGCCTGAAAATACTTTTGTATGAAGGATGGAATAGCAGAGAAGCTGTAGAATTTGATATTTCATATTAACAGAGATTTGTGAACAGGAAAGCTTGCCATAGCATCTCCCTGCATTATGATTAGATATGTTCAGCACTCTTACAGCACTAAACCTGAGTGCAATGGCGACTCCTGGGATGATGGGCTGATTAGAGAGAATGGTCGGGAGGGTAACTGAAAAACTGGCACTTCCCCAGCAGGCAATTTTCGCATGCCTCTAAATATATGTAAGCGTGACACTGCATACTAGAGCCAAGAAAGTATGTGTGCATGTCTGACCACAGTAACATGTGCCACAAAATGCAGCAATCCCATCATGCATTTTAGATATGCAGATTTTATTACATAGAACATAATTTCTCAAAATTACTTGATATTCCTGAACTAGTGGACATTAGCGTGGATGCAGAAGGTGGCAAGTTGTTCTATCTGGTCAGCACTAACTTTTCCCCCTCAAGATCTGATTTTTGATAATGATATAATCCAGGCTGGTGTTCTGTGCTGTATCTAACTCACTTTTGATCAAATCACATCCCCTGTATGGGAAGTCTTATAAGACAAATGAGTATCAGAGGGGTAGCCATGTTAGTCTGAATCTGTAAAAAGCAACAGAGGGTCCTCTGGCACTTTTAAGACATCTTGCATCTGAAGAAGTGAGGTTCTTACCCACGAAAGCTTATGCTCCCAATACTTCTGTTAGTCTTAAAGGTGCCACAGGACCTTAAGGCAAATGAGGAGGTTGTGAATTTCTGTAGATACACATATCTTGGAGAACAGAAGACTACCAGGGGAGACATCTATCAACCTCTTAGGCTACGTCCTCACTATGGGGGTGGGGAGGGTGTCAATTTAAGATACGCGAATAGCGTAGCTGAATTCGATGTATCCGAGCTGACTTACCCGGCTGTGAGGACGGCGGCAAATCAACCTTCGGAGCTCCCCCGTCGATGGCGCTTACTCCTACCTACACTGGTGGAGTACAAGCGTTAATTCGTGGATCGATTGTCGCGTCCCAACGAGACGCGATAATTCGATCCCCGAGAGATTGATTTCTACCCACCGATTCAGGCGGGTAGTGAAGACGTAGTCTTAGAATCAAAGGCAAATCCAGGTTTCTGAGACCTACATTATTTATTCAATTATGTTTTTAAAAATGGACTGAATCTTATGTTCAGGGCACATACACTCATTCTTAAGCTGTTATGGGACTAGGGTGCCATAGAGAATAGCAGAAACAAATCACAAATAGGACCAAATGTCCTCAAACAAAGTTGCTTCTGAAATCAACAGCTCAAAAACACTTGGCACTTCTAAACAAAAAAAGGTGTCTCAGTTTTCCCAACCTCCCAGAAGCCCTGGAAAAAGGGATGAGCCTCACAGCATGAATTGCAGGTCAACAGATCTGGGCTTTAGCAAAGCGATGTTGGAATCCAATTCCAAAGTCCATGGCCCTTCATGGTTAATTACCTGCTGTAAGACCCTTCCCGAGCCCCTTCACTCTTACCAACAGGGAGGAATTGGTTGCAAATCTGAACTCATGGAGGATAGGTGAGGATTCAGATGACTGAAGAAGGGTAAGCATAGTACCTGTCTTTAAAACTGGGAACAAAGAGGACCTAGGGAATTCTAGACCAGTGTACTTAACTTCACTGGAAAGATACTGGAACAAACGATTAAACAATCAATTTGTAAGCACCTAGAGGATAACAGGATTATAAGGAATAGCCAGCATGGATTTGTCAAGAACAAACCATGCTAATTTCCTTCCTTGACTGGGTTACTGGCCTAGTGGCTAGAGGGGAAGTAATAGATGTGATATAACTTGATTATTCTAATGTTTTTGACACAATCCCACATGACATTCTCGCAAAGAAACTAAGGAAATGTGGTCTAGGAGAAATTACTATAAGGTGAGTGGCACAACTGGTTGAAAGACAATACTCAGAGAGTAGTTATCAATGATTTACTGTCAAACTGGGAGGATGTATTTAGTGGGGTCTCACAGGGATCAGTCCTGTGTCCGATACTATTCAACATTTTCATTAATGGCTTGGATAATAGAGTTAACAAAACTGGGCATGTTTAGTGTTGAGAAAAGATAACTGAGGGAGGACCTAACAACATATTTGAAGACTGTTAAGGGCTGCTATAATGAGGACTGTAATCAATTGTTCTCTATGAAGCTATGACAAGAAATAATGGACTTAAACTGCAGCAAGGGAGATTTAGGTTAGATATTAGGTGTGATGTTGCACTTTATATGATTTTATGAAAATATGCTAATGTAATTGGAATATGCTTCATGCAAAAGATCTCTTGTAAGGTATCATTACAAAGCATATAATCTACTGAGTGTGATCATCTTATTTGTATAAATGTACCACTCTTGTATCTGAAAATAGGAATATGAAATATAACTCTGAGGGCCTATTGTAATTATGCAAAGTGTGGTTTGGAATCTTGATGACTCCCATGAACCAGGACAATTGACTGCAGATTGCTCTGTTTTACCTGTAAGTCTTCCTGTATGTGTGTGTGCTGGCAAGTGGGTAATGAAGTCTTACAGTGACATGTGATCATGTCACATGAACTGTAATCCATGTGTCTTTCCATTGAGAATGAGGGGGTGGGAACCCAGAGAGGGACAAAGGATTCCCGCCTTATGCAAAAGATATATAAATGGGTGGAACAGAACAAAGTGGAGAGCCATTATGAGGAATCCCCTAGCTACCACCTGAGCTGGAACAAGGGCTGTACCAGGGGAAAGGACTGTGCCCAGACTTGGAAGATGTCCAGTCTGTGAAAGAAATGTATTGAAACATCTTTCAGGGTGAGATATTATCTGTACTCAATTGTATTACTGTATTAGGCTTAGATTTGTGTGTTTTATTTTATTTTGCTTGGTAATTCACTTTATTCTGTCTTTTACTACTTGGAACAACTTAAATCCTACTTTCTGTATTTAATAACATCACTTTTTACTTATTAATTAACCCAGAGTATGTGTTAATACCTCGGGAAGGCAAACAGCTGTGCATATCTCTCTATCAGTGTTATAGAGGGCAAACAATTTATGAGTTTACCCGGTATAAGCTTTATACAGGGTAAAACAGATTTATTTGGGTTTAGACCCCATTGGGAGTTGGGCATCTGAGTGTTAAAGATAGGAATACTTCTGTAAGCAGTTTTCAGTTAAGTCTTCAGCTTTGGGGCAAGTAATTCAGACCCAGGGTCTGTGTTGGAGCAGACGGGCGTGTCTGGCTCAACAAGACAGGGTGCTGGAGTCCTGAGCTGGCAGGGAAAGCAGGGGCAGAAGTAGTCTTGGCACATCAGGTGGCAGCTCCCAAGGTGGGTTCTGTGATCCAACCCGTCATATTAGGGAAAACTTTCTAGCTATGAGGGTAGTTAAGCTCTGGAACAGGCTTCAAAGGGAGGTTGTGGAATCCCCATTATTGAAGGATTTTAACAATAAATTATACAAACACATGTCAGGGATAGTCTCAGTTTACTAGGTCCTGCCTTGGCACAGGGGATTGAAATTGATAACTCCTCAAGGTCTTTTCTAGTCCTACATTTCTGTGATTCTATAATTTAACTAGGGTATGGAATCATGAGAAGAGAGCGGTGGTCTCTGAGATAAGCAGGACCCAACCACTTAAGATCTTAAAAGACTATAACCAATAAATTGCATCAGGAAGCAAATAAAAATCTCGTGCAGATTGAAGAGCAGAAGGTGTACTATGCATTTGCTTCAAGAAATGCTCCTCAAATGGGCTCCCTTATTCTGCAGAAGCTGAAGTTTTCCAGTGATCCTAAGGTTCATCCCAAAGGAGAGGGCATTACAGCAATTCTGTCTCCAGGTGACAATGGTAGTGACCACTGTGGAAAAATCCACATTCACAACAAAATAATGTTGACACCCGAGTCAAGCACAGATTCATTTAAGTGGGACTAGATATCACATGGAGAATATAACCCCAATAAGTTGCTTTTTTACAACAAAATTAAGGATCACATTTTAATGGAAAAAGCCCTGGTGTATATATGTGTGCTTTTGTATGGCCTGTATTGTTGTTAATTGCTTATTGTATTGTATTATGTCCTGATGAAGGTTCAGTAGTTAGCATCTGCCTCACAAAAATACACACTCTGTTTCTTACAGAAATATTGTATGTGTTTCAGAAAAATGGTAATCATGAAAATAGAAGCATATTTTTGAAATTACTGAGGCTGGAGCATATAAACTATAAACTACTGCAAAATCAATTTTGGTAAAAACTACAGTATTCTAGGAAACTGAGGAATAAGTTAAATGCCCCAAAATTCTGGTGGCAAAGGAGAATATCCATCAATTGAATAATAAAACATATCCACGTAGAATTAAATAGAAAGGCCTTCTCATATGTAAATATCTCCTTAAGCAGGCACAGAGATGATTAGGAAAGTTCAACTAATTGCTACATTTTCTTTGTTGAATATTTTACCTAAATCCATTATGCAGAATTTACAGAGGATTTGAAATATACTAGTATTTAGAATACCTATTGTCTTGTCACACATAAAGAATAGTTCACAGATATATTAGAAAGTTAAAATATTTGGAATAAAGTTTATGGCTATGCACTTCTTATACAGGTATAGCATGGATGCATTACAAACCAGAGATTGAGCGAATGTGGAACATAGGTTTCATTTGAGCCTTCCAGAAAACAGATCAAGAACTGACCTTAAATATATTATTACACCTTTTCTGCAAGATATGCTTCCCTAGACAGACAGTGAGCTGGTTCCAAAGCAAAGCAAGCAGTCAGTAAAAAAGTAAAAACTGGACTTAGTGTACTTTAAAATACAGGTTTCAGAGTAGCAGCCATGTTAGTCTGTATCCGCAAAAAGAACAGGAGTACTTGTGGCACCTTAGAGACTAACAAATTTATTAGAGCATAAGCTTTCGTGCACTACAGCCCACTTCTTCGGATGCATACAGAGTGGAATAATATTAAGGTGCCACAAGTACTCCTGTTCTTTTTAAAATACAGATGATCAAGAACCTAAATTCCAGATCTGAATACACTGAACTTTGGTTAAGCTCAGATCAGGGGCCAAGCTTAATGGCTGGTCCATAACACTATCACAGACTGAACCACAAAACCTAGATGCAGTCTCCAAGGACTCTGGGGAAGGTTGGAAACAGCTTAGCTTTCAATTTTGTGGATTTCTACTGAAAAGAGAGCTGTAGAAAAGCCACTATTGATAGTTAGTACAGATGGATTAAAAAGCTTATAAATCTGAATGGTACAATGAGGAGGCAATTCAACATACAGAGAACAAGAATACACAGCACAGCATAGTAAAGGCATGTAATTAAGCTAAAGTCACCTATTATACTAGGATCCTTTAATAAAACTATTTCAATCTTACAGTGACATTTTAGGAGAGGAGTTCAGATAGGGTGAAAAGTAAATTCATATTGTTCTTGTTCTTTTCAAATAGGAAAAAAATAGTCTCAAGTCAGCACTGCAACTAGAAGAAGTTGATCTGCATAAATTATGTAGAGCAGGAAAACCTTGGCTCAAATCTGTCTCCATACATTTGATTATCCCCATTAGGCTTAATGCCTCAGAAATCGCAAGGGGAGCACAGACTAATACATCACTTGTCACATCCAGAAGGTAATTCAATTAATGATTTCATATCCAACCCTAGTGTATGTTCAGAGTCATATGCAGAATTGGATATGGCAAATTACCTGATTCAGCATGTGTGCCGAGGGACCTATAGCAGCCAAGTGGTACACTGAATCACATTTTTGCTTGTTAATAGACGACCAGAGGTTTTCAAACTTTTGACTATTTTTTTTCCCAAGGAAAAAATATTCAGCACAGCAGGATGACACTATAGATACAGTGGACCAGATTTAGCCTAAATTGATGTTGGCTTTATGCCCAGGCAGCTACCCTGTGGAGTGGTAGAATTGAATTGCATTAGCTATCCTCCTGATGACTAGAGGATAGCTAATGTGACACCAATTTTTAAAAGAGGCTCCAAAAATGATCCTGGCCATTATGGTATAGTAAGCCTAACTTCAGGTAAATTGGTTGAAACTACAGTATGCATCCGAAGAAGTGGGCTGTAGTCCACGAAAGCTTATGCTCTAATAAATTTGTTAGTCTCTAAGGTGCCACAAGTATTCCTGTTCTTTTTGAGAATTATCAGACACATAGATGAACATGATTTGTTGGGGAAGAGTCAACGTGATTTTTGTAAAGGCAAATCATGCCTCACCAAGCTATCAGAATTCTTTGAGAGGGTCAATGAGTGAGTGGAGAAGGGTTATTCAGTGAATATAGTGTACCTGGACTTTAAGAAAACCTTTAACATGGTCCCTCAGCAAAGGCTCCTAAGTAAAGAAAGCAGTCATGGGATAAGAGAAAAGATTCCCTCATGGATCAGTAACTGGTTAAAAGACAGGAAACAAGGATAGGAATAAATGATCAGTTTTCAAAATGGAAAGAGGAAAATAGCGATGTCCCCCAGGCATCTCTAAAAACTGTATATTAGATTTGGAAAAGACATAGAGAAGAGCACCAAAACTGATTAAGTCTATGGAACACCTTCCATATGTGGAGAGATTAAAAAGAGTGGGCCTGTTCAGCTCAGAAAAGAGACAACTAAGGGGGGATATCATAGAGGTCTATAAAATCATGAATGGTGTAGAGAAAGTGAATAAGGAAGTCTTATTTACTCCATCACATAACGCAAGAATTAGGGGTCATGCAATGAAATTAATAGGCAGCAGGTTTAAAACAAACAAAAGCAAGTATTTCTTCACACAACACACAGTCAACCCGTGGAACTCATTGCCAGGGGATGTTGTGAAGGCCAAAACTATAACTGGGTTTAAAAAAGAATGAGGTATGTTAATGGAGGACAGGTCCATCAATGGGTATTAATCAAGATGGTCAGGGATGTGACCCCATTCTCTGGGCGTCCCTAGTCTCTATCAGAATCTGGGAGTGAACAACACGGGATGTTTCACTCAATAATTGCCCTGTTCTGTTCTGTTCATTTCCTTTGAAGCACCTGGCATTGGCCACAGTCAGAAGACAGGAAAGTGGGCTAGAAGGACCATTGGTCTGACCCAGTAAGGCTGCTCGTATGGTTATAGAGCCCCTGGTCCTCCATAGTTATCAGAGAGGACTAGGATGTGTTGCACTGGAGATCACTAGAACTCAGAGGGGTGGGGGGAAGTTCACATACTTTTTCCTACAGACCCTTAAGAGGTCTGCAGCCAGGGAAGGCACCTACCCTGCAGTAATTCTAAACAGCTTCCTCCTATAACAACTCCTCTATCCCTTCCTGAAAAATTAGAATTGTATAGTATGGGAAGGCGACACACCACCTGAAATAACAGCCTCTATCTTCTCTACTTTGTTGCCCTTCATACCTATTTTGTAAGATGCAATATTTTGGGATCAACTACTTTTTCTACAAATTTAAGCAGAAAAGCCACTGGTTGACAAACCGACCCTGCGACCACCATCTTCCCTTCATCATGAAATAGCATCAGAGATATCTGGATGACAGAGGTAAGACCATGTAGACTGAAACAGTCCTTTAATGCAACCAGAGCCCTCACACGGAAGCAGTGTTGCCAACTCTTGTGGATTTTATCTCCAGTCTAGTGATATTGGTGTGGTTTGGGTTTTGTTTTTTCCTGAAAACTCAAGCACCAGGAATCAAAGTGAAATAAACGTAGAAATAAATATAAAACAAACAAAACAAAAACTACTTTGGCTTGCAACTGTACATTGTGAATAATGTAGTTTGTTTTTTCTTTCAGATCATAGTATAATGTAGGTGTCCAGTCATTCTAAGTCATTTTGTTGCAAAATGAAGGCGGGATTGGAGAGGAGAAAGAAATGACAGTGAACTCAAGCATATTCAAAAGTTACAACTCTAAAGGTTATATGCTGAATGTTCCACTTAAACATACTACATATTGCTATTGCTCATTAGTTGATTCTCTAGGTCACAAAGTCCTCACAAGCCCTCATCCGGTGAGATGCCACAGCTGGAATCCTGATAGTGATGTCACACATACCATTGAACCCTACTGGATTTTCAAGCCTGCCTATAGTATAAAGGTACAGAAAGTTCTACTTTTTTTCTGCATATAATTCTGTAATTTTTTTCTTTGTTTATTTTCAACAATAATGGGACGCTGTGTCCCAGTCATTGGGCCATGTGTCATACATAGATTCTTTGGATAGCCAGAATATATAATCACAATTCAGTTGTTATGCTGGGCACAAATATAGTATGCAGATAATGTAGCTATCATTGAGAAATGGCACATCCTCCAGCCTTCTTTGGCAGGGCACCTCAGACAGGTGATGAAGCATCAGGAGCTGAAGACCCAGAAAAGTATTGGTGAGGTACTAAACTAAGGCTCTTTTAGTTTATATGTTTTAGGATGGTTGAGGAAGCCTTTAAAGAGTTCAGGGAGGAGTCAGACAGAACTGAATGAAGATGAATGATTTCTCTCTTTACATGTTTAGAGAACCTTCTAAGAGGCATGTGAGAGGAACTAGTGTCAATATCACAATTTTGCCCTCGCTTACAAGGAGTCTAACTCCTAGTAATCCAGGGCTTTCTCATGGTTCTCCAGCAAAGCATGGCCATGCTGAGTTACGCAACTTCAGCTATGAAAATAGCATAGCTGAAGTCGACATACTTAGAGCTACTTACCACGGTGTCTTCACTGTGGTAGGTCGACTGCTGCCACACCCCCATTGACTCCGCCTACGCTTCTCACTCCGGTGGAGTACCGGAGTCGACGGGAGAGAGCTCGGCGGTCGATTTATCGCATCTTCACTAGACGCAATAAATCAACTCCTGCTGGATCGATCACTCTGGAGGTAAGTGTAGACATGCCCTTTAACTCTCTCTTGCAGTTGGAGTCAGTGCTCCTGGTGATCTGTCTTGATCAGACCATGAGATAGGGAATCTGACAAAGAAAATCTGATGCAGATACTTGTACTGTTTGTGGTAGTAAAATCAGAGAGCAGTATGTCCCAGGCTTCTTTTACCCTGTATGATTGTGTTTATAACACTATGCATTCATGTGTGTCTCCATGGTTTGTTTTTTGTTTTCTTATTTATCTTCTCTCCATGAATCAAATTGCCCAAGATAGCTGTCTTGATATTTTTGTAAAAAAATTGAAATGTGTAAAATTGTGAAATTATAAACTTCAAGGTAGAAGTAGATTTCTCAATATGATGTGAAATAGCTACCACCACATGAGGTAGCTAAGTACCATGTTCTGGCAACCCATAATATCGTCTTAGAGAAAAATCTAAGAATTACGCATAAAAGAGTCAGATACCATGGTGAAAAGTGTGGTCTTAAAATGTGAACAGAACGGAACAAAGTAATTTAAATTGATATTTGTAACCCTGGTATTTTCTGAAATGCAAAGGAAGACGTGTGATGGAAAAATAGCTTTTCCTTTTTTCAAAGATTGTTTTACAGGAAATTTTTATTACTTTATTAGCTGCTCTTTTACTGCAGAAAATTTAATATTTTCTAGAAGATGATACTTTACAGTAGGTTAAATTCTACCTTCAGTTACACCAAGGCAACCTCAAAGTAATTGAGTTTGCACATATATAATAGAAAATAGAATTTGCTCCAATATTATTTAGCATTAGTTTGTCATAGTGAGCATATTTGGGGCTGTGAGGGGAAACCTATCAGAATTAAATGCAATTTATTTTCTGATATTGAGGTTATATCTAATGTTTTCGTTTGGGATTTCCAGCTAGTTTAAGCTTAAACTTAAACCTAAACTTAAGCCTTAAATTTAAATCTGAAACTTTTGAGTATCTCCAAAATGCTGATTCATTTCAGACACTGAAATGTGTCAAGATTAAATTTAATCTAACTAGTAATATTATATATATGTGCAGTTACATTTAATCCTGAAATCCGCAAACATCTATTCATTATACAGGATATTTCGGTTATTACTTATAATGACTTTTAGTGTGTAGGTTAATTTTATATTGACTTTGGGTAATAAGTATAATTTAATAGGACATACTTTCAAATGGCTCAATGTTTATTCTGGAACATTTTAAAATCTGAATGGTATCTAAAAGGCTTCTAGAATACAAAACTCCTGCTATTTAGTAGAATATACATCCAAATGAGTTGATCTAAGATTTATTCTTCATAAATTCAGAGAGAACTCAGTCACATGTATTAATTTCTGACTCTTATGAAAAAGATTGTATTGTAATATTTAAAAGTATCACTCAGGTCAGCTGAATTAATTTTAATATCATGAAATGTAAGCACCACACACACGCAGTTACAGTGACAAAGGAAATGACCTGCAACATTCTTATTACATTTTTGAAAAAAAGTATTCGATTATAATGATACCTTTGCACTTCAAAGTTAAATTGTGCTATTTAAAGACCATCATCAGGAGTTGATTTTAGCCCATTAGATATAACATGAATCCATAGAATAGAACAAACTACTGTAAGGAAATAGGTTTTTTTGCTTAGAGAATACTGAATTTAAAACTAGTAGACGACCAGGCAGCATTGTGGAGGCAAACACACAAACAAATACATTTCATCTGGAGGGAAACACAATAGCAACTTAAACAAGCATAGCTAAAATTAATCCTTTTTTCTTTAATCCTGCCAAACTATGTTCTTTTTGTAAAAAGAAAAAATGTCACGTTATTAAAACTACACTTTAAAAATTACATTATGCTTGCGAGAAAAAGCCAACATACTCCATAACTAAAGTTCACATTTTAACCTTGTGCTTATATTTAAAGGATTGTCTTAGAACACCCACATGAGCTAGGACAGTGGTTACCAAACTATGGGCTGTGACTCAGTCCTGGGTGATCTGCTGGCACAACTGCATTCTTCAGTCAAGTTCTTAGTACATCTTTAACTCCATGTGACTCATGTAATCTTGCTCAGTTTTATACAAAATTGTGTTTCTGTGTTTGAACGCCACATTTTGCTCTCAACATTTTTTTAAAGTGTAGTTTTTCTAAAACTGTTTGGTTTCAAAGATCTTGAGGCATTTCTTTGAGTGCATATTGCTAGGGATTTCTGACGTTAGAATTGTTTTCATTACAATGAAAAGGAAACATATACATTGTTCATTTACAGTTTATATACAGTTTATATGTATGTAAAAGTTAAAATTAACAATTTTCCTTAATAAGTGTTAATAGTGCGCCACAGTGCCTGATGCGGCTGCACAGGTGGGCCTCAAGGAAAAAAAGTTTGGGAACCCCTGAGCTTGGGAAGAGATAGCTACATTTTACAGATGGGGAAATAGAAGAATGGAAAGGTTGAGCCACTTACTTCCCCAAGATAACACAAGGAGTCTGTGGAAGAATCAAGAACACATCTCTTGACACTCAGACCCATGCCTTAACCACAAGACCATACTTCCTCTCTGCTTAGGTACTAAAGGAGTCTTGGAGTAGTGTTTTTATAGATTCTGTGTAATGTGCCTGATCCTTTCCTCATACACCTAAAACTTTTAATTCTCTTTAGGTCTCTTTTGCTCCTATATCTGTGCATAATGGTCAAGATTAAAGTAAAAGTTGCAAGTCTTAATCGATTTCCTGGGTTTTGTTGTCATGTTAAAACCTCAACATTTCTTTAATGTAAAAGTTAAAATTTATATTGTATATTAAACAATTATGAGCATAATTTGACAAGGATCTGTGTAACCAAAATTGATTTTATTTCAACAGTACAGTAACTCCTCACTTAAAGTCGTCATGGTTAACATTGTTTTGTTGTTACATTGCTGATCAATTAGAGAACATGGTCGTTAAAAGTTGCACCATGCTCCCGTTGCTTGGCAGCCACCTGCTTTATCCACTGCTTGCAGGAAGAGCAGCCCATTGGAGGTAGCTGGTGCAGGCTTGGAACCAGGGTGGACTGGCAGCCCCCCTATCAGCTCCCCGCTCCCCTAAGTTCCCTTGCAGCAGCCGCCCAGCAGGATATCAATTACTGGCAGTTCAGCTGTCCCTCCCCACACTGCCATGTGCTGCTCCTGCCCTCTGCCTTAGAGCTGCTCCTAGGAGCCTCCTGCTTGCTGTGCAGTGGAGGGGGGAGAAGGGAGACTAATATCAGGGTGTCCTCCTCCCCCTGCTCCTGCCCTCAGGGCCGGCGCTTCCATTTAGGTGACCTAGGCGGTCGCCTAGGGCACCAGGATTTGGGTGGGCGGCAAATTGGCGGCAGGGGGTCCTTCCACGCTCCGGGTCTTCAATGGCAATTCTGCAGCGGGTCCTTCACTAGCTCCGGGACCTGCCGCCGAAGTTCCCTGAAGACCGGGAGCGTGGAAGGACCCCCCTGCCGCAGAATTGCCGACGACAACCGGGAGCGCGGGAGGACACCCGCCTAGGGTGCCAAAAACCCTGGCGCCGCACCTGCCTGCCCCCCACTAACCTCAGCTCCACAGAACAGGGAGACAGAGCACGACAGGGCTCAGGAAGGAGGGAGCAGCTGCTGTCTCAACTTGCTGATCTACTTAAAAGGCAATGTACTTAAGAGTGGGATCAGTGTACTTAAAGGGGCAATGCACATCTCTCTCTCACACTCAGGGTGTGTGTCTCTGTCTGCCATGCTGTCTCCCCTCCCTCCATTTGTGCTGCCTTGTAGACTACAAGGCACTGGCGAGGGACGTGCTGACCGCGGCTTCCCGCCGCCCCCATTGGCCTGGGATGGGCCGAACCTGCCGTGTCAGCAGGTAAATAAACTGGCCCAGCCCACCAGGGTTCTTACCTTGGTGAGCCGCGTGCCAAACGTTGCCGAACCCTGTGTTAACCCTTCACGGCACAGCTGAGTGCTTGTTCATCATTTTGCAGTAAGGCATTCCCTGGGAAATATCTCACCCTCTGACTTCACCATCTCAACCAAGCTTCTCAATCATCATTGCTGTGTATGGTGAAAAAAATTTCCCTGGAACCTAACCTCTCCTATTTACATTAATTCTTATGGGGAAATTGGATTCGCTTAACATCATTTTGCTTAAAGTCACATTTTTCAGGAACATGATTACAATGTTAAGCGAGGCGTTACTGTACCTGGTTTGACAGGATGCTTTGAAAATATTTGAAAATGTTTTGATACTTGTGTCCTCTTGGATGCAGCCGATATCATTTAAATGTCTCCTATGCCATATCTCTGGGTTTAACATCCTATTCTCTAGTCCTGCATGGTTTACACCATTAAGACTAAACTGTGATTAATCCTGACCTTTTTCTTTCTTTTTAATTAAGTAGTTTATTTTATCAACCTCGACCTAACTCCTAACCTAATCGATGTAATCTCTAATCATAGGATACTTATGTATTCTTCCTCCTCCCCCCAGCTCATCCTAGACATCTTAAATCCCTTGTTCACAAGTGGCTTAGGCTGATAGGGACAAATTTGTAAAGGCGTTTAGGTGCCTAAAGATACAGATAGGAGCCACATGGGATTTTAAAAACTGCTTATGTGTTTATTCCCCTTAATGTCAATCCCACTAGACTCCTATCTGCATATTTCAATCATATTTCAATTCAATGGCTGAATACCTTTAAAGATCTATCCCAATAGGCTTTTTTCAATGGAAGTTAGGCTCCTAAGTTCCTAAGACACTTTTGAAAATGGACTGAGACTCCTCTGTCACTTAAGTTCTTTTAAAAATGGTATGCCTTGTCAGCATGAGCATGTTGGCTATTTTGTCTTCATTCAGGTTGTTAACAATCCTTCTTCACTTCACTTCATTGCAATGTCACTAAAGTGACCCAGTAGTATTAAGATTTTGCAAGATTATCATATGATGTATAAGATTAGAATTATTCATGAATGAAAAGAAAGAGGAACACAAGTGAGCCTAGAACATAGTAAATCCTATAATTCTAGGTAATAGTATGTCAATATATAGAAGCTTTTGAGGAACCTGATATATGATTGATGTTGATTGATGTGATGCATAACCATCATTAACATATAAGGGGATAGAGACAGCCTACCATAACTTTGACTTGGAGACTAATTACTAACAAGAAATTCTTGTATCAGCTTCTATGAAAAGAAGGTGAATTTGAACAATACATTTCTACTCTCATTAGTAATATATAACAGTACAAACATAACTTAAATGGAATATCAATTGGAATCAAACATGGTAGGTCATTTGTTCTTATTACATTAAACCCTGAATGTCTCAGTTTATCTGAACTGCTTTTCAATCAGTTCTCTAGGCTGGACCTCATTTGTAGTTCAACTTGCCTTTAAGTAATGCAATGCCTTTGAAAAGCTTTAAAGTGAAATGGCATTGAGCCAATGAATTTGCATAAACTGCAACAAAATACAGTTCACTAACATAAAAGAAAGTGGAAAGGTCCAAGAGGATAATCTGCTCAGCATCTTAAATTTAGTGCTCTTACATTAATGAAGTTGACTTCAGCTTGCAAACAAAAACAATGACTCTATTGCCAATAAGAAATAAAGAATGTGTTAATGACAAAATCATCACAGGCACTGTATAGGAATCTTTACAGATAAATTTTGTAGTGTGTTATAATACCATTTCTTTATTTATTCTGTAGCACTGAACACAATGTCAGCAAGACGAGAGACGAACTATGCAATGATGATGTTTAACGTAATTTGGAAGAAAAGCAGCAGTGCATAATGAAGAAGGTTCTCTTTGTTGCAAAGTATCGTAATGCTTTAATGATGATTTCTTTTTTTTCTCCACAAAGTAATATTTTGCTATGAAAGCACATATGTCTGGAAATCATTGTCAGATCTCATTGCTGCATGAAAAATATACCACATTGCATTCAACACCTTGGTATTAAAGTTTATGGTGCTAGGTAAAAAACAAATCAAAACAAAACAAAAACCTCTGTTTTGCAGAGAGAGTCCTGGTTGTTTGGAGATGCCAGCACATCATACATCTGTAATCTCCCTTATCTATGTTATCAGTGCATCATTTTGACTACAGTGAGGACAGAAGAAGCTTCAGAGGCACGAATAGACTATTTAAAGGGTCATTTGGGGTTGACCAAATTCTATGTTGGCTTCATTGCTCTCCAACCCACCCCACTGATGACAACCCAGTACAAAAAATGTTAATTATTCTGCTGAATAGTTTCAAGAAATCAGTGTGTGCCATTACTAGAGCGGGGAAGATTTCCATGATTCTGTTATTTTTTTAGGATTTCTTTATTTTTCTAGTCTTTGTTTTTTGGTTTCAGAACAAACATGGGTGGCAGGTGAACACCCACCATCAGGCAGGCTAGACTGCCCCTCACCTCTTCTGCCCGAGGCCCTGCCCTCCCACGCACTGGAGCCTTGAGTGCCCCCCCATGGCTGAAGGAGCCCCGGCTCCCCCGCGCGCCAGACCAAGCTGCTGGCTCCACCAACAGCTGCCCGGTGGCCCCAGCGCCACCCTGGGCCACACCTGGCAGCTGGTGGGCCAGAGCTCAGGGCTGCTGTCTGGAGCTGAGTCCCTACTGGCTTCAGGTAGATGGAGGGGTGTGGGGGAAAGGGGAGGGCAGGGACTCAGGATGCAACATGGGCAGGGGAGGCTTAACCTGCCCTGGCCTATGATACCCATCACCCATGAGAACAAACAGCTCTTAAATAAAGAGATTCAAAATATTAATTAGAAACACTAAAGTGTTAGTTGTGCAGTAATCTTGGAATTTTAAAAGGAGCCTAATGGTATTAGATGCCCAAATCCCATGGGCCACACCTGGCAGCTGGTAGGCCAGAGCTCAGGGCTGCTGTCTGGAGCTGAGTCCCTACTGGCTTCAGGTAGATGGAGGGGTGTGGGGGAAAGGGGAGGGCAGGGACTCAGGATGCAACATGGGCAAACAAACAGCTCTTAAATAAAGAGATTCAAAATATTAATTAGAAACACTAAAGTGTTAGTTGTGCAGTAATCTTGGAATTTTAAAAGGAGCCTAATGGTGTTAGATGCCCAAATCCCATGGAAATTCAATGGGATTTGCATACCTAATTCCCTTACTACTCTTTTGAAAAAAGAATCTCTTTCTTATGCTTTCTATATTTTTGTTAAGTTTTCCATGGAATATTTTATTTTATTGGAAACATATTAGTAACCACAAGGGAGACTCTCTTGATGCTTAGTAAGTAATAGATATTGTACAAAGAATAAAATGTTACAGCCAATGAAGTCAATATATCTTTCTTTTGAATTTTTTTATTCTATAATCGGTTTATTTTACCTTACTAAGTTTACCTCAACCTAAACTTCCTTGAGGTGCTTTGTTATGAAGGTGACACTTGCAGGAAAGCCTGGGTTTGGAATGGCTCTAGACTCCACTATGATTTCTGTCTACGCAGTGAGCACTTCAGATAAATGGCAGGAGCAGAATTAATCATGCCAGGATGGTATCAGACCTAGTCATCTTTTCCGCTCCTCAAGAGCAATTGCTCTTATCATCAAAAGCAACTCCAAGAGAAAGCATGGATAAAATGTAGAATCTCCCACCAATCATGCTGATAGTTAAGTCTCTGCTGATGGTCACTGAGAATTGATGAGTGATGAGATAGAGACACTATGAAACTATGAATTTCCATTACGTCTGAATGTAATATACTGGAAAAATGTGACACGGACACGTTCTTTGTGACTGTACAAACTACTCAAATCAATGAAAAAAGAACATGAGGAAACACTGTTAAGAACATTAATTTATGGAATGGCATTAGGCATGGTTATGAATTACTATTAGGAACAACACTAGTATTAATTATGAATTACAGTGTAGTATACATTTATGTCTCTGGCTTTAATGAAAAAATTTAATGGCATATGCTATTCTAGTATATAAACCAAGGAATTCAAAACTCTGGGATAATCCCAGTGTGACATTGGTAGATTAGAACATTGACTTGGGGATTCCCTCTGTAGCCTTCAGCAAGTCACTTAACTTCTCTGTATCTGACTTTCTTCATATGTAAAATGGGGAATACTATGTTTTCAGTAAAGTGTGCAATACTATAACTATAATACCTATTTCCAAGAACTGCATGGGGATTAGTAAATTTGTTTTTAAAAATATTTAGAAGGTGTAAAGGACGTTGTTGTTATTACTATTGAACTGCTGAAAAAGGCGATCAATTTAAGTAATCTGGAAAATCACAAAATTCTACAGGTCTGTCACATCTTACGTGCACTTAACATGCGTGATTTCAGCTTTACGCGGTCGACAAAAACAAAAAAAAGAGAAAAATAACAACTTCAATACTGTACCTGTATTGCGGGCGATTCCGCCCGCCATTGAACTCAATGTAATTTTGACTATACACGGTTTTCACTTTACGCGCTAACCATGGAATGGAACCCTCGCGTAAGATGAGACAGACCTGTACAAAGAATTGGTTCTATACAGACTTCACAGAATCTCATAAAGAATCACTCCTTTTCACCATTTTGCTGTAGGAGTACAGCATAATTTACTGGTGGAACAGTAGGGTTGTCAGAGGAGATCTCCAGCCCAAATATCATCAAGAAAGTGACTGGAAACAAGAGGCAGCTATTGGATATGTTACATCAGCTACAGAGAAGGAATTTATTTGTGGATGAGAGAAATACATTTTGTTCTTGATGATTTTGACAAGATTGTTGTATGTAAAAATAGCAAGAGTGTCCTGTGAAGAGATCATTTTGTTAAAAATAGTTTTATTATGGGAACCGGATGACTTGGGAGATTGATATTATTGATATAAAGAAGCTTTAATCTGTAGGACACTAATTTAAATATGGGTAAGGTCAGTAGAAGTCATTATCACTTGACAAGATCTCTGTGGTTTGGGCAAATTAAGTTGTGGTCTCAGTTCATTTGCTCGTGGACAAGTGTTCCGATGATAAAAATCTCCACTATGAATGGCAGTCTAATCAGAATGGGCATGAAGACAGAACTATTCTCTCATCACTAGAGGTGTTCCCTTCATGTCATGAATAAGTTTCACTGTTTAGGCAATGTGGAGAAACTTGCACTCCTGCTACCAGAGAGCACTTGCTTTGAAAATAAATATTGTACTTCAGTTATCAGTCTCACAGAACCATTCTTAAGTATTTGAGTCCCTTACAAAGATTCAAAAAGTAATATAAAAAGTGTAAAGAATCAATAAAACAGGCAACATGATAGCATTTTCATCAGGTCTAATCATATAATGCTATGTGAGGTCAAAACAACAAGTCATGCATTATACATTTGAAATGTTGTCATCTTAAATGGTACTAACATATTAAATGTCAAAAAAAAAAAAAAAAAAAAACTACCCAGCAAACAAACAAACAAACCCACCAATTACCTGCTAATGGGTTCAAAGATTTTTCAATTTGAACTGTAGAAAGTTTTTTTGGCATTTCAAATTAGTTTGAGCAGTTAACCACACCCAGATTTAACAGCAAATGCTAATAAATTTTCGATTTTAATACCATCTGATTAGTTCTATTTAAGTGTTAAAAGTAAATCTACCATACAACTGCCTCGCATTGAGAAGGAAGATGGTACTACAATTCAATTTAGGACATCTGCTATCATACTAAAACTCTTACTTTGACAGAGACCTTTGACTATATTATTCCATTGTATTCATCTAGAGATTATGTTATTGTGCCCTTCAGTATTAATTTTGTGCTTCTAATGTGCTCTTAAGTTTCTGTAGCTCATATGTTTCACATAATGTGGCCCATGAACCACTTCTGTAATTGGATAACCCTACACTGGACACAGAATATAAAAGCAGAAGTAAAATTGATTATTTTTAAAAAGAGTAGCCATTTTAAAATCTCAATTGAATAATATATCTCACGTCACCTTAGATCTGTATTACAGGAAAACAGATCTTAACAACAGGATTTTAAAGGAACACATCAGAGTATTCATTTTTTGTTCCTTACACCAGCGACACAGCAAAAGTATTTTAAATTAAAATGTACACAAAGGAATATATTTTCTGTGCACTGAGGGGTAACACTGAGATGTTCAAGGAATGCATCTTTTAAGAGAGTACACTCAAAAACATAAAAGTATTTCACAAACCTCCAAAGTCTCCAAATGAATATTGTTCATGAATAACTGCATTAAAGCTATTTTTCATAATTCAGTTTAACAGCTTCTACTGTATTTGTTTAGTTCTATTTGTGTTGGCAAATCTCTCCATCTCCTTCATCCAGCATAAATTACTTGCTCCAATTCTTCAGTCTGAATATTTTTCATTTGTCTTTTTAGACTCACTTCCTATCAAAAAGGTGGCACATGCAGCCTACTGTGAGATCTCTGTCAATGCTACTTTAGGAGTCACCCAACTGGGATTCAGCAAAAGCAAAACAATCATTACTCATCTTTCCTTCCTCTCCACTATAGAGTCAATCCAATTGCTACTGAAGTCAACAGAAAGATTCCCATCAAGTTCAATGGATTTCGGATGAAGTCTAATATACCAATCAGTCTCAGATACCAATGAACAAATATCACTACTGTTGCTTGTGAAGTTTCCACCAAACAAAATTTTGATTGGAAGTGACAAGATCAGCAGGGGCAGGGGGATTTGTCACATGTTTGAACTCCAAGTATGGTTATAACAAAAGTAGGAGTATAGTTGGGGGGGGGGGGAGAAGAGGTAATGGAAAGAGAGGGAGAGAGTATTCCAGACATTTTTAGAAACTTCAATTCAAGACTGAGATGCAGCTCAGATGAGTTATTACTTTATTCCCCAAAACATTTGCACCCATAGCTAGTCTCCAGCAGCCTGAAAGTCTTGAAAAAGTTACCAAGTTCAGTCATAAGGTGTGGCAGTGAGGGAAGCCACCAAAATATCATTATGGGTGAAACTCTGACCCTCATGAAGTTATTGGCAAAAATCTCATTGGCTTCACTGGGGCCAGGATTTCATCTGGTGTGTTCAGAATTGCTAACTTTGGAAGGGCACTTTTTCTTAAATTATTTGAGTTTAAGCATGAATTGCCAGTAAAATTTGATCTTCCATTAAGAATGTACTTTTTTTTTTCTTTTAAAACAAATTTAAAGAGAAAACAAAATGTTAGAACTTACATTCAATATCAAGGTACATGCTCTTTTGATGCCCACCAATTCTACTTGCAGCTTCACAGTCATATCTCCCTGAATCTGACAACTTCACATCTTTAATATGCAGTGACGATTTTCCATGCTGCCCTTTGACTTCTATACGGCCATCTGGGCTCTGTTTACATTGATTCAAGAAAGAGAAAGGGTTTCATATATAGATATATACGTATATGTGTATTTGTTTTATATATAAAACACCATTAATAATTATGACTGAATGTACAGTATTTGTTGTGAAAACATCTCATAATGTATGGTGAAATAAATATTAATGACTGAGCAATTTCAAAATCTGTCAAATATACAATTTAAAAAAATCTAAAGAAAAGAGAAGTTCTGATTCTAGACTCCAAGGTCAAGGGAATAAGTACATGCTTAAAGGAACACTGTCAGGTAGCTAGATCACCAAAATTATCATTTTAAGATTGATATAATCTGTCTGTCAATTCTAAAGGGCCTGATTCTGATCTCACACTGTTGTAAATTAGGAGTAACTCTGATCAAGTCAATGGAATTATATTGGTTTAACATCATTGTAAATAAGATTACAGTGTCTCTCTCTGTTCTCTTTCATATCAGTGAGAAGTTGAAAAATCCAAAAATGAAAAAGCAGCTATTGACAGCTTTATTATTTTTATTTTTCTGCTAGAAACATAAATTAACTAAGAAACCACAGTCCGGAAACACTCCTGGAACCACTGGACTTCACTGGTGATACTTATGACAACACAGAAATATAACATAGGAGTAAACTGTGATAAACAAACAAACAAACATACATACATACTTATTGGCTTCTGCTTTACCGGGAAAAAAAGTTCAATATTTGCCAGCTTGGGGGTGGGGGTGGATATATTGATGGTGGGCATAACAGGTAGGAAAAAAATATAATTTACAAGCCTATACGAGTATGAAAAATAAAATAGACATTGAAAAAAAGTTTTTAAGTACTTGAGAGTGGCACTTTAACTTCTGTGAAGTAAATGGTCCAGAGGAATGAGCAAAGGGTTAGGAGTTTGGAACATCTGAATTCTAATCCTCGCTCTGCAGTTTATTTGCTTTCCAGCCTTCAGCAACTCACTTCACCTCTTTGCCTCAGTTCTTTCAGCTGTACGATGGGGGATGGGGACATGATACCTACCTCTCAGGAGTGTTGTCAGGAGTAATTAGTTAATGCTTGTACAATACTTTAAACATCTAAAGCACTCTGAGGTCCTATCCTGTAAACCCTAGCTGCCTGGCTCTACTGCTTATTACCATAAGGATTCCTATTGTGGCTGCTAGTGTTTGAAGGATTTTACCTCATGTCTATATGATTAGTTTCTGAATTAATGAAGGAAATTGACATACAAATCAGTTCACAGAATTGTTCACATCAACACAATATCAGCAATGTACATGTCGGAATCATTATATAGAGAAACCTGTGGCCCTGATCCCACCTCAGAATCCAATAGCACAGACCTCATTTCCTGTGCACAGTCCCAACAAACTCAATAGGATTCTGCATGGGTGCAGGGGTTTGCAATAGTAGATGCCACCGCAAGAATATGTCCTAAATCCCTCAAACTGATAGAAATAAAACAAGATCACTATCTCCTACTATGTCCATTTTTAATGCTGCAAATTATATTAAACAAATACATATCCTCAAGTCATCAGGACATTCATACAAATGTCAGAATTTACAGTCACTAGTGAACAACTACTAGAGTAAAAGATCCTGATACATCACGTTTCACGTAGATTTTTTTGTTTATTCATTTGTTGTAATCTTTTTTAAATTTTGCTTTTAAAATTATTTTATTTATTTATTTGCAGGTCTGGCATGTTTTCAATTTTTGTTTTAATATTTGTTAAAACTGATGACTGTTGATACTTGTCTGGATGCTGCTTAACTGGTTCTATTTTAAAAAGTGAAATAAACAAATGGATAATTCTACATCAAGTTTGTTCCTGTTTAAAAAATAAATTGAAGCAAAAGTGTTTTAGCAGTTTTACAATACATTCAGTGACTACTCTTTCTAATTTTACCTTGAGAACTGCAATTGGATCATATTGGGTAACATTTAATATTACTATCAGAGACTTCCTATACTGAAATGATCTTATGACTTGTGAATGTAACTTTAAGTTAAAAAAGTCAGAGATACAATAGGCAGTAGTTAACAGCACTATCCATTCATTAACAACTATCATCATACAGGAGTAAGGTAGTTGAACAGAAAGGAAAAATATGATCTGATGGATGCACAGGATGTAAGACCTGATGTTAGGGTTAATACCAGGGGGCAACATTCTCGTTCAAGACCATGCAGCTCCGATTGAAATATAGGTCTTATCATTAAACATGTACCTACTTAGTTCTGATAAACATACAGTAATACATTTGTTCCTTGGAAGAATCTAAATCTATCCTTTCAAAGACAGCAATACAGAGTAATGAGAGATGACATAAGAAAAACATTGCCTTTGGACTGTTGGTTTAGTGAAGCCCTGCAAAAATAACACATTTTTTTAAAAAAAAAGGCCTACTTAAACTATGATGAAGGACCTTTCTATTGTACTGTGCAATAAATTCTCCCTGATAAATTGTAATGTGTTATATTATCTCTATACAAATATATCTGCTGAAATTATTTTACTGTCTGACTTTTACAAACAGATTGGGGCAATGGTTTCCTGTTTCCAAAAATGGTCATTACCACATCTTTTGGGGAAAAGGTGCAAAAAAGTCTAAGTAAACAATTACAGAATTAAAATGTTTAGCGCAGAAGTTCATCCATCAGTTGGTTTATGCCCTGAAGGATGAGGGTTTGTCTCATTGAGGTCATCCCTTCTAATTCTTGGGGGGTTTATTGTATTTATAATACTATCTAATGGGACTGTGAATGTTTCCATTATTCATATAAATCATAGAATCATAGAAGATTAGGGTTGGAAGAGACCTCAGGAGGTCATCTAGTCCAATCCCCTGTTCAAAGCAAGTCCAACACCAACCAAATCATCCCAGCCAGGGCTTTGTCAAGCCGGGCCTTAAAAACCTCTCAAGATGGAGATTCCACACCTCAGGTAACCAATGCCAGTGCATCACCAACCTCTTAGTGAAATAGTGTTTCCTAATATCCAACCTAGAACTCCCCCACTGTAACTTAAGAACATTGCTCCTTGTTCTGTCATCTGCCAACACCAAGAACAGCCGAGCTCTATCCTCTTTGGAATCCCCCTTCATGTAGTTGAAGGCTCCTATCAAATCCCCCCTGTCACTCTTCTCTTTTGCAGACTAAACAAGCCCAGTTCTATAAACCTCTCCTTGTAAGTCATGTGTCCCAGCCAATCCCTTTTGTTTATTTATGATCACAAATAAAATTGAAGATGTTTTTATTAAGTAGCAGCACAATAGCTTTATTAAGTAGTAGTGCCACTCCTTTCAACCTGCCAAAGCTGAAATTAGGGAAAAGGTGTGTAACAAAGATCCAAAATGAGGGAAAAGAAAAAAAAATAGTCAATAGGTACAACTGAGAGCAGAATATACCCAAATATGTATAACTAATCAAGATATTGCAACATTTTGCAATGCTAGGACTAGCAACAGGGTCATAAAAACTAACTACCTATAAAAGTGAATATTCTACTCTGATACTCTACTGCTCTGATATTCAGGCCCTCTACTGTATGCAATGAGAAGCATAAGACCATTTGAATAATAATGAAATGCTTTTTTTTCACCTTAGTGGGCTTTATCAGGGATTACTTTATTTACTTTTCCTTTATAAGTCATCAGTATGCCTTTATTAGATTTAAAAAGGATATAGGTGGAGGAAATAAAAATGCTATGGGAATATATAGTATTTCATGAATAAACTGATGTATCTACATATAAACATTTCTATTTATTAATATTCATTGACATAATTTGATAATTAGAAAATATATACACCTCTACCCAGCTATAACTCTGTCCTCGGGAGCCAAAAAATCTTACCGCGTTATAGGTGCAACCGCGTTACATCGAACTTGCTTTGATCCGCCGGAGTGCGCAGCCCCGTCTCTTCCCCCCCCCCCGCCCCCCCTGGAGCACTGCTTTACCGCGTTATATCGGAATTCGTGTTATATCAGGTTGCGTTATATTGGGGTAGAGATGTATTATAGTGTCTTGTTCATTGTTATTTCAATTCCATTTGGTTTCTCAGGAAATTAACTGCCAACTCTTTAGGCCTAGAATAGTGGTTGAAGATGCTTTTATGTCACTGCTACCAACCAAAATTAGTTTACTCATTTACTCTCAGTTTATTGATGTTTTAATGTACATATAAAATACAGTGTCTCTTATTAAAATAGTCAGAATTTGTCCAGAGATACAACATTAATACCACAGCTATCTCCTATATTCAGTATAGAGAAAATCTATGAGGTGGCTGAGATCATCATGCAGTAATTGTTGTCAAATTATAACTTTAATATGACCACTGTACTTTTTGTATTTCTTAAACATATGAGGGTGAAAGTCATCCCCATTTGAATTAATACTGTGGACAAAAGCAATCAGTTCTACAATTCAATGCTGTAATAGTAAACTCTTATCCAGCGGGTCTTAAAAGCTAAACTGTGGCACACATTATCAAAATCAGCGAGATGCTAAACCACAACTTATTAATTAGCCAATAGATGAACATAAACTCAGTCTGGCACTTTCCAGGAAGCAAATGCCAGCTGTAAGTTGTTCATAATGATCAGCAATAGATTACGGCATAGCAGTAACATTTCCGGTTGCTGAAAATGGTAGGTTCTCTTCTCAGGAGAGCCAATATGTAAATGATAATTATAATTGCTTTTTGTATAGCCTCTTTCATAAAAGTAGCATAAAATTTAATTGTTATCCAAAGTTCTTCTCCCATGTAAAACTTGGTAGATGGGGGGGAAAAAACACCTAATATATGTATTTTAAAAAAAAATTGCATTCATTCCAGTTCTCTGGGATCACCAGAGGAGCATAGAGGGCAAGCGATCCCAGAAAAAACAGTTCAGACAATCCCATTATCTATTTAGGTTTTTATACAGATGCCCATCACTGTGTTATCTTTCTGGATGGTTTCCAGGGCTTGAACACTTCAGACCCCCAGGTAGCTATGTAGAGGTACTATCCTGCTGGGCTTGTCTGACCCCAATACCCATACACAGCCACTGCAGCATGGCTGGATTAGTCAATACACATGGTGATGCACAAGTGTAGGTTGACAACCCAAATGTGGGCGCTCAGCCTGTGGGAGGATGTCACCAAGAACACACAGGAGAGGAATGCTGATTCAAGCAGCATTAAGTTTACTGTATAACCTCTTTTAATGTGTTGTTCTACAGTTCTTGGATGGGAATGTACTTTCTAGTGTAGCTCCTCCCAGTCTCTTCTCCTTTACTCCAGGCCAGAACCCCTTTTTTCTACCTGGCCCATTTTTTTCTGGAAGAAAGTGAGGCTATTATACAGATGGGAGAGTGTTATGCATAGCTGCCTTTTCCCTCCATGTGGACTACTCTGGCTTATTCTGTTTAAGTCATGCACACATAGGAGAGCACAGTGCCACAGAAATTTAAAAAGTAGTACATTAAGAGACAATAAAAAATGTCAGAAAAACAAGCTAAATTTGGAGCACTGTATACTTCAAAAATACACCAGCGTAACAAAAGTAATTTTAAAATTGATGTAGTAAAAACTGGGATAATCTAGACAAGGGAACACATTCTGTGGCATTGGCTACACTGGAGTTTCACCCACTTATGGGAGGTCTCAGTATGGCCCTATGACCTCATACAATAATGCTGACTATATTTCTAAAATCTTGATCTATGACACTTTCAAAATGTAGTCAAGTAGGACTAGAAGCTAATGATCTGATAAATGAGAGTTCAACGAAGCAATCCATCCCAAGAAATCTGACTGAAACACGTAAAACCTATTCAGTGAACTGGAAAGTTTAACCTCTCACAGCATGACAGCCTAGCATTTTGAATAGTGATAGCAATCTAATTCCATCAGCCGTATTTACAAAGACCTAAAGATTAAATATTCAAGGTACAATAAACTGTCAAGAACAAAATGAGATTGTTCTTTATAGATGCTGAAGTGAGCTCAAAGTTAATAACTGTGTAGAGCCATGATAAAAAATAAAAATCTTTCCAAACACAAATCCAGTTGAGAGGTTCTTTACATAAATACAACACCCCTACCCCAAAATTCAGTTCACCTCTAGTGAATTTTATCAAATACTTTAAGATGATGACATCAGTGTGGTTACCTGCTTATCTGTGGGCTCTGCAATTTATTTATTACTTGTATTGCTTTATATATCACCTGTTACCTGAATTTTCCTGCTGTGATCCCTGGAATTTCCTCCTGACATTTGGTGTCCCATGTATGCAATTATTGGCAGGCTGCTGGGTTGAAAACATCTTCCAGGGCTCCCAAGAGAGCAATGGGGTTGATGAGAACCTCATATCTAAGGGTTCCAGAGAAGACATGCCTCTTTCAGGAGTCTTGAGGAAATTGCTAAGAGAATAGTATCCAGGGAGAGAAAATAGCAGCTTTTGGTGTAAACCAACTTTTAGGACTAATCATGTGCTCTGATACTGAGAATGTCTCCAGGGGCATGAGTCCAGTGATGTTACAGATTCAAGTGTATAACTTTTCAGTTGTTTTGTGTTGGTGGATAGTGCACAATTAGATGATGGTTGGAAACTCTTTTCTTTTCTTCTTGCTTCACAATTGTAGCAGGCTGCAACTGGTATGACTTGGGGGCGTAGTTATTGGTTGAGTTTGATCAAACCCTTCTCTGACTCCAACTGTGGGATTACTGGACCAAATGAGATGGCATTGTACATTTGCCAGAATGTGCATTTTGAGTTGGCTGGGAGTAGTGTGGCAGGTGAGAACAGCTGCATGAAATAGTGACTGGATTGTGGCTGGTTTTTGATAGTATCGTTTGTCTGGTGAGAGCAGCTGTGACATTGTGTTGATTATCTTCTCTCCTATAGAGCTCAGTGATTGTGTGTTTGGCTGTGAAATGATCTATTTTATATTATTGAAGGCCAAGTACAAGATCTCTAATAAAATCCTCACATTTAACATCTAGACAGGTTGAAATTACTTTATTTGTTCTCATATTAGAGTTTTAAACTTGTTTTTATGACTAAAGTATCATGACTCCCCATATCACTCTATTAGAGTTCAGTGCCTGTCACTGTATAGAGACATCAGGCATTTCTCACTGACAACTTGCACCTTCTGTGATATGCTTCAGTGTTTTTTTTTTATACAAAGAATGTCACGTTTCAGCTACCAAAATGATAAAGGAACAAGGGTCTAGTATTTAAACTTGTTTTTTTTTCTTAAATACATTCCCATAATTGTCCTGAAAACACACAAAATTTACAGCACTTGCAATATTTGTGGTTTGAATTCTTCCAAAGTAGAGGTCACAGATGTCAACAGTAGCAGAGCCCAAACAAGAAGACACTTTAACTTTATACTTAGTTCTTCATTCTTTCATTTTCTGCAGTCAGATGGTTCCTAACTATAAAAACAAGGATCCATTATTATATGGTCTACTGATATTTTGAACACATGATATTGAATTTTCAAGAAGAGGCACAGTAATTGAAGCTGATGAACAGAATTATCTTTGGAATTTCACAACCATTGTCAGGAAACTTGCTGCTTTCAGTTGCTGTTGAATTGTCATCCGTGAAAGAGCAAGAACTTCAAACCAGACACTTGTGAGTCATTCAATCTGAAGCATTTCAACCAGCAGATATAGAATGGCCCAATAAACTGGTCCTTGAAGTAACAAGGTAGAAGAGAAGAGTTGCCAACTGAGTTGAAGGTACTGGATTAGGATAAAATTCCAGAAGTCCAACAAAAATAGGTGACAAACAATTCCTAGTCTGAGAATCTACCTTTGACGATGAGAAAGGGCTGTCATTCACAACAGCCATCAACGTGCAGAAGCTGATGGAAGCTCCCTTCTGGATGGTATATTCACAACATTCCCCATACTCGTCAGGTAAATGTATTCTATCCATGCACCTGTTGAAAACAGCAGAAAATTCCAGAGTATTGCTACGTGTTTATGCCTTAATGTCCAGTGAATCAGAATAATGCTACAGCAGAGTCTTGGACTTGAATTATTGTTATGTAAGACCTTGGGAGTCATCTAGAACAGCATCTGGTTTATTACAGATTTCAAGCAGGTAGCAATCATTGCCGCATGCTACAAATTTCTGAAGGGGTTGAAAGCTGCTTATTCCACATGGGAGAACTTATTCAGACTAAGCCATTAACTGAAGGTCTACAGTGTAATACATAGGAAGTCATGAAAAACTAGTCTTGAAGTAAAGGCATTTTGTTGCTTTGACTTTCTTTCCATCTGCAGACATAGTGGCTACTTTCAAAGAATTCAAAGTGGAAATGCAAGCAGGTACTATGCAGATTTTTATAATTCAGGAAAATTATATTCTTGAGAGCTCCAGATGGCATTTAAAAAATGACAACACTATATAAACTATATAAACCTTTATTGCTTCATGCTGGTGCTTACTTGCAACATTTTAGCTGGTGAGTAGTCAGGTGACAGAGCACACTCCACATATCAAAATCAAACACTACAGCATAAAACAGAAGGTCAGGCTGCTGTTCTTGGAAGAGCTCACTTTGGTTTGCTTCTAATCATGAAGGCATGTGAAAGAGAAATGATGAAGAAAGAACATTGTATCTGGTCATTCAAAATCATCGCCTACAAGGTGCAAATCACTAAGGAGAAATGGTTGATGACTAATAATGATGAGTATATTAGCAGTATGTGATAGAATCTTACAGAGAAGCTGGGCAAAACATGCCTCTGTGGTAATAAAAAGGGAAAAAATAAAAATAAAGAATTTAATATTTTTTTCGATCATCTGCACTTTGTTATTAGAGGCTCCATTCCTGAAAAAACAATTTTATTCAGATAGATGTTAGTTCTACAGAGGAGGATGAGCACAATTTACAGGAAAAAGATCATAAAACATAAGTCTTATATAATATAGACCTTATTTAGTACAGCCATCAAAAATAATAGTTTTACCACAGAACCGCATCTAATCTTAAAGGCAGTTACTGGGATAAGATACTCCGGCTACAAGAGGATCAGCCACAGGTGGCTATATTACACCTTTGTGCTCCCTTTGGAACTGCTGAGCCACAGTTCAGACTCCAGCATAAATTGGAGTAGCCAGAGAATCCATTATGCTAGTGGGAGACTGCCAGAACGCACACAGTCCCAAAGCATGTGCAGATATGAGGTCTGATCCTGTTTAGATTCTAATACCTTCACTTACCTAGGTTTACCATATTTCAATAATCAAAAAAGAGGATGGTGGGAGCCCCGCCCTAGTCCCACCCCTGTCCCTCCCACTTCCTGCCCCCTGACTGCCCCCCTCAGAACTTCCAACCCCCCCGCTCCTTGTCCCCTGACTGCCCCCTCCTGAGACCCCCCCATCCTAACTGCCCCTCTAGGACCCTACCCCTACCTGTCCCCTGACTGCCCAAAACCTTATCCACACCCCTGCCCCCTGACAGACCCCCGGAACTCCCACACCCCATCCAATCATTCCCTGCCCCCTGACAGGCCCCCTCCCCAGAACTCTTGACCCATCTAAACCCCCCTGCTCCCTGACCCCTGACAGCTCCAATCCCTCTCCCCACCCCTGCCCTTTGACAGACCGCCCCCAGAACTCCCAACCCCCCTGCTCCTTGTCCCTGACTGCCCCCTCCTGAGACCCCCCCATCCTAACTGCCCCCTTAGAACCCTACCCCCCTGTCCCCTGACTGCCCAAAACCTTATCCACACCCCTACCCCCTGACAGCCCCCCCAGAACTCCTGACCCATCCAACCCTCCTCCTGATCCCTGTCTCTTGACTGCTCCCTCCAGAAGCCCCCTACCCCTTCTCTAACCCCCTGGCCCCCTTACCGTGCCACTCAGAACAGCGTGTCGGGCTCCATCACTTTTAAAAAAATCATAATATGGGGGTACAATTCTGTATGTTGACTCACAGAAAGTGGTGATAACATGGCTCTAGATAAGTTTTCTGCTTGCTACAGTGATATTACAGAAACACTATACAGCTATTTCATCACTTCACTTATCTATGGGATCCTTTTTTAAACCATACACTCAGAGCAACATTTAACTGTGGACATATGTATTCCACCTCCCAGCCCTCCTCTGTTTGATTCAGTGGATTTTTTTTTTCTTTTTTAACTCATACAAATATTTTCGAGATGACACATATGCTGATGATCGCCACACAGGATTTTTGAAGGCTGTCATAATGAATTCAAAACTCAACAGTAAATGTCATCAGTCTTCCACACTGAGGAAAGATATGAATGGGCCAGCAGATTGTGGATCCTGGATCTGTGGTGAGACCCAGCAGCAAAAAGGTCAAAATGCCATATGAGCTTATTTTTTTTATTTTATTTATTTTTAATGTATTACACTTTGGGAAATTGTAAGGCGAACTGAGAAGTGGAGAGCCAGGGGAAAAGATCTCCTTCTCTTGGGGAAGATAACTCTGAGTTCACTTAAACTTTAAAACCTTGCTCATCATTCACAGAGGCACTGTACATTTATAACTATATATTGCAAAGGCACCCACAGCAGCTTCACTCATTCTGGCAACTCTCCTAGGCACAATTCTACAAAGCACTGAGCACTCCCATGAGTTGCTGAGTTCCCTCAATTCCCATTCAAGTCACTAGTAGATGAGAACACACACTACCTCACAGGAGTGCAAAGCGTCCTGCAGGATTGAGACAACAGAACAGGGATGGAGATGGGCTAGGCAGGCCATCTTCTGCTAGGCACTTCTCCTCACCCCACAGATAAGCTAATAAAATACTTGGAAATGCTGAGAGCTGTGGAACATTGGTGCAATTATGAGTGGGTGAAGGGACAAATCCCTCTCCATCTTTCAGCCTGCGGGCCAACAATGTTTTTCTCCTCTGAACTTTCAACTGGCTGACAGATAACAGAAAGCAGGACCTATTGCTGCTGAGTGCTGCAGCCTCAGCAAACTCTTCCTCCACTCCTCTTTCCTCTTGCCACAGAGTTGGAGGGGCACAAACCAGGTATGTCATGGTATCTACAGAGGAGTTTTTATATCAGGTAAAATCATGTTTTTTTACCACCAAGGGAAAAACTAGTTAATCCCAGTGTAAGGCATTTTCTATGTTTAAAACTGTTTTGTTAATGCACACCACATCACACTTAGTTTTAGTTACATATTGAAATTGTGGTCCTGTATCCTATCTGACAGTGGCAAGCAACAGAGGCTTCAGGGATAGGTGCATACAACTCCCCAGTGGACAAATGTGGGACAATCTGTCTCCAGGAAGGTTTTATCCTAATCCCTAACTGTTAGAGATTGGTTTGAACCCTGAAACCTGATGTTTTATACCCCTTCAAAAATTGCAAGCATTAACAATTGTAACTCTGAATATTTTTTATCCAAATAAGTGTCCAATTCCTCTTTGAATCTTGCTAAATTCTTGGCCTCAACACATCCTGTGGCAAGAATGCATTGTGTGAAGAAATAAAAGCACATTCAGTGCATCTCTTGGAAATCTCATGGATTTGATGACTTTCTCTTACTATCTCTCTCTCTCTCTCTCTCTCTCTCTCTAGGGTCCTAAACAACCAGATGTGCTAGTCAACATGGGAGATTTGCAAGGGAGTTTAGAGAGGATGTGTGAAAGACAAACTTATCTAGCAAACTTACTTTAAACTTAGGCCAATAACTCCTCCCAAAAACACCCCAACCAAACAGCTAAAAACACCCACAAGAATAAAAATAATGCAGGTAGAACTCCAGCAGCAGAATTGGGGCAATCCAGTTTACTGCACTCATTGAAGTATGTATGATTACTTGCCTTGTGGGCAGGTGGCATATGTGTGTATTTGGTGCAAGCAGTTCATGGCCCTCAGAAACCAAATATTGGCGCTTTAGACCAGAGTGGTTGAACTGAAAGAGCTAAGGGAAACAGAGAGGCACACAGAGGAAACTTTCAGGGGCATGGTAGAGTGGTCCTACCCCCATTCTGTCAGTCTCTGTGCTGTTGAAGACAACAAAAGTCTTGGGGAATCAGAACATCAAGCTGGAGCACAAGGAAACAATCCCACAATTGAGACTCCCCTTCCAGATGAGGTCATGGTATCCTCTCGCACTGGGGGACCCCAACATTAGGAAGAGACAGGTAATAGTAATGGGTGATTCAATTATTAGACACAAGGATAGTTGGCTTTGTGATGACCAGGAGAACTGCATGGTGAATTGCCTGCTGGGTGAGAAGGTGCAGACTTCATGAGACATCTACACAGACTTATCTACAGTGTTGAACAGGAGTCAGTGGTGACAGTACATATAGATACCAGTGACATAAGAAAAGATAGGAGAAAGTTCCTGGAGGCCAAACCTAGACTGCTATCTAATACATTAAATTCCAGGACCTCCATGTCAGCATTTTCTGAAATGCTTCCAAATCCATGCACAGGACCAGTTAGACAGGCAGAAGTGCAGGGTCTCAATGAGTGGATGGGACAATGGTGTTGGAAGGAGAGAGTTAGGTTTACTAGGAACCAGGAACCTTTTTGGAAATGAACAGCCTATAACAGAACCAGATTGCTGGCATGTAAAATTATAAAGGTCATAGTTGATCTTATAAACTAAGAGATTGGGGAAAGGTGATGGATATGGAAGAGCACACAGTTTGGACAAAGACATATCCCCAGTGTGTGTCTCTGTGTGTGTCAATTACCATGTTACCAAATTTTGCAATTTTACTGTGAGCAGAGAGATTTTGCCTCCTGCTATAGGAGGTTTCACTCTAGGGACCAAACAAGATTTTGTCCCCATTGCACTAGGCATTGGACAGCCACATAGTAAGGGACATCCCAACCTGAGCAGTTTACAATCTAATGCAAATAAAAGTGCTAAGTTTGTGATGAGAGAGCTGGAACTGGACCAACCAAACTCATCCCATATAAAGCCATCAAACATCCATTGGATTGGAACAGTTTTTAATCTCTGTTGATTCTCACTGCTGTCCTACAGTCAAAGGCTCTGCTGTGCATTAGCAATGCACTAAGGCATCCAGTCATTTATAAATGCTAAAGCTAGACTGTCAAGAATGAATAAATTTATTAAATCAAGTTCAGACCTTTTGAAGTTTATGCAGACAAGATCTTCCACTTTCTGGACACACAAGAAAAATCTCTTACACCTGGCACTCAGCCCCAAACATACCTTACATTAAAGCACCTCACCCTCTTCTTGAACAAACACCTCCTATTAACCAAAATGCATTTACTGAAAATAAATTAAGACAAATATTAACAAAATCTCCAAACTCACTTCTAACCACAGTGTTTTGCAATATAAAGTCACCCCACCATTTCAATTATTCCAGGGTCCTTAGTCTGATTTTTATATATTCCATATACATAAATTTGCAAGTTAAGGGTTCAAACTTGTGTGTGTGTATATATTACATACACACACACACACACACACACAAGTTTGAACCCATAACTTTCAGACTGACGTCAGCTGCAGTGTGTGATAGGGTGTCCACCCCATACAAGGTTTGAATGGGTTAAGGTGGCCCGGTGGGCCAATTAACTTCCCAGACTGCACCTGGAGGAGAAGCCAGGGAGCAGGAATTGATTAAATGAGGCTCAGCTGGGGAGGAACAGAAGGGGCCTGTATAAAGTCCAAGAGCTGAGAGCAGAAGGGGGCTACTTTGTAGTCACTCCATGGGAGAAGGGAGGTGTGTTTGGGTCTAGGATAGATAGCCCACAGTTACTCCCTGGGAGGAGGAAGTTGGGAGCCTGGCAAACCCAGAGAAGGAGGAGAACCAGAAAGGCTCAGGGGAAAGGCAGCAAGGTGTGGGACAGGGCAGATTCTTGGCTGCTGAGGAGAGGGCCCCTGAGCTGGAATCTGGAGCAGAGGGCAGGCCCAGGTTTCCCTCCCACCCACTGGGGAAGTGGTGCAGACCGGGTAAAGGAGAGCAGACTGCCTGGACCAGTTACCGTGAAATAATCTGATGCCCCAGAAGGGGAAAACATGCAGTGACCTGGAGGGCCAAGTCACAAAATGGAAACTGCAGCTCCTGGAGCGAGAGGGATGATGCATCAAGAGGCCGCCAGAGGAGGGCACAGCACCTGGAAAGAGCTAATCCCCAGAGTGACAAGGCCTCAGGCTCTACCAGTGATGTGTTGACCCCGTGACATGTAGGAATAACTTGTGTGGGAGAAAGCATGCTGTTATCTGCTATGTGGATCAGTTCATGTTGGGAGACCCATCAACCTCCTTTGTGGGTTGTGGCTTGTGGGTTACACAATTATCTCTAGACAGCAATGAAATGTTGGACATCAGGATTCCTGATGTCTATTCCTGACTCTGGGATCAAAGTGTGTTCCAGTGATAATGGACAGCAGCCACATACAATCTCACTCCTGTTTGGATCATTTCCAGGGTTTGAACCCATGACCTCTGGATGTAAAAGCTTGAGCTGATACCACTTGAGGTAAAGACCTACATATGCAAGCCTGGAGACAGTAATAGTCATAAACCTCTGAAAGTCATCTAGCCATTAGAACATAACACAGTGCCAAACTGTGTTAGTGCCTTTGTCATGATCCTTCTAAAGGGCAATGTGGCAAAGCAGATGAGACTTGGCTCTCTTATGTTAAAAGCTTGGGTTCTATTCACAGATCTATCTTTAGCTTCCCAGTGAAAACTCTGCATTATCCTACCTGTAAAATGTCTGAATGAAAATTACTTACTTAAAGGCACCAGTATGAGGTTTTAGTTAATAGAAGTGTTGTGAAGGGCACATCAATGTTAACAAAATGTCAAAAAAAGTACTGGGACTAGAACTCTGTTTTCCATTTTATAGTGCAGTGCACCATTTCTCTAAGTTTCTCCTAAATCATATATAGAGGACCTTAACATGTTGTCATGAGACCTCCTGCAGCAGGGGCCAAACTCACATTACTCATAACACATTTGTGAGACTTGCAACACTCCACCTCCCGGCTGACAACAGCAAAGGGCCCATCACAGAAAAGTCATAACCCATATAAGAACACTGAGGGAGATTTCCTGAACATGCTCAACTGAGTGTAGTTAACATCACTGTAAAGACCCTATGTGCTATATATGATAATCAGATTGGTCAAGTTGTTACTCTAGATTTGAGGCATATATCCCGGAATGTGATAAAGCTAATTGCAACCATATTATGTGCAATCAGACACCATGAATTAATGAAATAGAACACCAAATAGTTAAGGGTTAATTTGGAGAGAGGGTTTCAGAAGCAAGGTCATAATTACTGGCAGTTTTAATCAGTATGGGAGGAGGGGAGGAAAAAGTAATTAACTGAGAATGAAAGAAGATATGTGGATGGACAACCTTGAGTCTAGACGCCTCTGATAGGAAAAGTTTATTGAAAGTTAGGAAAAGTGATGATTTATTAGGGTCAGTCTGACCTTTGTGTTTAGTAGAAGTTAGCTATAAAAAGTTCAGATAACAGAGTGTATTTGGGAGCAGTCCTCGGGAGCTATCCTGGGAGAGACATTTTCCTGAGATATTTACTCCCCGGCAGGGTGGCATTTGGTCAGCACTGACCTTTTGTCGATTACTCAATACCGTCTCAGAATATATGTAAATATCTGGGATGTTCTAAGCCTATTGCTTATGTCTGTGTGTGCTTAAATCTAATAACCTGCAGTGTTAGGCAAGAGCATGCTTACTTGCATTGTTCCTTGATCAGACAGAATTGCTGAGTTCCTGTTGATTTCTTCCTTACACCACCTGGAGTGAAATACTTAAGTTGTTCCTGTTGGGGGTTCTGATAACCCTGGGTAACGGAGTCCATGGGCAAGATTCAGCATTGGTATAAGTGGATGCACCTCCCACTCATGTAAACAGAAGTCAGCTCTGATTGCACCACGAGTGAATGTTATCCCATGTTGAAAGGGGGAGGTTGCAGCCTAGCAGCACAGAAAACTGAGGTGGAATTCTTCTGGTGTAAATAAACAAACATCTTTACAATTTTCTCTGATCGACCTGATTAAAGCACCAGAACCCATTAGATGCACTGAGGCTTTTTATTATTGAATTGAGTTCAAAGAAGCAATCATCATGTATTCAGCCTAGGAACTGGAAAAACAACAAGTGAACTGAAGAGAATGTTTGCATGTGTCCTTCTCTATGTGAAACTGCCAAGTTTCACCATTCTGAAATTAATTTCAGTGTCAGATAATATTGCTATAGTTAAGTTTATGCAGTGTTCCCATTATATGCCATTCTTCTTTGTGGTTTACGTCTTAGAATAAAACTTCTTTTGTACTACAACTTCCCAAAGTCCAGAAACGTAGTTACTCAAACAACTCTCAAAAGAATGTGTTTGTTCAAATATAAATGACATGAGTGTTGCTAAAGCAAAAAAAAAAGTTTAAGAAACACTTTTGCACCCCACTTTGGTAAATGACTCCTCTGTAATACGGTTTGATTGCTTTGGGTATTTTAACAAATAAAATAGCCAAAAATAGTGACAATTAATAAATTATTAATGTCCAATGTATATACAGTAATTTTAAAAAAAATCAGAAATGTTCACAATGTGAGCAGAGTACTTTTGTTGAATAAGTTCAGTAATTCTTGAACACAGAATTTCCATGAGTCTCAGAATTATTTCAATTGAGCATATCAAATATCTACAATAATTTTAAGGACCAGATTCTGCTATAACTCACATTGAGTAGACACTTACAATATGCATAGTCTTATTGAAGTTAGTCGGAACCTGTAAGATACTACTCAAAATAAGTGTTGGAACATCTGGACTTAAGTAACTGGATATATTTCATACTGGAAATATGTTTTCAGAATCAACACACATACTAAACTACTGTTTACTTGCTAAAGAATAAAAGCTCATAAACAGAGTCATTATAGTTTCTGCTTATGCATTTGCATGTTTCCAAAATTAACAGACATTAAAAATATGTATTTGATCAACAGACCAGAACTCCAAATGGAGCTACTGAAATATATTGGTTAAACAATACTCCTTCACATAAAATTAGTCTACACATATTCATAGCAATGTTATTGGGCTATTATGGTTTTTTTAATGCAAACTTCTACACTAAAGATTTCCTCTTTTTTATTACTTTAAAAAGTGAATGTTATGTTCAAAGAAATATTAAGATTATGATAAATAATGGGAAACCAAATAAATTATAAGTTAAGATTCATAGATTATAAAACCAGAAGTGACCACTGCAAACATCTAGTCTGACCTCCTGTTATAAGACAGGCCATAGGACATTTCTATAAATTAATTCCTCTTCGAACTAGAGCTTATCTTTTAGAGGAGAAAAATCAATCTTGATTTAAAATTTTCCAGTGATGGTAACCACAACACTTGGTAAGTTGTTAATTACCTTCACTGTTAAAAAAAGTACATCTTATTTCCAGTTTGAATTTGTCTAGCTTCAATTTCCATCTATTGAATCTTGTACCTTTGTCTGCCAGATTGAAGAGTCCTCTATTATCAAATTTCTGTTTCCTGTATAGGTACTTATTGACTGTGATCAAGTCACCCCTTCACCTTCTCTTTGTTAAGCTAAATAGATTGAGTTCCTTGAGTTTGTCACTACAAAGCATATTTTCCAGTCCTTTAATTGTTCTTGGGGTTCTTCTCTGAACCTTCTCCAGTTTATCAAAATCCTTCTTAAACTGTGAAAACCAGAAATGTACCTGGTATTAAGGCTGAATCTCTGTCTGTAGATCGTAATTCCATCCTTAACTCATCCTGTTTTGCCTGAGTATTACAATCCTTTCTGTGTGGGCCTTAACACAATAAATTATATCAGCTGCCTGTAATGTACAGTGAAGTAGGTTAAGCTGTAGCAGCAATAAATTAAAGAGTACTTTATAGTATTAATTCCCTCACCTTTGACATGTGTGTCACATCCTTGCAAGTACTTGCACTTTGTTTGTAGAACCAGAGAATTACATAAATTGAAGATGAAATTTAAAAAAAAGCCTGTTAGGTCACCTGCCCCACCTTCCGGCCAATGCAAGATAATTCCTCACAGTACATGTTCTAGTTCTTTGCCTAATTTAATTTTAAATGTTTTAAGGAATGAGGCTTCAAATATTTGCCTTTAAATAATGTTCTAGAATGTAACCAGTCTCTGTTTCAGGGAGTTTTTCTTCAAATGTAGGTTAATTTACCTATGTTTTAAATGTCACTTTATTACTCCTACACCCTCTTGTATCATGAATAACTCCTCACCATGTGTATATGTACACTCCTGTATATGTACATGTGTAGGGAATTCTATATCCAAAGACCACTGAAATAAAAACTTGGTCATAGAATGACCCAAAACGAAGCTGGGACCGCTAAAACATTGATGGCATTCGAGCGCAGATTCACCTTATAAGATGAGGTTCAACAAGGAGGTCTCAAACAAAGACAGATTCCTCCCCATTATACTGTGTTTTTTTAAACAACAGCAGAACAAGCTTTATAAGTAGTCAGTATACTAAGCAAAGATAATGCTTAATAAGGGACCACTCATCTCTTATCTAGCGCTATTTTATTCTAAATTTCAAACTGTTTCACAAAGGTTAGGTAACAATTATTGATATGTTATTAACAAGGTAACTGATGCACAAAATGTTTAAGTGACTCACTAAGGGCCACATAGCAAAACAGTGGCAGAGTCAGGAATGTAACTAAGTTCCCTCACTTCCAATGCTGCTCTTGGTCCACTATATCACAGTTCCCATGGTGACAGCAGATTTTGGAAAAGAGACTCCTACAGTAGATAAAACCCTGAAAGGCTACATATTTCAGAAATTTCTGGGTGATACCTTACAGTACACTACTTCATGTCTCCTATCCTATGCTCATTGTATGACTGTAACAACTGAATGCATTTTCAGAAACAATATCCATTCTTAGTTAAAGAAACAATAGCTATTGAAAAACTATATGAAAATCACTGAAACATAAAATAGCTGCTGCTTATACAGAAGTCCACAAACCAATACTTTGTGTTATGATGTTTTTTGCTGTAGCAGCAGTTAATTAACATTCATTTCCAAGCTTTACTGACAGGAGATGCTGGTGCATAAAAAAAGCTTAAAAATTAAAACATATTAATTTCATTCTCTGTCAGTGTAACAGGGAAAATCAGTGAAGGGTAAATGGGGGGAAAAAAACCTATATTTGTAGGGAAAGAAATTAAAGGTGGGTAAGGTAATATCTTTTATTGGAGCAACTTCTGCTGGGGAGAGAGACAAGCTTTCAAGCTTACACAGAGCTCTTCTTCAGGTCTGGAAAATGTACTCAGAGGGTATGTCTACATTTCAATTAAAAATCCATGGCGGCCTGTCCCAGCTGATTTGGGCTTGGGGGGCTTGAGCTAAGGAGCTGTTAACTGCCGTTTCGATGTCTGAGTCTGGGCTGTAGCCCAGGCTCTAGGGTCCTGTGAGGTAGGAGGGTCCCAGAGCTTGTGCTGCAGACTGAGCCCAAATGTCTACACTGCAATTAAATAGCCCCTTAGTCTGAGCCCGGCAAGTTGGAGTGAGCTGGTGCGGGCCAGCCGTAGGAATCTAATTGCAGTGTAGACATACACAGAGTGTCACAGCTAAATACAAGGTGGAACAGATTGTTTATCATGAGCAGTTAAAACATATTCAAGGCAAAAGCTGGTGGGGGTGTTTATTGTGTCCAGGGCTTTGGAGCTGTGCTCCGGCTCCGCTCCAGCTCCAGGCAAAAACCTGCAGCTCCACTGCTCCGGAGCTGTTCTGCGCTCCAGATCTGGGCTCCGCTCCAAAGTCCTGGACACGCACTGGATTTATGGTTTATTACAACAATCTATAATCCACTAGCCCCTACCTCCCCCAGCTATGTTTTGTTCTTTAGCCTTCTGTGTCCCCATATATTTAACTGTTACACCACAAAGCAGCTTACGTTAACCTAACTGTGTAAGCATCTATACCAATATGTCACTCCCACTGATGCAATTTGCCTGCTATGCCAACTTAATAATTCCATCTTTTTGAGAGGCATAGTGTTTCGGTCGACGTAGTTAGGTTGACATAATGTCAGTGTAGACACTGCATTGCTTACATCAACTATTGCTGCCTTTCAGAAGGTGTCCTACAATGCCCCATGCTGACAGTTAAATCAGTGCAAGTGCTCCTGGTGCTGACATGAACTGCTGACACACGGAGCATACTGTAGACATGGCAAAAGCAATCTAATTACTCTGGTGGCTGTACAGCAACATAATTTAGGTCTACCTAATTTTGTAATGTAAACATACCCTAAGGAAGAGTTTTGTGTAAGTTTGAAAGCTCGTTTCTCTCAGCAACAGAAATTGGTCCAATAAAAGACATTACTTTACCCACCTTGTCTCTCCAATATCCTGGGATCAACATAAACACAGAAAAACTGCATATAACACAGAGAAAGAAATGTCATTTACAAGCTTCTAGAACTTTATTGAAAACATTACATGAAATATTACAACCCATAAAGTACTTGACAGCATCCATTTCATGTGTATTTAGCGCATTAGCAGAAGGATTAAATGGCTGATATTTCTAAACTTGAAATTCAACTAGACAGGATATATCCATTCATTTGCATAATGTATTAACAAAATGTAAACTTTGTATTTAAGTAAGTTTAGAGATCAGGCCAAACAATACATTAAATTAGGGCTTGGTCCAAACAAATAACTTTTTATGAAAAGAAAGAGACCCACAAACCTCAGAAAATAGCCCAGCTCCCTGGAGGTATGGGAGCCTCAGGTTCAAGTCCCTGCTCTGTCTGATCTAGTCTGTCTCAATGTCTCCTGCTGGAGCCATTCCTATGTGTAAATATTCATTGAGACACAGAGAGACACATTAACTCTACAGCTCTGTGGTCAGCACAGTCACCTGGGCTGTGGGAGACCCAGGATCACATCTCTGCTCCAAAGTGGGCAGCACAGGACTTAAACTTGGGTTTCCCAGAGTTCAGGTGAGTGCCCTAACCATAGGACTGGGTTGCCTTTTTCTCTCTAAATTCCATCTTGGACCTTACAATCCTTTCCTGACAAATTTTTTGTGGAAACTTGTATTTCTAGAAAAAGTTGGTTTCAATAAATCAGTATTTTACAATGAAAAATGTTCAGTCGAAAAATTCTCAACCAGCTCTTACCGTAAAAAAAAAAAAAAAAAAAAAAAAAAAAGGTGGGGGGGAGGCTTATTTCAAGTCTGAATTTGTCTAACTTCAACTTCCAGTCACTGGATCTTATTATACCTTTGTCTGCAAGATTGAAGAGCCCTCTATTACGAAATATGTATTCCCCATGTTAGTATTTATAAATAGTGATGAAACAGTCCTTAACTTTCCCTCAATAAGCTAAATACATTGAGCGCCATGAATCTTTCACCTCAAGGCATGTTTTCTAATCATTTAATCTTCTCCAAACTGTCTAATGTTTTAACATCCTTCTTGAATGATGGACACCAGAACTGGACACCGTATTCCACACCAATGCCAAATACATAGGTAATATGACCTTTCTACTCCTGTTTATTCCTATTTATTCATCCAAGGATCACATTAGCCTTTTTGGCCACAGTGAGCTGATGTTCAGCTGAATATCTACCATGACCCCCAAGTCTTTTTCAGAGCCACTGCTTTCCTGGATAAAGTCCCATATCCTGTAAGTATGGCCTATATTCATTGTTCCTAAGTGCATACATTTATATTTGTCTATATTAAAATGCATATTGTTTGGTTGCACCCACTTTACTAAGCAGTCTGTATCAGTAACCTATTATTTAACACTTCCCAAATCTTTGTGTTATCTGCAGACTTTATCAGTAATGATTTTATTTCCTTCCAAGTGATTGATAAAAAATGTTAAATAGCATACGGTCTACAACCAATCCTTACATTACACTATTACCTTTATCTACCAAACCTGTAATATCATCAGAAATAAATATCAAGTTAGTTTTGGCAAAGTTTTGGGGTCACTGCAACTCTGACCCTTTTGTGGCTTCCTTGGAAGCACCCCCACTAAATCTCTGGCCTCCAGTTGTCACCTCTCTTGGGGTGGGAACCAACATTCCTCTTCCTCTAGAATGGGGATGTAGGCTGCAATTTCTCCTGCCCTTCACTGTTATCACTTTAGCAAGCCTGAGGTTACTCCAGCACTTGTGGTCCTGTTATCTTCCAAGGGCTATGACAGGTTTTACCAGTGACCAGCCAGACTTCATAAAGCAAAGTATTTATTTAGAACACAAGCATTAAAGATAAAATATAACTTGAAAACAATGAACAGCTTATATGCATGCCTGCCTTACCAGTTGTCACCCATCTTCTATATGGAGATTCTGGTAGATTTCAAAGCCTTTCAACCTTTCCAGCAAGGTTAGACTCACAGATATTAAGGCCAGATGGGACCATCATGATAATCTAGTCTCAACTTCCTGCACATAGTACGCCATAAAACCTCACCCACCCACTCCTGTAAAAGACCCATAACACCTGGTTGAGTTACTGAAGTCCTCAAATCGTGATTTCAAGACTATTTCCTCTTGGTGAAAGTCTCATGTCAGTTCTAAGGCTGAGTGAATGTGAATGCTTTTCTATAGCAATCTTCCCATTTTATGCATTCTCAATTCTTTGTCTGCTGGGACTCCTGAACCCACTCAAAACCAGTATATGTAACTTTCCACAAGGAGGTGCTATTTCTGCAGTCTTATTTATGCATCTGTGGATTTACAGTAATTGCCCCCTAGTTAGCTAGTTTCTGATAGTTCATTCACATTAGGTGACTTCCTCTCAGTTGCTGCATTGCTTATCATATTTCAAGAAAGATGTTAACCCCTTCAGTGGGCAACAATGCAGGATAAGAAGGAAAACTGACTCACATTTCATTCATAAAATTAAATCAGATGTTTCCCAGTTCTCCACAAATTTGACAAGATCTGTTTTTTATAAACCCATGTTGATTAGCATTAATTATATTCCCTTTTTAAATTCTTTATTAATCAAGTCCCCCATCATTCATTCCATTATATTTCCCAAGCTCAATGTCAGGGTGACAGGTATATTTACCCTTTTAAAAGGTCGGCACATTAGCTTGCTTACTCTCCTCTGGAATTTCTTCAGTGTTACAAGACTTATTTCAAATCAACACTGACAGTCCAGAAAGCACCTCATCCAGCTCTGTTAAAACTCATCAGTTATCCCTCAACTGTTATCTACCCAGATAACTCAACCTCATAAGATTTCTGGAGGCTGCCAGAGTCCGGAATGACTGAATGGAGGCCTAGAGGCTGGAAAAGGAGCTGTCTGGTGTGCAGTGATTGGGACAGGTCTATAAATCCGACAACGAGCTGCTGTGCAGCTAAGTGGGTATGGAGCAGACAGGCCCTAGAAGAACCACCAATGCACAAAGATCTTGATCTTCATCTATCATTTGCGGTAGACCACTGACCAGTCACATTAACATGATTAACTAGGGTCAAGAAAGTATGAGGACCACAGAAACCCTAGAGCAGCCAGCTACAATCTTTTCTATGATTTTTCCCCCAAAAAACATTTTGGACATATCAAAATTAGCAAGATTGTCAGCACCAAGAGACAATTTTAAGCAGACATCACACACTAGCTTTCTTAAAAGAAACTAGGACCCTGCAATCTCAGAAGGAACTGTTCATTTCAAACATCAATAAACTCACACTCCACTACTACTGTTGGCTAGCCAGGAAGAATATGATACTATTCATAGGTCATGATAGGGGCACTCCTGAAACTTTCAGAAGCTTAGACAGTCAAATTAGCCACTGCTACAATAAACTCAGCCTTTACTCCTCAAGATATTGACTTGCCTTTCTGATAGTTGACTGCTCAGTCTAGATCTGAGCAATATGATGTATAATGTAGCAGGAAAACTCTTTAGAGAGAAAAAATGCAATCCAGTAACTGAGTGTCAGGAACCCAGATTAAACTAAACTATGCACCAGCTGAAACTGTGCTTCACAGATGCTATGATGGTAAAGGCAACATAATCTATCCTCACCTTCTGCATAGGCATAGCATAAAACTTCAAAACTCTTTACATCACAATTGTTTTAACTCAACATTAAACATTTCCAACCAATGCTGTAGCATATTTCTATCACTTCTTTTGTCAAAGATCTTTTATAAAGTAAGGTGATCTATGAGAACAAATCTCACAGAAGGGATTCAGGCACCACTATATGTTGACAGTTGGGGATAAAAGATTTGTATCAAGTTCTAACAAAACAAAATCAGTGGTATTTCAATCCTCTTCCTCTCCAGGTTGCCCGGAAGTTCAATGACCCATCAAACTCATAAGAACATAAGAAAGGTCGTATCGGGTCAGACCAAAGGTCCATCTGGCCCAGTATCCTGTCTACTGACAGTGGCCAATGCCAGGTACCCCAGAGGGAGTGAACCTAACAGGCAATGATCAAGTGATCTCTCTCCTGCCATCCATCTCCACCCTCTGACAGACAGAGGCTAGGGACACCATTCCTTACATGTCCTGGCTAATAGCCATTAATGGACTTAACCACCATGGATTTATCCAGTTCTCTTTTAAACTCGGTAATAGTCCTAGCCTTCACAACCTCCTCAGGTAAGGAGTTCCACAAGTTGACTGTGCACTGCGTGAAGAAGAACTTCCTTTTATTTGTTTTAAACCTGCTGCCTATTAATTTCATTTGATGACCCCTAGTTCTTGTATTATGGGAATAAGTAAATAACTTTTCCTTATCCACTTTCTCCACATCATTCATGATTTTATATACCTCTATCATATCCCCCCTTAGTCTCCTCTTTTCCAAGCTGAAGAATCCTAGCCTCTTTAATCTCTCCTCATATGGGACCCGTTCCAAACCCTTAATCATTTTAGTTGCCCTTTTCTGAACCTTTTCTAGGAGACCACATCTGTACGCAGTATTCGAGATGAGGGCGTACCATCAATTTGTATAAGGGCAATAATATATTCTCAGTCTTATTCTCTATCCCCTTTTTAATGATTCCTAACATCCTGTTTGCTTTTTTGATTGCCTCTGCACACTGCGTGGACATTTTTAGAGAACTATCCACGATGACTCCAAGATCTTTTTCTGACTTGTTGTAGCTAAATTAGCCCCCATCATATTGTATGCATAGTTGGGGTTATTTTTTCCAATGTGCATTACTTTACATTTATCCACATTAAATTTCATTTGCCATTTTGTTGCCCAATCACTTAGTTTTGTGAGATCTTTTGGAAGTTCTTCACAGTCTGCTTTGGTCTTAACTATCTTTAGCAGTTTAGTATCATCTGCAAACTTTGCCACCTCACTGTTTACCCCTTTCTCCAGATCATTTATGAATAAGTTGAATAGGATCGATCCGAGGAACACCACTAGTTTCCCCTCTCCATTCTGAGAATTTACCATTAATTCCTACCCTTTGTTCCCTGCCTTTTAACCAGTTCTCAATCCATGAAAGGACCTTCCCTTTTATCCCATGGCAGCTTAATTTACATAAGAGCCTTTGGTGAGGGACCTTGTCAAAGCTTTCTGGAAATCTAAGTACACTATGTCCACTGGATCCCCCTTGTCCACATGTTTATTGACCCCTTCAAAAAATTCTAATAGATTAGTAAGACACGATTTCCCTTTACAGAAACCATGTTGACTATTGCTCAACAGTTTATGTTTTTCTATGTGTCAGACAATTTTATTCTTAACTACTGTTTCGACTAATTTGCCTGGTACAGATGTTAGACTTACCGGTCTGTAATTGCCAGAATCACCTCTAGAGCCCTTTTTAAATATTGGCATTACATTAGCTAACTTCCAGACATTGGGTACAGAAGCTGATTTAAAGGACAGGTTACAAACCTTAGTTAACAGTTCCGCAACTTCACATTTGAGTTCTTTCAGAACTCTTGGGTGAATGCCATCTGGTCCCGGTGACTTGTTAATGTTAAGTTTATCAATTAATTCCAAAACCTCCTCTCGTGACACTTCAATCCATGACAGTTCCTCAGATTTGTCACCTACAAAAGCCGGCTCAGGTTTGGGAATCTTTCTAACATCCTCAGCCGTGAAGACTGAAGCAAAGAATCCATTTAGTTTCTCCGCAATGACTTTATCATCTTTAAGTGCTCCTTTTGTATCTCGATCATCAAGGGGCCCCACTGGTTGTTTAGCAGGCTTCCTGCTTCTGATATACTTAAAAAACATTTTGTTATTACCTTTGGAGTTTTTGGCTAGCCGTTCTTCAAACTCCTCTTTTGGAGTTTTATGTAATCCTTTTTGTATGCATAAAACATGGTTTAATTTCAAATTTACAAATTTTTGGAAATAAACCTCCTTTAACTATAAATATAAGTTTTCAAATGACAAATCACTAGGATATTCAAGCTAGTTAATTCAAGACTGAGGGATATTGTTTGTACTGTATCCATGTCTGTGATGTCTGGCAGATTCTGTGAGTAAATACAAATAGTATTGTTTTGTAATAGGTTGGTGAGTCTTTTTTTGTGCGCGCGCGTGTGTGTGTGTGTGTGTGTCTAAAGAGCTCTTAGCTAAATTTATTAAACCAACTGAACATGAGCTCCCAGAGTGGTGATGTGGCAAAGGGGGCTAATATGTTCCTTGGATAAAGAGGAGACGATCAAACTGAAATATGGAGACACTATATTTGTATATGGCATTGGGGCGACCACTACTGGAATAGTGTGCCCAGTTCTGTGTCCACTCTTTAAAAAAGGATGTTGAAACACTGTAGAGTGTTTGGAAAAGAGTTACTAGAATAATTTGTTGTCTGCAAAATATGCCTTACACTATGCTTCATTTATATAGCTTATTAAAAAGAAGGTAAAGAGGCAACTTGATCAGTTATTTACAAAGAGAGGAGACACCTGATTTTAGAGAGCTCTTTCTTTTAGCAGATAAAGACATAACTCGATTTAATGGCTAGAAGTTCAAGTCAGCCAAGTTCAAACTGGAAATAAGATGGGGACAATTAATCATTGGCAACAGATTACCAAGGGATATGATACATTTTCCATCAAATGGAGTCTTTCTTTGAAATATGTGATGTTTTTTCTTTAAAAAAAATGTTCTAATTCAACTGCAGGCTGTTGGGCTAGATTAAGGATTCACTGGGTGAAATTCTATGGCTTGTATTAGCAGGATGTTGGATTAAATAACTATAATGGTTCCCTTGTGTCCTTAAAAATCTATGAAGAACTGTGTGGGTCAAACAGTGGAAATAACAGAGTCTGTCAAACAAACAAAATCAAAAGCAAGGAATATCTAAGCCTGCCACAAGCACTCTTAAATAACCCCTGTTGTGCCTGCCTACTGTAGCACACATTTTATCAGAAGATCTTAAAACAACTTAATCATGAACAATTATGTTCCTTTATTTATAGCCTAATGATGCATTCTAGTCCACCGTCAGGGTTTCCTCCCAAATCTGAACTTTAGGGTACAGACGTGGGGACCCGCATGAAGACCCCCTAAGTTTATTTCTACCAGCTTAGGTTAAAAACTCCTCTATTCCTTGGATTAAGTAACGCTGCCACCACCAAGTGATTTAAACAAACATTTAGGGAGGGCCACTTGAAGCCCTACCTTCCCCAAATATCCCCCCCAGTCCCTACACCCCTTTTCCTGGGCAGGCTTGAGAATAATCCCCAAAGCCTCTACACCCCCTTTCCTGGGGAGGCTTGAAAATATATCCTCACCAATTGGTACAGGTGAACACAGACCCAAACTCTTGGATCTTACAACAATGAAAAAAATCAATCAGGTTCTTAAAAGAAGAATTTTAATTAAAGAAAAGGTAAAAGAATTACCTCTGTAAAATCAGGATGGTAAGTACTTTACAGAATAACAAAAGACTCAAGAACACAGAGGATCTCCCCTCTAGGCAAAACATTAAAGTTACAAAACCAGGTATAAACCTCCCTCTTACACAAAGGAAATCACAAGCCAAAATAAAAGTATGCTAACGCATTCCTTCACTAGTACTTACTAATACTAATGGAGTTGGATTGCTTGCTTTCCTGATCTGTCTCCGGCAAGCACACAAAACAGACAGACAAAGAACAGACAAAACAAAGCCTTCTCCCTCCTCCCCAAGATTTGAAAGTATCTTGTCCCCTTATCGGTCCTTTTGGTTAGGTGCCAGCCATGTTACCTGGCCAAGAGGGATTTTATAGTACTGTATACAGGAAGGTTGTTACCCTTCCCTTTATATTTATGACAACACCTATAATGCAGGTACAGTTTTGGTTGGTTTGTTTATATAGGACAGGGGTCGGCAACCTCTGGCACGCAGCTCGCCAGGGTAAGCCCCCTGGTAGGCTGGGCCCCCATTGGCCTGGGACGGCGAACTGCAGCCAGTGGGAGCCGCGATCAGCCAAACCTGCCGACGCGGCAGGTAAACAAACTGGCCCAACCCACCAGGGTGCTTACCCTGGCGAGCCATGTGCCAGAGGTTGCCAATCCCCGATATAGGATATACCCATTATATTTCCTTGTCATGACTGGATTCTGTCCTGGCTACCCTTCCACCACGGCCGTAGTGCACTAATGGGGTTACACCTAAAGAGACTCCTTGGGTAGGTGGAAAACTAAAGGCTTTGTGGGCATCACAGGCCAGTCTACTGGTTTTCCACACATACCTTCAAGGGGCCTCTTGAATGGCTATACAAGCTGAGGAGTTAAAAAGGGACCACATTTGGTTTCTCAGTATATTTTAATTGTACTGTATAACATACATATCAATTCAGTTTCATAGTAATTGTAGTGGTCTATTTATATATTTTGAAAAAAAAACAATTAAATATTTTAATGTAAAATAAAAAAGTTATCACAAGTGTAAGCTACTTACTTGATAAGGCTTTTGCACTGTAATTACAAAACTGGACTGAGTAAAAGGGGCAGCAAAAGCTTGCAATAAAGGCTGAGGAACTAGATATTATACTCTTAACAACATTTGCAGCTTAAGAATCTATATATGAAGACCAAATTCATTATCAGCTCTAATATTTTAAAGAACTACTTTCGATAGTTTGAACACAAATATGTTTAATGACATACATTTGTAATAATATAGGCTTATCTACTTAAACAAGAGCTTTATTCAAAGCCCATTCAGCTCAATATGAGTTCTTTACATTAACTTCCATCGGCTTTGGATTAGGTCCTAAGTGTCTGTGTAGTGTGTTAAATAATTGTTTTTTTAATTATATACATATATATACACATATACATATACATATATATATACACATACACACACACACCACTTGTGCTATTGGCAATTTTAATATCAATATGTTTCACACTTTAAAACATTTTTATACTCTGGGTTCTAAATATTACTGATGGAATCTACAGTTGTAATGTTCCCCATGAAATTTTTAGGACCTAGATTTGATTTGCAAATGCTGAACAAGAAGTTTTAATATTTATTTTCAAATAAATGATTCATCTAAATAAAAAATGCTGAGCAACCTTCATATTTTAAATTTATTCTCGGTTATTCATTCTCAATTACAGATAATTCAATCAGATTGGAAAAAAACTACTGCACAACAGTCAAAACTCTATTTTGGGCAGAATAGTGGATCAAATTAAAAAAACTCCACTTAGTAACTTTTTTTATTTTAAGATTAGGTTCTGCCAAAGAGGAGGGTACCACATCCAGAAACAACCAAAAATATATGGCATGCACCAGTATTCTTCTTCTTACTATTATTGAGAAGAAATAGTATAAGAGTCATTACTGAAAAACTTTATTTTCTCATTCACGTTCAGCTCATCTAATAGCATGAAGTGGAACAAGCAGAACAAGTTAAGAACTACTGCCCAAGAGTCACATTCTAGCATATATTGGGTTGATTTTGTAGCCCAGAAGCCCTGTAATCTCATTATACATGTTTGTTGACAAATAAACTTGGTGAAAACAAATGCTAAAAACGGTGGCATCTTTCCATTCTTTTTTTAATGAGAAACAGATGACTAGTCTGACAAATATTACAAATGGAAAAATGATACTGTCTATTGAGAGACTTTAATATGTAGCTAAATGTACTTCTTTTCTGGTACAGGCTAAACTGGCTAGTGATATAATACTCCTATCATTTCCAAAGGAAGGAAATAGCTTTATTTATTTAAAGTTAGCTAACAGCCACAATGTCCTACTTGCTAGCAATACGAGACAATTGAGACAATTTAGCTAGAGTCTTTCAATGAGAGAGAAATCTAATTGGGATACATACTTGTGCCCACAGTTTGTGAATGTGGAGCTGATGTGCTTAAAGCTAAGCTAGTGATTATACCACAGCAGTCTAGGCCAAAAAATGTGCTAAATTTAAAACTAGTGACAATCACATAAGTGTCCTCTATTTATATGTGCTAATATTTTTCAAAGGAATTAGAACTTTTGAAGTAAAGTCATAATATGCATTGTTGCAATGTATTCCAATATTAGTTTTTAGCCAGTAAAGATCAGTGACAGAGTAGGCTCACCTCACTTACAGTGCAGGTAGCTCCCTGAACAGACTAAATAAATACTACCCACAAAGCTGAACAATAAATTATTGGGCTCAATGCAGGAATTATTGGAGACATTTTATAGTCTATGCTATGCAGGTCAGAATTGTTGATCATAATGTTTCATTTGGGTGTTACAAGTACCGTATCTATAAAAGCTCTTTTTTAAAAATAAACTCCTTTTTTAGGATACAATCTAAATGTAAATGTAAATGTAAACAGATACAGAGAGGACACACCATTGGTTACGAAATTTCCACCATGCCACTGTAATAAGGTTCAAATACAAGTGAGTTGGGGAAGGTATAAGTAAACTCCAAACTGAATAGCCAAGTTTCCAAGCCGGTAACTTAATCTCTGCCCCATCAAATATTGTCCGGATGAGCAATGAATGAAGTAAGAGGGACATTCAATGGTAAAAGCAAAAGGCAATTGTACAACCCTCTTGAATCCCATTTCTTTTGACCTTTTATGTGCAGTGTGTCAAGCATACAAAAGGTAGCTGAACTGAGTTTGTTCATAACTACCTTTTTAGATTGTGCATCAATCTAAAAAGAAAGAGGTGCAACATGGATTAATACTGACACACAGAGTTTTAACTTTCCACACAATGTATGGAAAGCATAATACTGTATGAAATATAGGGAAATACTTAGGGCCAGATTGCACAAAAAGTTATCAAACTATTAATGGAATTTATTTGAGTTCACTGGTTGATATGGCAAAGCTATCCTAAGGTACATTCCAACACCAGAAATTTTGCCCTTTGTACATGCAATAGAAGGATGCTACCATTGGCAAAATTTAACTCAAAATATTTCAGTTGGTCTTTTGCTTCTGTTTTAATTTCTATTTCTTGGAAAGATTATGATATAAAATTGCAAATATTCATCTATATTGTTTTATTGAAATGGGAACATCTCATCCAATCAGAGTGCAGGGAGTAAAGGAAGGGCCTCAAGCAAAGCCCACTTGACATCAATGAAGGTAATTCCATTATTTTCTTTTCACTTTAGATCAGACCCTTGAGGAGGCAAAAATGTGCATTTTTCTTCCATTCACTAATTCCCTGTACACTGTTTGGCTCTGGGAGAATCTGACTGGCAGAATCACTGTACGGTTATTTTTCAGTAATGGTATTATGGATACGGAAATATCTCTAACTTGAGTGGCTACTACAATCCATCTGCTCTGCTTCCTGTACTCAATATTCTCATTTTTGCCACCAATCAAGATGCCATCTCACTCCCTTCAAATGAAGCAGAGAAACTCCAAAATGTACATGAAAAAAGAAAAAAAATACCAGCAAGCAAATAGCATTGTGAAACCACTGAAAGGGACATTTTTGAATATTTGACTCAGTCCCCTCCTGTAGCCCTGCTCCTATTGCAATCAGCTGAAGTCTTGCTGTTGACTTGATTAGGGGTAAAATTATGCCTTTTTTCTAATACCTGTCTGCCCTTCACCACTCCCCTCCTGCACAGTTCTTTGTTCCCACAATAACTGTCATCTATTTATGTTTTTGTTTATATCGGAAGAATCTTATCCTTTCCCATCCCATTCAGTTATGAAAGAAAACATGGTAGAAACAAATGTATTGTAGTTATAGTGGGGTGAAGAGTCTCTCTGAGCTGTAAGAAGGAAAGTTGGGAGCAAAAGAAAAAAAAATGAGGAGAAAAGAATAGATAAGAGGAGTAAAGAAAAGGTGCAGAAGGTTTAGACCGAAGTTTCCGAAAATGTTCTTCATTTTGGCTGCTTCACTTTTTGGGTCCCCAACTTTGGACACCTACAGATCGATTTTCAGAAGTGCTGAGCACCTAAAGCTCCAGCTAAAGTGAATGGGAGCTGTGGGAGTGCCGCACCTCTAAAAATTGGGTTCCACATGTCTCAAGATGGGCACCAAGAAATTAAAGAACCCAAAATAAGAGGACACCTTTAAAAGTTTAACTCTAATTTTTGACAGTTGGACTTTTAATAATTTGACAGCATATTTTGTTTCATATTTTCATTTATTTTTTTAGGATTTTTATACCACAGTGCTATGACCTTGTAAACATAAGGGCATCCTCCAGTTCTAACATATGCCTGTTAATTGTTTTCTACATTAGTTTTCAATTAAAAAAAACAACAAAACAAATGACAATACATATTTAGACTTATCTCTAATCCTGTAGAAACATACATGAAATGCTGGTTTACCTTGTCACCTTCAGAAAAAGTTATTCCATCGATGGCTCTTTTCCAAGTAATTTCTGGGACAGGTTCTCCTTCTGCCTCACATATTAGTGTTGTTTGACCGTTTTCAAATGTGGTTTCATTTTTAAGATGTATTATCTGAGGCTGTACTGTTAAAAGTATAAATTATATTACTCATTGTGCATCAGAAACATTAAATAGCAGTATATTTTTAAATGTCCTTTTTGTTTTAAAAGTTCATTCATGTTTAGTCCATTGGGATTATCAGCAGCACTATTTCAAAATCCATGAGACAACACAGCAAAATGAACTGCATAGTGGGACTTATTTTTTAAAACAATGTAGGTCAAAATTGAACACAGACCTTGCATTATTAACAAGTTAAATACATCCTATGAAAAAAACTAACCAACAAATAGCATTAACATAATATTAAGGCAGAGAAATCAAGCACTCAGGTGTGCAGACATGAAATGTTCAAGTTGAAATCTCAACTTTACTTCTGCTCCTTTGTACTTATGCCTTAAAACACTGATATTGAAATGATCCCGAGTTTGAGGCCTGCTCTACACTTAAAATTTAAATTGAACTAGCAGTGTCGCTCAAAAATTCACATGCTTGAATGCCACAGTTAAGTCAACTTAGCCTCCAGGATAGACATGGCTAGGTCAATGGAATAATTATTTCACTGACCTAGTTACTGCAACTTAGGGAGATTAATTACCTTTATTGACAGAAAAAGCCATTCTATTGCCGTAGGAAGAATCTACCTATGGGAGTGTGGCTGTGCCATGGTAGTACCTGTAGTGTAACCATACCCTGAGATGGCTCAGATATTAAGACAGACCAATGCCCCTATACTACATTAACTTTGAATCAGTCTAAACCTTTTAGCCTGCTGAATTTAACCTTTCGTAACTGCAAAACTATTGAAACAATTTTCTCCAAACTGGTGCCCTGATCCTGAAGAGATCTATGCAGGTGGACTCTTGACAACTGGTAATCCACATGGATGCCAGGGTCCATATGCACGGATAACATTACAGAACCAGCATTTACTAATGCTAAATTATTGTGTGCTAAAGCCTCAGTCAGAATACAAGTCCCATTGTGCTTGGTGCTGTAAAAACAAAGTTCCTGGCCCAAAGAACACATTTTAAAAAGATAAAAAACAAACATACAAAAATAGACAAAGGTTGGGGGAAAGAACATATGAGCAAAATGATTAAGATAAAGATGGTCAAACATCTTATTTCCATTTTTTTTCTATATATTTATACTATTATTAGGCTTTTGCTCAGTCTTCCACACACAAATCATCTTGAAGCAAAGACTAAAGCATGAAAAATTTTAGCCTGATAGTTGAATAGTTTAGAAAGAAATGTGTGAGAAAATTGTTTCCAAAATTATTTCCATGATTTCCCCTAACTATAGTGGCCCCTGCTGTCTATTGCGACCATCCCAAACAGACTCTTTTAAGACAAACACAAGTGGTTATAGTGGTGACATACACCGCTGTGTCAAGTATATTTGACAAAGCTAACAAATTTCAATACTCTAAACCAGGGGCTGGCAACGTTTGGCACGCGGCTCACCAGGATAAGCACCCTGGCGGGCCGGGACAATTTATTTACCTACTAATGCGGCAGGTTCGGCTGATCGCGGCCCCCACTGGCTGCAGTTCGACGTCCCAGGCCAATGGGGGCGGCGGGAAGCCGCAGCCAGCACATCCCTCGCCCGCGCCGCTTCCTGCCGCCCCCATTGGCCTGGGACGGCAAATCATGGCCAGTGGGGGCCGCGATTGGCTGAACCTGACGCATCAGCAAGTAAATAAACTGGCCCGGCCCGCCAGGGTGCTTACCCTGGTGAGCCACATGCCAAACGTTGCTGACCCCTGCTCTAAACATTTACTTATTATTTTGGGACAAAGTCTATAGTCTTACCCTTGGTGTAACCCCAATGAAGTAAATGTGATTTCATGTGGAACAAATCGGTGAAGAATTTCACCCATTATCTCTCTTTCCTGTTTATTAAATTCAGTGACCACTGGAACAATACAAGACTGTTTCATGTTAAAATTTTAGATATGGAACTACTCATAAATAAATTAATAAATAAATACATTTTGTTTCTACTAAGGATATTTGCATCCATGCAGGAAGAAGATAAGACATGGTCAAAAGTTTAGGGGCATAAAATAGGAGCAGATCTCTAATATTACTTCATTTTTATCCAGATTTTCTCAATTTGGTTCTCAATTCAAAATGTGGTATCTATGTGAGAACCACTGAACTGCATGTCATACATTCTACAGTATTAGTAGCTGCTGTAAAGTCAGGGCTTAAGTCAGTTTCCCATAATAAAATCCTGATTTCTAACTCACATATTCACGCACAAACCAAATCCCCCTCCAAAAGAAACAAATTACACCAAAATTTTACATGGTACCTCTCATCCCCAGAACAGGGATTATTTTTAAGTTAAGAAAATAATTAAAGTGAGTTGTAAAATTACAATGTTTAAAAACTTTCTATGCCAGTAAAAAATTGAAGATCCCCCTAATTTTTCTGTCTCATCATAGCTCCAGAAAGGCTTATGTTCAGAAGTACTTGAGTGCATCAAACATTAATTAATTTACTTTCACAACTTGCCTGAGAGATAGGAGAGTATTAATATTCCCATTTTACAGATGGGAAAACTAAAACACAGTATTTTATCTAATGCCACCAAGTAAATATGTGACAAAGCCAGGATAAGAACTCAGGATGAGCTCTGATTCCAAGCTTAGGCTCATTCCTTCAGACCACACTGCCTGAGGTGCTGAACCTCCACAGCTCCCATTAACTTTGGTTGCAATTGTGATTCTGCTTTAGACAACTTGCCCATATAGCATCATAAGGGAATTCTGCTGCAGATCTAGGGACCAAAAGAAGTTCTCTTGGATGGAAATCAACTACCTTAATTACAAGACTATCCTTTCTCTTCTTACAGTCCTTTGGTTCATTCTCTTCCCACATTCCAACTTCCAAAGTAAATGAGATGGGGTCCTCTAGCCTTATTCACTACACAATCCTGGTTCATTCTCACAACTCCATCAATCTTATATATTGAATAAGGCAGGGGTTCTGTTGGAAAAATAGTGTGTGATCATATAACTAAAGGTTGTGCCTTCATGCATATGGAACAGCAGGCAAATTTATGGTTGTCCTAGTCACCTTAATTTTGGCCTCTTTTATGTTTGAATATTAGACTTTGCAACTTTAACATTCTTTTAAGAGATTGTAGTATCTTGCATGTAGTCTTTTCCTAGGTTTTTTTTTGCTGTTGTTATTAAACAAAACTCAAATTGCATCCTGTAGAACCATAATGACCCTCCCATCGGTCCACAGCACAGACCTTTACCAATTGAACTAAAGGAATAACCAACAGCAGCAATATGCTGTTATCTTCAGTATAAACCAGTCACTATGTGACACATTTTACTATTGGTCTGCAAAAGTATTTGTTAGACAGGAGAAATATATCAGATTGTATTACTGGCTTAGGAGGGGAATGCTGTCCAGTGGTTACAAATAGCTAAGCCAAGTACCCAGAACTACTTCAGCAAAGCCGTGCCACTAAGTGGGTGGATAATACTTACCTGCTTCTTAAAGTAAGCACTAGGAGGCCTTGGCCAATAACAAGAACCATGAAGCGCACAGAAGTAACACCAATCAGTGGAAGAACTGAGACTAGAACTCATAATTTCCTCTTGGCCACTGACACAGTGCATCTTGGCTAGCCCAATACTGCCAGTCGTAAGAGTTCAAAACTTATGAGTCAAAGCCAAAAATGAGAGATTGTAAAAAATTATAAACTGAAGTGGGGGACTTTTTTCGACTCCTGTCTCTGGACTTTTTACTTTTTAGGTGAAGTTCCCACTGCCAATATCTATATTTCCTTTCTGGTTGAAAATTCAACCTTAAGTGTATACACAAATATGCCCTCCTGCCCCACAATACTACTGAGAGGGTCGGGAGTTACTCTCTTCTAACTTCTATGGCAGGAGACATGCCATTCTATTGCTCTCAAAATTCTGGCTCTGTCACCCTCCTGCCTCCTTCCCCACCCACCAGCCCCTTCCCATCACAATCTCTTATTCTTCCACATTTTCCAAACGTGCTCTCTTTATGTCTAAAAGTACCTGATCAAGTGATAAACATGGTCTAGCTGCCAGGCATGTCCAGTATCATTTCAAAAAACTGGGTTCAAACAAGGCTTCATTTTCTTGCATCCAACAGACTCTTTACCATCCCACCACATCCCCCTGTCCCTCTTTATGCCCCAGTCTCCATTCCTGATCCTTCTACATTCCCTATCACGATCTCTACTCACATTCCTTATACCCTCCACATCCACCACCCCTGCTGTGCCTCATCTTCCAGATCCCCACCTCAGTTTCATGTCCTGCATTTGAACATTCCCCTTTCGTACACCTGAATCACCTGTATAGTGACTAAAGGGCCACACTCTTTCTGAATGGCAGGCTGGCTTTTGCCTCATTGGAAACAATGGGACGTGGTGGCCACCTTTACTAACCGGACAGTCTCTACGCAAAAGAATTAATGGACACAAATCTGACATCAGGAATCAAAATACTCAAAAACCAGTGGGAGAACACTTTAACCTGTCTGGTCATTCAGTGACAGACCTGCGGGTGGCTATATTACAACAGAAAAACTTCAAAAACAGACTCCAATGAGAGACTGTTGAGCTAGAATTGATATGCAAACTAGACCCAATCAACTCCGGTTTGAATAAGGACTGGGAATGGCTGAGCCATTACAAACATTGAATCTATCTCCCCTTGTAAGTATTCTCACACTTCTTATCAAACTGTCTGTACTGGGCTAGCTTGATTATCACTTCAAAAGTTTTTTTTCTCTTAATTAATTGGCCTCTCAGAGTTGGTAAGACAACTCCCACCTGTTTATGCTCTCTGTATGTGTGTATATATACCTCCTCAATATATGTTCCATTCTATATGCATCCAAAGAAGTGGGCTGTAGTCCACGAAAGCTTATGCTCTAATAAATTTGTTAGTCTCTAAGGTGCCACAAGTACTCCTGTTCTTCTTTTTGCGGATACAGACTAACACGGCTGCTACTCTGAAACCTTTACTAAAGGAATCCTCGCTTTTATCAGCTAACAGTGTAGGGAAATGGTGGCCATCTTGGCTGAGGGCAGCCTGTGGCTTCATTCCCATTGACAAGAATGAGAGATGATGTTCATTTTGGCTAAGGGCAAAACTGCATCTTTGAAGATAGAAGAAAATCATGTTAAATCTCAAAATAATCCCCATCTACCACTCTCCTATTCCTTTTCTATAGGAAAGATATAAAGCTTGATGTTCATCGACCACAGAGCTAACCTTACAAATTTTGTCAAGTATCAGAGGGGTAGCTGTGTTAGTCTGAATCTGTAAAAAGCAACAGAGGGTCCTGTGGCACCTTAAAGACTTAAAGTCTTCAAGATGCCACAAGACCCTCTGTTGCTTTTTACAGACTCAGACTAACACGGCTACCCCTCTAATACTTGACACCATGCAAGGCACTGCATTTAGCCGTATGGAATGGAAATCTATCAACCTCATGAAGAAACTTGCACAAATACAGACAGATATCATCTTCCTTTCCAAATGCAAATGGATGGACATCATACCAAATGGACTGAAGGTGAAAAATCAATTGCTATCTACATACTGCACTGACCACAGTGAGAGATTATGCCATACACTATCATAGAAACTGAGGAACCACCTGATCAGCATCCTATACAGCAAACAGGAAAACATCAACAAAGAGCTCTCCAACCTGGAGACTTTCATAAATAATCAACCCTCCACACAAATGGACTTTACTAAAATAAGACAGGAGATCTACATTACACACTTCACCTCTCTACAAAGGAAAAAGGATCGTAAGCTGTCTAAAATCCTACCTGCCACATGGGGCCAAAACAGGGGTACCCCTAACTCACCCAGCAATATCATCAATTTATCCAGCTACACACTCAACCCAGCAGAAGAGTCTGTCCTATCTCGGGGACTCTCTTTTTGCCCCAGCACCCCCACAAACATGATACAGTTCTGCGGTGATCTGGAAGCCTACTTTTGCCACCTCTGACTCAAAGAATACTTTCAAGATAATACTGAACAGAGCACTGATACATAGATACCCTCCCACCAACAACACAGGAAGAAGAACTCCACATGGACTCCTCCTGAGGGTCGAAATGACAGTCTGGACCTATACATAGAATGCTTCCGCTGACGTGCACAGGCAGAAATTGTGGAAAAACAACATCGCTTGCCTCATAACCTAAGTCGTGCAGAACGCAATGCCATCCACAGCCTCAGAAACCACCCTGACATTATCATCAAAGAGGCTGATAAAGGAGGTGCTGTTGTCATCCTGAATAGGTCTGACTACCAGAAGGAGGCCGCCAGACAATTCTCCAATGCCAAATTCTACAGGCCACTTTCCTCAGATCCCACTGAGGAATACACTAGGAAACTGCACCATCTACTCAGGACTCTCCCTACACTAACACAGGAACAAATCAACATACCCTTAGAGCCCTGACCGGGGTTATTCCATCTATTACCCAAGATCCACAAACCTGGAAATCCTGGATGCCCCATCATCTCGGGCATTGGTACTCTCACTGAAGGACTGTCTGGATATGTTGACTCCCTACTCAGACCCTACGCCACCAGCACTCCCAGCTATCTCCGTGACACCACTGATTTCCTGAGAAAACTACAATGCATTGATGACCTCCCAGAAAACAGCATCCTAGCCACCATGGATGTAGAGGCTCTCTACACAAACATCCCACACACAGATGGAATACAAGCTGTCAGGAACAGTATCCCTGATGATGACACAGCACAGCTTGTTGCTGAGCTCTGTGACTTTATCCTCACACACAATTATTTCAAATTTGGTGACAATATATACCTCCAGACCAGTGGCACCGCTATGGGCACCCACATGGCCCCACAATATGCCAACATTTTTGTGGCTGACCTGGAACAACGCTTCCTCAGCTCTCATCCACTCATGCCCCTTCTCTACCTACGCTACATTGATGACATCTTCATCATCTGGACCCATGGGAAAGGAGACCCTGGAAGAATTCCACCATGATTTCAACAGCTTCCAACACAACAAAAACCTCAGCCTGGACCAATCTACACGGGAGGTCCGCTTCCTAGACACCACAGTACAAATAAGCGATGGCCACATTAATACCAGCCTATACCGAAAACCCACCGACCGCTACGCCTACCTTCATGCCTCCAGCTTCCACCCCAGACACACCACACGATCCATCATCTACAGCCAAGCGCTGAGGTACAACCGCATCTGCTCCAACCCTCAGACACAGACCAACACCTACAAGATCTTCACGAAGCATTCTCAAAACTACGATACCCACACAAGGAAATAGAGAAACAAATCAACAGAGCCAGATGAGTACCTAGAAGCCTCCTGCTACAAGACAGGCCCAAAAAAGAAACCAACAGAACTCCACTGGCCATCACCTACAGTCCTCAGCTTAAACCTCTTCAACGCATCAGCAGTGATCTACAACCCATCCTGGACAATGATCCCTCACTTTCACAGACCTTGGGAGGCAGGCCAGTCCTCGTCCACAGACAACCCGCCAACCTTAAGCATATTCTCACCAGCAACCACGCACCACAGCATAACAACTCTAACTCAGGAACCAACCCATGCAACAAACCTCGATGCCAACTCTGCCCACATATCTACATCAGCAACACCATCACAGGACCTAACCAGATCAGCTACAACATCACCGGCTCATTCACCTGCACGTCCACCAATGTTATATATGCCATCATGTGCCAGCAATGCCCCTCTGCTATGTACATTGGCCAAACTGGACAGTCACTACGCAAGAGGATAAATGGACACAAGTCAGATATCAGGAATGGCAATATACAAAAACCTGTAGGAGAACACTTCAACCTCCCTGGCCACACAATAGCAGATGTAAAGGTAGCCATCTTACAGCAAAAAAACTTCAGGACCAGACTCCAAAGAGAAACTGCTGAGCTCCAGTTCATTTGCAAATTTGACACCATCAGATCAGGATTAAACAATGACTGTGAATGGCTATCCAACTACAGAAGCAGTTTCTCCTCCCTTGGTGTTCACACCTCAACTGCTAGCAGAGCACCTCACCCTCCCTGATTGAACTAACCTCTCCATACTGATTTATACCTGCCTCTGGAAATTTCCATTACTTGCATCTGAAGAAGTGAGGTTCTTACCCACAAAAGCTTATGCTCCCAATACTTCTGTTAGTCTTTAAGGTGCCACAGGACCCTCTTACAAATTTTGTGTGCCCGCCTTTTGTAGAAGTTATTCGGATTAGCACAAGAATATTTCCCTAAATTTATGCACGACAAACAATTCAATTTCCCCAAAGGGATGCATGTTCTAAACCTTACATGTAAAAAGCCTTGATCTTTACAGGTTCTACTATTCTAAATTTCATAAACACCTTCTTCTAGTGGGTCACTTTAGGAGGAAAACATTCAGTTTGACATTTTAGACACAAGGAGCTGACATTTAATAGACTTAACACTGATTAATATTCCTAGCTGACAATTATTATTAAGAGGAAGGAGAAAAGCTTGAAAGGGAGAAAAAGATACTATCTCATTGCCTTGTTTTTATAGGCCAGAAAATCATAATTCACTATTGACCTAAAGGTCTGCAATGTATTATGTTAGTTGGTTAACTTTTAATTATACAAAAAAATGAGAACTATGCATCTATGCCACAGTGAGGTACCAAGACTTCTGTGGATAGGAAAACTAGAACAGACTTTTAAATCTGTAAATGTTCTTTCTCTGATTGGACAAGGCCATTCTCAAATTAAATTGATACTTGCTTACAGTACTATTGATCAGACAAGCAACCAATGGAATTAAAGAATTGTGCTGCCAATCCAGGCATGCCACTAATGAAATTATGGAATCTTGGGATGCCAATCCAGAAAGGTTGAAGGTTTATGTTAACATAAACATAAATGCTTTTATTGTAAGTAAAGCACTTACAATAAAATGTACTAACAAGCTGTGATCTTGCTGAGATATCTGTCTGGAATGAAAGAAGATTCAGGAAAGAAAGGACTTGCACTCAAGCTTAGTTAAAGTGAAAATTGTTATGCAGAAAACAAAATGGACAGTCCCCTATAAGAAAAAAAAAAAAATCACAAATGGGACACTAACAAAGAGACTAAACATCCATCAGAGAAACAACCTTTAAAGGTAAGAAAAAATGTCTGTTGTCTGAGCAGTCAAGGTCAGTCACTAGATAAGCTCTATGTAGTATTTTATCAATACATAAAGGTGATATTATTTCTTCAGAACATAAAGAGTAATCTACAGAACGATAAGTGTCCGTCAGAAGTATTCATGGAAGATTATACAGAAGCTTTTCTAATCTGTGACACTAGTTCCATATCTTCCCATTTAAATAAAATGCTGGGTTTGTTTTTGTTTGCTTTGTTTTTATCAGCTTTTAGGATTCAGGTTTTCAAGCTTTTCTCTGCAAAAGAATGAGGGTTAGAAACTTTATTTATTTTTAAGATGAGATTCTCACATAATCAAATAACTCGAAGAGGTAGCACTTTAAGAAAAATACCAAATATTGCAAGATTCGTAATAAAAGTCACAAGACTTAGTAATACTGTAATGTTGTTGATTGTCCTTTTCTTTAATGTCTTCAAAAGAGCCCACAGTTTTACCCAGGGTCAGAAAGTTCCTGTAGGATCTTCGGACAAGGGGTTAATAAGACTCAGGACTAGGAAAAAGTTTAAGAGCAGAGACATTGCTGCTTCTGGAAAGAACTACCTCAAGCTAGCTAATCATAAAGATATAGCAAAACTGCAACCCCTTCTGCTTCCAGAATGGACATGAATTTGGTAAATATGCTGCAGGCCAATGAGAAGCCAAAGAAGAGACAGAACTACTTCAGATGCAGGTTCCTGAGACAGCATTGTAGGTTCTGAGGTAATCAGGACTTACAGATACACTTGTAAGGAAGGACTGACTTGGACAAATCTATCTTGAACCCATGGGCCATGAGGTAGAAGTCTCCTTCTGAGCAATTCTTCAATATCAAATTAAAACAGTAGGAATCTAAGACTTCCTCTTCTGAGAGCACTGGTATCACTGTCTTTATAGCAAGGCATACTGGACTGTAACATTTTTTATCTCTTTTCTAGGAGAGCGCGCGCGAGAGAGAGAGGGAGGCAGAGGAGTAATAGGGAAGGCAAGAGGTAAATTTAGAAAATGTATAAACTAACTATAGGTGACAAAAGATCTTAGCCAGCTCATGGAATTAGACAGGTTGTGTAGCAGGTGGCCTTGATGCTGAGTGGAATGAATTGGGTCAGTGGTAGTTAGAAAGATGCTTCTTACAGCACACACAGGCTTAGCCACTGGTCCCCCTGCCTCGGGTACAGAACACTTTTGCTTTGTGGGAATGATAAATACTTGAAATTATATTTAGGATATTGATAACTCCTTGGTGTGCAGAGTTCACTTTTCTCCTCTGTAGAATGCATGGAATTCTTCCTCTGGGTAGATTTGTAGTGTTTAATCAGGGAACTTCCATTGGGTATTGATAGGCCTCCTTTTCTGAAGTTTATTAACCAATTTAATACATACAGCAAAAACATTATCCATTTGTATCCACTATAAAGGCTTCAATCAGCATGGATGGTAAATCTGGAGATAATGAAGGAAGTGGGGGGGAAGAATCATGTTCCAAAGGGCACGTCCCATTTTAGAGCTACTGTAGCATATCTATTTAGTCTTGAAACCCATGGTAGCTGAGTCTCCTTCTTGCAAAATGCCTTCAGTGCAATGGGTTTGGAATATGTTGGGTTATGTCTAACTAAGGTAGAAAAGGAGATGGTAGTTGCATTGGCTCACTTGCCTGAAGAAATGGGGAGAAAGCAATAGCAGTAATATATTCTCTCCAACACTGCCATGCATCTCTTCTGCTAGAGGGCAATTGCCAGGAACTGTGTAATGGCAATGAAAGCTTTGCTAAGTCTCTTGCACATTGAATTGATAAACACTGGCTATTTAATCTTCCTTTCAGGTATAACTTTTAAGCAGTGCTTTGTTAAAAAATGATAGAGTTGGCAAAAAGAAGTTCTATCTTAAAAAGTTTTGAAATGAATGGAACCAATCATTGAAAACAGAACTCCTTTGGATTCTAGTGTCTGTTTTTATTGGAGAACAGAAATTGAAGTCTATAATCAACTCTCTTTCTTTCCCAAGACTTTGGTGTAAATGGAATTCTGATAAAATCTGTTGACAATGGCAAAAATGGAGGGAATTGCAAACATGCAGAATGGCAGAATCAAAATGCCAAGTGACCCAGTGAGGTAACAGCAGTGATGTCGGTGAGCAACAAAAGAAGAAATAATAGAAACAAAATTTAAGTCCTGTACCCAGAGAGGAAATAAGCATAACTGATACAAAGCATAGGCACATATGTAATTAGAATTAGTTGTTTTTTTAATCTGGTCCCATTAATAAACTTACTTTAGGTAAGCAAATATTGGAGTCTCCAAATTTGAGAATTAATGATTCAGAGAAGGGGCTTAGGTCTATAATGAGATGATGGAGAGTTTTGCGGGAGTGCTCTAGGGGGTTGAGCTTTGTTGGCTGACACAGGGTTTAGCAGGTAATTAGTACAGTACTTGTGCTCTTGTAATATATATCAGGGCACCTACAGCTTTTGGGTAGTCACCTCCAGATATATATTGTGACAAAGTTCCGAGCCTGTATTGCTGGGTCCCGCGCTTCCTGGAGGATACAGTGGCCTCAGAAGCTTGCTAAGGCCCTCAATATGACCTCCCTTTCCCAGAATGGTGGCAAAGGTTACAGCTTATTGAGCTACTTTCATCATAGGCCGGTATGGGAGGTGGGAAGGTGGAATACCCACAGTCTCTGTTGCTCCTTAGAGCCCCGTAGGCACAGTTTGGTCTCCTGCCTGTACCAAAGTCCGTTCCCCCTCTCCAAGGGATTTCAGCCCAGGGACCCTAATGATAGCAGCTGTTGGCGGCTTCCCTCCTCCACTGATGCTGCTTTGATTCCCTGGGCGACTTCCCCGTGGTCCCCTTTTCCAAGCTTCACCCTTACCTCAGCGTTCAGTAATGCTTCTTCTCTAGCTCCTTTCACCTGGGCTCCTCTCAAGAGAACTGGAAAGGAGAGCTTTTAAAGCAGTATAAGTGGGACCTTAATTGGTTCCAGCTGGCTCCATTAGCCTAACAGCCTTAGCAGACCCTTTGTCAGTTAATTGAGGTCAGGTGCCGGTATTAGCCTAATGACCTTACTGGTTAAATTGGTGTCAGGTGTCTTGATTGGCCTGGAGTAGCCCTTGTTTGGCTACCCAGGGAACAGGGACCTGCTCATATCTGCCTTCCACTACCCTCTTATATCCTTCTGGCCTGAGTCTGTCACAATATATATAAATACACCACACAGAGACAGAGATAATGGCCTAGAGAAATAAAAAGTAGAACTATAAGGTAAGATTGAAAAGAATGAGGCCTAGCTTATGACCAGAAAGGAGACAAACAGAAAAATAGAATATTTTAAATCAGTATGTAAGTAGGAATGTCCAGATAGCAGAAATAGTGGAAATGACAAAAACAGAAGAAAAAAAAATCAGTTAACACCCATGTTTCCCAGCAGGTGTGGAAGGATCAAATAGAAATGAATTTATAGCAAAAACCTTGGCACAAGTCTTAAACATTAATTTGGACGAGATCCCCTGAATGGCATTGAATATCAATACGGAGCAACACTATGGCAGGAAAACAGAATGACAGAGAGAGATTACCAAGACTGGCTCATGATCAGATCCTCTATGAGGGAAATAGCATGTTTCTGATATCTTCCTGATATAAACCTCATCACAGAGAACAGATATAAAATCCTAGCAAAGATCAAAAAATATTGTGTTCCAGAAAATAGAGGTAGAAGTTCTGTAATCTTCCAACGTTAGGATTTTATATAAGGAGAAAACATCTTTTGGGGGAGTGGAAAATAGCAAACTAATTATTGAATAAAATAAAAACTGTAGCCCATATAACAAATCCAAACAATGATATTGATAAGCACAGACGTAGTAGGCATATTAACTCAGAAAACACAGCATTCTAAAACCTTTACTACCCTCTCAGCTACATCGTCTGGAGTTTAAAAGTGTGGAGTTGTAACTTATTATATTACTACTTAACCTTTATATTGAAGCATTGACAGATCAGGGCTTCATTGTGTTGCATACCCTACAAACATATAGTAAATGAGAGTCCCTGCCCCAAAGATCTTGCATTCTAAAGAAAAAAATAAATAACAGGTGGATGAGAGAGACAAGCAGGAAGTAGGGTTTCAAGGACAATAAAAAAAACCTGATAGGATGTTTTAGCATAGATTGGCCGTGTGCAGAATTCTGAGCAGTAATCAGACGTTATCTTCCTAATCATTATCAGACCGCAGGTTTCTGAATGAACTATGTCATTTAAGGAGGGATTTGAAGGAGAAGGTGTTGTCTTTACAGATTATGACTAGGAGTTTTCTCTTTGTGTAAGGGACAACATGGAAGAAAGAGTCTTGGGGGAGAAAAGGAATATCAGGCAATCAAAGCTGGCATTGTTAGGGTGAATGCAAGGTATTGTGAAAAAGTAGTATGATAAAGATTGTGCAGATATTTGTAGGATATGATAAGGAATTAGTGTTGGGTGCAATGATTCTCTCTTATTTTCCCTCATTTCTTGGAAACAGTAGAAGGATTATTAGATTATTATAACTGAAATATACCCAGTAGATCATATAGCTATTGTGTGAGCCCATGTCAGACAGGAGCCTCCTACACCTGCCCATTCAATCCCTACCTCTGGTGAGGTGCTGCTGCACTCTGGTGGCTTGGCCACTGGGGACCTTAATTCTACTCCTCACCTCTCCCCTTGTCTGTCCCATGCTACTGTCACCCTTTTCTTCATCCCTTTCTTGGGGGATGACCCTCAGGAGGTGGTATTTGTATTCCTCTTCCTTGCTCCACTGTGTGCTGCTGTGCTCCCTCTGCCACTCACTCCCATTCAGTGACAATGCAGTGCACATGGTGCTGCACCAGCATTCTGATACCATTGAGGGAGGACTGCTCATGCCTCTGCCCAAAGGCTGCAGGGCCACTGATGGTGCCCAGCTGGAGGATGATCGGGAGTCTGTGGGCTCAGTTGAGGCTGCAGAGCTCTCAGACTCTACCATGCTCTGGAACAAGCTGCGCCTGTTGTTGGCAGACACACATGGCTCCACGGGGAAGGTGCAGCTCACTCTGCAGCGGTGGGGGAGATTTTAATCTTTTACTCCAGGCTGTGAGAGCTGTGATAGGGGAAGGCAAAAGGACCAGGAAACAGGATGATGCAGCCTACCAGTGGGCCTGCAGTTTCTGCAATTCTTTGATTGCATTTGGGATCAACCACAGTTGGCTGCGTGGCTCCGCAGGGGTGGGCAGCGGCTGTAGGGTGAGTCTCCACAGGTGCCAGGTACTCTCTTTTCTTTGGGCAGGTGGGTGGGTGGGAGTTTTCTGTGATGTTTCTGGAGGAGACTTGCACTGATTCAGCTGTCAAAGGGGATGAGGAGTACTTCAGCCACTTCACCAAGCTCTCAGGTGGGGTGGCAACCCTATTTTCCCCACACCTATTGTCCAAGATACTGGGGCTTGCTAAGGTCATACTGGGACACCTTCTGCACCTCCAGGACTGTGTGGAGGGGCTGATTCTCAAGCTGGTTAACATCTATGCCCTGATACTGGGCCCGGCGGTGCAGCAGGCATGAGTTCCTAGTCCTAGGTGGGGACTTCAACACCACCCTGAACCACAGGACCACCTTGGGAGACAGAAATGAACATTCTCAGGAACACCACTGACGACAACTCCCTGGTAGATATCTGGTGCAACCACCACCTGGATGACTCCACCATCTTCGCTTATGTCCAGATGGAGGACACTTGGTCATGCCCCTCAGAGTTGGACCTAATTTATATTTCCTGATTTAACATCTTGTAGGAGAACTCTTCCAGCATTAGGCTGGCCCCATTCTTGCACCACCACATGGGGGCATGACAGCCTCAATGACATCTGAGAGGCTTGAGCTGGCCTACAGGCATTTCAATAACAGTCTTTTTGAGCATGTGTGCTTTGTAGCATCATTCCAGGAGTTCTGGCTGGCCTGGCAAAGGCAGAAGCAGAGGCACATCTTTGCCTTGGCACGGAGGTGGTGGGACCTGTCCCTCTGCAGAGAATGTCAGGAGAAGTGGGATGAACTTTGGGCCTTCAATGACCATCTGGCCTGTGGTCCTTTCATTTGATCCTGCATCCAGCTTCTTTGGGAGATGGATTGTGGCTCCCACTTCTTCTACACCTGGAGAAAAAGAGAGGGCCAAAAAGCACATCACCTGCCTCCTGGCAGAGGACAGTATCCCTCTCATGGACCCAGTGGAGAAGTGGGGAAAAGTTAGGGCCTTCTATGCCAGCCTCTTCTCCCCGGAACTGACTGATGCCAATACCTGTGGGGGGTCCTGTGGGACAAACTCCTTATGGTCAGTATAGGAGACTGGGACTGGCTAGAGCACCCTCTCACTCTGGCTGAGTTCTTGGAAGCCCTCCATCTGATATCTACCAACGAATCTCCATGCATTAACGTGCTGACCCTGGAGTTGTACCACTAGTTCTAAGACATTCCTGTCTGGACCTCTTCACCATCTGGGCCAAGTCCTTAGGAATCAGGGAGCTCCCCATGTCGTCTTGGTGGGCTGTGTTTGAACTGCCGCCTAAGAAGGGTTACCTTCATGACCTAAGGAAATGGCATCTTAGTCTGTGTCTCACTCCTCAACTCCTCAACACAGACTACAAGGTCATAGCGAAAGCCATCTTGCTGGGGCTGGGGTCTGTGCTAGACATGGCACACCAAAATCGGACCTACATCATCGTGGGCAGAACCATCTTTGATAACCATGAGAAACCATGTAGGGCCAGTCCGTGCTCTACTCTGGTTCCATAGCCCACTAGGGATATTAGCTGGCAGCTCCTCCATGGACCATTGTGTTCATTTGTGACCACTGTGTTCATTTATAACAGTTTTTGGTGTATAATTTCTTAGGGTTCTTTAAAAAACCAACAACAACACAACTTAAACAAACTCCATCATATAGCATCATACTAATGCTCACATGGGTCATCAACAGGGCTGAAACCCTTAGATCCACTGTACAGACCTCTGCCACTTCAGCTATCAGAGAACATAATGCACTTGGCTGACATCCTCTTTGTAACACAGCACTCTGCTAGTGAGTTTCACTGATATTTGCTTACACCACAGGACTGGTGAGAGTTAGGAATCATGAGTTCCCTTCCAGACTCTGCAGATGAGTGTGATCGAGTGAACACAGACTCTCTTGCCCATTCTTCCCAAACTTAACCCCTTCTGTCCTGCCCCTTCCAGTCTATCTTACTTCCAGTTCTCTCTCTTCCTTACACCAGGATCCTCGTCCCAGTCCCATTCTCCTTGCCTAACTACTCCTAATCACCAATTCTCAGGCTTCTCATCTAAGTCCCAGCTTCCTTCCTCGATCGGTCTCAGTTTCCATATAGGATGGTCTGTTCACAAGTCATGCCAATACTGTATTAGGGTGACCAGATGTCCCGATTTTATAGGGACAGTCCCGATTTTTGGGTCTTTTTCTTATATAGGCTCCTATTACCCCCCACCCCCATCCCGATTTTTCACACTTGCTGTCTGGTCACCCTAATACTGTATACAGGCTGATGTAGAAAGCCATTAGATAGGACAGGGAAAGTTTAGGCTGAAGGTTAGGGTTATAGATATGTCATTTACACAGACTAATGTTCCCAACATCCTGCAGAAGTGGTGCAGAGGGGTCATGGTTGATGATTGGTTGGGATGTGGATTCCACTTTCCCAAGACCCTTCTCATGCCATCCTCTTAGAGACAACTTTATACAGATGGAGTGGATTTAATCCTTAGTATTACTTCTATAAAAAGGTAGAAATTAGCCCTTTTGAAAAAACAAACAAACAAACCTGGACTTAATAGATAAATTGAAAAAATATAGTAGTATATTTGCTTTCAACATTGTTGCATCAGTCATTTCAATTGTTAATATTTAGTGTTAATTTCAATGAATATTTATGTATACTTTTTGTTTTAATTATGTATTTTCAGAATTATAATTGTCAAGTTCTTTCATATTTCAGATTCCCCCCACACACACTGCCAATGTAAATAGCAGCTTTGCTCTACTATACTATATTTTTAATTTAACAATTTAGGAGACATTATTTTATGGTGGCAACATTATGTGTGCTGACATAAATGTGAGAATTTTTTTTTGTCTTCTCTGGGGTTTATTTTCTCCCCTTCTTTCTTTATCTGACATTGTGCACCTGGGATGTTTCTTTACTTTAGGGCTTTAGTGAAAAAATTATAGCCTTGTTCCTGCAGTCTGATTCTGCAGTCTTGACCTCTTCACCCACACAGAGCCTTAGTGTCTGCAATTGGGCTCCATCTACATGGAACTCCATTAAAGCTAACAGTATTACACCTGTGTAAGCAGAAGGGTCCACCCACATAGGTTGGCTTGGAGGAACAGGGTTCATAAACAGCAATAAGATTTTTCGACTTTCTCACGTAAAAAAAAAAAAAGTATATTAAGATCAACCAATACATTTAAAAAAATGAATAAAATAAATAATAAAAACCCTGCTTTTGTATGGTTTTATCTGGCTTAAAAATTCTGTATTTAGAAGGCTAAATATCCTGTTTTTGACCCACAAGGTTTCCTCTTCTTTTTCTCACAGTCCAACAACCAACTTTGAAAAGGAATCCAGAGAAAATTAACAATTTACCAGTTCAGTGTTCTGTATCTGAATTGTAGAACAGCAGATGCTGAAGATAAAAGAATTTCAAAGTCAAATTTAGGAGTAAAGGTTAAAGTGGCCAACAGCCGGGAAAGCTTTCCTTGTAACCCAATGCCAAAAGTTGGCTGCTGCATCAATAGGCACCTCCGGGGGGGCACGATTCCACATAAACTCGTGAATTATAATTTAAGTTACTACTGTTCCTCAGTAACTGTTGCGTGTATTTAATAAATAAATAAATACATAAACTAAGCTGGCATTTGGACCTTAAAAGTCCATACTTTATAACCTCACTCGGCTCCTTGATACTTTATTTTCCTCCATGTTTTGATGTCTACAAATAAAATTGTGACCTCAATATGGGCCTAATCCTCAAATGGCATAAATTGCCAGTGTTCCACTGACTTCATTTTATACCCAGTGAGGATCTGTCACAATATGTCTTTTTATATCAAATATTACAACCAGCTGCAATCAGATAACTGTGACAAAACAAAAAACAAAGAAACAAAATATCATGATAGTATATGCCGTGAAATACTTACCAAAAACTTGGAGGAATGTCTGCTTTTTATCATTTCCTGCTTTATTTTTTGCTCCACAAACATAAGGACCTGCATCAATATTTTTGATATCTCTGATTGTTAATTCTGTATTGCTTCCTCTCAAAATATATTTTTCACTTTCATCAATAAGTTTGCCATTCCTGAAGAATAAAAGGGATTTATAATCACACAGTGTATTTCATAATCTGATTTAGAAGTGTCAGTCACTTCAGTTATTTCCACTGGTGGAAGTGACTATTTTGCTATCTTAAAAAGCACACCCAAAAATGTGTGGTAGAGACTGGCATTATATTTGGAAAGCAGTTGATTTCACTCTGATGTAAATTGTTGGAGTGGGTAATTGCGTGTCTTTATAAATGTGTCCAAACTCTGGGCATAAGGGAATCATTCTGGATTGTCTCTTGATGCTCAGAACTCCTTGTCATATGATTTTTATTACCATGTTCTAAAATACAAATTAATTAGAAACAATATAACATTTTCATTCCAATAAGTTTTAACATTGATTTAATGACACTACTATTGACATTAGTGCAATAATGTATAAAAATAGTTTTATACTACTTACACATATAGTACACTGGCACATAAACAACTTGTGTCAGTTTTTTCTTCTCAGCTGTTGTTGGCTAGCCACACAACAGTAAACAAACAAACCTCTAGTCACTGGGATATGTGCAGTGCAGATGGTTTAGAAATAATGAAACCTGTGAATACTCTGATGGTTGATCAGTACTTGAGCAACTCACTTCAGCACCCTGGCATATACTCAATTATATTGTGCACTTTTTCTACTAGAATGTAATCCTAGTAAGCTCAGCCCGCCGCTGCCTGACATCGAAAATCGGCTCGCGTGGCGCCTTTGGCACGTGTGCCGTAGGTTGCCGACCCCGCCCTAGCATGTAGCATAAGCGTGTAGATATCTTGGCATAAACGCAAATCTTCTATTCCTTTTGACGTAAGTGGTAAATAAATTACAATAATAGTACTCTGCATATTTCTAGCACTTTCCACCTTAAGATCTCTATGTGCTTTTTATATAGTACCCATTTTACAGATAAGTAAACTGAGACACAGAGATGATAAGAGACTTGCCCAAGGACACAGAACTCAATGGCATAGTTGGAAACAGAATGCAAAGTCATGGCTCTCAAACAACAGATCACATTTCTTCTCATAGTCTTCTTTAAAATCTAACACAATCAAACTCTAGTGGGGGAGTGAAGATGAATCTAAATAGGATTTTTCTGATAGCTTTGGAAAACAAAGGCCAAAATAACATTGTTTCACCAATAACATAAATAGCATACAATACTAAACAAGACAAAATAACATTCTAACCCCATACCTGAACAAAAGCTCTGTGTAGGTCAAAGCTTGTCTCTTTCACCAACAGAATTTGATTCAATAAAATATATTACCTCATCGACCATATTTCTATAATATCAATGAAGCAGTAATGCTGAGGAAACATTTTGAATTAGGTTCCAAATATAGACCTATAGATCAATCTCTTGTAAAAGCATCCTCATGTTGGCTACAAGTGGCAAGATTTTGGTGGAGTAAACTTTTAAATTAACTTATCAGAAATAATAAGAAAGGTAAATATTTTGATCTGTTTTTTTCCCCAAACCTGCTCTATTAATTACAGAAGAAACAAAATCTGAATGGATTTTTTTGCTTCACTGGCAATTCCAAAAATAAATAAAATAAAATAATTTGGGGTCAACCTGAAAAGATTTTTTATTTGTTTTGGGCTAATTGAAGTGATAAAAAATCAATGTTTTGTTTAATCTAAAAAAAAAAGGTTAATTTTTATTTTAAACATTTTTTCACATTTTTATTTAATAAAAATAAAATTAAATATTTCAAAACAAAAAGTTGATTTGAATCTGAAAATGTGAAAATGAAGTGTTTTGATTTTTTCACATATTTTTTAAACATTTTTTCAAACCAAAATAATGTGGGTAAATCAGTATGAATTTATTAAGCAACAGAGGGTCCTGTGGCACCTTTGAGACTAACAGAAGTATTGGGAGCATAAGCTTTCGTGGGGAAGAACCTCACTTCTTCAGATGCCACAGGACCCTCTGTTGCTTTTTACAGATTCAGACTAACATGGCTACCCCTCTGATACTATGAATTTATTAACTATTTTGGTCCTCAATCTGGATTTTTTCTGTTGAAAAAAATAATTCAGCTGAAAATTTTGCCCAGCTCTACTTAAAACACATCTTGAGATGTCTTTGAGATGAGCATGAGAGCAAGCAGAAATATATCATCAGATTTTGAGCTACATCAGTTCAAAACCAAGGTGTGAATGATTAGTCAATGGAAGTGAAATCAGAAATGAAATTGGCTGCAGGCATCTGGAATAACACATGTAATCAAGTTTTCTCCATCCAATGAGGAAACAGTTGAAGTCCCACCATCTATTATTATTACTTATTTGTATTTCAGGAGCATCTAGGTGCTGTCACCAACAGGGCTGGGTCTGGCTTTTTTGCCGCCCCAAGCAAAACAAAAACAAAAACGTGTGAGGCGGACGGAGCCAAGGTGCAGGGGGACTCGCTGCGCTGCAGTCGTGCCCCGGGCAACAGAGTACGCACCCCGGCTAGTGGGAGGGAGTGGAGGGGGGGGGAGAGAGAAGAGGGGCGGCCAAGGCTTCCTTCAGCTGGGGCGCTTGCCATGCAGCTCCTCCCGCTGCGCCGCTTGCTGGGAGGGCTTTGCACCACTCCGGTCGGCGGGGAGGGAAGGACGTGGGCTTGCTGCAGACCTGGCACTGGCTAGGGCAGATGGAGCACGCAGCTCGCTCCGAGCAGGGTGCTCCCCTCCTCTGCGCCGCTGCCCCCTACAGGGCGGCCGGAGCAGCGAAGCAAAAAAAAAAAAAAAAAAGGATTGGAGGGAAACCACTTCTTAGAATCTGCCGCTTGCTCGGCTGGTGCCTGGAGCCGGCCCTGGTCACCAAGATCAAAGCCCCATTGTAGCAGGCATTGTAATAACACATAATCAAAGACAGTCCTGCTTCCCCTGAGAGCTTATATTGTAAATAGACAAAACAAATGAAGGGCAGGAGGAGAAACAGAGAAGTGAATTGATTTCCCTAAGGTCTCATAGCACAGGTCAGAGGCAGAGCTAGGAATAAAACCCAAGTCCACTGGCTCACAAGCCTTTACCACATTCACTAGACCACACAGTGGCTCAGGGCCTGAGTAAGGCTTTATTGACTAGAGGTATAGGAAGGTCTACAACAATCATTTTTCTTAGTGAAGAGTCATTATTGCTACTGAAGGAAGATCTGGTTCACTAGTATCTGATCCACAGACTATTTGTATAGGGCCTTCTGTAAGGTGTTTCATTTGTTTGTATATTTTACTGTGATACTTTCAAATTAAAGTATACTAAAGATATGGCACTGAAGACTGGCAATTCTAAACATATAGCTCCCCAAGACACAAGATGACTGTGTCCATTTTTTTCATCTTGAACATGTAAAACACCATGTTCAATTGTCTTCTTGCAGTGAGGTAAATGAGGTTATCAGATTTCTGATAAACTTAAGAGACTTCTGCCCAGCTGGGAGCTACATTTTATAACATGACCTCAAAGGGATACCAAGTTCCCAAAGTGTGAAACTTTTGTTTGTGAATTTCAAATTACTGCTTCAAATAATTTGGGCTTTGAATGATTTGTTATTTTTGTTTCATCTGAGAGAAACTGAATTCTCATCTATATTAGTGAGTGGGGCAAAGATGGCACTTATTTGCATCTTCTGCAATCCAAATGAATTCATGTCAGAAAAAGTCAGCATACCATTTGACACAATATGTGTCATAAAGCAGGTATCAGTCAAGGGAAACCAACATCTAAGATGAATCTAACAGACTCTCTTAAGTTTCAAATGCTGAGTAACAATGAGAGAAGATAGCTGAGGAGAATCACTACAGAGTCCAGTGCACGCTGAAAGATATTCACTAATCTCTTGATCGCTTTGAAAGAGCACATAGGGGGACAATTCATTCAAGCCCCAAATAGAAATACATGTCCATACAAGGAATCTGAGCTATTTCACACCCTGATATTGGACTGCATCCTTCGTGAATAGATCAGGTGTTGAAACAAAAGGCATACAAGTCCGTTCCATAAATATGCATGCAAAAGCTGAGATCCTTAGAGACGTTATGTGGCAAATTTTCAAAACTGCACAGTTTTAACCATATAAATCTCACTGACTTCACCTGGAAGATATACCCCCTATCCCCCAAACAGTTTTCTGTTTTTAAGAGAATCAGATTTGCAAGAGTATCCACAACCTGTCTGTAATTAATGGAATCAATTATCCAGACAAACTAACACAACACACAGAACCCATACCTGTTACTGAATATCTGGCTGCACTGAAATATCAGATGACTAAAATCAGCTTAAGATAGATATTTTTTTACATTGTATTGATGTATAATAGGATACTGTTACTCTGTGTGTTGGGCATGTATTTATAGCTTTAATCTGTATTCTGTGTTATTTTAGGTAGTTGTATATGGGATTGGAGTGTGAAAATTTCATGGAGAAATTGAAAAATACATCCATAGCCTTTTTTAAAGTCATAGGTTCTTCAGCTTTATTTGTTTCTCCTTTAATGTGAGGCACGTTAAAATGTTAGATATTTTCCAATTTCTCTTTCTTGATGATAAACATAGTTTGATCAAATGTGTGTTATTTAATTTGTTTAGCAATTCCCTATAAACAGCCATAAACACAATGGAGATAGTTTATTTCAGTATGATACAAACTTGTAACATATTTCAAATCTTTCTGATATACAGATCTAAACTGAACTTACCTATGCCAGCTGATTTCAGGTTCAGGAGAGCCAGTGGCTCTACAGAATAAAGTAATTGCCTCTCCCCGATCTGCTGTAGCATTAAAGGACTTCTGTAGCAACGTAATTGCTGGAGGAACTGAAGGAAATGTAAAAAAATACATGTGAGGTAAAATAATTGAAAAAAATATAAAGTTTCAATTGCTTCTGTGGAAACTTTGAGCAGAGCAATCCTTATTAAGCATTCAATTTACAAATACAAAATGAAGTCAGCCTATAATATCAGATAACACTATATTTGCATTCTTGTATTTCCTTCAGACAACATTAATCATGATTATTCCATTTTAATGTTATCAAACCACTTGTGTATGGTTTCTTTTGAACTAAACTAACAACAAAATGAATATAAGCATGTTTTTCTCCTGATCTGCTTTATTAAATAAGATTTTAAAGTAGCTGAAGGACGATAGCTACTGGGTGCATGTCAGTGCAAAGAGACTGATTAGTGTTAATTAAACTACCTGAAATGAAAATGTCTCTCTTTTCTCTTCCCTCTTTGACACAATCGTGCAGCTGACAGACAACCATGCACTGATGTGAGACGGCACTTTCAAATTAGGTGTCAACCCTTAATGTTCTTCTTGATTAAACATATTTAATTCTTCTAAACAAACTACAGTATATTTTCTGGACAGGAATATCATCAGCTTAAAATGATACATTGTGATAGAGTTCTCCATATACAGTCCATATCTAAAATTACATTTCCAAAAATTCCAACTAATTATTGTGTCCTGGTAATTGCATAGTTTGCATTTTTGATATAATGCAGTTATTAGTAAAACAACAGTAATTTGCACTGAACACCTCACCAACTTTCATAATAACAAGCAGTTTCAAGAACCAATAAAGCAGAAGATGTAATTTAATATCTCCATTCATGATACTAATTTTGTTATTCTACTGGAATGGGCTTAAGATGGATGGTATGAATCTTAATTTCCACAAGATTCCTACTCAAGATGAACTAAAAGCATCTATTATATTATTAGAGACGTCATAGTTAGACATCTTTGATAGGTAAGCAAAAATCCCAATTCCTCTGCGGCCAAGCAGATTTAAAATCACATGTGTTCTTTGCTTGTACTGTACCAAAGAGAGAAGCTCAAGGACTTTGACCTGAATTTTCTGCCATCAAGTTCACTTTGCTCTGCTGCCTGACTTCCACACTACCTGTGCTGGAATGCCACTCCCCAGAATAAGGAAAGAAAGAGGGTGTATTGGAAGAGGACAGAACAGGGAGAAGTGGAGATCTATTTTCTACCAAGTCCAATTCTCTGCTGGCAAGGATATCCTGTCAGCAGGATAACTTAGAGGTGCCCCTGTGCAGCTTTAACTTATGTGGTGGCTGTTGGGTGAGGATCAGGAAACCAAAAACAGCTCTCTGTCAGTCTCCTCCCTCCACTGTACCCAAGCTCTGCTTGGCCAGAGGAGAGAATCAAGCCCTTTTTCACTGACAGATCACTGCCTCCCTCTTTCAATTTCAAAACATCTCTCTGGCAATTACAGCAATTTCTTATATGGCAAAATATTAGGAATGTGTTTAATGAATTTGTAGCTATTTTGTGATTTGCTCTAGCTCCTGGACCTGAGCAGGAACCAACTCCAGGTAATCAGACAGCTCTTTGTGGACCAACAGCAAGTTCTCCATTGACCACAAACTCCGCTGAAGTTAAGAATTTCAAGATTATGGACTCAATTCAGCAACTTGCTTAATAATTTCAAATGATAAAAAAGAGATATAATGAAGTAATTTTATTCTAAGCCTCATTCTTTCTTTGTAGGCCCAAGGCTTCCAAACATTTGAGTTTCCCATCCATCTTGATTTACCTGTAATTTTATTTGTGGTTCAAGTCTATTAGGTACCATTAAGACAAGATGGTAATAAAGAGGGAGCTTAAGAGAGAAACGATGAACTGAAAACTCCAGAAACTAACATTTACATATCAAACACATTTTCTTAAAAAAAAAAAAAACTTTTAAACTTTTGTTTGTTGACCTGGATTTTGTTAGCATTTTACCTATAGTACAATAAAGTCAAGATAACCAATCCACGGAATAGTCATTCGATGCTAAATCAGCTCTTGGAGGGTTCAGAATACATCTTTCCCATGTCATCCATGAAAACTAATTAGAGAGAATAATTTGTGGAAGAGAGATCATCAGGAAACACATACCTTATAATTAGGCTTGGAAGGATTCGTTTTTAATCGGATAATGTCAGTATATATATATTCTATACAATTTTGACTTCAAAACTAGACAAATAAATGAACTGAAGGATGGAAAATGATGTAAGATCAACACGTCCTATGACTTCTCATTAACCAGAAATTCTAAATTCCAGTCCTGCTTTCAAGGACACCCGGAGAAATGAGAAATATCTCAGTAATCAGGCTGAAATAAATGACCACTAAAATATTCTAACACTAATGTAAGGTACAGGTTCAGCAGAGAATTGTGTTGAGATACTACACTGATGGGTGACAATATAAAATCTTAAAATATGTATAATAGGGTTCTACATGTTTCCCACACCCTATATCTAATGACACAGAACAAGTGGCAATACATTAGGCCTGCTTCTTCTCCCATTGAAGTCAACAAGCCTGTTGTCATTTACTTTAATGAGAAAAGTCTGAGGCCCTTACTGCCCTTCTGTACTAGTATTCGTGTCTTCTGTCAACTGTAATTCAGTTGCTTGTATCATCACTGAAGTGAAGATACATTTACTTCTTGCTCCATCATGTCTGTACAATATACAGTGGGCATAAATGGCAAAAAGTACATAAGCACCATTTCAGATATTAGAATAATCTGGGGGAAAAAGCAAGCTCCAAACTTATTCTATGACACCAACCAAACCGGGTGCACTATGCTCTGAGGGAACCTCTCTTTTCATAAATCAAAGTGAAATCAGGTGCTGATGTGCAAATGTACATTTCAGATGTTCTATTTTTAATATATTTCAGACAATGCAAGGGACTTGCTGTGAGAAAATTCTGGAGAAAAGGTATGCATGCATAATCAAATATTTGAATGTAATGACTGAAGACAGGAAGATGATAATGAAGATTTTGTCTTCAGATAGATAGCTCCAATTATACTGTCTTCCTGGTCATAGATACAAACTACAAGAGCACAATAACTTCAGCTCTTTCCATCACAAAGTACTGCATTATTTTTCTGAGCACTGTTTCCTGAAATGAGATATTCAAATGGTGCAATAATAATATGCCAATAAGTTATACTTATTATTGTAGCATATGTATGATTGGACATAGAAATATTGTATTCCCAGAACAAGGAACCTCCACAGTTGACTGTCAATTATCTAGACAGATATATTACAAACCTTTTTTTCAGGACATTCACTGCATTTTCCTCTCCTCACAAATTAGAAGGGAGGATTTTTATTTATTTTTAATGTAGTTTGAGAACCAAGCTATCAAGGTATTCAGCAGAGTCTCTCTGTCATCCGACTGTGACCAGAACATTGATTACTAAATAATTTTTTCCATAAGGAATTGACCTGACATCCACACGTATGAAGAGATACTGTTGGGTTTCAACTCATTCCTTCATTTTAGTTTTCCATTTGAATCTATTCTACCTGTGAGTAAGGCAACGTTAAGAAAACCAGCCTAACACTCGAATTAGTCTCCTCTATGACTGCAATCCCTCTCTCCACTAACCTCTAAGGGGTGCCGGGGAGGAGGAAGGGTCTTCCAACAGATACACCATTCGTCCTCTCCCCAAAATGGAGGGAATCATCTCTACAACACAATCAACCCAAGCTATGAGAGCCTAATATTTATATTCTAGCTCTGGATTATTTTTCCCCTTCTGTCATAGTTACAAAGCAAGAATTCTGTATTTTCAATGATGCAAAATGCACAGTGTAAAATAAAAAAAAAGTCATGTTCTGATCCCCTGTTCATTTCCCCACTCCCCCCCCAAATTCCGTCATTTTGGTTTAAGAAGCCTTTTTCAGTCTGTAAGGCCTCAATTACTGAGCAGGTAAATATCACTGTTTTATCCACACAACACAGCTCTGGCGTGCCTTCATATATAACTTTGGTTGGTTTGTTGGGTGTTTTATTTATTTAAAGACATATGTATTTACAAAATACTTCTACGAAACAAAAGGGCCACATATTTCAAATCTGGATATCCAAATTTCAGTGTTTAACTCCTGTTAAAGTCAATGACAACTGCAGGTGCTCAGCAACTGTGAAAATTAGGCTATGCATCTGGGTGCCTAAATATGGAGGCTGATGCCTAATTTTAGTCATACAGGTTTGACCATTTGGGCTAAAACGGCTGTGTGTCTCTGGAACAGCTGAAGGGATGACTTAAACCACTTTACTTTCCCCATTATTCTATGGATGCCAGGCACTAGCCTGGTCCTCCAGTTTACAGTGGATGTTCTACATTGCAATAGCTGCCAACAGTCTCAAGAGACATTTCTGGCTGCCATGAATCATCCAGGTGGGTAGAGATGACATGGCCACAACCAAGCAGGAATCATGAAGTAGTCCTCTTGGTTTGTTTTAAGGCTCCCTTGTGTTGCCCCAGGATCTGTGCAAAAATGACACTATCATGCAATTTTCATTCTCTCTGTAAGTTGCTTGTTCCTCCATTACCAAGCCTGAAATAGTAATAAGCATATCATTCGTCTTGACTGCACAACAGAATCAGAATGCAAAGTCTTTCTATTGTATTCACAATGACATTTTCTAAAATAGTTTCTTTACTTGGTACATTTGTTCATATTTGCAATGAGACCGAAGTCTGAAAGAATGATAAATGGAGGGCATAACTGCTATGTAGCAATTATTAATCTTGAGAAAGCATATGACTTGGTTTTGTGGGAGTTAGTATTTGGACTCTTGAGGTGGATGGAAGGGGGGCTTCAAGAAGTGGATATGATAAAGGAAGTGTATAGAGCCTCAAGAGTTACAGTGGTAACAATACATGGAATTTCAAAGAGTTTTAACATGACAGTGGGATTGAGACAGAGCAGTGTGCGGAGTCCACTTCTCTTCATTCTAATTATGGAGTTAATTAGTAGGAGAATCAAGACTGTGGAGACACATAGAAAACAAATGTATGCTGAAGATCTGGCCCTTCTGATTGGCAGCAAAGAGAGATTGGTAAATATGGTATCAGAGCAGGCATCTGTTTTCAAAGACCATGGTTTGAAGGTAAACCCAAAAAAACATGAAGTTATGCAAGTGGAAACAGGAGAAGAAGAAAGCATGGGAGAAAGAGAACATCAGGAAAGGATGTGGAAGACCAAGGATACATGAACGACTTTGTCAAGTTAAGTTTGAAGAGAAAAGGACTGGAACTGCAAGATCTACGAACCTGTGCTATTGACCAGAAGGAGCGGTGAAGAATTTTTGGCACTCCAACCCCATATAGATAGGAATGGGAGTTGAGAAATGAAGTGAAATGACATGCTGTATATTTTTAACTTGACAAATTATCCTCGATATTTCCTTCACTCTACCAGTCTCAAACATGACAGCAGACTTCTATATGGATAGTTTATATCTCCAAAACATTTTAAACTAAGAGCCCAGAATCCATTTTTAAACAGACGGTTTTATCCATAGCTGGTGTAAATTGTCCAAGCACCATTGACCTAATGGGAATTCATTGATTTACACAAGCCGAGGATCTGGTCCAATGATCCCTATATTTCAGCAAAGGACCAAATCCTACGAGAGACTGAGCTTTTGTTCAGAAAGCTTTTACAGAAGCCAATGTCAGCTCAGGGTGCTCACTGCCTTGCAGGATTGGACCCACAGGTATTACAGTTATATAAAATAGTAAAGGGGGTGAGGGGTTAATCAATATTATCATCTGCATTTCTAATCTATGTAGTGGTTGGATATTCAATGAGATACAAATCCATATCTCAGGCTACTCTAGTGGTAATGCATAGGATCCACATATTTTTTATGGTCTGAAAAATCCACTGTCAGCTCTTGAAAGATGCCCAGGTTAAACCTCTTCCGGTCCAAAAGAACTTGTAGTTCCCATAAATAAGTAATATATATATATATATATATATATATATATATATATATATATATATATATATATATATATATATATATATATATATATATATATAAAAATTATTTAATTAAAATTAAATTAAAAAATCACAATAGAATATTGCACTTCCAACAACCAGAAGGACTAACCTTAAAGCCCTGAAGGTTTGTTTTTCATCTACAGTGCCAAGCTATGAAAGTGTTTAAACAAACAGGTATTGTGTTGTATGCTAAGCCCTATCAATGACCCACTTTCAGTTGGCCATCCAACACCTGATCACAAGCCCTTCTGCCAAAGCATCCTTTTACCTCCTTCTCATTCACACACATCATACCTCTTACCCCCCTTCATCTTCTCAACTTCCCTACCCTGTATGGTAAGTGCCTCCTAAAGACTCCTTTCTCCACTATCAAACACTACTGTCTGCCCTGCTCCTGTTACCTGTACATAATCTTGTCTTCTCTGCTTCCCATGAGTCAAACCACAATCCCCAGTATATCTCTACCTCAAGCCAGTTACCTCTATGGCCCACATCACCTCTTCCCATTTGCCAAACTCTACTGTTATCCCATTCCCTACAAATATCTAGTCCTAACCTGCTAGCTGCATGACTCAACTATTATATCTCCACTCCAGACTAGCACTTAATCCAGTCCTCTGAGTATAAAAGTAAGACTGTTAAACACTCTTCAGAGCAAAAACTTTTAAGCTCCACTTTTAATAGCAGACCTCATCCCTGCAACCTCAGTATATTTTTTTCAATTTATTGTCAACATCTAAATATTTTCCTTATTCGAATGTAACTTTAAAAGGTGAAACTATTTTTTCAGATTGTTAATTTTAAAGTTTGATTTGACTCTTTATATAATTCAAATCAGTGTGAGTGTTACTGTCTCACAATGAGAATGATCTTCCATTTATATAGTACTTTTTTGTCCCAAAAGGAATCCAAAGCACTTTACAGACAATCTTTACACTGTGATGCCTTCAAATAACATACGACTGATATTTATCCACCTCCCTGTTGAAATTCATCAATGATTTAACAGCACTCAGCAACACTACACAAGATTTTAGACCAGTACGTGAAGAAGAAAATACTTTCCAAGTGAAATTGCAGGGAGAATTTAGGTAGGTGGGATGTAATTGCTTCCTGGGTCAATATTTCATTAGGGACACTTAATTTAATAACTCTGCTCTTAAGAAAAGCACTGTGGAATCTTTAAAGGTACCAAGGGACCTGCACCTGGACCTGAACCTCCTCTGAAAGACAGTTTTCTTAAAATTACAAAAAGAACAGGAGTACTTGTGACACCTTAGAGACTAACAAATTTGAGCATAAATTTGAGCATCAGATGCTGTAGCCCACAAAAGCTTATGCTCAAATAAATTTGTTAGTCTCTAAGGTGCCACAGGTACTCCTGTTCTTTTTGCAGATACAGACTAACACAGCTGCTACTCTGAAACTTAATACTACAGTAAATTCTAATCCTATGTTCGGACATTGTTCATTATTGACCACACGTTTATTTGTCTGTAATGAGCTATGCATACGCAAAGAACTGAATATGTGATAACAACAGTGCCATCTCCTAATACAAATACTTCAAGTAGCTTTCTGGGTTTCCCTAATGGCTATCCAGTACCAACACAGTCAAATCCTTCTTAGTGTATGTAATTTCTCAGGATAGCTTGGAAAGTGGCATGGAAACAGCCACCTAAATGAGGAAAAAGAAGAACAGGAGTACTTGTGGCACCTTAGAGACTAACAAATTTATTAGAGCATAAGCTTTCGTGGACTACACGAAGTGGGCTGTAGTCCACGAAAGCTTATGCTCTAATAAATTTGTTAGTCTCTAAGGTGCCACAAGTACTCCTGTTCTTCTTTTTGTGGATACAGACTAACACGGCTGCTACTCTGAAACCTAAATGAGGGAAATTCTATATTCTGAAGATATGTCTATTTTTTTAAAATAGGTAAATATGACCAAGTGCTATACTTCAGCCTAACAGTATAAGACTGATACTATAACCACCATTAAAATGATGAAGGATATGTCTGTCCATCTTAGGTATTTATGAGGTGGCATTCATATTGGTATCTAGTACTTCAATATATGTTATTTATTTTTGCTCCTAATATCTCCTACTAGAGTGAATTAATACTACAGTACTTATATATTTGATAGGTGCTTTAACACTTGAAGAGTTGCTCTAACTCTCCAAAAATTTTTAAAGTACTCTAAGAATTATCCCTTAGAGAGATTCATATATGTGCAATATGTTCCCTTTTAAAACTTGCTTTTTTACCTATTCACTTTCCATTCTGGCACTTCCCTAGTAGCAAGAATTCAAATGTCCAAGGAGCCACTGGAAGGGTAGGGCAAGAGAAGGATCTAGAAAACAATGAGGGGGCTCTTGCAGTGAAGGATGGGGAGGGACGCTATATAGGTGGAACAGAGAGATGCTGGAGGCCAGGATGATTAAGAAGAAGGGGGGAAAAGATGAGTTGAAGACAGCATCAGCCATTTCTGCACACTCTGCTCCCCAAGGTCCTGCACACTGACCTTTCCCTGAAGAACTCAATTAAAACAGAATTAAAAATAAAATTGAAGATTTCACAAAGCTCCAAAGCTGGACAGTATCTGTGCACAAAAAAACCTCTTGCATAGCTCTCCTACCCTTTTTATTATTATTTTAATTATATGACTATCCTCCAAGTCATTTTTATTTTATGGAAGAGGGGAAGGTACTGTGGGGCTGCACTCGTGAAGGTATTACAGGCAAAGAAAATTGATGCATTTTTGCTGAAACAGATTAATAGACATTTCCCTTTCTTGTTAGGTGTCATTGCAATTTAATTATTTATTTGTTACTTTACAGACCAGATTTAGTACACTTAGCTTCCTCTTGCAGAAGCCAGTCATCCCGATAAATCAAGCAGGAGATGGCCTTAATCAATATCACTCTACAATGTGAAATGCTTTTAGCGTTGCTCAGTTGGTAACTTTTTTGCCTCTAGATCATAACACTGAGTTCAAAGCTAGATGTGTTCACTGATAAAGATGTTGGGCCAGATTCAGACTGAGTGCAAAGAAGTACAACTCTACTGACATCATTCAATCACACAAGGTTAGAATTTGGCCCACCATTTTTAATGCAATACATTGTGCCAGACACAGCCATCCTCTCCATCTCTTTTTAAAAGTCCAGTCTGAAGTGAAAGATTTCATAGCATTCTTCAAAATGGGAAGGATATAACTCCAGTGTTCAGGCCAACAATTACCTGCCTTGATAAATTATGTTCCAATATCCAAACTGTGAGTGAACTCACTGCGTAATGGTTGCTCTTTTTCTGTACCCAGTGATGGGACTAATGGCATTTATCTCATTTACTTTGTGAAACACTCAAGGATACCTGGAGCATTCAATGCATTACAGGCTGTAAAGCTTTTTTATTCTCTTCAAATCCCTTTATTATATATTATAGTCAACGATTTTTGTTTTAAGTAAGAGACACCCAGCTATATAGGGTATGTCTACATTTGAGGTGGGGGTGTGTGCTTCCCAGCTCATATAGACTTACCTATGCTAGCGCTGCAGCGTAGACAGGTAACAGGGGTGGTGGCCAGGCTAGCTCCCTGTATATGTGATGGGGCTGGGTCTATATGTACTCAGGCAGCCAGCTCAAGCCACAGCCCTTGCAACCCCAGCTACACTGTTATTTTTAGTGCACTAATTCGAGCCGAACTAGCATAGATAAGTCTATCTGTGTGGAGAACCACACGTCCCAGCTCAAATATGGATTACAGATAGAAATACTGTGATATAGTAAATATTACAGACTAGACTATGGGAATTGCACATAGCCAGAACTGAGGAGTATTGCACACCAAGGAAGCAGAGGGAAACATTTTCCCTTGGGAACTCCCCAGTATACACAAAGCATGCATACTCCTATACTCTTTAATTGTGCACAGCACAATCTTCTGCCCTCACTCCCAATCCCTTTCCATGCACTATTGATAGCAACCTGAAGATGTATTGCTTTAATACACAGCTATTCTTTATCGCTATGGATTTAAGGAATACCCATGCAATGAGTAACCTTTACTCACACAAGCAGTCCAGACTTCAATAGTTTCATTATTACTAAAGGGAGTAAAGGTTTGCATGACAGGGCCATTCAGAAACAAGACATTAGATATTAGAAATGGCACTTAGATAATAAGGAGCTAGTATCATAGAAATACCTAAGTTAGAGATAACCTTGCTGGCCAATAAGTGAATAGAAATCCACTCACTTATGTTTTATTGTGCTGACACTGACTTTAACAGCGAGGGCAACCTACATATTCAATTTTATGCTTGCACTTTCATATTCCTTGTTAAAAGGGTTTATAATAAATTGTTAAAATTTATAATGACTTAAATAATAGTGGCAATGTTCAATGGCATATCTAGTTAATTCAGCTGTAGTCCTACAGTTACAAATTATGTCCATGGTGTTTAACCAGGTTTTAAATACTGGCAATTTATAAAATAACTGTGCTACTGTGAAACTTAATAACTGCATAAAATGAAGTGGTTTATAACAAAAAATGTCACGCACTGAAAGATATACACCAAGCTAAATTATTGCATGTTATAGTCTGAACTCTGAGCTTGGTGTGGTTGGCTATTTCCTGTGAAGGATATGTTTTTTTAAACCCCTACATTTATACATAACATTTACATACGTTTATACCATTAAAGGAGATATGAAATTTCCTTAACTACATAATTATATTAATTAAATTAAACATAAAAACCCACATAAGTTAAACCTCACAATGTACAAATTGTAAACAGTAAACAACTCAATTTCTATTGAAAGAAAAACAATGTAACTTCTATATTATGTAGTTGATACTGCAATAAGTGGCCTAATTAAGATTTTGTAGAAGATGATAAACCTTGTTTATATAATGTTATAATCAATGAAAGCAAGACCTAATTTCAACTTCAGAAAAATCACTGTACACCTTACCGTTGACAATAACTGTGATATCCCGAAAGTCGATTTCTCCTCTAGCTTCCACTCTTCCTTCACATCTATATATTCCTTCATCACTTTTATTGATATTAAGAATTTGGAGATTGTTGTTTGATAACATCACAAATCGATCTAGAAAGCCATGTAAGGAATAAAGTGTTATCAGTAAATTAAGACAATGTTGGGAATATTAATTTAAATTATTAAGATTAATGAACTTGTCTAATGAGATCAAATAGTTCATCAACAAAACACTTTCAATTTAAAATTAAAATGTAATATTATAAGTTAAGTTATTTCACCCCAAAAACACACTGGTTTATCTTTTGTTTAAATTCAGTTCGGGTTTTTTTCTATATAAAATGGAAATGCAGATGTTTTTCTGTACATTTTTATTCCCGACTTGTCACTGCAGTGCCAATAGAAGCATAATATAAATACAGTACATTCAACCAAATATTAAATGCTGTGCTATATTTTTTAAATAAGATATATTACATGCATCCTCCCTCACACCCTATTCAGTTCTTGCCAAGGACCAACTATCCTGAGAACCTTGCTTTTCCAAATTAAAGTTAATGGGTGAAATCTTGGGTCTATTTAAATCAATGATAAAACTCGCACTGGCTTCAATATGGCTAGGATTTCACCCAATATGACATCATTTATGTCCCAATTCTGCAACTCATTTTGTGCAGCCAGACCTCATAGAACCTTGCTGATTTCAATAGGTGTCTACCAATATGAAACAAGTTGCAGGACTGGGATCTTATTGCAGATGATATTGTGATAACATCGTGAAAAAATGTGCATTTTTCCTGTTGCCAAAAACAAAATATTGTAATAGGTTAGCCCAGAAGTAGAATCCTTAGCTCATTTAATGTCTTTTGTAAAACTAAGAATCTGACTCAAATTATTACAAAGTGAATGAGATGCTTATCTACCTTGACTGGTAAAAGGATTAGAGAAACATAGAAATGTCACACATCAGACCTTACAATTGTACAGATGGAACTAGATAATGTTGTTTTATGTACTAGTTGTCTCTGTTCTTAGTGAACAACTGTTCTTATTCCTGTTTGTACAGGATCTTTCAGTTTCAGTCAAAAATTATATATAAACTATTTTTCTTACATATTATGACCCCGATCATGTGTCTCACCGTGAGCTTGGCATTTCAAGATGCTGAGTACACCAACCCTAATCCAGCAAAGCACTTAAGCACATGTTGAACCTTAAGCAAGTGGTTAAGTCTCATTGACTTCCAAGTTACATAGCTTAAGTGCTTTGCTGAATCGGGCCTAAGCATGCACTTAAGTGTTTTCTTGGATCAGAGTCAGCACACTTATCACCCTGCAGATAGAAAAGGCAGATGGATTTAATTTTTCAAGCCCCTCAGTCTAAATCAGCCATTATCAGCTCATGCCTTTTGAGAGACATATTGCTCCTTAGATCACTATATGTGGTTCTTGTGCTATCTGTATACATGTGCCTCAACTCAGCAAACACTTAACCAGGTGTTTAAATTTAAGCATGTGCTTAAGGGATTTGCTGAACTGGGGTCCTGGTGCTCCACTCCCTTTGTCAAGATCATGAAGACAGACACTGGCCATTAAGATCTAATCGCTGATTTTCAAATCAATAAGAGTCACAATCCAAAACACCTAGAAGTAAAACCCATTTCCTGGTGTGATCCTCTGACAGTCACACTTCAAAATGTTCTCTCTTTCAAAACGTGGGGGGGGTGTCATTTCTCTCTCTTTAAACTTCTGCTAGCTTTTGTTGTTGTTGTTATTGTTGTTGCTGTTGAAACTAAATTCTTAGATCATAAAAAAATGTATATTTTCAAACATTTGGAAAATGCTGTTTAGAGGATTAATTTAATACAAGAAAAGCTTCATCCCTGCTGGCTGGATGTTCTGTCAACCACCAGGCCTTTTCAGCTAAGGAGGCTATTTCGAGTTCATCAAAGAAAATGAAATGAAAATGAACTCTAATGTTGGGTGACTGCAGAACACCATAAACACCCTAATCTTGTCATGGGATATACTGGAGAAATGTGTGTATAAAAACAGGAGAAATGCTTATGATTAAATTAGGTTGATCAGATGAACCAAGATGTTTCTACATCCCATACTACCTGGCATTTAGACAGACAGATTAATACAGAGCACACACAATATCTATCCGAAAGTTGAAAAAGAGTGGAAAGTGAATTGAATTGATTTCTCAGAGAAGCCACACACAACTCTGTATGACTTATCCACTGATAGAGCTGGAGGGAATTACTGCCTTTCAAGACATAATAGCAAATATTTTAAAGAATTGTTTCTACCTTGCATAGTAATTATGTAAAGTCAGACTGAAACAGCAAACTCACCTGAACCTTTGCAGTCATGCATTAAGCCTGGATAATGTGATTCACATAAAAGTATGCTCAGAGCAAAGTTGAGAGCATCCAACCTCTCTAGCGGACTCCATGTTTATACAAGTAGTACTTTATGATATATCCATAGATACACTGATATATAAACTGCATGCTTTTGTAAGGGGATCACAGTCAATCGATGTGGGCAGTTAACAGCCACCAGACACTGCCAGCTCATCACACATAGTCAACAACGTTCACCATAGCCTAAGACACTAAGGGTATGTCTATACTGCAATTAAAAACCTGAAGCTGCCCCAGGACAGCTGACTTCAGCTCACAGGGCTCAGGCTAATGGGCTATAAAAGTGCAGTATAGATGTTCAGACTCAGGCTGGAGCCTGGGCTCTCAGACTCTCCCCACTCACAAGATCCCAGAACACAAAGTCTAGCCTGATCCCAAATGTCTACATTGTAATTTTATAGCCCCACAGACTTATCCCCTTGTGCCTGAGTCAGCTGACCTGGGGCAGCCATAGGTCTTTTACTGCAATGTAGACATACCCAAAGTAGGATGTGAACACCCATAGCTAAATGGTAGACAAGCATGAGGCCCACACAAAAACGTGCTGGAGACCTAGCAAGGCACCCCCACCAAAGACTTGCTGAGGACAAAATGCTGGAAGTACTTGAAACCATTAAGGCTTCCACCCGTTCTGCCACTGATGCAGCTGAAATAATGAGAGTCTGAGTGTTTTATGGTCCCACTGCCCCCCTAAAATTTACTTTTAGAGGCAGGGCCTAAAAGCCGCAGTCAGTCCTGGGTACAGTAGTTTTCCAGAGAAAGGGTGAAATTTACTTCTGTGATGGCAGCCAACACAAGCTATATGCACCACTAAACTCCCACTGACAAGAACTTATGCAGGCTCTCTGTATCAGGATGAATTTCACCCAACGTGTCCCATTCTCCTTCGCATAGCTGCACAGTTCTAATTAGAGGTGTGTAAACTCTTGATCTAAAGCAGAAAAATATGCAAAACCATCCTGGTTTTGTGTTCAGCTTGTTTCCAGGAAGCAGCAATGGCTTTCATAAATGTTGTTTCTTCAAGCTATCAGCAGAAGCTTTTTATAACCTCAACTCTCCTCTCCCCGGTTATTGATTCACTTTATGGCATTCATAATGTAATTTGAGCCAAAATCACCGAGATAAGTCATCGGTGCAAATCACGTGGCATTTCTTCAGTGGCTCTAAATTGGTTGAGCCTATCCAATATGATCAGTCCAATAGGGTCAGCCCAGTTCAATAGAAGTCTTTTTCATTTGTAATCTCAGATTGAGAGAGCCTGTAGTTTGTTTAAGCTTTTTGATAAAAAAAATAAAAGTCATCATAATCTATCTTGAAATGTCAGGGAGAAAACCCTAGAAGGCAGAGTCGTAGCATACTTGTAATTCCACTGTTATTGGAAATTTGTCCTTATATTTTATATATTGGCTCCCATATTTAGATCTAGATTTCTGATTGGGAAAATCTCTTGAAATCAAAGTTGTCTTGTTGTATCAGGCCTAGTCCCTTAGAATACGTTCCTGGAGCATGCCCTTATATTTCTCCTGTAATTGCCCTGTTATTAGGCATTATTTTATATTTTGGCTCATGTATCATGTTTTAAAAGGAGAAGTTTTCCTCTCTGAAATAAGAGTTCTGTTGTAACATCAGGACGCAGGCCTACTTCCTGTTTCATGTTTTGTGAAGCAGTGATCCCATATGAAGAAGTATGAATTTGAGGACCTGAAAAGCCATACAAACCAGTTTCCACCAAAAATCCTGCAAACTCTTTTTGAACTGAACTTGGAATGGTTTGCACACCTGTAATTCTAACAGTCTGCAGAATGTAGAATGACCAGATGTCCTGATTTTATAGGGACAGTCCTGATATTCAGGTCTTTTTCTTATATGGTCACCTATTACCCCCCACACTCTGTCCCGATTTTTCATACTTGCTGTCTGGTCACCCTAGCAGAATCTCTTACAGACCTAAAATGTGATGGTGTTGAAGAGAGTCACACTCCATATTGAAATGATCAGAAACCCCCCAGAAAGGAACCAGACAAAAAGGAAAATATATAATATAATATCACAACATAATACATGACAGGGGTGAAGGATACACCAGTCTTCAGTACAATATCTCTGCAATCAGCTATGATGTAGACCAAAACAACATTTACATACAGTAATCCTGAACCTTACAACTGTGCTATATCCAGCAAGTTGTAACTGCATGTACGACAAACCTTTGCAATTTGAGCACTGGACTGGTGAATAGAAAAGTTTTCTGCAGGTGATGTTCAGACTAGCCCTCGGTAGCTAGTTCCTCTTGTGGCTGACTCCAATCAGTCCCAGAAACCTGAATGTCTCCATATAACCTTGCTGTATTTGTGATAGGCACTATGGTGTAGGCAGTGTGTTTAATTCCTTATGCAGCAATACTGCTGTGCAAAAATAAAGAGTAAATCACTGACTTGGTGAATAGAATAAGGTTTGATCTATAAAAAAAAATGTTGCAGGCCACCTTCATCTCTAGTACCAGGCCCTTGCTGCCTGCACAATGGGATTGTGACAATTAAACTTTTGAGGACAGAACATGCTCAGAGAGTTCTACATTCCATTGAGCTATTGAGCTCTTACATCCAACTTTAAAGATACAACATCAAGTCAAGATAGAATCTTTTAACAGAGTGTGGGCTCTTTCCTGAGGTCATGGTCTCCCCAGTCATTGTATTTAATTTCCCTGGTCAAAGGATGATGGACAGCTGACCCCTCTGTCCCTCTTTCCCTCCCCTCATAGATGAACAGGAGAAGGACTATAGGTCTTGGGACTGAACAGATGTCTAGGAGTTTGGCTCTGGGGGAAGAAGTAAAGCTACTTTAGAATGAGGAGTTGCCATTCCCAGTCAGCTCTACACTTCCCTGTGGAACAATTCTTTAAATGTTCGCTTCTGATTCCGTGAACAAACTTCCTTTCTGGTGAGCAGATAGCTCTGTGTGGATAGCACATACAAGCATTAGGAACTGCCAAGACTTTGTACAGCCTGAATAGTAATAGTTAATTGTGCTAAATCATATCCTAGAGGTTTATTCACTTTGCCACATATAGCAGAAATATTTTCACGTTATAACTAAAAAGCCAATCACTGTGTATCTCTCCACAATGCAGGTGCTAAAAAAGGTTTTAAATGGAAGCTGCTTTCCAATGCACAATAAAAAGCTAAATAATATAACTGGAAATTATCCTTTCAACTGCAGATGTCAAATTATTTTACATTTTAAGCTTTCTATGAACAAAAAAATTAAGAAGACAAATATGCATTATTTTAATTATCTCTAATAAACTCATCTTTTAGTATACGTAACATTTAATGAATTTAAGTATTATATACCATAGGAATAATAATCAATTGGTTACTAGCGAATAATCTCTTCTCCACCATCCAAGGTGGTATGTCCAGGTGATACTGTGAACACTCATGCAGCTCAAACTCTTCTAGTTATATACTATTTAAAGCACCAATTTCAACAGCAGGAGCTGCTATCTTTGGTCCATGCAGAATCCCCTTGAATTTTAATGGGGATTTGTATGGGCATAGCAGTCTGTGCTAGGAGATCCCAATGCAAGATCAGGGGACAAAAGAAAACATTTTTTGTTGTTTTTTTTAAATCTGTTTTTCAACAATATACTGTTTAAAATCCGAACACTTTGTATCTATCTGGCTCAAACAGCTAAACTGCTTTATGTCCTGTCACATCTTAAAAGAAAATGAAACAAACTCAAAATTACATAATGAAATGCAGCATGGCACACTGGAAATATTTCAAAAACTCAGATTAATTTAAAATGCATGATCTTAAGAAAAAAATTCTCAAGATTTTCTTTTTATGATTAAGTCTTTTAAAACAGGGTTGACTGGAATAACAGAAGTGCATAATCAAATTAAATTAACAAACTGTAGCGTATCCCTGATCTTTTGGAGAAAATCTCACATTTGTAGACTTTAAACTGTAACCTTGAGCAAATGCTGCTTGCTTAATTGTTCAGCTACTGTTTAGTTCCAAAATCCTGCAACCCTTACCTTCTTTTACAATTGAAACATATATAAAAGTTGCATATCTCTTCTACAGGTAACTCTTTCACCATGAATTCTGCACATGTGACTATGTGGGTAATGACAGAGATTAAACACAATATGTAAGTAGCAAATCCAATTAAAACTCTGTCTGGCTTTTGTACCATGGAGGTTCACACAAGAATCTGAAAGCACCCAAATAAGTGATTTTTCAGCTTTACAATAAGAAACCTAATAGGTTTATTAAATCCTCTCTTCTTTGGCTGTAATCATTCCTTAGTGACTCTACAGTTCCATACTTTCACGCCACTAAATAAACTTTAATTTAATTTTGAATTAAAAATATGAAAAAAAACATATATTAATGACCAGCATGAGGGATGTACAAACTCAACCTTGCATTTTAATACATTTCATGCCAAAGCTGTGGGAGAATAAGCAGGTAGCTCTCCAAAGAGGTTTTCTGTGCATTGTGAGGTACATAATTATTTTGTTGCCCCAGAAAGGCAGAAAAAGTAGTATTGGGGCAGTCAACTGCTTCCTAAAGACATCACAGGTGTGTGTAGTGGACACTGAAAGCCACTAGTACCCCACATCCCATGAGAACAACAGGTATGGGGGAGAGAAGATGATCCAGAGTTTATGGTTTGGATTGAAAATCATACACAACTCTATAGACCCAGCTGTACAATCCTTAAACATGTTGGTGAGAACTCACTCACTCAAGTACCTCTATTGGCTTCCGTGGGACTACTCATGTGAGTAACTGCTTACAAATGGGCTAACAGTCCTTGGCTGAATTTTGCTTTAAAATTATTGGGTTAATATGAAACCAAAGTGAAATTGAAGGTACATCCTTTAATAAGATACCTAGTCTTGATTTAAAGCTTCAAGTGATGGAGAATTCACCACATCCATAGGTAAAATTAAAGTTTACGTTTAGGAACTACTCACTGCTATCCTACATTGCAGTTTTGATATATCTTCTTTTAAAATAATATTTTAATCTATAAATAGAACATATAACTTAAAGAGTTACCAAAATACTAACTGTCAGCAATAGCTGTGACTTCCTCATTTCGATACAACCAGCTGACAACAGGTGCAGGTGAACTAGTAACATGGCAAACCACTTCAGCATCTTCTCCTTGTCTGAATTCTTGTGGGGTTATTATGTCTCGGAAAGTGAGCTTTTCTAAAAAGAAAGAAAACTGAATTTAACAAGCTTTTCCTGTTTTCTTTAGCAGTCCAAGATACATGCACAGTTACTCTGAACACAGCATCAAATCATAGAAAATTAGAGATGTGAAAGATAGTTTGTTTTTTCAGTGAGTGCAGTAGAGGACTGTTTACAGTGTATTTTCTATAGCTTTGGCCAGCCTAGGCATAAATGTTCCTGGTAATGAGAATTCCACTATTTCCCTTGAGAAATGACTGCATAATATCATAGAATCATAGAAAAGTAGGGCTGGAAGGGAGCTCAAGGGACCTCAAGAGGTTATCTAGTCCATTCCACCACTACTCCCTGTTAGGCAGCACCAAGTAAGATCATCCCTTACTGGTGTTTGTCCAACCTTTTCTTTAAAACCACCAATGAAAGGTGTTACACAACCTCCCTTGATAACCAATTCCAGTACTGAACTATCCTTACAGTTAGAAAGATTATCCTAATATTTAACCTAAATCTCCCTTGCTGCAAACTAAGCCCATTACTACTTCTCCTACCTTCTGTGGACTTGAAGAACAATTGGTTACCATCCCTTTTACAACAGCCCTTAACCTATTTGAAGACTTATCAGGTCCCCCATCAGTGTTCTTTTCCCAGGTTTGTTAACCCTTCACAGGCCAGGTTTTCTAACCCCCCTTTCAAAATGTTTTTTGTTCTCCTGTAGACTTTCTCCAATTTGTCCCTTTTCCTTAAAGCATGGTGTCCAAAATTGGACATAATAGTCCAGTTGAGGCCCCACCAGAGCTGAGTAGAGTGGTATAATTATCTCCCTTGTGTTAAGTATAACACTCCTGTTAATATATCATAGAATGATATTAGCTTTTTTTTTAAAATGCATCGTATTGTTGTCTCATAGTTCTACTGCCTAGCTAGTTATTCCCCAGTTTCTATTTGTGCATTTGATTTCTCCTTCCTCAGTGTAGTGTTTTGCACTTGTCTTTATTGAATTGCATCTTGTTAATTTCAGACTGATTCTCCAATTAATCAAGATCATTTTGAATTCTAACCCTGTCCTCCAAAGTACTTCCAATCCCTTCCATCTTGGTGTCATCCAGAAATTGTATATGCACACTGTCCACTCCATTATCCATGTCATTAATTAAAATATTGATTAGTGTCAGACACATAGGGGGCCCCACTAGATATGCCCTCCCAGTTTGATAGCAACCCATTAATACCTAGCCTTTGTGTATGGTATTTCAAACAGTTATGCATCCACCTTATAGTAATTTAATCTAGACCACATGTCCCTAGTTCATTTATGAGAATGTCACGTGGGACAGTGTCATCAGAGTCTTTGAAGTAATCTCTTCAGTTTGAATATACAAAATAATTTCTTACTTTCTTCTTGCTTTCAACATTTTTGGGCCCAACTGTGGAACTCTTACTCATATTGTGAGCATTAATTACTCCAGTGAGTAGCTCTATTGACTCCATTATTTGGCGTTTTTCTTCAAGTCCCGGCTGTTGAAGGCAAGTGATTGTGAGAATTTCAGTTTTCATGGGGGAGGAGTAGTGTGGGGAGGACTTTCTAGCTATCATGGTTGTGGGAAAAGCCTGACATCATCAACTGGTTCAAAACCCAAAAGGCAAATAATAAGAAACCCAATTATTTTTAAATCATGTGATTTTTAGCCAATATGACTATTTTCTGGAGGTCTGATTTTTGAATGCTAGGGGTTGGTAATACCATAAGTAAGTACTCAGTTTTGTGAGTAAGGGTTGCATAATTTTAGCTGTTATTGCAAAATGGCTTTTACTCCACAACCTTCTTTAGGCACCACTGTGGAATTGTACAGACCTAAGAAGAGCTCTGGAGGAACTGCTTCTCCGTGACACATCCTCTCTCTATTCAACTCACTGCATATGGGTAGTGCAGAAACATGTGCCTCCTTTAGTCAGAGCAGATTGCTTTGCTTTCCTCCAATCCATCAATTCCAGTTCATGGCTGCCATAAAAGATAAGGAGAAGGCATCCCTGCATTTCTGCCCCCTATCGCTCCTTATTCCCTTTTCAGAGATGTGAGAGCTGGAGTAAACAGTTCATGTGCTACCCAGAGCATAGACTGCTATCACCGCTTCTGAAGATGATACTAACAAACTGATCCAATATCCATTGAAATCAATGAGCTTAGGTTCAGACCCAAAAGGAAATCATCTTGCTGATCCTCTGCAACATATCATGTAGCCCTAAATGTGCTAGCTTTCAGGCAAAATTTCTGTCAAACTTCACACCTTGTGTCTGGCTTTCTATGTTTTTTTTTTTTTTTTTTGTTCCATCCTGAGAACTATTTTTTGTAAAGAACTACTATGTCTCTTCCTGACAGATTTCAAAGGATTTCTATCTTGCACAGCAGTCAACCTGTATAGTGATTGGCAGCTTTAAGCATAAAAATGATGACTTACAGAATATGAAATCCTTTCTTGGAACTACCAACTTTGCAACCATCATGTAATTGCTTGTTAACTGTCATCAACAGCCTGAATGGTGGTTTTATCAATTACATTTATTTTTAAAATTATCTATCATTGGATATCTGCTGTACCTTTAAAGCTGCAGTACTTTATTATTTTATCTTGCATTTACCTGTCATATTTCAGTTCATAAGTCTTGGCCTGACCATGAACCATATCCTGTCATGAATATTTAAGAAAATGTCACCATTCAAATCAATAAGGAATTCTGCCTAAATACTAATGGCACAATATGGCTCCTCTTTTTGGTTTTGTGTTAGCTTTAAGCCTCTTCTGTATAATGCATTTTGCATATTATATTTTTCTAATTGATGTAAAGAATTCAGTTCAATATTCTGTACTTTTTAAAGTGATGTCAATTACAATTTGACAAAGTTTCTGTAAGATGCTTTTACATATTCATTTTGCATAACGCATTATATTTACATTTGAAGAAATAATCCTCCATTAATTGTTTAACTCAATTTTAAAAATAATAGTACTTTGGTGGCTTATACAGATTTATATCTCAACACATATAGGATTTTATGTCATATAAGTCCCTTATGCAGGCAAGAACAGGAAAAGATTAACATAAAAGCCATTGCAAACTGGTTTAAACGTATATGTTGTGTCTCTTGCACTCCAAATCAATGCACAATTTGACTATTGTAAGAGGATTTATTTTGGTGCATCTCTCTCTCTCTCTCTCTCTCTCTCATACAAACACATTTTGTCCTTTCCATAAGAGAGGTATATATAGTGCATCTTGATGATAAGTGATGCTATACCATACTGGATTAATGTACTCTGGATATCAATTCCATTCAAGTCTTTTTCACAGTAGATATGCTTGACTGCAACAGATACAATCTATTGCTCCTAAAATGAGATATATAGAGAAGGGGTATATATTTATTTAATGTTAATTTTCTGTATAGCAAATGGAATTCAAAATAGATCCTCTTTTTTATGGTTAGTTTTTCCTTTATGTTTCACTTACGATAAATTTCCAAAACAACAGTAGCTTCTTGAGTCTGTCCTTTTGCATCAGTTGCTTGACATCGATATATCCCAGCATCTTCTATATTTGCATTGTAAATAGTTAGCCGTGATCTAACACCTTCTTTTTGAATGACCACTCTTTGACTCGACGCAATCTTCTCTCCTTGTGGATTGTACCAGTCTATACTCTCTGGCTCACCAATCGCTACAAAAAGCAATGTTAAAAGAAAAGTTCAGCTAGACCCTAAGTAACATTCAGTTGAGTTCTTTCTTTGCAATATCCAGCTTGCCTTGTCTGTAGGAGGAACACAAGTTATAAGAAAGAGAAAAGAGAAGCCAGCAAGTATGATGGCCATAATTTAACTATTTTGAGATATTAATAAGAATTAGGAAAATGTTTATATATCCAGCTGAGCCAGATATCACCAAAATGTCCACATTGTCCAGTAATTATTTGGGACATCTATGGGTATTTTAGAAAAATTGATTTCGATCAAACCTTTGCCCAAAATCCAAACAACCTTTTACAAGATTCAAAGACCAAAATCAGAGAACTTTCCCTCCTCCATGACATAATCTAATGTTCAAGTACTAGCAAATTTGTCCCTCTTGGTCCCAGCCTATGTTCAAATTTCAAAAAAGATTAAAAAAACAAACTGTCACATTTTTTTTGACCTGCTCTACTGATTTTTCTCTCACAGATGTGTTTTCACTATATTCTATCTGAACCAAAAGCAAGTTTTTGGTTATGTATCAAATTACCATGGAGTACAGACATGGTAATAATCACATTTGTAGAAAGAAACATATTTTGAACCAGGATTACAACTTCATTTGGCCAGTTTTTTAGAAAAAAGTTTTCTTTTTAATAATTGTCTATGGAACAAAAGCATTTTGGCAAAAAAACAAAAACAAAAACTAAGAACATTACACAACATTATAGATGCAATCAGATACATGTTCACATGTTTGTATTTAAGAGTAAATATGTGCATTTTGCCATGTTTAATGGTTACCGTATAGCTTTAAGTTGCCATTGGACTAAAGTTTTTAAGTGAGCCAAGAATTGGTGAGCAACCACTCACCTATATTCAAAGAACAGTCCTTAAAACTGTATCATACTTTTCAGAAATTCTGATTTGCAGCTGGTAGAAGTTGTTTTTTGCTCTTTTTCTTTTTTTAACACACAATGAATAAACTGTAACCCATCCAACTGCCTGAGTGGTTGGCATAAATCCCCTCAGATATAACTATATGTTAGATATTCAGATAACATTGGGCCAGATTCAATATCAAATCCTGGTATTACCACCTTCTGCATCACAGAATTACATACACCTTCCCCCGACTTGGAATAAAACTAAAATCTCAAGGCAGAGAGGTTTACTTCTCTGCAGAGGTTGTTGTATAGCAGCTATGTGACATCAGATCACATCTCTGCCAAGGGAGGAGAGCCTGGAACCCTTCTTGCCCCGATGGATTATGAGAATGACATCGGCGAGGCTCCCAAGTATGTGAAAAGCCTCCTGACCCTGTGGCTGTGGGGATTGGTTTCTGCAGGTGATTGACAGTCAGCTGTGGAGAGCTCAAAGAGGCTGCATGCCCCAATGAGCAGTGACAGCTGAGAGTTCCACAAAGGTTCAGTTGACTTGTTTAACTGGACAGGAGGATATGCCTGAAAACCTAAGACGTCCCCCAGTGAGACAGGAGCGGGGAAGGACACAGGATCAGTCTGAACCAACACAAGATCCTGATGTGGCCCTCAGCTTTTGGCTGTTTGGAGTTTTAGGTAGTTGTTAACAAGGCTTATGAGGACATGTATTTTGCACAGTATGAGTCATCCGCTGATGAGTCATTTGAAAAGAATAATTAACTCTTACCTAATAACATTTAAAAGATCCAGCAGTTCCATTGTTACCGCAACAAAACTGAAACATTGTTTACAGACTACTGAGTAAGCATGTTGACAATACAAGTATGAATATTCTCATCTCAATGTATGGATAATTTTGACCACAATGACGGCATAACTCTAAATGCACATCCTATATAAAATTATCTCTAAGAAAAATTATTGGCCTCATCTTGAGAGAAGCTGAACACTCCAGTCACTAATTTGATTTATAAAACACAAACTCCAGGTTCCCTGATTTTTTTTAAACACGGTCAGTTATTAGCAGAACCTTGACTCCAGCAGGTAAATCAGTCCCATCCATAACAATAAAGCAACAGTCTCACCTATGCAGGTCTCAACCTGACATTGGTCAAGACCTTGGACCTCACTAATTGAACAAGATAAGACAAAGATACAAAGGGAAATCCTGACCCTTTTTAAGTCAGTAATAATTTTCCACTGACTTCAGTGGGGCCGGAATTCAACTCTTAGGGCTGGATGTCAGCAGGAAACTAAAACTACCTCAATGCCTCAGAATGAAACCTGGCAAAACTCCTGTTGACTTAAAATGGGTCAGTATTTCATCGCCATCTCCACACTAACCCTCTTAACATCTCCATACACATCCAATTAGATATGATAAAACAGACCCCTGTCAAAGCACATATGAGAGCATCTTTGATGCACAATTTTTTTTCAGTACCTTTCAGGTTCAGGTCCTATGTTTGAGACATAAACTATTTGACAAAGTTTAGTAAAGTACTGCTGAAACTTTCCCTGGCTAAAAAGTTGATTTTATGAGAAAAAATAATTCTAACTTTTCAGGTTACATATGCTCTGTTGGATACTGAAACAGTCACTCAGGTGCAACTTCAGAGCAGTATGCTATGTCTAATTTATTCATTAGCTATTTACCAAAAATGATTCAATTATGATCTTACATATTCATTCTAATATTAGTGTTTAGACAAGTACAATTATTTTAATAAAGCAAAAAAAATTAACATACATAAATAATTTATACTAATGGAAATCAATTTCAAAATAAGTGATTTAGTCTGTTTGGCATCTGAAATCAACAGTCTGTAGACTGAAAGCATACATTATGTGAAGCTAAGCAGGACTTGGTATTTATCACAACATGCAAGCAGTCAGAATTCAATGCAAAGATTGAAACAATATATTTTATATATAAAAATATTTCTAAGCCAATTAATAGCATTCAAATTATACAAAAGGTTGATCTGAAAATTTAGCAAAACATACCTGGAGATATAATGAAATACATACCTGTGCACGTGAAGAATTTGGATTCGCCCACACTAAGCTCTACCTTGCTAAGTGAAATCGTCACTTGAAGAAGAGCTGAAAAATACAATGTAAATTCAGCATGAATACATTTCGCATATATGAGTTAAAAGATGCCTATACACAGTATGATATATACTGTACAAACTGCACAAAAAAGATTGAGTGCCAGCTAAACATAGTATTTATAGCGGGGGTGGGGGGAGAAAACAGAGTATTTATAGCGGGGGTGGGGGGAGAAATCTAAGAGTAAGCTAGAGATCATGTTTTAGATACAAACTATAACATCTCAGTAAAGTTAACTTGATGCGGAATGTCTTGGAGATCCTAAGTATTCAGTTTCTCTCTCTCTCTCTCTCTCTCTCTCTCTCTCACACACACACATTCACACACAATAAAAAACTCTCTCAAATACATAGCCACTCTGTATGAAGAACCTAAGCAATACCGATACTTTACACGCTGCTTATTGCAGATGCAGCACCGAAAGCACAAATGAACTAAGAAACCCTTTTTTCCAGAGATGTAATTCAATTAACACAGGGCCTTACTGAATCCTAGAGTAAGTAGGTGCATCTGCATAAGTCAATTTGGCACACAGAATTTGGCTTACATATGCACACACACCAAAATGGAATACTAAAAAAAAGTCATACTAATTGCAAGTTCTACTAGAAACAGAAACAAGTAAAATACCTGCCAGATGGAAAAGAACCAAAGTTTTAAGGAATGAAATTTTATTTACAAAGTTCTGAGAATGTTATAAAAAAGAATTATAGGGTGATTGGGGCTCTAAAAATATTAGATAGTGTCCTTTCAACTTCTTTTTTGTCTTGAAACACATGATTGATTCATCTATCTCACAGGTGTGTAGAAGTGACTGAACGCCTTTAAAACCATGATCAGTACAATTGTGTCCAGTGAATGCTAAAGATGGCCAAATAGACTAAAGATTTCACCTCGTCAGCTCCTTGACCCACCATTATCATGGGAGTCTGAGGATATGTGTACACTAGAACTAAACACCCATGGCTGGCCTGTGCCAACTGACTTGGGCTTGCAGGTCTAGGGCTAAGGGGTTGTTACACTATGGCATAGACATTTGGGTGTGGGCTGAAGTCCGAGCTCTGGGACCTTCCCCACTCGCAGGGTCCTAGAACCCAGGCTCCAACCCGAGCCCAAACACCTACACTACAATTAAACTATCCTTCAATCTGAGTCCGGCAAGTCTGAGTCAGCTGGCACAGACAAGCTGAAGGTTCTTGTTTGCAGTGAGAGGACAGTTGGGGGTGGGCAGAATTACTATCAAAATTATTGTATATGACAAAACCTCTTTCTTCCATGAATATGTTACATTTTAGAACACTTTGAAAAACTCCTTGTACAGTACTGACTGTACTGCTGTTAACTACAGGATAAAAAATGAAAGCAGAAGACCAAAAACAGATTTGAAAGAGTATTTCATACATAATATAGCTCCATATGGCAATTACTACCATCAATAAAAGACAATCCAAACAATTATGCAATACCTGTTCTATCTCTACATAAACAGCTTGGGAAAGGGAAGACACAGACCACACGTGAATTTATAGACTAATAACCCATGTAATGTAAGAGAAAGTGGTCCTCTTCGTAGAACAGCAGTAATGGCCTAAAACACTTACAAATCAAAAGTTCTTCTAAAACCCACCCTAAACTTTTAATGAGTAACAAGTTGGCATGATTTAAGTCATTATCTACTTAATTACTTTTAATTTATTCAGTTGTTCTGAACAAGAATTAAATGCTTGAGTGCTGGACTTTGGGTATTCTCTGTGAGGGATCCTCAACTATGGATCTTTGTTAAGGGCATCAGAATGAGCTCAAGACTGCCCATTTTCAGAGACTGATGCCAAACCCATTGTGACAGGATCCCCAGGATGCAACCTGGAACTAGGGCAATGCTGCTTCCCCGTAACTCTCTAGCATGGGCTGTCACTCAGAATGCTATGTTAGTGACATGCAGAAAACCCCTCTGGGAACTGTTATCACTCAGTACAACAGCATGTGCAACCCCAAACCCAGATAGATTGCATGAATGCTCCCTGAGCCACTTACAAAACAGAGAAAGGCACCAGCAAATCTGTCAACTCCCCAGCCTTGCACCCCTGGAATATTCCATGCCCTGGTCAGAAGCCAGACCAGTGTATGTTTATTACCCAGTCCATCCGTCCTTCTATGTGGAGAGGATGATCACTAGCCTTTGTAAATTGAGCTGAGATTTCCCAAGCACTTCAAGCAAAACACACTGTTTTAGGTAAAATATAAAACAGATTTCTTAGTTACAGAAAGATAGATTTTAAGTGATTATAACTCTTAGGCCCAAAAGGTCAAAGATAGTTACCAAAGAAAATAAAAGATAAGTGCACAGTCTAAATCTCTAAACCTCATTTGACTTGGCAGTATTTGAAACAAGCAGTTTTCTCACCCCACTGGATGTTGCAGTTCTTAATACACAAGCTTCCCCTTTAAGGCTGGGACAATGTAAGCCCATTGCTTCTTGTCCTATCCTTAGAGGATAAAAAGAACAATTTTTCTCCCTCCTCCTTGTAACAACCTTTTATGTACTTGAAAACTGTTATGTCCTCTCTCAGACCTCTCTTCTCCAGACTAAGCAAACCCAATTTTTTTTCAATCTTCCCTCACAAGTCATGTTTTCCAGACCTTTAATCATTTTTGTTGATCTTCTCTGGACTTTCTCCAATTTGTCCACATCTTTTCTAAAATGTGGCACCCAGAATTGGACACAATACTCCAGTTGAGGCCTAATAAGTGTGGAGTAGAGACATAATTCTCATGTCTTGCTTACAATACTCCTGCTAATACATCCCAGAACGATGTTTGCTTTTTTTGCAACAGCATTATACTGTTGAGTCATATTTAGCTTGTGATCCACTATGACTCCCAGATCCCTTTCCGCAGTACTCCCTACTAGACAGTCATTTCCCATTTTGTATGTGTACGGCTGATTGTTCCTTCCTAAGTGGAGTACTTTGCATTTGTCCAGGGATTGGCAACTTTTGGCATGCGGCCCGCCAGGGTAAGCCCTCTGGTGGGCCGGGCCGGTTTGTTTACCTGCCACATCTGCAGGTTCAGTTGATTGCGGCTCCCACTGGCCGCGGTTCACCACTCCGGGCCAATGGGGGCGGCAGGAAGCAGTGACCAGCACATCCCTCGTCCCATGCCGCTTCCCGCAACCCCCATTGGCCTGGAGCAGCAAACTGCGGCCAGTGGGAGCCGTGATCAGCTGAACCTGTGGACACAGCAGGTAAACAAACCAGCCTGGCCCGCTGGGGGGCTTACCCTGGCAGGACGCGTGCCAAAGGTTGCTGATCCCTGCATTTGTCCTTATTGGGGAATTTCATCCAATTTACTTCAGAAAATCTCTCCAGTTTATACAGATCATTTTAAATTGTAATCCTATCCTCCAAATCACTTGCAACTCCTCCCAGCTTGTATCGTCCGCAAACTTTATAAGCGTGCTCTCTTGTGCATTTTCAAAATTAAACTCCATGTCTGCTGCTCCAAAGAAACTAAACACTTACTTTGCTCATTGCTGGGATGACTATATTGCAATTCAATGTGGAAAATGCCCTGTTGTTGCAGCACATAATTCTTCATTAGATATTCTATTTCCCCTCCGTCTCCAGAATAGAGCAGCTGACCCTTGAGAATAGACTGGGTGGACTCCTTTGAGTAGTTTCCAGAAGCAGCCAACACCCTACACAGTTAAGGAAAGGTTCTTACTCAGAAGACCAAACATCAGTCAGAGATCACCAAAGAGGTTGTAGTTCAAAGTTGTCATCCTTTTCCTTGGCTAACAGGTTTTATTGGTCATTGTATTATCAGAGCCAAATAAAATTAAACTATCAAGGACAGGCCACTTTATTGGTTGTTGTATTATCAGAGCCAAATAAAATTAAACTATCAAGGACAGAATGACTGTCATACTACTTGCTGTCATACATTAAGCAATCAGCTCTTCATGGAATGGACTGTCTTTTATTGTGTGTTTGCACAGTGCCTAGTACAATGGGATCCAGTTCTTGGTTGGCTCTTATGCACTACCAAAATGCATACATTACTCTTGTTTATAGCTTGAATAACTTCTGTTTAATGTAGGACAGTGGTAAGGGAGGAGGTTTATGCAAAGCCAGAATCCAGCATTTTGGTCTGCAGAATGAAGAGAATGTGTTTCCTAATGGTGAGTGCAGCTTCCAGTTGCAAATGGCACTGCATTGTTTTTTCCTTCCCCTTCCCTGCCCCCGGATCCCTTGCCTTTTGCTAACAATAAGATAACCTCTATAATGAACAGGTGGCCTCCCTTAAAGGCAGGTTCTGTGACCTTCTGTAGACATATAGTCAAATACTGTCTACTGGATGAGGTCTTAAATATATGAGGCAATGCTAATAATGGACTTGTCTACACCGGGCACTTAGTTTGCACTGAGTTGACATGCACTAGTTGGTGATCTATACTTAGGCCATGCTAATAACATGCACATGGGATGATTGTTCTCCCTTTCAATTTGTATCATTGTGTACACACATCAGGGGTTTGGGGCACACTAAGGGTATGATATTCTGGGGGAGTATTCCATAGTCCTTTGCTTCGCTGCTGAGCAATGTGTATTCCGGGATTTTTCTCACTACATATTATGGGATGCATAGGAGAAGCCATGTGGAAGCCAGTGAAATTCTGGAACTTGGGGTCAAAGTAAAAAAGAAAATCTCATGATTCTGCTATCTTATCCCTATTTCCTTTTTTTTTTTTTTTTTCCTGGGATTGCTGTCAGCCAGCATGGACCCAGCAATGATCTGCAGCACTATGCCAGTAACTGTGAATACTCAGAGGCTGTTTGGCCTTTATCTGAGCTCTTGAAGCAGTTTTTGAATTTCGCTAATTGCACCGAGCAGATGCTGTGACTGCAGCAGTGGCTTCTCCAGCAGCAGCAGCAGCAACAATGGAGAAAGGAGGATGATACTAAGCAACTGCTACTACGGAAGCTGTTCCTGGATCAGTTCCATGCAGTGCAGTGCCATTGCTTGGGCTTGCCCCAGGGCTATAGTGGCAGTGTACGAACATGCCATACGGTCTATGTGTTGAGAAGTGGGTTGTCATTGCCATCTGGAAGTTGGTCACCCTTGAACATTAGCAGCCTATAGTCAACTAAATCAGCCCACGGAGATTGACTGTTAGGGCCATTACTGTGTGCAGTGTTGTTGTAGCGATATCATAGAATCATAGAATCTCAGGGTTGGAAGGGACCTCAGGAGGTCATCTAGTCCAACCCCCTGCTCAAAGCAGGACCAATCAGTCCCAAGATATTAGAGACAAGGTGGGTGAGGTAACGCCTTTTATTAAACCAACTTCTGTTGGTGAGAGAGACAAGCTTTCAAGGTAAACAGAGCTCTTCCCCAGCTGTGGTGGGCCTGCTTTCAATACTGGGGTCCTGACACTTAATCCTCAGGTCTGCTGGGGCCATTGTCACGCAGGTGCATGATGTCATGCATAAGGTACTTTTGCAGTAGGTTATAAAACTTAATGCTCAGGAGATTATTGATGGCTTTGAATGCCTGGGGTTCACAAACTGCACTGGGGCAACCGATGAGACCCATATGCCTACAATTTGCCTCCTCCCGGAATCAGGGTTCAGTGTATATAAATAGAAAGGAATATTTCTCCATGGTGCCCCTCCATAAATATTGGGTGGTCTAAAAAGGTACACAGTGCTAGGATCTTTCACAAAACATCTCAATTTGCCTTAATGAATAAAGAAATTTGCCCCCAGGATCACTATGGACATTCATGATATGGAGATTGCCCTGGTTATCCTGGGAGACCTAGCTTATCCTGTGCTTCCTTGGTTAATGAAGCCATTCACAGGCCATTTGGGCAGGAGGAAGGAACTGTTTTACTATTACCTCAGTAGATGCAGAATGACGGTGGTGTGTCCAATTTGCTGTCTGAAAGGAAAGTGGCACAGTTTATGGAATAGGCTGAAAGTTGTGCCCAAGATTATATCGGCAGGTTGAATTTTGCAGCGTATAACGAGAGTAAGAGAGAAAGCGTTAACAATGGGTGGGAGCTGAGGTGAAGAAACTTTTTCAGAGGTTTGAGCTGCCAGCAAAGCATCCACTAGAAAACAGAAACAACCAGGGCAATACTGTCATTAATGCCTATTGCTCACTCTTTCAATCTCAGCCCTGCAACAAAGAAGCTGTATATCCAACTGTTATCCTGGAGGTGATGGGGGGAATGTATTATGGGCAATACTGGCTCTTATGCATGTTGAAAGTGGCACATTGTGGCAATCCTTATTTTATCCTGTGCTTATACCGTTGTCCTTTTGTAAATCCTATGATTTATGCAAAACTTATGTTTTTTTCTGACAATTTAATTTAAAAAACTGTTACAATCATTCATAAACAATTATATAACAACCAGAATCACACATTTAATTCAAACAACAAAGAAACACAGCTTTGAAGTGACACAGTGCCGTGGAGAGCAGCACATAACAATGTGGGAAGTGAAGCTCAAATTCACAGGCAAGAAAACATCTAAGGCTCTGCCTTGTCTTGTTCTTAGCCCTTCTAGAATTGAGTGTCGGGTCTCAAAGTTATCAGGGGAACAAAATAGCTTGAAAGAGTTGGGATCCCAGTTGCAATTGTTCTCACTGCCCTGAGCTGGGGCCAGGGAGGGGAATGGCCTCTGGAAACACAACTGTGGAGGTACAGCAGGGAACATATGCTGGTATTTCCAGTACCTTGCATTGTGTAGGAGCTGAAAAACATGGCTGGATCCTGGTTGAGGGCACAGGATTGTCTGTGGGTCCACTAGCTGTACGCTCTGCAGAAGAATATTCTTCTTCGGTACTGCCTCCGGAATCGCCTCTGCATGTTCCTGTATTTCTCTACAGTGTCTTTGCCATGGCAACACTCTCTCTGGAGAACTGCCTATCTTTCCCCCTCTTCAGCCTCAAATACAACCTCCACTTCTCTCTTGTATTCAATTTGGGGGAGAAGGGAGTCTGCAGTGAGATCTGTGAACATTGCATTCTGAATTCTCCATTCCTTCCCCCTCAGGTTAGCCAGCCATTTCAGCCATTGAGAAAGGCCCTGTCCATGAGGGTCTGAGTGCTGCAGGTACTGTGGCTGGGGGAGTAGGAAAAACAACAACAACAAGCAGTTGTTTGCTCATATTCCAGGGAGGCTATGATAGCATTTTTTTAACATGCATTTCTGATTTTCCCTTCCTGAGATTATTGCCAGTCTTGGAGAAACCTCAGAGATAGGGTGTGGAGGAGGGAGCTAGAATAGGATTTTGGGGCTGGCAATATATACTGTTTGGGTTTGCAATTGTGCCTTGGAAGCTGGGTGTGGGGAAGCTGGGAATTATGTTCCCAGTTTGGCTTTGCTGTGTCTTAGAAGTGCTTCTGTGGGGCCAAAGGGATTAGCGGGGGGCAGCTGGGGAGCAAGCTGGATAATAATCCCCTCGACATCCCCTTTATGCTGTCCTGACTCTCGATGACATTATATTGAGGCAGGTGACTAGGATGCAAAGAATAACCCTTTTCAAAAAGGCTAAGGCAGTCCAGTGAGATATGCAGGGAAACTATTCACCAGAATGGTCCCCCTGCCCCACAGAAGAGCTGTAGGAGAGGAAGAGAATTGCAAGGTATACTGGAGTCAATGACCATTCTGTTATCCCCCAGGATGTCCACACCAAATGAAAACAACGTATCTGTCTTAAATTCTGCTTATCTCCCCTGCAGACATGCTGAAGGCGCAGAGAAAAACAGACTGGATTCTCCACTGATTGATTGAAGCCAGTTCCCAGTCTCTCTCTATGTAGGTCTGTGAAAACCCATTAAGAGCTATAGAGCTACGATATCCCTAAGGTAAACTTATTTTCCCATATGAATGCTTGTTACTGGGCATATATACTTCAGCAGAGAGCAGCAGCCTTAGTACCTTTACGGGCATGCAATGCCCTTGTTTATATCATGTAAATTGATTATACTAACCAAACTCCTTTTCCTGGAACAATTAAATCAATAAACTGTGTGAATTTCACACAAGTGAATGTTTTCACTAGTTGAATATGCTGTGTGTGGGGGGGTACAGATTGCAGTTGCACCATGCTGCCATCTGCCATTTTGAGTAAGTGAATGGGTTTGGGGGGGAACATTTGCTGGGCAGGGGAGAGGAAAAGGAAAATAGATAGATGTGTGTGTGCCCTCCATGGCATTGACTTGTAAATAGTTGACAGTCAGTGCTTTAGAATGAGAGAGAAGCAGATTGCCAGGCGGGAGCGTGTACAGGGAGGAGCGAACAGAGAGTGTGGCTGAGGGAGGAAGGGAGGGAAGGAGGCAGATGGGGGTGGAGACTTCGAAAGGCTCCTAGTTCACAAAATAACTGCAGGTGTGCAGCAGCCAGAACAGAAGTTAGTACAGCTGTATAGTATAAGAAAAAAATTGTGAGGATAGACACTTACATGCTGAGGTTTCAACGATACATATTTATTCCAGTGACTGGCCTCAAGAGCTTGCTGCACTGACACTTCATCCCAGATGGAGAGATCTAGAGTCTCAGTGTGACTACAAGTGGGTACTCGAGACATGGTGTAGAGGCTTCTGGAGTAATGGTATAGCAATACTGATACAGTTGAATCCAGGAGCAAATGGGCAAATTCTGGCTCCATGCCAGTTTTGAAATGAAGGAGGGGACATTCAGTCAACTTGACATTAGAGAAGTGGCGGGGACGCAGGTAAACAGACCGGTCAGTAAGGGACACTCACAAAACAGTGTGGAATAGCAGCCGGAGGGCTGCCAAAGTAGTGTTATGGCAGCGTTGCATGCACACAAACAATGGACTGAACTAACTCAATTTGCATCAAACTTAGTACACTTTGTAAGAGGACTCCACAGTCCTTAATATAAATGTGGAGTTGGTGCATTCTAAGGAATTGTGTTGTGTATACACAAGAATTTTCATAGTAGACTAACTCAAGTTACAGCAAACAAATGCCTCCCTCCTCCTGCCTATCCACCAAAATACACAAGCCCAGTAAGTGATATTCAGTATAACACATTTTCAATATGATAAAATGAAAATTGGATTGGAACAAATCTAATCTGCCAAATGGGAATACATGTGCTTAATTCCCCAGTTACTGCACATCTGAAAGTTTGTCCAGAGGGATCACAGACATACAGGTTCATATGCCAGAAGACCCATACATTCCAGCTCATAGTTATTAACAAGGAAAGGAAGTTTCTCTCTATACATGAAACTAAGTTTCTATGGCATAGCATGAAATAAAATGAAGTAAACTGTTAAAAATGTCAGTTGAAAAGATCATAAATAAACCATTTCACTAGGAACGTTTGTCTTCTGAGACTAAGAAGCAAGTAATACATCTGGAAGAAACTGAAGGAAACATTTGAATACATTTATTCCAAAAAAGGGTCACCAATGCCTACTTTTGCATATGTCTACACTGCAGCTGGGAACATGCCTCTCAGCCTGGGTAAACAGATATGCTCTAATTCTGCTCAAGATAGTGCACTAAAAATAGTCATGTGGAGGTTGTAGCAGGATGGGCTAGCTGCCCAAGTATAGACTCAGGGTATTGGACAGGCTTGCACTCAGGTATCTAGACCATGCCACCGCTTGTGCCACAATATCCACGCTGCTATTTCTAGTTTGATCATGCTGGTCTTTCTGGGCTAGGGGGCACCCAGTCGGCTGTGGTGTGGATAGACCTTTGCAAACAGATTTGCAAAAGAGTTCAGCTTCTAATGAGGCACCTAAATAAAGTGACTATATTTTCCAAAGTTCTCAGGATGCAGCTGCTTCCATTGACCACTCTCTTGTGCAGCTAAAGGAAATGCGAATCGTGCAAGGCCTGAAGAGTTACCATATATACTCATTCATAAGCTAAATGTTTTTAGTGTAAAAGGGAAGCACCAGAGATGGGGGTCGGCTTATGAATGGGTATAGACAGGGAGAGGTGAGACACAACCCCTCTCCCCAACAGAGGCAGCAAGGAGAGGCAGCACAGCAAGAGACAGAAGGGAAGAGGCGGAGCCAGAGTCTCTCCGCTTCTGGCCACGCGGCTCTCCCCCCAGCTTCCAAAGCAGCTGCAGCTCTGGGGCTGGCAGGCTACAGCCGTGCCGTTCAGCCCCACCCCCCAGAGCAGGCTGTGGCTGCGCCGCCTGAGCGCCGGAGCACGCTGCGACCATGCCGCCTGGCCCAGCCCACTGGCACATGCTGCGGCCACGCTGCCCGGTCTGGCCCGACGAAGCAGGCTGCAGCCGTGTTGCCCAGCCTGCCAGAGCAGCTCCAGCCAGGTCAGAGACATCCTCCCCTGGCCCTTCCCAGATAAGGTGGGAAAGGATGGGATGGGGAGAGTGTGGGGGTCCCGGGCTAGGGTTGGGGTCATGTGTGGGGTGATCACAGGAGTTACTCCCCTGACCCCCAGCTTCTCCCCCCCAAAAAAATTTCCCCACCAATTCCTGTCCCGGCCCATCAGGGTAAGCAGCTGGGGCACCAGGACACTTTGTTTACTTAGGTTTACCTCTATGCCTGCGGACACTTGAGGTAAACAAACCATCTCGGTCCAGCAGCTTATCCTGATGGCCCGGGAGCCAAAGTTTGCTGACCCCTGAATTATAGGGTCGGCTTATGAATGGGTTATAAAAGTTTTCCATTTTTATGTATCCATCTGGGGTGGGAGGTCGGCTTATAAATGATCGAGTATATACGGTACTCATTTTCTGCTGAGTGGGATCAGGCAATGGCTGTGTAGATGCTCTCACCCAGACCTCAGGAGTGGTCCTGTATGACCACGAGGCTTACCTGCTGCGCCTGTGACAAAAGTTCCATACCACGGCTATTAAGCCAAAGAATAACGTTCTGGTTTGCAGATGGTGCTGATGCTCATGGAACCAGGAACAGGACACAAACACAGACACATCTTCTGCTCCATTGCCAATAGCAGATTCTTGCTCTGACACCACTATCAATCCTAGAACTGTGATCTAATTTTACCCTTCATCCCTGCAGTCCATGGAGATGAGGCAGGCCCCCTGAGATGGACAGTTGAGAAGCTGTGTGATCTGACAAACGCATTCTGGAGCAAAGGAAAAGAGTTTGAAACCAAGTGTAGGATGTGTATTTTTGTTATAGTATTCGGAAGCAATAAATCATCCAGAAGGCCATGATGTACCCAAAGCATTCCTCTTTATATTAACCTGTCCATAATAACTACAAGAGGGGATGGGAAGTAAATCCTAGGGTCAGTTTAGCCAAACTCTGTATAAAAGCCAGTTAGCTAGTCTCACACTTAAGTTACACTACAAATAAATCTGGTGATTGAGGGATCTCAAAAACTCGGAGTCTGGATGAATATCCCAAATATGAAGAAACGTATAGCGCTCCTCTACCCCCACACAAGCCCCATATACATTTAATGGTATGGCATTCTTCCAATCTTGCCGATTTTCTACAGGGAATTAAGTATCTTAGCATCTCAATAACACTGTTTGGAGAGTTTAGTTACACAGCATACCCTTGCATTTAATAAACTGATGGAACTATGCACATTCAGTATATTAAGTAATATGTTCTAGATAGGTTTTGAAAATAACACTGTGCTATGAAAAGTCAAAGCAAAAATAGGGGACGCTTTTCCTCCAAGAATTAAATATACTTCTGAAATAGTCCTCTCTTCTCTATCTTAAGAGCTTTAGCAAAAATGTTCAACCGCATTTATAATTCTAAGCATAAACCCAATAATAAACTCTCTAAAGATATAGTATCTACATCCATGAAATCAAAATGAAATCACAGTTTCTACATATGGTACTTTAATATTTACAAAATAGGAAAATATCAGACCATCTGCCCCATTTTTACAGCCTAGCCAACATTGCCCTTTACTGGCATTGCTTTATGTAAACAGGAATAGAAAAATATTCCTTTATGTAAATTAGAACAGGAAAATATTGTCTAAGTGATTAGTCTAGCAATCTGTGCTTATGAGGTAGTCAAGCAGAGAGTCCATTATAAGGCTAACAGAAGCTCGCTCATCATTTATTTGAAGTGTGACATTTAATTAAAACTAAAATATTGTGAAGAGACTGCACAACACAAAAAGTTTTACATTTCATCCACATTTATTTCAGTGGAAACCACTTAGACATGTAAGGTATTAGGTAACCTGATGATGCCAATATACAGCAGCATGCATATTTTTAAGTTATTGCTGTACATCAACAACTAATAAATTAAATTACAGGCAACAGTTCGTATCAAGACTGGTTTCAAGGTCTCTGGATGCATGAGTGAATGCTTTGCCCATCAGGTCAATTAAGCTGTTCCACAGACTCAAGCCAGCAGAGGGTATGTTTATAACTGTGTTACAGAGAAACCAGAATTCAAACATTTGCTACTTGCAGGTTCTGAGAAAATACTGCTTCTTCCCACGTTTCCAAGGATATTACAGTCTAAGCCAATGAACATTTACAGTGCATTCCTAGGCACACCACTTTCAGGAGAACACGCTGTGAAAAACACTGCTACCATAACATCAACTGCTGTGGGGAAATACCCACTCAGCCATAGGGAGGTGTCATTGTACAGCAGTGAATAAAGTAGAATTTGAGAGGAAACTGGATGGGATATACAATCTCTCTCCTGTACAATGCTGTCAGTAGTGATGAAGAGTTGTAATGGGGTAGCAGGATTCTGATGTTGAGCTACCTGCTTAACTGGTTTGGAAAACATCCAGGGTGATACTAATGCAAGAGAAAACTAAGAGAGGAAGATCTGAAGGGCATTCCTAGTCAAACTCCAGAAGGAAGCTTGAGATGAAGTTTACATTAAGTTTTCGGAGGATTTTGTTTTGGTTTTAATTATACAGTGGCACCCAAGGAAGAGTTTGAAGACTGACAGTGGGTCTGTGTGTTCTGTTAAGTACGGGGAGAGGTTAAGCTCATCTGTACCACTGAATAACTATTCAGTAGTCCCTTTCATGACTACAAGATCCAGGCCAGGACTGATGGGAGACCCTAGCTATTTCAATAGGCAGCAAAGGCTGTGTTTTTAATTAGTCTGTTTGCGAAAGAGCAGGTCTCTGAGTTCAGTGGCCTGAATAAAGAATTTCTGTTCTATTCAGTACAACAGAGTCCTAAATCTTCTCTATCTTCAGAGTCATGATATGGTCCGATTGCAGGATCTCCATTAAGAATACTTCAATACCCCAGACCCACATAAGTAGGCCAGCAGAAGTAATGCAGCTCCACCAGGCAAGGGAGGGGGCAGGATTTGGGAAGTTTGCCCATCAGAGCGCATATTATCAGGGGATCCTTTCAGAGGGTTTTGTTGGGAATGGTGGGGGTAGATTGATGAAGAGGCAAGGTTGGTGAATCTATAACTACATAGATCCTCTGGCCATTCACCCCTAAGGCCACTCCACAACCTGAAAGAAAGTTTCATTCCATCAGGCCTGTTTGTCTGCTGTCTGCCAGAACTAGGATGTCAGACTGCCCTGAGCCCCTAGACTGTTTGGTACTCTGCCCTGCCCGAAGGCCTGAGCGTATAGACCTGTTGCTGCTCTGCCCAGCCTGAGAGCCTGAGCTCAATAGACTAGTGCTCTGACTGGCCGGAGGCCAGAGCCCTGGACTACTTGCTGCTTTGTCCTGACTAAAGGGCCAGGGCATTAGACCGCTAATCCCCCAATAAGCCTTGCCTAGAGAGGGACCCGAGAGCAAGTGAGTGTGGCCTCCCTCTGAGATTGGGGAGGGACAGCCACACATTATTACAGTGACTATGAGATATCAGTCAAAAGGAGGAATGTCCCCTTTAAGCATGCATATAAGTCAAATTCCCTGATGGCATAAGTCCATTGATCTCAGCTTGGTCTTAAAAATTAACTAGGGCTTATATAAATGGTATGATTTTGCTTTTAGGAAACTATTACATCACAACTTTTCATCCCGATAGGACTTGTTTCTTTTATGCTGGAGTATGAAGAAGTTAATGATAACATTTTAATTTAAGTATCAGGCTTCATTCCCTTCATTGATATTTTAAGTTTCTTTCTTCTTATTGTCCCTGGCTTTTTCAATCCTTTTTCAATCCTGTGATACTCCATGTAGCAATGGAAAAATCTTTAAGGACTCTGAGTTTAAGTAAAGTAAACAAAATTCAGATGTTTAAACTATAAAAAAAATAATAATTTGGTGATTGTTGTAAAAAATCAGGCGCTCCCTGAGATTTCTATTGCTTCCTGGTTTTACTATAGTTAGGAACATAAAAAGAATATGTGGTTGATAGCTGTTTTGGTTTTTTTGGGGATATTTTATTTCCATTCTGTATCCTGGGTTAAACTAGGAAGTAGAAAGGAATTGTTAAATGTTAACTCAGGTTTTTGTACATGAGATGTTTCAAAATAACTTTGAATTTAGGGCAAATCTTCTAGTTGGTTCTGATTTTTATCTGAACCATTGACTCATTTCTAGGATTAATTCAGCAGAGATAGAATTGCAAAGATGTTATACAAATGTCCTATCAAGGTTATAGGTTGGAGAAAAAGAGAAGATATGAACAGAGCAGTTTCTGTATCAGATCAAACAGCTAGGAAGCACATATATGTATGCTGAAGAATTCTATTTTAAAAGTTCCAGTCCAAAACAGAGGTGAATTAAAGAAAGGCCTTCTGGATGCAAGATGGTAAGTGAGCCTTAGAGAAAAACAGGAAGTAACTTATTTAGTTCAAAGATAAGTTAGCCATGGTTGTAGGCTTCCTTCTATAATGTCATTAGCAAGCCCCCAGCATTTCCCCACTTTGGAGATGGCAGTACTGTCTGCTTGTAACAGGCTGCTTGGAGGGCCAGGTGGCCTAGTGGTTGGCATGCCTGACTTCTGCCCCCTTGTTTCTCTGGTCAAGGTATCTCCGTTTTTCAGGCAGTGGGGGTAGGGGGATCTAGACCCTCCCACTTCACTGGGTCAACTCACCCAGGGTCCAGTGTAAGTTGATCCCTGAACAGGAGGCACTCAGAGCAGGGAGTCTAAATCCACTGCCCTGGGCTTATTCCTACCAGACTCCCTTCAGTTTGGGGCATGCTCGTTATGATTCCATTTGCTGGAATGGCTTGCCTCCTGTGGTGCCCTCTTGAGGATCTTGGGCAGCACCCTGCTGTGGTTGTAGGCTCCTTCAGGTGAGGCAACCATGAGTTTGGTGAAGTCAAAGTGCCTATTTCTCTGGGCTGCAGTCACCCAGTTACCAGAAGCTCTGAGGCAGTGGTGGGCAACAATTTGTTTACAATTGCACGGCCGCCTGCATCACCCAGCAGTTTGCCATTCCCAGCCACTGTGAGCTGCAGGCGGCCGTGCAAATGTAAACAAACCGTCCAGTGGCCCGCCAGAGGATTACCCTCATGGGCCATGTGTGGCCCGCAGGCCACAGGTTGCCCACCACTGTTCTGAGGTCTCCTCCATAGTCTCCTTTGGCTGGGAGACAGAAAATGCTTCCTGATGGCTGTCTTGGTCAGCAGACTAGTGATCCTTCCTTTCAGGTAGCGCGGTAGCTAGCTGTTGCCTCTTTACCAGTCAACCCTGAAGTGGGCCCAGCTCTCCCTTTTTCTCCCACCTCCAGGCCTGGCATTGGCTACAGATATAATGGAGCAGAGCGAGATGGGCCCAAAGGCTCTCTTTAACACCCCTGCCATGCTGGTGGGCAATATATCAGCTGCATCACACAGCAATTAATATAATAGTCACAAAGGGAGACTAATGCCATCATTATTATAGAGTACCAAACAAAAAACAAAACAACAAACAAATCAGTAAAGAAGTATTTTGCTGCATACCACCAGACCTCCTTTTTATCTTCCATAATTGCAATCTCTTCGGGGCAGGGATCTGTCTTCCTACATGTTTTTAAAGCACCTAACACAATTTTGGCACTATATAAATAAAAAGTTATTAAAGGAATGAATGCACAAAGGCCCAGGAAAAAGGCCCACACTAGAATTTAATCCAAAAGCGTGTTATCTGCTTCTAGCTAAAATTTGTGTCAATACTTCATAAAAAGAGGAATCACTAAAATCCTGATTGTGCCTATTTTACCCATCCTAAGTAGATAGACACCTTGCATCATCATTAGTCAAAATTTTGTTGAGTAAAGGTCTAATCAGCATGAGGTAGGGTGGCACGGTTGACCCAAAAGTCTGAGTTAAAAACAAGTAATCTCTTCCTGTTAGATAAAGGCCCAGATAATTGCTTTTTCTATTATCCAGTTTCACTCCTAATAAATATATATTTTTAAATCAGTTGAAAAACATCCTCATCTTGCCAGCACTATGACATTTCATTCAGCACTTTCAGAGGGGCTTCATTGGAAATAAGTTATTCCCCTGGACATCGAAAAGGTGTTTGATAGATTCCATAGGGCCTTTTTCTTCTAAGAGCTGGATGGGTTTAGCTTTCTTGCTACGTAATGCTAGCAGAATTGATGGCCTATCTGACTTAGCTATCCTGTAAGAAATTCAGAGCACATTTCATCTTAGTTGGAGTGTGGTTTTCTCCATTTTTTTTTAACTCAGCATTGTGTTAACTAATTAATAATATTTTCAGAATCTTCTCTCTTATACTTCTGTCATATACATATAGCATTATATAACAATTATCTGAATTTTTCAAAGTTTAAAAAAAGTTCTTTGACACGTCTAATGTCCCATGGAGTGATGTAGCACCATATTCCTCAGTATTGTATTCAGTGAATGAAGTCTCAATTGGGCTAATGATAATTTATGTCATCCATACAAGTGTGTAAGTGACTTGATCATCTGCTTGCAATTTGGTTTGTGCAAATATCCCATAAACTGCACCTGCAGTCTCAATAAACAAATTTAAACTCTATTGAGGTTGGTTAGTTTTTAACTGCATATTGGCAGGACTACTGGTTCATTATGAGTTGCTTCTCTAGAGTGTTAAAGTACTGAGAGAGGTTTGCTACATTTTTAATTGCTTGACATCAAGTTTCAGGATTAATTAAAGAGTACAGGATAAATTTCCACTTCACCATTTTATCATTAAGGGTCATTAAGGGCATTTGCTTTGGATTTATCAGCAAGAAACAGAGTCCTGATATGAAGTTCCTAAGAGCAATTTTTACTTGATCAATAAAGATTATTAGTTCATTATACCTGGTGCCTTGTGGAATAAAGAGTGCATGATTTGCAGGTAAACATGGGAGGTTTTGTGTCATAGCATCTACAACTTCTACATCTGTTAAAATAAGCTAGTTTTCCCTGATGAAAGAGCTAGAAGTCACACAAAGTTCATTTTGCTCCATGGGACATTACAGATGGCTCAGGTGTGAAAAGGTTGATGTGAGAGGCCCATTTTCAATTGTACAAATATATATCAGGCAGGGAAAATGCTGTAGTTTAATATAAAGAGTAACTCACTAAAACTATTTTTAGTGGCAAGACCTTTTTTTTTTTTTTAAATGCCTACATCTAGGTTCTATTTAGGCATTTCTATACATCACCTGATTTTCAGAGAGGCTGAGCATCCAGCCGCATTCATTAACTTTAATGGTTGCAGCTGGAAGCTTAGCACTTCATAACACCGCTGATAACCTGGCCACTGATTTAAATGCCTAAATATGGATTTAGAAGCCTTAATTTAGGCACTTGTTAAAAAACCATATTCAACCAATATTTTAATCTTATCTACTGTAGCATCCTTCAGTCAAAGCAGCTGAAAGCAACTTACAAAGCAAGAAGAAAAGCCAGATCTGAGAGGTCTGATATGAGTTTTGATTTAACCAGCCTAATTGATATGGGAAAGCCCATGTGGGATGACAAAGATTTTCAACAGATGGAGTGTAATAAATTGTAGAGGACTTCATCCATTCCTAGCTACAGAAAGGACCCTTTCAAGGCAGCTATTTAAACTAAATGTAGATACTTAATTCTATTTAAGGCATTTTAGTTGGAATTATAAAACACTGTAAGATATATAAATAGAAAGCAGGTGAGGTTTAAAATACAATAAACTGCTTAGTAGGATCTCATTGAATTTATTAATTGTGGAGAAATATGATGGGAAATCTTAATCTTTGATTTAATGTTAAAAATTGACTTTGCAAACACTGCAGACAATGTGGAATAATCACCAGATAGCACAGGATTAAACACATTTAGGCAGAGAAAATAAATGAATAGTCAGCTGAACACTACACTGGAAAAACAAACAAGTCTCAAGAGCAGGGGAAAGGAATAGAGTCTTAAAAAATTGTGTTATTTAACAGAAGAATATTGCAAAAAATGTCACATGATGTAGGCAATGATTAAGGCCCTGATCCCGCAAGTTGTTCCATGTCCATGCAAAAGCCTTATTGAAGTGAGAGGTCTGCCCAGGCAGAAAAACGTGCAGTCATCAAAATGTATTGTAAGCAGGCAACAATAGGGTTACCATATTTCAACAATCAAAAAAGAGGACGGGAGGAGCCCCGCCCCTGCCCCAGCCCCGCCCCCGTCCTGTCCTAGCCCCGCCCCTGCCCCTTCCACTCCCTCCCACTTCCTGCCCCCTCAGAACCCCCAACCCTCCCCCCCCACTCCTTGTCCCCTGACTGCCCCCTCCTGGGACCCCTGCTCCTAACTGCCCCCCAGAACCCCACCCCCTACCTAAGCCTCCCTGTTTCTTGTCCCCTAACTGCCCCTTCCTAAGACCCCCCCCAACTGTCCCCCTGGACTCTATCTGTACCCTGACTGCCCAAAACCTTATCCACCCTCCCCCAGAAAGCCCGCCCCGAACTCCCGATTCCCCCCCCCGCTCCTTGTCCCCTGACTGCCCCCTCCTGGGACCCCTGCTCCTAACTGCCCTCCAGAACCCCACCCCCTACCTAAGCCTCCCTGTGCCTTGTCCCCTAACTGCCCCCACCTAAGACCCCCCCACACCTGTACCCTGACTGCCCAAAACCTTACACCCCCAACCCCCAGACAGCCCCCCCCGAACTCCCTGACCCATTCAACCCTCCCCCTGCTCCCTGTCTCTTGACTACCCCCCCCCCCGAACCTCCCTGCCGCTTCTCTGACCCCCGGCCCCCTTACTGTGCTGCAGAGTACAGCGGGGGAGGGCAGCAGGGTCGGAGCTCCAGAGGAACAGCCCGGCGATCTGTGAGTGCAGGGAGGGGGAGGGAGAGAGAGGAGGGGAGTGGTGTCAAGTTTCAGGAGAGAGTGCAGGAAGGGCTCTGGCTCTGGCTGTCCGAGCCCCGGCTGGTCTGTAAGCCGCGCGCACGCTCTGCATGGGAGGGGGGAGGAGGGGAAGTCCGGACATTGACAAATTCCCCCCGGACGCTATTTTTAACCCGAAAAAGCCGGACATGTCCGGGGGAATCCGGACGAATGGTAACCCTAGGCAACAAGAACAAACCCAAACTCTTTCTGTTTACTTTTCTAAGGATTTCAAATCATTTGCAGAACTTCAGGAAGGGTTATGAGGCAAATTGAAAGATTGACTATAACCTGTGGAATATTGAGTATAGACTTATGGATGATATCACCCAAAGAAAACACATTCATGCAAAATAAAACTGGGCCCACTACAGAGCTTTAGGAGACTTCACAGTTTACAATTCCTTGGCATTCAAGGAAAATAGATTCAAAATGTAAAATATGGGCCTGATTCAATGCCCATTACAGTAAATGGAAAGAATTCCATTGGACCAGGTTCAATATCAGTTTACAATCATATTATTTCCAGCAGCCTAAGACACACTGAAACATGTTCAATCAATTCAAATGCTCAGGCACTGCATAACCCCACTATATACAATTTTGCTGAAAAAATAATTCAGCAAATTTAAGTGTGGATAAGAAAAAATGAATTAGATTTAAGAGCATAGTAGGCTTCAAAGCTAGACAATTATCTAGAATAAATATCTGAAACAGCTAGGAGTCCAATTCAAGGGGGAAAAAAAGAGTTGGAAATGAGTTATCTATAGCATACCAAACTACAAGGAGATTTCATACCCTGAAGACATTCTCTGAACTTCTTTAGTTTCCAAATGAGCTTTAAAAGTTTTATTTTAGAGTAAAATATAGAAAGAAGTTATCAGAAATATCTTTTGATGTAGGACTAATTTGATTAAAAAAGTGTTTTCATTTATGTTTTACAATTAAGTTTAATAGTTGGAGTATATGATATGGACTCAGCTTGGTGCTTTCTCTCCAAAGTTAAACGGAATTAAGTTTAAGAGTGACAGATCCCAGTGAATTAGACCCTGGGACAAATTCAGTGCTGACTAAAATGAACAAGCAAACCTCCATCGAAGTCAATAAAAGTAAGCACCTCTAACCCAAGTCTAAATTTGGCCCAGTCTCTACGATGATCAATATAAATGATGAACTATGATATTCATAATTAATTATAAATTGGTTACCAATCAGAATATATTCACATGAATCAAAATATGACCAAATAAAACAGAAAAGAATTATAAAGGAGACTTAAGAAAGAAAAGTCAAAACAGCCTCCACCTCCCATTTTTATGCCTGCCAATACCGAAACTGGATTAAGCACCATTTTCAAATCAGCATTGTTCCAGTAACAACTTGTTTCATACATTACAATCAATGATCACCAGTATAAGTTAGAACCTCAAAACAACTGAGATAATTGCATAGTGATGAACACTATAAGAGTACTTATAGTGGCGCCAAAACCAAATACTTCAAAGTCTGTCCATTGTTACAAGCACTGAGGGCAAGGCCGATGGAAAGGATACCACATGCTAGAATTGTTGGGTTATATTTAAAAGTATTTTAATGATTTCTGAGCATAAACAAATAATAAAATGTTAGTAATTGTATGATGTAGGGTTAAATTGTGATTGTAGGCACAAGGATGAGCAAGGGATAATGCATAAACTGCACCACCTGTTAGCTATTGACAAACTTATGACACACAGCTGCTCCTCTGTTTCCCCCTTTCTCCTGAAGGATAGCAATTTATTATTGTTGACCACAAAATGGCAGGAAGAGTAGGGGAAGAAAAAACTCCTCCAATCCTGCCCATCCCCACCAATTTCCTCATTATTTTCCAGGAGACTTTGGAAACCCAGAAGAAAAAAATGCTTGGGGGTCAGAAAAGTGCCTTTTCTTTATCCTGTTAAATGTAGTGCAGGTTAAGCTAAGATAAAATTTTGAAAATCACTATTTTTCATTTGTCACTTGTGTAGCCAGGAAAACTTTGAGTGTATACCAAAATAATTCAGAGACTCAGAGGCCAAAAGGGACCATTGTGATCATCTAGCCTGACCTCATACAAAGCACAGACCGTAGAACTTCTCAAACTTAATTCTTAGAGCATATCTTTTAGAAAAGCATCCAATCTTGATTTAAAAATTGTCAGTATGGAGCGTAGACCACAACCCTTGGTATTATATTACCCTCACTGCTAAAAATTTACACCTTATTTCCAAAGAATTTGTCTAGTTTAAAACTTCTAGCTATTGGATCATGTTATACCTTTCTCAGATAGATTGAAGAGCCCACTTTTGAATATTAGTTCCCCATGTAGGTACTTGTGCACTGTAATCAAGACACCCATTTTCTCCTTGTTAAGCTAAACAGATTGAGCTCATGGAGTTTATCACTATAAGGCAGATTTTCAAATGCTTTAATCATTCTTGTGACTCTTCTCTAAACCCTCTCCAATTTATCAACATTCTTCTTGAAGTGTGGACACCAGTTCAGGACACAATATTTCAGTAGCAATCACACCAATGCCAATCAGAGAAATTAAAAAATATCTCTCTGCTCCTACCTGAGATTCCCGTTTATGTGTCCAAGGATTGCATTAGTCCTTTTGGCTACAGCATCACACTGGTAGCTTATGATCAGACATATTTTTTAGTCAAGGTTTCCCAGAATAGGAGCCCCCCAAACTCTAAGCATGGCCTACAACATTTGTTCAACAATGTATACATTTTACACTTTGCCATATTAAAACTCAAATTATTTGCTTGTGCTTAGTTTACCAAGTGATCCAGGTCGCTCTTGGTGAGTGACTTGTCCTCTCATTTATCACTCCCCACAAGTTTTATGTAAGCTGAAAACTTTATCAGAGATGATTTTATACATCTGTCCAGGTCACTGTAGAGCCAAGACCCGATTCCTGCAGGGCTGCATTAGAAACACTCCTGCTCAGTGTTTATTCCCCATTTACAATTACACTTCTACCCAGATATAACACGACCCAATATACCACGGTAAAGCAGTGCTCCAGGGGGGCGGGGCTGCACACTCCGGCGGATCAAAGCAAGTTCGATATAACGTGGTTTCACCTATAACGTGGTAAGATGTTTTTGGCTCCCGAGGACAGCGTTATATTGGGGTAGAGGTGTACATTGGAAACTCAGTTAGCCAGTTTTTAATCAATGCATGGTGTGTTGTGTTAATTTTATATCATTTCGTTTTTTCCCCCCCATCAAAATCTCATGCACTACCAAGTCAAATGCCTTCCAGAAGTCTAAGCATATTACATCAATAACTGAACATGAATATTGTAACCCAAGGCTGAACCCACACAGTCTCCAAAGAAGCAGCAGACAACATTGCACTGGAAACCCTAGCAGTAGACAGCTTCTGTAGGAAGTTGGGGAAAGAGCACGCCAGGTCAAGATCCTGCCCCTTTCCTACATCCTTCTTCCAAACTCAGCATATGGACCAGTGACCCGTCCTCTTGTTTAGGGGGCACACTGGGAAGGAGCTCCTTTCAAGTGCTTGACTTTGTAACCTAAATAATGTTTTTCAAACTTAGGTTTGTGCATGTAATAGTTATTGTATAGTACAGGAATCGGCAATGTTTGGCAAGTGGCCTGCAAGGGTAAGCCCCCTGGTGGGCCAGGCCACTTTGTTTACCTGCTGCATCCTCAAGTTTGGCCGATTGTGGCTCCCACTGGCCACGGTTCGCCGCTCCAGGCCAATGGGGGCTGCAGGAAGCAGCGCGGGCGGAGGGATGTGCTGGTTGCTGCAAAAATTCTAACATAGTCGATGCAGTTTCACAGATAAGGTAGGAGGGAAGGAGGAAGACAGACTGGAATAGATCCCAGTTATAATGATTAATTTACTAAACATAATGGGAAATTAGACCTTTTTTATTAGCTTAAAGTGAAGCACATATAACCCATAATTATCATAAATGCAAATAAAAAATATCTTTCCTTGTTGTACAGTGCCAGGTGGTTAAGAGAAGGCAATCTGCACTTCAATAATGTTTTGTGTAATATAATTAGCTTTCTTACATATCAAAGAGAAGATACTTCAGCTTTTATACAAAGGATACCGAGGTATGGTTATTAGGGCAACCTGTGGTAGAATAGGTTCTCTTGACATTACTGTGAAGAAAGGACTACCACATATTTATCTTGTAAACAGGGAGAAAGAGACAGAGATTTTCTATTTTTATAGGCACCGTAACCTGCGTTTCTAGTCTGTTTCACCAGAGCGGTGTATAGTACTCCTTTCCAACTATCTATTTTATTTCCTACGTTTATATTTTTAAGTAACCTATTTAAATCCTATTTTAAGTGACCATTTGAAAGACAAAATGTGGTTGTATAAAGAAAGTGGCCTTCTAATAAAGAATGAGCAGAATTGTGGATCAGATCCTCTGCTGGTGAAAATCACAATAGTTCCATTTTCTTCAAAACAAACTGTATCTTCATAACACAAGGCGCTACACTAAGTAATTGCCTACAACTATCTCAGCATACAACTACAACAAGTAAGTAAACCCGGGCAATTTTTTTTTGGAACAAAAAATAGTTTTTTGCATGTAATAGTTATTGTATAGTACAAAACTTCTCACATAGCTGATGCATTTTCACAGATATTGTAGAAGGGGAGGCAAGAAAAAATGCAACTTCAGTGACATTGCAAAATTTCGTGAATTCATGTTAATTTTGAAAAAAAATATCCAAAAAATAGAAATGTTTTGTTTCAAAAATTTCAAAATAATTTTGTTATTCTTGGTTTGAACTTTTTCATTTCAAAATTTACCGTAATTTCATTTTTTTTTAAATTAAACATTTTAAAGGATCAAAATTGACATGAAATAGTTTCATTGAAGCAAAGTGATTTTTTTTTTCAAATCTCACGTGTCAAAAACTTCATTTTCAGTCTGCCTAAAAACTTTGTTATCAGTTTCCAAAAAAAAAAAAAAAAGGTGTGTTATTTACCTAACAAGCAAATAAGACCTCACTATTCATCCCTCTTGAAAATACAGTGAACTCTATAAGATGCACTAGAGGCATAAAACACCACCATTACCACAATAACCCCAACACATTGCCAGTCTACTGAATTACTTTTTGAACCCATGTCTGGTGATTGACCAAGCCCTGCACAATTGAATGAGGATTATTTTAATTCAACCTCCAAGTGCCCCTAAAACATCAGTCATACAGAAGCAGCTTTGCACATGGAGTAATTTATTTTTCTTCCCCAAATATAGCCTATACCAAACTGACCTGTTTTAGAAATTTAGAGAAAAGAAGCAAGGAACAGGAAAGGTTTCTGACAGCAAAGGAACAGATAAGCTCTCTATTTGGCTGGCTCCTTTTTAAGCCAGTTTAGTAGAGCTCCTTGAACCAATCCAGAGTGCACAGGGTTATATTAAATGGCATTGTAGGCCCAAACTCCTTGGGTCTCAGCCTGAAATCAGAATCTCAGTTTTCATTGGGAGGAGAAAAAAAAGTTGCCACTCTTACAACTCAGAATATTTTGAAAATGTGACCCAAGTGTAACTGATGTCAGCATGAGTCTGCAGAGTGATGGAAATAATATCTGCAAGAGATGTGAACTGCCCCATTCATCTTAATTTTGAAGCCTGCAGCTCCCTCCCGCCCCATTAAAATGGCATAGTGCCACAGAATACAGGAATGTACATTAGGGCTGCCAAATTTCTAACTACACAAAACTGAACACCCTTGCCCCGCCTTCCAGGGGGGTCCGGGCTGGCACAGGTGTTGGAGTGCAGGAGGGCTCCAGCTGGGAGTGCGGGCTCTGGGGTAGGGCTGGGAATGAGGGGTTGGGAGTGCATGAGGGGACTCAGGGCTGGGCCAGAGGGTTGGGGCACAGGCTGAGGTGTGAGATCTAGGAGAGAGTTTGGGTGCGGGAGGGGGCTCAGAGCAGGGCCCAGGGGTGCAGGCTCTGGGAGGATGTTAGGGTGTTGGAGGGGGTTCTGACCTGGGGTATGGGAGGGGATTTGGGGTGCAGGCTCTGGCCAGGTGGAGCTTACCTCAGGTGGCTCCCAGAAGTGTCTGGCATGTCTGGCTCCTAGGCGGAGAGGCCAGGGGGCTCTGCGCGCTGCCCCCATCCTGAGCGCTGGCTCAGCAGCTCCCATTGGCTGCGGTTCCTAGCATGGACTAGGTGCCGGACATGCTGGGTGCGTCTGGGAGCCATGCGGAGCCAGGGCAGGCAGGGAGCCTGCCTTAGCCCCATTGCACCACTGACCAGACTTTTAATGGCTTGGTCAGTGGTACTGACTGGCACCGCCAGGGTCCCTTTGCAACCAGGTGTTCCAATCGAAAACTGGGCACCTGGCAACCCTAATGTACATAAGGACCCATAGTTTCTCGTTTAAGTAGTGCTAGTAGGCTTCTGGATTGTCTTAATCTGGTTTTGAGAGCCCCCAGTATCTTCTTCTATCTGTCCAATATCAGCTCTCAGAGGCACAAACCCTATGGGCAACTCATTTGCATAAATGAGTACTGATCTTGGTGCCTACTTGTCTGCATAGAAAAAAAATAGACTATTTTTTAAAAAGCTAGTTTTAGTGATACTGAAAGGTGCCAGATTGAGAGCACCTGACTCTTACTACATAGAAGAAAATACAAATTCAAGACCCCTGTCATTCCAAAAGAGTAATCATATTTTAAAACAATATTCTTCCATCACAAACACCAGCTCTGTCATAGTCAAAATGGACAACTTTTGTGACAGCCCTAACACAGAGGTCAGGACTGAATGAATATGGAAACTGATCTAATGCTCGTCAACTGAAAAGAGGCTTGAGACATGCAGAGGGGGAAGTGTGAGGAACTTGCACTGCTACCTCAAATGTTGCACGTTTTGTGGATAAGCAGAGAACTTCAGTAACCAGGACTGCCAATCCAACACTTGAAAAGATATGATGCTCTTCAACACTGATCCTGAAAGGTGCAGAGCATTCTCAATGGCTTAGGGAGAATAAAGCAGCCATAGGCCTTTTTGAAAAAAAAAGGAACACTCATAGGAATCACTATGTTTAAAAAAGTTAAGGATACAAGATCAGCTGTCAAAAGAAGAGCTGGGAGAACTATTCACAAATTACCAATGTATTCAATAGATTTGTTCAGTTTTGTTTGTTCCAACTTTATTCTTTATTTGTAATTGTTCCATGAACGATCTGTGACCTTGATCATATGCAGATGAGTAACTTTATGTACAAATAATTCTATTTAGCCTAATATTAAGCATATGCATACATATTTTCAGGATCAGACAGCACCTATGCTAATACAGTCCAGCTTTTGGGTTGTTTGTGATCTATGTTCTTTTCTTTACTATCATTGTGGGATTGGGTCACCTCAGTCACATGGCACTATTTTTGTTTATTAATTGAATGCATGTATATGTAGCAAAGAGGCGGAAGAAACTATCAAGTCACTGGACATTTGATTCTCAAAAGGAAAAGGATAGAAATAATGACATTAGAAGGAGTTAGGGTGACTGGATATGAGAATTTTCGGGATGTTTAAAAGTTTTTCCTCTTCAAGCCACTTGAGTTAGGACTTGCCCGAGAAATTACAGATAAACATATTTGGTGATCTTATTGGCTGGGATCAAGTTTAATTGTACATTTATGCAACAGAAAACTGACTCTTTAAAAAAAATCTATTATAAATAGCATGTTCTGATTTATTTTAAAGTCTCTTTAAAAGTATAATGGTTCTTCCCCAATGATGTTTAGAAGAGAGCTTAGGAAAGACTCCAGAGTAGCATTGCTTAAACTACAAACCTAATTTTAAAAATACATAGAAAACTTATGTTTGATGGAGAAAAAATATTTTTTTTATTGCACAGCATTCATAATAAATAGTTTAGCAGGCAGCTCTCTGAAATATGCTTAAATAAACTCATAGGAAAAGCTTACCAAGCCTAATATTCCAAAGGACCTTATGCATTTCTGTTAAAATCTATCCCTTAAGTCATTTCCTAATGCAGATCAAAGACCCACACACTAATTTAAACTGGAAAATAATATTATGAGTAAGATTTAACGGGTCCAGATTCCTTTTTTTAAAGAGTGTATTTCACAGTACACTTGATATTCTACATCATCAGGGTCTTTTAAACTAAGTATTAACATCAATCTTGCCTTTTCTCCCTTTTGCAGAAGATGCTTTTCCTTCTATCTATAAGACAAAGATGCATGCAATTTTTGGTACACAGAAGGTCACTAAAAGGAATGGAGTAGCTAGAATAATGAGTGTATCTTGTTTCCCCGTATTATTATTGTTTGGAACCTAAACATTGTTTTGGGGGGGAGGGTAAACTAATAAAGTAGAGTTGGGAGGAATAAAGGGAACAAGTCAAAGTTCTTATTTGTATGTTTGGGTTTTTTTGCCCCTCCCCCACCTCCCACAACATTATCATGCACGAAAACATATGGGACATATGGACCAGAATCTCTGCTGATGTGAATGGCCATAAATCATTTACACTTGGTGATGATCTAGCCCAGGGGTCTCAAATACATAACCCGCGGGGTTATGTTCTGCAGCCCGCGAGCTCCTCAAGGCCCTCCCCCCTCCCCCAGCGTTTACCTAAAGTGGCTCCGGGCCGACGCGCACCGGGGGCAGGGCACGCTGCCTGCCTGCCCTGCCCCCGTGCCGCACCGGGAAGTGGACGGAACCTGGGGAAGGGGGGTCGCAGGGGTGTGCGTGGCTGTTGCTTCAGGCACCGCCCCCAGCAGCTCCCATTGGCCAGGAATGGGGAACCATGGCCAATGGGATCTGCTGGGGGCGGTGCCTGAAGCAACAGCCACGCACACCCCTGCACCCGCCCTTCCCCAGGTTCCGTCCACTTCCCAGAGCAGCGCGGGGGCAGGGCAGGCAGGCAGGCAGGCAGCCTGCCTTGCTCCCGGTGCGCATCGGGCCAGAGCCCACCCCCTGAACCCCTCCTGCAGCCAAACCCCCTGCCCTGAGCCCCCTGCCGCACCCCAACCCACTGCCCTGAGTCCCCTGCTGCACCTCTCCTGCACCCAACCCCCTGCCCTGAGCCCACTGCTGCACCCCGCACCCGTCCTGCACCCCAACTCCCTGCCCTGAGCCCCTTGCTGCGCCTTGCACCCCACACCCCAAGCCCCTGCCCTGAGCCCCCTGCCACACCCTGCACCCTGACCCCCTGCTGCACCCCACACCCCAACTCCTTGCCCTGAGCCCCCGCCACACCCCACACCCCTCCTGCCCCCCCAGGGGCAGGGAGGGGGCGGAGTTGGGGTGGCAATTTCAGGGACAGCGTTGGAATGGGGGCAGGGAAGGGGTGGGAAGAGGCGGGGCCGAGGGTGGCGGGGGGGGAGGTGTCAGTAAATTCAGCCTTTGTGCCAATGTACTAGTCCTCATGTGGCCCTCGTGGTCATTTGAGTCTGAGACCCCTGATCTAGCCCATGAGGTAAATAGTAATTTTGTAAGCTAATGAAATAAAGATTGGATTTTGTCAATGTAGCATGTTTCACAGCCACAAAATAAGTCATTGCACATTGTTCGGTTGAAAACTTTAACATAATATTTCAGATCTTTTGAGCAGTACAAAATATTTCTATTACACAAAAAGCTCACTCCTTATTTCCTTTGCAGGAACCTGTCCTGTGAATTAGCAAAACAATTCTTCCCAATGCAATATTGCCTCTAAAGAGCTGTAGAATCATCTAGGAAAAAATAGAGCTGTCTATATAAATCCCACAAACATTCTCTGTTTGTAAGACTGCACCTCTTAATGTTTAGTAACCACTTCAGCATGTTTTAAGACAACATACTGCTTGTATATATGAGCTGGTTTATAGCCGTATATGTATATGTACATTTTATATTTATCATCTTTTTACATCTGCTGTCATTCTTGCTTTCCCAGGACCCTTCTGAAAATGAGACATAGGACTGTTAGGAATATTCTTTTTAAAAGTTACTTCATGAAGTGAAATGCACATAGTGGGTATGAAACACATAAAAGTCTCTTAATCCTCAAAACCTTCACTTCTAATTATTATTAAATTGCTTTTTCCATCCTACTGGTGATTTTATTGAAAATTCAATATTTTTTAAGGGCAGCATAGTAGGGAAATGTTGTGCTTACAGGTACATTGGGTTTTTGCTCATTAGATGAATCTGGAAGGTAGGATTCCAACTTGGCTTACCTGGACAGGCAGAAAGACCAGATGCAAGACTTTAATGCTGGGCACCATTAATCCACTTTCTGAACTATTCAATCTCTCCCAGTATATACTGCCTTCAAAATCAGCAATTAAATATAATAAGCAATTACTGTACTCACATAACAGAGAGCTATCCAGAATAAAGCACAAGGCAGAATTCCAAAGAATTTTAGCTCCTATTACAAGAAACTTCACAGAGATGACACCATTCAGAAGCAGATTCAGGATAAAACAAGTTTGCCCTAAGCAAATAGTCTGGGCATCTGGTGTGATCAAGCAGAACTCCCATTGGCTTTTACAGGAACTGCACCCACTTATTCTGGGTTCAATTGGTAAAAAATATTTAAGAGACAGTTCCACTATTTCCAAGGACTAACTGAAGCTCGGGGAGCACTTTCAGTATATTTTCTTATGTCTGCTATGTAAAACAAGGCTTGTACTGATTATGAAATTTGTGTAGTGTTCCTCAGTGAACATCCACAATAAGAACCTTGTGAGTTAGGACCTGGCAGAAAGTGTTAATGTACAGTAGCATCTACCAGGGAAAGCTGTCTCAGCAGCATGATAATCTTATAAAATAAAGCAGTCCTCCTGCTGCTTTGGAAATTCTGTCCTGAGTGGTAACTATGATCCCTCTTCAATTCTCAGACTGACCTCCAGCACAACAGAAGGGCCAAGAGGGAGTGGTGGATCTCTTATTTAAATAGATCTGTTACCCTGAATTGGCCCCACATCACTTCAATTTGTGACCAGAGTTCATCTGACTACACATCTCTGTGGAATAGGTCTAGCATAGCTGCTTCTCTTTTTTTGAATTGTAGAAAAAATAATTTAAAAACAACTTTCAAGGCAATATCCAGATATTCTGTAAAAAATAAAGTCTGACCTCTAACAGGAAGACAAGTCTTCATTGAGATACAAAAAACACCAGTCGCTTTTTAAGTCACAGACCTCTCCTAAGGGCTCTTCTTCTCTACCATGCTAAATTGACACCACTTCATTGATGCAGTGGCGCTGATGTAGCACATCGGGTGAAGATGCATTATTTCAATGGGAGAGTGCTCTTCTGTCAACATAATTACTCCACCTCAATGAGAGGCAGAAACTATGTCGGCGGGAGAGCATCTCTCAGCGACATAGCGAAATGTAGACACCACTTTAAGTCAATGTAACTTACATTGCTTAGGGGGGCAGTTTTTTCACACCACCGAGCGACGTAATTTGCATCAACTTAAGCAGTAGTGTAGACAAGCCCTAAGTCGTAAAATAGATATTGGATAAAAATAATATGTCATCTATGAGATATCACAAAGAAAATTGTCCCAAGTGCAGTGAAATGTAAAGATTTCTGCATTTCTCTGGACAGATTTCCCTTTTCACATAGCTTGTGTGTGAGCAGTTCCCTAAAGTAGGCTTCTTTGGCCTTCAACTTGGGTGAGTGAAAGGAAACGCTAAGCGCCCCAAAGAAAACTCAGGTCAGCATCCATTATTCTATGAGTAGTACCTTTATAGGAACTTTACCCTGAAATTGGAGCTTGTAACCAGGCCAGACACCTCCCGGTTTACGGTGATGCTACAGGCATCCTTCGTCAGTTTCCCCCTTGCACTGTTGTAAAAAATAACCCTTCTTGGGGATTAGTTTTATTAATGTAAAATAAATTGCCCATGCAACTCGAAATTCCCAAAATCCATTCCTAAGGCCATACAACACAAGATTTCTCTTCCACGTATCCCTGCCTGAGGCAACTCCCTTGGTCTCAAGGTTTTCCCTGCAGAAACTTTTCCTCACTCTCTGCAGACTCTGCCACAGTTCCCTGGGCTTCCCCCTTCATTGCCGCCACCTGCTGCCAGGAGGTAATTACTTGATTCAACCCAAGCACTTTTTTTTATAAGTGCCATATGGCTTATAATTTCTATAATTACTGAAAGATTTCTTTGACAATTTAAAATGTATTTCACTTCTGTTTCAAATGTCTTTTTTCCACATGGTTAATCTTCTTTACATTGAAATGTGTTCCTTCTCCATTCTTATTCTCCTTGGCCACATCCCAGCCTGCAGCACTATGGACCCCTCCATTCTGCTTTCATACCTAGGCATCACTTATTTCCTCCTGTCTGCTCCCACCTATCATGTTCATTCTTTCTCTGTTGTTTTTTCTTACACCTAAAGAACCTATCTGTATGGATTAATATTTGGCCTATTGCTCTTTTCTCTCTGCCTTCTCGCTCACTGTGACAGAGATGACAATTTCCTGCAATATCCTTGAAAAACTCTATTGAACTATGTTTAGGTATCTTTGGAGTCCTCATTGTATTAAATGAAAGATTAAGTGTTAATGTGGGCCCGAATGATTAAAGGACTATGATGAGTAGTGTGGCTGATAAGAATGGAACATGAAGTAGATTTCCTGAGGAATATCTATCAGGAGGTGAATGCAAATTCCCCACCCCCAGTTATGCAAAACCCAGACATTTGAAACTATGCACTGAGGAGAAGACCACTGTCTGATTACTTGTTCCTGGAATCTCAAGCTGAAAGGCCCAGCTGCATGAAAGAACAACTGAACTATTAATGGTTGTGCTAGTTCTGAGCTAAGGCTGTTACGAATTGGTCACCACAGACAAACTCCTTTGTGGAGTGTGAAGGACTGACTTCTACCAGAGCCCTTGTTGGAGTTGGGGGTGATCTCTGGTAACTTTATTAGCATGCATGTAGGTTCTTTCATTGTTTTAGTATGTTTTCTCTGTAACACTTTCACTTTAACAATAAATTTGCATGCTTATAAAGGCTGCATGATAACTCATAACTGCTGACAATTTAGTTGTTCATAGACTTGAAAGACAAAGCAAAATGCAGATGCTGGCACCTTTAGACTGTCTGACTTGCTGGGGATATCACAGAGTAGGCAAGGAACTGCAAACTGGAGAGTCTCTGGTCAGAACGAAGAGAGACCTGGATCTCTACCCAAGAGATGTGATGATTGAGGAGATACGGACTACAGTGGGTGCCCTCAAGGGACCACAGAGGGGGAACACAGGTGCAGTTGCCCTTAAATGGTGGAATGGGTGGGATCTATGACAGTGTGAATTGACATAAGTGCCAAAAACAATGGAAACAAGTACCACAGAAGGGAAAAACACAGAGGAAAGTCTCAGTCCTTTCAGGAAAGGAATAGCAAAAAGAAAAACAGGGGAAATGAGTTTTGAACAGCTGAAGAAAAGTCAGCTGCTCCAGCGATGCAAAGAAAAGTAGTGTGACACTGAGGACAGACAAAGACTCAGCTAGTTGACTTGCTTTATTCTGATGACCAGAAGAGGATAGTTCATGTTTGCAGGGAACATCCAGCCAATGGCAGAGGAAATCCTGTAACCAACACTGTGGAGAGAACCAGGGACGAGGCTTAATTAAACTCAGTGCAGCAAGGTTTTTCAAGAATATTGCAAGAAACTGACTTATCTGTCACACTGTCTATTTTCTATCCACTTCTAAAGTTAGCTCTTTGGATCCAGCCCAGAATGAGCAACTAACTCAGTACGGTGAGTGGTGGTAACCAATTCTGAAATCTTGTGACTGGTCTAACTGCCAAAGTGAACTGAGTAGCAAACTCAGCTCTCCAGAATGGTTTTCTAATTACCAGTAAGCAGTATATATCCATGTATCTATTTTTATTAACAAATTATAAAGAAGATAAACTAATCTTTACCGTCTCAACCCCCAAAACCTATTAAAAAGGAAATATAGTATTTCACTGAACTATTTGTTTATTAAAATACTATATAAACTCAAGTTAATGTAACTCATCCAATAAAAAAAAAAAACAGTCAGCGTTTTAAATTTTAGCGGAACAGCCAAACAGTCCTCACGAATCCTTTTAGGAATTATAAAAACAACAACATTGTTTCAGGCACAAATATTCTTTCATTTCAGTTTATGCTTCTAAAAATTAAAGGTTCCATGAAACACTCATGAGAAATAACCTGCCTGCAATCATAATGAAACAGACTGGCTTTGAAACCCCTTTCATTTAACCCCTAAAGCCCTTTGATCTTCTAGTGCTATTGTATGGGTGCTAACAAGTTTCCATTTCTAACTTTTCATCATGGTTTAGGAAATTAATTTCCTTGCAAAGGATTGTTTTGAAGGTTTTCTTAATTAAGTAGAGAACCGGCATGCAACTGATATGAAATTAGCTATACACATTAATAAGCAAATAACCTGTGGTTCCAGACAACCATAGTGTTAAAAATCACCTTCCCGGGACTGAATATGTATTTATCAGTGCTGCTATAGTTTCTTTAATTAGATATTTATCTGTTCAAATTATAAGTAGCTTAAAATAAAATAAAATAAATAAATACATAGAAACTTAGAAAATGATGCTTTTCCATGAACAAGAACAAATAAGCTCTGGATCTGAGACTGAAAATGTCTCTTCATCTGATAATCTCAGACTGAACACAATTGCATTATTATGAATTATAAAGGCTTTATGGAGACCATCCTGTTTCTGTTTCTCAGTAGACTATTAGAAGAATGTTAAGTTTCAATTTCCATTTATGCTTGTCAACTGAACTTTTTCACAAATAACCGTGAGTTTTACTCTCATCATGCCCTAATTTCAGATATGCAAACTAGTAATAATCCAGTTCAAATGTCCTTTTCTTATACTATGCAAAATAAATCCAAGTCCATATAAATAAATAAAAAAAACATTCCACTGATATTATAATTAAAAATAGGGGGACAGGTCTGACCTAGGCAAAGGAGAATTTTCTAGTGGTTGGGTAGTCATTTTGGAGTCAGGATTCTTAGGTTTTATTCCAGCCTCTGCTACTGACTCATCATTTGTGATGTTATTCAAGTCACTGAACTGCTCTTAACATCTGAATGAAGGGTGATATTTTTGTCCAGTATATCACATTTTGAATCACAATGTTATATATTAAATTATGGAGTCAGGCGTCTAGAATCGTACATTCTGTGACAGACATCTCCAAAAAATGAGTAGTTCCAAAAATGGAAGAAAACAAACATTTAATCCTATCAGAACCTTTTCACACTTTTAGCAGCAATTTGCATGTACTCTTATTTTCTAAAACCAGAACCACTCCCCAACACAGAAGTAAATTACATCTGAAAAGCCCTTCTGTGGATATAGAGAAATGGCAACCATCAATTTGCTTTTAAAAGTGAAACACCAACCAACAGGAAATAAGTCAATTGACTAAACATAGGATGGTAACCAGCATGAGGATACAAATTATATTTTCATTAGGTAGGAATGACCTATCACAATCCACTTTGGGATCTGCTTTGCTGTAATCACTGAATACTGCAATGTCTTAACTTATTTACTCATGCAAATATTTCTCACATTGCACTTCCCAAAACTGAATTCCATGGGGCATAATCTGCATATAGTACATCTTCCCAAACAATCAGGATATACCTGTTTCTGCTGTTACAGAGGCACTGCCACCTTCATGGAGCCAGATCCAGTGTCCAGTGAAATCAGTGGGAGTATTTCCCATTTGATTTCTATGGACATTTGGATCAGACCCAAATGCAGAGGGAGTGATGGTGGATGGAAACAATACCATTAAGTCACATTTTCCCTCCCCACACTACCCCTTTGCCTAATTTTTTTGCAGACGATTAGGAACCTTCTACTCCTTTCCACGCCACATAAAAGGAAGGGAGGTTGTGGTCCTATCCTTTCTCACAAGTTTAAATAGCATTTTCAGGGCTCATTTAAAATTGGGGAGGAGTGGGAGGAGACAGTGCAAGCTGATCCCTTAAGACTCTCTACATGATCCAAAATTTTAAAGAGTAATAAGATTGACTAATGAAGAGGATTAAGGAATTAGGTAGTCATACTTATTACAAATTATATTCTTTAGTTCATTCCCCTACAAAAAAAAAAAATACATATTCCTGGAGAAAAAATGGGATTAAATATCAAGCACCACCATAAAGGAAAATTATTATGGATAGAGACAAGGGAAGTTTAGTAGATTTTAGCGGTTTTCTGTGGCCCTTTAAAAATAAATAAATACATAAATAGCTTTATTTAAAATTACGGTCCTTCATGCTTCAAAGATATCCTGGTTGCATTATTATATGTAGTTAAATTCCTTTTTCTATTTTGGCCAGTTGTTTGAAAACCATAAAATGTAGATAAATACTGGGGGAAGGAATAGGGGGGAGACAGTTCAATAGGTTAATGCACCAACCTATAAAAAAACTGGCTTTCAATCTGGCTTATTTCACAAGCAAATGTAGATTACTTCAGATGCTGGCTTAGTTCCAACACTTATTTTTATTTACATCACATAATTAACTACAAATGACAGTCTCTTTTCAAAGGGGAAATTATGCTGCAAACAAGGAACAAACTATTTGCAGAACTTTGTAGAAAAGCAAAATAAGCACAAACTTTGGCTGATTAAAGTCAGGAATATCAATATCACTTTATAAAATGTAACAAGGATAGTCCTTTAAATGTGCTACAATTATAGTACAATTCAGTTCAGTGGGACTTTACTTGCAAGTGTTCCTTAAGTATAAATATGAGACAGTCCCTCTGGGTACACATCAGAGACAAGTGTTATCTCCACAGGAGAGGGCTATACATGGTGTTTGGTGTTTTATCCCCCTAAGTCGATTACATTTGTTACAGAAGGTTGCTAAAGGCCCTGTGTCTTACTTGCATATGAGCTGATAAAATCTATGTAGTTTCCACTATTATAAATCCCTAATTGTTAGGTTATATCTTAAAACTCTAGGGCCAAGTATGCTCTGCTCAGAAACGAGAGGATTAGGAGCTGAATTTGTCCCTCTCCTACTCTACCACCTCCCCACTCTATTTCTGCCTCTGCTCCCATTCTAAGTCCTTTCCATCTTCTCCAGCAATATGCAAAGGACTACCAATACCCTCCCAGCATTATGCCACAGGCCTGCTCATCTGATTCCCCACTTGCTTCTCACTGAGGAACCACGTTAAACTTTGCGTCAGATTCCCTCCTCTTTCGCTTACAATTCTGATCCAGGACTTTTCTACCTTATTATTTCTTGTCCTAGGAGATTAGGTAGGACTCAGCAATGAAAGGGAGGAAGACACAGGTAGAAGAAGAGGGGCTTTGTAACAGGGTAAGTTGTGCAGGATGCAACTATCTAGGAAAGATTGGGCAAAGATTCCATCCTTCCACCACAGTGCCCTACCTCTAAGGGTTCACATCTCTCAAATTCACAATATAATTTGAAATGGTAAATTTGGCACATGAGTTATCAGCCATGCATATGTTTATAACTAAGTATATGCAGTCTTCATTGTGTTTGTTTACCGAGCTCCTTGCATTCCTGCTTTCCTCCCCACATACTCCTTGTATTCCATCCTCCCATATGCCGTGCCACTCAAATAAGAAAAGAAATATGGTATTTGATGTGAAGAAATTGTCTGACCCAAGAAGCAAGAGGAATTTTAAAATCCAGCTCTCAAATGGATATCAGCAATGATGGGTAAGAATGATGATACAGAAGAACAATGGGCTTTCTTTGAGATATTTGCTGGGAAGCAGCCACAACTTCACTTGGACCAGGAGGACAAAGAAGAGAAGAGTAAATACAGCCACACACACATGGAAATGATTGAGGAAAGAAAAGCCTTTAAAAAAATGAGACAAGCACAAGTGCCACAACCAGAAGAACTCATGCTACAATGAGACTATGTAGAAAAAGAGAAAGAAAGATTAGAGAATAGCTCCACAAAAATAGTGAGAGAAGCTGAAGATGAATCACTAAGCGGTGACACCAAGACACTATTTCAGGTGGGTAAGCAATTGTCATCACAGTTTCACAGTCACAGTGGTATCATAAAATTGAAAGATGGAAGATAGTTAAAGGAAGCAGAACAAAAGGAATGATGATGAGAACAAGTACTCACCCAACCAGAGCTAACAATTCCAACTGATGGATGTGAAGAAGATGAAGAATTAAACATCTCACTGCTAGGAATTTCAGAAGCAGAAACTGAGAAAGCAATTAAACAACTAAAAAAATGGCAAAGTTCCTGGTCAAGATAAGATCACTGCTGAAATGTTGTAGTAGTACATGAAATACATAAACTTTGTAATATAATTGGGAAGAAAGAATTCTGCCCAGAGGAAGAAAGTTGTGATAGTTTGGAAGAAAGATGTTATGTGTAAATTACCAAAGAAAGGTAACCAACTGGTTTATGATAATTGGCGAGGAACAACACTACTTTATGTACCTGGACAAGTGTTCTGCAGTGTACTATTGAAGAGAATCAGATTGGTCCTTGATGAAAAACTGTGTACTGAGAAAACAGGCTTTAGACTAAAAAGACAGTGTACATCACATCTTTACCATGAGATGATTGATTGAGAATGAGGTTGCTTACCCGAGAAGATTAAGCTTGAAATTCATAGATTTCACCAAAGCTTTCAACTGCATTCATTGAGATTTCCTATGGAAGTTCCTGCAACTATTTAGGCTTTCTAGAAGGATAGTGTTACTGGCCAGATTCTGTATGAAGGTTCAGAATGCTGCGTGAGGACAGAAAGTGGAAAGACTGATTGGTTTGAGATCATCACTTTAGTGCAGCAGGGTTACATTTTGTCACCGATCATTTCCCGTATTGTGAAAGATTTTTGGTGTGTGAAAGGCAACATCAAATGAAGATACGAGTATAGGGAAATTTCAAGAACTTGACATTTTTCTGTTGAATACAAACAATGATGCCCTGAAAAAAGAGCATTGCCAATGTCAAATGTGAGGCTATCAAATAGGATTAGGAATCGGAAAAAAAAATGCTCATCATTGAAAGAGAAGTCAGTATGTGACTGATAGTGGAGAATATGTCATGGTTAATGAGTCTGTATATCTTGGAAGCACAGTCAGTGCTGATGGACAACTCCATAAAGAAATGGAAGCAAGAACTTGGAAGGCAAGTGGAGGTTTTTAATGACTGACAAATATCTGGAAAAATAAGGAGATTCACACAAGAACCAAGATAAAGTTATGCAATGTCATTGTAATTTCCACATTGTTATATGCTTCTGAAACTTGGCAAATGCTAGAAGCCCACAACAGGAAAATTAACACATTCTATTAGAGATGTTTGTGAAGAATACTTGGTGTCCATTGGTGGTACAAAGTAATCAGTGCTAATGTACTACAAAGGGCTGGCGAACAGACTGTAGAAACGACGATTCAAGAAAGCAAGATGAAGTGATTTGTACATGTTCCTACACAAGCCCTTAAATGGATATCACCTAGTGGAAGACAGAAAAAAGGAGGATAACAGATGACACATAAGAAAACCATTGAGAAAGATACTGTCATGGAAACGGACTATAATGCAGCAAGAAATGTGGTATTAAACAGACAGTGTTGGAAACACTGGGTTTCCTCATGTTACAAGACATGAGAGCATCTAATAAGTCTAATAATCCCCCCCCCCTTTCACAGACTCCCTGCAGCCCACTTCACCACTTCCCTTATGCCAGGGGCTATATGTGACCCATGCCCTCCTCCTCAAATGCCATTGCCCCTCATTCTCCCCTACCCCCATTACAGGGGTTTTGTGTACTCCTGCATTCCCCTCTTCTTCCATAACCAGGTCCTTTATTCTCCTCCCCCATGCCAGGGGCACTGTGTCCCTCCATTCTCCCCCGCCTTCCCATGCCAAGGACTCTATATGCCCCCATTCTCCCTCCTCCTCCCACACCAGGGTTCCCATTGTCTCCCCATGCCATGGGTTCTGTGGCCTCCTGATTTTCTACTTCCTTTCCATTCACCTCTTCCCCACATTCCCCCTCCATGTGCTAGAGGTTGGGTGCGCCCTCAATTCTCCCTTCCAGTATTCCAATTTCCCATCAAATCAATAAGATTCTTCCTTTTGATACCAAGAAAATTCCCTGAAATTTTGGAATTGATCAGTTGTGGCACTGAAAAGTTATCGTGTTACATCCAGACTGAGAGCAAACAGGGAAAATCCATCAAGTTGAGTGTAGGGCCTTGCTTTGCTCCGGCAATTAACCAGAGCTGCTAAGGAAAGCTATTTATCTATTGACAAACTGGCAAAGAATGGGATATAATACTCCCAGAAGCTGAGAGATTTACTGTCTACTGTAGGTCATGTTGGCAACCATGGGACTAAAAGTTTCCATGTAAACTTAAAACTCCAGTCTGTGCCAGCTTTTCTTATATCCTTTAGAAATACTCTTTTCACCTTAATACAATGGCTGCCATTAAAAATACAACATTTAACAATTCACTCCTGTTACTTTACAATACTTAGAATAAAATAATAATAATAAAAAATGCAACTGAGATATTGTGGTGTGGTTACTGCTGATAAAATGTTCTTTTTCATGCTAATGGTTGTATACCATTGCTTCTTCCATCACTCTCTGCTGAAGCTTGTCCAATCTTGCGTACAGTGACACACAGAAAAGGGAGAAATGTTTTGAATCAGCATACATCAAATTAAAAATCTTCCTTAGTTTTTAATATTTCTCTGCATTAATTTAATTTTTATTCAGAGCAATGTGAGCTGTAGTTCTGGATGTCTTTGAATGTGGTACAAATGCTGGTGGATTTTAAAACTTACTTTCCTCACATTTTTCTTAACTTTTCCTAAAATATTCATGCCCAGTCATCCTTAAAAAACTTTTCCCCAATCCAATCACTCTAGTAGGAAGAAAATTAGTTTCAGGAATGAACTGTCAGACACATGTTCAATTAACCTAATGTGTGTATATGAAACCTTAGGCCCAAACAGACCTAAAGATATAGGATGTTGTTGTGATCAGGTTATTCAGCCGCTGAGACTACTGCCTCTTTTCAGAATTCCACCAGCTAATTTAGAGTGATTTAGGTTACACATTACAAGATAGTCATGATCTTGGCCGATACAAGCCAAGATTCAGAGATGGACCAAGTGGTAACTGATCAATTCTTTATTGGTAACTAGGGTAGCACCTGGAGTAGGGAACACAAACATGCATTAATACATCTGTATACTCTTGTATGTGTTAGTGTTACACCTTTTAAACTAGATTAAATCTGTTACTTGCTGAAAAAATATCAAACAAGTAAAATAATGTTAATAAAATCAATACTTCAAAGTTGTTTTGAGTCCAACATTTTGCTCTGAAAACTCAGACCATATTTAGGAGGAATAAGTGAACACTGCCAACAGCCATCTAACCTATGTGGCACTTCAGTCTCTGTGGGCCAGTCTTTCAAAAGGGCTCATAACATCGGGTGTTGAGTTCTTTGGGTAATCAGTTGTGTCACAAAAGCAGCTGCTGAGCTCTGAGCACTCTTGAAAATCTGACCCTTATATGAGCACCTCTATGAGAAATGAAGCCCTCTGAATATCTGGCACCAATTGTAGGTGCTGAGCCACAGAACTGATACCAGCAGCTAGTGCAGGGGTTGGCAACCTTTCAGAAGTGGTGTGCCGAGTCTTCATTTATTCACTCTAATTTAAGGTTCCACGTGCCAGACATACATTTTAACATTGTTAGAAGGTCTCTTTCTATAAGTCTACCATATATAACTAAACTATTGTTGTATGTAAAGTAAATATGTATGCATGTAAAGTAAAATGTTTAAGAAGCTTCATTTAAAATTAAATTAAAATGCAGAGCCCTCCGGACCAGTGGCCAGGACCCGGGCAGCGTGAGTGCCACTGAAAATCAGCTCATATGCCGCCTTTGGCACACGTGCCATAGGTTGCCTACGCCTTAGCTAGTGTGTTTCATGCTCTGATGTTGGAGGATTTAGAGCACTGTGTGTAGCCATTCCCTAAAAGTAAATTAATTGCTTTGTTATTCTGAAAGAAAAACATGTTAAAGTCTTGCACTTTATCTTTGAAAAGCAGCTAGTGTAAGTATGCACCAGATCAAAGTTTTCATGGTATTTTTAATGCAAAAAAATCTCACTCCTGTTGCTTAATAGGTGGCCAACACATAAAACTCAGTTTTCCAGGTGAGAAAGTTCTTCTTATTCCTTTCAAATCAATTACGGCTCAAATACAATTAATATACTGTAGCAAACCCACATGCAACTAGTTTTGGAAAGCTTTATGTAAATAAGTTAAACAGTTACTAACTCATATGCAAAATGGCAAAAAAAAAAAAGTCAGATTTTTTTTAAATCAGCTGCTTTGGCTAACAGAATCATTTCAACTGGATGTGACCATTTGTTATCTCAACGTCTAATGATGCCAAGGCATATTTTGAAAACTTTGTCATCAATAGGTTAAACTGAAAAGTGAAAGTCATTTTCTTCTAGAATTACAAGTTGTACAATAAAAAAAGACTCAATATTGAATTTCTGCAGGCCATAGTAGAAGAAAACAAGGTATTTCACAAGTAATGAACTCTGAAATAAAAGTTATTTTAAAAGATAGAAGTAAGGCAGTTGGAGACCAGAAAGGAATGGAGCCATTTGCAGGGACAGGTATGAAAGTTGTATGAGAATTGTTGATGAATTTGAAATGTGACCTATTTTCAAAGAAGTTTGTCTCCTTATACTACTGATCTTTTAACTGCTACAGTAAAACACTCTCAAAAGCAATCAACTATATAATCCTACACTAATGCCAGTAAATATTAATGCTGGAAGACAGGGATAGGACCTACACCCATAATTTATCTATTTGTTCCCAAAGAAAATAGGCAGTTTTAAAGGACAATGAGACATCCCTTGATGCAATAGAGACAGTCATAAATTTGGCATCCTCTTCTACAAGTGTTCACTGTTAGGAATTTATAAGGTCTGTAATTTATATTAATAATATTTTGATTAATAATATAATTTGATCCATGCTGTGTACTTTAAACTGACCCTACTCTCAGAGCTCCTGGCATCAACACACTGGAACTATCACAACACTAAAAAAAGATTACTGTTCTCTACCTCTAATCAAATCAATCCTGCCATAATACAAGGTTAGGGACTAGAATAGTAGATGACCCGATGGAGTTTCCAAAAATACACCAGAGATAGAATTTAAGATGTGACTGGAATTTGGATGAAATAAAAGGATGAGTTACTCATAACTTTTCTCTTTTGCTTGTTTTAAAATGGTGTCATTTTAACAGCTCATGTGGTCAGATAAATATGCTAACATTTTGCCTTTTAGTGTGAGCTTTATAGCCCTTTGGATCACTACCAACTTCTGTCACACTACCTATGTGCCAAATGATCCCCTACATGCAGTATTCCACTATAGAGGACTAGAAACACCATGAGTGTGAACTCCCGTGCTTACATTTTCAAAAGTGATTAGTGATTCTGGTGCCTTACCTTTTGGGTACCCAACTTGATATACCTTAAAAGGACTTAATTTTCAGAAAATGCTGAGAACCCACCCTCTGAAAGCCAAACACCTCTAAAGATGGTCTTATGTTGGCCATCAAAAATTGCTAATCACTTTTGGAAATGTAGAGCATGGAGTTTCCACATCATTCCTGGGAATCTGAGTATGAGGAAAGGAATGGTTTACCATACACCCACACATAGAACTGCATTCATATTATTGGTATTGGCTAATAGATTTCTTTCCTGTTTTCCATCTATTTCTCAATTGGCTGGCTAGATTTCTTATGGTTCCCAGTTCATGTTGTCTTTACTTCACAGTTCTGACCTCACTACAACTTACTTTCTGTCTCTGAGTTGTTTGCATATTACTGCAAAGGACGTGAGAGAAAAGATCAGTCCGGTATTCATTCCATGGGATGCAGGTTTCTGCTAGATGCTAAATTATAGCTGTATATGTAACACACTGATGCAATATGTGTCACATCCTCCTCTAATATCTGGTATACATAAAAGAATAAGAGCCTACTACTGTTACCAGCTGATGAAATTAAGTGGTAGAGGCCAATGTATTTAGAAATAAGGCTCCTGGATATAAAACTCACTGAGGATACAAGCAGGGGATTGTTACCTATTCAGTTTTACCTCTCCAGTCTGCTCAAGAAAATTTAAAAGCTTATATAGTTAAAATCAAAACAAACAACTCCCCACAAAAACTAAAACCACAGACTTATGTTAATTTTAATTGATTTTCCAGAAAGTTAAAGTATGGCCAAAAACATGTGTCTAATTTGCAGTGTTGTTATAGCCAGGTTGGTCCCAGAATATTAGAGACTCAAGGTGGGTGAGGCAATATCTTTTATTGGACCCACTTTTTTTGGTGAAAGGCACAAGCTTTCAAGATACACAGAGCTCTTCTTCATGTCTGGTTTCTGGTCTATGACAGAAGTTAGTCCAATAAAAGATATTGCCTCAACCACCTTCTCTCTAATTTTCATGAACATATATTTTGTTTCTTGAACTAACAAATTAATAACTAATTACTGGTTTTATGTAATTTGTCCTAACCATTATATTTAGTACAATGATTGTGTGCAACTGCATTGCATTTTTTCAACCCATTGCTCGGTGAAGTCCAGTGAGAGCTAAATAGATACATAGTCATTCCTTCTCCACTAATCAGAAGAGTCATGTATCAATTACTGAAATGAGTTCCATGCCCAGATTATTCTTTACACTACAAACGGTTCAGTTTATATCAGATGTAAATATTAACATGATTAATTTGATATTTATTGTTTTTTTAACGGAATAGGCAAGTGACCCTCAGTGGGCATGCAATGCTTGAGTGAAAAACATTAACAGCTGGTGTACAACTTCCTATTCCTAAATGACTGGCTTTCACTATATCACTACTTAGGATAACTTTTGGCTTCATTTTAAGCACCTGCAATTCCCACTGACACAACACATCTTAGGTTCAGCTCCTCTGATGAGAAGGACTGATGCCTATTCAATATTGCTGATAAAATGGTAAGTAATCTTCTTACTATATTTAATCTCTCACTCTCAATGTCTATTTAAAGACTCCCAACTTTCCAGTTATTGTCATGAAAAATCCGATTTGTCATTGCATTCCTTGATTATGTAACTGAAAATACATATGCATAAGGGTATGTAGACAACAATTGTTATTCATTGTGACAGCAAACTTACACAAGTAAATGCATACAAAATAAAGATGGCCTATAAATATGGTATGATTTAAAGTCTAGGAATTGTATGCTAATTAAATCAGTGGTTTGGCTCCAACTGGTACTATGGTCCAAGATGTCTAAAGTCATCCAAAATGTTATATCAATATGGCACTTTCATTTAAGCTTATGTTTATGTAAAAATATTTTATTAAAAATATGACCATACTGTTTTCTTTCCTACTGTAATGTACTAAAAAGTTAATATAATAAAATTGAATCCTTTTAACCGTATATCTTCACTAAAATATTACCACTTGAATAAACAGCAGGTGTTCATCTTCCTGAAATAATTATCCAGTCTCACCTACGCACATGAGAAACATCAAGTAGTTAAACCTAAATAAAACTTAAGAGCAATTATATTTTTGAACTCACATAGACTATTGGGGTTTGTTAAAATTCAAGCCCTTTGGTAGTGTATCTTTGCTGCTAATGCTTAGTTTGTTAGAAATATTTCTTTTGATGTTTGTAAGTGTGAATCTGCTAAAAGGCAGATGTCTGACAAATTTAAGAAAAAAATGTACAAAGGATGTGATACAGAACTGAAGTATTGTTTTGTTTTCTATTCAACATACAATTTACTTCTCTGATAAAAATGTGAAGTCTATTTCCATAAAATACATTCCTGGAGATAAGACAATATGCATATGTTCTTTACTGAATTGTTCTATTTGACTAAGGGAAAGGCCTATTCTGAAACTATTACTATTTGAGAAAACACCACAAGGCAGACAGTTATCACGTCAAGCTAATTCGTTTTTATAACACAAAATACTATATTTGATCAGTATTTATCTAAATTGAATTAGGTTTGTGCTCTGGAGGTTCAAAAAACTTAAACTGCTGAGATCAGAAGAAGATCTCTGGGTAAGTTCAAAAGTTTGCCTCTTTTCACCAACAGAATTTGATCTAATAAAAATATATCACCTCACCCACCTTGGGACCAACAGGGCTACAAGAACACTGAAAACTACAATGGAACATATTAACTGCTGATGTTGTTTGTGTCTGCAAGCTAGTACTAATATTACAAAATGAAGGAAATTAATTAGATTCTGAAAATTGATTAGCATTTTTGGACCATTGCAACAGTTTGTGTGGCACAATTTGTACTAAAAACTGATTCATGGTTTGTTTGGGGGTGGGGGGTAAAAGTGTTAGATCAATTAAAGTCAGTGTGCAAGGGATTGCACTGGTGCAAACACTGTGCAGCAGATGACTTCAAAATGTGAGAAATATCCATGCCTACAGATTTATTTTGTGCATATTTGGTGCTGAATGTCTTCTTTGTTAAGTACTTTACACTATCCTCAAAAGGAGCCCACGATACAATAAAACCATGTTTTAAGTTAAAAAGTGACTCAGTAAAAGTGGCATTTTTTTTGTCTCAAAGCCTATGTAAAATGTAAGTCCATTTCCAAGTAAAAAGGTGTTTTCTTTCAAATTGGCAGCCCTTCAAACTCTATGTGGGACCTGGCAGTCAAGCTGGGTTCTTTCTTCTCATCCATCATTTATAATAAAGCAACTCCAGGGCATAGTCAGCTACAAATGTGAAATTCCATTGTCCCTAAATTATGCCTTTGGTGACATTGTGAAATCCCATTTCATTCGATGAGTTTGCACAGGTGTAAATGATTATTACATTCGAAGTGCAAGACCAAACAAGGTGATGGATGTTCAAAAAAGAAGGACCTGGCTTCTATTCTGTCTTACCTGTGTTGGTTCTTCAGTTCTAAGGGAAGTAAAAAGTGAAAATAAAAACATTAAACTTGCCTTAATCTGTAAAAGCAGATAAGTCTCTGAGTACACATCAGGAACAGATATATTCACAGTAAGAAGGTGCAATTTTACAGTCACTCTTGAGAGAAGAATAATTTTAAGTACTGCCACGTCCTTGCTTAAAATAAGATTGCTTCATACACAGATGATAGCAAGGAAAAATATCATGTTCCTGGTAGGGTGTGACTATGTTAATGAGATAATGTTATATTACCTTGGGAATGACTGCTAATACATACATTAATTTTTTTGTCCAAGCCTAGATACTTCCAGAAGCCTGAGCTGAATAAGTGTCGAGCATTTCTGCAGTTAATAAAAGAACTGTTTTTTCTCTCCTGGCAAACCTGACTTCTTAATGCTTATATAATTTGGAAGTGTAGACACTAAGATTCTTAAAGGCTTCTTGTATGACATTGATTTAACCTTGGAACCAGAACTGGAATCTGAGAATATTTTAAATCTTAAACTATTATCTGCAATATCTGCTTCCTAATCTCAACCAGGCAAGGCGCCTGAGAAGATTTAGGAAAAGAAAAGGCAGTATATAAACTAGACTAGCCACACCTGTGCATACAGTAGCTTATCTCCAGCAAAATACAGCTTTACATGACATTTACTTTATGGTTTGGAAGTGCAAATAATCAGTTCTGAAACAAATCTAAACAGTACGGGTGATAAATAATTTAATAATCTTTCCAATTTTACACCATTACTGCCCTGTGCAGATTTACATTTAACAGATTCATTTTGTATCACATTCCAGAATTTTTAACAGAATATCAGAGATTATTTTGCCTATTAAATATACATTTTTGAGTTTAGTTCTTAGAAAGAAAATAAATACACATTTCTTATCATTGTACAATAATACAAAAGATGCAAAATATTGAAGATAAAATGAATGTGTTCCTACAAGTTGTCTACAAAAGCTAAAAAATTATAGTGAAGAATCTATATAAAAGGATTATTGATTAAATCCCTCTGGTGTAGCAGACTAGTTATTCTGGCTACTTTGCAATATGCAGCTAAATTTACGGCACTTTAAGCTACTGAATCAACTCTATCTCCCTACAAAAATGAGACAACAGACTATTCCTGACATTTATTTTATTTTAGTGCAGATCAATAAACAGACTTCAGATTATTAGCGATGATTTGTTTACCTAATCATTCAAAAAGACTGGCAGCTAATTTTGCAATTGCTCTTGGTATCTCCCTTGATTTAGTGATGGTATTAAAACATCTGAAACCTGAAGACAAGGAGGGAATTTCTCTAAAGGTGTCCAGATACCATAACATGCCAAATTCTACTAATAAATAAGGTCTTTATGGGTTCCCACATGCCCTGTGTTCTTCTGAAATTCTGTCTGTTAACATTAGCTGAAGACACTTGCACATATAAAGTACTACTCATTACTGCAGAGCCTTCCATCTAATTTAAGAAATGCTTTACAAATGTTAATGATTAAGCCTCAAGACCACTGTGAGATAAGTATTATCTTCATTTTAATAATATTACTTTGCACTTATATAGCATTTTTCATTTAAGCTCTTAAAGTACCTTACAAATATGGATAAGCACGATTATCAATGTTTTACAGATGAGGGAATGGAGGAAGAGAATAGTGAAGTGACTTTTCCAAGAACTAGGGCCAGCTCTGGCTTTTTGGCCGCCCCGAGCAAAAAAACAAAAAAACAAAAAACAGGGCGGCCAGAATGGCAAAGCAAAAAAAAAAGAAAAAAACCTGCAGTGCGACCAGAGCCAGGGTGCAGGGGGACTCCCTGCGCTGCAGATGTGCCCCAGCTAGCGGGGGGAGGGGGAGGGAGCGGGGGGGAGAGAGAGCGAGAAGGGGGGAGGTCAGGGCTTCAGCAGGGCGCTGCCATGCGGCCCCACCACCTGTCGGGAGGGATCTATGCTGCTCCGGTCAGCTGGGAGGGCTGCCCTGCCGGACTTGCTGCAGGGCACTGCCATCCTCCGCCTACAGGGCGGCCGGAGTGGAACACCACCACCAAAAAAAAAAAAAAAGTGGCCGTGCTGCCCTAGGATTGGGTGGAATGCCGCCTCCTACAAGCTGCCGCCCCAAGCACCAGCTTGCTCGGCTGGTGCCTGGAGCCGGCCCTACCAAGAACACTGACTATGAGGCCAATGATTTCATCACAAGAACATTATGTGGATTTTGTTCAAAGTTTATCTGATCCTGTGGATGTCTCCTTTCTCTGCTTTTCATCTTACTCTCAGGTTCCAACCCAACCAGATTCTTTCCTCATCCTTCCATAACCCTAATGCTCAATTTCTTCCTCATCCCCTAAAGGATGTCTACCCCCTGCATCATTCACCCACTGAAATGCCAAACAAGTTGATTGGCTGTCAACTCCTCTACCCACATCTTAATGTCCATAACTCCACAATGTCTTCTGTGCCACAAAATGTTATCTGCCTTTGAGGAGGTCTCAGGTCTAGAACTCTGCTGTTTGCTTCTTTTTTGTTGGCCCCCACCCCACTTATTTAAACCTTGCATTCTCAGGGGCTTCTCCTAAAGCAAAAGCAAAATAACCCCCCAAAATGCATTCTCCACACTCTGATCTCCTGTAATTCACAAAGAACATACAGAATCCCTAACATGAAGACTCACTAGAGTCACAAGAAACACATGAATCCCTCCACCCAAACAATATCACACCTTGCCAGTACCCTACCTATTGCTTTAGAGAAGGCAAATTCCATCCCGAATGCTCCTTGCCAAAAGTCTGAGTTAGATCACAAGATAAACCATTCTTTGCTGTTCCAGTTGAAAAATTGGCATATGCCCTGAGACATGATGATTCATATCCTTTTTCAAGCTAGCTAATGTTACAAGAAATACTATCCATATTCAAATAAATGATAAACCTTACCAAATTATTTGTTTCAGTTATATCAATGGCAATGAATTCCACAAGTATATTATACACTGTGCAAAAGATAACTGTCTATGATAGGGTTTTACAATCTTCCTTGGAAGCAGCTGGTATGAGCAACTGTTGGAGACAGGGTATTGCTCTATTTGGAACATTTACCTAACCCTCTACAGCAGTTTCTATATAATAATATTTTGTTTTTAATCTTTGCTGGAATTTTCCAGATTACCAGTCATGCCATCAAATGCTTAGAACATGTCCATAGAATACATTCATTCCTATGCCACTAAGAAGGTCCACAGCTATGGAAGGAGGCTTGCTGTGGAGGATAGCTGCCTACCTTTGCAATCCTCTTTCTGCTCCAATGCTGCCCTATGCCCCCCAGCTGGGCAACAAAATATTTTTCAGTTTCTGTAGCATGAATATATTTTTGAGACAGCAACTTTAAAAGAAGGAAAATTATGAAGCCATTTGCACAGCCCCATAAATTCACTATTCTGCAAACCTCTGCCTGGTCCAGGTAAAAGAGGGCTTTTCCTGCATGAGCATGGACCTAAATAGTCCGCTCTTCTCTTCTGGTCACCTGAGGGGCATGAGTCAACATCCCCCTGCTGACCTGGTCTGAAGCTGCTGCAGCAAGTCTCCTTCACGCTATGGAGCCCTTTAAGGTGCCACACACCTTTTTCTACAAGCCAGAAAACGGTGTATGAAGCCACTTATAAACAAACCAATTTCAGAAAAAAGAAGAACAGGAGTACTTGTGGCACCTTAGAGACTAACAAATTTATTAGAGCATAAGCTTTCGTGGACTACAGCCCACTTCTTCGGATGCATATAGAATGGAACATATATTGAGGAGATATATATACACACATACAGAGAGCATAAACAGGTGGGAGTTGTCTTACCAACTCTGAGAGGCCAATTAAGTAAGTGAAAAAAAACTTTTGAAGTGATAATCAAGCTAGCCCAGTACAGACAGTACTCACCAGCAACCACACATCACTGAACAAAACCACTAACCCAGGAACCTATCCTTGTAACAAACCCCGATGCCAACTCTGTCCACATATCTATTCAAGTGACATCATCATAGGACCTAATCACATCAGCCATACCATCAGGGGCTCGTTCACCTGCACATCTACCAATGTGATATATGCCATCATGTGCCAGCAATGCCCCTCTGCCATGTACATTGGCCAAACCGGACAGTCTCTATGCAAAAGAATTAATGGACACAAATCTGACATCAGGAATCAGAATACTCAAAAACCAGTGGGAGAACACTTTAACCTGTCTGGTCATTCAGTGACAGACCTGCGGGTGGCTATATTACAACAGAAAAACTTCAAAAACAGACTCCAAAGAGAGACTGCTGAGCTAGAATTGATATGCAAACTAGACACAATCAACTCCGGTTTGAATAAGGACTGGGAATGGCTGAGCCATTACAAACATTGACTCTATCTCCCCTTGTAAGTACTCTCACACTTATTATCAAACTGTCTGTACTGGGCTAGCTTGATTATCACTTCAAAAGTTTTTTTTCTCTTAATTAATTGGCCTCTCAGAGTTGGTAAGACAACTCCCACCTGTTTATGCTCTCTGTATGTGTGTATATATATCTCCTCAATATATGTTCCATTCTATATGCATCCGAAGAAGTGGGCTGTAGTCCACGAAAGCTTATGCTCTAATAAATTTGTTAGTCTCTAAGGTGCCACAAGTACTCCTGTTCTTCTTTTTGCAGATACAGACTAACACGGCTGTTACTCTGAAACCTGTCAATTTCAGAAAGGGATTCTGGCAAGTTCTTTTAATGCACAAAAATGCATTTGTGATGTTATGTGTTATAAAAGAGTGCTACAAATGCTAAAAAGTCTACTTCATTGTGCAATTAAATTCAGAACCCAGGCATTGACATTCTTCTTATTTAGTAGTTTTTATCTTCTAGTTTGTAACATCCATTGCTTGGCTAATGGGGACTAGGTGCTGGGTAAGTAGAGTAGTGCAACTTTCCTGAATATTTACTTGAACACTTAATGGATTGTGTTCTGTATCTGTGTGGCTGCACAGGCTAATAAGGCTCCCAAATCCACCCATCTGCACTGCTGTCTAGTATCCACCCATATTGTGGCTCTGGCAAGGAGAAGAACATGTGGGCGCTGAGTTCTCCAATGGTGTCTCCAACAAGTAGAAAAGGAGTGGGCTAGAAGTGCTCTATGTATTATCCAGCGCAGCTTGTTCCACTAAGGATTTTACCTAGAGGCACAATCTAACTCTATATGAATTAATTTTGGCCAAGTTTCCCCTCCTTTTTTAGTTTGCTTTCAATAAATGTTAACAGGGTTTAGTTTTACTGGAACAAATATTTGCAGAAAGAAAAATTCAAAGTTGCATTCCATGAATACTCATGAAAAAGAAATGTTAAATGTGTATGTATGAGGTTTGTGTCCCAGAAGTGATTGTGTACTCGTCCAAAAATTGTTCACTACTTATCCACTGTCAAATAATGAATACATTTGAAGAAGGTTCGATCAGCTCATGGATAATTCCAGAAGCAGAAAAGTAAGGCTAAAGTGACTAAATAAATTCATCATCATGAATTCTTTTCTCAGCTCTAGTAGGCATGACCTTCACTCATTCAGCTCACATTAAGTTCAAATGTTTTTTCTGAAAGGACCTATACCCACACTGTCTATAGGGCTCCAGCCCCTTTCCAACTTTCTTAAGGTAAATTTCATAGTTTTTCATCTAAAAATTAAACTGAGTCCTGATTATGCATCCTTCCCCATGGATGCAATGGCAGGAACAGGGTCTTAAAGGATAATCAGGATTGCCACAGTACCTAAGCAAAGAAGATTGTCTTTGCTATACCAATGAGTCTATGAGCACCCGCCAAGAAATATGCAACTTCCACTGAGTAGTAGTTACTTCTAATTTATATCTGCATTTTTGACTCTGATTCAGCAAGTTATTTAAACACATGCCTAGCTTTAAACACATGAATAGTTCCATTGACTTCAAACGGAACAATACAATCTTGGAATCAAGGCTTCAGGGTGGGATTCTTAAAACCACCTAAGTGATTCAGGAACACAAGGAACACATATTGAAAGTCTATAGGATTTGTGCTCTTACCTCAAGTAGACACGTTTGAAAATCTGACCCTTAGTTTATAGCTTGCTCCATGGACTCTAGCCATCGATATTTACCACACAAGACTGCCATCGACACAGTGGTAGTGCTACATTTAAAGCATGCAGAATCAGGCCACACATTAGTGCAAGATAGAAAGATTGGCAGCTTCTCTTGAGCAGTGCGTGATTGCTACCATGAGTCACCTTCAAAGTTTGTTTCTTTGCAAAAAATAATTTCGCACTTTAAAAATGAGCCCCCACCCCTGCAATTCAGTACACCTATACAGAAAGTATATTAAAATGAAATCTCTGACACAATCCAGCAAAAGCAAGGAAATGTAATGAATGCTAAATTGGACTATATAAAAGGAAGAAAAAAAGTAATGTTCTAACACAAAGGTCTTATTTTTACTGTTAGAAACATTTTTTTTTCATATACTGAAATGCAGTGTGTGCTAATATACAATAGTGCAGGAATTTAGTAGCATATTTCTATTGCTCGGTATATGGCATACCTCAAAGCAGGAGCAAGTATCCAAATATTTTCCCAGAATTTGACTTTATCATAGGGCCAGATTTGGTGAAAACTCTGTCTTGCTTCCATACTTCATCCATATTTTATACTGGGGAAGCCAGCTAGAGCTTTTATAGACACTGGCCTATATTCAGGCAAGTTTTTAAGACGTGTTATCCATCCTGAAAGGTCAGAAATGTTCCAAGGGAGTCCTTTCAGTCTATCAGTTAAATCCTCTGTACAACATGTGCTTTTTCATATGCATTATATAAAACAAGCATTTACTTTCTAGACCTGGGGTGGGCAAACTACGGCCCACGGCCCACATCCGGCCCATCAGACCTTTTGATCTAGCCGTCAGCTCCTGCCGGGGAGCGGGGTCAGGGGTTTGCCCTGATCTGATGTGCTAGCTGGGGAGTGGGGTCAGAGGCTTACCCTGCTCTGCACAGCTCCCAGGAAGCAGCTGGCATGACTCCCCTCCGGCTCCTACATAATATGTGGAGGCGTGACCAGGCGGCTCTGCGCACTTCCCTGTCCGCAGGCACCGCCCCTGTTACCCATTGGCCACGGTTCCCAGTCAATGGGAGCTGCAGGGGTGGTGCCTGTGGACGGGGCAGTGCACAGAGCTGCCTGGCCGCGCCTCGGAGACAGAGGAAGGACATGCTTCTGGGAGCTGCTTCCGGTAGGCACCACCCAGAGCCTGCACCCCTGAGACCCACCTCCACGCCCCAATCCCTTGCCTCAGCCCCGATCCCCCTCCCACCCTCCAAACCCCTCAATCCCAGCCCAGAGCCCCCTCCTGCACCCCAAAACCCTCATCCCCAACCCTCACCCCTCCCACACCCTGAACTCCTAATTTCTGGCCCCACCCCAAAGCCCGCACCCCCAGGCGGAGTCCCTCACCCCTTCCCACTCCCCTACCCCCAATTTGGTGACAATTCATGGTCCGCCATACAATTTCCATACCCTGATATGTCCCTCAGGCCAAAAAGTTTGCCCACCTCTCTTCTAGACCAAGACTCAACCATTACATTATTTTGGATACATACATAATGAAATGTTTTAGCAACTTGGCAGAACATTTTTAGCAATGTATTCATCATCCACAGAATGGTCACTCATATTGGTGATGCAAAATTAAATGTTTTGGGTTGGATGAAAATAGTTTACTTGAAAATTGTGGGGGTTTAAGATGTTCTCATGCAGGTATTTGATAAAACATTAAAATAACACAAAAGCCAAATTCATAATAAAAATATGAGATTATTTTTTTCCATGGGGAATTCCGGGCCAAAAAATTCTGCACCAAAAAAATAAAGAAAATGTATACATTCTAAAATTCTACAAATTTTGTCAAAATAACACTACATAATCACACAAGTTTTGATTATTTTGATAATTTATTTCAAAATACCTGTAAGCTGGTATGTCTAACAATACAGACACACACAAAAATTCCCCCAGGTTTAGAGAGATAAAGAAACCCCTATGACAACATAGTTCCTGTTTCTCTGCCCCTCCCCCCACCAGAGCTCAGCAGTGGAGTCCCCCCCCAGACAATACAGCCAACCCCCAAAGCCCTGCATGCCCCAACAGCACAGATACCCACACCCCTTCCCCCCACAGCCCAGCCACGAACCCTACCTTGCCAGACACCAGCATCCCCTCCCTCTAGAGCCTAGCTGCAGGGTCCCCCAGGCCCAGACACCTGCATCCCCTACCCCCCAGAGCATAGCCACAGAGCCCCTCTAGCCCAGACACCCACCCCTATCCCCCAGAGCCCAGTGATCCAGAGGGAGAAACAGCCTGGTCCCAGGCTTGCGTGGAGTTTCCTGCACGCTGCCACCTCCTTCCCTCTGGGTGCACGGTGAACTGCAGCTGCTGGAAACACTCCAGCTCCTCATCCCATTCCCCCACCCCCCAGCAGTGTCTTCTAAGTGCAAGCTGGGCTCTGCTGGATCCACAGGCTCCTAGTAGCAGCCAGCAGCACTGCAGCCCATTTCTGTGAGGGAAAGGAAATTCTGCGCAAAAATAATTAATTTCTGCAAAATTCTGCATTGCACAGTGGTGCAGAATTCTCCCAAGAGTAATGGACTAAATTCTAAATTCCGTACCTTATTGTCCTGTGTTATTTCTATGGAAGTAGTATCCAGTGCCCCCGATTAGGGACCAAGGTTTCATTGAGTTAGGTGCAGTACATACACATAATAAAAAGATAGTCACTGCCTGAATAAGCTTATTCTAGTGTATAATGCATAAGTTAATGGTGTTATGCCAGATTTGCACCAGATGGATGACTTCACAATTCTGGCCTTTTATTTCTGTGTGACTCCTGTTACTGTTAATAGGAGTGCTGCATGTGGAGGGAGGGAATTAGACACTGCTATATTGGATGTGTGTAAAATTAAAACACTTAATTGAACTGAGAATTTTATGCATTTCTTTAAATGTTTATTTATTAGAGCCATAACCCTGTTCCTCAGTTCCTTTACCGCTGCTGTAATAAGCATTTGTCCCCCACAGTAGCTATCAGCAGAATACCTATTTCATTAGGGTTACCATATTTCAGCGAGCAAAAAAGAGGACGGGAGAAGCCCCGCCCCTGCCCCTCCCACTTCCCGCCCCCCCTGACCTCCCAACCCTCCCCCCGTTCCTTGTCCCCTGACTACCCCCTCCTGGGACCCCTGCCCCTAACTGCCCCCCAGGACTATCTAAGCCTCCCTGCCTCTTGTCCCCTGACTGCCCCAAACTTTATCCACACCCCCACCCCCAGACAGACCCCTGGGACTCCCACGCCCCATCCAACCACTCCCCACCCCCTGACAGCCCCCCCCAGAACTCCGAACCCATCTAAACCCCTCTGCTCCCTGTCCCGACTGCTCCGATCCCTCTCCCCACTCCTGCCCCCTGACAGCTCCCCCCCAGAACTCCCAACCCATCTAAACCCCTCTGCTCCCTGTCCCCTGACTGCTCCGATCCCTCTCCGCACTCCTGCCCCCTGACAGCCCCCCCCAGAACTCCCAACCCATCTAAACCCCTCTGCTCCCTGTCCCCTGACTGCTCCGATCCCTCTCCCCACTCCTGCCCCCTGACAGCCCCCCCCAGAACTCCCGACCCATCTAAACCCCTCTGCTCCCTGTCCCCTGACTGCTCCGATCCCTCTCCGCACTCCTGCCCCCTGACAGCCCCCCCCAGAACTCCCAACCCATCTAAACCCCTCTGCTCCCTGTCCCCTGACTGCTCCGATCCCTCTCCCCACTCCTGCCCCCTGACAGCTCCCCCCCAGAACTCCCAGCCCCCTACCCCCCCGCTCCTTGTCCCCTGACTGCCCCCTCCTGGGACCCCTGCTCCTAACTTCCCTCCAGAACCCCACCCCCTACCTAAGACTCCCTGTTCCTTGTCCCCTAACTGCCCCCTCCTAAGACCCCCCCCCAACTGCCCACCAGGACCCTACCCCCTACCTGTACCCTGACTGCCCAAAACTTTCTCCACTCCCCCCAAAAAGCCCCCCCCCCGTTTCTTGACTGCCCCCTCCAGAACCTCCCTGCCCCTTCTCCTGCCCCCCTTACCCTGCTGCTCAGAACAGGGTGTTGGGCTCTGTGCGAGCCGGACACGTGGCTGAGCTCCCCAGCACAACAAAACCCGGTCCCTGGCCCTGCACAACAAAACCCGGTCCCTGGCCCGGACCGGGTTGCAGGGGAGAGCTGCCCTTGTATCAGCACAAAGTGCTCTCGCTCCCGTTTTGCTACGCTGCATGGCAGTAACCGCTCCCAGTTGCAAAAGGGGAGGGCTGCACTTTGTGCTGAGACACTTGCTCAGAATGCAGGGCGGAGCTCCTCTCCAGCTGCTCCTGAATCCAGCCCGGGACTTTCCTGCAGCCCTCCCAGCCGCTCCGGGGGAGGGGGAAATCCCGGACATTGTGAGTGCTTTACAAATTCCCCCCGGACGCTATTTTTAGCACAAAAAGGAGGACATGTCCGGGTAAATCCGGACGAATGGTAACCCTAATTTCATATGTATGGAACACAAGTACATCAGCGATAATAATAATAATACCTGACACTTACACAGAACCATTCCTCTTCTTGTCCTTTACAAACTGTATGTACTGAGATTATTTCACTCACTGTTGAAACACAGGCGCTTTGACGGGGGGTGGAAGGTAAGAAGACTGTTCCAGGCCAGCAATGTTTGTTAGGCTAGAGAGGCTATTTTCTCAATTACACTGCAGTAAAGAGGTAAAAAATTGTATAATGTATTGTTTTGAAGCACTGGTAAAAAAAGTGTGCTCTCAGGCTAGTTCCACTTATGCCACGTTTCAGCCTGAAGCAAATGCGTATGGCTGAGTTTTAAACCCTTGAAAATAGATTCTCAAAATGGAAGTAGTGGCATAAAGCATTGCTATTCTAATGTGCGTTTCTGTCTCTCCCCTTGACATGCCACTGTGCTGAAGTGATTGTTTTCCACACTCTGGTTTATTTTCTTGATTATATTTGAAATAGGATTATTCTGAATGCTTTAGCTAGTCCTGCTCCTCCTCTCCCTCCAGTTGCTGGAATTTGTTTGTTATCTTTTCAAATGTGATTCTTTCTCCTGCTCTTTGTTTACCATGTATTAAGCTTGGCACTTTTTATTTCTGTATGCAATACTACATACTGAAACTCCAGTGCCTCTATTTTCACTCTGCAGTTAGCCTTTTCCTCTCATTTGCAGGTCTTAAATACATATAAGTGTGAAAAGAGTGATCAGAACAAAGGGCCATTCCTATCGTGGTGACCTAGCTGTTGACTGTAGTGTACAGACACAGTACTACCTTGGTCGTTTCCTGTTGGTTTATGGCAGTTATCACCATGCACCTTGTTGTGATTCAATGAAACTAAAATTATGTGCTACCATTGAAGTTCAAATATGTAAAAAAGGAGAGGATTTTCTCTTCAAGATTTAAAATGCATGTGTTCCTTCTCAGAACATACACAGAATGTAAATTAGTGAACTATACTGCCTTATCCACTAGAGTCATTTGGTTCATTCTTGTTCCATGATCTATTAATGAGACACCTCATGCTCCCTCTCCTTTGAAAACATGATCAGAAAGCAAATCAGCACAAAAACTTTGCACCTTTTGAGTCAGTACATTCAGTTTTCCATACTGCTCCTTTAGACAAGTAGGTGTTCAGAGTGAGCAGGTGGTAGAGCATATGGGCCAACCCCAAATGAATAGATAGACTTTTTTTTTAATCCACCCCCAGTCAGAACCACCAGGCCCCGCCAGTAGGTATGCTCCTAGTGGCTGGCCAGTCTACTGCAGTGTGCTGTGACCCCTCTGTGGGTGGAGCAACTGCTATGGTTACGTAGAGGTATAGGATGTAACTGGAGAGCGAGTGCAAAGGGCTACCATTCACATAGTAATGAAAGGCTGAGAATGCTAATTAGCACATTGAGCTATCTGCTGCAGCTAGGAGGCAGCTCTGGTCTGTCTTGTGTTAGGTGGATACACAGTTATAATGGAACCTAATTCTGTAAAACAAGCGCTCCTTGCATTAATGGAGAGAAAGCCACCACCCTTGGGGGCATGCATAATCAAACATTGGGTAGATCACTCATCATGCTACACTAACCCATACTCACAGCTGAGGTAGCCCTCTGCTGGTCCCCAGAAACAGTGAGCTGCAAAAACAGCATCAAGATACCTTTACTCTTTTCCCCTAAAGTCTAGATGGACCTGAAAATTGGAACCTGTGCTCTTAAAAAGAGTAGATTTTATGTCTCAGTATGAAGCATATAGTAGGAGTCCAAAATTATAAACAGCTAATTAAAGAGATTTTTTTCTTGGCAGCAGTATTTGAGAAAGAAGGAAGAAATCCAAGGTTTCAGGAGTCAGGGGAACACACTATAAAGCAATCCAAGTACTTAGGTGACAAAGAAGTGATTAGAAGTTAGAAATTGAGTTCTGCAGTTGTCTAGTCTTTTGAGCACATACTGCAGTATCCTCTTCTGAATTAGCAGTCAGCTTGCTCACCTGGGTGGCGACTTCTTTCAGTATCTCAGGAATGATTTCATAATAAAGCTCCCAGTGCTCATTGTCTCCTCTTTTGTTCATTGTCTAATGGTTTGCTCTCATTAAGTTATACATCAACTTGCCAGGGAAAGCCTGCTTGGGACTCCCATTGCTGTGCACTACTCACATTCATCTCTTTTAGAAAATGAATTCAATTTGTTTTGTTATCTTAATCATGAAAATCTGACCTACCGAAAACTCAGAGCTGCACACAGAGAAAGAGCCATTAGTATTCATAAGTGAAACTGTGGATGTCTTTATTAGTGAGCATTAGAACCTGTATACTGCAGTCTATAATGCATCTAATTCTCATAATCTCAGCACACAAATATATTGGTAAACACCAGCTATGTTCATATGTAGCTGTCAGACAAGTTCAGATAGGGAATGCTCACTATTGTCCGGCTATACTGATTGAAGGAGGACAGGAGACACTTGATATGGTTTTATTAATCAGGCCGCAACTTTAGATGCCTGGGACTACCAAGAAGATAAAAGTGTACAAGGCAGGTAACTCCATGTTCATTCAATAATGACAATTCAAAAATTTGAAAAATCAAAAATAGATTCCTCCATTGCTCCCTTATTCAAGAATATTCCTCTTGAAACAGCTAGTCAGTCTCATGTACAGTTTTGTGATTCCAAAAGTAGAAGTTACTGGGACGCACTTTTTTCTTCATGGTCTGTTTTTAAATTTAGCTCTATTTACAATGTTGTGAATCCCTTTGTGGATCTAAATAGCACTCCGATGGAATAAGGGAAGTGGTCCCTTTATGTCCCACAATTTTTTGGCAGGACTAGGGAGTGACAGTGAATACTGGGCCATCTCTGTGAGGCAGAGAACACCAGGGGCAGAGAGCCAATGATGTCACTAATGAACTGCCATGGACATTTGTTTCTGATCAAGGGAAGGGAGGTTGACTAGCTGTGAAATGGCTGCATTCAGACCTTGGGATAAACAAAGCATAAGGAGTCAAAATAGGTGCTTGGGGTCCTGGGGAAGGGCGTGTCGACTGGCCAAACCTTGGACCCAACTGCCTCCTCCTATGGGATCTATGCCCTGTTCTGTAATCCTGCTGTCTCAGGGGAGGAAAAGGCTCTCTAAAGATGTATTGCAGATGGTATTATTGCTGCTGTTGGCCACTGAAGTGGCACCTCTGCAGTGGTGTATACACCCCCAAGGAACCTAGGGCATCCCTAGAATCCTTGAAGGAGTGCAGGGTCTCATCCATCTTGTTCAAAAACACCACCCAGCCATCACAGTGCAAATTTTCTAAGGCCTGTTATACGTTGAGAGCATTGCCTGAAATCTACAGTCAGAATGTCCTTCTCATGGTCACCAGAGGACATAACTCTAGCCAAAGTGTCTGCAACATCCAGCGCAGACTGCAGTGACATCTTGGCCACTAAACAGCCTTAATGGACATACACCTGAAACTCCTCTCTGGAGGTTTCAAGCAGCTAGTCTGCAAATTTAGACATAGCTGTACAATTTACAGAGCCATTCTTGGACAAAAATGACCTCACCTTAGAACAAGTGGAGGAGTGTGAACTCCATGACCGAGGGACGTCCCATGGATTCCACAGAGTGCACTGAAAAGGATAGGGAATTGGTGGGCCAGGGCCCCCATCCCAACCATGAGATGAGTGGCAATCCTCACACTCACCACAAAGTGCTCCATAAACAGTCCCCAGTGTGTGTCGGGTGATTGGGGGGGCGGAGAGAAGATCCCAACCTTGACACCAAGGTGTATCTGGGGATAAAAGAGGAGACAGTCTTGAGGGAGTGAGTAAATGGTCTCACTCATTCATCAGCCAGAATGAGGGGGGGACCAGCACCGATGAAGGAAGTGGTACCACCGGCACCAAGTACGCCAGTACTGGAAGCAGTGTTGACCCAGAAGTCAGCAGCAATACCGAAAAAGCTGACTGTGCCAAAGTGAATGGCAGTGAAAGGTGCCATGGTAACATCTGTAGGGCCGATTGCAATGGTGCTGAGGTCCTTTGTACCGAACCTTTTACTGGCCCTGCTTCCACAGACTATGGAAATGGAACATTGGGGTCCGTTGCTGACAGACCCAAAGGTTCAGTGGCCTATCCAGACAACAGGGCTATAAACAATGGAGCCTTGGTCAAGTCCTAGACCAAAGGAAGTCAGGATGGTAGGAAAGAGGTCTGTAGCCACATGGTATGCTGCCAATGAGGAAACAGTTGGTGTTGCCATCATCCTCATCAGTATTGGACTCAACCAGGACCCTGGGGCAGAACGAGCGTTGATGTTACAGGGTCTCTAACCCCCCCACACTCAGTACCAGGGTGCAGGTAGAGGCACCCATGCATCCCGTACACCAGCACTAACCCTGTGCCAGTCCACACTCTTCCTTAGGGGAGGCGGGAGAGTCCCCACGAGATTGAGAGTGGTCTTGATTGGTCTTAAGCGACCTTTTCTTTGGTCCACTAGAAGGGGAATGGCTCCTCTGTCTCTTCAGAGAGATTCTCCTGGCCATGAGGAGGTAGCACTCATGGAATCAACGGGAAACCGCCAATCCAACAACTGTCTTGATGATGAAGCAGGCTGAATGGCTTGTTCAAGAAAGTGCTGCATTAGATGGAGGTCCCTAGCCACTTGTGTCTGTTTTGTGAACAACCTACAGGTTGAACACCGCTCCTTGACATGGGCCTCACCCAAGCACAGAAAGCACTGATTGCTCCATGACATGACAGACAATGTTTAAACCATGGTGAGGGCATCACAGGGAACCACATAACTAAATACAACTAACACAGAGTTTAATGTAGAAATTTCACTTACCAACAAAAAAACCCCAAACAAAACAGGTGAACTACACCCCAAACAAACACAAAACAAAATAACAACAAAAATTTTGGGTTGAGAGACACGTTTCATTTGACCTGAAACAATATTTGTTTGTTTTTTGTTATGGTAAAATAAAAATGTTTAGTTTCTAACCAACAATTTTTCATATTTTTCCATTCGGCCCACAAACTGAAAAAAGTCAATCATTTGCCAAGCTCTAGTTCTACTGCACAGATTACTTTGCCCTCACAGTTTCACTGACAACGGAGCTCCAAATAGGCATTATTCTGCTCAAGCACTGCAAGGTGCAGAATTAGGCCCTATGTTTGTACCCCATCTAGCATAACTGGACCTCACTCTAAGTGTAGCCTGTAGGCACTAATGTAATACAAACAAGATTTAATCATATCAGAGTTTAACTAGTTCTTCTAACATTCAACTTTACCCAATCATTCTCCAGCACTTTCCAGCTTGTAATGAGTCATTTTAACTTTATAATACATCTATCCAAGAAGGATCCTAAAAACAGTGACAACTGCAGTCACTAACTAGTATTTCATCTTGAAATATTCAAAACAAACTATAGAAGAATAAACACTAGCTGGAACCCTATCTATTTTTATGCATATTAACAGGTATAATTTATAGCACCTTTTCTTTCTCTCTACTGGCAGTGCAAAAAACTACTAAATATGCTCCCACAATTATAATTTGAAGTTCTACTTTTTCCATCAACAGATTACATTAGCAATGCATGGATTCACTACAATGTACTAGGTATGTCTATAGATTGTCCTGTAGCAATCTTGGAGTATCAATATTGTATGGGTGAATGTCCTATTTGAATTTTAATAGACTTTTAAACCCACACATCTTAAAAAAAAAAGTTCTGTTTTGCTACCTCTTCACATGTGTATTGATTTCAGAATTTAATTTGGTTAGCAAGGTGTCACCAGAGTTATGTCCTGACAACAACTGGAGCTGGAAAGGTCCTAGGGCAATTGGGGCAGTTGTGTATTTTTGCATCTGATTTAATAATCTAAGTGCTTAGAGGATCTAGACAGGTGCGACAGAAAACCCTTAGATTTAATAACAAATAGCACAGTGCATAACTTGTGAAGGAGTACTGGACACCATATACATTTCCTCTTTTTCTGAATAATTATTTATCCTCCTCAAACTAAAGCTTTGAATCTGATTTTATCTCTGCACATGCACAGCACTAGAAATGGGAATAATCTATGCATCTGAGAAACAAGTAGCACACCGTGAAAAATGTTGCTGGGCCAAGATACTGCCCTCTTCCCAAAAGGTGTATTAAATCAGGCAAGCATGTCTGATGTGCTTCTGCACCAAGGTGATAAAAAATGCATCAGAGTTTGATGGAAAGTAAGAAGCGGAAACCTTATGTACCAAATAACCACACACCCCAGTCTGAAACTAGTGCATCATTCAGGAGCAGATTTCATGAGCACAATATATAATAAACACACAAACCTCATCAGGGGCTAGATTCACAAAAGGATTTAGGTGCTTAACTGCCATTTTAGGCACTTAAATCCCAGAATCAGGACGCACTGGGATTCACACAACCTCCATTCAACTGCTGCCAAACCCTGTAGGTGCCTACATTCATTCACCACCTAAATTTTTGCAGTAAAAGTCTCCTAAGTGCCTATATGTCTGCCTGTGTGTGTGGTCACTACAGCCTTACTCTAGACATCCAGATGTTTAAGCCCCAATGTGATGCATGAACTGAGGGAAGAGAGGTGTTCCTCCACCTAGCTCACCTGTGTGGCCCAATTTGGTAAGCATATTCAGTGCTCACCTACCAGATTGGGCCAAAATAGACAAGCTTATACCAAACAGAGGTTGAGGGGACAAGAAGGAGCTCCCTCATAACTTTTAGCCCAGTGGTTAGGGTACTCACCGGGGAGATCTGTGGTTAAAGCCCTCCTTCCCCTGAGGGGAATGAGGTATCTACCATCTGGCAGGTGAGTGCCCTAGCCACTCAGAATCCCAAGAGAAGGAGGTGGTCCCCTGAGAGGGGCATGGTTTAGGACACATCCCTCATCTTGGCATAGAGAGGCCACTTGTCTGGTTTTATACTGAACAGTCCTCTTTTTGAGAGGTTTGCCCCTGTCCAGTACCGCGACAAAACCAGATGTGATTTTGCTCAGTACTGTACAGAGGAAGCCATTTTGAACAGCACGCTGCTTCACCCCAACTGGCGTAATCTTGCATGCATGCTGCATGCTAGATCAGGCCATCAGGGTGATTGGCTCTTGAAAATGACTTCCCCTATGTGGTGCTGTATCTCTCTATGCAGGGAGCCACCAAATTGGTGAATCTCACTCTGAGGTGCCTATCTCTCCCCATTCATTACATTGGAAGCCTAGGGACCTAACTCAGGTTTTAATTCCAGCAATTGCCTAGGCACCTAAAGTTAGGTGGGGTGATGCTGAGCATGACCCTGTCTAAGTTCCTTTGTCAATCTAGCTCCAGATATTTAGTTATTTAGGAACTGTTGACCTACATTTGATGCTCAAGTCAGGTACATCTCAGCCATTCTTTGCTTCATATTGGTCCATACCAGTACTTTTCCTTAACAAAGGTCGATGGTGGAAAGGAATAGGGACAAGCAGATGACACATATAAGCACCGTGGTGGTGTAGCTGCTGTATTGTGGCGGCCTGGCCTCCTTTCTACATATTGTGGCATTATCCTGGTTCTAATGCTATTTCAGATTAATATGAGAGCTGAAACTGGAGAGATTTGCACAGAAGCTATATAAATTTATTTGCAACTCCAGCATTTAGAAGACCAGAGTCTGGATCAATTCTGATGTACAGGAGCTGAAATTGTTTATGGAGCCTTCTCTACATCTTGGCGGGGAGGGAATTGTCTGGTCGGTTGGTTGTTTCTTTTTTGTTTTTTTAAAAAACTCAAAACAAGGCTGAAGTTATTTGTTTTCCAAACAATTCCTCCCTTCTTTCAACATTTTAAAATCTTGTATTCAGTTTCTAAAACTTAATTTCCTGATGCATCAGCAGAAAACTGGTTAGAAAGACTGGAGGAAAAAAGTGTAAAATAAATCTAAAGTTGAAGAAAATAAATAAAAAGGGGGCAAAAGCACATTCCAATCCCAAATGCTGGACATGTTTTTAGCATATTATTACTTTTCCTTCTCTACTATTTAGACCATTGCCAAAATGTAATTTTACCTATGCTTCACCTAACTTAAAGATCTGCATTTAAAATTAAGCACTGAGGGACATTATGTAGAATTTTAACAGATGATGCGTGCTTTGAGTTCATAAACAAACAAACAAAAGGGATAGTATTATTGTGACTACTTTTCATCTGAGAGAAATATATTCATTGTAATATTAATTTGGGTCTAATTCTTGTCTCTTTCCTCACAAGCACAGAATCACTAACTGCAATGGAACATGGGTGATTCTGCTGCCAGGGAGGCATGATTTTGGGAAAACATTTAAAGTATGCAGATCTTCTGTATGCAGCAGAGCCTTACCCTTTGGGGGGGGGGTGTCTTTCTCTATGAACCTGAACAGTTGGATTTGGGGTGGGAAAAGAAGGGGGTGCATTAGGATTGACCTAACATAATAGAAGATCCACTGACTCAGACTTTCCCAAAAGAGGTACAGAACAGCTTGGTTTACACAGTTTTGGCTAGATAGCAGCTCTCTAGCCAGGGGCAGGGCCGGCGCAACCCATTATCCGACCTAGCCGGTCGCCTAGGGCACTACAATTTCTGGGGTGGCGACCGCGGCGGTATTTCGTTGGTGGGACCTTCCACCACCTCTGTGGGGAGCGGCATTTTGGGGCAGGGCCTTCCGCTGCCTAGGGCGGCAGAAAAGCTAGCGGCGTTCCTGGCCAGGGGCATGATTCTCTGTCCCCTATGATAAATGTGGTTACTTGGGCTTGGTCAGTGGGTGCAGGGAGAGGATCTGACTTTAATCCAAGTAATCCAAGTATTATTCAATGCCATATTAGTATAATTTAGAAATAATTTTGTTCAACTCTTCCGGAAGAATAGAACGAGTGGGAGAACACAACTGAATGGAAACAGCTTATACAAAATGTGAAGAAATGCTGAAGTCTCTTTATGACAGGTAGCACACCTCATGGTGAAATGAATGAATGTCATGCTCTTGCTTTCTGTGGAGCTATGACATAGCGTAGGTGGCCTGTCACAGCCAAAAAGCTACTTGATGGAGTGCTTTACACTTAATTCGGAGGTACTCCAAGTGTCACAAAATACAAAAAATTCTAACTGCAAAATGTTGAAATATTGCAATCTATATTCTTAATCATGCCTTCTCTATAATAGACATAGGTAGAATATGAGAAATGCTGCATGAGAGAGATTGCACGCATACTATAGGTGAGGTGGGTAGCGTCACCTATTGTTAAGGTTCTCGAATACTTCATAGATTAAGACCACGTTTTCAGTTTCTTATAACTTTAAAACTGTTTGGGCTGAAATTAGGCTGAATTGTTTCAGTAAATTTCAGCCAAAAATGGTTGAGATTTTGCCAAGAATGAATTTAGAGAAAACATTGTTTTGCCCAAGTTAAAAAATTCTTGTGACCATTTTTGAAAAGCTCTAGCATGCACATGTGCTGAAGCAGAGGCTTGAGATTTGTCTGGGGCTGGCCTTTGAGTCAGGGATGTGACTTTTGTCACCCCTATGAAAATCCACCCTAATTTGGATTTTGGGAGGGAGGGGGGAATCAGTTTAGCAAATCTCTTCTGAGTATGTGCAGAGTCTTGGAGCTAAATTTCCAGAAGAGGCCATGTATACAGAACATATTCCAGCTGAGGGCTTTAGGCAGCTCAGCAGGCCTTTCCCTTGACTTCTGTGTGTTGGGCTGGGTTGAGTCCAGGTCGCCGCTGCAGTTCCTGGGAGAGCCCTGCAGTTCCAAAGATACCGATTTCTATCCACAGATATCTGCATCCACGGGTGTAAATTTGTATCTGTGCAGGGCTCTAGTCACGGAACATTTTTTGTGAGGGGGGTGAGGGTCAAGGGGTCGGTACCGTATTGGTAGGAGTTAAAATCTACCTGCACCACTGGGAAAGACACAGGACAGGACATGTTGGAGGAGACAAGGCAGAAGAGATTGAGCCTGGGGAAAATGGGTAGAAAGGTCTGATCACTAAAGCACACTCCCTCCAGAGTCTGAAATGGAAACCAAGGTTCCCAAGTTCCACCATTCCTCTGCTGTCAGTAATTACTGGTGATGCCCACTGGCAAAGTGCCCTTCCCCTCATAGTGCTGGTTCACATAATGGACGACAACTTACTATTGCTATTAGTTACTCCATTAGCTCAAGTGGCAGGGGCTTATGAGTCAGATCTAAAGGTTCCAACCTGATGACCTAAGTGAGTGTCAATATGATGCTAAATGATTGAATTTATGGATTTTTCATTTATTTATACACGCACACACACATGCACACACACATGCACACACACACGCACACACACAAAGAAATTATTAAGGTTGCAAAGTCAAACACTCAAAAGTTAGGACATGCCAGAATTAAGGTTGCCTGTACAACCTAAAATGCAGTCTCCTTGTGCATATGTATTATGATATAATCTTTAATTACATAAGCACAGTGATGGTTTTTCCCCCTCACAAAACCACCTATGTTCAGTGCATAGGATGGGCCTACTCTGGAATTAATCAGAGCTATATAGCAAAGAAGGCTGTTGTCTGTAGAAGCCCTGTCTCATTTATTGAAGAAATTAGGTGGTGTGTACCTATTATGGTTGCTGGGAGATTGCGGGGGAGGCGCTAAACCTGGCCATAGCCAAAGGCCCTCTCTCTTAGCTGGCGTAGGGACCAGCCAGTGTACCAGTCTACAAATGACTACTGGGTACAACATAAGAAGAAAAACAAAACAAAACAAACAACAGAGACAGGATTGAGGGTCATAGGGTGACAATTAGGGAATCAGAAGGAGGCACTGAGCAGAGAGCCCCCCGCAGCACCCACTGCTCCTCAAAGGCATTTAAGGAGGCAATGGACACTGCCCAGATACATGATCAAACAAGGGATCAGAAATATCCCCTACAATTGCAGAGCTCTCCCAAGCATCCAGCTTCCTACTCCTGGTGTGATGGCTGGTTGTGATGGCCTGTGATAGGAGGAGATTGACAAGGAGGTTTCATGACTTTGTGTGGCCACAGATGGGGTGTGCAAAAATCAGGAGGTATGGGGAAAAGTACAAAAGGATATCAGTAAGAAGTTCTGGAGGAGCCAGAAGAGGGTCTGCAGCCTGACGCACTCTAAATAGATATGCACCAGGATCTCCCTTTTGCTGCAGAAAGGACAGGTATCTGGGGAATCCATGAACCATGCAGGAGCTCCCAACTGATATTCCAGACAGGCATCTGGATTCTATCCTTGGCTCTGCCACAGAGTTCCTAGGTGTTGGGCAAGTCACTTAAGCCAAACTTTTCACAGATGGTCACTACTGTACATGTGTTTTTCCTATTTTCTGGTTGCCCAACCTGAGGCCTGATTTGCAGAAGTGCCGAGCACTCACAGCTGCAACTGAAATCAATGAGAGGTGTTTTAAACACATTATACAATGCTATATAGTGCTCATTTCCAAACTTTTCAGTGCTTGACTTTGCAACCTAGACTTTAAGATCAGAAGTAACCATTATGATCGTCTAGTCTGACCTCCAACACAGAATCTCACCTACCCACTCCTGTATCAACCTCCCAACCTGAGCTACTGAAGTCCTCAACTCATGGTTTAAAGACTTCAAGGTGCAGAGAATCCTCCAGCAAGTGACCCTCGCCACACGCTGCAGAGGAAGGTGAAAAACCCACAGGGCCTCTGCCAATCTGCCCTGGAGGACAATTCCTTCCCGACCCCAAATATGGTGATCAGCTAAACCTTGAGCATGTGGGCAAGACTCACCAGCTAGACACCCAGGAAAGAATTCTCTGTAGTAACTCAGATCCCACCTCACCTAACATCCCATCATAGGCCATTGGGCATATTTACCGCTAATAGTCAAAGATCAATTAATTGCTAAAATTAGTCTATCCCATCATACCATCCCCTCCATGAACTTCTCAATCTTAGTCTTGAAGCCAGATATGTCTTTTGCCCCCACTGCTCCCCTTGGAAGGCTGTTCCAGAACTTCACTCCTCTGATGGTTAGAAACCTTTGTCTAATTTCAAGTCTAAACTTTCTGATGACCAGTTTATATCCATTTGTTCTTGTGTCCACATTGGTACTGAGCTTAAATAATTCCTCTCCCTCCCTGGTATTTATCCCTCTGATATATTTAGAGAGCAATCATATCTCCCCTGAGCCTTCTTTTGGTTAGGCTAAACAATCCAAGCTCTTTGAGTCTCCTTTCATAAGACAGGTTTTCCTTTCCTCGGATCATCCTAGTAGTCCTTCTATGTATCTGTTCCAGTTTGAACTCATTCTTCCTAAACATGGGAGACCAGAACTGTACACAGTATTCCAGATGAGGTTTCACCGGTGCCTCGTATAACTGTACTAACACCGACTTATCTCTACTGGAAATACCTCACCTGAAGCATCCCAAGACCGCATTAGCTTTTTTCACAGCCATATCACATTGGCGGCTCACAGTCATCCTGTGATTAATAAATACTCCAAGGTCCTTCTCCTCCTCTGTTACTTCCAACTAATGCGTCCCCATCTTATAACAAAAATTCTTGTTATTAATCCCTAAATGCATGACCTTGCACTTTTCACTATTAAATTTCATCCTATTACTATTATTCCAGTTTACAAGGTCATCCAGATCTTCCTGTTTGATATCCCGGTCCTTTTCTGTACTGGCAATACCTCCCAGCTTTGTGCCATCTGCAAACTTTATTAGCACATCCCCATTTTTTTTGTCCCAAGGTTTGTAATAAAAAGATTAAATAAGATTGGTCCCAAAACCAATCCCTGAGGAACTCCACTACTAGCCTTTCTCCAGCCTGACAGTTCACCTTTCAGTATGACCCACTGTAGTCTCCCCTTTAGCTAGTTCCTTATCCACCTTTCAATTTTTATATTGATCCCCATCTTTTCCAATTTAGCTAATAATTCCCCATGTGGAACAGTATCAAATGCCTTACTGAAATCGAGGTAAATTAGATCCACTGTGTTTCTTTGTCTAAAAGATCTGTTACCTTCTCAAAGAAGGAGATCAGGTTGGTTTGGCATGATTTACCTTTTGTAAAACCATGTCCTTAACTACTTTCTCGATCAATTTTTGTTCCAAGACCTTGCATACTACAGACGTCAAACTAACAGGTCTGTAGTTATCCGGATCACTTTTTTCCCTTTCTTAAAAATAGGAACTATGTTAGCAATTCTCCAGTCATACGGTACAACCCCTGAGTTTACAGATTCATTGCAAATTCTTGCTAATGGGCTTGCAATTTCATGTGCCAGTTCCTTTAATATCCTTGGATGAAGATTAGCTGGGCCCCCCGATTTAGTCCCATTAAGCTGTTCGAGTTTGGCTTCTACCTCGGATGTGGTAATATCTACCTCCATATCCTCATTCCCATTTGTCATCCTGCCATTGTCCCTAAGCTCCTCATTAGCCTCATTAAAGACTGAGGCAAAGAATTTGTATAGATATTGGGCCATACCTACATTATCCTCAACCTCCACTCCATCCTCAGTGTTTAGCGGTCCCACTTCTTCTTTCTTTGTTCTCTTATTTATATGGCTATAGAACCTTTTACTATTGGTTTTAATTCCCTTTGCAAGGTCCAACTCTACACAGCTTTTGGCCTTTCTCACTTTATCCCCAATAAGGTTGCTTTCCTTGCTGATCCCTCCCATCTTCCACTCCTTGTAGGCTTTCTGCTTTTTCTTAATCACCTCTCTGAGATGCTTGCTCATCCAGCTTGGTCTACAACTCCTGCCTATGATTTTTTTCCCCTTTCTTGGAATGCAGGCTTCTGATAGTTTCTGCAACTTTGACTTGAAGTAGTTCCAGGCCTCCTCCGCCTTTAGATCCTCAAGTTCTTCAGTCCAATCCACGTCCCTAACTAATTTCCTTAATTTTTTAAAGTTAGCCCCTTTGAAATCAAAAACCCTAGTCACTGATCTATTTTTGTTTTTCCTTCCATTTAGTTTGAACTGAATTAGCTCATGATCGCTCGAACCAAGCTTGTCCCCTACAACCATTTCTTCTATGAGGTCCTCACTACTCACCAAAACCAAATCTAAAATGGCATCCCCTCTTGTTGGTTCAGCAACTACTTGGTGAAGGAATCCATCAGCTATCGCATTCAGAAAAATCTGAGCCCTATTATTATTACTAGCACATTTCCTCCAGTCTATATATGGGAAGTTAAAGTAGGGTGACCAGATGTCCTGATTTTATAGGGACAGCCCCGATTTTTGGGTCTTTTTTTTTAATATAGGCTCCTATTACCCCCCACCACCTGTCCCGATTTTTCACACTTGCTGTCTGGTCACCCTAAGTTAAAGTCTCCCATGATCACACAATTCCCATTAGTATCTACTTCTTTAAAAACATTAAAGAGGTCTCTATCCATCTCCAGATCAGATCCTGGTGGTCTATAGCACACCCCAAGCTCTATCCCAGGGGAGGCTCTAGTAGCTTTCTTCCCCAATGTGATTTTTGCCCAGACAGACTCTGTCTTATCCATTCCATCACTTATTTCTTTACAGTCTACTTCATCATTGATATACAATGCTACTCCAACACCTTTGCCTTTATTTGTGTCTTTCCTAAACAGCACATACCCTTCAATACCTGTACTCTAGTCATGACTACTGTTCCACCATGTTTCTGTTATCCTTATAATATCTGGTTTCACTTCCTGCACCAGTAACTCTAGTTCCTTCATTTTATTACCTAGGTTCCTCGCATTGGTGTACAAACATCTTATTTTTTGCTGTTTGGCTTCGCTCACATTCTTTACCCAATTAGGCACAGACATTCTACTGCCAGTATCACCTATTAGACTGGTATCTACACTATCCTTCCTCCTTATGTCTATCCTCCTACCCATGGCTATATCCTTTCTTACTTCATTTTCTTCCCTCTCAATGTTAAAATTCAGCATGGAGATTACCTGGACATCTCCCAACCATCTCTCCCAAATTCCTAGTTTAAAGCTCTCTTAATCAGTTGTGCCAGCCTCCATCCTAGAAGTCTATTTCCCTCCCTACTCAGGTGAAGTCCATTCCGAGAAAACAGTCCTCTGTCCATGAATGCCTCCCAATAGCCATACATCCCAAAGTCCTCCTTATAGCACCACTGCCTGAGCCATCTGTTAATCATTATAATCTTGTCACACCTTTGTTGCCCTTCTCTAGGAACTGGCAGAATCCCACTGAAGTTCACCTGAGCCTCGAATTCCTTAAGTGTCTTCTGCAGTCTGGCATAGTCTCCCCTGATAAGTTCCAGCAAGAATCTAGCCGTATCATTTGTTCCCACATGAAGGACAATCAGTGGATTCTTTCCCACTCCCGTTAGGATCCTCTTCAGCCTCAGGTCTACATCCCGTATCTTAGCACTCGGCAGACAGCACACCCTTCTGTTCTCTGGATCAGCTCCGGTTACAGGCCTGTCTATTTTTCTCAGTAAGGAGTCCCCAATCATGTAGACCTGCCTTTTCCTGGTGATGGTGCGATTCTCTGGTCTATCCCCTGTTCCCTCTGGCTGCAAGTCCTCTTGATTCCTATTCTCCCTTGCAATCCTCTGCAACCCATCCCATATCCTCCCGGGGCTCATATTTGATGTTGTTATCTCCATTGACTCTTTCCCTCTTCCTATAGGACTAGCTGCTCTTCTCTTCTTCCTTGCCCTCTCACCTTCAGTGACCACCTACTGTGCCCCTTCTTCATTTTCCAATTCCACAAGCCTGTTCCTGAGCTCTATTTCTCCTTCACTAGCCCGTCTTTTCCTCTGCATGGTTCTCTTAGTCACAGGCTTCCACTGTCCACTTTCCTCACCCAGCAGTCTCCCCTCAGAGTTCTTTGGTCCTGCTTCCATCTGCAAGTCTGAGCTTTTCCCTTCAGCCTCCTCGTGTCTTTGCTCCATCATCTGCTCAAACCCCCTTCTAAACTCAACCAGAGTTTCCATCTGCATCTCCAGTCCTTGAATCTTTTCTTCCATCAGCTCTATCAGGCGTCACTTCGTGCAGATGAAACTCTTCATGTACCCCCTCCAGGATCATGTACATGACACAGCTTCCACATCCAGTCATCTTCATTGTGTCTTCCACTGCTTGGGTCACTACCACTGCTGCCTCTGTATTTGTCATAGCCTTCCCACCTAAATCCTGTTAGTCCGGGAAACACAAACGATACCAAAACACTGCCACCCACAGCAAAACAAACCCCCAATGAGCACCAAAACAATGCCAGAACACCACACACTCCCTTCACTAACCTGTCTATTCCTCTGCCTGCCTTTCTTAGTCTTCCCCTGAAACCTTAGTATTTATGTAGTTGTTTATGTGTAATTAGAGAGAGAACAGTCAACAAAAGTGGAAGGCGGAACATTCAAAACTTATAAATACATTTTTCATACAATGCAAAATTAGTCTGTGGAACTGACTGCCACAAGATAACACTGAGGTTAAGACTTTAACAGGACTCAAAGAGGGATTAGACTTTTATATGGATAACAAGGATACCCAGAGCTATAACAGCATAACAGCAACAACAACAAAAGTTTTGGAAGGGATGTCCTCACGCTTCAAAGCATTAGCAAATCTCTATCGGGGGTTAGAAGAAAACTCTCTCTTGCAGCAGGTTATTCCATAACATCCTACATAACAGTGTTTCTTGCATCTTTCTCTGAAGCACTTGGTCTTGGCCACTCTCAAAGACTGGATATTGAGCCAGATGGATCCTTGACCTGATCCATTATGGCAATTCCTATCTGTCACCTAGCACTCTTCCTGGCAGTTAGAATTTTTCTATGCTCACACAAAGAAAGCCAGCAAGATCAAAGGCATATTTCAGGACATATTTCTGTGGTCCCATGGCTTTGAATGAGTGCTTAGACAGTGACTTCCTCTGACTTTGCACTTTCCTTCAGGTCAAAGAGAAACCTTTTACCTCCGAAGTGCCCAACAAAAATAATCCCTTAAGGTGAGAGTTGCCATTTCTAATTAGTTTAATTATATTAAGGTTTATTTGACAGGGAATACACAGATAATCAAGAGTAAAAATAAAAGTCTACCAGACATGTAGCCTAATCATTGATGTGCTTAGCTACACAGGTCAGATTTTTTACTTACAGTTTATTAAGCCAAAGAGATATAAAGCCTTATATTGTAGCAAGATCTATTTCTCTCACAAGCAGCAGCAGCATTCTAGCTGTCTCTGCTCTTGCATCTTTCTCTAGCTTCACTGATCACAGTCATGCCTTCCTTTCAGATTCCCTGTGTAACTAAAGAGATGTGGTACAGATTGTAGCTAAAAGAACACACCAATTTCCTCTCTCCACATGGAAAGGTGGCCAATCCACCTATGTCACATTCTTCCCCTTCTTTCACATAAGCTTCTAGACACCATGGAGATGGTTATTTCAGGGAAAAGATGATTTGATAATTGTCCTGTTCATCCTCTGGCATTGGCCACTGGCTGAAGACAGGACACTTAACTAGATGGTCAATTGGTCTGTCCCAGTATGGTTGTTCATATGTTCTCCATGGAGTGGGTGGTCCATGATGTGTGAAGGGGAAGAGCATGGGTAACATGGGGGAAAACAGTAGGCAGGTCAAGGGATACACATCATCCCCTTGCAGACTGTCATACATAGGTGGTCAAAATAATGCACCCAAGACCCTGACCTTCTGTGAATCATTCAGAGGATCTATCAGGTTTGGGGTAGGAATGAGGACCTTTTCTGAATGGGATGGGGGAGGCAAGTGTCACCAACATAGACAATGTCCCAAATTTCCTCCCCAAAAATCACCTTGCACAGGTTTTTCCATGGAAGGGGGTGATGTTTATAGGCCTTTAGATCTACTGTTTCCAGCCAGGTGTTAAACTCTGTCATGAGTTTGTTAAATGTATTTCATCCGCTTATCTCAGACAACAGTAGACATGTAACGCACAACTGTATCTCTATGCTACAGGGCATTTGATTGTTATTTATCCCTTGCTATACAGTAATGTAGTCTCCTACCCAGATCCTATTTGCACGGTTGCATAAAAAGTATTTAAAAGGTTTTTGCTCATTTCAAGGTTTCTTTAGATCCTGTGTATGACAAAACTGAAATGGATAATACATACATTGGATCTTTTCAAAGGAGAGACCCTCCCGTCTGTTGTTTGAACAAACATCCCTGTTAGGATATGGCCTATTCCAGGGGTCGGCAACCTATGGCACGCATGCCAAACATGGCACGCAAGCCGATTTTGAGTAGCATGCTGCTGCCTGCCGCGATCCTGGCCCCCAGCCCCACTTAGCAGCCCTCTCCCCCCGCCCCCTCCACCTCTCTCCCCTGTGGGGATAGGAGGCAGAAGCTTGGTTCTAAGGCAGCCAAGCTTCCCCCCTCCTCCGCTTCTTCCCCTAGCGAGGTGCTTTCCTGCCCCTCCTCCTCTCCTTCCCTGCACCGATCAGCAGATGGCCCTTGCAAGGGGGAGGGACAAGAGTGGCAGCATGCTCGCTGCTCTGTAGATGAGGCAGAGAAGAGGTAGGGAGGGGGCCTTGCGGAATGGGGGTGGAACAGGGCATATCCCCTTCCATCCCCCTGCCATGAGCTGCTCAGGGCAGGGGACTGGGAGCACCCCCACGAGCCGAGCACCCCAGCCCTCTGTCTCTGAACCCCCCCCCCCACACACCCAACCTTCTGCCCTGCACCTCTACACACCCTCAGCCCTCTGCCCTGACCCCTGAAGTCCACCCCACACCCTGTCTTCTGCCCTGAACCCCCCTACACCACAGTCCTCTGCCCTGATCCCTGAACCCCCCCCACACACATCCAGCCTTCTGCCCTACACCTCCCACACACCCCGGCCCTCTGCCCTGACTCCTGAACCCACCCCCCACACCCCCCAGCCCTCTGCCCTGACCCCTGACCCCCCACACACACACACCCAACCTTCTGCCCTACACCCCCACACACACCCCGGCCCTCTGCCATGACCCCTGAACTCCCGCCACCCCCACTGCCCTCTGCCCTGACCCCTGAACCCCACACCCTCGACACACCCCGGCCCTCTGCCCTGACCCCTGCACCCCCACACCCCCAGCCTTCTGCCCTGACCTCTGAACGCCCCCCCAGGTCTGGGGTCCTGGCTGCCGGCCCCTTGCCAGCTGGCATCCTGGCTGCAGGCCCCGCTCAGCTCGCTGCTGTCCTAGGTGAACAGAACCCCAGGCTGGCAGTGGACTGAGCAGGGTGGCAGCGTTTTAATTTAATTTTAAATGAAGCTTCTTAAACATTTTGAAAACCTTGTTTACTTTACATACAACAATAGTTTAGTTATATAATATAGACTTATAAAGAGAGACCTTCTAAAAACATTAAAATGTATTACTGGCATGCAAAACATTAAATTAAACTGAATAAATGAAGACTCGGCACACCACTTCTGAAAGGTTGCCTACCCCTGGTCTAGTCACTTTTTAATAGCTTCCTCACCCCAGGAAATGAATTTTTCCTTGACTAACTTGTCAGTTTAGTACATTATTTAATAGACCTGATCATAACCTCATTATATTTTATGCACAACAACTACAATTATGCTGGATGGCCAGCTTTAGACTGCCACACTATTGATTCATGATATACATATTTTGTCTTTTTTGGTTAAGCTGGTTGGTGCCTCTTGACTGTGTAGCATCCGATCTATCAGAAAATGGACAATACAACTCTATACAAAACTGTGGCCTATACCTTGGCAAAGCTTTGGGCTCTGTTTTGTTCAATGTCTGCTGGGAACAAGTGGAATTGGATCACCAATGAGTCAGTTGTGTCCTCCTGATCTGGGTCTTGATGCAATTTAAAGGAGCCTTGGCCTGCTATCATCATATCAGTTAACTATGGCACTTAAGAAGCGATTCACAAACAGAGGATTGCGGCTACCCCAGTACTGTCATGCTCTGACCACATTTCCTTCTCCTAATAGCTGTCCCTGCAGTCTGCTATGATGAAACTTCAGAGCTTTGTAGCATAGATCCAGAACAATGTGATGATAATGTACTACTCTGATATAAGCTGCAGTCAAAATATGCAAAAGGTATTTTCATTACCTCATTACAAAGACAGATTAATAATCATTGATGTGTAATCATGGGAAATAATGCTGTATATTGTTTGAATGTATAAGATGAGATTATTACATTAACATGTATATAAATAGTAGGAAAGAAATATGTAATTTTTCATAATTCTCCGAGTTAGAGATGAAATGCAGTAATGTAAATATTATACAGGCACATTATTAAATCGTTACTGGGTCACTCATTTAATTTTCTCTGTATATTAATCTACTTAAACAAATTTAGTTTAAACCTCAAAAAATATTTTCCAGAATGAAGATCTGATGAAAGAATATCAGAAAGGAGAAGATTTCAAAGTGCACAAAATTACCTTTATATTTGCTTGAATGTAATTTCTAACCCTAGTAATATTGTTCCATTGCAAATGGATTTCAAATAGAATATTGGGCAGGGGGAGGTTTGTAACATACAGCAATTGGGGGCACCATTGTAGTCCCCCAATCATGAGGACTACATTAATGAAGCCAATCAACTGTTCAACACCACCCACTATAAAGAACTCAAAGACTCCACACCACAACTTACCCAAAAATGTAAGGATATCATCAAATCATTCCCCAAATAACTCCAAACTCATCCCCCAAGAATCCAACCTGGGGGGACCTTCTACATGTTTCCCAAGATACACAAACAAGGGAACCCAGGCAGACCCATCATATCTGGCTATGACATCTCTTACTGAAGAAATATCGGGACTCATAGAACCCACCCTCAAACCACTCACCACACAAAGGGTCAGTTTCCTCCAGGACACAACCAACTTCATCCACAAACTCTACAACATTAACCGCCTCCCTCAGGACCCCATCCTTGCCACTACTGATGTCACTTCCTTCTACACCAACATCCCTCACAATGATAGAACTGCTGTCTGCCTCAAATATTTACAACACAATGGACAATCCATTGTCAAACTCATCCATTTTATCCTTACCCATAACAATTTTATATTCAACAAACACACACTTTGTCCAAATTACGGAACAGCCATGGGCACTAGGATGGCTCCACAATATGCCAACCTATTCATGGGCCACCTTGAGGAAGAATTTTTGGGCAAATGCACTACAAAACCAATGATATACCTGACATATATTGATGATATTTTCATCCTCTGTACAGATGACTTAACACGACTTAACTCTCTCATAGATTTCCACCACAACTTCAACAACTACCACTTGTCCATTTAACTCTTTCTGGAAAAGTTCCACACTACCATCAACTCCCTGGACACCACAATCAGCTTCAACAATGGAACTCTCCAGACAACTATATACAAGAAATCCATGGAACACACCACTTACCTTCACAGATCCAGCAGCCACCCCAAACACACCACAAAATCTGTTATCTACAGCCAGGCACTCACATACCACAGAATATTCTCCGAGGAGAAAGTCCAGGATATATATCTTAACACACTCAAAAGTGCCTTATTCAAACAAGGACACTCCACCAGAGAAGAAGATCATCTCATGGAACGGGGCAACCAATAACTTGGAATCTGCTTCAGTAACAAAAATCCCACCCTTTAAACGTAATAAACCTAATTTTCCCCTGTGATGCAGTTTTGTTTTTAGGTATAACTGGAAATAAAGTAAAGCACATTTTCATTTAGCTGATCATCTCATTTGAGCTTGTGTACAAACAAATTAATTTGAAGTACGTGAGTAATGGTAATAGTGGCTTTTTCAGAATAATAAAGAAAAGTATGCTCTTGAAATCCTGTTATATAAATGTATCATTATATAAATCTATCTTTTTAAGTTTTGTTGTAAATCTCGAGAAATGCTACATTTCTCCATCTCAAAACATAGTGGGTTTTTTTTTTTGGCATATGTGAGGTAATAATATGACTTCAGAAGTTTTTGTCTAGACCAAATCATGGATGATTAAAGAGAAATATTTTACTTACAAAGACATATTCACAATGGGAGGCAGCAAGTCTATAAGGTTTTTAGTAGCCCTTGTCAGTTTTCCCTTGGGCTACACTCTTACTGAAATTTAGCATGCTGCCTTTAAAAGCAAGGAAAGAATCAAAGCTTTAATGGAATGGTTTTGCCTACATAAGCAATCTACAATTGTCAATATAGGAAAGAAATCAACAAAAAAATTCCTCCTTGGTTTTCTTTACTTTTCCAGTTCTGAAGCCTAGAAGAGAGACTGAAAGAATACCAAAGTCAAATAGCAAGAAATGAAATGCAGTCTTAGTTGTGAATGTGTTTTTTTGACGGGATGGATCGTTTCTGCCTATAAGTTAAATTGAGAGGAAGAATTCCGGTCCATTCAGATTTTGGAGAACAGATAGTTCAAAAATACATGAACTACTTCACTGTAATGCTAAATGTCAGTGTCTGTGCTGCAGTGAAATCTTGCAGCAGCAATCTTCAAGGGCCAAAATTTTATTCCACTTCAGCAAAAACATAGAACTTAATTTTGTCGCAGGCACCTAATTATTGGTTATTAATAATGGGAGAATTTCTGCTGATTCCAAACGAGTTTACATCAGACCTTATTATGCAACATTGAAGCAGTTATGGATGATCTATCACTTCAAATTTATGACTGAGCAATTTTACTAAATCAAAATTAACAGATTCACTAATTACAAATGTGTTAACTGTCCCATCCTATCATTTACAGACAAACAATTGTGGTCTCCTTCAACATCTCACCTAAGCTTAAACAATGTGCTGCCACACGGTCTTATATTACTTGCAACTAAAATATCACTTTTTACAAAATAAAATACAGTACATTTAGTAGCATTGAAAATACCATAATTTAAATGACACCGCACGTGTCAAACAAACTAATATAGAACATTTTATGATTCATTACCATTGCAAATTTCAACATTTGGTCTCCTAGTCATTACGGTGAATTAGTGAGGCTCTATGATATGTTTCCCAAATCATCCCTTTACTTAGCCAATTGACTATGTGAAGTGCAGCATAGCAAGAGTTGGAACATGGCTGAGAAATTAGGGCTTGATGCTGTGTCATTAAAGTAAATGGTACGTTCCAACCCACCCCCCTATTGACTTGAATGAGATCAGGATTGAGCCCTTAGAGTTAAGCAAGCTTTTGTGAGCATTCCAAATAGCAAATTTTCCATGGCTCTTGTTTTGGCCCAGTCAGAATGGGCAGGAGATCACTTTGGCTGTGAATACTCATCAGGTCTCTCTCCCTTGATTGTCTCTGATCCTCTATAGCCCGAGGCACTGCATCACCCTTTTAAATGGACAAATGGGAGCACCTGTTCTAACACAGCAGAGCAGGCATACATCATTTACGGGGGCCAGCCTCCTTGTGACTACACCTTCCTGGGTTTTGAGAACTACAGGGAATAACATCAACAACAAGGATTCTGGTGGCACCTTAAAGACTAACAGATTTATTTGGGCATAAGCTTTCGTGGGTAAAAACCTCACTTCTTCGGATGCATAGACTGAAAGTTACAGACTTTGCCACCAGACTCCTTGTTGTTTTTGTAGATACAGACTAACACGGCTACCCCCTGATACTGGAATAACATGTACAACTTTACTGAAGTCAGTTGTCGGTTGTCAAGGCTGGATCCCCACTTTGAACTTTAGGGTACAAATGTAGGGGCCTGCATGAAAACTTCTAAGCTTAACTACCAGCTTAGCTCTGGTCCCGCTGCCGCCATTCCCAATGGATTCCCTCCCTGGGAAGCCTTGAGAAACCTTTCACCAATTCCCTGGTGAATACAGATCCAAACCCCTTGGATCTTAAAACAAGCAGAAATTAACCATCCCCCCTCCTTCCTCCCACCAACTCCTGATGAATACAGATCCAACCCCCTTGGAGCTAAAACAAGGAGAAATTAACCATTCCCCCTCCTTCCTTTCACCAACTCCTGGTGAATACAGATCCAACCCCCTTGGATCTAAAACAAGGAGAAATTAACCATCCCCCCTCCTTCCTCCCACCAACTCCTGATGAATACAGATCCAACCCCCTTGGAGCTAAAACAAGGAGAAATTAACCATTCCCCCTCCTTCCTTTCACCAACTCCTGGTGAATACAGATCCAAACCCCTTGGATCTTAAAACAAGGAAAAATCAATCAGGTTCTTAAAAAGAAGGCTTTTAATTAAAGAAAAAGGTAAAAATCATCTCTGTAAAATCAGTATGGAAATTAACCTTACAGGGTAATCAAACTTAAAGAGCTCAGAGGACTCCCCTCTAGTCTTAGGTTCAAAGTACAGCAAACAAAGATAAACACTCTAGTAAAGGGTACATTTACAAGTTGAGAAAACAAAGTAAAACTAAGACGCCTTGCCTGGCTTTTTACTTACAAGTTTGAAATAGAGACTTGTTTAGAAAGATGGGGAGAACCTGGATTGATGTCTGGTTCCTCTCAGTCCCGAGAGCGAACGCACTCCCAAACAAAGAACACAAACAAAAGCCTTCCCCCCCCCCAAGATTTGAAAGTATCTTGTCCCCTTATTGGTCCTTTAGGTCAGATGCCAGCCAGGTTACCTGAGCTTCTTAACCCTTTACAGGGAAAAGGATTTTGGAGTCTCTGGCCAGGAGGGATTTTATAGTACTGTACACAGGACAGCTGTTACCCTTCCCTTTATAGTTATGACATCAGTATTGCAAAATGTCAGAGTCTCTTAGTGTTCAGCAAAGGGGCACATTATTAGATACACCAGGGATCTATTTGTCCTTAAGTCACTATCAAAATATGCAACCTTGTACATAACTGGCTGTCACCATTTTCAGGCTAGACATAGATGGATAGCACTGGTGATACCACCATTGTAAGCTGTTACATTCTTGTTGGCAGAAGATCAGTCATAGAAGTAGTGATGGTAACACTCTCTTCTAACTTTAGCTTGAGTGATGACATAGAAAAACCCATAAGAATGAGGTCTGTTAGAGTAGATGTACTGTGCTCATCTTTTGTGATTGCAGATTTCCCCATTTTCATTTGATGATGTTGAGGTCAAGCGATTTTTCAACACAAACTGCTACTGACTTATGGAAGTATATTGTCGAGCTGACTCTTCACCTGATTATAGATCACACAAGCAATATATGCACAATTGGAATCACAAATCTGTACTGAAGCAGCTTGTGATGATGAGAAATGAAACAGATGCATCAATATGCCTAGATGCTATATAGGATGTTTGATTTAAAAATGCTCTTTTCTTGTTCTTTGCTCTTTTAAAGATCAATGACTTTGGTTGTCAGTGCAGCTCTATGAAAAAGAAATCCATTGTGCTCAGCAGTTCAACGTGCTCCTAACCTATGTACTAAATACTTGTGTGGGGGTGGGAGAGGGGTGGATTTCTTCTTATCTGAGCTTGTCAATCAATTCTGTTCTCTTCTCTCTATGGTTATATATAGCTTAAAGGTTCTACAATTCTTTCAGTGTGGACCAGTCTCCCTTCCCTTGTACTGTCATGGGATATCACCTCTATTTCCATTTGTCATCATGCAACTGTGTGGCAACTAAGCAATAACTTACAATGGAACAGTCATATTAGGAGAGTATTTAATGTATTTTCATCTGTCAAACAAGCATTTTGTCCTTTTTTTTTTAAATGTTAACCACACTGTCTGCTTTAGCTGTTCCTTTTCATCCCCCCCTCCATTTGTTCTCAACCTTTTCCATTATACATGTCTCTGTCACCTGCATGTTTCCCCTCCTCTCCTTGTACAGCAGTAGTCCCTAGTGGAGGCAGCTAGATGGCTCCTTCTCCTGAATTTGAATGCCTGCAAAAGCAACCTAAAGCAAGGAGGGTGCTTGTGACCTGTGGACCACTAGCAAGAGCTACATGAACCACATTTTGCTCATGCACAGATGCAAACGCCATCCCTCACCTCAAATACACAAATAAAAATCAAAAGCACAAAGCTTTAAGGGATCAGACAAAAATAAAATATTTTTCATTTTTTCAGCCAGCCCCTAGTAATCTCTTGCCCCTAGGCAGTTACACTATAACATTAGTGATATGTCAGCCAAATCCTAAGCTTATCCCCTTCCCCTACAACAGGCACATAATTCAGAACCAAAAAAAAGTTACTTAACATAAAAATACCCTTTCTCCTTTTTAATAGATTTGTGCTAAGTCTCACAATCTAACTATGAAAGGAAATATTTCAGTTTTAGCTTGTCTCAAAACCACAACAGAATCATGAGACAAAAGCAGAAGCAGGCCCTTAGCCTGTTAAAAATTTTGCAGGCTTCTTCTGATGCAAGTCCAATCAGAGTTGATGTATATACACAATGTTCTGGATCTGATCATTCAGTGTAGATATTTTCATATATAAATACAAAATAAGGTTGAAGCCCAAATGTTGTAGATTGAGCATCATGGGTAGTGATGTAATATGCTTCTTGCAGTTTGCATACTTAGGAAAATCCTCCTACTATAATAGTATTGCAGCTTTCAGAGATAATTACTTTTGTAAGTCTAAATATGGAGACCTGCCTATTAATTTCATTGAGTGCCCCCCCTCCCCCAATTAGTCTCTTTTCTATGCTAAACAGTCTTGATAGAAGCAGTTGCATACCCCTTATCATTCATTTTTGATGCCCTTCTCTGTACTTTTTCCAATTGTAAATATACCATTTTTTGAGATGGGATGACCAGAACTCCAGGCAGTATTCAAGTTGCAGGTCTACAATAGATTTATATAGTGGCATTATGATATTTTCTGTCTTATTAGCTATACCTTTCCTTATAGTTACTAACATTCTGTTAGCTTTTTTGAATGCCGCTGCACACTGAAGTAAATGGGACTTTAAGCAATTTGCTGAATTGGGGCTTAGGGTGACGAGATGTCCTGATTTTATAGGGACAGTCCCGATGTTTGGGGATTTGTTTTAAATAGGTACTTATTACCCCCCACCCCGTCCCAATTTTTCACACTTGCCATCTGGTCACCCTATTGGGGCTATAAATCCCCAAGAGAAACTATCCTTGACATTTCATATTTCTTCCAATAAATGGGACCTACCATCAAGTTTTATTTTAGTATTGTTTGACCTGGATAAACAAGGACTTTGTTTTGATGAAACAATTAATGTGATCAAATTGATCAATTAATGTGCTATTACCTAATTTTTATAAACATTTTTACATTATGTAAACATCTAGATTGCTTTCCCAGGGCTTTTCAGAAAAGCTGCTGTTCCATGCACCATTTTTTACTTCATATCTAAGACTACAGTGGTGACACTGACTCCCTGTGCTGACTAGAAAACATTGTGTTTTGTTAGTCTGAAGTCAATGAAATTTATTTGAAGTGCTAATTAAAATGTTCTCTATTTTTCCCCCCATTTTACTCATCATTACACTGATTCAAGGTCATATTATTTGTCCAGTGCTACATATTTTCACTTAATTGGTTTGTCTTTTATGTGTTTGCAGTATACCTCAGAAAATGCTACCTAGCAACTAAGTGTAATTAACTGCAAAGGGACTTATGAACTACTGCCGCATTGTTATCAATTTGGCGAAGCAAGCTAATAGTCACGACAGCCTAATAAATGGTTTAAGCAGAATTATTTCATAACTCACAGGCACTGCTTCTGCTCGAAGTGTTTCACTTTTGTTTTAAGTGACAGTTAAACATTTTTGAGGAACAGATTAAATAAAGTTACAAATAAGGTTTATTGCAATATTTTAGAAATTCCATGCATAAAAGGTCAAGTAGGAAGAAAGATTGAGCATATCAGAAATTTCTATTTGCGAATTTAAATTACATCTCAGCAGGAGTCAGCATAAAAGAAATTCTTAGTTTTGCATTCATTGGCTTTTTATCTATTTATTTATTTATTTTGGCATGCTTTGGGACTGTTAAAGGCAGGAAAAGGATCCATAGCACTTAGCCGACATAAGCACCTCAGCACTTCATAGCCATGAGAAGGCTCCAGAGGTGAGACATCTCCTCTATCAGGATCAAAATACTGCATTTGATATTCTACAGCAGCTCCTCTCCTTGGAGGGATGGAGGTCAGATCATATAGTTTGATTTCCTCCAATGTGATAATCATATAAGACAATAATGACAGTTGACTGAAATGACATGGAAGATACAATTGTGTACATTTTCCTCTCCCATCCCACCCCAACCTGCCCCACAATGCCCTAAAAGGCTAAAGAAAAAAATAGCTAGGGAGAATTTAGAAGAACTCAAGAACCAGAAGTATTTTTGAATATCAAGCCAAACTCTCTAAAGCATTCTAAACATGTCACACTGACCAGAAGTATTGAATCCAAGTAGGAATAATGAGGGACAATTTCTGAACCCCATTCCTGCCACCTCACAAACCTGAAGGTTATTCATCTATTTATAACTGAGGATCTGAACAGAATTATGATTTTTCAAATTTCTATACATCAGATCTAATTCCACATCCTAAAACTTTAGGTCATCAATTTCATTCATAAACTCAGTAACGTATTAATCTACAAGCACTTGGGCTTCTTCTACAAAACTTTATATGGCGAATTTCCTCACCTCCCCAGAATAACCCTTGTTCCAAAATAATTAATATAGATAATTTATATCCATAAACATACAACCCCCAGATATTAAAATATGTTATTAAGGCTGCAAAGTTAGGAAATGTCAGATGAATGCTTAAATGCATCCGTTTGTGCATCCATCCTGAGTACTGAGTCAGGTAGGGATCGGGGGGCCACCGGACATCTGCCCCACACTTATATCATATCATAAACTAACCCCCCTTTTGTTTTTTTGCATCCACTAAGACCCCAACTGCTGTGTGGAGAAGGCAAAAAAACGCAAACACCTTGCTTGGGCCAATCAGGTGAGGAAAGAAAATTACTTCTTAGTGACCTGAAAAAGGAGTGACCACAGTGTATCATGACAAAATCTAGTATTTTAATTACTTCAACTGGAGGGACAGTGGATGCTCCTCAGCCTGGTCCAGATGAAAAGAAGAGAGCTTTTACTGCACTAACGTGGACCTAAATAGTCCCCCTTTCTTCCAGTCACCTGGTGGGGGAGGAATGGGTCAGTGGGATCAGCTATGGACTTGCTCTGGCTCTCTAGCCCTTAAAAGGAACAACACATCTTCTCTGACAAGCTACAGAAAGGGCTCCACCTCTTAATGTGTGGTGAGGTCATTTGCAATAACATGACACTTGGTTAAGGAATCATCATTTTGCTGTCAGAAATGACACTATCAGTCTTATTCTGGTTCTGGCTACTCTGGAGATTTAATGGTCAATATTGCTCTGAGTAAAACTTCTTGTACTGAAAGGCTTGGAATCCTTCCCCCCCACACACACACCAAAAAGTCTCGTGGATGATCTCCAGTCCCTCTGTTTCTAGGAGTAGTAGGATACCAGAAAGAAGCGGAACATCCAGAATTTAATCATCTATCTTCTTGGGGAAGAGGAGTAAAATCTATTTCTCAGAACAGGCATCATGCCAACATATTTCCAAACGGTATTGGTCTTCAGTCTGAAATCACACATTCACTCTCAGTATTTGTTATCAATGGAACTTGGTTCACTGGAGCCTGGGCAATCATCTATTTTCTGCTTATATCTCCTCTCCACCGACCAGGGCCAATGGCAGTTGTATGAAATCAACGTACAATATCTCATCACTGGATTCCTTCATTGCATTCAGTTTTACTTTGCTTGCTTTGCCAGTAAAATGGTTATATACTAATGGTAAAATCTGTACGTTGGCACAAATGCTGGGCAATCTCTATATGCATGTTCGTGTCCACTCCTCCCACATAGTCTGTTAGCTGGCTGGTGGTTGGGTTTGTCATCCTCTCTTGTGCTTCTTGATTTCCTCATGTTTTCCTCTCACATCCGTCCTTCATATTCCAGTAAACCCATATGCACTTTTTTATTTTTCTCTTTACTTACACTCGCACCTGCAATTTTACCTATTCCACCACTTTGCAGATTTGTATAACTTAAGAAGTCAGCTAGGTCTCTGAACAAATGCTCATTTACCTTCCCATCTCTGCATTCCACCACCAGTTTGTCTGTAATCTGTGAATCTCTTAAGAGTAGCTCACAGGCTTCATATCTAATATTTTTAATACTTTCTTATTCCTTCTGGATTTTCCTGTAGAAGAGGATTCTTTCTTGGATTTCATTCTTCTTGGATACACAATCAGCTTTTAATTTTGCTAGGACCTTATCAAAATTAAAATATGTTGAAATCTAGGGCCTCTGCATCAGCCACAGTTAACAATAAGGACACTTCTATGTCATCACCATCCATTCTGCCAGCATCCTTCAATCATATATAAGTTGAACCACTATTTGAAATACTGCCAGGATTTCTCCATATTGTTACTGAATCTTAATTATGAAGGTGGTTTGGAACATAATTTGTGTAAATAGATAACTATTTTGCATATTGAAGACACTAAATCTATATTAAGTCACATCAGAAATAAATCCTAGGACCTTTTGCTCCAAAATTATGGGCCTTTATCACTTGAAATGAAGGACAATCTCTATTACCTGATAGTAGTTCTTGGGTTTTTACCTTCTGTAGGGAGCAAGTAGTCTCTAGAGAGCACTCTCCCTCTCTCTCAGGCACCACCATATAGTCACTTATTTTTTCAATAATAATGTTGTAATCATAAATCATTTCTGATTTTGTATGAGATTTTATTAAAACTTCAAACCTTTATAAGGAGAAAGAAGAAAATCTAAGAATTAAAAAAACAGTAAAATACATGATAAAAAAGCACAGTAAAATAAGCGTACACTACCGATACATTTTTCATTTATTGGGGTAAAATTTTCCAAGGCACCTAAAGGACTGAGAAACCTAGATAGCCTTAGAAGTTAATGAGACAAGAGCCTAAGTCACTTATGCACATTTGTAAATGTTACCTTGTATCTACTTCTGCACTATCTGCATCACCTAAACAACTTGGTGCTGAAATAAGTTCTGATGGTTCAGATTCCCAGATTCATTCAATTTTTGTATTTTGAGAAAACATTAGAAATGTACAATATAAAATTAATCATTTGAACAAGTGAACTGATATTTTTTATTTACATCAACTTGTTTATTTTTGCACAAAAAAATCAGGCCTCTATTCTCCCACTGTTGTGAATACAAGTTATGAACGTGACAGATTTAGGTTATTTAGTTTTGTTGTTTGCACCAGTTATTAGGTTGAAATTCTCCTGTTGAATATACTGGTTAAAAAAATATAGTGAGTGTTGTTCTCACTCAAAAATTATCTACATCAAAAACCTGGGCATTATTATGTTGAATAATATATCCTAGGTAATATTCTAAATTATGTAAAGTTGATTGTGGAACTCCAATTCAGATTTTCTTTATTTAATTTGTCATTCATTTTTTGCTTCTTTTGTAGACATTTATACTGTTCAAACTGGGTGTAAAATGCCATTAAATCAGAACTTTTCTTATAATGGGAGTAGTATTTTACTCCCACTTTGCAAATGAGTAATCGAGTGCATAAGTTGCAAGGCAATTAAGAATCAGGCCCAATTTTTGTTGTTGGTATTGGGCTTTTTGCTTGTGTAGGAAGTGTAGGATCTAGCCCTTTAAAAATGTGTTCATAATAGTATGTAAATCCTATATACAAATCTATTTGAAGGTCTTACATTTCCTTAGCTTTTCAGTATAAATCCCATCCGTACATAAATCAATCTTATTCTTATTCCAAGCTTCTATGTCCTTTGCTGTTCAGCTGAAGTCACATTTGTTCTAATATTGATTTTTATCCTACTTCCAGCTTCCATGTCCTTAGATTTAATTTAAATGACAACTAAACTTAAGCTTCCCTATTTTTAGCCATTATTTTATTTTATACCAGCGTTCTTTTCAATACCCCCAATTTTTCATTCTGAAATATATCTTATTTCTTCCCGGGGGAAGAAAATCTAAGGGAAAAAGGAGTGCAGGAAAGTGGGTTATTTCTCTAAGGAACAATATTAAAGGCACAACAGCAAACTGTCCCACCATAAACACAAAATGGGGAGTAACCGGCTAGACAGTAATATTGCTGGGGATTAGAGTGTATCACAAATTGAACATGTGCCAACAATGTGATGCAGCTGCAGAAAATAGCTAATATTCTGAGGTGTATTACCAGGAGCATCATAACTGTTCTGCTCTAATCAGCACTGGTGAGACATCAGTTGGGATATTGTGTCTAGTTCTGGGCACCATACCTGAGGAAAGATGCGGACAAATTGGGCATAGTCCAGAAGAGAGCAACAAACATAATTAAAGGTTTAGAAAATATAATCTACGAGGAAAGGTTTTAAAAAATGGGCTTGTTTAGTGTAGAGAAAGACTGAAGGGAGACTTGATAACAGTCTTCAAATAGGTTAAGGGTTGTTATGAAGAGGACATATCTACTGAAGGTAGGACAAGAAGTAACAGTTTTTTTCTGCAGCAAGGGGCTGTAGATGCACCACTTCTATGTGGTGGAATTCTGCCTCTGGAGGTTTTTATGAACAACTGTCAGGAATATATATTTTATGAACAACTGTCTAGATATACTTGGTCCTGCACACAGTGTGTGTGTGTGTGTGTGTGTGTGTGTGTGTGTGTGTGTGTTGGGGGGGAGAGATTCGACTAGATGACTCCTTGATACTGATATTTACACATTACAATTGACCATTGACTATTATAAAAACTTTCAGAATTGTTTTTACATCCCCAAATCATAGACATAGTTTGACTTCTATATTGGGGGGATGATAGGGCAGCTCCAGACAGGCCAACGGGGTACATGTGGGGGCAAATTCCATGCCTGTGTGAGATTTGCAGTTTGGGGGGGCAACACCTCCCCTACCCCATTGTTCATTTAACCTTCTCCATCAGTAACTGGCCTTCCATTTCTAATTCATATTTACAAGATTTATACTGTGCTGATGTAACAGGCCAGTGAGATGCTGAAGTAATGTTATATATAACTCTAACACTCTCCTTGTCCCTGAACCTCAGCTTAACTCCTTCCTGAAGCAGAGCCCTGAGTTGTGTCTTTTCAGGACTTTCTAGAAAGCATTACACAATGTTAAACACCAAGGCTATTCTATGTAAAATCCTGATAATGAGGTGTTAATTCCTGGTTAACTCCAAAGAGAGTACCATAAAGTTCCTTAACAAACAGATGACTAAAGCACCCAAGATGGGGTAAATAGTATTTGAAATACTATGAATAACTTTTTAAACTAGAGCTAATAGACAGTAAGGTCTGGTCTATACTACCCGCCTGAATCGGCGGGTAGAAATCGACCTCTCGGGGATCGATTTATCGCGTCCCGTTGGGACGCGACAATCGATCCCCAAATCGGCGCTCTAACTCCACCAGCGGAGGTGGTAGTAAGCGCCGCCGACAAAAAGCGGCAGAAGTCGATTTTGCCGCCGTCCTCACAACGGGGTAAGTCAGCTGCAATACGTCGAATTCAGCTACGCTATTCACGTAGCTGAATTTGCGTATCTTAAATCGACTCCCCGCTGTAGTGTAGATGTACCCTAAGTCTAATAAAAGTGTTCCTTATAAAAACTCCACACACCCTTTTGTGACTGTTGCATATTTAAATTTAAACACAAGGTTTCAGCATAACGTTTACATTTCTATACCTTTGCACACACAAAACACAACCCCCTCTGACCTTCTGTCAGAGATAATTTCTCAGATTTTATACACTGGCCATAACATGTAATGTGTGTCACCAGGACTTTTCAAAGTTTAAGAAAGGCTGTAACTCACTTTTCCAAACATTTCAGAATGCTGTCAGCAAACCAACAATCTGGGATCTACACAATCAGCTGCACTCCAACCCTTTATGCTAATAGTTGGTTGGCCCTCTCAGTTGCTGTTGAAACAAACAAAAACAAATCTATAGTCTGTATCCAGAGTGTACAGGTGTTAGGATCAGCATTTAAATCACATATTCCCTGGATTACTCTAAGCTCTCATTCAGCAGGGCACTGTATTTTCCCCATGAGGGGAAGATAAGTGAGGTAAAAATGTACAAGCCCTCACCTCAATCAGTTCTGCTCCTGTTCTTTCTTTGATTGAGACAGAATCTCAGTTTAGAGCAGTGAGCTGCTACTAAATGCAAGTTCCATATACTCAGTTGCCTCTAGAGGCAATAATTGCTTCCCTCACAACTCTTCTAGGTCCCTGCAACACACTGTAGACAAAACATTATCCTTAGAGAGGGATTCCCTAGTAAGTAAAACTGGAATTACCCTGCACCTCTGCAGAGATACAGACTATTCCAAATTGAAATTCGTTGATCTTTCCCATTGCATCTCTCCCTTCCTTGGGGCTTGAAGAAGGGGGGAGTAGGGAAGAGAAGTGATGAAAAACATGTGGATTACCCCAGTTCCACTGCAAACAAGTCCGATAAATTCAAGTTTTAGCACCTCCATTAGTGCACTTCACAGAGGGCAACAACAGTATCTATATTACCCATACTCTCAAAATAGATGTTGAATGGGTAGGATCAGGAACACAGCATCAAAATACTACTACAGTTACTCACAGCATCCCTTCCATGTACATTGATGCTCTTGCTACTTTTGAAGAATGAGGGCTTAACTTCAAATCAAGGCATGGAATTTTCACAAATGCTCACAGTGCTAGTAGAACTCGATTACTGTGGAAGTCAATGGAATCACTTGCTCCACCAGGGCCAGAGTTCAGTAGTGATGACTGCTTTCCAAAAACAAAAACAAAAAACAAACAAACAAACAAAACACTTCCGTGCCTTCAGAGGGTTACAAAAGAACTCAGGAGCACAAGTTCAACTGAAAGCAAATTTAATACATTTTAAATCATGCTAGCTTGTTGTGTTGTAACCTGGGGAAAGCCATCACAGGGTGGATCCTTCCCATGTACTATACAATAATTAATCACTAATTATGGCCTAAAAGCCTACATTTGTATTTTGAAGGGATACTACACACCAGGGTGAATGTGATTGCAAGTTTCCAATCACACCATCTTAATTTCAGGATTCTTCTCTCTTAAGGCTAGTTTACACTAGAAAGGCTTTGTTAATACAGCTAGACTGACAGAGCCCCCTAGTGGAGACACAGCTTAGACCACAATAAGATCTTTTGCCAGGATAGTTAAACTACCTTTTTGAAGAACATATGATACTGGTGAAAGAACTCTTTTGCTGATATAGTTGCATCTACACAGGGTTCTTTGCCAGCATATTTAGTACAGTCGGGGGTGTGGATTTTTTCACACCCCTGTTTGACATAGCTATGACAACAAAACTTGTAGCATAAACCTGGCCATAGTCTTTAACTAGTCATGCAATCCTAAACTCACCACTCCAGCAGTAAAACCAAGAACATTTGCACTTTAGCAAATCTTGAGGTTTGAGGAGACCACTTTCTCCAGGAAGCACACTCCTTCCCTAGTGCAATCAATTCCTTGTTCTTTTCCTCAGGGCACATATTTTCAACTGTTGTCCCAAAATGGTCATTTAGACAAAGCATCAGCAGTTCTACCCTTGTCCCCAGGCCTCTGTAAATCATGTCCTGTAGTTTCTCCAGCTACCGAGCCAGTTGCCTTGGATACGTGACTTTAAAGAGGCATTGTAAAAATGGAGTATCCATCCTGACTACAAGTTTTCCCCCATACTCATAATGGCCTCCACATTCCTAGTGAAGATTTTTTTTCTTTTTTTTTTGTCCTCAGCACAACTTAGACTTCCACTGTAATTAGATACCAATCTTTCAAATCCTTCATATTTTTGTGCCAATATAGCATTCCCTCCATAAGCACGAATATCTGGTTCTAATATGAAAGGAATTAAGGAAACATGCATATGTTAAGACAACAGTAGTTAAATATTTTTAACTCTGTAAATGCCAAATCATACGCTAGTTACACTGAAATTGTTTCTCTTTCACAACCGACCTATGCAATAGTTTTGCTACGGTGATTACCTTGGCAAAGAACCTTTTGTAGTAAGAGTGGGACTTTAAAAAAGCTTTGAACATATGCAAGTACGTATGTGCGAAATCTGTTAAATTCTGTATCTAGACTTTTTGTCAATGGAAATTCCCTCCTTATTAACTGTGTGCGTGAGGCATGTCTCCATTTATTTGAAACCAGTTTCAAATTTACAAACTAGAACATTGATAAGGCTCCAGGACAAAGACCATGGTTAACACTTTTCAAGCACAACAGAATATTCTACACTAAAGGTAAAGCTTATCAGTGCGAGAGAGAGAACGCATGCTTGCTTTCTTGAGGGCTGGCCCAAGACAATGGTATGAACAGGAGACCATTACAAACCCCACTGCTTTCCACTCTAAGTGTAAGATGCATTTTTTGACCATGTCTTCTCTGACAAACATAGCAATGTGTGTGGATAAAATATCCCAAACAAAAACACAACTACGTGCACTTCTTCAACTGGGGAGAGGACGAAAGAACAAACATGTGACAGATATTAGTCACACTGCCTAAGGTACTACTGGAAGGCATTCTATGGTGATAAGTGTGCAAAAGAATATGTATATATAATAGACTAAAGTAGAAACTTAAGCCAATTAGACCATCCATGACACTGTTGGAAAATATAAGCATGTTCCAGGAACCCCTTCATGTACGCTAGACAGGCTGAGTGGAACGTGCCATGAAATACTCTTTCCATAAGTCTCTCAAAGGTGGCAGTGACATTCCAGAAACCTGTCTTTTGGATCCACTTCCACTCAACCCACTGTTAAGATCTATTGTGGAAAGTCAGACTGAACCCAACTACAATACACAGAATATCATCTATTCAATTCAAAGGGTAAACAATTATTTTAAACTACTTCAGATTTATATAGTCCACACAGAATGTAGTGCTGCCATCTTTATTCTTAACCAGAATTATGGGTGAAGCCCAAAAGCAGGATGAAGGCTCATATCTGCCTTCTTGATGTGCCTTTCACCAATGGCTTTTAAATCTCTTTTCTTTGAAATTGATAACTGGTGAGGTCCTTGTATAATAGGTTGGCATCCCACTCTTGTGCTGTTATAGTGAATTATATTTATTGAATTAGGGGAACAACTTTGTACCAGAATCATTTTCAAACATTACTGCTTCTCATTTAAGTGTAAGGAAATTCTGGGAGCTCACCCTCACCTCTTTCTCCCTGTGCCAACATTTACTCAAGTGACTGGTAACTTTTTTACAATTTTTGGCTTTGTTAGAAAGATTCAACAAGGGATCAGGTGCCTGTTTCTGTTCTATATATACACACATAAATTTTAGCAGCTGTTCAATTCCTCCTTTTCCTTTACTGGAAAGCTACCCAGTAATTTGGTGGTAATTACGGTTTCAGACTCCGGGGCTAGGATAACATACTCCCTGCAGAACAGTCACCTACAAAGCATTTGTTTCACCTGGCTCACTTCTTTAATGGGAATTTTCACAGACAGAATTTGCAGAGCACATTTACTGGCATCTATTATATGGTTATTAGCCATAATGAAATCCAAGCGAACTGTGAACTCATCCACTATCTCAGCTCTCCAGACCTCTTGCTCAAGTTCCAGGCATCCGTTTTCCCCATTTTTGAACAGGCTCATATTCTCAATTTCCTGTCTCCATTTGAGACCAGCCAGGCTCTCCTAGGACTTTCAGCAAGTCCAGTCTAATAATTTCTATACTGAGCCTGTGCTCACAATTCCTGTGCATTTCATAGTCTCCATTACATATTCAATAGCTAAACTCCCATTCTTTTACTTAACTGTCCAGATTTAAACAAAGGACTGTGGGGTTTCACCTTGTACCTACGCAGGCTGGTGTCACAGCATCTTCTGAAATGCACGAGGGGCTCTCATTAGGTACTTAGGCTTGCCTTAAATATGTAACAATCCTTTTCATGGCCAATCTTTTCACACTACCTGACTTTAAAGTGAACTGGTTACATTAATGTGGGCATACTTGCTAATTTCACTTGTTTTAATACCACATTTAACATTCAGGCTGTTCCAATTTACTCTGGGGAGCAGCCTGGTAGTCCCAGGTAGACCATAAAAGGGGTTTTAATGCCATTTTTACCCAATCTGCTCCTGTCTTGGGCAAAGCACTGCTCAGGCTCAGGAATCTGGCCTCAAATCTCCAATAATAATTCTGGCATGCCCTAGTCCCGTCTTCTGTATGTTACAGATACTCCAGGAAATTGACATGATGAGGCAGAAAATTTCAATTACATACAGTTAGACAGAATGGGACATCCAGTGACACTGCTGCTTAAACAAATGCAAGTCTGTCTGTGCTGCAGCAGTAGGGAGGACTGATGTTATTCCTTTTCGTTCTTTCGGAACAAAAAAGCAAGAAGGTAAAGAAAAGAAAGAAAAGAGTGACACTAAGCTAACACAAAGAAGTTATTAACATGAAAAAGCAGTCAAAATGAAATGTCAATATGCTTTGTAGCTTTGGAGTTTATAAGAGTCCTGGGAATACAGTATACCTACAAGTTATTGTTTTAATATCAGATAACCCAGTAGTAAGCAAGAAAGATGGAGTTAAAACAAAACAAAAAATTGATATGTTTTACTCTAAAGCTTGTATGATGCAATGTTCATAAAAGGAGAGCAGCTTGAGTCCCATCACATTTTGTACAAGAACACAGGAATTAAAATAGCAGAACCAACCAATGGTTCACTTAAATTCAGTCGCTTTTCTAGTATTTCGCTTTTCTCTATGTATTGTCCAGTGCCAAACTAATCATGCAATACAACATGGAGAGAAGTTTCTTTTAGACTCTGTCGTGACACAGAGACTCACAGTCCATCCTAAACAGGAGGCATTTAAGAAACAACTAAACTGTAGATACAAAAAAAGACTTCCATAGAGCTTCAATACTAGCTTTCACGCCCTTGTTGTTTGGAACAAAATACAGCACAGGTACAACTACTGGCTGAACAATGTATTGCTAGTGAACACTGTCACAGACTCCGGTCTGTAATCAGCTTAAGCACTCACAAATAAGCATTTCCAATTCTAGTGATTTTATCGTATCTAATATGACTGTAGGTCGCTATTTTTTACTTCTTTAAACATTGGAATTTAAAAACGAGTTAGGCCATTTGCTTCCATAATAGCCTGCAGTATTGAGTTTTTTGGTTCCACTGGCTGCTTTTTTTTTTTTAAAGCTCTAATTTCAAGTTGAGACCAATACCTGTTTTTTCTTAGTAATTCGTTAAAACCTGAACTCAGCAATTCCATCACTACACTGAGATTTTAGAAAATGAAATCTAGTTTTAACTGAAAGACACCAATTTCTTATTGCCATTTTCTTCAATGTATACTCACTGCCTAGTCAGGCAAAGCTCCTATTGAAGTCATTGAGTAAGGCGTGTTTAATACAGGTCTTAAATCTTTTCTTCATTAATATGTCTGCAAAAGGGCAGTCAGGTTGCTATTTTTAGATTGTACTGCAATTCCCTTAAATTAATCAGATTGCATGGTAAGATGTTGCAGAGCCTAAATAAGCATCTTTTTATTAAAATATTTTAATTATTGCACATTCACTGGATAATGTTCCTAGTTTTATATTAACTTAGTGGTCTCATGATTTTCAATTATTGAGTCCCATCTTTTGTGATTAGCTCTTACAGTATGCTGCATTAGAGTACAAGTAGAAGCCACAATGGCTTTTTAAACTACATATGAAGCACTGAAGGGGGCGGAGAATTCCCAAGTATGACAGCTTCTTTAAAGATGCTGTAATGATAATTTGCTAATTAACAGTTGGATTTTCTGCTAAATTTCTATTTTTCTCTTTATACAATTATCTTACTACTACCTTGTACCTCTATAGTACTTCTCATGAGTAGATCTAAAAATATTTTACAAAGATGGGTGAAATATTATCATCCACATTTTATGACTGGGAAATTGAGGCTCAGATGTTAAATTACACAAGTCAATTGCAGGGTCAGGACCAGAATCTTTGCCACCTGATTCCCAGTCTAGTCCTCTGTTCACTTGTCAGTCCTGCTTCCCTTAAAAGTTGATATATCTTACAATTTTTCTGTAAAAAGTATGTTAAAAAAAGAGCAGATTTCACCTCATAAATTTAAAACGGGGGTGGGGGAGAAGAGGATGGTTTGTTCTGAGTTATAATTATTACACAAATCAACTCTACAGTTTAGAGGGTTCAATCCAGCTGAAAATCTCTGATGTTAATGAAACACTGTGATGCAGGATTCCCAGTTTAACTTATTCCAGAACAACTGCAACCAAAATGATTACAGCACAGTTATTCACTCTAGTATTATTATAATTTAAAGATATAGGAGTTAATTTAAAAGTTTTGCAGAACCAGAAATCCTACCTTAAATCTGGTAGTAAAGCAGTAACAGCTTTAATATACTTCAAGTTAAATGTGTCGTATAGGATACTACATACTGTTTAGTCGCGGAAAAATAAGAGACTCTGCCAAATTCTGCCATCAGTTACACTGGAGTAAATCTGAAATTAATCAATTTAAGTAAATTGAGTTACTTTGGACTTACATCAGTATACTGAAGAACAAAATATGTCTCTGTGTGGGTGTGAGAAACTTTTGAAAACATTAACTAAAGCCACCATCTGGTATGCACTATCACAAATACACACACACACAAAACATAACCTTACTGTCACTGTGCTGACACATTAAATATAAGATAAGCTCATTCAGTGCCAAATATTCCACTTCTTGTGCACCCAGAAATTCCATTCAAGTCAGTGTGAGTTCTGAGAGCCCAAAATGTGCAGGAGTTCATGAATTAAGGTTAAATATCAACACCCCCAATATGATCAACATTTGTACATTAAACTCATGCATTTTCAAGGTCTTTGATTTATGGCTGATATAAGAAGCTATTCCTTTCAACTTTGCCAGCACCTGTGTAACAATAAAAAAGTTAGATATTGAAGAAAGACTGTTGCAATATCAAGCTTTTTAATCAAAACAAATGAACAAAAACTCACAAAATAAATAAAATTTGGCCATTTTTTTTCTTTTAGATAAATAGTTGTTAAAACTTTAATTTTTCATGTTAACTATGGCTCTGTGGAACAAATTTACGTGTTTATCATCTCAAGCTTAGACAGCTGCAGTAGCATTTGTTATTGAAAAATCCAGCCACCTATTTTTGTTGACCAATTTTTTCCAACAGGCTTGAGCCACTATGTCTCTGAATGACATGTTTTCCCAGATGGCAAATTTAGCTCTCATATTTAAGAAAAAAAGCCACCAGCTTCTAGGTCACATTCTTTCCTATTCCATCTTATTTTTTAAACTCTTCAAATATTGTTTTAAAATATTTTATATACCCATCATACAGACTCTTTACAGATACTAGCACATCTCCATCACCATATTAAGAAACAAAATAAAAAGCCTTCAATGTTTAGGGTAGTTACTGAAGGTTTTTTTGTTTGTTTGTTTTTAAATCAGAGGAAGACTTAGAGGCTGCCCTAGATGAGGAGTTTGGCAGAGCAGAAGCTTCTTCCAGAAGGATCAAATCCTAATCTTCTGCACAAAGCCTTAGTAAGGATCTTCATGAGATTTGGAGGGAATGGAATCCTCCCTCTAAACGTAGACCATGGACCATCAGTAGAGCCACTCCACACAGGCTTTACAGGCTACTGTGCCCACAGGGAGTCTTGACTGTGGGTGTCAGCTTCCTAACATGACCAGCCACTCTTAGCCACTCAAGCACTCTCCTCTGGGCTAACCATCCCTGAGTTTGCCTTGCAGATTGCAGCAGATGCACCCAGACCCAATTCCCTTCAATGTGCCCCCTGTGGAATCCAGCCCCTGATCCCCAGATAGCCACAGAAATTCCAGCTGCTCTGGGCCCACAGAAACAGTGTACCACAATTTGCCAGTTTTACCGCTTAGACCATTGGTTGTACAGTAAACACAACATCTGAGTTCTACTGGAAAACAAAAAAATTAAGAAATAATAGAGATTCAAATAAAAATGGTGTGAAATACGGGACCAAATGGTTACACATACATCATAACACACATTCTAAAGCCTAATCTTAACTAACAAGTTATCCTCCTGTCTAAAGTCCACCCAAAGTTCTCATTAGCATTTGCTAAAGCCCTCTTTTACCTAGCTGATCAGCACCCAGCCTCCTGGCCAGGGTTGAGATCCCTTTTTCATGTTTGACACAGAATTCCCCCAGGAGTAAGTAATAGTTGCATCTCTAAATTTCATTTGTTTGTTCTACAACACAATGCACCTAATTACCATAATATATCAACATATCTGTCACAGACTGAATGGCTGGGTTAGCTGAAAGGAGATACAGTAAGATGTATTATGGACACGAACAGATGCTGTGTTGAATTCCTTTACTGAATGGGTTATGGCACATTTAGTACTAGAGTGAAGTCACAAAATTTAGTGAACCAGAAATTGACACTGTATTTCTTAGAAAAGCAAAATATTTTTCAACAGTTAATTAAATCTTATATCTATGCCAAATACCATTTACAGACTAACTAGTCAGACGTTCTTGGTTTAATTAATTTTCTTTATAGATTTACAGGTTACCTTTCAAGAGTTACTGTCACAATGGAATACTTGAAATGCATTCCAGCCTCATAACATCTTTGGATGCCAAAACACTGTCCCTTTAAGAAGGTGCTATAATGTTTTTAGAATTAAATGTCAAACATGATAGCTAGGGTGTGACTTACAAAGGAGGGTGGTCTTGATCTAAGAAGACAACTAAAAACGCTCTGAGGACTAAAATTAAAGCTTCTTGCTCCCTAATGATTTGGGGGCACACTCAAATCCTGCACCATTCATCTGTTCTTCCCAATCTGCTATATTCTTATGAGCAAGCACAGCAGTGCATTAGACACCATTAATGATTTCTTAGGCCTTCAGGGAGAAGTTTTAGGGTATTTCAGTGGCCAGATTATAACAAGATAACAGAATAATGAGACTGTGCCTTGTACATGCATTTGGCTATAGGTCACCACAAAAAGAAAAAAAAAAACAATGTTTTATTAATGATACAGAACTATTTTGGGTAATGGTGTAAACTAGGGAATAGTTTAATTTTGAACTAATATACATTTTATACTGAATATATTATACTAGTGCTAATGTTTTCCTTGTAATTATCACCATGTTTCTAGGTAACAATAGGGGAGCCAACAAGAGGCTAATTCAAGACCAGTGAATTTATGGTTATTAATCAAGCACACTAATCTGATGTACAAATTCTCTGCCCTAATTGAAAATGGAGTGACATCAAACACAGTGGAGTTTTATATTTTGTCTAGACATTCTGGTGTTTTATTTTTTGTGTTATCTGAATGCTTCATTTATAATGTACACTACTTGCCAACAGCTATGACATAGGATGATATAACAAATGTTACTCACCATTGTGGAAAAAAAAATCCACCTTGATGTGAGGCCATGCAATTTTGCAAGGGTCTATTCTTGATGCAACGCTGTCCCATCACAAGGTCCACTCTGACAACCTGCAGCCCTCACTCAGCCCCACAATTCACTCCTCCCCGGCCCCAAGATGTTGAAAATGTCTCAACGTGGCAGTTCATTGCCATATGGAAAGCAGCATTATCAGCACTCACTAATTTACATGATATCTATCCATTCTAATCACCAAAATTAATCTAATGTAATACAAAAATTGAGATCAGAAGTTTTTTTCTGCATCACAACATGAAGAAATTAACCTACTGGCCTTGTCAATGTTTGCAATCACATTCTGGTTTCTTTTTATACATTTAGAATATATTCAGACACACATACAAGAATTTTTTCCATTATTAAAAATTAGCTCCTTAACAAACAGGACTTAGTACCAACAGATATATTCATTTCTCAGTTTAGCAGAGAAAGTCCACAAAGTGTGAAGAGGTGCTGGCCTCCCTTTCTGTTCCCTACATCTTGTTAAGTCCACATAGAAAGGAAAGTTCATAGAAAGTAGATATGTAAAAGAAAATAGCCTGCCCTGCTATTGCAGGATTGTTTCTTGCACTATATTGGCTAGTACTCTGCCCAGTCTACTTTCAAATGATCCACAGATGATTTTCCACAGATTCTACTGGAAAATTAGTCCTCCTTTTAATGGATCTCATTCTCCTCTGCTTCCCTCTTTCCCACACCCATCCATCAGCCTCCACTCCTGCAAGCTCCCATATACCCTTCTTCTGTTCCACCCACAGGAAACTCTTCCCGATTCAGGTCCACTTTATCTGTTCATCCACATCTTTATCTTACACATTCCATCTCCTTGAGCTCACCTATCAGACTCTCAGCAACACAGATTCTGCTGATGTTCTTGCTTTCAGTGGTCTCTTCTCTCACTCTCTTCCCCCCAGATCCACAGCTACTTCACTGCAACTGGACTCCTTGTCACCCCCTATCGTTTACAGTCCCTTTTCAGCCCCACATATTTTCCTCCTTTGAAGTCCATTGTATTTTATAGCTCCTCTCTCTCCAATTTAACTACCATTCACCTTCTCCTCCCCCACATTACAATTTGACTGATTACTCTTCTTTTCTCCTTAATTCCCTATCCGCAGTTTTGGTGCCTCACTTTCTGAAATGAATTCAGTCCAGTTGCTACTGGCAAGTGCTCCTAAGACAGAGTTCCAGACAAATTTCTACCAAATTTACATTTTGGCATATATTTTTTTTGTTGGTAATTTATGAAAATCTCACTTTCAGGATGATATACGTGGCTTTTCATGTACCCCCCACCCTTTCTCAGGGAGCGAACACATTCCATTCATTCATTCCCTCCGCCTCCTTGATTTTATTTAGCTGGCTACACATATGATGAACCTTAAATTTGTAGCTGTAGTGCATTTCAATTCTGAATACACTGGAAATATTTACTAAGACAAATTAAAGGGGAACTGCCTTTGGAATTGTCATGTAATTAGAAAGTCAACATCTTCTGCTTACCCACTAATTATAGAAAATTGTATTTGATAGCTGCATAATTATTGAAAGACAATTTCCTATTCCTCTGAGATTTGTTCATGTTTGCAAATATTTCCTCGTCTTTAGAGCTGTTTAAAGGATATTTCAAGATGTCTGCTCAATTCTTCTGCATTTAATTTTAACGTATGCATAGTGTAAATAAAGCATACTGTATGCCAATAGATTGCTTCTATGTATCTGCCAATTTAATTTGCATTGCATTAATGCTTCTGTTGCATACAACTTGCTAAAGTTTGTCTTTCAGCAGACAAACATTTATGATTTCTCTTTAGAATGATGTCAAGTGCAGACCAAAAATATGTCATGCTAAATATTTGATCCACATCTATAATGTAACTTATTTTCAAATCACATAAATCAGAACTAGACATGAGTAGAAAACAAGACTAAGGCATCTCTAAAGAAATACATTTATTATCCCCAGCAGGCAAGAAAATTTAGTTAATATTAAAGAGAAAAAAACTGTGTGTGTGTGTGTGTGTGTGTATTTTGAATAGTAAACATTACCAAGAAATGGATATTTTCCTACCATACACTGACCATGTTATCTGAGATTGTAAGGTATCACAAGATATTTTATGCCCAAAATTCAAATCCATAATATGAAGAATCCAATTAGGCATTACTGAAGTAGAAAGGACTCTTGTCTTCATTAGATCTTAGGGTTTGGGTTATTTTTTATGGTCTTCTTACAAGGGAAGAAAGGATAGGGTGGAAATTTACCTTGACACGAACAACATAAGATAAAAATATTTAGTGTATGTGAATGGGAAAGACATATATCTAGACTATTTGTATAGTGTAATACAAAGACAGGAGGAAAAAATAAGTGAGTCCCTAAAATTAAACAAAATTACATTTTCTTGAAAGATACTTTGTTCTAATTCTTCAGGGCATGATTCCACATTATATTTCTACAACTGAGAGGTACTATATTCACAAGACTTGCAGATGGTATATCTCATATGCAGGCCTCTAATAATATTTTATAGAAGTCTTGTCATCAGGCTTCAGCTAGTACTATACTCTAAAAAAACCAACACTATTCCTTGTTTTCTACTACTGCAGATGCCCCTCTCATGGGACATACCCCAACTTGGACACTTCTAAAACAGTGTTTCTCATGAAAAATTTAATCCAGATCCTTAGGGCATTAAAGTTAAGATACATACAGAGAAATTCAGCTGTCACAATGAAAATATATAGATACTTCCCTTCAATCCTCAAAACATTTTGTGAACAGGAGGGGAAGGACTCATGAATTTTGCTTAGCTATGCTGTATAGAGCAGAGTGAGCTGCAGTTTGTCCTAGGCAAGAGAAATTCAGACCCTTTAAAATCTTCATTTAGCCAGGTTTTATTGGTATTTAAAATAACCAATTTCAATACATCAGGGGTCTAGGCAAAAGGGTCATAGCATTTAATACCTAGCTCCCTAATGCTGCAAGAGTTGTCAGCTGAGGTTAAGAGGTTTAGCTAAAAAAAGTCATATTTAGACTTTACTGATTTGGCCAGGAAGGCAGCTCTGTCTATCATGCCAAGCTCCTTATTCCAGTTACTCTAAAGAAAACAAACCAATACAGGAATACACACTTAATCCTTGAAGTAGATTCATCATCTGCTGTTTCGCCAAATGATCCAGAATTAAAGACTTAACTCTGCAAAGATAATTATTTCTACATTTAAATTTTTCCAATAAAACAAAGTCCTTATGGAGCCACTTGTAAGAATGTTATATAGTGCACTGTCCAAACTGAAAACAAGAGCTGACAGCTTGTTCACGAAATTCCACATGAAGATCCTGTGACAGCAAGATGGTCTTCAGGAGAATCCTTCAATGAGGTATTGTCTCTATGATCCCCATTAATTTTGATGGCTATGCCCCATTTTCTGAGCTACAGGGAAGCGTATCAGGAATTTAAGAATTGAGTGGCACCGTGGTTTAGATAGTCAATGTGGTAGAGTCAATCCAGACCATCCTGGCTATTACGTTTGTCAAAACCTCCTGGAGTACCATGAAGGGAGGGGAGAGGGGGAGAAACAAAGCAAAATCTGAGAACAATTACTAAGGACTAAATATGCATTCCTTCACTCTGAACTCTTTCACATGAGCCTTATGAAGAAAAAAAAAGTCTTTGAATGTCAAGATTTGTCAAAAAGATATAGAACCAGAGTCCTCCCCAGTTCGAGGAATATTTCTGGGGCTAAAAACTTTTTTATGAAACAAGTTACCAAAGTTAGAGGTTTGAAGGAGTAACCTCACATCAAGTGCACATCTGGGTCTTTTGCTTTGTTTTTTTCTCCCTCTCCCAATTTGTAGTAGGCTCCCTAAAAAAAGGTCACTCTGACCTCTCAGAAAGTGTATCTCTCTCTCTTTTCCAGATAGGAATTTCACATACAGGGAAATTAATCTTTCCTGCTACTGCTGTGTTGTTATCTGGTCCATTGTCTCCAACAAACGTTCTGTAAGCAGGCCCAAACATGTTATGATCCTGGTAGACTGACTACATAGAATCATAGAAGATTAGGGTTGGAAGAGACCTCAGGAGTTCATCTAATCCAACTCCCTGCACAAAGCAGGACCAACCCTAACTAAATCATCCTAGCCAGGGCTTTGTCAAGCCAGGCCTTAACAACCGCTAAGGATGGAGATTCCACCACCTCACTAGGTAACCCATTCTAGTGCTTCACCACCCTCCTAGAGAAAGAGTTTTTCATAATATTCAACCTAGACCTCTTGTACTGCAACTTAAGACCACTGCTCCTTGTTTTGTCATCTGGCACCACTAAGAACAGCCTAGCTCCATTCTCTTTGGAATTCCCCCTTCAGGTAGTTGAAGGCTGCTATCAAATCCCCCCTCACTCTTCTCTTCTGCAGACTAAATAAGACCAGTTCCTTCAGCCTCTCCTCATGTGCTACAGACCCCTAATCATTTTCGTTGTCCTCTGCTGAACTCTCTACAATTTGGCCACATCTTTCTGTAGTGGCGGGCCCAAAACTGGACACAATACTCCATATGTGGCCTCACTAGTGCTGAATACAGGTGAATCATCACTTCCCTCAATCTGCTGGCCATGCTCTTACTAATGCAGACCAATATTCCGTTAGCCTTCTTGGCAACAAGGGCACACTGACTCATATCCAGCTTCGCATCCACTATAATCCCCAGGTCCTTTTCTGCAGAACTGCCTTTTAGCCAATCGGTACCCAGCCTCTAGCATTGCATGGGATTCTTCCATCCTAAGTGCAGGACTCTGAAGTTGTCCTTGTTGAACCTCATCATATTTCTTTTGGCCCAATCCAATGTGTCTAGGTCACTCTGGACGCTATCCCTACCCTCTAGCATATCTACCTCTCCCCTCAGCTTAGTGTCATTCGCAAACTTGCTGAGGGTGCAATACATCCTATCATCCAAATCATTAAAAAAAGACGTTGAACAAAACAGGCCCCAGGACCAACCCCTGGGGCACTCCATTTGATACCGGCTGCCAACTAGACATCGAGCCATTGATCACTACATATTGAGCCCGACGATCTAGCCAGTTCCTATCCACCTTATAGTCCATTCATCCAATCCATACTTTTTTTACTTGCTGGCAAGAATACTGGGGGAGACTATATCAAAAGCTTTGCTAAAGTCAAAATATATCCCGTTCACTGCTTTCCCCATATCCACGGAGCCAGTTATTTCATCATAGAAGACAATCAGGTTGGTCAGGCAGGACTTGCCCTTGGTGAATCCATGTTGACTGCTCCTGATCACCTTCCTCTCCTCCAAGTGCTTCAAAATGGTTTCCTTGAGGACCTGCTCCATGATTTTTTCCAGGGACTGAGGTGAGGCTGACCAGTCTGTAGTTCCCCGGGTTTTCCTTCTTCCCTTTTCTAAAGATGGGCACTATTTTTGCCTTTTTCCAATCACCCGGGACCTCCCCTGATCACCACGAGTTTTCAAAGATAATGGCCAATGGCTCTGCAATCATATCAGCCAACTCCCTCAGCACCTGCGGATGCATTAGATCTGGGCCCATAGACTTGTGCAAGTTCAGCTTTTCTAAATAGTCCTTAACCTGTTCTTCCACCACTGAGGGCTGCTCACCTCCTCCCCATACTGTGCTGCCCAGTGCAGCAGGCTGACCTTGTCTGTGAAGACAGAGGCAAAAAAAAGCATTGAATACTTCAGCTTTTTCCATATCATTTGTCACGAGGTTGCCTCCCCCGTTGAGTAGAAACCCTTCTTGTTACCCTTCACATCCCTTGCTAGCTGCAACTCCAATTGTGCTTTGGCCTTCCTGATTACACCCCAAATGTTCGAGCAATATTTTCATATCCCTAGTCATCTATACAAGTTTCCACTTCTCGTAAGCTTCCTTTTTGTGTTTAAACTCACTAAAGATTTCTCTGTTAAGCCAAGCGAGTCACCTGCCATATTTGCTATTCTTTCTGCACATCGGGATGGTTTGTTTCTGTGCTCTCAATATGACTTCTTAAAAATTCAGCCAGCTCTCCTGGACTCCTTTCCCCCTCACATTAGCCTCCCAGGAGATCCTGACCATCAGTTCCCTGAGGGAGTCAAAGTCAGCTTTTCTGAAGTTCAGGGTCCATATTCTACTGCTACATCTTCCTCCTCCCTAATCCTGAAGTTCAGTATCAGGTAATTAGAATAGCTTAATGTTTGGGAAGAAAGGGAGTACATTTGAAGAGGTAGAATGCTGCCTGAGGTCCTGCTGAGACTGCTTGGTTATGAGCCCCAGGAGGAGAAGAAATAGCAGGTATAAGATTTCCAATGAGTTGCCTGCTGCTATATATTTGCAGTGGGAGTTTTGATGGATACAGGGCATGTGTCTTTTTCCAATCCCACTGTTACACTCTGCACCCCTATTTTGTACTAACCCTGCCCCTATCCAGGAGGGCCCGCACCTCAGCTTGAATAATTTTTCTTTTATAAAGTCTCACACATTCATATGGGGAGCACACCAATAGAAAAAGAAACAGAGTCAGGCCATGGAAAAGGTCAACCCAGTTATTGGCACAATGACAGACAAATGTATTTTTAAATCGTAATTTGCCTGGATTTGAAATTGAATTACTGGAAGCAGAAGGCCCCAAGCTTTTCAGTTATATTTGCATTATATATTCCTTGAAATAAGGCACATTGTTAAGATAATGGGATTAATAGGCACTAAAAAATAGATACACAAAAGTAGAGCATAATAGCCATTTTTAATACTGTGCACACACTAAGTCATTTCCTGAAAAAATTGCCATCTAACTCCTCACGTAGCTTTTAGACCTGAAATGTGAAACATTTAATTTTCTTTGTTATTATTGAAAATGGCAATTTGAAAATGGTATGTTTGACCGTGGAGAACTCTAATCACCACACCTACAGTGCAAACCTTCTCTAGTTTGTGTCATTTACAAATTATGTTTACTTGGCTTGATTTGTAACATACAGTATTTCTCTAATGTAGTTTCCCCTTCGTCCAATTTTTTTTTTAAAAGAACTGGTCTTTTCTCAGATGCTGAAAGACATGAAGTGCACTGGGCCAGTGGCTCTCAACCGTTCCAGACTACTGTTCCCCTTTCAGGAGTCTGATTTTTCTTGCGTACCCCCTGCCTATTTCACCTCACTTAAAAAAGACTTGCTTACAAAATCAGACATAAAAATACAAAAAAGTGTCACAGCACACTATTACTGAAAAATTGCTTATTTTCTCCTTTTTAACCATACAATTATAAAATAAATCAATTGGAATACAAATATTGTACTTACATTTCAGTGTATAGTATATAGAGCAGTATAAACAAGTCATTGTCTGTATGAAATTTTAGTTTATACTGACTGTTTATGCTGCCTGGTGTAAAAGTAGGCAAATATCTAGATGAGCTGGAAGACCTCTGCAGACCCCTGATTGAGAACCATTGCACTGGGCAATTCATCCTGTATCATCCACCATTTCACATTACTTCACAGGCAATGTCCTAGTCAGCAGTCAGGAGGAGGCCTTTAAACTTAAAGGCCTATCCAAAAGTTTCAACCTAAGTGCCTGAAGTCTTAATACTATCCTAAATCCATATTTGGACACTTTAAAAAAGGCTTAATTTTCAAGAGTGCTGAACGCCTGCCAACTTCTTGACAGTCACAGCCTTTATTTGTCTGCATAGTGGAGAAAAAGTTGGTCCTGCTCACTTTACAACCGTGGCCTTGTGGAGGATGTAAGCAGCTTTATGTTGTCCCTTACTCAGGATAGATTATAAAGTTGTAACTTAGCCCTGAAGGATTTGTGCATGCTCTGCACTTCTGAACTTTGGGCTACCATTTTATGCACTAAAACATGGATTTAGGAAATAAACATCTCCTCAGGGTTACATACACCAAGAAAATGATGCAGCCTTTCTGTCATATGCATGTTCACTATCCAACTGAGGGAAGAGAGAAAGGAAATCCAAAAATTTCAGTTTCTACCACTTCAGTGTCCATGGCCTGTCTTCTAAACGTCTCAAACAGTGCTTGTATGAAGTCAAGTTGCTCAATGTTTTAAATCATCTATAAGAAGAGTATGTGTTTATCGTTTCTTAAAGTCACCAATGGTTATAAAAATACACCCCAGTCATTGGCGGACAAATGAGAAAATAGGCCATCTTCTCTAAATTAGACAGTTCAAGTTTAGTATCTATTGTTATTCTCATTAAATTCATGTATTTATTAAAGATTAAAGTTTTGTAGATAGTCTCGTTAGGGCAGAACAGTAAAACAAACCTTTCAGTAACTAACATTTGGATTCTCCCATAAACCTCCCCCGCCCCAAAAGGAATTCTTTTAGCCAAAGCAGGGGGAAACTAACTGGAGGTCAGAACAATTTCTGATAAATATATCTGGCTCCAGTTTCTCCATGGGGGTAGAAGATGACATTACATATCTTTCAGCTACAGAGTCCTATACATAAATTCTCTCACCCAGGGACACCATATGGAATTGTGGTTCTCTTTGGGGAATTAAAGTTCAATATTCCAGTTAACTATATCAGTGGTCCTCAACCAGGTGTCTGGGGCAGGTTTCAAGGGGTCTGCCAAGCATGGTCAGTGTTAGACTCGCTGGGGCCCAGGGCAGACAGGCGAAGCCTCACTGCATGGGGCTGAAGCCTGGGGCCCCGAGCCATGTCACCCGGGGTGGAAGCCAAAGGCTGAGCAATGTAGCTTCACGGGGGGGGGAGGGGGAGGGCTGTGGATGGGGCCCCAGGCAATTGCCCTGCTTGTTAGCCCCCGAATGCCAGCCCTGGTTTTTATATGCAGAAAACCAGTTGTTGTGGCACAGTTGGTCCATAGAGTTTTTATAGCATGTTGGGGGGGCTCAGAAAGAAAAACGTTGAGAACCCCCGCACTATATCATTATAGTATGTATACATCTTTCAATGTCTTATACAAAAAAGTATTAATAAATAATCCAAGTATAATTTGCATAATTTGCAATTATGTTCAAAGTACTATTGAATTTATTTAGCTGTTTCAGAGCACAAATGAGTAAGACCTCCTTATTAATTTACAGCAGAATTTTCTGTTTTCTGACCCAGGGCATGTCAGGTTTTTTTTGTTTGGTTGGTGGGGAGGGGATTGTTTTTGTTTGGTTTGGGCATGTTAATACCAATAAGCCATTCTATAATAGGCCTTTCACTTCATGTTGCATGTGCAACAAAAGGCTGTAACCATCATTTTATTCATTTATATAATGTGTGTGTACGCATGCAAGCACACAGAGAACCGATAGCTGTGTGTAATTTGTGACAGCAATACTTATGAACATGGAGAGAGAAATGGAAGAAAATATTTTCGATGTCTTGTATCTCCTAATAATATAGCCTACTAACATGTATATGTTGAGTATATTCTTTGGACTTTGAAGTTTCAGCCCTACACTATTTCTGAAGCTGGAATTTTAAAAGAGTGCTGTCAAATAAGAAGGCTGTTCAGAAATTACTCTAGTGGTCAGCAGCATCAGACTTTAGTAACTGATTACTTACTGATATCAAAAAATTACTAGCAGAAGTGACAATTTCCACATACAAATGTCTAATATCATAAGATGCTGAGTACATCCTAAGAAACTTTAATAGAAGATAGACCAGCTGAGAAGCTAGGGATGTGTTAGTTCTTGATCTGCATACCTTAACTCAGGAAAGACCACTATTGAGTTCATTGGGAGTTTTGTCTGAGAAAAAAATTAGCAATGAATCCTCTAAGTAATGCATTTACTTAAATTCATAACTCTTTTTCATAAGAGGAAAACAGAAGCCACTGGTTATAGAGTAAATTATAACTGAGTTATATTTTATATTGAGTATATTATTTTTTGTTTATATTTGCCATCAGTTTTTCCAATATTGTAACAACCTAACCTAATTCAGTATAATATGAGTCAAAATTATCTGACAACTATGGCATCATTTTGATACCATACAGTGAATGAAAAAGAAATATTAAATATTATAAAGGTTGAACATTTTATCACCTTAGTATTTTATGTTACTAGATTTCAAAATTTACAATCAAATGTAAGCTAGAAGCTCCAACTACATAACACAATCCTCAGGAATCAAAAAGAATTGCTACTGGAAAAAATAAACTCTTTGCCAACAAGAATTAAAATATTTCAGTGACCTTCTATGGTAATTATGTGCTTTTGAACACACACACCCCTCCCTCCACATGGCTTTATGTTAAATTATAAACTGTTCTACAGGAGATCTTTAGATGACAGTTCAGTGCTTCAGAAGAGAACTTGGATTCCTGCACAATATTATACATATTGGAACAACATTTCTACATTCATATATAAAGTATAAAATACATAGAGAAGCAAAATAAAATGTTAACTTTATTCTGGTCAAGAAGTGTTATTGTTTGGGTTTCATTACAGTCAATAAATACAGGAAATTTATTTGATAAATATGAAAAATAGTTAGGTTTGATTTCACAAAGTGAAATAAAAAGAGGTATGACAGGAATTATGTAAAATAAGTTAAAAATCACTGACACTTGATATAAGCATCAGAAACCAACTGTTTTAAATTAAAATCTTTAAGACACCAAGCTTTATGGAGCCTATCAAGCAAACATTAGACTTCCACAGTGGCATACAGCAGGAATAAGTTAAAGACATAACAATTCAAGAACAGATTTTACTGAGAATTATAGCGGTGTAACTCTACAGACTTCGGTGAAATTGTACAGATGTATTTCAGGACAACAACATTTGGCCCAAAGCATTTAGATTACATATAAAGTGTTAATCCAGCTAAAATCGGAGCATTAACCTTTAAATAGATCTCATTGTGCTACTATCAGTCTTGTATCTGAACTAATTAAAAACAAAAAACAGGCCATTTTCTTACCTCTAAATTGAATCTCTGGGATTTATATACACCATTCTGCCCTGATGGACTTGCCCCTTTTATCTTATCAACAAACAGATGGACCAGTCATATTAAAGCATTTTCCACTGAGAAGTGAGACATGAAAATTAATGTTCTGGTTCAGTGGATTTCTACAGAGATCTCCTCTAAATAAAACAAAACATTAGAAAGAGGAAATATACATAGACCTAATTATAGGACAGTCTCCAGATTGGTATATCTGAGTCACTGAAAACCAATTTACTACTAGAGAAATGTCATTTTCTGCTCATCAGATGAGCCAATCAGGAATGATTAGTTCTGATTAGTACTTAGTGAAGACAGAGAAGCACTGTCAGATGAAAAGACTTGGCATCTAAACATGTATTGTGATATTCTAATGAGTTCAATATTCAACAAACTGACAGGTCATTAAAAGGCAAATATCCAGAAGACAGAGTACGTCTTTTCATCTCAGGAGGATGGACAGAACACAGAAAGTGTGTGATTTAGTGTAAAGAAGTTTTGCTTTATAGGCTTCTTAGGTATCAGATCTCTAAAAAAATCTTAGAACATGAGATGTTAAATGTATGCTTCTACATGGAAAAAAATCTGTCACCCAGGCTGAGTAATCAAGTTACAGTGGAGTTTCTCCAAGGACAGCAGATGCAAAGATATACCGGTAGTTATTCCCCCCCCCCCCAATATATTTAGCTATTCTCAGCTTTTTTTAGTAGTTCAAAGTTGAATTGGTAGATTAACTGTAAACATATCAAAACTGCACATCTTTGAACTTCATTTTTTATTGTCAATTTGGTGCTTGTAAAGAGTACTATCAAATATTCTCAGTCAAGAAAAGATATTTTGGACCTAGCCCAAAGCCCACTGAAATCTATAGAGATACATCTATCAATTTTTCAGTACACTTTCTATAAGAAGTCTGATGCAGAGAACAAATATAGAGTTTTGTACATTAAAATAAAAATTACTGTGGAGAGCAATTAAATGAGTGGAATAGTGACCTCACAAATTCTTTGCTGCTGAATCTACTACTCCAAAGCAGAACACTAGCCCATAAAAGTTTTAAAAAAAAAAAGTGATTGGAAGACAGATAACAGCTTATCTCTATATTATCTGGAAAGGGATCATTTTGGCTAGTCTGAACAGATTTGTTTGTTTTGTTTTCATCTCACACAAAAAAATAGATGCTACCATAAAGGCTATATGAATAATAAGACAGATATAGGTGAGTCTGATTATGAGGCAATAGAAATAGCATTATCCTTATGGAAGGATAAAAAAAAATGATTGTAGGGGAAGACTCACATTGTCCACCTATTCCGAGAGAAGGACAGGAGACATTGGATATGGATTTAATCAGGCCACAATTTTATTATTAGATGTCTGGGACTACCGGGCAGATAAAAGTGTACAACCCATGTTTATTCCATAAATACTTGGGAGGCTTCCACCAGCTGCCCGTCATTTTTCCATCCAGGTTCCTTCAGCAAATCTATTGCTGGGACCTTTCCATACCCAGGGGCTTCCTCCAGCTCCCCCTTTTTTTCCATCAAGGGGAGTGAGGGTGGATGCTGCCTTGCCAGCTGCATGGAGAAACTCCAGGGCTTGAAGCTTTAAAGCCTTCTGCCCTTACATTCCCAGGGGTTGAGCCAGCACTGCAAAGCTGACCCCCACCCACCTTTTTAGAGCAGTTTCTGACCTTTTGTTCTCCCTTCCTCCAACCATAAAGCACTACTGCCTTCCTCCAGCAAGCCTCGACAACATCCACCCCACCCCCGATTTAGGTGCAGTACGTGATTTCAACAATACTTCTAGTAAAAACAATTGCTATTTTTTTAAAAAAGTCTTGTGTATAAGAAAACTTCCCATCCACACAAAATGCTTTTGAAAAAAAGTTCTAGATTTAGTCAACAAAGAAATAAAGTATAATTTAAATGGAAATGCTTTCATTAAGAGGGAAGTGCAGCTAAATATGAGGATTCTTCTATAATTGCCGTAACAAGGCCTGTTATGTACCTTGGAAGCTTTCCAAGTCAAAGTATTTTGGTTCTACAGAAGCTAATACTGATTTTTTTTTTCCTTCTGTACAAGTTAGTGCAATCACATTCATTCAAACAGAGGCCTTCAAACTTTCTATTCAAACTTTCTGGAATACTGAGAATTATATATAACTGCCTCAAAATTGGACTTATAAGAGCCACTGAAATAGATCTGTGTTTAAAAAAATGTGTTTAAAAAAAGAAGACCTGATGATGTGGAAGTTTTCATGAAAAAGTCTACCATTTAAATGAAAATATTTGTGTGTCCTATTTTGAACTAAAATCCAGACAAAATTTGAAACATACATGGATTTTCCCCACCATAACAACAAAACAAAACATTTGCTCCATCGGGTGGTAAAAGGGGATGCATGTTGTCAGATAAAAACATCCTTCCTTCTGAGCAAGGCTGTATCTTGACTAGCTCTAAATCTTTCAACGAGAGTGCTACCCTATATTCTCTTCTGGTCGGTAGAGGTTTCACTATACTAACAAGGGTATGGTTCAAAGAAGAGAGGCAGCTCACTCAGAATCGCTACTAATTTTGTTGAAAGGGTGAGTGCGCCTACCATTGTCATCCATAGCAATTATAGCCAGGGGATGGTGCAAGTCAAAGAGGAGAGAGAGAGAGAGATGAACCTGTTCCTGTCAAACTGGAAGAAGGTGAAGAGAGTATGTTGCTGACCCCTGCATCTTGCTTGTGCCTTGGTGGCATGCAATCATCTTGTTCACAGTTTTTAACAATCAGATGAATGGGCAGTAGGCATAGAATATAAACAGCCACATTCTCATTGAAAAAGGGCCTCTTTGCCAAACAGTGCCCCATTACTTTCACCACTGATATTTACCTTTCTTTGTTCCAGAGAATTGACATTAATAACATCTCACTGGGTACACATGCTCTCTATTTAGTTGCATCATAAGTGCACCATTGCTCATTTAGACTATCATCCATCTGAAGAGGTGGAAGCCACCAATTTGATAAGGCGCATTATTATTTTCCTGTAACATAGTGCACGTTTGCGTAGCTCTGCCCTGAACAATAATTCAAAGAGATAGTATTTTGACACTTGAATCTCTATCTTGTTACTGTATGAAACACCTAACAAAAAAGGTGTTATGAAACACTAACACTATATATTTGGAGGAATTAAATCTTCACCCCCTCTTGCGTTGGTTCTGGTAAAATGGCATGTACCTCCAGTAGGTGTTGTATCTTCTGGATCCTGATTTACGTTTTGACTCTGATGCAGAATAAAATCAGGTGAACACAAACCCGGGGAGACAAATCAGCATTGGCCATTATCCGCCACAGAGTGGCAGCTGAGATATCAATTTCCCCATGTAGTTAGAACAGGGAATAAATGTGATCTTCACAGAGAAAAGGATGATGGGAAATGTGTTACTGATATCATACTTAAGGTATTAGAGATGGATTCTCTGTTGTCCATGAAGATGATACATCAAAGAACAACTTTATTTGTCACTATAGCAGAGACGACAATGCTTTGTTCTTCTTAGAAGATGGTAAAGAAATGTCAAGACTAGTTAAACTCTTTAGTCTACCACCAAATATATGGTTACACTTTTGAAAAATCAAAGTCAAATATATTTTGGATAGAAAACCCTCTAGCCAGGGAAACAGTGGTAGGAGGACGGGTTCTCCTTTAGCAGGTGTTCGTGGGCATCACGTTTGCAAGGATTCTTAATAGATCTAGATTTTCATGGGATTAAAATCCTACATCCTAAGAAACTGACTGCTTTTGTTTCTCCTACCTGGTGTTTATTAGTTACTTCATCCCCATGTGGGGTAGCTCTACTAAAACTGTTCATAGGACATTTTTTCAAGCACTGTGAAAACTCTGATCTTTAATACTTGGTTGAATCACTGATTTGTGTAGCAATGTATCCTTTCTTTCTGTCATCAGAAATCAAAGAAGTATAGCCTCCTGAAGTAGAGAAGATAAATCAAACAGTACAGTACTCTTAAGTTATCACATTAATCTATTTTGCCATGAGGTAAATAATATGTTTTAAAAAATAGCAAAGGGAAAATCATGAGGTGTGGGTTAACCACATATCTTGAACCATTTTATCTTGCAAGTAAAGGGCAAAAAGGGGGGGGGAGAGGGGAGTTTGTTCAGGAATTACATTTTTTGAAGTGGATTCAGTATTTAGATGCATAGAAGTTGCATTTGTTTATTGAGATATTTTTGACATAACTGCAGGAAATGAGGAAGAAAAATCTTTACTTTCTCTATCTGAGAAATAGGAATAGGTTTGTTTCAAATTCAAATTCCAAATCAAATTCAGGTTTTCCCAATAGCAATACCAAATCCAAAAGCCTACAAATCTTGAAGCTATTGTAACAGCAGGGCTTATCAAAAATATTGCAAGTTTGGGGAGAGCAGATGGAAATGTCCTAGGAGGGCCAGTACTATCTCTAATTTAAAACATCTGCATATATGTCCAGGATTACAAACAGACCTATTTCCACAAATCAAGAAGTGCTTTCCATGATCCCAATGCTTTTTGGCCTTTGAAGAGTTAGCTATGGGAGGATGACCTTGATACCTCTAGCCATGTAATCCTATCTATAATAAACATTCTGGCCAGAGTGCACAGATTGCAGCAGTATACAACAGTAGTCATAAACAGGACATTCAGCCTCTCAGGGTATATGTGGACCATACAGTAAAGACAATGGGTGGCTTCTTGAAGGTAGAAAAAAGAAAACATCATGTGAATTGGATATAAAAATTAGTAGCAATTAAGCAGCTGCTTTGAGAGTAAACAAAGTGTTTTGGTGAGTCTGTTGTCACAAAGGTTGGTAAAAGTTTATTCAGATTCCAATCAACCCTCACAAGCTATATATTTATACACACATATATACTTGGGAACTTTTTGTACATGAGGTTTGGATCTTTATAATGAAAGAGTTGGGAGGCCAAAACAGCAATGAGTAAGGTGAGCCCGATACATTTTCATTAGAGAGAAATAAGATTCCTGCTATGGCAAGTGGGAGGGAGTAGAACCCAAGCATTTTCTGCCACTTCCTACTCTTGTCCCCAAAGTCTGCCACATTACTAGGGCCCTACCAAATTCATGGTCCATTTTGGTCAATTTCACAGCCATAGGATTTTAAAAATTGTAAATTTCATGATTTCAGCTATTTAAATCTGAAATTTCAGGGTGTTGTAATTGTAGGGGCCTGACCCAAAAAGGAGTTGGGGGGGGGCAAGGTTATCGTAGGGGAGGTTGTGATACTGCTGCTCTTACTTCTGCGCTGCTGCTGGTGGCAGTGCTGCAATCAGAGCTGGGCAGCTGGAGAGCAGCAACTGCAGGCCGGGAGCCCAGAAGGCAGAGCCACCGCCATCAGCAGCACAGATATAAGAATGGCATGGAATGATATTGACACCCTTACTTCTGTGCTGCCTTCAGAGCTGGGGGCCCAGCCAACAGCCACCGCTCTTCAGTCGCCCAGCTCTGAAGTGAGCGCAGAAGTAAAGGTGGCAATACCGCAACCCCCCTAGAATAACCTTGCGACCCCCCCTGCTTGCAACTCCCTTTTGGGTCAGGACCCCCAATTTGAGAAACGCTGGTCTCCCCCATGAAATCTGAATAGTATAGGGTAAAAGCACACAAAAGACCAGATTTCACAGGAGGGAGACCAGATTTCACAGTCCATGATGTGTTTTTCATGGCCATTAATTTGGTAGGGCCCTACACATTACAAATCGATCATCTGTAAAAATATAGGGAAAATAAACTGCAATCCTACTGAAGTGGACTTGTAGCACTCATCTCCCAACAGAGGAAAAAAACATAACTTTAACGTGATTGGTCCTTCTGCATGCCAATACAAATGAAGAAGGGAAAACCTATCAGTCCAGATTAGTGGATCATCTAAGGAGCAGAAATGAGGTGAACATGCTGACTGCTGTGCAAGGAAAAATATATATTAAGTACAGAGAAATTTCCAATTAGTATAGATAATCTGCATTGATTAATAGACACAAACTTTAAACATTTTTTAAAAATATTAGAATGGTTAAATTATTTATTCATGCTACGTGTCAAATAATACTGCACATACAATTTCAGAGAAAAAAATCACTAACTTACCTATTTGCAGTATTAGTCAAGCCACAAAAGAGATCACATTCCAGTTGAAGGAAATACAGTTGTTAGATTGACCAAAGCCAGTTCATTTGGTTAAAAGAAATAAATAAAAAAGGAAATTTATAAATTTCTAGAGCAAATATGCATATTAAGATTCAACATCATTTTCCTTGGTGAAGTGTCTCTTATTTTACCTCATCTTAACAGTTAGGATTTTTATTTGTTTTAATTTGTGGTGCGGTTAAAAAAAAAAAAAAAAAAAAAACACAACAGCAGGGACAAAGGCAAACCAGAATGATCCATATGCTTATATCCTATAAAAGGATATACCAGCTATTTCTGCAAAAAAGTAGTCTAATAATTTATTATGTTGCAGTTTTATAAACAGCTATTAATATTTATCCCATGGGTTGTAAGACTGCAACCACAAATGGCAACATTTAGAATTAATCTAAAAAGATATAAACACAAGGCACATATTATGTGGTGGCAAAAACTGAAACCAACAGACAAACACAGGGGCCCTATCCCATAACCACTAAAGTTCAATGGAAATGTTGGTACTGATTTTAGTGGGATTAAGACCAAAGTCCATAAAATTTATACTTAGATCAGTGGTGCACAACATGGGGGCACAGCTGCATGGGGAGGTCCCAGAGGTTCTCTGGGAAGGTGCGAAGAAACTGGGAACCCGCTGGTCCTGCAGCTGGCATAATAGTAGGAGTGGGATAAAAATAGAGTGGATATTGCGGGGTGGGAGCAGAATTAAAAGTAATAGTCCTCTGGGACACAAACAACATGAAAGCCCTGGCCAGCAGCCGCTGCAGCGCAGAAGTAAGGGAGGCACAACAAATTCTGTGAATGGTAAGAAAAGGACACAACAGGAAAAGTTTGCACATCACTGACTTTGATTATACTTTACATTTAGATTGTAAATTCTTTGGGGGGTGGGACTGACTTTTTGTTCTGTGTTTGTACTAAAGTCCAACACCATGCAGTCTTGGTCCCATGACTTGGTAGAGCCGGTCAGAAAAATTCCAACAAAATATTTTTCTTTGGAATTTGTCCATTTCATCAAAATTGAAACATTTCAAGTCAGGCTTCTGACAGAACACTGCCTGGTGTCCTGCCAGTTTGCCTGCCTGGTGGGCTGATGAGGAGCAGAGACCATGGAAGCCTCAGATCCCAGGCTTGCAGCTCCTTGGCATTTCAAGTTCCCAGGACTCCAGTGTCCATGACAGTCCACCAGGAAGACTGCCCAAGAACCTGGTTGGTTTCCTTTTGCAGAGAATAGTGAAAGTTTTGGGGTTTGTTCCAAATCGGAACAAACCCAGATTTCAATATAGCAAAGTCCTCCACAAAACAGTATTCATTTTCTTCATCCAACTCTATGTCTAGGTGTGATGCTGTATAAAAAGAAAGATAATTAGTTATGCTAATACAGTTACCCCTGTTACAAAATTGCAATAAATCTTATACAAAGTATGTCATGTAAGGTATCAATAGAAAAGTTATAATCTGTTAGGTATGATTATCCTGTTTAAATCCATGTATCTGAAGTTATGAATACTAGCTATGTGTTTGCATCTCAAATGTGTTTTGTTCTTGGATGACACCCACAAGACATATTTACATCCAGACTAGCCATTCATGTGTTGATGGGCTATTGGAGACTCAGCTCACCCAGTGAGACTCTCCTGGAGACGTTTCAGAGAACACTGAGGCAATGGCTGTCCCATGACTCAGCAAGGAATGTAAGGGCATGTGATCTAAGACTCCCTCTTTTTTTGCCATTAACTTTCCAAACCCATTGGGCTGAAGATATAAAAGAGGAGACTCTGACATCACTGCTTTGTCTTCAATCCTGTTCTACTTCTCTAGACTGTGATTTCTAACAAGGAAGCTTTGAATGAAGGACTGATGACCCCCAATCTTTTAGGTGATCCAGGGAGACTTATTTCATGCTATTGTCCTGATCTACAGACTCTGAAATCAATTGTAATGTATATGATTCCTTTAACTTTTTAATGTCTCCTTTTTGTTTTTAGTGATAAACCTCTACTTTTTATTTTACTACAGGAATTGGCTGCAGCATGATATTTGTTGAAATCCTGAAGGCATATTTTGACCTGGAGAAGTGGCTGGTCCTTTGGGATCGAAAGAACTTTTTATGTGATTTCTGGTTTTAATAATCATTTATCACAGAAGTCCAGTTGCCTGGGTGGTAAGCCAGGGGCTGGGATTCCTAAGGCTTTCTTGTGTGTTGGCTTCTTGTTAACCAGTGTGATGACACATGAGCTCACTTTCGTTACTGGCTTGGTGAAAGCTAATTACGCTACCACAATGCCAATACAATACAATAAATAATTTATTAGTTTGCCCAATCTAAATCCAGATTTCACCCATGCGGTGAGTAGTCTGATAGAAAGCATAGATATGGAAGCAGAATGCAGTCCCTAATGAGTCACTTAACAGCCTGGGTCCACAAATCATTGCTCAAATTAGCAGCACCCTTGACTGCAACAGAGTTACTCACAAGAGCAAGTATTTGTAGGATTTGGCTCTACTACTTCTCCATTTTCATCTTTGCCTAGTAAAAATGATATGCAGAAAAATCAAAAGCAGTGTAAAATATACTGAAACTAGAACCAAAGATGTTCATAATAAAATGTTAGGTTTGATTCAAATCTCCATTATGCTGGCATGAACTGCTGAATTTCTCTAAAATGTGCATTTGCAAATTGTTATTAGAGTGGTAATTAATATTTTCTGCCTATCTGTAACTGTCTAATATAACAATGTAATATTAAACAAAGGAAATAAAAATAAAATCACACACACAGCACCTTTCATCAAAGGTTCTCAAAACACTTTACAAACTATATTATTATAAGCAAGGCTTATAGTAAAACCTATTATTAAGGCTGCCTGCCTGACACTTCCCATTATAAGATCTTGTTTTCAGATGGGTTATAACTTTGTCAAATTTCAACAGTTCAGACCAAGTTGGGTGTGGGCCCCAGGCTGAATTCTTTTGGAAAACGTCACCCAAAAGGATTGAGCCATTTCTAAGAACAAGGCTCAGGAAAGCTTTGCTGTTTTGTCCATATTAAAATATGCTGGCAATTTTTTTAAAAAGCTCTAGTCCAATTCCTTGGGGGAGAGAGCTGAAATCTGGCTGAGTGACAGCCTTTTTCTCTGGGATATACCTTTTGCCATCCCTGTGAAAATCCATCCAAATTTGACCTTTGAAAAACAATCTCAGTTTGCACATCCTTAGTAGAGACTACTTAGATTTTAGCAGCTCAATATCCCCAAAAGATTCCACCTAAGCATGCTCCAGCCTGGGTCTGAGCAAGACTTGCCTTCCGTTACAGTGGGACATACTGGGTCCAGGTCTGGGTACTTTAACTAAGAGCAGAGGTTCTTTATTCTGTGTTCTCAGTGCTCTCAATGGTCCCCTTGCTGAGTCCAGGCAGCATGGAAAGTAACCAGTCATTTGAATTCTGAGGGGACAGGAAGCCTTGGTGTTGAACGAGGACTAACAGAGAGGACTGGAGCGGAGAATGTGATTGGGAGACATAAGGAAATGGGCAGTACTGGGAGTCAATAGGTGAAGGGGAAATGAGACTGAGTGGGCAAGGCGATTGAGGTAGCAGTCTGTGCAGCACTTGGAAATGTTCCATCCCTGTTAATGGCCATATGATGCCACATGATGACATTTTTTTCTCCTTTTTTTTAAATTAAGAAATTACAGAGATACACCCTACACATTAAAAGAACATTATTAACATTGCAAACTCAAGCACTTGAAAGTCAGGAAATATCAGTATTAAGGTTGCCTGTGCTTAATTGAGCCCTTTGTGGCTATGCATTATAATACAGTCTTTAATTACATGACTATGTACTATATTTTTCCGCACAGGAGATCTCTGCCTCATTCAGTGCACAAGGTAGATCTGCTCTGGGGATCTCAGGGTTGTATAGAGAAAGAGGCTATAAGCAGGGCCAGCTCCAGGCACCAGCTAAAGAAGCAGGTGCTTGGAGCAGCCAGTACCAAGGGGTGGCACTCCGGCCGCTATTGGGGCGGCACGTCTGGGGTCTTTGGCGGCAAGTCCCTCAGTCCCTCTTGGAGTGAAGGACCTGCCGCTGCCACCGAATTGCCGCCGAAGAGTGGAGCGGCGCGATCGTGATGCTGCGGCTTTTTTTTTTTTTTTTTTTTTTTTGCCACTTGGGGCGGCAGAAAACCTGGAGCCGGCCCTGTCTATAAGAGCCCTGCCTCATTTGTTGCAGAAGTTGGAAGCTTTGTAATGAATGAAGCTGGGGATTGCAGAAGAAGAGGTCAGTCTTGTGGCTAGGTGGAATACCGTCCTGGAGAATTGGTTTCTGTCTTTGCCTCTGCCACACAAGTCCTATGTAATTCAAGAGAAGTCATGTAAAGCAGTGTCTCCCAAACTTTTCAGTAAGGTGACCCATCAACAGCATTTTTTTGTGTGTCTCATCCAGGATCCAAATTTGCAGGTGACAGGGAGAGCCAAATCATAGGCCAGTGTCTTCCTCCACCGCTGCTATGTTGTCCTCCTTGCCATGCTGAGGGGGTGTTGACTACCTTCAGCAACCCCCTCCATCCTGGCATGGCAACCCTAATCCTGGCCTGGTGTGAAGGTCTGTACTTCTTCTGCAGCAATCGTTTCTGTCCCGCAGGGTAGGCCCTGCTCCCCACTCTGGGGATTGCAACCTGGTGCATGGCAGTGACACTCGGGTTTGGCCACTCGAATTTGGCCCAGCCACCCTGCCATCACAATGGAGGGGCAAACAAGTCAAACCCGAGTCACCCTGCAACCCCATGCATGAGGTTGCAACACTCTGAGGGAGGAACCAAGCCCAGCTCACTCTCCAACCCCTCACCCCCAGCACCTGAGCTGCAACTCATATAGGGCCTGCAACCCACCTACAAGCTTCCCTTGCACAATCCACTGTTTGGAGTATACAGACTTAAAATACTCTTTTCATGGTTGGTCACTAATTGTGTGCTCCTCTTCTTCTGTGTGCCCTCCCCCCCACACCCGTCCCACAGACATCTCTTCACCCCAAAACTAAAACACAGTGGTTGTTAGAACTATCATGGCTCTTTTGGGGGGGAGTTGAGTTTGGTGGCCTGAGCAAATTATCTAGTTTGGATAATTATAATATACTTTATCTACGATACCTACAATTTCAACTGCAATATCAAAGGGAACATGTATTATTTACTCCTCTATTTTTTTGGGCAATGTCCCTGTGAGCTTTAAACAGCTTCCAAGTATGATACCGAAAAGGTATCTCTCATACAGAAGGAAGAATGCAACTACTGAGTTTCAAAAACCACTCATTCTGGCACCATTTGTTTAATACAAATGTCTCCAATCTAATACAAATCAGCCCTTCTTAGGTTGCAAGAGCAGACAAGGTCACAACCACAGCTGGAATGTGGTAGGCATTTCTTCTGTTAAACAGCACCCTACCTTCAATAAGACTTAAAGAGAAAGGCATCCACATTAATGGGTACAGTTAATATGCAAGATACAATGGACAGAAAAACAGATATAATCAAAAGAGGTAATTTACATTAATTACACTGATTCAAAATCACCTCCTCTATTACATCTGTGCTTACAAAGCTTTCGCAGGCTGGCAAAATTGAAAAAGGCTATTGCAAAAAACAGAAACCCTAAAGCAATGCATTTCCATTGTTGTTTCAGACATCTAGAGAGCTATTGTATATTAATTTCCATAATACTGTACTGTAATGATACAGAATTTAATACTTTGGGAAGAATAGTCATTGAAACAATGTCATTTTTAAGTTAAGTTTAAGTTTTACATAAAAAACAAAACAAACTTGTACACTAATTTCTTGAGAGACCAGATAGCATGAACATTCTGGTTTACTTGACGACAAACTCTCGCCATACCCTTAAACCTAACAGAATACCAGCAGATAGCTTGGTTCCATGGATCTTCTGAGTATATTGCAGCAACTTGTGTACTCATCCTAGAAGTAGTATTAAAAAATATGACCTTATATTCCTTGAACAATATCCTGTTTCACTTTGTAACAGGTTTAACTAAAATACTATTGGAAACTAAATATTCTGAAGATATGCTGCCTTGGACACTACCTGCAGCAAGCTGCAGTAAAGGTTGTGTGTTTCCTGGGTAACTGTTTTCACCTTCAGTGGACACAGAAAACAATTGTTTAAGATTCTCACCCAGTAACTTAAGACACAAATAACACTGGTCTACAATTTTTGAGAAGTCGTCTGCTTCAGAGATAAAATGTGCTATTTATTATGTATTTTGATGTGCTGAATTCAAATATGACAATTAAAACAACTGATTGGCTACTGTTTCTAAGATATTTAAGTTTTTACATTTTATTTCTATGTATATTGTTTTAATCAAAAATTTTAAACCTAGGTCTTTTCATGTGTTTATGGTTGCTTTACATGATAATATTTCACCTGTCCAGTTTATGTTACACTTTAAAAATCAGCGAAAGGGTTATATAAATAAAATTTATTATGAAACAAAAAGGCAAAAAACTATTATGTACATAGTTTAGTCCTATTCAGTGTCTACTCTGCGCTTCTTGGCTTGTCTCTTGTATTCATTAAATGGAGCATCTCTTGTCCCTGTCCAGCAATAGTCTGCAAGCATTGATGGGCTCCATTTGCCCTGATAGCGTTTCTCCATTGTTGCAATGTCCTGGTGAAATCACTCGCCGTGCTTGTCGCTCACTGCTCTGCAGTTCGGTGGAAAAAAAAAAATCTAGATGAGAGTGCAAAATATTTATCTTTAGTGACATGTTGCAACCAAGGCTTTTGTATGCCTTGAGGAGGTTTTCCACCAACAACCTGTAGTTGTCTGCCTTGTTGTTTCTGAGAAAATTTATTGCCACTAACTGGAAGGCTTTCCATGCCGTCTTTTCCTTGCCACGCAGTGCATGGTCAAATGCATCATCTCGAAGAAGTTCACGAATCTGAGGACCAAGAAAGACACCTTCCTTTATCTTAGCTTCACTTAACCTTGGAAATTTTCCACGGAGGTACTTGAAAGCTGCTTGTGTTTTGTCAATGGCCTTGACAAAGTTCTTCATCAGACCCAGCTTGATGTGTAAGGGTGGTAACAAAATCTTCCTTGATTCAACAAGTGGTGGATGCTGAACACTTTTCCTCCCAGGCTCCAATGACTGTCGGAGTGGCCAATCTTTCTTGATGTAGTGGGAATCTCTTGCACGACTATCCCATTCGCAGAGAAAGCAGCAGTACTTTGTGTATGCAGTCTGCAGACCAACAACCTTCAAATCGCCACAAAGCTGCCACTGATGTTGGTCATAGTTTATGCACCTCAAAAGTTGTTTCATGTTGTCATAGGTTTCCTTCATATGGACTGCATGACCAACTGGAATTGATGGCAAAACATTGCCATTATGCAGTAAAACAGCTTTAAGACTCGTCTTCGATGAATCAATGAACAGCCTCCACTCATCTGGATCGTGAATGATGTTGAGGGCTGCCATCACACCATCGATGTTGTTGCAGGCTACAAGATCACCTTCCACGAAGAAGAATGGGACAAGATCCTTTTGACGGTCACGGAACATGGAAACCCTAACATTACCTGCCAGGAGATTTCATTGCTGTAGTCTGGAGCCCAACAGCTCTTCCTTACTCTTGGGTAGTTCCAAATCCCTGACAAGGTCATTCAGTTCACCTTATGTTATGAGGTGTGGTTCAGAGGAGGATGGGAGAAAATGTGGGTCCTGTGACACTGATGGTTCAGGGCCAGAAGTTTCATCCTCTTCCTTGTCTGACTCAAGTGAGAATGATTCTGGTGCATCAGGAACCGGCAGTCCTTCTCCATGGGGTACTGGGTGTATAGCTGATGGAATGTTTGGATAATGCACAGTCCACTTTTTCTTCTTTGACACACCTTTCCCAACTGGAGGCACCATGCAGAAGTAACAATTGCTGGTATGATCTGTTGGCTCTCTCCAAATCATTGGCACTGCAAAAGGCATAGATTTCCTTTTCCTGTTCAACCACTGGCGAAGATTTGTTGCACAAGTGTTGCAGCATATGTGTGGGGCCCACCTCTTGTCCTGATCTCCAATTTTGCAGCCAAAATAAAGGTGATAGGCTTTCTTAACCATAGTGGTTATACTGCTCTTTTGTGAAGCAAAAGTCACTTCACCACAAACATAGCAGAAGTTATCTGCACTGTTCACACAAGTACGAGGCATCTCTGCTCACTTTGGCTAAACAGAAATGTGTCCCTTTGCAAAATCAAACACTGACAAATAAGAGAGCACAACACTGTATGATTTCTAGAGCTGATATAGGGCAATTTGTTCAGCAGAGTGATGTAAGCGTCGTTATGATTGCATCATCCATGACTTCTAGGAATAACATGATGCAATTCATATCATGTATGACGCAATACCAGCTTCAGATTGCATCATTCATTGTTTTGCCTAAAAAGCAAGTACTGTCCAAACCCAGTCATAGATTTATTCATAGATCCAATCAAAGATGTATTTTAGTCATTTCTGGTTTAAATTGAGATCCCTTCCCTTTGTAACTCACTTATCCTCCACCATTCCCAAGTCAAGGGTCGTATATACTGACCCAACAGCATATCTTGAAAACTAGAGCCAATCAACAATTTTAAGCATCATTTTCGTTCTCAGTGACCCAGAATTAGTAAATTTGACTACATTTATTTCAGAAGCATTTTGGCTGTAGAGCAGTGTAATCAAAGGATGTTTTTAGGTGGAATTCACTGGTGTGTTTCACCACCTTTGCACTGGAATAGTAGGTGTAAAAGGGCCAACACCCCCCACCCCCATGAAGTACCCCAGGTATAGGTGTCCCTCTTTGAGAGCTGCAGAGCCAACTCTGTGCTGCCTGCTCCACTTCCCTCTCTCCTCCCTAAGCACAAGGTAGAGTCTGGGAATGTTGATGGGCAGGGAGAACATTTCTCATTGGCAGCGTGGGAGTGGTTAGAATGCTTTGTGTCACAAGGACTCCTGCAGCCGGCATCCAAGTTAGAACAGTCCGCCAGTCTGCTCCACCTGTAGGAGAAGCTATGCTGGCCTCCAGCAGTTCTTGAACAGAGGGGAAATTGCAAACGGTCACACCTTGGCCCCTGCACTAGGCCCAGGAACAAATATGAGTCTTAAAGCATGCCATCTAAAAAATACATGTTTAAGGGAAGACTGAGATTCAAGATATCTAGGGCTTTATTTTGGTCTAATTAATTATTTTTTACAAGTCACTATGCCATTTTAAAAATAGTTGTTTATTGTAGTGTAGCTGTGTAGGTTTGCTCTGTTAAACGCTATTACCAAAGCTGTGCGGTACTCATTGAAAATGTTGGGGCACCAGCAGAAGGTTAGGCAAGATAAAAATGGCTGGATTTGAAACTAACATTTAATATGAGGAAAAATGTATAGTTTGCCATGTAAAAATAAAACTTTCAAGCTCCTAAGAAACCACATCAAGCCATGGAAAACAACCAACATACCAGGAAATGAAACACATTTTAAATTCTCCAGAGGGTCTAATGTCTGAAATAAAATTTTACAAAATTTTGGATTTTAAAAAAGCCTCTCAAAATGGATAGTTGTTTAATAGCTTTTCAGTGCTTCCATGTTGTGATAAGGAATATATCATCCTCTTAAAATAAGAACTCACTACCATTGAATTAATTTGGTTAGAAAGCACTCCTTGTGGTCATTTAGTCCTGGTTGATGGCAGGACTGATTTCAAGTTCATTAACAACTCTCCCTGATAGGATGATGTCAAGTCTAGCCTTGAACATATCCAGTTAAACTGATTCTGTAATTCCCCTTTCACAGCTCATTCTACCACGAAGTTGTTCTGTATATTTCCCACCATCCACCCAATTTTTAATCCACCATGCTGCCTTTTAATCCTACTACTACTCGTCTATTCTTTACTAACTAATGCATTATTGTCCCCGTCCACTTTAACATATCCTTTTGTACGTGTGGACAATTATTCTCTCTCCCTTCACTCTTCTTTTATGTAGGCTAAATGTGCACAATTTTCTCTATTCTGTCCTCAGAGGTCTCATTTACCAAACCACATTTATCATTTGAGTTTCTCTCCACTGAACTCTAATTTGTCTTTTTAAATTGCTGCCCTAAATAAACACTGCACTCCAAATGCCGCCTAGTCAGGGTCAAGAGCAACAGAATTATTTCCTTGCTTGTTTTATACTGATACTCCACTTAATGACACCTAATACAACATCTCTCTCTCTCTCACACACATACACAGTCTTTATAAAATAGTTTAACTCTCATTTTATTTATTGTATACTATAACCTCCTGATTCCTCTCAATACCACTTTACTAATTTCTTTGTGTTAATATTATAATATTAATAACTATAAAATGTTCTAGGCATATGTAGAATTTATAATAAAACAGTAATATAAAATCTAATCTGTCAACTGCAGCAACAGCAAAGCTAGTCTACAAAAACTGAAATAAATCCCTTTTCTCTATTAATCCTTTCTTCCCTTACGCCACATGGTTAAATGTGGGTTAGGGAAAGTAAATGTGGAATTTGGACTTGTTCTCCTTCAGCACACGCTGTACATTGTTCCAGACCAGATGAAGGCTACATCTACACTACAGGGGGGAGTCGATTTAAGATATGCAAATTCAGCTACGTGAATAGCGTAGCTGAATTCGACGTATCGCAGCCGATTTACCCCGCTGTGAGGATGGTGGCAAAATCGACCTCCGCGGCTTCACGTTGACGGCGCTTACTCCCACCTCCATTGGTGGAGTAAGAGCGTCAATTCGGGGATCGATTGTCGCATCCCGATAGGACGCGATAAATCGATCCCCAAGAGGTCGATTTCTACCCGCCGATTCAGGCGGGTAGTGTAGACCCAGCTGGAGAAAGATTCCAGAGAAAGAACTCTTCTTTATCACTCTGTTGTCTGATCTCAGATGTATAAATCTAGACACTTTCATCCCAGGTGGATTGATTTAAATCAAAGTGATTTAAATCACCAATTTCATTCATGATTTAAATCAGCAAGCAGGATATAATCCATTTTAATTGTGTTTTGAATTTATATTTTTAGATATTTCCCTAAAGAAAGGTGGGTTCTCATTAAAACACATTTGCAACTGAATACAGCCTTCAGAGTAAATTTGATGCTTCTTCTTGCTAACCAGAAGTATACGCTGTAAGCAATGATTTAAGAAATTAGGTAGCTTAAATTACCTTTATTCAGATTCTTAATTTTTAATTTTTTATGTTAGAAAACGTTGAAAGATGAATTTCTTATTCACTAGCTCATGACTAACTTTTTACTTGTGATGTGTGTCAAGCACTAATTGGATGGAAATCCAAATTAATATAAAATACACACAAAAACATTTATTTTTATTAAATTAAAACTACCTGAAAAGTGTTGGACACACAAGAAAAAAAGTATCAAAATTTATCAGAACACATTTTGCATTTAAAACTAAGTGATTTGTTCAACCAAGCATTATCTGTAGTTACTTACTAAACTAATTGTTTCTAGTTACCATTTTAGAGCGTATAGATCTCATCCTCCCACACCTAGCTTTTATTCATAGATTGAAAAAAGAAAGCAAGCTTTCCTCCCAATTGATTTCTTACTTTTGAATGAACGAATCATTTAGTTGAATAAGCTGAAATGAAAAAAAATATTCTTTGCACCTGCAGAAGAGGCTACAGCTGTCAAAAGCTGCTTTAGCACTTCCACAGCTCCGGTTCCAGATGCTTGCCCAGTGACTTGCACCGCTTCACTGGCTTAACTTTTGTTAAAACTTGGCAGCAAACATGTATTGCTTAATATTATTGTTATACCTAATTTAGGAAATTTTAGAAGATTATAATAAATTAAAACCTTACATGTCATAATTTCAAATTTATTTTTACATTACAGGTGTATTTACTTTTTTTTAAATCTACCCTGTTTTCACCAAGAGCATCCCATCTATTATATAACATGAAAAGGAAGGCAGTATTTCAGGCACACAGGACCTTGCAGGGTGTATATGTTAAAACCAAGTTTCAATTTAACTAATTGGAAGGAAGATGATGGGTGCCAGCAACAAGCATGGTTACATAGGAATATAGGACTGGAAGGGATCTCATCAAGACAAATCCCTTGCTATCGCAGGCAAACCTGTCATATAATCCCATTCATGAACTGAACCAATCATGTTCTATTTTAAAACTAGTTAGGTTGTTTGCCCATCAGCACTACTTCAGAAGCTGTGGCTAAACATTCCTGCTAACTGCATTTTCTAAACACAGTTTGTCCTTGCACATATTTTAATCTAAACCATGTTCATTAGCAGTTTCGCTGCACCCATTATTCAACAATGGGTATACTCAGGTAGGCAAGACTCCAGAAAGTTGTCCTGAGAAACAGTTTATTCTCTTCCCTTTCTTCCCTCAAACTTTACAGAAAGAAATAATGTAATTTGGTAGAGCTGTGAATTATTCACATTTTCAAATGCTATTTCATTATTACTTGCATTAAGGTAGCACTAGTAACTCCATCTATGATCAAGGCCTCATTTTACTAGGAGCTGTACCAGGTACGTGGTAACACTGTAAGCTCTCAGAAGGGGGAACTATACATAAATTGACCAAGACAGACAAGGGGTGGAAGGAAGTATCCTCCCCATTCAGAGAGAGATTAGGCAATTTTCCCAATGGCACAAAGGAAGTCTTTTGAAGGGCCAGGAATAGAACCCTCAGGAATATCCTCAGTCCAAGGCCCTAATTACAAGACCATCCTTTTCAGCCAATTTTCTAGCCAACAAAAGTGTTATTCTCAGGGCTGCAGATGTATAACTGACAACTCCATTTTCCTGACAGCCTTGCTGAAGTCAAGGCATTTGCATGAAAAAACTTTAGATTTTTCGTGCTACTTTTACCATAACTTAGCTTTTGTAACTTTTTTCTGTAAGCCTATTAGAGTCAGGATAGAAGTTACATGCTAAATTCCATACACATTCAGTCACATTGTATTTCCTTCAGAATCATCACATTTCTCAGATTTAGAAATCAATAAATATAAGTTTGGTTATATCTGGGGAAATTACACCTGGTGGAAGCTACACTAACTTAATGAAGATCACATTTCCTAGGGACCCTGCTAGCCAGTTATTCAGAAATACAGTCAAATCTCCTTTTCAGACAGTCTATAAAATGCCTCAGATCTGCAAGTTATTAATTTTAAATTTATTCTCAGCTTCACTCCCTTTGTACTGTATCACTAGTACTTTTACAAACCGCCTCAGCTGAGGAATCATGTGAAAACCTTATTACACTTTCTAAGTCTCTGTGACTTATTTGTTGAAATAAATGGCATTATGCCCAGTTATAAGCAGTGTTATATATTTAATATGTTCTGTTCAGCAATTACTCAGGTCTGTGACATTTAAGAAAAGATACATCATATTTAAAGCTGACTTTGCTACCATTGAACCCCTAACAGAACAAACTATTCCTATTAACTTTTTATTAATCAAAAAAACACTACTTTGAAAACTTCTTAGTTGCAAGATGGAAAAAAAAATGTAGACAAATTGGCTCTAGACAGCTTTAGCTTTTCCCCATGCCAATCTCCCATCTCCTCAATCAGCTGCTGATGCCGCAAATAGAAAAGGGAAATATTTCTTTTGAAGTCACTGCTTTTCAATGTATCAGGTATCAAGGGATGTCACAAAAGCAAAGCAGCCATCAGTCTTCCACCCAAACTGCAAAATGGGGTATTACTATAATCTTATTGTCACTTAACAGTTTGAAAAGTTAGTGTGCCGAGGTCACTTCCAAACTTGGGGCTATCAGCTGCCAGTGACATGTGCCCTCCCACATATTAGTGTAATTTTGAATTCTCACACTTTTTTAGAAAATAACACTCAAAACGAACAATTCCATAGATGCACAGAAAAGGCTGAAGCTCTTAAATCATTTGTCAAATATAGCTGTGATTAAATTACCAATGTACAGAATTAAAAAAACAATTCTCTCTTTATTTTACCTGACAGGAACCACATGGTATCGCAGTACTGGGTTTACACTGCCATTAAGTTGTCAACAGAATCCTAAATGCAGGTATTGGAAGGTACTAAAAAAAGTATTTTCCACTATCTCTCTCTCTCTCTCTCTCTCTCTCTATATATATATACATACACACACACACACACACACACATATTAATTTCCAAGTTTGCTAGTACAACAACAGCAATACAGTTATTATATTTAAAAAAAAAAAATCTGAAAGGATAAGTGGAAATACAAAGGGACAGTAAATTTCTCCACATAAAAGAAGACATATCATAACTCTGGGGAAAAACCCCAATCAACTACAAACTAGACAGCTGAAATAATATGTCGCTTTAAAATATATTTGTGATTTCAAAGTCAACCCAAATATACAGCTATGTAGTAGCTCCTGCTCTAGTAACTGAAAATGATTCAATTATGAAAAAAAAAAGAAATAAGGATATTCTACCTTCAAATTCTGATCAGTTCAGTATATTTTTAATTCTCTCTATATAGTAATGTGGAACATGTAAGTATATAATTCTCTGTTTTCTTTGTTGTTTTCTACACAGAGCAAAAAGTATCTACATCCTAGATTACTTTTATTTTGGATTATGAAAAAGCAGTAAAGAACGAACAAATTTAAAAATATCCAGGATGAGTCATCTTATATTTAGCATTGCAGTGTATAAAAAACAGAATCACAGCTACATACACCAGGAGTAGAATTAAATTAATCATCTTGGAGGATAAAATGTACATGTAAACGGCCAATGGAAATAGGAAGAGACTATTTGGTGCACAGAAATCTTATTCACTTACCAGACACCATATACTCCTTAATAAAAAGAAAAATCAATCTCTCTCCCATCCCCCCCCAGACTCTGTGTTAAGCACCAATACTGTGCTCAGCAACATACAGTGCAAGACAAAGGAAGATACGTCTCTGCTCAGAAGCGATTACAGTTTTAATACACTATTTTCTTTTTCTCCTTCCTGAATTCTGCTAACTCATCCTTCTGACATAATTATTATGCTAAAAAGATATTGGGTGTACTCCTGCAGTCTTTACTCTAGCAAGTGATCTACTGAAGTTTTGCTGGGGCAAAGTCTCCAGGATTCATTTAAAGTGTCTTCATCATTCTTTCACGTCCTTAGAATTGACCCATTTTGGAGCGCCAGTGAGGAATGTGTCAGCAGTCATTATCAGGAAATCCAGATTGCTAGCATCAAGAGGTTTGGGTTTTGTGCAAATGCAGAGTATTAGAGTTGGCATCACTTAATAAGGACCCAGAAAATAGGGTTGTCAGCTTAACTGGGATGAGTGGCCACGAGCTGATTACTTGAAAAGCATTTAAATTCTGTTTTATTGAGACCTTTAAGACCTTATGTTGGATTGTAGGGACAGCTGGATGCTGATTTGGCAGTTTACCACTCAATTAAATCTAAGGATAAAACTCAAGTTAACGTGCAGCAAATCAGAGCTGCTCTAAGCTATATTTGGTGCACACAGTACCTCTTGCCATGTTCTCAACATATACAGAATGAGCCTCTGCAAACTAGGAAAGCAAGGATCCTAGATGCACTTGACTCACCTAAATTCTATCTCACTCAAATTGCCAAAATACTTGACGTATTTCAAAGGCCTCAAGGGGGAAGAATTAATGATGAAAATAGCACACATTTTGTTCTTGTGGTCTTCCAATAGCAGGGGATCCATCAGGCCAGAGTCAGTCTATTGTGTAGTTTCAAACAAGAACATTCACAGAGAGAGCTCAAGAGGGCACTTGTTTGTGCAGAATGTACAGAACTGCAGAAGAACTCCAGAATGATATCTTCTGAAGCAAATATAACTCTATTACATAACATTAATTCCTCCTTCTCTAGACTGTTGAATTCCCTACTACAAGACGACAAATTTACAATTAGGAGCAAAATTGGCCTGTTCACATGCCCAGAGTCTGTCCATCTCAAGACAGACTATTGTGAATTAACAAGCAATCCACAAATGAGGAAGGGTGGGAGAGGACGAGACAGGAAAAGAAGACTCAAAGAAGGATGATAGTGGCTTTCAAGACTTGATGACCAAATGCTTCAGTCAATGAGATGGCTACCTTGTAATGAGTGAAAAGACCTTCAAAGTTTGCAGAACTCCACATGTAACATTCTACTTTATCCTCATTAAGTGGAAATTGACCTACAAGTGAGTTTCTAACCTGAAGGAGTTTCACCCCATCTGCTAAAGACCTCAAAGATGGCTGTTCAGACAAAGCTTGAAATGATGGGCTCTGATATTTTAGCTCCCTTGTTCTTTCCTGCATATGGCACAAATACAGCATTCATCTTTCTGAATATGTTTGTTCTGTCCAAATAGCTTTTGTTTGTCAGCCTTATATCAAGGTGAGGTTATATAACCTCCTTTAGTGGAGATGATTTTAGACATAACAATGGTATGCAAATGACTTAGATAATGTGATACGGAGGAATAATTTTGAAAAGAAAAAGCAAGTACCCGCCAAAGTATAACTTTATCAGGGGAAAAATTGATTCTTTCGTGGACAAGTCATTCAGTTTGCCTAGAGCACCAACTTCTGAACTTATGCAAATACAATTGAACAGTTCAGAGGCATGTTCTTTCCTGGAATATGGGAGCAAGTATGAGAGTTGTTATGTGTCTAACATTCTGAACTGTGGCTCAGTTTTCTCTACTTTACAGATGAGTTATTCAGTGCTAGAAATTACCCAATTAAGCTACATCCATTACAGGTATGGATATGGCAGTCAGATTCCAGAATCATTAATTTCTTGGCCATTAGACAATCCTAGTACAGTGGATAACTGAATCCAATTTCAAAGTGTGCACATGACACAGCAACTGATCCATTTTTCTTGTTTGGTTTCTGCCGACAATAACAATGTAGGTGGACTATCAGGACCTGCATTGCCCGATCCCTTCAAGTTAAACAAAAATGAGTGGCTGGTTATAGATGAAGAAGTCATTTTGTTACAAAAGAGTCTTCAAAAGAAGCATAATGATCTTTCATATCTGGTTATCTGTCAGGTCACCTTACTGTTTGCCTGTTTTACATATCTGCAAACCTACCAGTAAGGAGAAACAAAATGGGTACTTAAGTAAATGGCTAAGTTTTCAGAAAGATCTCAAAACATTTCCTTGGACAAACTAGTTTCACAAATGCCAATATTTGTTTTTCCCCCCAAGAATGACTTCAAGCTTGGAACAATGAGAGTCAAGGGGAAATAAAAACCCAGAGGATAGGATGTGGTACAGCAGCTTTGTCACTGCACTGATGGTAACCCTTACTTAAAAGCATATTGGCTGGCTACGGATGGATCACTCCTGCACAGAATATCCCTTGGTGTTGTATAGTCCTTTTAGCAACTCCTATACCAACCTCACTCTGCGTTGCCATTGTAAGAGAATGCTTTATGTGCAGCTGATCTGGGTGCATTTTTAGCTTCTCAGGATCAGGGTCATTTAGAGCCACCTGAAGGCAAAAGAATTAATTGTCTCAGACAACCAGCATGTACTTACTTGCCCACATCTGCAGAGCTATTTCTCAGTTATGCAATTCCTGCACTCCAGCTGGATGAAGGCTAGTCTAAATTATACTAGCAGACCAGGCAGGTACATAGCTGGCCCAGGTTCAGTGGAATGCAAAGGCCACTTTTATATACACCTCTCCTTAGCTGTGCCGGGCACTCCTTGACAGTAATAGGATATGTGGCAATACAACCATCAACAAAGAAGCTCCCACCCAAACACCTTAAAAAAAAGATAGCAAAACAAAAGCTTACTACTTCCTAAAACACAACCATACAAGCAATATGTTTTTTCTCATGTGTTCTCTCTTTACAAAGAGTCATTTTCTGGCCATACTGAAAGAAGGACAGGAGACATTTGACATGGTTTTAAATCAGACCACAACTTTATTATTAGATGTCTGGGACTACGCAGCAGATAACAGTGTACAATGCAGGTAACCCCATGTTTATTGCATAATTACCTGAGAGTCTTTTATCAGTTACCCCTCTTTTTCCATCCAGGGCCCTCCAGCATTGCCGGGACATTACTATCCACCCCCTCGTAGGAGGGGTAAGGTGGGCTATAACAATGGGGTTGACTCCCTGCCGTACCAATCATAGAAGTCCCCAACCACCTCCTGTTCGTTCCTTTAACTAACACCTCTTTTTAAGTCCTTTCCAAGCCATTTATCCAGTCACTGTATGCCTTTCCTATGGAGTACCTGCACTGGACATCAGCCCTACACTTAAACAATGAGTTGTGACATATGGCCTACCGCCTGTAATGCCATGCATGAACAGAGCCCTTGCTGAACCTGCTGTGGGGAAGGCAAAAAAAAAATCCAACTGCACCTAAGCCAATATGGTGGTAAGGGACAAATTCCTTCCCAGACCCCCTAAAAAAGGGGCGGCTAGAGTAATGCCCAAGCAGATGTTGACCAAACCTGGTATTTTACCACAAAAGGGGAAGGAGGGTGGGTGCTGCCTCAGCCTGCTCCATGTAAAAGGGATGCTTCAGGCGCAGAGCTGCCTCTTTTAAACCCTGCATTCGCAGGGATGAGTCAGCGACCATGCTGACACCCTTTTGCAGCAGTTTTCATCTTTCCCCATCCCCAGCCATAAAGCACCATTCCCTTGATTAGGCCGGCAAGCCAAATCCCCCCACTCCAGCACCCCGCTTAAAAGGTGCGATGCGGTCAAACTCAGATTGCCAACAAGATAAAGTACAGTTGCCTAAATATGAAGGTAAATTTTGGAAAACACTGTCAATAATAGAAGCAGTCACATTTCAATCTATACTAACTTTTATAACACCATTCGTTGATTCAGAATACTGTCCACTCTATGAACAGTGATGACTCAAAAAGAGTTAAAATTATTTTTCAACATGAAGTCAAAATACTACAATTGCTCATGTTATGTCTCTCTCAGTACCATTAAGAGAGAGAAAGGACAATTGCTAATTACATGCATTATTTTATACTCAAGGACACAAGAAATCAAGCCCCAGCTTTTTCTCTCTCCCACCTCCAAAATGTTGATCTCTCTCACTGCAAAGAACTATGTTGGCATAAATGTACTGTAAAGTGAAAAGAGAAATCAATCCTATGTTTAATAGGCAATCATTAATATCTCAGTTTCTGTATGGGTTAAGTTTTTCCCTTTTCTTTCTTCTGACATTAAGCATCCTTCCAGAGACCAGGCTTTGTAGCAAAATTCACCCTTCTGCAGAAGGCCAGCACAAGGTCTATGCACCATTTCAGTCTCCAAACTAGGGCTTAAGTAATTTAAGTAGATAGAATATAAGCTTTGTGATAGCCTTCTTCCCAAATTTGGCTACTCCCAAGGTTTCTCTCACTCTGTTGAACTGCATTTGGGAGGTGCAACTGCACCACACCTAGACATTGAGCTAGCTTGCTAAAAATAGCAGTGTAATTGTGGTGGTGCAGGCAGCAGCACGAGCTAGCTGCCTGAGAACAAGCCCAAGCAGAATACTGGGTATGTACTCAGGGCGGCTACCTATGCTGCCAACCCATGTCCCCACAACTACACTGCTATTTTCAGTGAGCTAGCTCAATCAAAGCTTAAACATGCTGCAGTTACACCTCCTCATTGAAGGTTAAACAGTCGTTCACCAAGTCCTTTGAGGGAAACAATATTCTGAACAGACCTCATAGAATTAAGATAAAGTTTACTGAAATAAATTAAATCTTAATAAATTAGGGTTAATACCTTTGGGGTCCGTTATATTAAAAATGCAAATGTATATATCAGGGGTCAGCAATGTTCGGCACGTGGCTCGCCAGGGTAAGCACCCTGACGGGCCGGGCCAGTTTTATTTACCTGCTGACGCGGCAGGTTCGGCCAATCGCGGCCCCCACTGGCTGCGGTTCGCCGTCCCGGGCCAATGGGGGCGGCGAGAAGCCGCAGACAGCACATGGCTCGCCTGTGCCACTTCCCGACGCCCCCATTGGCCCAGGACGGCGAACCACAGCCAGTGGGGGCCACGATCGGCCGAACCTGCCACGTCAGCAGGTAAATAAAACTGGCCCAGCCTGCCAGGGTGCTTACCCTGGCGAGCCGAACGTTGCCGACCCCAGTGTATATGTTGTTCTGGCATTGTATGTACCTTCTCTAGTAGGGAGTGGGATGCTCATGTAATTCCTTTATCATCAGCCTTTTGAAGCTGCTCCCTGGAGAAGTTTGCCTATGCTAGTTCAAACTGGATTCTCCAGGGACCAGCACACAAAGTGAGGGGATTTGGATAATAAGTCTTATTTTAAATGGTCTCATGGCCTTCTTCCTGTTCCAGCAAGCCAACAGGACTCCTGGTCCACAGAGGGTAGGGTTGGAAGGACTGGGCCTACTAAGTCCTCAGAGGGACTAGGTGTTCATTCTGAGCTGAAACTCTGATGCACTTGTAACAACAAGGGATCCCCTAGAGGGGTAAAGGGGGTGGTTGAAAGACTGTTCCTGCTAGAATCCTTGTTAGGGTGAATTCTGGTAAGCTTAGTTTCATTTTTATACCAATAATGCCAGTGTAAGGTCTTGTGTATCTCAATATGTAGTTTGTTACATTTTCTGTCCCATATAAAGTAACAATGTATGAATGCCAAATATGAATTGTTAATCTTTGCTAAAAGTCCCTATGGAAGTTTTTTAAGTGTAAATTCTAAAGTTGTGCTGCCTTGTTCCAATATTCCTTGCCACATTCAGTTTAGTCCAAGAACTGTATTCTCAGTAGTATATAAGCTCTACAGACTTGCACTTTGCACTCCCCAGCCACTGCTAAAGATCTGGGCCCACAATTTTAATGGGCATATACTACATATACCCACTTTAAGTCATCATGAAAATGTATTTCCTTTTTCTCTGAATATATGAAGTGTTCCTTTTCATGTAGACATTATTATTTGTATGGTATGTGTCTAGCAAATAAACATTAAGCTGGAGAAAGATGAAGTCCTGTTTTGAGAGTGCAGTCCTGATCCAAAGCCCACTGTGGTCAATGGGAGTCTGTTCATTGACTTAAGGAGGTTTTGATTAGAGCCCTAATGAGAAGGACCCCATTTAGCAAAAGTAAGGCAACCCTGATCTTAATCTAACTACCAGAAGGTTACTAGTACTTATAACATTGAAAGTATTAAAAATATTACCTTGATAATTTTGTAATCTTTTTCTTATAAAATATATGATGGCACCCCAGCCAATGGCATAATCCTCCAAAAAAAAAACAATTCCATGCATTCTCCCTTACAACCGCACTGTCTAAAAGCGGCAGCAGCAGCATCTTCCTGCTGGTGATTCGTTCTGACAGCTTACATGCTGTACATGCTCCTTTATGAAAAAGATTATTTCAGATTAGCATTAATTCCTGTAACATTTATGAGGTTCTGGTTATTTGCCTGGGTAGGTCTGTAGGTTAATCTATCAGAACATTTTGAATTGCAACTTTTTAAAGTTACCTAGGTACATATAAATCATTCAACAGAAGGAAGTGTTCACTTTGAAGCATTCCAAGTCACAATTCCCTCTCCTCTACAAGTCATATATCCCCTGCTTTTGACAGGAATCAAAGAAGTCGGGAAGGTCACTGATTCCAAACTACCTATTCTTTATCTTATCAGCTGTGTTTTGTTGCCTAGGAGACAGACTTCCCCAACTATGCTTTGAGAGTTATGCTAAAAAGTGGAAAAAATACCAACTTGCTAAAATCATTAGGAGAAAGGTATAGTGACCTTTAACACATTCCCTGTGGTTTTCCTTAGCCAGCAATGTTTCAATCACAATAGACACGGATATGTATAAATAATGCATTAACTAACAGACATCCAATCAGGTGCTTGAAAATTTATAAAATGTGCCAGACAAATATGTATTTTTATCTATGATATAGAAAGAGGAACTAATGGGATTATACACAACCTTATTGTAAGTATTAGCAAGCATTAAGCAATTATCAGAACCAGGACAAGGCTGGGATTAGCTGGTCATCGCTACAGGATTGCGTTCTCACAGAAATTGTGGAAACAATTTCCTTTTCTGCTGTGTGCTAACTGTATAATTTTCTAATGAAACTCATCATTGATTTATTTGTAGTCTCTGTTTAATAAATTCAGATCACTCAACCATTATAAATTAGACAAGATATATAGATATCAATTACTGAATTATTTATCAATTTATGGATTTTAATTATTTATTATTATTGGTTATTGAAACCCTGATCTTCAGTTTTCAATACCTATTTCCACCTAAAAAATAATGATCATCTTCTCTTTCATGTCTATTCCCATCTCTGCTTCCTTTTTAGATTCATATGGTTTCCCAAGCTTCTTTCAGTCAGAACACTGTTGCCCATTTTCCAATCCAATGTGTAACCATATGAATCTAGAGTCTTGCTGATCTCGGACTCTTTATTAAGGAATATAATTCAACATTTGCCTATTTAAAAATAGGTTTTAAATAAATATAATACAATTTATTTTAAATCTCTAATAGAAACAGCATAGTATGCAGGATAAAGCAGTATAAAGTATGTTTAGTAAAACAAGTAGCTATGAGATCGATTACTGCTCCTTTATCTTAGAGGTTTATAAAAATAAATATTATTTTACAATGAGTATATTCTTTATAAAAAGGAATAAAAATACATACAACACTTCCCTTCCCCTCTCCAATATGAATGGTTGATTATGAGAATGTCCTTTCCACTGATTATTGAGCCATCTACAAAGAACTACTGATCATTAAAATGTCAAGTGATTCCTCATGCACTGTCCAGCACCTAATTTAAAGATGCTTGGGAACATCTTCATCCCTGCACCTGAATTTTACAAAGTAAATGGTTCCAAAAAATAAAACATTTGGATTGTTGACCCATTTCTGCACTCGTAGCATACCCAAACTACCACCACACTACAGTCAAGTATTTCCTTCCTAACATCATGTTCATTAAAAAGATATCTTTCCAATATGCCAACATATCTTCCCTAAAAACGCACGTGGAAGATAAAGCAAAGTGCCACCGGATTATCCAATATACACAAAATACTAGCATATTGTATTCTGTTCAGCCACTGAGATATAAGTGTGTGATTTGTGTATACCACCACAAACATACCAACCCAAGAAGCACAAGATCTATTCTTCAGTTCAGCAGACTATGTGAACAATCTTATGGCATTCTGTGTTAATTGTTTACCAGTGTCTAAGCAAAGGAAGTTATTAGGCTAGATTATCCTTCCCTCTTTTGGCAACTCTGTAAATCTAAGAGAGGTCACACTAAACTGAAGAGTCTGGTCTTAACTAACCAGGTGATTATTATCTCTGCAAATGAGAGCTCTCAACAGCCATACAAGGGTTGGACAGAGCTCTTCTGAAATTCTGACCAGACTCTAAGGTGGGCAACCTGTGGCCTGTCAAGGTAATCAACTGGCGGGCCACCAGACAGTTTACATTTGCACAGGTTTGACAGGTTTGCCGTGGTTTGCTGTTCCCTGCCAATGGGAGCTATGGGAAGCAGTGGCCAGCACGTCAGGTGACTGGTTGCCCATCACTGCTCTAAGGGTATGTCTACATGGCAATTAAAAATCCACATCTGGCCCATGCCAGCTGGCTGAAGGGGCTCGGGTTAAGGGGCTGTTTAACTGCGGGTAGGCATTTGGGCTCAGGCTACTGCCCGAGTTCTGGGACCCTCCCCCCACCTCACAGCGTCCTACTCCCAGCCCAAGCCCAAAAGTCTACACTGCACTTTAACAGCCCCTTACCCTGAGCCCCAAAAGACAGAGTCAACTAGCATGGGCCAGCCGCAGGTGTCTAATTGCAGTCTAACTATACCGCAAGATTCTCTAAGTTATGCAGATGACCCAGGTCCAGACGCAATGTGGAAATTATGACGGTTCCACTTCCCATCTCTTGCACCAAGTGAGTCTTGGCACATGAAATAATCTGGGCCATACTTTCTAAGTGACAACTGAAGAGAAGGCATTGTTTTCCTAATACCTTCTGTCAGCACTAAATCTTCCAAATGTACAAAAGTTCTTTAAAGTCTTAGATTATCAAGAAGTTACAAAAAGTTTTAACTATGCAGCTCTCCTTAAATCTGATTCCGTTAGAGTCAAGCAACCTTGTGAAACATTCTGAAAATTCAGGGATGCGGTATATCAGCAGTTGCACATTTCAGCAATCTTCACACTGAGTTGGCATTAAAATAAAATATGTTCCCCAATAAATGTACAGTCATCTTAAGATTCAGGCAAAATTGATACAAGTTTTTGCAATCTAGAAATATATCTTGAGTTGTGTTGGGATTAGAATTCCTAGAGTTAGACAAGTTGTTTTTCCAACTGCCACTGCTTAAAATTGTATCTTCATTTTCTCTTAAAGTTCATACATAAGTCAGGAAGCTTGCATTGCAGATTCCAAACATTGTTCTGCCAGTGACCTCCACTGGTAGCCTCTAGGGATAGAAGAAAAATTCAGTTTCCACACTAGCTCAGTTCGGGGATTTTTCTCAGCAAATAACTGTCAAGCACACCAAATTACGTATGATTACTTTCTTCGTTTTGTTACACAGACTACTGCCTACTGGGAACTCAGCTTATTTCACCTCCTTCACAAGACTGAATTCTTCAAACCACAATAGCAATTAGGATAAAACTAAGTGATTTATCCGTCAAGTCACAATTCCCTTGTGTCCAGTTCTGTTCAGGTCAAGAAGTTCAGAATTAGCTTTGATCTAGTATTGTAAATTTAGTTGTCACTACATCAGACACAAATTAAACTATGCTAGAACTATATCACACCATTATTAATCAATCTTTCATGCAGATAAATTCTCAATTCACAAACAGAATGACAGCACCATTTAGTCAGCTAACATCAAAGAGAGAAGCATTAGGTAGGGCAGGGATCGGCACGCGGCTCACCAGGGTAAGCACCCTGGCAGGCTGGGCCAGTTTTATTTACCTGCTGACGCGGCAGGTTCGGCTGATCGCGGCCCCCACTGGCCGTGGTTCACCGTCCCGGGCCAATGGGGGCGGCGAGAAGCCGCAGCTAGCACATCGCTCGCCCGCGCCGCTTCCCACCACCCCCATTGGCCCGGGACGGCAAATCGTGGCCAGTGGGGCCCGCGATCGGCCGAACCTGCCACGTCAGCAGGTAAATAAAACTGGCCCGGCCCACCAGGGTGCTTACCCTGGCGAGCCACGTGCCAAACATTGTCTACCCATGAGCTAGGGCCTCAATATCCTATGTTTAATATCCATGGTTTTAATCTCTCTCCTTATAGATATGGAGGCAGCTAACACAGAGAAATAGCACACAATGTTACAACAAACATGTCTTTCACGCATTTCCCTCTGGCTCAACTAGATTCAGTAGACTACACTTCCTTATGAGAATTGCTTCTAGGCTTCTTAAAAGGCGCAAACCACTATGTTATTCTAGAGCAGGGGTAGGCAACCTATGGCACGCGTGCCAAAGGCGACACGCAAGCTGATTTTCAGTGGCACTCACACTGCCTGGATCCTGGCCACCGGTCCTTGGGGCTTTGCATTTTAATTTAATTTTAAATGAAGCTTCTTAAACATTTTAAAAACCTTATTTACTTTACATACAACAACAGTTTAGTGATATATTATACACTTATAGAAAGAGACCTTCTAAAAACATTAAAATGTATTACTGGCATGTGAAAGCTTAAATTAGAGTGATTAAATGAAGACTCGGCACACCACTTCTGAAAGGTTGCAGACCCCTGTTCTAGAGTATAGCTAGAAATTAAGTGGTTCTTTTTACTACCTCTGAGCACCACTTTTTCTCAGATACCAAAAGACACCACCATGCATATCATAAGGATCATCCACTGAGCCCACTTGTATGGTCTCATACCCCTATTTTATAGCTTCTCCCTACCAGAGCTCTGATTATTCATAATTTGAGAACTGAGCCATTTAGGACTCCTCCCGTCACAGCAACTTACTTTCCAGCTGATGGAAATATACTCATCTGCTCAGCGTCCATAGCCCTTGCTTATGGACAGTTCTGGGCACTTCATGTAAATGGCCTTGTGCTGTCCTTTTCCAGGTTACACAGACAGATACCAGCAAACAGAAATCCATTACTTTCTCAGGGTTCTCCCTTCAGTGCAAAAGGCAGTGGGTTACATTAGCAGAAGTTTTGTATTGTTGTATGTTCTTCTATTTTTCTTGGGGTGCAGGTGGGGTGGATTTAACAAGGGTGAAGGAGCCACGTGTGGAACCAGAAATGAGCAACAGTGGTGTCAAAACAGGACACTGAGGAAAATTGACAACATTGTTCAGAGCACAGCCTCTAATGTTGATTCCAACACCTGGGAATTGGAGGAAAAACTGCCATGGCTTCAGGTCATAAAAATGACCCCATTTGGAAATATATATTTTTGTATTCCTGTACCTCTGGGTTAAAAAATAAGGAACATGTGCCAAATGTAAACAGTGCAACAAAGATGGAAGGCCTGGCTAGTTGTCAGAATGAAACCTTATGCAAAATGCTACTCAGAAGGCAAGGACTTTGAAGATGATGATGTGGACATGAATATGTCTGAACAATCTGGATCAACAGGTTAGTACATTTATTTTTGCACCATTCTTATGGATTCCCTACCAGGACCTAGCATGCTAGTAAATAATTTAGATTTACATTAGTGTTTTGGTGGATTTCTTATGAATTTCAAAATGTTTGCATTCAAAATAGAATTTGCATGTTAGTTTGTTGTAGGAGTAGTTATTAATTATATTTTTACTTTTATTATTGGACTTCTGAAATGATTTTTATTACTTAATATCAACAAACATCCTAGGTGAAGATTTCCTACTTAAAAATAAAGTGTTATTTATGCATTTATGAATTTTAACATTTAAAAATATTTTTCCCCTCAAGATGTTTGATATGTTGCTAGAGACAAGGGTTTAAATAGATTTAGATAATCATTATGGTTTATCAATTGTTATTCCTAGAACACTGGGTTAAGCATAAATTATTAAATGTAAACAGTGGCACAAAGTTACAGTGTTTTAAAGCACTACACATAATAATAGTGATTGAGAGTAACTAGTTTATCGTTTTGTTTCTGGGTCCAGTTTAGATATAGAAGGTTATGAATGTCCAGCATCTGCAGTTTCTTCAGAGTCATCTGCTGATACCACCAGCAGTGCTGCAACTAGACATACATCAGCCAGTAAATTATGTATATTAAAAAACAAAACAAACAACGAGAAAAAGACTTGCTTCATCGGTCAGTAAAACCATGGATGAGTTCATAACCAGGACCAGCAAAACTCCACAGATGAAAAAATAGCTTGGTTCATTTAGGCAATAAATTCTCTGTTTCACTTTGTTCAGAACAAACATTTCATTGACATAGTTCAATCATTACAACCAGGCTACACTCCACCTGGCAGAGAAGACATTGTTGGAAGGTTGCTGGGTACAGTGTGAGAAGCAAACTGAACAGTGTGCAAAAAACTGACAGGAGATGTGTTAATCTGAGTCTTGATGAGTGGAGCAATGTAGATAATGATTCAGTAATATGTGCTTGTGTGACAATAGAAGATAGACAACCCCATTTTACAGAAACAACTGATACATCAGGAAATGACCATACCGCAGAATGCCAAAGCAGCAGCAATAAAATATATAGCAAACTGAAGAAAAAAAAAGTATGTGGGTTTGTCTCAGACAATACTCCATATGCAGTAAAGAGAACTCTAGATGAAGATAGTGAAGGAAACCTGAAACTTATAACATATGAATGCAGTGTTCATTCAGTGAATCTTTTGGCCAAAGACTAAAACTCCAGGAATAAAAAACAAATTTTAGAATTGCAAAATACTCCCACAACCACCACTTTGCTTCAGCTTCAGTGAAAAGAGAAGGCAGATCCAATCTAATTCTCCCCCAAGATGTATGACAAAATTTGGTGGTTGGTTGTTTTGTGCTATTTATTAAGAAGTAACCTATGTTGATGGCAACTTCTGAAGAATATTGTGACAGAATAGATTGAACTATCACAGCCAAAGAAGTCAACATTGGACTAAAGTGAAATATAGAAAATATGCTGAATGTATTGAAATGTATTTCTGTACACTTGGACAAACTGCAGAAAGACTGATGCTATTGACATTTGGAAAGAACTTCAAGAGACACTGAAGAAAGAAATACCTGACAACGAAGTTGGCAGACAGTAAAGCAGATGGATCAAGTACTTATTTTCTTGCCAATATTCTTAACCCAAAGAACCAGGGTAAATCTTAGAATCATAGACTTTAAGGTCAGAAGGGACCATTGTGATCATCTAGTCTGACCTCCTGCACAATGCAGGCCACAGAATCTCACCCACCCACTCCTGTATCAAACCTGTGTCTGAGCCATTGAAGTCCTCAAATCATGGTTTAAAGACTTCAAGATGCAGAGAATCTTCCAGCAAGTGACCCGTGCCCCACACTGCAGAGGAAGGCGAACCCCCCCCCCAGGGCTTCTGCCAATCTGCTGTGGAGGAAAATTCCTTCCTGACCCCAAATATGGCCATCAGCTAAACCCTGAGCATATGGGCAAGACTCCACAGCCAGACACCCAGGAAAGAATTCTCTGTAGTAACTCAGATCCCACCCCATCTAACATCCCATCACAAGCCATTGGGCATATTTACCGCTAGTAGTCAAAGACGAATTGCCAAAATTAGGCTATCCCATTACACCATCCCCTGCATAAACGTATCAAGCTTAGTCTTGAAGCCAGATATATCTTTTGCCCCCACTACTCCCCTTGGAAGGCTGTTCCAGAACTTCACTCCTCTGATGGTTAGAAACCTTCATCTAATTTCAAGTCTAAACTTCCTAATGTCCAGTTTATATCCATTTGTTCTTGTGTCCACATTGGTACTGAGCTTAAATAATTCCTCTCCCTCCCTGGTATTTATTCCTCTGATATATTTATAGAGAGCAATCATATCTCCCCTCAGCCTTCTTTTGGTTAGGCTAAACAAGCCAAGGTCTTTGAGTCTCCTTTCATATGACAGGTTTTCCATTCCTCGGATCATCCTAGTTGCCCTTCTCTGAACCTGTTCCAGTTTGAATTCAACCTTCTTAAACATGGGAGACCAGAACTGCACACAGTATTCCAGATGAGGTCTCACTAGTGCCTTGTATAACGGTACTAACACCTCCTTATCTCTACTGGAAATACCTCGCCTGATGCATCCCAAGATCGCATTAGCTTTTTCACGGCCATATCACATTGGTGGCTCATAGTCATCCTGTGATCAACCAATACTCCAAGGTCCTTCTCCTCCTCTGTTACTTCCAAGTGATGCCTCCCCAGGCTTATAACAATGTTTAACTGCTGAAGATGCTGCTGCTGTTATGATATGGACAACTAATAATCATCCAGAAATCATGCCAATCATAATACATTTGAGGACTAGAAGTAACCCATTCAAGCAATACCATGTTTGGTGATGATGTTTTAAAGAAAGTCACATCACTGAACTGGGGGAGGTCACTAGCTAAGCACATGGGACCAGAGATTGTTTAAGTGCTAAACCAACTTTTGACAGCAATAACTTCTTCTACAGTGTCACCGTGTCTCAGTCACAACTGAGAATACCAAATTCAGGACAAACTTCTGAGAAATAGGGCAAACACACCCCGAAAACTGGTGGTTATTCTCTCATAAAATATATCAGCCCAGCAACAAAAGTAAACTTCTATTTCACCAACTGACTAACAAGAAGTCAGAAAAAGCAGTCTCCTTAGGTATTCCAGTCCTTGTATCATCACCAAAAACACTAGACAACTGGTTATTTAAAACCAATTTCATCAACTAAAGGGTTTTTCTGATCCCAAAGGACCAGCCACACACCCAGGTCATTATATAGCTCAGATCTTACCCAATAATCACACTGCTGCCAATCCTTTAGTATCTAATATCTAAATGTTTATTTATAAAAAGAAAGAAAGGTGAGGATTAAAATTGGTTAAAGGAATCAAATACATACAATAATTGCAAAGCTCTTGGATCAGGCTTCTAGCAGTGATGGAATAAACTGATGGCTTGTTTAGTCTCGGGCAGCTTCCAAATCATTGGAAGATCCTCAGTCCTTTGGTTAGAATGTTCCCATTACTATAAGTCCATAGTCCAGAGGTTTGAGCAGGAAAGAGGCAAAATGGAGATGCTTCCAAGGCCTGGTATAGCTTCTGCCATGTGGAAGGAAACCCATTATTTTAAACAAAGCCCTCCACACAGCTTGTGAAAAAATACAGGTAACAAAATAGAGTTTGGAGTCACATGGGCAAGTCACATGTCTATGCCTGCTTTGCTTAGTCATAGCAGAGGCCATTACCCATATTAGAACATTTACATGAAAGTCCATCAGATGTGGATGGGTGTCTTCCATGGTCCATTGTGAGTTAAGTGTTCCTTGACTGGTCATGCAGCTTGAATAGTCCCTTCACAATGTGCTGGCTAAATATCCTGCGTGTATAACCACGAGCATACACATTTGAAATGCAGGTACATAGTCAATATTCATAACTTCAGAAACAAAAATGATACATGCATACAAATAGGATAATCATATTCAGCACATCATAACTTCTCCACAGACACTTTACTTGATACATTTTGTACAAGATTTGTTGCGATTATATAATAGTGGTAGCAACAATGATCTACATATTCATCTTTTAATCAGATAACATCACATACAGGCACAGAATTTTTTATTCAGTTGGACTCCATTCAAAGTTGAGAAATTAACCACGAGCTGAACCCACGAATAAAAATGAGGGATGGAAGGAGAGAAGGAGAAAGGGGATGAGCTCTACTAGTTTGAAAAGTTTGAAAGATAGCATAAGTAATATAGCAGATTGTTGTGTCACTGTCAAGAGATTTAGGCAAATATGAACTTAAGCTCCAGTCACTTTCACTTAGGCATATTTGAATTTTTTCCCCGGCCCTCCTGAAATAATCAGTTTAATTTACTGACTACAGTTAATCCTTCTGTTCCTTTAAGAAATCATTGTTTATAAATGTGAAATAATTTCATAAGAGAAGTTTATGCATCCAAAATATGTAAGATTGTTTTAATAAAAATAAATGTTATATGCTGCTTTGGGTGTTTAATTAAAATTCCAGTCACCATCTTAGTGCAGTTTGACACAGATCAGGAGGAAAAAAGTTAATTATGTAGTAAAAAATATAATCATGCACCATTTTCTAACACTAAAAATGTACAATTAAGAATCTGAAAATATTATATACATTTTATTTAAGGAATTATGTAGCTTAATATACCTTTATATAAAGGTTCTATTTAGTTGTAAAATGTAAATCAACATGTTTTATTAATAATTATATCAACCAATGGGAATGCACATTTTTTAGAAAATAACTGAAGTACAAATGGAAAAGTTTATTAAAATCAATTATTTAAATTGAGGCTGGTGATTTAAAATCGCCTTGATTTTAATCGATCCACTTGATGCAGCACCTTAGTGCATGGCAGGCTAGAGCTGTAGATTTACACCCCAGCTGGTCATCCACTAACTCTCTGTATAGACAAACCCTTAGATACCCAAGTCTTCATTTAGGTACCTGAGCTGGATATTTCAAAGTTTCTAAATTATTTAGGAGCACGAGTCCTATTGAATATCAAAGGCAAGTTCTAGCAGTGAATACAAGATATTGTATTATGACCAGGGACGGCTCTATGTTTTTTGCCTCCTGCAGGCACGCCGACGAAGACTGCCTGTCTGCTGCCCTCACGGCGACTGGCAGGCCGCCCCACCGCGGCTTGCCATCCCAGGCACACACTTGGTGCGCTGGTGCCTGGAGCCGCCCCTGATTATGACACAGAAGCAAAGTATGAAGACATTGAAATCACTAGCCAAAGACGTTCAAACAAAAGTTTGTCCATAGAGTTGGTTTCACTTCAACTTTTCTACCGTGTACAGCATGTGTATGGCATGTGCTTTTAAGTGAAAGATTCTAAAAATAGCACTACAGTATATCAGCTTTGTGTCCATTTCAAGTTGCTTCCCCTCCTACAGAGTTGAAAAATTTGTGAGTTTTAAATTATTCCACTCTGGAATAAAATTGATAGAGACTGGGCTGCATATGGGTAGCTACTGTATGCAAATCATGCAACTTTTAAAAAATAGGAAAAATACCCTACCTACTGGAACAAGTTGTTTATATATTAATCTCACTGCTAGGTATAACCCAAGTAGTACAATGAGCAAACAGCTTTTAAAAAGGAACGCAGTCTTAGGTGAATTGTGTTGATTAGTGTAATATCACAGAAGTATTAAACATGAAAATGAGAGTACTTCCACATTGCTTTATCAAATAAATGAGAAAAAAAAAGAAATGAGTTACAAGTGTTTCACATGTAGACTTGTGATGAGACACAGCACAGATGGAGCAAGCGTAAGGTTTGAGTTGTAAGGATTTCTTGAAGGATATTACCTGCCCAACTCCTAATTCATGTTCAAATATTTATAGCTAGCAGACTTTCCTGACACCCAGTCAAAAGGGACCCTGGTGGCCCTGGTTGGCGCTGTTAAAATTCTGGTCAGTGGCACAGCGGAGGGCCGGGGCTAAGGCAGGCTTCCTGCCTGCCCTAGCTGCACACAGCTCCTGGAAGTGGTCACCAGGTCCCTGCAGCCCGTAAACACAAGGGAGGCTCCGTGTGCTGCCCCCTGCCCCGAGGGCCCGCGCTGCAGCTCCCATTGGCTGGGAACCGTAACCAATGGGAGCTGCGGGGACAGCACCTGCGGAGCCTCACTGGCTGCCCATGCATGTAAGGCCTGCAGGGACCTGGCGGCCACTTCCCAGGAGCCGTGTAAGTGCTTCCGGGATCCTGCACCCTGAACCCTCTCCAGCACCCCAACCCCACCCCAAAGCCCACACCCCCAGCTGGAGCCCTCACTCCACACACACACACACGCCGAATTCCTCGGCCCCGGCCTGGAGCCCCTCCTGCACCCCCAAACCCCTCATTCCCAACCTCACCCAGAGCCCACACCACCAGCCAGAGTCCCCATCCTCCTCTGCACCCCAGCCCCCTGCCCCAGCCCGGAACCCCTTCCTTCACCTGAAACCCCTCATCCCCAGAGCCTTCATGCCCCCTGCACCCCAACCCCCTGCCTCAACCCAGATTCCTCTACTGCACCCCAAACCCCTCATCCCTGGCCCCACTCCAGAGCCTGCATCCCTAGCCAGAGCCCTCACCCCCCTCTTCCACACCCCAGCCCCCCTTCCGTTGAAAGTGAGTGAGGGTGAGGGAGAGAAGTGACGGAGGGAGGGGGGGGATGGAGCAAGCAGGGCAGGGCCCCGGAGAAGGGATGGAGCAGGCATGATCGATTTTGTGCAATTAGAAAGTTGGCAATCCTAATCCCATTAAACAATGAAACTGTTTCTCTATACTTCTAACTCCTTTGCAAAGTCACCATGAAGAGTTCTATCATTTGTTGTTCATATAGTAAGAAGTCTCAAAGCATCCAGATCGTTAGTGACTTATTAATTCTACAGTTTTGAAAAGCCTTATTTAAAAGTATTTCAGGGACAAAGGTTTTTTTTGTTTGTTTGTTTTTTGGAAAGTGTACATTAGCTGTTATCCCACAGTTCCTGGATACAGAAATAATCATCCATCTTTTTAATAAAACACCATAAATGTTTCTCTTTCTACGTTATTGACTTAGTTCTGGACAGTCACTAAAATACTAAACTTATTACTTAAAGAAACAAGGAAAGTTAAGAATGAAATAGAAGCCATGCAGGGAGACCTAAAACACACAAAGGTGTTGCTAGTAATTTCAAATGTATATACACACTAACAGAGCAATGAGTTCCTCCAACCAGGATAACCATTATCTCCCACCAAGCTTTTCCACAGAATAGCACCTCCAACATGGTGGGGCCAGATAAAGAGGTGTGTTAACAAAAGGCTTGCTTGACAGAGAACCTAAAAGCATACCAGTCATCATAAGCATTGCACTCATTAAATTAAAAAACAAGCTATATGCCATGGTATACATGGTGTATGCTTGCCTATTCCCATTAGAGCAAACAAAGTACTATATAACCACTTCATCTGAGATTCAACTCCAGAATACAGCCCATCACCACCACCCCCTTCAGTAAAATTCCTGAGCGAATTTTAAAACCTTGTAGTATTTTCTGAAAGGCAACTTATTTTAGATCTTTTAGACTGTAACAGAGGTCATCTGCCCCTTAAGGGCCAGAAGGTCCTGGAGCCAACCAGCCGTGTTCAATCATCAGGCAAAGCTGGGAAGGGGTCAGGTGCTTTCTATAAACATCTGAATTGGAGAGCACCTGCAGGACGTGGACAGGTTCTTTCAGCAGGGCTTGAAGCAGGGAGATCAAAGAGAAAAGTGTGCCCTCCTTTCAGCATTCAAAGAGGCATGGGGAAAAGCCTCTGGGAACTGTAGCCCTTGGCTGGCAGAGAAGTTTCTGTATTTTCATGTTTTGCTTAAGTTTCATGTTTGAAAAATAAATGGTGTCCTGGAGAAAGGGACTGAGACTCTGGCTGTGGCGAGTCCCTTTTGTGACAGGGAAAACAGACCAGCAGCCCTACACAGACCAATGAGTAAGTGAATTCCAGACATATCTAACCTGCAAGCCAAAGACATTCAAATTTGGTGACCACCTCCAGGAACACTTAGGCTGCTTTCATCTAATGGAGAGGTTCTTACTCTGACTTTAAGGCCAGAAGGGACCATCATAATCATCTAGTCTGACCTCTTGCACGTTGCAGGCCACAGGGCCTCATCCACCCACTCTTTTAATAGAGCCAACACCTTCTGGTGAGTTACTGAAATCCTCAAATCATAATTTAAAAAGACTCCAAATTACAGAGAATCTACCATGTACACCAGTTTAAACCTGCAAGTGACCTATGTCCCATGTTGCAGAGGAACGCAAACTCCTCCCCCAAGGTCTCTGCCAATCTGACCTAAGGGAAAATTCCTTTCTGACTCCAAATATGGCTGTCAGTTGGACCCTAAGCTTTTCAGCAAGGAAATAATTCTCAGTAGTAACTCAAGAATCCCATCACTGGCCACTGGGGATATGTGCTACTAGCAGTCACAGCTCAGCTATATACCATGTATGCACTCATCATACCATCCATTCCATAAGCTTATTAAGCTCAGTCTTGAAGCTAATTCATTCTTTTGCCCCCACTGTTCCCCTTGGAAGGCTGTTACAGAATTTCACTCCTCTGATGGTTAGAAAGCTATATCTAATTTCACACCTAAGCCTGTTGACGGCCAGTTGATATCAGACAACTTCCACTGACTTATGAGTTATTCAGACAGATCTGAAGATAGACTTTCACTCCAGAACAACTTACCGGACACACAGCACTAAAGAATGAAAATGACAATGACCCTGAAAATACACAACAGCCTTCAACTACAATAGTCTTTGGAGAGCTAAGTAAGCAGAAAAAAACAGGGGTGCAAACAGATTCTAGTGGCAAACTGATGGAAAATAAATTATTTTTCCATGATAAAGGAGTCTCAAGAGATGTGATTTACACTTGTTCAAATCTCAGCTTTTGAATTGTTACATCTGAGAGCCACACAGGAACCAGTGAACTGGACTAGGCAGATGGATATATAGCTAGAAAGAGCAACGATTGAAGAAATGTCATTAACTGCCAGTAGGGTTGGGCAGGAAATAATTTTCCTATCTCACTTTTTTTTGCTATCCCCAAAAGTGAAATCTCTCAATTTTTGAACCAAAAAAAAGTTGAACCAAAAATGTGTTGGGGGATTTCACACATCTCAAAAAACTGAACATATTTTCATTTTGAAAGTGTCAAAACACAGGATTGACAATTTTGAAATCTTTTAATTCCTCCACTGCAAAAAATGAAAAAATTGTTGAAACTGACCATTTTTTGCAAATATTTTTAGATTTGACAAATCAGCATTTTCCAAAGTTTCAAAATAAAAAATTCCCAGCCAGCTCTAACTGCAAGTAAGCACCTATCACCAAATAAAGCTTTAGCCATTTTACTACCAAGATTATTCTTCAATATTTATATAGTGATAGGAATGTATGCCACTATTATATACAATATTAATGAACTCCTGTGGAAAAATATGTGACCATATAATTAGGCTATGTTATGATACACATGTGGGTCAAATAAAGCTTGCATTGCAATTTTAAATTCTTGCATTTCTTAACTTCTTAGAGCTTGCCTTTTTGACCTTAAAGTTCTCTTAACCTATTCTCGTGTGAAATAATCATATGTTTGAGTTTAGTCTATATATCATTTATTAAAACTGCCTAGTATATTTGACCTTCATTGAGGTCATCAGGAAACCCAGTCCCTCCCTCTTGGTGGAAGAATATGAAAAACAATTATATTCCTTTTCCTTATTTCGGGGCTGGTATAATTAGGATTTGTTGTTTTAAACAACTGATGTTTGATAAAAGCCACTAGGTATATTAAGGACCTCCATGAATTTCAAAAGACGTCCTCAGCAGTACTGTTCTTCAAAGTTAGATATCAAGACCAAAGACAAACAAAAACCCTAGCAAGTCATGATGTTGAAAAAAATAAAAGCTATGTCCAGAGCTGTATTTAATCATTTATCAAAATGAGGGGGAAAAAGTTTATACAACACATTTTTGATTACATCAGTTGAGAGCAACTGCTTGCAACATCTACTAATCAACTTCAAAACCTTCCATTCTGTTTTACTCAGTGTGTTAAGCCTTTTATCCTAACAAAGAAGATCCAACAACACAAAAAACAAAGAAACCCACCCTACAATTACCTATAAATAAAGGAAGTCAGATATGATAAACGTTACTGGAAATCTACAGATTCACCCTGGAATAGTCATGGGCTTGTTAAGTGCTTTTCATACATGTTGTAATAGGGTCCCGTCACTCTTACATAATGTTCCTGTTTGTCTTTAAAAAAACAAACAAACATTATTTGGTATCAATGTGCAATTATACATAATATGTTCAAACATGTTGGCTATTATAAATGACAGACCATGAGCCAAAAAAACAATGCTGAATCTGAAGACACTGTAAACTTTGGATTTGATCTATGAAACTGAGGCCTCTCTCATACACGCACATACATTGATCACCATAAATAAGCAAGAATTTCCCTAAAGATTCCATATGGTGTCTATCGTGCCAAATGAATCTAATTTCCTTTGACAGCGTTACTTTCTTAATGAATAAGGGAGAAGCAACAAATGTGTTATCTTGATTTTAGTATGAAATTCTCAAACAAACTAGTGAAATGTGGTCTAGATCAGTGGTTCTCAAAGCTGGTCCGCCGCTTGTTCAGGGAAAGCCCCTGGCAGGCCGGGCCGGTTTGTTTACCTGCTGCATCCGCAGGTTTGGCCGATCATGGTTCCCACTGGCCGCGGTTAGCCGCTGCAGGCCAATGGGGGCTGCGGGAAGCCGCGGCCAGCATATCCCTCGGCCTGTGCAAGATGAGTGCAGAACTGATTGAAAGACCGTACTCAGAGAGTAGTTACCAATGGATTTCTGTCCAACTGGCAGGATGCATGTAGTGGCATCCTGCAGGGGTCTGTCCTGGGTCTAATACTAGTCAGTATTTTCCCTAATGACTTGGACATGGAGTGGAGAGTACATGTATGAAGTTTGCAGATGACACCAAGCTGGACTGGGTGACAGGCACTTTTTAATTTTAAGCTTGTCTTCCAAACAATCTTGGTAAACTTCAGAACTGGTCTGAAATCAACAACATTAAATTCAAGTGTAAAGTACTGCACTTAGGAAAGGGAAAAAAAACAATCCAATACGCAACTATCAAATGGAGAATAACTGGCTAAGTAGTAGTACTCCTGAAAAGGATTTGGGGGATATAGTGGATCAAAAACTGAATATAAATCAACAGTGTGATGCAGTTGCAAAAAAGACTAATATTCTGGGGAATGTTAACTGGAATGTCTTATGTAAGACACGGGAGGCAATTGTCTTCCTCTACTGGGCACTGGTGAGGCTTCTACTGGAGTACAGTGTCCAGTTTGAGCACCACACTTTAGGATAAATTTAGGAGAGAGTCCAGATGATAACAACAAAAATGATAAAAGCGTTAGAAAACATGACCTATGAGGAAAGGTGAAAAAAGCTGGGCATGTTTAGTCTAGAGAGAAAAGAAGACAGATGGGGGACCTGATAACAGTCTTCAAATATGTTAGGGGCTGTTACAAAGAGGAGGGTGATCAATTCTCCATTTCCACTGAAGGCAGAACAAGAAGTAATCAGCTTAATCTGTAGCAAGGGAGGCTTAGGTTAGATATCAGGAAAAATCTTTCTAATTATAAGGATAGTTAAATACTGGAATAGATTACCAAGGGAGGTTTTGAAATCCCTGTCATTGGAGGTTCTTAAGAACAGGTTAGAGAAACAACTGTCAGGATGGTCTTGTTATACCTGGTCCTGCTTCAGTGCAGGGGGATGGACTAGATGACCCCTTAGGGACCCTTTCAACCCTTCCTTGCTATGATCCGATAGAAAACATTTCAGTATTTCATTTTACTTACAATTGGGAAATTATGTAATAATTCAGATGCCACTGTGAAGTAACTGGTAGTAAATCTTGACTTTTTAATGGCTATCAATATGTTTGGTTGTTACACACAAAATGCTTAGGTAAAAATGAGGTTGGTGGTCTTTTGAATTTTTTTTCCCTATAACATGATATATTGTCACAAGGACTGAAATGGTGATTCAGTCTTTTCTCAGAGGCAACCCAGACTATCATGGCTAACTTAATATTTGGATGAGTTGCACTGGCATAACTACATGAGTAAGGTTGCACAGTGCTTTTCTATATTGCCTGTTTCTGGATGATACTAGCAGTCATTCTAATGATTTCATTGTGTGTCTCCCCTCCACAGAAATGATAAAAATAATAAAAGAAAACTTTCTTTTAAGTTTTTGCCTACCACCATATATCTAACAGATTTCTGGCACAATTCAACAATAGTTCCACTTAAATGGTAAAAATAGGAAATGGTGATAAAAAAAAAATAATGAAAATGTTTATCCGGTACCAGTAAGTATTTTGGATTTGTTTAACTTGTTAAGTGTTGCCTGCATTACTGCTGAACTCATCTGAGTTCTCAACAACATGTAAGGGATTTCTCATGAAAGTAAGAGACAGATGTCAAGTTTGTTACAATCTGTGCAAAACAGCTGTTCTTGAATGTAACTCTGGTTGCTAGTTACAACCACTGGGGGAAACAATGAATAACTACAAGCGAAGGGCAAACCTTTTCTGTAGGACCATCATTCCACTATTATGGCTAAAATTCACCATCTGTTCTAACACTTAAACAGGTTTTTTGTTTGTTTTTTTCCTCAGGTTGAGGTTTTCTTGACCTGGGACATCGAGGTGTGCCTCCAGCATCACAACATGGGAACTGCATTACCTTATTTCACGATTTTTATATGCACAAGCTAATGCTAAGTAGGAATACCAGTCACTTACCAGTAAACACACACAAAAGGACATTTACAATGTGACGCATAGGGATTTTTAGCTGTGAAAATTCCATTAATAGGATTCACATAAATAAATCCCCACATGTAGTGCCTTAAAAGTGGGTGCCAATGAGTTTATAACTTTACAAGTCCTTTTGAATGACTAACAGTTGTACCACTTTAATGACATCTTCTGAGAGACTATGTACATATAAAGTGAATAGCCTCAAAATAATTCATATGGGTGGAAGTGTTTCTATGTCAGCATTCTGTGCGTTAAAATGAATCTTCTACAGACAGCATATACTTTTTTCCCTTGTAGAAGCCAAGTTCAATATTTTTAATTTGAGGTAACCAGTTTGGACACCTATTTTTCAATTATTACTGATTCATGCCAACAGACATCTTATTTAAAATATTGGAAGATAATTACCTTTGTGACAAAAACAAACAACAAATCCTGATGTAAGGAAAATTCCCATTGAATTCAAATTAATTTTAGATTTCTAAAATGAGCCTTACAGCAAGGTTCAAGTACACAATTTAATACCAGCCTGCACAAGTTCCCCTTCACTCCACCCCAGCACTGAAGATTGAGGTGGGGGGAGGGGAGAGAAGACAATAAAGAGCTTAGAATGGTAGAAAATTATTAATTTATAAAACTCCTCAGAAGGATACCAAGAGCCTACACATTCAATCAGTGAAACATATTATAAAATACTACATCCAAACAAACTCCCATCTACTCCCAGTCTGATCAGTCAATCACATAGGGCCAAATGCTGAATTCTTCTCTCTGGCAAAACTCCCATTGAAATAAATGAGGGTTTTGCTTGAGAATGAATTAAAGATTTATTCCATTGTTACCAACAGCCTCTGAAAGCTTTGAGCAGGGGGTTGGACTAGATGACTTCCTGAGGTCCCTTACAACTCTGATATTCTATGATTCAGTTCAACTACTAGTGTACACCAATGACCTCCTAAATATACAACATGAATGTGAAATCCATAGCTACAAAGAAAAGATATTCCAGCTCTTGATCCTAATTCCACATATTAATAATTCTGATATATTTAATATTTGCATGGCTTAGTAGTAACTAGGCAAATCTCCACAAATTGTTACTCCTTATGTCAAGGGCCTGTACTTACAAACAGTATTGCAAATGTAATAACTCACTATTGTTCTAAAGGTAAAAATCATTATCTATTTCATGAATATTTTATAGATCCTTTTTACAGTTAATGAAGACAAGTTTTTGTATTTTACACTGGGTGTAGTACTAATTAATATTTTCTTTTACTCATACCCCAAGGTATCTTCATTTTGAAGCTTATTTTCATGGGTTAAATTGATTAAATACTATAACCACCATCATTCATATGCATAGCTCACTGATTCATAATCTTACCTTAATCATGTACAAGTATATTTTAGAACACAACAGGATTATGGATAGTGTACATTTTATAGATATATTCTTGCAGTGTCCTTGTGATAAAGGCAAATGCAAATAACATAATTTAGATGCAGTCTATAGCATGTTCTTTTCACTCCTGAAAGACCAAAATCCATCTTGCATGTGTAATTTATGATTTTGGCTTTAATGAGGACTTTGACAGCTGACAGGAAAAGTATGACAGTTTTCTTTTCAAGTACACCTAAACTCTGATTAAGAAACTGTGATACGGAATGTTAAAGGCCATTTTTGTTGTCCTGTGCTGCTCATTTTGTACAACCATTGTAAATGGGGTTTATTAAGTTTATGTAACCAAACGTGTTATTAAAACTTGATGCATACAGCATATATTAATTTCATTTTCACTAGAGAGGAAGGTTAACTGCTTCTGTGGTAAAATTTGACCTTTGAATTTCAGTTGAATAGAAGAGCCCATTATTCATGCAGTCTGATTTTTTCCCTTTTGTAATATAAAAATCTGTTTAATTTGAATTATTTTATTATGCCACAAAATGTAAAACTCAGAGGAATAGATAAGGAAATCCTTATTGCTATTGACATTATGTCTTATTTCCGCATAGCGCTCTGTGTACCACAATACTGTTTTTGTATTTGGATTTAAAGGCAAAGTATTCCTTGGATGTGCTAATCAATGGCATCATGATACATGTTTTTATTCTGTGTATTTTTTAAAGGAATAATTTACAGGAAAACAAAATGTATAACAGAAAAAGTAGAAAACCCATGCAACTTGAAAAAACTGTCTAGTTTTAGACATTATCCTGTTCTCACAGAGAGAGCATATACATCTGCTCTCCTGACTGGATTTTCATAATAAGACATCCAATCATAAATGTAAGTATTTTTCACGTTATTTTTCATATTTAACTGGCTATTTGCATTCACAGTTACCAGTCTGTGTGCACAATTACAGTATTTGTGGGCTCAAATTACATGTGCAATTGAGCATGCCTAATTTAGAAAATCTGGCTCTAAGTGTCATAAGGATTTCAGAATGACTATCTTAAAATGAATAAAAATACAAGCTGCTTTTGAGCATTAAGTCTACTGGACTAACTCTCCACCAATATTTAGAAGGAAAGTTAAATCAAACAGTTACTTCTTTGCAGTTTCATTCACCATCTGAAAAGGGAGTAAATGTAATTTTTTTTATATTTGAATGGATTTTTTAAATGTACATAATGCTAGTTCTTTACATTCTTTCCATCGTATAGTCTTAAATTACTCGAGTGGATGTTTATTTGTTACTTTAGTTTTCTAACTAGTAGTAGAATTTCAGATTTTATACAGGATTTTTTGCTACTAATATTTCACACAAACTCATTTATGCTTTAATAAAAAAGTCCATGCTTACTGTGAGAACAAACACAAAAAAGTGATAAGGATATAGCTAGTGCTACATCTGCAGACACTACCACCACCACCTTCCAATATATTGAGTTCCATAAGAAAGCTGAAAAGCTTCAAATAGGCTATGCTCCTCCATCTGTTTGCGGTTTGAAGTCAATGCAATTTGTGTCATTTGTGCCCCCTAAATCAGAACCTAAATTTAGGCTCTTATTTCTGAAAACATTGGCCTGTGTGTATAAAAACTTCACAATAACTTTGTCAATGTACTGAAAGTCCAAATCACTTCATTAACACTGAAGCAATTTTATATTGAAGTGACAACGCTTTTATGCCACTAAGAAAAAATAGTTTTGGCCTCTGATACATGCACATACACACATGCATATGGTTACTTTAAGTTTGTGATTAGCCGAACAGAAGTCAAATTGGACTGCAATAAGGCAATTGCTGGCTGGAGTGCCTCTAGGGTGCACCTGCCTTAGAGTCACCTTTATTCATTCATGTAAAGGAATGCTGTTTTGCAGCATCAAAAAAAAGCAAACCCTTTTATTCATATGTGCCACAATCTGGAGATCCTTCATAGTAAAAACAGTTCCTCAAAACCCCAAAGTAAATATGCAGCAGCATTTCAATTCTATTCAAAGGTCAGCCAACCACAAAACATTAACCATTCTATCTCCGTTCCTTTAGGCCCTGTTCCTGGGTCTCACTCTCCAGGCCTTCTTGCCTAGAAGTTCCAAGACCAGCTTTTTCCTCCCCAAATCTGATGTCACACAACAGGGCTCTTTTCAGAGTTTCTCTCCTCCAGTTTTCCTCACCTGTGAATCCTAGTAACACTCAGGGGACCCTCCCTCTGAACCAACCCCCTTGTTCCTGGGCTCTTCATGCAAACCTCTGTATAACTGGCAAAGAGAGATACTGAAAGCAGGTTAAGTTGAACAAGTAGAGCTTTATCAAACACTGAGTACCGTTCTATTTGTGTGTCTGAGTTGCTTCCAGCCTAACTCCCTGCATTCCTTGTTCCTCTGGTGTCCACTCACCCTCCAGGGAACAGGTGTTCTCTGTGTCCAGTTCTATTGATCATGATTCATCTTCCCTATTATACATTAAAAATAAATAATTAATGCCCAGAACTCCTACACTGTGTCCCCTTGGACACAGGTTGCTAGCACATAGCCAAATTGGAATCTCATCTTTACCGACTCAGATGGCTCCATAATCTGAGATATTCTGGTCTGCTCAACAGGCAATCACACTGGGAGTGATCGATCTCTGTCTCCCTATCACCCGTCTCCAAGCCTAGCAAACTTTCTCTGTGGAGTCTCCTCCCTCCCTCTGGGGTTGGTCTCCTAATGGTTCTCGGTCTCTCCACTCTGTGATTATTTCTCTCTAGGTGTTGAGTCTCCTTACATGTAAGTAAGGCTATGTCTACACTGGCAATTGAATGATAAACTCCCCCCCCAACCCTCCAAACTCCAGAAAGACAAAAGGTTTGCCAACGACAAGCGCTGGTGTGAACAGCGCTTTGTTGGCAGGAGCTTAACCCCACTCGTTGGGGATGTAAGTTTTATGTCGGCAGGAGAGCTGACAAACCGTGGCTACACTGCACGGTCTTTAGCGCCATGGCTGTAGCAGCACAGCCATGTTGCTAAAAGGTGTGTAGTGTAGACATAGTTTAAGTGTCTCATTTATTTATTTAATGGAGATATCCTATCTCCTAGAACTGGAAGGGACCTTGAGAGGTCATCAAGTCCAGCCCCCTGCCTTCACTAGCAGGACCAAGTACTGATTTTGCCCCAGATCCCTAAGTGGCCCCCTCAAGAATTGAACTCACAACCCTGGGTTTAGCAGGCCAATGCTCAAACCACTGAGCTATCCCTCCCCTCCTGTTCCTTCACATCACTTTTCCACCTTGCATAGTTATCTCCACTGAGTGCAACATGACTCCTTTAGTCCACTCCTTCTGCAATCTCTTTATTGGCTAGATCCTCAGTCTGTTGGCAATTTTCACAAATGATTCCACTTTAACATTACTCTGTGGCTATGCTGACCAGGTGGTGTGGTGATCAAAGTCCTATTTGAGTGCAAATTCATTGAATTCTTCCCAGGTAAATTGGGTATTTTGTTGGTGAATACACCATCTGGAATGCCATATCTTGCAAAGCTGGCCTTCAATTTGCCAATCACCAACTTGTTTGTTGTATCAGGCAGGGCACTGACCTCCCAATTACACTGGACTGTTATCAAATACTGCTTTTCCTTGAAGTCCTCTCCCACCTTTTATTATGGTCAGGCACCTCGTATAATAACTGTCTCTTCTGCTAGCAGTTATCAGACAGCTGGCACATATAGAATCATAGAATATCAGGGATGGAAGGGACCTCAGGAGGTCATCTAGTCCAACCCCCTGCTCAACGCAGGACCAATCCCCAGACAGATTTTTGCCCCAGATCCCTAAATGGCCCCCTCAAGGATTGAATTCTCAATCCTGGGTTTAGCAGGCCAATGCTCAAACCCCTGAGCTATCCCTCCCCCCCATCACATCCTTCTATCAGGGAAAAGAGTTGTGCATCCGTTCCTAGCCAGTAAACATAACACAAGCCCATCTTAGAGAGCGGTCAATGTGCAGGTGTGAGGCATGCATTTTTTTTTGCATGGGGTTCTTACATAATCAGGCAGTGAAACAGTTCTCAGTCTTCAAAATATGATTCTATCCTGCATTCTTGAGCTCATCTTTAATCTGAAAAGATGATTCTGCTCCTACTATTACTTAGCTTTGGTCTTCTGGTCACTCTGCTAGTATTGCTGTCTTGACTAATGTTGTTGGATGTTATTTTCTCTAGCCTCTTTGATTTCCATCAGCTTCACTGCTGTAATTAGGAGATTGAGGCATGTTAATGGATTCACTATGTCCTGATCTCCTTCCCCCAACTTGCTGATGCTGGCTACATATGTCCTGCTCAGAGAGTCAGCTAACACCAGGAAACATCCTTGACAATAGTTGATCTCAATCTGATAGCACTGGAGGCTCATCAACATGTGCTGCAATCTCTTTGGAGCACTAAGAAGGGGCTTTGCTATGATTGCCTCTATGGGTTTGTGGTCTGATTACACTGTTACTGAGTAGTCATAGTGGTAGTGTACTGATGGACTCGTTCCATTCCAAATATCAAGCTCTTTCACTATTTGAACATACCCCTGTTCAGTCTCTCACAAGACCATGCTGGCACAAGTGACCAGTTTCTCCTGCAAAAGAGTTATACCCAATTCTTTCACTCATAGATCATACTAGAGTTTCAGGGGCTCTCCTGGCTCACAGTACTTCAGGACAAGGGCATCAGTTATTTGTTCCATTGTGTCAAATTTTTGCTATTGGGAACCTGCAAAGTCCCACTCCACTTTCTGCCCTATCAGATGACGAATGGGTTCTGCTAATGCAGCCAGGTGTAGACAGAAAATTGATCAATCCTATGATGTGCTGTACCTCCTTTTACATCAATTAAAGCTGGCATGTCTGACTCACTTGATCTTGTTGGGATCTGCTTTTAGTATTTCTGCTGTGATTAGCTGTCCAACATATCTCATCTCAGGCTGTTTGAGTTGCATTTTTTCTGGGTTGAGTTTTATGTTCTTATTCCTGCATCACTGTAGAAAGAGCTTGTAGTTCTCTGTGATGATCTTGTTCAGCTTCTGTATCAATGCTTCCTTCATCTACAATGAGGATATAATCTGCAATTATTTTCACATCAGCAAGTCCTTCCAGTGCTTGGGAGAGTCTTCTCTGGAAGACCTCTGGGGGCTGGGCTTATACCATTTGGCAGGCACATCTGTAGCAACCAAATGGCATTTCAAAATTTGTCACAATGCTGGACCCTTCATCCAGGCTTATGTTGCAAGACCCATTCCTCACATCACAGACCATAAAGATTCTGGATTTGGGAAGTTCTGACAAGAGATCACGTAGCAGCATCCCCGCAGGGCCCTCCTGGCTCTTGCCCCGCTGGGCTGAGAAAGTCACACAGAAACCTTTTGGTGTAATGCTCACCTGGTGCTTTTATTTACAGGCTGTGCTCCCACTGCCTTTGCACCATACAAGTAGTCCCCTTCTTGCAGTCCACCAGCAGGGGAGAGTGGGCAAGCTATCTCTCTCTGCTTCCCCTCACTGCCTTTCCTCTCCTGCAGCTTTTCTCTTTCCAACGCCCCCCTCCCCCTGCCGCCTTCTTTCCCCTGGGGCTCTTATCCAGCCCCAGCCTGATGAGGCAGCAGCTGTTCAAGCTTCCCCAATCAGGGCCAGGTGGTCTACCCAGCTCCAATTCACCTCCCTTAATTGGAGCTGGAGTGACAGAGGGTTGGCTAAGCAGAAAACCCTGTCACAGATCATCAATTGTGGGCTGTGGATAGTAGCATCTTTTCAAAGCCCAGTTCAGTTGCTTTGGATCTATGTAAATGTGTAATTTGCCTGGTGGCATCTTAACCACCACCATGCTACTTTTTCCAGATGGTACGTTATGATTTACTGTCTCCTTTGAAAGGTGAGCAGGCTAGATATAGGGTGCATACTCTCTCCCAAATGTTGCTGCCTTTTACTATTCTGTGTTAACGTATACCTTTCTGGCTTCTGACTGCAATCTGTGCCAGGTCTGAGTTCAGTTTCAAAACAAAGATGTCTTATTTATGCATGAGGCAGAGCTACATGATACCCCTGCTCTGCAGACTGCCTTCTTGCACATTGAATTACATAGGCCACTGGAATTTTCCTTCATGAGAAGCAGTTTCCACTGTAGGGTCTACTTCCAATCACAGCTTTCATTGGAGGCATATGCTTTTAAAACATTGGCATATGCTTTTAAAATTCTCTCCATTATCCACGGGACTTTCCCTTTTGCTTCTTGCACTGCACCTATGCATTTCTAACACTGCACCCTACCAAATTTATGGTATGCATGGCTGTATTCCCCCAAGAGGGATCTGTGGTGCTTGCCATCCACTAACACCACAAGCTTCAGTTGGTACCATCTCTTATTTTGGGGAGTTAGTTACTATAAGGTCACATTTTGTTATGGGCTGCATTATGCTCTCACTGTACATTATTAGAATGTGCCTGCTCTTTGTAATGGATGTGCTCAAGCCCAATTTCCTCTGAGGAATCACATTGCAGGAAGCCTCACTATCCAGCTGAAAATGCACAGCACGTTTCCTTATTAACATTGTTGTGTGCATGAAAATTGGTATTTTCCCTTGTTGCTTTCCTGTTCCAACAGCTTGAACCTGATATAATCTTAGACTTAAGGAGAGAGACTCATGATGTCATCACGGCTGTCTGATGGGAGTATCTGTATATATAATTTGCATAACAACTTTGTACAACTCAAATATATCTTACCTATAGTGACATTAACATTAAGAATGACTAAATAAAAATAGCATTTATAATTCAAAGTTGTAAAAACAAAATATTTTCAATTAAGTTTTACACAGAATCAGATTTACAGTCATTTAAAGAAAATCAAGTGAAAAATATATAATTTACATTGCCTTGATTTAAAAAAAAAAAAATCAATCCACGTTGTGAGAAACTCAAAGAAATAAAAATCCAAAGTAAGACAAAGAAGCAAGATACCTCTTCACAAAGAATTTCTGTCTCTGTATAGTTAAAAATTGAGTTGTGTTCTTCACGTAAAAGCAGAGATTCAACCATTTATTACACACAAGGAATACATAGCACCGTACTTACTGTTTGGTCACAGAAGGATTTCATTTTATTCATTCAGAGAATTTGCAAATACATGTTATTAGTAGAGTAAAAAATAGTCTAAAATGGGTCCTTTACGAAATTTACCATAGACCATTTTTGTCCTAAATGATCTCATGAATAAGATATAGGCTCTTCAAACGTCCTATACAATTAAAACTCATTGATATACTATGTATAAGCTACACATAAAAACTTTGTTTTGGATGAATAGTCATTTTTTGCAGATATTCCTCATAGCTGAAAATTTCTGCTTCAGCTTGGGATAATTAATAGGATAGATTTCCACAAAGAACAGCCCTGTTTCAAAATGGTTATTGTCTTGTATTGTTCCCAACAGCAGTCAATCCAGACTGCCCTCTACTGAGATGGCCCCTTACAGCATAGGGAGACAGCAATTTGGTTCAATTCTGCCCTTTAGTGACATCAAGAAGGGGGGAAAATGGAAAAAAAATCTCTTTAAAATCAGACATATTTAACACAGAACTATAAACACTGTTATGCACTAATCAAAACTGTATGTTTATTGCATGGTCAGTGTGTTGTCCTACTCTAACATGTCTGGACCTATTAAATTTGGCCCTAACTCTTAATTTACTAAGTTTGTAATGCTCACGTTGGGGATAATTACAATGTTTTTACCCTTACATTACTGATATATTCTCTCAACCATAACTCCAGTGCAGGGATGAAAATAAAATGAAGCTCTTACCTGTACGGGGCCAGTTCTGCTGCGCCCCCCCCCACCCCCCGAAGGGGCAGAACCTCAGGCAGAAGGGGCGGGTCTGGGCTGGAGGGTCAGCGTCCCCCAGCCAGCCCATCTGTGTTTCCTGGCCTGCACCGCCTGGGGCTCCAGCGGTGATTTAAAGGCAGCAGAGGCGACCGGAGCCCGGGGCCCTTTAAATCGCGGCCCCGGGGCAGCTACTTCATTGCCGCCACCCCCTCCCCCCAGCGGTGGCGGGGGGTGGGCAACGACGTTAAAGCACTGCCGTGCAGCACTTTAAAGTCAGCAGTACAGGCCGGTATCGGCAACTACTTTTTACCGGTACACCGTACTGACCTGTACTGCCTTACTTTCACCCCTGCTCAAGTGTGTATTTGAAATGTGTTTTATGTTAAACAAATTTTAATTGTATTACAAGGATTTGCTCACAACTAAACTGTGTGAACTTATTGTTGTTTTTACTTACCTCCCTAATCCTTGTTATTTCCAATCATTATGTCATGTCAGATAATAATTGTACCATAAGTGTTTTTGTTTTGTTTTTGGGGGAGTGGGGTGAGAGGCACTCTTCAGTGTATGCTATAAAGTGCATAGCACTTCTATATCTTGTAAAAACAACAATCTTCTGCACAAGTAGGTTAAGGGGAACTAGGCTTTATGGACCAAGTCACAGGAAACTTCAAAAACAAATGCAAATTCCAAAGTGTACTTGTGATGTCACTTCTAGCAAAACAAGATTGTTTGGCCCAGTGAGCTTTATCAAGCGAGAAGAACAAACTTATGAGGGTGAGAACAAAAGATCTTGTGGCTGATGCTCACTATCAGAAAATATGCACCACTGGACACAGTATATAAAACCATCACCCCAAAAGATGAAAGAGTTAGCAGTTATGAACAACTGAAAACACTGGGTTAGAATGGAAATCATCATGCAAACTTAAGTGGCCACTGCTGTTCCTGTTATAAGTAGAAGGTTTTACAAGTTCAAAAAACAAATTAAGTAATTGAAGGCTTACAGATCTTCAGAACACGGGGGGGGGGGAGGAGTTAAAATACTTACAGAAAATAAAATATTTTAAGTGAAAATACTGCTGTAAACTAATCCATCTCCTTTTGCAGGATAGATAATTCACATTTCACTCCTCTGACTCAGTCAACAGACAGCTCTTACATTTCCCCCTTCTAGGTGTAATTATGCAATTCTTCTCTACATCTTCTTATACCTGTTTGAGTGTTGATAGGTTTAGCATAGAATCTGCACTCAGTGAAAGTGGCAAGCCAGCCTCATTGCTTCCACTAGTGTTCTACTATGCCATGGTCAACAAATAGAAAAGCTGATGCTCTAGTCTACAGGGGCGGCTCCAGGCACCAGCGCAGCAAGCTGTGGGGGGTGGCGTGTTGGTCACTGTGAGGGCGGCAGTCAGGCGGCCTTCGACGGTATGCCTGCGGAAGGTCCGCCGGTCCCGCGGTTTCGGTGGTAATCCAGCGGTGGCTACACCGAAACTGCGGGACCGGCAGATCACCCACAGAAACGCCGCCGAATCTGAGTGATTGCGGACTGCCCGCAGGCATGCCGCCAAAGCCCGCCTGACTGCCGTGCTTGGGGTGGCAAATAACAGAGCGCTGCCCCTGCTAGTCTAATCACTATGACAGGGAGTTTTGAGATGTCCACATACCTGTGGAAGTGACTTAGTGACATTTTGATTTATTGTCTTCTTTAGAAGGTGAGCAGGCTAGATGTAGAGTCTATATGCTCTCCTAAACTTCATCTTCTTTTAATATTTTGTGTTCTCCCACACCTTTCTGGCTTCTGACTGCAATCTGTGCCAGGGTTCAGGTCGGTTTCAAAACAAAGAAGTTTTATTTATGTCTTAACTCCCTTGCATAAGCCAGAGCTACAGCTATATACATTATACAAACACACACAAGTTTCAAATATCTAGTTTAGAATATCTCTGCACAGGAATCATTTAATTTTTAGACATTTATAGAATAGTCCCCATTTCAGTTGTAAGAAGGGAAAAAACAGCAGTTTTTGATGCAGACATTTGTTTAACTTAAAACCATAAGCAAGACGTCACCTGGGAGGAAGAGGAAAAGAATAAAGCCCCCTGAGTCACAATGTCAAATCACAATCCATGATTTAATCAACATTTGCCATAACAACTGATATGCTCACAAATCCAAAGGCAGTGGAGGTTTTGAGTGTTCAGGCCTTTTAAGTACACCATAAATTAGACACTCTTCCTTATCAATAGCATAAACTTAAAGAAGCTAAAATGATGCATTACATTTTCCATTTAACATTTCAAAACACCAAAGTAAGTGCATTACAACACTTGTTTCCCATTCTGAACTGGAGATGGGGCCATTCATAAGTCCAAGAGGGACCCAACTGATGCAACAGCTGAAGCATCTGCTCAAAGTGCTAGTAGGGCATCCTGCTGTTCCAAAAGTTAGTCACACACAGCTTTCCTAATAGAACAGGCCTGTCCCTGAAAGAGGTAGGCATGATCTTCCCAAAAGCAGGAGGTGCCTGTTGGCCCTGTACACAAGTTGTGGGCATACTCCCACCCAAGGTAAGTATGTGTGCTACATTTCATGTTTGAAAACGATTTCACGTACTTTCAGGGACAAAGCACAAGAGTCTCATGATCTATAGTCAGAGAGCTCTCTGACTAGCTGTGGTTTTAAACATCTTCCCACTGACTCAGATCTAAATGTAAGACTTAGCTTTCAGAGACACCACATGGATTTTTGACACACAAGAACTCTGTGTTTGACACTCAAAAACAGTGAATGGATTAAATGCCTACGTATATTAGTTTATTCCCCAATCTCCATTACAAAGATGTATAAATACAAGCCATTGTGACTAATACAGAATAAAAATAAATGTATGTAAGTTGTTTCTAAAAATGCGAGGGCACCAAAAGTGATGTGACACGTTGCATCCTTTTGAATGAAGCAAATGACACACCACATTCTGGGTTGTCTACCATGCTACAACAGAAGTGGCACATCACAGATTGTTTCCAGTTAAAAACTTGGCTTTTAGGGTTTTTTTTTTAAACTGTGCTTTATTTTGTTTTGTTTTTTAACAGATTGAATTACTGTTTCCAGAACATGCTATATATTTTATTTCATTTCCGGTTTAGCTAAACAATACTTTTAGCAGCATAGAGATTTAGACTAAGATTCCACTGGAATTATGCCAACGGAAAATCTATCATTTTATATTTGTCATAGATATTATATTCTCGGTTGCACCCATTTATACCCAAAAGAATCATTTTGGCTGCAGGGGTAAAATTAAAGGCAGAGTTTAGCTATTATTGTTCATCGCTATTGTAGGCAATTATATACAACATGAGAAATTCTCACCCCATTGGAATCAATGAACAAACTCCCATTAACTTCAGTAGGGCCAGAATTTCACCTTATTAAAGGTTAGGAAGCTGGTCTTAAGTTGTATACAAAAAAAAACTGATTTAATTGGCTTCTTTGTATCTCTCATTATCATACTATCAAAGCGCCAGACACCTGTTAATGAATTAATGTTTCCTAATAACACCTCAGCGTGATAGGGCAGTGGTAGGTCACTCTCCTTTTACTAAAAAAAAAAAAACATGGACAGAGGACTTCTAATGTTCACAGAGGAATTCTTCTGGCAGAACTGGAAATAGAATCCTGATCTCCCAATCCCAGTCCAGAGCCTTAACAAGAGGCTCTCTTAACAAGACATTTCTTTCTTCCACAAGGAATATGGTAGATACAAAAAAAAAAAAAAACCACACACCCATGTAGAGACATATTTGGGTATGCATCAGGTGGCACAACACAATATAAAAAGGGGCAGCAACGTTAAAGTTCCCATTCCATTTTTTAGACATTCAGAATTCTCTTTTCAGCTGATAATGTTCATACTATGTATCTGCTTGAAGGTGATCTTTTTGGAAGTCTGAACACTGGTTCAGCTATTTTTGAGCATTAATAGAGTAAAAAGAAAAAAAAGAAAAAAAGACCACCCTTATCCAACCTCTGCAGCTGAAACAGCTGGGGTTCCATTTTGAAACAGCCGAGTTAGTGTTTTGAAAGCTGAAATTTAGCGGGAAAATAGCTGTCTATGAAGAGAAGTGTCCTTCGTTGTTCTCATGAAAATTAGTTTTATGAATTATGAGCCTTCCAAAAAAATTGCCGACTGAACATGCACACTACATTTTTTCCCCTAAGCTTGAGAAGTACTTATCTAAGGGAGGATTTCCTGAGCGTGCATGTTTGGCTAAATTAGCTATGTATTGAAAAAAGTAATGAAAAAAGGTTACTGAAAATTGGTTTGGACAGCTGTGGCTGAGAGAAAAGTGCCTATTGCCCTGCACAGGAAGGGCAAGATTAAGGCATAGGCACTATAGACTTGTGCCTAGAGCCAGATCTCCTGGAGTCACATGATGAGATCAGAATCTCAGCTTTCCATTCTAAAATATGTATTTTGTCCTCCTGGATGTTAAGAAAGGCTTGAAAACATGACTCAGGAGTCAATGCTTGTCTGAGTTTGCAGATCGCCTGAGATATCAGCTGTGAGAGGTGCAAACTGCCCCATTCATCTTTCTGAAACGTGCAGCCGCCTAACGAGGACCTGTGCTGGCACTTTGTGGGGCAGCAATGTTGCATGGTCATTTGGTTCAAAAACTGACAACAGGTCAGTCAAAACTGTAAGGAAATCTTTCTGATGAAATGTTGTCTTACATCTATACTCAAGACTGCCCACACTAGTACAGATTAAAAAAAAAAAAAAAAAAAAAAGAAGAGGAGGATCCAGATGTAGTAGGAACTAGTTCACACCCATTACCTTTGCTAAAAATGAGAAGTTTGAAATCAGATGGTATTTGTCAAAGTTAATATTGAAAGACTTAACTGAAGGAAAAAAACCATCAGTGACTGGTGCTGGTAGTTTCCCCTCCTATAGGGAGGTATTAACAGCTCTCATAAATAATGGGTCTAATGACTTGCCACTGAATTCTCGAAGTCTAGAATATTCTACTATTGACTATTTTGTCACAAGATGTCATGTAGAAAGCATAATGCCAATGTGTAAAACAAACCTGTGACCACTCAATTTATGTTGCAAGACCACCTTTTTTCAGAATCCCTTATTTTAGGAGGTTGGTATGGAAAAACTCGAAACAGATCATGTATGTGTAGAAGAGGACAGTCTAACAATAAAATTAGAAGCATTAGCAGGATTATGAGCAAACAGAGTTAATTAGGTTTTTGGGGGTTTTTTACATAAGTTCTTCATCTCTATCTCTGTAAATATTTAGAATTCCAGGGGAATCTGATAGCTTTACTTTGCAACTTAAATACTCTTAATGTGAGCTATTTTAGTAGAATGTGTATATATATATATATTTATACAAATAGTAGGCTGAAATCTCCAAACGCATACATTAAAAGAAATCAACATTGATTCCTTTCTATATTCAAAAGCACGGAGGGGGGGCCGGACAAAAACAAAACAAAAAAAACCCCACAAAAAGTCTTGTCTACTGTTTTTGAACAAAGTAGACAAAACAGAGCCCATACTCAGAGGAAATAGCCTTCAAAGTGGAATTTCACTAATGATATATTTTCCAATGAAGCTCTCCACTGTAGAGATTTCAACAAAACTAAACATTGCTGAATATCAAAACTTCCTAAAAAACTGATTTTTAGAGTGTGCAAACTTTTAGCTGTTTATTACTGCACCATCTTTATATGAAAGTTGTGCATAGTGTGCTCTAAATTCCCAAGTTATGTTATATATTAATCAGTTATTTGAAGTGGCGCAGTACAGTTCTACAAGTGTGGGGATATCCTCCTGGGGGGCGGAAAGAGAGGGGAGGAGAGTGTGAAGGACTATCTGGGAAGACACAAAGGTGGAAAAATGCTTCCCAGAATCTCAGTTTTTTTATGGTGTATTTATGTTATTAAAAATAAGTCTCTGGCTATATGGTTGCAAAGAAGACACTGAAAATATGACTAAATGTAACAGATGACAGTGAGTTTGCAGAGAACCTGAAACAGTAGCTCTGAGGTGTGTACTGCTTTTCCATCCTCAGTCGGTTCTAACCCACATGCCAATTATGATACTTTAACTATCAACATTGTTAGCCATTTCATCGCTTATAGAAGCATGTAAGATGATGTGGGAAGATCTTCAAAATCTATTTTGAGGGACTGCTCATTATGGATAGGTCTTTCATAAGACAGATGCTGAAGGGTGATGTGATTGGTTTCATTTTCCTGAAGTGGTCTCAGCTAAATTTGGAATTTGTTGTATTGTATACTTTATGTCAATCTACTGTTGACAGGATGAATGCAAGAGACAAAATGGGTGAAAGATTAATGAATACAAAATGATTAATTTTGGCAGCTGAAGAAAAGCACCCTTTCCTGGTATTTAAAATAATGATGCTGAGTTTGAGAAGAAAGTTTGAAGGCTAAAAACCTTACAAAGAGAAGAGAAGAGCAGAAGAGTGAGTGGAGCACCCCCCTAGTGCCCTTTTACAACATGGTTCCATTGGGCTTCAGTACATATGTTTGTTAATCAGAAAGGGAAAGTGAGGCTTTCAATCACTCATGAAAAATTGGAAAGAGAGGAGAGGCCTACACACCCAGGTCAAGAAAGCATCCTTTATTTCAGCACAGCACTTAAGCATACAGCTGACTTTTAGCATATGGTTTAAATGATTTGGAAGTGATTGTGCAACTGCATATCCATTGAGACAGGTTGAAAGCCAATAACGAGAGAGTACAAGCATGTGCATGCAAAGGAATGTACACTCACTTTTGATATGTTTTGGGCTGCTTAAATGCGCAAGTAAGATTGAGTGAAACCAATCGTTCATGAGACTCACTCAAATTAAAGACCGCTTTACTGGCAATTAGTGGGGAGATTCAAAGAATCTTCAGTAACATTATGAATATAGATGCCTCATTTTTTATGCACTTACTAGCATTATTTATTATACTGAAAGAAAAGGACCAGTTAATCTTTGAATATTGAAGAAGTTGAATATGGTGTGTTCACTACAAATATTACACAACAACATTTCTTGTCTAATCAAGCCTGATTTGAAGACAGCTGTATATGCTTAAATATTACCTAGCAGAAAACAAAACAAAACAAACCTTGGTCCTTTTCCTGTCTTATCTGCATTGTAAGGTAGCCCTTGGTTGAGCATGATGTGCGAGCTCTCAACATTACCCAGGAAAAATGTGAGCACTTCTCTAGCAAGAACAATATTGAACCACAATTTGTAACCATCAACTATCTGTAATTAGTTTACAAAGTAATGCCAAATACAGACTGAGGAATGAAAAAAATTCTCAAAATAAATGTAAACTGTTTATTTGATACAAAACAAAATAGACCTTCAATCTGTTTGTGTCCAAGATATGCTGGTGATATATATCTAATAATGGCAAAATAAGTGATTTCATTTCTTTCTTAGGAATTACAATAAAGAGCAGAACTGTTGACTTCATATAGCACCTTGTTGAAATATATACATAATGTAGGAGGATCTGCAGTGTCAGAGAAAACAAAAAAAATTCTGTTTGTTATATGCCAGCCAGATGCTGTTTGTTTCATTTTATGAGAAGTAATCCTCTGTGATTCTAGCCTTGTGTTACTACCCAGACATATTTGAATTGCATCCAGAGTTATAGCTGCTCTTCTGTTGCCATGCTGATTTCCCCATGCAGTTTTACTTGTAATTAACACTTCATGCACATTAATTATGCTACACTATAGAGTCTAGCTGATATTTACCACCAAAAATAAAACCTGAAACCTTTATGTGATGATATTCCCTGACAACTAAACTAGTATTTCAGATTGAGGAATGAAAAAAAATTCTAGATATTGACATTCCAGGCGTACATTTTCCCCCCCTCCAGAACTGGGTATGGGGATTTAGCTGTTCATTCTTCATCAAAACCTGAGCTGCAGAGCTAGAACCTTTTTGCATGTTTACACTGTAAATAGAAAAGTGATCAATAGCATTAATCAAAAAGTTATTCAGTAGAATACATTCAACAGGGCTTTATAAATATCAATAATATCAAAAAGTATGAAACTATGAACCATTTTATACTACAGAATTTAATGTTTTGGTAGTTAACTATTGAACCATATGGGGTCAGGTTTGGTTCTTTTTTATGATGTAAGTCAGTAGATAGATTCAGACGCAGCCATACTCAGAGCCCTGCAGATACAATTTTTTTATCTGCATCCGATCTGCAAAAATGATCCACGGATATCCGCATCCATATCCAAAGATATAAGAAGATATCCGCAGATTTGCAGGGCTCTGCATACTCAGACCTTCAAGCAATGACAATTGTTTTCCAGATTTGTTTTTAAAAGTCATCTTAACAAAAGAACTCTTTGGTGTAAATCCTTTCCTGAGTGTTCTGTCGACATCTTTCATCATATCTGTAACAACCTATTGTATAAACAGATCCTGTTTCAGTTGTGGTTTTTTTTAAGCACACTTTTTATATTTGTTCAGGTAACATTGTGCTTTTGCTGAAAACTAAAAATCCCACCAAAAGATCTTTATTTACTACATGATATATTAATATCCTTTGTAAATAAAAAGTCAGAACAAGTTTAGCGCAATACAATGACTTATTAAAGTTCTAGCATGAGCTAACGCTGCCCATCTGAGTAACCTGAAGGGCATTGCTTCAAGGAGTTCATTATGGCTATCAAGTGAATTTGACAATTAAGTCATAAATTGATAATAAGCAACATTAATTTGGACCATTATCTACATTATTTTGTTAGAGCATTATGCAAATCAAAGCATTTGTTTTCAGATATTATACTTTTTGTTGCTATTGAGTACAATACAATTTCAAATAAGTATTTGAATCCTTTCTGTATATTGCATTCTCTTAAATTACAATCATTAAGTCATAAGAATAGATGACTGAAGTATATTTTGCCTTGTAGATTTAGAATAATAACCAAACTGATAAGAGTGCAGGAAAAAATGATTTTTAGAATACAAGTGCAAAATCCATAAAGAACAGCGACAGAGAGAGAGATACAACTACTAACATGACAAAATCATCTTTACCTTGTACAATTATGGTAATACTAGCAGATTAAGTTTAATATGTTCTATTGTTTTTTTCAATTAGACTAAGGTCTTGCATCAGGATGAGGACATCAATGTGAGTTTTGCCACAGATTCAATAAGTGCACGATTAAGCTCTAGATCTCAAGATGTAATTCATTACAAGATAATACACTTCTACCCCGCTATAACGCGACCCGATATAACATGGGTTTGCATATAGCGTGGTAGCAGCGGGGCTCCGGCAGCGCTTTAAAGGGTCTGGGGCTCCGGCTGCTGCGGGGAGCCCTGGGCCCTTTAAATCACCGCCAGAGCCCTGCTGCCGCTACCCCGGGGCTCCGCCGGCAATTTAAAGACATTTATATATATATAAGGACGTTTCACCTAGAACGCAGTAGGGATTTTTGGCTCCCCACAACCGCGTTATATTGGGGTAGAAGTGTATTTCCACTGAACCATTGTAAACTGTAATTATTTCTCAAATATAAGCAGCACTGAAACTAAAGTATTCCAAGGCTAGTTACAGCATCTTGCTTAACTGAACAAAATAAAAATAATAATAATAATAAAAAAAGTTACACTACAACTTACTTTGGAGGAAAATACTATAAGATTTGTTTGCCATATTGCGAGTGTACTGTCAGTCAATACACCCCTACCCCAATATAATGCGACCCAATATAACACTAATTCGGATATAACATGGTAATGCAGTGCTCCGGGCGGGCGGGGCTGCGCACTCCGGTGAATCAAAGCAAGTTCGATATAACGCGGTTTCACCTATAACGCGGTAAGGTTTTTTTGCTCCTGAGGACAGCGTTATATCGAGGTAGAGGTCTACTTCTAAAATATACCCATTCTGAGATAGCAAGGAGAGTTTGAGTACTCTAGCTAAGAGAACTGCTACCCAGCACTTTTAGCTTTACTCTGAATATCATCAGCACACTAATTTCCTATTTACTAATTGTCATGCTTGCTCTGTAAACTTACAGCTCCAGGTATTTTAGTTTTAGCAGCCCTTTTTCCTTGTTTTCCTTGGATAGTCACTTGAGAGTTGATCTTGTGAGGGGCTGAAGAACTCAGCTTCCACTGACTTTGATGGAAGTTGTGTGTTCTGAGCCCTTTCTGGTATCGGGCCTTCTGGCAAGATGATTTCCCCCATTCCCACCCCCTACCCATTTCTATCAGCATTTTATGGGCCCAGCTCTGCTTCCCCTAACAATGAATTTTTAGTGGGATCAGGATCAGGTCTTAAATCCATTCTGGAATTTAATTTGACCACCTCACACACAAACCACACAAACTGAAAGATGCTCAGCTGCTCAAAATGCTGGCCATAGTGTGATGGGAAGGAAATGGAGGAGCCAGAACTAAGCTACTTTCAAGTCTGTGTTTAGAAACAGAAATCTGATGCTGAACAATTCTCCTAATTTGGATTTCTAAAAGTTCCTTTTTATGTTAAAAGAAGTCTACCTGTATCTGAAGTGCTACAGCATGCAATGGCCTAAAGAGGGAGAAAATCATTTCCCGTTGAAATTTGGCAGCTTGGGGCCAACAAGAAGTTCAGAACTGGTTGAACTTCACAAGAAAGCTGTGATTCTGCTCCTGTACAGATGCTTTTCCCAACAGGTCATGAGACAGCTGGGCTTTCTGTTTTTTTGTTTGGTTGGTTTTTTTTGTTTTGTTTTTTTGTAAACCTTCACTCAAGTTAAGGGTTTGCTTACCAGCTTTTGAGAGATGTAAAGTTGCACTACCCCAGGAGGAATTTTGGCAGGCAGAATTCCACTGAGTTGCCCAATACTCAGGAGGTAGTATGTTTGTTGTTAACCACATTTCAGAGCCTGAAGAATGACTTCTCCACAGCCCCACCCCAAAGCCACTGTGCACACAGCCATTGCTGCTGACTAGTTGGGAAGAGAGATGAGGTCATGTTCTTTACTCCTTTCTGGTCTTCCCAAACCTTTAGTCTGATCCCCACCCAAAGACTCTAGTAGAGAGAAGGCCAATTAAAAGTTTCTCATGTCGGGTGTCTTCGGAAGGCTCATGATGCACTGAGCCTTGCTATACTATTGTATAGGTTCTAATTTCACTTATATATTTATGAGGCTGAAAATGTGTCCTCATGGCTTAAAACAAGCCCAGGCAAAAACCCTCCAAGAGCAGAGGGGCAGTTCACATCTCATTAGGGCATGTATGGGGCAAACCCAGCCCAGCCTCACAGGAACAAAGGACACTGGCCTAGAGAGCAACAAAGGATCTACTGGACTCTCAAGTGAGTCACCCCTCTTCCTCTGGTCAATTTGGGACTACGATGCGATAATCTTTACCTGACCCTGAAGGGGGGGTGGGGGGGAATGGTGACAAGAGGGAAGAAATAACATGATAAAAGGGAGAGACATTTGCCATGTTCTTCCTCTCTCTTCCATCTCCATCTATAGACAACACCACCAAGCAACTGAAGCGCTGATCAAAGGGGAGAGCCTGGCTGAACAGCAACCAGCCAGCCTGTGTTGAGAAGCATCTAAGTTTGTAAGGATATTGAAATTCTTAAGATCAGCTTACAATGTGTTTTGCTTTTATTTCATTTGACCAAATCTGACATCTTGTGCTTTGACTTATAATCACTTAAAATCTATCTTTGTAGTTAATAAACTTGTTTGTTTATTCTAGCAGTGTGTTTGGTTTGAAGCATGTCAGAGACTCCCCTTGGGATAACAAGCCTGGTACATATCAATTTCTTTGTTAAATTGAAAAATGCATATAAGCTTGCAGTGTCCAGCGGGCATAACGGGACACTGCAAGATGGAGGTTCCTAGGGTTGTGTCTGGGACCGGAGATATTGTCTAGTGTCATTCAGTTGCATAATCCAAGGAGCAGCTTACATGCCAGAGGCTGTACGTGAGCAGCCCATGGGTGAGGGTTCTCACTGCAGAGGAGGGTAAGGCTGGCTCCCAGAGTCAAGAATTGGAGTGACCTAGCAGATCACTGGTCCAGATAACACCAGGGGAACATCACAAGGGGAAACACTGCATTTACTTTAATAGACTTTAGAGAGTCATATTATAGTGTCTGCCAGCAGTGAATGCTCTAGGTAAGTTTGCAAAGGCACTTTCATATTATTTTCATTCATGTTTCAGAAATTACACCGCAGGCATCAGAGGATTACATTTCTATAGCTTCATTCCCCACAGGACTTGGTGTTACATTAGTAGTGCCCAGTCTTCCAGTATTTGAGCAGACAGAAGGAAACCAGGTGACATTCTTATTGTGATTTGGCATTTTCATAAAGGATTTGTTTGGCTCCTTTTTAAATTGAATTGTATCACTTTACATAAAGGAAATCCAGGAAAAAAAAGTTAAAATGTAGCAATAACAATCATTATTTCTTACTGTATATTAAAAATGGGGCACATATTGCTTTGAATTTCCTGCTTCTTAAAGCCTGATTATGTATAGTGATCATTTATTTCTTTGAGTTTAAACAAATCCAGGATTTCCCTGTATTAGATTATGTATATTGCGTCATGAACCTCCATGCATTATGTTTATGCTGTTCAATTTACATAATCTTTGGGAATTAAACAGGTTCCACTCACTTTCCTTTGTGATATTTTTGAGCAGTTAAACATGCTAATATGCTAGTTATAGTGTAATAATTGATAACCAGGCCAATTTTGGCACAGTTATAGGGTGAATGCAGTTAAACAAGCAAACAGCATAGTATAACTCTCACTCTTGATTGTCTTGTTATTAAGTGATCCTGTTCTATACAGTTAAAGATTAACATTAACCAACAGTTACCATACTGTTCTATCTGAGATACGACGATTTTCCTTAACATTGTGCTTTTCCACCTCATGATAGCATGAAAAATATGCACAATTTTTAAAACTACTACCAGTTTCTTTTAATAGCATTAATCACCATGCAAATATTGTACTTATTTACCATGGAATACATGAAGAAAACAGTGCTAAAATAATACATGAGCATAGAAGCCCTAGAGTGTGAAAAAGACAGATGGTATCCTATTATGGCACAATAGCATGCAGGGCCGCTGAGAGCGGGTTCAGGCCCTGGTGAAAAAAAATTTTCGGGCCCCCCAGCAAGGGTGGACTGGTTAAACAGGGCCAACGAGGGTAGGGGAAGAAGCCGGGGAAGCTGGGCCCCCTTCCGGACCGCCGGCCCCGGAAATTTGTACCGGCTTCCCCTCCCAACCCCCTCGTTGGACCTGTGTGTCCTGGCACTAATAGATGGTCACATATCATAATAAAAGGGGACATGGGTGGCTGAAAGAAAGACCTATTTCGCCTCAAATACCTAAATACATATTGGTGACATATAAAGAGATACTAAGTAAGGCAGACATAATCCACTGCGCACACACTACCATTGGCAGTGTTACTATAGTTTTAATGAGGAGGTTATCCCTGCTGTGATACGCCCACATCTAGAATACTGTGTACAGATGTGGTCTCCTCATCTCAAAAAAGATATACTGACATTAGAAAAGGGTCAGAGAAGGGCAACTAAAATGATTAGGGGTTTGGAACGCGTCCCATATGAGGAGAGATTAAAGAGGCTAGGACTTTTCAGCTTGGAAAAGAGGAGACTAAGGAGGGATATGATAGAGGTATATAAAAGCATGAATGGTGTGGAGAAAGTGAATAAGGAAAAATTATTTACTTGTTCCCATAATATAAGAACTAGGGGCCACCAAATGAAATTAATGGGCAGTAGGCTAGTTGGGGGGAGGGATAGCTCAGTGATTTGAGCATTGGCCTGCTAAACCCAGGGTTGTGAGTTCAATCCTTGAGGGGGGCACTTAGGGATCTGGGGCAAAAATCAGTACTTTGTCCTGCTAGTGAAGTCAGGGCGCTGGATTTGATGACCTTTTGGGGTCCCTTTCAGTTCAATGAGATAGATATACCTCCATATATAAAAAACTGTGGAACTCCTTGCCGGAGGAGATTGTGAAGGCTAGGACTATAACAGGGTTTAAAAGAGAACTAGATAAATTCATGGAGGTTAAGTCCATTAATGGCTATTAGCCAGGATGGGTAAGGAATGGTGTCCCTAGCCTCTGTTTGTCAGAGGGTGGAGATGGATTGCAGGAGAGAGATCACTTGATAATTGCCTGTTAGGTTCACTCCCTCTGGGGCACCTGGCATTGGTAGACAGGATACTGGGCTGGATGGACCTTTGTTCTGACCCAGTATGGCCCTTCTTATGTTCTTATGCTGAGAGGAGCAGTAAAATGTGTTGCATCACTCAGCGAGCTTGGCAAATGGCAACCTGCCCTGAGATGGAAGCCTGCATCTTGTGTTGCATATATTTCATGGCCTACCTAACTGGCCACCACTATACACATTGCAAGTATTTGGCCCACATTTACATGTCAGTATATTGTTCCACTCAATAATATCTAATCCTATAATCTTCCTCACCTCTAATGACAGCATGAGCACCCAGAAGACAACTCTAAGACAAGATAAATAGAAGAAAAATAATATCACATAGTGTAATTATAGGGAATTGTTCATCTAATCAGTTTACATATACATATACACATACAGAGAGAGAGAGGCTCTGTGCAGCCCAAAAATTCATAACATTTATTCATACCAAAATTAATCAGGGTGGCGGGGAGGGTGAACCTGGAGCTATGGACTCAGGTAAAATCTCCATACTCACACTGATGGACCCCTTCTCAGCTGTTGGCACAGGACCACAAGGTCCTAACATACCTACATAATATAACAGGAATAAATGGCCCAGAACTAGAGCAGCTCCAGTCTCTCCTCTCCAGAAGTGATCCATACACTATCCCCACTTCTTTTCAATATCTACATGTGATCACTGTGAGAGATAATGAGACTCCATGGGGTTCATAGAATCATAGAAGATTAGGGTTGGAAGAGACCTCAGGAGGTCATCTAGTCCAACAGGTCATCTAGCTGCCAACAGTATGTCAATGACACTCAACTACATATCTCATTCTCAACTGATTAAATCACTACTAAGATGTCAGAATGCTCATAGGGAATGAAGCTGTTGGACGACCAGCAGCTGGCTCAAGCTGAACCACGGAAGATGAGAGTGATGCTGGTCAAAAAGGAGAAGTGCTCTGAAGAGCTGCCCAAGGCATTGCCTACACCAGGGGTTCTCAAACTGGGAGTCAGACGGGACCCCTCAGGGGGTCACAAGGTTATTACATGGGGGCTTGCGAGCTGTCAACCTCCACCCCAAGCCCTGCTTTGCCTTCAGCATTTATAACGGTGTTAAATATATAAAAAAGTATTTTTAATTTATTAGAGGTGGTTGCTCTCAGAGGCTTGCTTTGTGAAAGGGGTCACCAGTACAAAAGTTTGAGAGCCACTGGTCGACACCTTCCATCAAAGGCATACACCACCCCATTAGTCTAAGCAATGTGAAGCCTCAGGACAGGGTCTTATTTGACTCCTCACTAAGCTTAGTTTCCAAAGGTGCAACAGTGGCATCAGCTTCAAAAAATGCATTCTTTCATCTCCATCTTACCAGGAAACCTTGCCCCTTCCTCCCATAAAAAGGTCTGGCCACAGTAATCTATGCATTTATCACCTCCTGGCTGGGTTACTGTAACCCATCATATCTGACGCTGAGAGTGAAGAATATGCGCAAGCCCCAGATGGTACAGAACATGGCTACCCACCTTCATGGCTCAGGCCACAGTGAGCACATCAATCCTGTGTTCAAGTCTCTGCGCTGGCTCCCATTCAGCTTCTAATACCACTTTAATGGATTTTGCTATTGCTATTGTTCTTAAATGAACAGTTCTCAGAGATAACAATGACGTGAGGCAGCATAAAATCCTGTGATAGACCAAAAAAATGTAGGCAACAATGAAGTTATTAAAAATAATATATTTTTAACCACTTAAATTAGGCAGTTTCCTAGAATCATAGGACTGGAAGGGACCATGAGAGGTCATCTAGTCCAGTCCCCTGCAATCATGGCAGGACTAAGTATTATCTAGACCAGGGGTCGGCAATGTTTGGCACGCGGCTCGCCCAGGTAAGCATCCTGGCGGGCCGGGCCAGTTTATTTACCTGCTGACATGGCAGGTTCGGCCAATCCTGGCCCCCACTGGCCGCGGTTCGCCGTCCCAGGTCAATGGGGGCGGCAGGAAACCACGGCCAGCACATCCCTTGCCCACGCCACTTCCCGCCGCCCCCATTGGCCCGGGACGGCCAGGTAAATAAACTGGCCCGGCCCGCCAGGGTGCTTACCCTGGCGAGCTGCGTGCCAGAGGTTGCCGACCCCTGATCTAGACCATCTTTGACAGGTGTTTGTCTAACCTGTTCTTAAAAATCTCCAATGATGGAGATTTCACAACCTCCCTAGGCAATTTATTCCACAACTTAACCACTCTGACAGTTAGGAAGTTTTTCCTAATGTCCAACCTAAACCTGCCTTGCTGCAATTTAAGCCCATTGCTTCTTATCCTACCCTCAGAGGTTAAGAGGAATAGTTCTTCTCCTTCCCCCTCGTTGCAACCTTTATGTACTTGAAAATTGATATCCTGTCCCCTCTCAGTTTTTTTTCCAGACTCAACAAATCCATTTTTTTTCAATCTTCCCACATAGCTCATGTTTTCTAGACCTTTAATCATTTTTGTTGATCTCCTCTGGACTTTCTCCAATTTGTCCACATCTTTCCTGAAATGTGGCACCCAGAACTGGACACAAGACTCCAGTTGAAGCCTAATCAGCACAGAGTAGGGCAGAAGAATTACTTCTCCTGTCTTGCTTACAACACTCCTGCTAATACATCCCAGAATGATGTTTGCTTTTTTTGCAACAGTGTTACACTGTTGACTCATATTTAGCTTATGACCCACTATGATCCCCAGATCCCTTCCCGCAGTACTCCTTCCTAGGCAGTCATTTCCCATTTTTGTATGTGTGCAACCAATTGTTCCTTCTTAAGTTGAGTACTTTGCATTTGTCCTTCTTGAATTTCATCCAATTATTTACTTCTCCAGTTTGTACAGATCATTTTGAATTTTAACCCTATCCTCCAAAGCGCTTGCAATCCCGCCCAGCTTGGTATTATCCGGAAACGCAGTGTGATGATGCCGAATCACGTCCTTAATTTTGTGATGTAAAAGGGAGCTCTGCTATTGATTTTCTCCAGATTCCTTCTCTGCATCCATCACTCCAGCACAAGCCTGAGGGTAAAGAATCTAACTTGTTATATTTACCCTTATTACACAAAAGTTTACAGATTAGTCAATATAATAAGATTACTGGAGGCTGTATTTCAACAAACATCCACGAGTCAAACTTTCTGCTCCAAAATGATAAAAATTTCAATACCCTCTAAAATCAATTCGCCTGATTATCCCTCATCTGGCCCCTTGTATAGTCATTGACATTTGGGTAAAGTGAGTGCAAAGGGTGTGGGACCTGCACTGGTAATTTGTTTACAGTCACTTTTCACAGGTGCAGAAAATGACAAGAAGAGAGGCAGTGTAGCAGATGCACTCTATTTTTGAAACATGAAAATAAATAACCTCACAACTAAAGTTAGGGTTACCATATGACCGGATTTTCCCGGACATGTCTGGCTTTTTGGGCCTCAAATCCCCATCCGGGGGGAAATCCCAAAAAGTCGAACATGTCTGGGAAAATAGGGAGGGGCCGGCACCGCTGGGTGCTGGGCCGGGGGCTGGCCCAGGAGTGCGGGGCCGGGCCTGGCGGTGCGGGGCCGGGGGCCGGCACCCCAGAAGCCGAGCCAGGCTGGAGACGCTGGGGCCTGGGCCGGCCGCCAGAGGGAGCCGCTCGGTTGGGGGGGCCAGACTGGGCGGCGCCTCCTCCCCCCAGCCCTCCCAGCTTACCTGTTGCCTGCTTCAGGCTTCCCGCGAATCAAAATGTTCGCGGGAAGCAGGGGAGGGCGCGCAGTTGGGGCGGGGACTTTGGGGAGGGGGTGGAGTTGGGGTGGGGGCATTGCCGGGGCCCCGTGGAGTGTCCTCTTTTTGGACACTCAAAATATGGTAACCCTACTAAAGTGAGCCTCCATTTTTTATCAGTCACTAGTGCTGTGCTTCCCTCAGGATGTAAACTTTAGCTCTCTATAGTTTGCTACTGAATTAACTAACTGGTTGCAACAGACATTTTGTTAAGTTCTCTTTCACAGATGAATTTCCAACTAGACAGGAGGGGAATAACAAAACAAACCAAAAAAAACCTTTTGCAACAGGATAGAAACAGTTCATTAAAACTTCCTGCATATCTTCACTCAGATATATTTTTATTATTAAATAGCAGTCATCGAAGAAGCTTCCTAACCACTAGTTTAAGTACTTAGGAGAGTTCTCCAGATTTTTTTCTATCTTTCTTCCTAATTGGATATTCTTATTGTCCCTCATTAATGATTCTCTCATCTTGTAAAAAGCCTAATTTTTTGGTCTTTGTCTATCCACTATTTCCTCCCATACAATAAGTGTTTTGTTCAGGCTCACAATGCGGAATTTCAGTTCCCTTCAACCAAAATATGGATCACATCCAATTTTTGTTTCCTTCTGCTAAAGGCTGAGGAGTCTATTTTCATATCCCTGGACTGTGTTTTAAATTAAGATGAAATTATCCAGGTTGCTTCATCAGGACCAATGGCCTCTGCTTCAATACAAAATTTTGGCAGCTGTATAATTCTGTGTTTCCAAGTTATCAGAGAATCCCATTTTCTAATTAAAGAACCATGTTGGTGCAGATGTTTTCTTTAATGGGGGTCTGTTATTAGAACAGGCTGTATTTCTTAAAAGCTAGTCAAATGATACTAGTAGTATTTCATAGGCTTGAGGAAACTTTAAATGAATTTCTCCTACATGAGTATCTGCTCTAAAATTGAAGGTTAACCTAGAATTCCTTGTTTGTTCCTTTCATTAATTTATAGTGAATAAATCAACCTTATTTCATCCTATTTAACCTGAATTATGGGTTTCAGAGAGGAAAGAAGAAATGGCAGTGTATTGCTTGCTTGTTGATTTTCAGCTCTTAAAGTTTCATGCTATGTCAACTTTCTAGTGTTTGATTCTTTGATTCTAAACACAATCACCAATGTGTTTTAAAATGTGACTAATGAATTTTGGGTGCCTCAGTTACCAGTTGCCAAACTTGATGCACCTTAAAAGGACCAGATTTCAAAAACTTCTAAGCACCCACCTTCTGAAAATCAGACCTCTTTAAGGGGCCTGGAGTTGGACACTCAGTAATTGATGTACCCAGGATTCATTAATCCCTTTTTTAAAAATATTGCTTTATAATTATTAGGTTGTGTACCCCTGTCATCAGCTGGTGTAAACTGTCATAGCTCTATGAAATTCATTGACGCTATGTTAAAATTACATCAGTTGTAATCAGTTTGTGGCCTTTTGCACTGCTCTGTCATTTTTGTCTCTACTCATTCATATTAAGAATGAACTGATTTTCTTTGCCATCCTCTATAACCCTTGTGACCTATGAGTGAATGGAAGTATATTAATTGAACCTTTATTAAGGAATAAATATCCTACTGGATCAGCAGCTAGATTTACAATTATTATTTTAAAGGATATTATTTTATTAGATCTTGGTAAATACAAAGAAACCAGCAGACATCTGCCCACCCCAATATACTGTAGCATTACACAAATCTGAAATTGAAAAAGGAATGACAGGAAAAGTTTCTTAATTATCTTAGCACAAGAATAATTTTGTGTTGCACATAAAATGGGTGTACAATGGATCAGTATAATCCTCACTAATCTGTGAAGATCTGGAGAAACATATAAATCTGATTGGTAAACAGCTCCAGAAATACAATAGAGAAAACATTAAAATAATGTTCCTCATCCCCAATAAAGTTTTAATGAAATACTGTTATCGCCTGATATTGTGATACACATCACCATTTGGCAGAACTCAAATGCAGAAATTGACAAAAGATTTTTTTTTCTAAGTGCAGACATTAAAATACTCTAGATCCAGATCTCCCTTTTTGGCTCATTTTACCAACTTTGAAATAGGAACTGCCAAAAAGCTAAAAAGATTATTTGCTAGTTGCTAAATATTGTCCTATGATTTTACATACACACACATGCACTGGGTGTGTGCACAGAATAAATTAATAACTAACTCTTAGGGAGTAGCAAGTATCATTGATTTTGAAAAGCTATAGTCATAATCTACAGCAAAAATATTTAGAGTTGAAAACAGATCCATACTTACGATTTTTATTAATTCTTCTTAGATTATAGTTGTATACTCTAAAAACAGAATCTAAAAATGACCTTGTGATGTTCACTATGTGTGTCTCAAACTTTCAAAACAAAGTGTTCTCAATTTATAAAATCAATGTGAGGGGTAGTTTTATAAACTGCTATTCCTGAAACTCAACCTAAGAGTCAAGCAAGGTTCTTTCCTTTTCTCACATAGCCACTATTAATAAAAGCCTCTGTTGGTCAACTTGCTTCTAAATGAGTTCCACTGGTATAACTACTTTAAACTCACCAAGATCTGGATTGTAACACTACAATCTAGCCTGACTATGGGTGCACTGTAGTAGGGGCAGGAACCAGATTGTGACTCATTATTCACAAACTGGTCCCTGCTTCATTCTTGCTTCAATGGGAAGTCATCTTCAAACACTCACCCACATGATTTTTTTTTTTTTTTTTTTTGGAGGAAGGGCATAGATTTCTTCATTTTTCATACCAACTCCAACGTGCTCTGCCTACTCCCCTCTTGCCACTCCCTCTCACACACCCGCTCCCTGTGTGGAAGAATCACAATCCAAAGACAGCTGCTTCTCCCCACGCAGCCACTGGTGATAGGATAGCCTGTGCGGGAAAGTAAAGGGTCTCCTTGAAGCCCCCCTCCCCTCTGCAAGGGTGAGAAGCGGGCTCATTATAGAGCCCGAAACAATGCTGTTGATGATGCACAATATAATCCAGTTATAATACAGTTTACTAAAGGGGGAAATGGAATGGGGAAAGCAGGATGTAATAGTGAAGTGGCACTGGGGAGGAAATGAAGTCCTGCAGCAGAGTGGGTTGGCAGATTCAGAGAGGCAAGAGCAATTAACAGCAAATCAGCAAAACGTAAAAGCACCAGAAACAGCTTTGTTCTGCCAACAATATTCTTTAGTATGTATGAAGCAGTCTTAATTTAAGTTCATCTACCACTACACTAAAAACATAAAAATTAAAAAACCTAACAGATTCTAATGTTTTATAGGAATTTATCATTAATATCAGCATTTTTCCTGTTCTTTGGTATGAATATCCCTTGTTAAATATTTACCATTTGAATCTATCCCTTTTGTGATCATGAGCTGATTTTCTATACATCTGTCTTAAAGAGTAAGACCAAACTTTTTAGAAGTGGCATGTGACTTTTGGTGCTCAACATGAAACACCTTGTAGGCAACTGATTTTTCAGAAGGCAAGTGCTCAGAACTGTCTGAAAATCAGGTTCTTCAAAGTTGGGCACACAAGAATTTGCCACTTGAATAATTTGGGCATTGATAATATTCTGAAAGTCACTTCTAATTTATACGAGCCTTGTTTCATTCCATCCATGTCTCTTGACAGATACTTACATAATATCCTCCCTAAATGGGGAGAATACCATATTAGGTCAAAAACATCTGCAGAGAATTTTATAGTTTAACTATGTACGGTCTTATTTCTTCTTTATCTTCCTTCCTTCCTTGTCCACACAATTCACTGTACACATCATTAACATATGTGTTAAACCAAAGTATCTACAGGGATGTAGAGCCACACCCATAAGAATAAAATGGTGGAAATGACACACTGACTTCACTGCACCAAGATGATATAAATAGCCTCAAGAGACTCAGCAAGTTCCTGCTATGAAAAAGCACTATTACTGCAAAATATACTAACCAGACACTAGTTCTGGGGTCGGCAACGTTTGGCACGTGGCTCGCCAGGGTAAGCCTGGGTAAGCACCATGGCGGGCCGGGCCAGTTTATTTACCTGCTGACACGGCAGGTTCGGCCGATCGCGGCCCCCACTGGCCGCTGTTCTCCGTCCCGGGCCAATGGGGGCGGTGAGAAGTGGCGCAGACGAGCAATGTGCTGGCTGCGGTTTCTTGCCGCCCCCATTGGCCCGGGACGGAGAACAGCGGCCAGTGGGGGCCGCGATCGGCCGAACCTGCCGTGTCAGCAGGTAAATAAAGTGGCCCGGCCCGCTAGGGTGTTTACCCTGGCGAGCCACGTGCTGAACGTTGCCGACCCCTGCACTAGTTGTTTAAGCCATCCTTGGAGAGCATTGTCCCCCCTTTCTCTCTCCCTCCTCCCTCAGCTTTTTTTCAGTATTTCACTGAAGTGCTGTGCACCAAAATACTTTCTCCCTCAGATACAAACACAAAGGTTCTCCTGACTGATTATATAAGAAACCTTCAAATGTTATGAGTGCTTTGAGTTATGGATATACAAGGAGAGAGAAAAAAATGTAAATATAGATGGTCCATCAAAAACCACAGTAAACATTTTTGTTAAACTTTGGCAATTTTCAGTGTGACAAGGTGTCCTTCTTTTAGACTCCCTTGAAACTTCTAGTTCTATAATGAATCAGAATATACTTCCGTATTAATTTCATTTTATTACACATATTTTGATTAATTTAAATGTAGCACCAGATGGACTCAGTAGAATCATTTTAGTTTGAGAAAGCACATATCTGGGTGAGACGTATAACTGATAGTGAGTGTTGAAATGAGTCCACCAGGCAGACTCCTTTTTCTTTTGGAAGAGAGGTAAGGATATCATTTTTGTCATAGGGAAAAAAGAAGGGGAAGGGTGGACTCTTCAGACCGCATCACCACAGATGTTTTTTAAAAAGCCTTAGGTAACTAATGCAAACCAGTAAACTTACCATCCACTGGGGGGATGAATTTTAAAGTTATCTTTAGGGATGAGGTAGAACAACATGTGGTTAAGCACAGTTTGATTAATGATAGCCAGCATGGATTCAGACAGGAGAGGTCATGCTTAACTAACCTTCTGTAGTTCTTTGAAAACATTACTGCCATAATAAATAACGGGAGTGGAGGGTGGGGAGGGGGGGAAAAAGTCAGTGGATATACTATATTTAGGCTTGCAAAGAGCATTTGACAAGGCTCCTCAGAGATTAATGGCCAAGTTTACAGCCATACAATCAATGGTAAAACAGTGTTCTAAATATGAAGTTGTCTTAAAAAGTAAGAGAAAGGAAATCCGTAGAAGACTTCTCAGATTAAAAAAAAAAACTATTACAACTAGATTGTCCCAAAGGTCAATTATCAGAAAATGAGCAATTTGAAGTCTGAAAACAACAAGTCCAATTCAGACCTCTAATGAGAGGGTGCAAATTCCAGAAGCATCAAACTACGAGTTAGAAAATGAAGAATTTGCATCATTCAAGTGACTGAGCCAACAGCTGGGAAATACTGTTCAATACAGACACATACAGCACTTTGGTTCTTTGCTCACACACTATCTCAGAAATGTATTGCTTCAGCTAGCATGTTCTAAATGGTGGCCACAATGTGAGACAAATATGCAAAATGATGGATACAAGGAACATGTACAAGGAAGCTGAAGATGGAGTGTGATTAATATACATCACTTTCTTTCAACCTTCCCCACCAATAATTTCTCTCTTCCACCACAGAAATTCCTTTTAATATACAAGTTCCACCAATTTTGTCCTACCAACCCAACACAATGTTTGTATAAAAAAGTAATTGCTGATGATGGCCCAGAGGCACAGAGAAAACTAGAGCAGGAATGATGGGAGGATTCAAGTAGGAAGTACAGGAGTAAAAACATTTCTCAACTGACAAAGCTCAATCTGTTGAGATCCCGACATACAAGCTAGTCTGCAGAAAAATTAAAAACATCATACATGCATAAGGGGAAAGAGGAGGTACTTCAATAGCTAAGTCTTGTACTGTAGCTTTTAAAAATTAATTTTACTTTAAGTCTATCTAAATCCAGGCAGTAAAAGTTCCAATGATAAAAGAAAATGGGCCTTCAACAAGTGTCATGACTTTGCTTCAAACTAACCTAAAGTTTAACTGACTTTTATATTCGACAGGGGTCACCATGAGCCACTGAAAAATACTGCCATGTGAGTAGAAGTACTATCAAAGTTTCAGAGTAGACATGTTACCTCCTCACCTTGGGCCATCTCCCACAGTTTTTAACTGAGGCAAAACTCCCACTAACACAAATAGAGGTTTTAACAGACTCAAGACTACAGAAAAAGGTTTACTCTGATGTTTTTTTGTACAAGGCACTTAGCTAATAACCAGTTTGTCTTACACATGTATCACCTACACTTAGCAGCAGCACTTATGATCTATCTAATGCTGGACGTGGGGGAAGGAGCAGGGAAGTGAGGCATATCACTGGATGAATGATGGCATCTCCTTTTTGTCATAGCTACCTCTCTATTCATCCATTTTGAAACAAGTAAGCATGAAATCTCCAGTTCCCAGTGCAAGGAGATAAATTAGATTTTAAGGGCTGACATCTCACCTTTGATATGCTACTGTAGGGTTACCATACGTCCAGATTTCCCTGGACATGTCCGGCTTTTTGGTGCTCAAATCCCCGTCCGGGGGGAATTTCGGGAGAGCCGGACGTGTCCAGGGAAATAGGGAGGCATAAGCCAGGGTCCGCCCAGCCCCAGAACGATCCGCGGGGGACGGGGGGCACCCCGGCCACTGGGGAACCCTTCCTGTGGCCCCACTGCCCCCGCGCAGCTCGGAACCCGGCGCCGTGGGAGCTGTTTCTGGTGGGGACAGACAGGCCGGGGAACATGCTTGGCAGCAGGAAGGAAGCTGTGGCCGGGGCTGCAGGGACCCATGCCGCCGAGCGTCTGAAGCCCGCACCAGGTAGAGGCTGCTGGGGAGGGCGGGGGAGCTAGGCAGGCGGGGGCATAGAGGCTGCAGGGGCAGGGCAGGCGGGGGGGCGCAGAGGCTGCAGGGGTGGGGGAGTGCAGGGGCTGAAGGGTGAATGGGGAGCAGGGGTCACAGAGGCTGCAGGGTAGGGGGGGTGCAGGGGCTGCAGGGCGAGTGGGGAGCAGGGAAGCACTTAGCAACCCCCAACGAAGATCAGAGTGGGAGGGAGGAGGGGGAATGCAGGGTGCTCAGAGGAGCAGGCAGAGTTGGGGCAGGGACTTTGGGGGAGGGGCGGGGTTGGGCCAGAGCCGGGGGTGGGGAAGGAGTGGAGTTGGGGCAGGGCCAGGGCCCCCGTGGAGTGTCCTCTTTTTTCAGTGTTGAAATATGGTAACCCTATGCTACTGGGGATTCCCAGATAACTTGTAAAATATGCAAATACACTTATGCACACATAATAATTGATTTTATATATTGCAGGGTGATGCTTAGGAAACAATTAAGTCCTGTGATTTAAAAAGCTCCTCATCCCCAAAATACTGGAACCAAAATAGGTTTGTTTGTTTGACAGGGCCGGCTCCAGCATTTCTGCCGCCTCAAGCAAAAAAAAAAAAAAAAAGAGCCGTGATCGGCAACGGCAGTTCAGCAGCAGGTCCTTCACTCCTTGTTAAGCTGGTGCCTGGAGCCGGCCCTGTTATTTGATCCCTCCTTTTGCCAGTGCAAGATTGCTCCCTTCAGTAGTATTAAACACTTTGTCCAGTCCACTTTTAAATGACTAAATGCTTTTCCTCCTGTGTGTTTAGTAGATCTCACTGAAACATGATTTCAACCTTATTTCTTTAGAACAAAGGTTTAAGGACACAAGGAAAAATAGGAGTCATAGAAATAGTGGGAGGAGGGGGAAAATAATGCATCACGCATCATGCCATGCAGTTCTGCACAGAGCATTTCTCTGCACTTTCCTAATATATAAGGAACAAGGACGGTGGCATTTTTCAGCCTGGACTAAAGACACAAGGATAGCAAAATGCCAAATAGTTCTTAAACTTACACAAGTCCACTTCCTCTTCCCCTCACGGCCCTCCTTCCAGTTTTCCTGTGCTTTCTATTTATATTGCTGCTCTAGTTAATATTTTCCTTGCCTATCTTATTGCAAAATCTATATATACATGCATATATTTTTAAATAAAATCTCTAACCTTTTCTGCTTCCAAATATATTACATCCCTAAGATACTTTTTCTCAAGGCCAACCAAAAATGTAAAATGTGTAGGCCAACTGATTCGGTATATAGGATATGATCCTGGTTCATAATTAGGTGTGGAAGAATTATATTTTTAATAGGTAAATGTTAGCAAGCATTGATTTCACCATAAGCACACAAACTGACCAAAACAAAAGCTTCTACTAATAATAATCAAAACTTAGAGATAGGCAAAGTTCAAAAAATGCTGCTTGAGGACATAAAAGTTTGATTTAAGGCTGATTATTCTGTATATTTGGACATGTGATGTTGACAACGTGCGTTTTACTGGTGATAAAGCTTTAACTTATTGAATATCATATACTAATATGAAATAATTAATGGCTAATCACCTGTCCTATCATTTCCCATAACTGTGAAATTCCAGCATCTGAAATTTCAGAGGGAGTGATTTCTTTTTGGGAAGATGGCTCAAGTATGCTTGAAATTGAGGCTTATTCTGGGAAGTTAGATTCAGATTTAAGTATGAAGTAGCTATAGCCCGTCTACCTGGATGGTGTCAGAAATTCATGCACATGAAATAAATTGTCAGTGTCAAATATTTTATTATTGTTTTGGTTTGGGAATTTTTTGCCTAACCATAAAGATTAATTCTCTCCACTGTGCTTAAGTTTTGCAGGGGTATTGGCTCAGTGCCCAGTACCATGTACTTTGAGTGAAAAATATAATAAATGGTTGTACTGTAACTGATTCACGTATCCTGTTGGACATGCAGTGAAAATACTTCAAATTAAGGCATTTCCAGGGCAAGGCCATTACTGGAATCAAATGGCTCTGAACATTCAGTTGCCATGGGGTTCACATGTTTTATTCTACTGAATTCTTCCTGGAATCTCCAGGGATCATGGCAGATGGCTTCTGAAAAGTCTTCTCATGATAGTGGAAAATGATTACCATAAAATGGAAATTATCATCTACACTTAACTTGAAATATCAGTTATTACTGTGATCTGAGTTACAAAGAGTATCTGAAATTCTCAGAATACTTTATTCTTTTAGCAGAATATGTTCTAGCATTCAGGAAAAACAAAAGCCTGGTCTACACACGAAAATTGCAATACTGTAAACTATACCATATTGTTCTAGCAGTAGAACCCCTGCCCAGCCTCAAATCCAGTGTGGATGCAGATGTGAAATTGCTTGTACATGTGAATGTATATTATACACACCTGACAAAAGCATATTTTATATATATTTTTTCATAGGATGTTCACCCCAGACCAGCCCTGAAAGAGTGAAGGAAGCCGAGAAAGGGGTCAGTTAGTGAGACAGGCCACACAAGAAGGGTTTAGGCTGGAGAAGCAATCCCTGACTGGAAGATGGAGCTCAGATAAGCAAATTGGGACTAGGCTAGTATAAAGCCAGGAAGCTGGCAACAAAAATGGCTGCAGTGAAGAAGTCTGCAGCCACCCACTATGCATTAGAGGGAACCTAGGGAAAGAGCAGAATGCTGGGAACCCGGCCCTGAGGGTAGGGCATACCCTGAAGAGAGCAGGATGGAGGAAAAAGCGTGTTGTAGGCAAGTAAGAAGTAGTCCAGGGAGAGAGCAGCAAGGTGGGGGACTGAGCAGATCTTGGCTGCATTGTAGGGTTCCTGGGCTGGAATCTGGGGGAGTGGGTGGGCCTGGGTTCCCCTACCACCCACTGACAGCATGGCAAACCTGGATGCAGGTCCAGAGAAACTCTAAATCCTGGAATCGGAAACCACATAGTGACCTGGACAGAGGACTGAGTCCTGAAGAGGAAGCTGCAGCTCCTGTAGCAAGAGAGGGGGTCGCAGAGTGTGAGGACAAAGGAGGGGAAGAGACTGCAAAAGGAGGTGTCTGACGTAGAAGCTAGTCCCCAGAATAATCAAGAGAAGGCACCACCTTCAGTTGCCGTAGGGTACTCACTATCTACACATTGCTGTAACTGCTTGTACACCAAGTTAAAAAAAATGCCACCTCAAACCCACAAATCACATGTATAACCAAAATAGTTATATTGATCCCAGCATCAGTGTAGACCAGGCCTCAGTGAGAAGTGAATCTTGAGGAATGTCAATAAAGGATATTTGTAATGAAGTGACAAGAGTAAAGTCAGTTGGAATCAACTCAAAATTGAACCATTTAGGCTTTGCCATGTTCGTTTAAATGGCTCAATCCATGGGAAAAAAAATTATATCTTCAGTTTCACACAGATAGCCCAACCAGAGACTGGCTTGACAAAAAAAGTTCAAGACCATACCCAGTTCCTTGTTTACACAAAAACATCTGTACCTGGACAAAACTTTGGCAGCCATAAAGGAGCCAACTCACATCCAAGACCCTTTACACTGCCAGAATGGTTTAAGGGTCCTTCAGGTAAAGGGTGTGGGGGGGGGGAAGCGGGAGAAATCACACCTGAAGGTCTGTAGCCATAACTATTTCCAAGTGAACGGTCAGTGAAGTCTCTGAGTTGAATGTTTAATCAAAATGTAATAAAAATAAAAACACAGTAGTCAGTTGACATATTCCATAGCCACTCGCTGAGTTTAAAAATCTCAGAAGACAGCTCTCCAATGTGAAGTCATTTGACAGAAGCTTAATCTTTTCAAAACAAAACAAAAATCCATGAAGGTAGAGAACATCTAAAAATGAAATGTGGTATTCTACAAGAAGAAATAGTTCTGCAAGATATCTAGAAAAAATAGATGTTAAAAGGAAACCACTAAGTTTTCCCTGATGCACAATAGCTGCAGGTTACATAATTATATAATTTCTAATATTGCTTGGCAGTACTTGTAATCATGTCCTTTAGCAGTACTATAGCTATCTTCTTCTAATGGAAAGAAAATAACTGAAGCATATAATGATTTTAGTTATTTCTTTGGAATTACTACTAGGAACAACTGTATCCACTTTGCCTAAATTTTCCACTTATTCAGGCTCATTTTGAAGTGAGACTGTGTACTCATGCTTTCCTGAGTTTGCATTCCACACCTAGATTTGACAAAAAACGGTGCTCTGCCTGGTGGGTAAGTTGGGTTTATGTTCTGATTCAAAATCAAGTTCTCTTGATGATAAAAACCCTTAATGGGCTGCAAATGTGTATTTTTGGGCTCTCAATATTTTTGTCCCAAATAAAATTAGAAGGGCTCCAGTAAAAAAAACAAAAACAAAAAAAAACCTGAAAGAAAGAAACAGAAAATAGAAGACTTTTTGAAAAAATAGATGCTGATGTTGGTGGGAGGGAGAGAAAAGAAAGGAGACAATATTTCTTAGATGTGGAGTTTGTATAAAAGGAACACAGGAGGACAAAAATATTTATTCAAACCAAAAACACAGGATAGAAGAAACTAAGAAAAACATTTCAAAGGATATGAAACAAATCTAAACTTAAAGTATATTATATGCACTCTCCCCCCCAAAAAATTGAGTGTCTACACCAGGGGTAAACAACCTATGGCACATGTGCCAAAGGCGGCACACGAGCTGATTTTCAGTAGCACTCTCACTGCCCAGGTCCTGGCCACAGGTCCGGGGGACTCTGCATTTTAATTTAATTTTAAATGAAGCTTCTTAAACATTTAAAAAACCTTATTTACTTTACATACAACAATAATTTAGTTATTTATTATAGACATCGAAAGAGACCTTCTAAAAACGTTAATATGTATTACTGACATGCGAAACCTTAAATTAGAGTGAATAAATAATAATATATATAATAATTAATGGAGATATCCCAACTCCTAGAACTGGAAGGGACCTTGAAAGGTCATTGAGTCCAGCCCACTGCCTTTACTAGCAGGACCAAGTACTGATTTTGCCCCAGATCCTCAAGTGGCCCCCTCAAGGACTGAACTCACAACCCTGGGTTTAGCAAGACAATGCTCAAACCACTGAGCTATCCCTCCCACCTGAAGTCTTGGCACACCACTTCTGAAAGGTTGCTGACCCCTGGTCTATACAGAGCTGCCATTTGTTTCACTCTAACTTATTGGCTGAGTTTTCTTTCGGTCTCTCCTCAATACTGTACTATGAAACACAATGAGGCACTTATAGTGCTATCAATTACACTGTTATGCTGTTGTTGATAATCTGCTGGGCTGCAGCTGTAAGTGTGCAGTAAAATATTAGCTATATAAGAAGAACATATTCTGATATTATACAAGTGTAAATCCAGTGTAACCCCATGGATAAGTGAAGTTACTCTAATGTGAGGGAGCTCAAAATACGTTCCAAAGGGTATACAGTACCCACATGTATAAATCCAAGTCTTTGAAAAGAGTCACAGCTTCAAACTATGATCATCTACACACTAGTATTATCACCTATTGCACATTTTCTTCCAGCAGTTGCACCTATTGCTTTTTATTTTGTGTGGTTGTATTCTTATCTCCCAACCTAAAACAGACATGTCCTGTGCTTCTGCTTTGGATAGACAATTTCTGGTTTCAAAAGTTATATACTGTATTTCCCTTAAATTAGGTGACCTGTATTTGGCCCAAACGATATACCTGCCTATGTTCCTCTATCCCATAAGACCAGTATTACATGTGCTTTTCCACTTATTTTTTTTTCTCTACTATATGTTGCTTATCATTCTGCATACCATGTCATAATACTGCATACACTAGCTGTGATGTCTAGAATACATTTCCAGCAAGTCAATGCTACCCCTACTGATAAATTTATAAAAAGTTACACCATTAATAATGGCAATCACTTGGGCCACCACTACTTTTTCAGGGTGGAAGGCTGTGGAAAGGAAAGTGTGGGGTATACCTCTTTTGCTATACCTAAGGCTACATAATTGCTGTGCCACCTACTTCATACTTCTATTTACTGCTATGCTGTGTTACAAAGCTACTATTAACATTACAGGGCTGCTCAATTCAGAGGTGACCTCCTTATGCTATCACTTCCTTTTGAGGGAGTCTTGACAGATTATGCTTGTCACAGGGCTTTTGAGAGAATCAACCTCCCCAAAACAGAATATGTCAGTTTTCCACATCCAAGAAACTCTACTGCATTATTTGTTGATGGACAAAACCAGAAATTCTATGTGGGCGCACAAATTATTTATTCCATTCAGGTTTTTGTACAAAAGGAAAGGTTGGCTATTGCTACAGGTATCAGTATTCCAGGTAGGAAAAATATGATAATGTAGTGCAGTAGGGTGCTAAGGTGGTTGTTTATACTGAAAAGAGATAGGAACACTCGTATCAAATCAACTTCTAAATCTGAAAGCCAATGATTTGGAAAACCCCCGCCAAAAAACAGGAGATTTGCCTGTTACTGCTCTCGGTACAAGATAAAACTAGAAGTACTAAAAATAACAAAATGTTTGCCCCTTACAAGATATGGTTGTATTACTAGTAATTCATAGAGGAGCACTTTCGTATCTGCAAGTAAAGACCAGAATCAACTAACAGTATACCCTTCTCTGAAGCCTCTATTATATCAGTTTTAGATGAGTATATGAAGCTGAACAAATTCTACCCACACTATCATTCTGCCTGTCACACCAATTGCATTGTCTCTTCATGATGTGGCCTACATAGTTAAGCCTTCTCTATACTAGGAAATTGACCCTTTTCTGACAGCTAATGCAGAAGCTTGTTTAACTGCAAGTGGAGGCAAGACCAAACAACGTTTAGCAATATTTCAGAAAGTGAGGCTGAGACTCATTCTGACTGCTTCACTATACTAGCATATTTCTTCAAAATGTTTCACCACCTTCTGTGGTAGCAATAGTGGAAGCTCCCATTTAGTCAGGCTGCTGGCATCTTAACTATGTGCCAATTAAACCTGTTCATGATTAAAAGACCAGAGGCTTCTTGTGCTTTGACTACACCAGAGCTCCAACCAATCCTACCACCTATGGAGCTGCACCAATAATGGTAGTAAGGTGAGAAAGTTTAGAAAAAAATAGATGCCATTTAGTCTAGCCCTTGCAGATTCAACCATAGTTACTGAAAAAGTGCTGGAGTAGTTTGGCCCTGGCTACACTTGCAGTTACAGAGTCTTTTCAATCAGTTGAAGCAGAACCCTTAGTTTACGGTATTACCAAACCCAAATCACAAGTTAGGGCCCAAACAATTATGAGATTGGCTTAAAATTTATATTTTAAAATGCTGTGCTCTTTGCCTACTGTTTTTTTCAGCTTTTATGTTATATTAATGCTTTCAATCATGTTGTCAAGCTTTCTTCTGGAACCACAAGGGCTAGAATTGTATCTTTTAAAATACAAAGTGAGATTCTCCCACACTCACCTGACTTAAGAAGTAGGGGCTTTAAAAGTAACAAGAGTTGACAACTCTGCATTCATGTGAACCTACAGCAACTACCACCACCACACACACACAAAAAGTCACGTGTGGTAGGTCTTCTTGGTTAGCAAAGTTAGCCTTTGCTGAATCATTACAGCTAAAAAAATTAAATAAATAAAACAGAGGTAAAGATTCTTTATATTCTTGGAGTGTTACTCAAAAAACCATTAAGCCACTCACCATGGATTTCTGACGATAAGTAAACATCACAGAAAGAGATACATTATGAAAAAAGTAAAAAAGTAGAGCTATGGTCGTCAACCCTTTGTTAGCATCAACAACATGAAGAGTCAGTCTAATTAATTCCTTAGGTCACTTCTCTTCCAATACAATTCCTTATTTTTATATATCCCATTCTCAATCAGGTCACATGTTCATGTAGGCACACAAAAGGGCTGAGGGAAGAGTTTACATTTGATTGTATGGACACTTGATTATCTATCATTGCTTGTCGCCCATTTTTGTCTTTATCTAGTGTTAACATTTGACCCACTGAAAATGTGCTCACCGCAGCTGTATGTGGTGGATCCTTTGACTGGCTGGCCAAATAAAAAGGGTTTGCTGCCTGATAATGGCTCCTTTTAGAACTAGTGGCAGAGGGAAAGGTTTACCTGGATGGAGCAAGGAGAAACAGGAAGTGGCCGGACCAGATGGAGGGACACTGCCCTTCCAGGTGACCAGAGGCAGGGTGGTATTTCTACAATGGGGCAGTTCTGGAGGAGCCCTCTCACACTGGGATCAGGCTGGCAATACTCACTCTCTCATCTATGTAGTCAGGGTAGAACTGGTTTCTTCATGATTTATGGGGGTATTATACTGATCATCCTCTTTCCTTGGGGTTGTGTTAGGAATTTTTCCCTCACAGCCAGGTTGGCCAATGTGTGTGTATGGGAGGTGAGGGGGAAGTTGTCTCCCCCTCAGTGCTTCAGAGTCATTTGGTCAAAATGTTACAACTTAACCAAAAATGTGACCGATGTCCAGTGCAGGATTATGGAAGGGACACTGACCAGATAAAATGGATTGGAAGGGGATTTAGAGGAAAACAGCCCTTGAGGAAGCTAGAGGAGGGCCCTGAGCTCCTAATGTCTGGTACCGCAGGGAGCCACTTCCTTCCTTCCTCTTCAGCCCCCTTAACACCTATACAAGGGAAGGGTGGCAAGGGGCCATAAATGGGCTGGCTGACACCATGTTGGGAGGGGAAAGGACTGACAGCAGACCTCCAAAATAGCTGGAAATGATAAAGTAAATAATGATGACCTGCACTTTACAGTTAATTGCTAGGTATTCCCAAATATTTTAGGTGAATAAAACTATGGCCTATTTAAACCACATGCATTGCCTCATGTGTCTGTGTCTTCCACGTGGCTGGACAATGGCATTGCTACATCTCAAAGTCCATTTTTAAAAAGGTCAAGAGGTTTCAACCTGCAAGAGCATCAGCCACGATGAAGAAGAAATCCGTTCTTTTATTCAAGTATGTCAGAGTACAGTGTTAGAGGCAATGGTGCAGACATTGCTAAAGTTGTTAAGGATGGCGGACTTACAGGTAGCAAGTTTCATATCTTGTATTTAGTTTGTGAAAAATGTCTGGCAGTCTCAACTGCCAAGAAAGAGTCTTCTTCGGGCTGAATATAGTTTAACGTAGAGGCAAAACAAACTGTAACGGGATGTGAATACAAAGTGGAATTACACCTTTCTGAACAGAAATAAAAATGTATGATTATTGTTTAAAAAAAAAAGTATGTATCCCTTCTTCAATGGAATTTGATTCAACATATAGGTATAGTCATTTGCCTTGAAGAGAGATACCTTCTAAGTCAGCTTCCTTGAGTCACTTAACACAATAAGCTTCTGGAACCTCAAATTGATTTTGATCAATTAATTTACCTGAAGCACAAATATTCATTAGAGATCCCAGCACTAGCTTTCAGAATGTGACTGATCAGATGTAGGGTAAGTTCTAGTTTAGCAAGGTTGATCAAAACCCTTATTTTATGTGCTAGTCACACTAATGGCTTATGTTTGCACAGCTTGCATTTGAATTGAAAGACATACATTGCATTGTGAAAGTTAGGAATCTTCAGACACTTAGGCAGGATCAAAAAACTACTAAGTAAAGAATAATCTTTTGAGGAACTGTGCACAGCATCAGCAGCAACTCCTCCAACAGCTTTCAGTTCCTTTCTCTGCTTAAGATTTCCCAGAAGCACTAGTAGGAGCAATTCCTAATTTAAGAGTTCACACGTCAGCCTTCGGAGATGATTTTCACAAGCTTCTTCAATGGTATGCCAGCAACAAAATGAGCAATTTGTTCTCAAAGTGTTTTGTTCTCAAAATGCTTTGCTGTTCCTGTCATGAATAGCTTCAATATAACGTGAGCTATTCATTTTATTACTGGAAGGAGTCATATTGACCTGATCTTGCCAGTTCACTTTTTGAATTCTTAAATTCTCTACCAACAAGCAAATGTTCTGAATGAGTCTAACATATCAGAAGATGACTTTGCAGTCATAAAAAAACAGGTTGGTATCCAAAGAAGCAGAGAGTATATCATTTTTGAAAGTGAACCCCAGTTGATTTACAGACATGAGTGTAGCCCTGATAGAAGCACTGAGTCTAATGAACTGGGTAACAGCTAAAGCAAGTTATATGGTCTTCCAGGATTGACTACTCTTACCCTCTTGGTCCTTGTCCCATGTGACATCTACTGTATCTTTCTCTTCTTCCTCCCCTTCTTGATATCAGTGTTTAATTGAAAAAAAAAAAAAAGCACCTACTGACAGGGCCGTCGCTAGGGGGGTCTGGGGCCTGGGCCATCAGAAACTCAGCACCTATCTGCTGGGGGGTGCTCTCCCCCGCTCTGCTCAGGCCCTGCTCCCATTCCATCCCTTCCCCCTAGGCCCCCCTGCTTCTTTCCGCCCCGTCTCTTTCCTGCCCAGTTCCTCTCCCCCTTCCCCAAGTGCGCTGCACCCTCACTGCTCTCCCTTCCCCTCCCCATGCCTACTTATGCCACGAAATATCTGAACTGCAGCAGGCGCTGCGGGGAGGGGGAGGTTCTGGTAGGGGGGCTCTTTCTCGCCCCCCCCCCACCTACCTGTCACCTCCCTGTTCACCTCCTCACCCCCTCGCTCACACTCCTCCCATCGCACTTCCCCGCCCGTGGGGTCCCCAAAAGCACAGGGCCCAGAACGGTCACCTAGATTCGCCGTACCCAAGGGACAGCTCTGCCTACTGATATCTTGCTTTGTTCACTGTTGGACATCTCTGTTGCTTCATGGCTGCAATGCATCAGGGAGAAAGAAAAGGCATTCTCACACTTCTATTCGGGGCAGGATTAACTCAAGAATAAGCATTATAACAGGGGTCGGCAACATTTGGCACGCGGCTCGCCAGGGTAAGCACCCTGGCGGGCCGGGCCGGTTTTATTTACCTCCTGATGTGGCAGGTTCGGCTGATTGCGGCCCCCACTGGCCACGGTTCACCGTCCTGGGCCAATGGGGGTGGCGGGAAGCGGCGCGGGCGAGCGATGTGCTGGCCAGGGTTCTTACCCTGGCGAGCCGCGTGCCAAACGTTGACGACCCCTGCATTATAATGTTAGCCCTTGATGGTAAGAAGAGCAGAGTAACAAGGAGCATCCTAAATACAGAAGAATATTTTTGGATTCTGTCTGACAACTGTAATGGTTTTAACTGGAACCAGCCCATACAGAAATAACTCTGGATAAATTCCAATGGATTCACCCATTCCTAGTACGTAGTAATTTTAGAAGTAGATAAACAAGTATATTTAATCTTCTCTTTCTCGCTTTTTTTTTTTTAAACAGTTGAAATGATCATTTGCTTGATCATGCTGATCCTGATATAACCATAGCAGGCTATCAGCTAGGACCTAACTGCCAGCAGATGTTTCCACTCCAACTTCACTATTCATTATTAAGTGTTTAATTTTGTACATTTTCCTCTTACGTTAAGAGTGGAAATTCAAAACACTTTTTGAAAAGGTATTTTATATGACGGAAGGGAACAACCAAAGTTTTAAGGCAGTTGCAGTGAAACTTAACAAGCATTAAGCTCACATTTTATTTAACAGAAGTGTGTAAAAAATCCAATTCTCTCTTAAAAGCATACTTCATTTTTCATTAAAACACAACTTTAATTAAACTGTGCTAGAAAATTGGAGATTTGACTAGAAATACTAATACAACAGTACCTCAGTAATTTGGATGAATGACTGACATTCTGAATAACCTCATCACAATATGGTGGCTAAACAATACATTTTGATAAAATAAAGATAATGCAACGGTTATTTTTTTCTGTATTTAGTAAGAAGTGGTTGTTCCTTGATAATGAAATTTCAACAGTGCACTCTGCTATTAAATCTCTGCTTACAAGCTGGCGGAGGCGGTCAGAATAGGTGTGCAATTAATGGGACATACCGATTAGCGAGATGCAAACTGGTGAGGCTCTATGGAATAACTCTTTAATTAAAAAGAGATGTGTTCTTCTAAATAAGAGCAAATATACTAAAATATATACATTCAAAGAGGATGGGAAATAAGAAATCCCCTTAAATGATGGAAATTATAGTCTAAAACAAAATAAAAACTTGGTGACATAATCAGAAGGTTAAAATGTACAAGAGGTAGACAAAGTAAATAGGTGGAGGATGAACTCCCCCCACCCTCAACCTGTTCTGTCTTTTCTATTTAGATTTTAAGTTGTTTGGAGAGGGATGTATTTATACTCTTCATAGATCAATGGGGCCCTTGTCATAATTGAGCCCTCTACTCACTATAATACAAATAATTAGTAAATGGTTTTATAACCTTGTCAACATTTTAAAAATGGCTTTGTGATCCTTATATCACGCTTAAAAGAACTCCAAACAATTTATGTTTGTGCCAAATAATATTTGCTCTCGGCTGTGTTAAATACTGGTTCAGTTTGAGTTTATTGCCAGAGTGGACTTCAGTAAATAGGTTTCATTGAACGAGTTCAGATACTCATTCCATGTGTGATGCATATTTTGCTTTTGCGGTCTCCTGGAATTCACCATATGTGGAAGCTCTGCTGGGAACTCTAGGATAGGTTCCCAGAGAGTGTTCAAATTGCAGTGGTTTAGAGTATTCCAGTGTGGACACAGTGCAAAACTGCAATGTTTCAAGGCACAAATCAATATAACTAAATGTCAGAATGAATGATTTGTGCTAAAAATTGGTACCATCTCAGTGGTTCAATCAAAGGATGTTTCTGTTCTGTTGTGTAGACAGCCTAGATATCAAAGAAGTTCTTAGAGAGCTACATTTTGACCACAAAATGGTGGAGAAATATGTTGGAAAATAAAGGTGAAAAAAAAATGGAGTTGTCATAGACCACCAGGAGAGAGAGAGAACAACAACAACAACAACAAATCCTGGGACCAACTCTCAACGAATTCTAAAAACCACAGCTTACTATGTTCATGGGGTATTTTAAGTACCAAACAGTTAAACAACCAGGCAACATTGAAAGAGCTTCTTAAATTACATAGAAGACACTTATCTTTTAAGTGTCTCATTTCAAGGGAGATCACTCATGTTAATCACAAGGCTACTTATGCTCCATACTATTTGGAATCCCCTCATTTTTATTGTGGATTTGCATTAGAAATACACAATCATGAAATTGCAGTTATAGAAAGAGTTCTTTACACTGATTGAAGTAATCCTACTGCATTTCAAGTTTACTGAATGAAAAAAACCACCTTCATTTTGTGTGTTTGTGATCCATTGCGTCTTACATCTGCACCTTGTCAGGTTAAGAGGAATAACGAACAATGACTTTCTAGATAATAAGCTGAGACACCAACTAGAGTAGATATAATCCAGGATCTACCTCTGACTGATCACAAGGAACAAATGGCAAATACGGGAATACTAAGAGAAATTTGGAACTACTAACTACTCTATTTGTTTCCAGCATCATAAGGAAATGAAAAACTGAATGCAGCAATGGCATCACACATCAAGAAAGTCAGACTATCCAACAAGTGACATATGTGAAATTAGTCTGGTATTTTCAGTCCAATCCCCAATGGACAGATGTGATGGTTTTGTGATCTGTACAACTGGCACCACTGACAGTTTCAGCAAAGAGGCCAATAACTGAATGGAAACTTGCAATTCTTTTGCCTTTTCTGTGGATAGAGGACTGCAGGCTCCAGAGTTATCAATAAGTCACCTTTCTCAAACACTAAATTCAGATGAAAAATCCAGATAAGTTTAAAAGAAAAAGGAAAAAGCCAATAAATGGAAGAGTGAAAAAAAACGAGTCATCTAATATAAGAGAAAGCAGACAGTTACAGAGTCATATCTTACTAACCAAGCATTTATATAAAGTCATAGATCAGCACAGCGACCTTGATATTTTGTTCCATTACAACTTTGAAACCTACTACACCACCACTTACCACAAGATGAAATTCTAATAAGATATATTCTCATATCAGCACATTAGGTCATAACTTGCAGGCTCTGGCATGCTGTTCGGTGCACAGCCCAAAGATGCCATTGGATCATTGGCTTCTATTTTACACAAACCCTTTTATGTTAAGGTGCTTTATCACAACTGGACTGTCATCTCTGACCCTAACATTGAGAGTATTACTATAAGCAGACAGCCAAGCCCATCTGTCAGTTTTCTCCTACACATCCAGGGGAAAGGCTGCAATTCAAGCACTAAAGGAAAGATATACAGCCTGACTCTGTCACCTCACACCTTTATGTATTAATTTATACCTGTGTATAGCATATCAGAATGATAGCATTTTATTGCAATATTATAAAGATGAAAATGAGCACATAAGGAGTAAGAGAGTATCAACCTTGTTGTTTTAGTTATTACACATACTACTAGGCATACATCTACCCGACTACCTCTTCTTCAGCCAGCCAATCATCCAATCTGCACAGACTCTTTCTACCAGGTTTTCTTAAACTTCTAAAGATAAAAAGTATTTTAAAAGAATGTGGAAAGAACACCAACTATAAAACAGTATTTGCTGTATTTCTTAAAATAGCTAACTTTGTATTGTAATATTGATATTTTCAAACTGCCTCATTAGTGCTGTATAAATTCTGCTTCAACTGTGGTTTGAACATTCAGAACAGAGACTTATGTCCTTCTTAGAAAAAAAACAACAAGGAAAAACTGGTTTCTGGGAATGACCTGTTTCCAATATATACCTCTGGACCGGTCTTCACACAAAGAAAAAAACAAAAAAAAACCACTAATGTGATGAGCAGGTTTAGACAAAATGGTACTGATGACACCTGACAAGCCACCATTCTTCTCAGCAAGCATTCAGCATTGTGTCAGCTAATTACGATTAAACCCGAATCTCATCACATCTATCATCTTCCTTTATACATTCTTTCCAGGGCCAGTTATATTCTGTGGATAAAGTTGGTTTAAAACGTCAGTCTAGGAACTAGCATTTGTTTATATGGCATTTATTCGGTTACACAGGTTAGCCCAAATCAGTACAGAAAATCTGTATTCCCAGATCATTTTCCCGCTTTATATTTATCACTATATTTATTACTCATATTAAACTAAGGTAAGGTTGAAACTTCCTTTCTCATCACCTGCAGACTTTCCAACAGATTACAATTTGACTGAACAAATTAATAACTTCCCTTTAAATAACATCCTATGTATAAATATCTGCAGTGAGGAGGTCTATGAATGTGATCAGGGAAGCATGGCCTCCCAAATTAAATATTAAACTCATTCCTGACAAACAGTAGCCATATCAATGAGCAGACCAGAGTATTTAGAGGCACAGACCAAAACTCCAGCTTTAAGCCATGGGGATTTCAAAATACAATGCAGATCCAACAACTAATGGTCTATTACAGGGGTCAGCAATGTTTGGCACGCGGCTCGCCAGGGTAAGCACCCTGGCGGGCCGGGGCAGTTTTATTTACTTGCTGAGGCAGCAGGTTCGGCCGATCGCGGCCCCCACTGGCTGCAGTTCGCCGTCCCGGGCCAATGGGGGCGGTGGGAAGCGGCGCGGGCAAGCGATGTGCCAGTGGGGGCCGCGATCAGCCGAACCTGCCATGTCAGCAGGTAAATAAACTGGCCCGGCCTGCCAGGGTGCTTACCCTGGCAAGCCGCGTGCCAAACGTTGCCGATCCCTGGTCTGTTATTTACCACATAGGTTTTGGCAATAGAGCAGATGACCTGCCTGAACTAACATGAATGTGATATAAACAAAATAACATAGTAGATGAGCATGTTTGTTCAATTCCTTGATCAAGGAATTGAGTTTTGTGTTCTGTGGTGAAGCTTCATCTCTTCATGTGCAGTAGCTCTTGGGACTGCATTTACTGTGATTAAAAATAGAGTAAGAACATATTTGAAACAAGCAAAGAGCACGTTATAGTGGGGAAGATGGTACTTTAAAGAATTAAGTACTTATGCCTAAAACATTTTGGGAAATAGACTAAAATAGATCTTGGGATTGTAATAGATGCACAATTCAAGGGTGAGACAAGAGTTCATTAATCCCCAAAAAGTTCACTATACAAGTGTTTTTAAAAAGATATATGCAGTGTAGTTGTAGCCGTGTTGGTCCCAGAATATTAGAGAGACAAGACTAGGTTCTGTTGGGGGAAAGAGACAAGCTTTTGAGCTCAAAACTCCTCTTCACATCTGGGAAATTATCTCTGACTGTCACTATTAAATGAAAGGTGGAAGAGATCGTTTAACATAAGTAGTTAACACATATTTCAAGGGACCATTCAAGTAGAAGTGACCTGTGAACACCCCTCTAGTCACAGGGAGGAAAGGAAGGGGAGTTGTTAGTGGTTATAGACTGTTTGTAATAAACCATAAATCTAGCATCTCTATTCAGACCAATTTCTGTCGGCCCAATAAAAGATGTTACCTCATCCATCTTGTCTCTCTAATATCCAGGGATCAACACAGCTACAATAATACTGCATACATATATTCTGAATACACCTTTGTATTTTAAGACACCAGAAAAAGCTCAAGTGTCTAACCTATTTTTTCCAGCCTGGAGGTGAAGCCAGACCAGTCAAAAGGAAATCTACATGAACCAAATATCTTTAAAAAATCCATTCAGAGTTACACTTGCAATTTCTGTGGGGTTACAGTAATGAAATTCACAGTTGAATTTTGTCCCCTGAGCATAGAAAGTATTTTCTCCCCTAGAATGTGAAGCCACTGTTGTATTAATGGTGACAGTCAATTCTAAAAGAGTCATGTCGAAACAACACAACTGAATTAGAAGTGTAATCTTTCTAAAAAGCAAACAGATGAAAGATTTCCATAGTCCAGCTCGTTATATCAATGACATTACATCTGGGATAAATTTGGCCAAACATCATCTGGATAATAGAAAAGTTGTTTGTCTCTGTCAGCAGTTTATATGAGAAGAAATCAATGCCAAGAGAGAGAATGTATCAAGATTTCCTGAGAGAATAGTTATAATGATTTAAAGCCTTACAATCTTAAGGTTTGTTACCCTCCTACTGCTCTAAGAGACTGGAAGCAAGGAAGACTGGTAGAAAAACATTTCCCTTCAAGACATCCAACATGTGCATCTTTCAAGCAGATCTTACATGCCACACTCAAGTATTAGACACTTTAAATGGTTCAAGGTTAGCTCATAAGCTCATTTTAACTATTTCTGTCCTAACAAATACTCGCTACTGCCAAGAAAGATGTCAATCCAAGGGCGTCAAGCTAACAACATGAAAAGAATACATTTCTTGTATGGTACTGTTGCCATTAAGATCTTTACAGTTCATATTTGTAAGTAATTAACATGACTGCAGTTTACACAATATACTTTTTACAAAAAACGGGGCACACTATCAGTAGAATGTCATGAGGATTCCATCCCAAGCAAGCATTATCTGCTGAGGTCTCTCTAATAAGATCAGTTCTTCATACATGGGGAGCAGCCTGAAGGTTACCACAAGTTACCATGGCTTCCAACAGTGAAAAGGAGAAACTGCTTCTGTAGTTGGATAGCCATTCACAGTCTTTGTTTAATCCTGATCTGATGGTGTCAAATTTGCAAATGAACTGGAGCTCAGCAGTTTCTCTTTGGAGTCTGGTCCTGAAGTTTTTTTGCTGTAAAATGGCACCAGACTCCAAAGAGAAACTGCTGAGCTCCAGTTCATTTGCAAATTTGACACCATCAGATCAGGATTAAACAAAGACTGTGAATGGCTATCCAACTACAGAAGCAGTTTCTCCTCCCTTGGTGTTCACACCTCAGCTGCTAGCAGAGCACCTCATCCTCCCTGATTGAACTAACCTCGTTATCTCCATACTGATTTATACCTGCCTCTGGAGATTTCCATTACTTGCATCTGAAGAAGTGAGGTTCTTACCCACGAAAGCTTATGCTCCCAATACTTCTGTTAGTCTTAAAGGTGCCTCAGGACCCTCTGTTGCTTTATAAAAATATATAAGTATCAGGGGGTAGCCATGTTAGTTTGTATCCACAAAAACAACAAGGAGTCCGGTGGCACCTTAAAAACTAACAGATTTATTTGGGCATAAGCTTTCATGGGTAAAAAACCTCAAAGAAGTGAGGTTTTTTTTACCCATGAAAGTTTATGCCCAAATAAATCTGTTAGTCTTTAAGGTATCACTGGACTCCTTGTTGTTTTTATAAAAAATATATAAATAAACCAAGATTTATTATGTCACAGTATCTGAGATAGCACAGTGGTTTCCTGTTCAGTAAACAAATTAGTAATTCCTCTTTAAATAACATCTGAAGTCTGATCCTGTGAAGATACCAATTTAACTTTCAACTTGAAAAATTGCCGCCATTGTTAAGTACACTCTGATATGGTGACTGTTGGTAAACATGTGCTCTGCATGACAGTTTTATGGAAACAAAAATTCCCTTTATGCTATGACCCAAAGAATTCAGAGGGGGCATGGAGGAGGCCAGAAATAGCACCCAATCATGAACTATTTACTCACATTGGTAAGCAATTATTGACACAAGTAGCTGCACTGAAGCCAAAGTTTACAGGAGCACACATGTAAGTGCTCACCAATGTGAGTCAGGGGTGCAAAACTGCAAAAATTCCCCCCCAGAATACCAGGAGTTTTACAAGGTTGAACACACAAAATACAAAGAAATAAGGGTTCACTTTCCCCTGTGAAGACCACTGTGGTTGGTTTGCCTTTAAAAATTGTACTCATTTTTACTATATTGATTTTAATGGGTTTATATACAGACTATCACAGTAATGATCTACTACCTCTCCTCTCCCCACAGGTTACTTGGCTTATCAGTTGGTACAAATTGGGAGGTACAGAATTGAATAAAGTTTACTTTTCAAATAAATTACAAGCCATATGTCACTGTGTCCTGTAGTTGTAATGCAAAATAAGTTTTAGGCACATTAGAAAAGACTCATGAACTATAATATAATACAGTATAAGTAACTTTTGAAATACAACACAAGTGTTATTTAAAACTAAAAGGAAACAGTGGTTTGAAGGATTTATTAGAACTATGAGAAATAAACCAGAATCATAAAACTTCAGACAGGAAGCACTTAGTGAAACCATCTGGAGGAGTCTGCAGGCACTCAAAGCGTCCTCACCTACTTTCCAACATTAGGATTGGCTCTGGTTAAATCAGCCTTAAGTAATCAATGCTGGCATGGGAGGGATGCTCAATCAGGGCAACAAGGAGGTGACCTGAATTGATGTATCTTTTAAGACACCTCTTCCAGCTAGGCCCTTGTGGCCTCAGATGCAATGTGAAACTGCCCTCCTTTGGTTGAACCCCCAGGAGAGAGCACCCATACAAACATCTATAGGGCTAAAATACCTTATGTTGTCCCTGCCACTCTGCAGGGGACAACAACTGGCAGATTTATACAGAAACAGATTCACTTGTTCCCCACAACTTTCTTCTGTTCTTTCCCCCCTTTTCTCCCCCCCCTCCCTTCCCTTTCCCCCCACACACTCTGTCTGCCCAGAAGAGCTGCTGCATGTGACCACCACACAAAGCCCTCACAGAGCTGGCCTCGGCGTATGTAAAAGTACTGGCACCCCCTACATGAGGTCCTGAAGTTGCACCCTCACATAACAGAGGGGTGTCAGTTCTACGGAATCTGGAAGGATTGATTAGGTTAACTCATAAGGGTCTAATCCCGCTTCCTCTGACTTACTGAGGGCAGGATCAGTTCCTAAGCAATATGACAATGTCATCTTACAGACAGTGATCAACTGGCAGGACACCTTTCTGAAGCTAAGAGAACTATAATGTCGGTGTGTCCAGTTCCATGGTTGGTTTGTCCCATATCAGGACTTTAAAATGAAGAGTTAATATAACATTAACATATTTCTGATTTATGTAAAAACAAACGAAAATAATCACTGATATCGTTGAAAAAAAATATATATTTAAAAAATGTTAACAATTCAAATAAGCTGCCAAGATGTGGATTAAGACAGAGGGAAACATATGGAGGTATGTAAAGGGCATAGAATGGTATGGGGCACCACTCTGCATCCCCCTGCCTCAGTTTCTTCTTCCCTCAAGACCCCTTAAGAACTGCACAGAGTCCAAAAGGTATAACACAATTCCACTGCTGGTGTTCTACTTTAAGGCCAAATAAACAAAGTTTTTTTTCCACCCAGACTTAAACTAAAGTTTCTTCCAACCAGACTTCAGGTGTCCCAGGTCCTCCCTGATGATCTGTTGTCTGTAGTTTTCCACCATCTCTCCTCACCAAGGAATGTCACAGTCCTCCTTCTTTGGGCTGTGCAGATTCACACAGGTTCCTAGTGAGGAACCTTTTTCACCCTGTTCTCAGACTAGTCCCAGTTTCAGTCCTTCCTACCTGAAGTACTGTCTTTTCCTGCTCTCTGAGCCACTGGAGAAGATGTAAGGCCTAACCTGACTTCTCTCTGCTGCAGCTTCTGGTTTCTCTCCCTCAATTAAACCTCTTACTGGCTTTTATAATCACTTACTTCCTTTTCAGCTGGGTATGGCAATTGACAAGGAAGGCCACCCTGTTAAAATATGCTGGACAAGAAAAAAAAAATAAGTTTATCAAAACATTTTCCATTTAAAACAAAGGAAATAGTACCTGTGGTTAGTGAATGTAATTGATTGTTTCTAGGCACCATGGCCCAGATCCAGAAACCTCAAACTCAGATGTCTAAATTTAGGCACTTAAATCCCAGGTTTGACTCCACTTCAATCCACAAAACTCCTGCCAAACCGTGTAAGCACCTAAAAGTATTCAGCACCTAAATTTTAAGGGTAACAATTTTGTAAGTTTCTTCCTTTCATCATGCACACTGCTGCCTCCCAATGCCTATCTCACACCTAACCCCAGACCAATTAACAAATGGGTGGGGTGGGAAGATAGACATCCAGCCATCTAAGTTGCATGTGGGGTCCAAAACTGTATGTGTGCTCAGAGGCCATTCAAAATCTAACCTAAGGAGCAGGTGCTGCTGCCCATCTTATAATTTTTTGACAAGTGATTAGAGCATTCACTTGGGATGTGAGAGACCAAGGTTTAACCCTCCCCTCCCATCTCTACCAAAGGGGGAGAAAGACCCCTGTTCAAATCCTCTCACCTCACCATAGATTCATAGATTCTAGGACTGGAAGGGAACTCGAGAGGTCATTGAGTCCAGTCCCCTGCCCGCATGGCAGGACCAAATACTGTCTAGACCATCCCTGATAGACATTTATCTAACCTACTCTTAAATATCTCCAGACATGGAGATTCCACAACCACCCTGACAGTTAGGAACTTTTTCCTAATGTCCAACCTAGACCTCCCTTGCTGCAGTTTAAGCCCACTGCTTCTTGTTCTATCCTTAGAGGCTAAGGTAAACAAGTTCTCTCCCTCCTCCTTATGACACCCTTTTAGATACCTGAAAACTGCTATTATGTCCCCTCTCAGTCTTCTCTTTTCCAAATTAAACAAACCCAGTTCTTTCAGCCTTCCTTCACAGATCATGTTCTCAAGACCTTTAATCATTCTTGTTGCTCTTCTCTGGACCCTTTCCAATTTCTCCACATCTTTTTTAAAATGCGGTGCCCAGAACTGGACACAATACTCCAGCTGAGGCCTAACCAGAGCAGAGTAGAGTGGAAGAATGACTTCTCGTGTCTTGCTCACAACACAGCTGTTAATACATCCCAAAATCATGTTTGCTTTTTTGCAACCACATCACACTGTTGACTCATATTTAGCTCATGGTCCACTATAACCCCTAGATCCCTTTCTGCCGTACTCCTTCCTAGACAGTCTCTTCCCATTCTGTATGTGTGAAACTGATTTTTTCATCCGAAGTGGAGCACTTTGCATTTGTCTTTGTTAAACTTCATCCTGTTTAACTCAGACCATTTCTCCAATTTGTCCAGATCATTTTGAATTATGACCCTGTCCTCCAAAGCAGTTGCAATCCCTCCCAGTTTGGTATCATCCGCAAACTTAATAAGCGTACTTTCTATGCCAATATCTAAGTAGTTAATGAAGATATTGAACAGAGCCGGTCCCAAAACAGACCCCTGCGGAACCCCACTTGTTATGCCTTTCCAGCAGGATTGGGAACCATTAATAACAACTCTGAGTACGGTTATCCAGCCAGTTATGCACCCACCTTATAGTAGCCCCATCTAAATTGTATTTGCCTAGTTTATCAATAAGAATATCATGCTAGACCGTATCAAATGCCTTACTAAAGTCTAGGTATACCATAGCCACAGCTTCTCCTTTATCCACAAGATTCGTTATCCTATCAAAGAAAGCTATTAGATTGGTTTGACACGATTTGTTCTTTACAAATCCATGCTGGCTACTCCCTATCACCTTCCAAGTATTTGCAGATGATTTCCTTAATTACTTGCTCCATTATCTTCCCTGGCACAGAAGTTAAACTAACCGGTCTGTAGTTTCCTGGGTTGTTTTTATTTCCCTTTTTATAGATGGGCACTATATTTGCCCTTTTCCAGTCTTCTGGAATCTCTCCCGTCTCCCATGATTTTCCAAAGATAATAGCTAGAGGCTCAGATACCTCCTCTATTAGCTTCTTGAGTATTCTAGGATGCATTTCATCAGGCCCTGGTGACTTGCAGGCATCTAACTTTTCTAAGTGAGTTTTAACTTGTTCTTTTTTATTTTATCTGCTAAACCTACCCCCTTCCCATTAGCATTCACTATGTTAGGCATTTCTTCAGACTTCTCAGTGAAGACCGAAACAAAGAAGTCATTAAGCATCTCTGCCATTTCCAAGTTTCCAGTTACTGTTTCTCTCTCTTCACTGAGCAGTGGGCCTACCCTGTCTTCCTCTTGCTTCTAATGTATTGATAAAAAGTCTTCTTGTTTCCCTTTATTCCTGTAGCTAGTTTGAGCTCATTTTGTGCCTTTGCCTTTCTAATCTTGCCCCTGCATTCCTGTGTTGTTTGCCTATATTCATCCTTTGTAATCTGTCCTAGTTTCCATTTTTTATATGACTCCTTTTTATAGAGAGTTCCCTAACCACTGTGCTATGGGCTATTCAGATGTCGGGGCTCCCTCAGTCTCTCCTATTGAAGCTGTTCCAGTTTGGATAAATAAAGAAAGTGATTGGAGCAGGGGGCTGGACCAGACACAGGATCGCTCACTTTCCAGGTGGGTGCCCTAACCCCTAGGCATACAAAGTCATTCTCAATCTCACTGTCTATGGCTCCATGACTGTTCTGCTGTGAATAAATACATAAACTAGTCACTAGGCCAGAGAGAGAGAGAGAGAGAGAGAGAGAGAGAGCGCGCGCGCGCACGAGAGCACGAGAATGATTCTGTAATCCAGTGGCACCCCCCTGGGAGATGCTAGTCCAGTCTCTCTGTTCCAACCCCTGTTTCATCATCATCTCCAGTGTAGCAACTTCAACAGCAGAGCTTTAGGGAGACCCACATCAGAATAGCTTTCCTGTTACTTGCTTTTTCAACTCCCAACTGGTGTCTCAACACTGAATCAACTAATCATTGAACTGAACTATTTATATGAACTAAATGAAGAAAATACTCTTTTGCACATGCATTAGAGGCTACTGCTGTCAAAAATCAGTTTACCACTTCAACAAACTCTGATTCCATGTACTTGCCAATAACTTCCAGCAGTTCAGTGGTCTGACTTCACCAGAAACATCTACTGCTTAATATTTGTTTTATTTATTTAATTTCAATGATTCAGTAGATTATGGTAAATTTAGGCCTTAACACAGGAGGTCATAATTTCAAATAAGTTAATTTTTTAACAAATAAACATGAATTTAATTTAAATAAAAAGCCACTTTTTATGTATTCTTTTTTAAACATTGATTCTTTTATCCACCCTGTTCAGTTGTACCTCACTTGGGCAAAACTTTATTATTTTTTACATAAGTACTTTTGGCAGCTTATCCCTCCCCTCCCCCACCTCAGAACCCAAGTCTCTACTAAACTATGGGCTAGACCACGGGTCGGCAATGTTCGGCACGCGGCTCACCAGGGTAAACACCCTGGCGGGCTGGGCCAGTTTATTTACCTGCTGAGGCGGCAGGTTCGGCCGATCGCGGCCCCCACTGGCCACGGTTCGCCATCCCGGGCCAATGGGAGCTGCAAGAAGCCACGGCCAGCACATTGCTCGCCCGCGCCGCTTCTTGCCGCCCCCATTGGCCTGGGACGGCAAACTGCGACCAGTGGGGGCCGCGATCGGCCGAACCTGCCGCGTCAGCAGGTAAATAAACTGGCCCGGCCCACCAAGGTGCTTACCCTGGAGAGCCAAACGTTGCCAACCCCTGGGCTAGACCCTCAGCTGCTGTAAATTGAGTCAATGGAGTTATGCCAATTTCCACCAGCTAAGGGGCTAGCCCCATTTGTTTACTGCAGTATTTATGATTAGTTATTATGCATAGAAAAAATGATTTCATATAATGAAGTATTACCTAAACTTTTATATGAATCTGACCCAGATCAATGATAAAAATGGCTTCATCTAAACAAATCAAACTTAATTTTGTCAGTTTTTGAGAACAGATTTAATGTAATTATGAGGAAATCTAAACCTCAAAGTCTGATACTCTGAAGATACCAGTTTAACTTTGAACTTGAAGATTCCCCCCACCTTCTCCCAAGACAGGTACAAACAACAAACATACTCCAATATATTCATTAACAAATTCAATTATTTCTGGAACTGTTTGATGGTTTGAGGCAAAGTCACAAATCATAAAGTATAATCCACATGCATTTACAAGGTATTTAAAACCACATAATCTAATAGAGACTGTACACCACTTGCCTTGGACTAGGTAGTGCTGCACTCTGGTTCAGATTTACAGTTTAACAGAGTTTACTTTAGTTCATGCAGTGTCAACAGTGGTGCATTCACTTCTGCAGACCATGAATCTGACTCTCTGTAACTCAGATTCTGTCACTAAAATGGGGATACTTGTTAGTTAGCTCACAAAAGAACATTTTGAGTATTAACCAGAGCTAGTTGAATAATTCACTGGTCTTCCTGCTCACAGAATGTCTATTTAATTTCCTTAAATTATTCACTATTCAAATGCACTTGAACTTTTTAGATATTTTCTTTATTAGTTTAAAATATGTATGTAATACCAAATACTCAAAACTGGTTAGTTGTGACAGATCATATAGTAATGTTTCTATTCCCTAATTAGTTGAGTGACATTCTTTTAATCAGGAGGAGAGTTTGAAGACACTACCATGGCTTAAAATGTCTCAGGGAAACTTCATAATTTAAAAGAGCTGGTACAGAACCAGAATTGGGATTGAATACAACTGATTGATTCCCCTCCCACACACTCTTCAGCTAATCATTATTCTATATACCAAAGAACAATTTATTATTTCAGTGCAGAAAGTTTAATATTCTCTTGTCACATTCACCCTAAATAACTGCAGGTGCATGAACAGTCCTAGGCAAAAATGGTGCTGTAAGCTGCTTTTCTGGCTTGATAACCTCTTCATTAAGGCTCTGGTGGGATGTTTTTTTAGGTATCCTGTCCGTTTTACAGCATTTACTATATGTAATTCTCTCACCTAATCAGGTCACCATGTAATGGCATTTGTGGTCCAAGAAAAAAAAGAATGGAGGCTAGGGTGGTCTCTAGGAACTTTGTCTGCCTGCTGTGCCAAGCAGTACCCCGTTCAGTATCACATGTATTAATTCAAGTTTAAAACTCACTGTCCTCAACTCCTTGATTATGTGACTTTAAAAATAAATGAGTTTCAGCCATGCTTCCATGCTCTTGTCTTCACTTTTTGAAAGCTCAGTGATGATTTTGCTCATATGAACACTCGTAGGAAATGAATTTTAAAGTCAAGCTAATACATGAGTAACTTCCCGCTACCCTAATTTATTAATTAGCTAATATTTTTACAGTGCTCTCAAGAACTGTACAAGAGATTTCTATCCTCCCTCCTATGCAGAGCTTTGGCTACAAGCAAACAGCACCGAATACAGACTAGGGAGTGCAAATGCAGTGAAAGCTCACCTTTGCATTCCCTTGTCCTGGACAGCTCCGTACCACCTAGAGCACAAGCATAAGAGCAGCCTGAAGGTTACCACAAGTTACCATGGCTTCCAACAGTGAAAAGGAGTAAAAAGGGCAGAGGGCATGTGGGGTAGAGGAGAGGGGATTTAGGAAGCTTTGCCTTTGCTTGCCCTCTATGTTGACACTGGTCTCGTGTATGGGTGAGTAGTATAGACGTCTCTTTTATAGTTCTATGCTATTGGATTTTCCCCCTTGATAAAAGAGGAGTTCTCTAGCGGCCTTTTCCTTCTCTGCTTGCTTCATGGAGGAGAGCAAAGTCCATGAGTAGAGGTTAAGGTTTTCAAGAGACACTGCTGATTTTGTATGCCCGATTTGACACACCTTAAAGATATCTCATTTTCAGAAAATGCCAAACACTTGCCCTCTCTAAATCAGGTCCCATTTAGTGGGTATCCAAAAGTCGTTAGTCGCTTAGAAAAAGTTTTGGTCATTAGCTCTAAGTCTAAAATATATAACATAAGAAGTAGAAACATAGGGTTAGAATGCCATCATTTGAACCTATTGCCTCTTGCCCTGTCCTCTGTGGCAACAGAAAACACCCTCCCCCCTCCTCCCTCCAACAATTTTTAAATGGAAATCTGTATTGTCTACTTCTTTAGCGCTAATAGAGACAATTTTATTAGTTAAAAGAGAGGCAGAGTTGCTGATAGAGTGCTTTCATTCGGTGACTTGCAGAATTGAGAACAAACTCCACTGCAGCCAGTCCCAAACCAAGTTAAAAAAAGAAGGGAGGTTGGCATCAGGCTGGCAGCATGCCATAAAACTTTGCCAAAGAAACACAATAATGTGGCCTTTATACACCCTATATGGAACTGGGGTGTTCCCTGGAAGAAAGCATAGTGCTCTGGTTGTGCATTCTGGACACAGGGGGTCAAAGAAGAAGGTCCAGAAAATAAGATGTGTAGCTTGGAATATAGGGACATTATCTGGAAAAAGTGCAGAGCTGGCTCAGACACTGAAGAAAAGGAAAGTACAGATTGCCTGCGTTCAAGAAACTAAACAGGAAGCAGCAAAGGCACAAGATACTGGGAAAGGCTAAAACTTACTATAGTATGGCATGTTGAAGAAGAAAAATGTAGTTGGTATAGTTTTAGACAAAGTGATGCAGGAATGTGTAGTGGTTGTGGATAGGGGCCCAAAACTCGATGCAATACTCCAGATGTGGCCTCACCAGTGCCAAATAGAGAGAAATAATCACTTCCCTCAATCTGCTGGCAGCACTTCTACTAATGCAGCCCAATATGCTGTTAGCCTTCTTAGCAAGAAGGGCACACTGATTCATATCCAGCTTCCCGTCAACTGTAATCCCCAAGTCATTTTCTGCAGAACTTCTGCTTAGCAAGTCGGTTCCCACCCTGCAGCAGTGCATGGGATTCTTCTGTCCTAAGTGCAGGACTCTGCATTTGTCCTTGTTGAACCTCAGATTTCCTTTGGCCCAATCCTCCAACGTGTCTAGGTCACTCTGGACCCTATCTCTCCCCCAGCTTAGTGTCATCCACAAACTTGCTGAGGGTGCAATCCATCCCATCATCCAGATCATCAATGAAGATGCTGAACAAAACCGGACCGAGGACCGACCCCTGGGACACTCCACTTGATACCGGCTGCCAACTAGACATCGAGACATTGATCGCTACCTGTTGAGACCAACAATTTAGCCAGCTTTCTATCGACCTTATAGTCCATTCATCCAATCCATTCTTTTTTTACTTGCTAGCAAGAATATTGTGAGAGACCGTATCAAAAGCTTTGCTAAAGTCAAAAATATATCACATCCACCACTTTCCCCATATCCTCAGAGTCAGTTATCTCATTGTAGAAGGCAATCAGGTTGGTCAGGCATAACTTGCTCTTGGTGAATCCATGTTGACTGTTCCTGATCATCATCCAAATGCTTCAAAATGATTTCCTTGAGGATCTGCTCCATGATTTTTCCAGGGACTGAGGTGAGGCTGACTGGTCTGTAGTTCCCTGGATTCTCCTACTTTCCATTTTTAAGGATGAGCCCAATATTTGCCTTTTCCACCTCCCTCAATCGCCAAGAGTTTTCAAAGATAATGGCCAATGGCTCTGCAGTCACATCAGCCAACTCCCTCAGCACCCGCGGCTGCATTAGACCTGGCCCCATGGACTTGTGAATGTTCAGCTTTTCTAAATAGTCCTTAACCTGTTCTTTCACCAGTGAGGGCTGCTCACCTCCTCCCCATACTGTGCTGTCCAGCGGAGCAGTCTGGGAGCTGACCTTGTCTGTGAAGACCAAGGCAAAAAAAGCATTGAGTAGTTCAGCTTTTTCCACATTATCTATCACTAAATTGCCTCCCCCATTGAGGAAGGGTGCCACACTTTCTCTGACCTCCTTCTTGTTGCTAACATACCTGTAGAAACCCTTCTTGTTACCCTTCACGTCCTTGCTAACTGCAACTCCAGTTGTGCTTTGGCCTTCCTGATTACACCCCTGCATGCTCGAGCAATATTTTTATACTCCTCCCTAGTCATCTGTCCACGTTTCCACTTAAATAAATAAAGTGTACATCCTTAATAGGGACAGTAAATTCACATTCCAACAACTTAACTAAGGATGTGGTGGATTCTTTGTCACTTGAAATCTTTAAATTAAGACTGAATGTCTTTATTGTCTAGCTCAACCAAAAGTTATGGTCAGACTAGAGAACAGTGGTCCCTTTTGGCCTTAATCTGTGAAACTGACACATTGGTTAAGGCATTTTTTTTTCCTGAATATATTCTCTTTGATTTGTGGACAATTTGGGGAATTATTTTTCCTAATAGTGTTTTAGCCATTTTTTTTCTAGAATGATGTCTGCATTTATCAATAAGATTGGACTGCAGTTTGTATATTCACTGGATTTTTTGGTCCTTTTAATATTATGGTCAACAGACCAATACATAAGGACAATAGCAATTTTTCTTCCAGGAGTGATCTTTGCATACAGACAAATTAGATTTCTACTGAACCTGGCTGAATCAGTTATCCAGACAAATATTGCAATTTATTTTGATTTTTTTCTTAATATCTTGATTCATTTTTGGTTGGCATGTGTAATGGGTGCATTTCAAAAATTCTTTCCAGTTCTACAGATATTCCCCATTTTTAGTATTAGGAATACTACCAGAATGGGTAAGCTTTAAGGTATCCTCTATGGATATAATGGGGAGGTATACATATTTTACAAATATTTCTAAATGAATGTGCGGATTAATTATTTTTATGAACTAAATTATTATTTTTGCCCTTATTATCAGTTTAATAATTAACTTCTAGTGACTTCCAATTCAGGAAAGCATTCTTATTCAGGAACAGTACATATATATGTGCTTAATTTTAAGCACACACTGGAGCACTTTCCTAGATCAGGATACTTTCTTGAACTGGGCCCTCAATTAGTATTTTCATGTGTTGATGTGTATATAAACAGACCAAAAATTGCCTCTCTTTTCTGATGGTTCCCAAAAGTTTTTTAGCTATTGCTTAACACAAAGCATATTCATTCTTTGTAGTTATAAATATATCAGTTTGCTATCTAGCTTGCATTCACTTTTCATTTGAATTGAGGTATTCTGAATATTAATTATGCAAAGCCACCAACCCGGCCTCCCCAGTTTTTTTCCCCCTCAGAATTCTTTTTCTTTTGGAAGAATAAAAGATAATTATTCCTCTAATGTCTCCCTTCCAGGCATCCCCACCACACAGAATAGCTTGGGGCTCCTTGTTCATTGAATTCTAAAACTGATTCTGTTTATACTCATAAGAAACCATAAAAAGATTTCTCTAATATGAGAACTACATTCAGAATTGCCTTTTGGGCATGTCTAGATTAGCAATAGCTTGTGTAATTTGAGCATTATCAGATATACAGTATATGTACATATACACTCATATGTATTAAAATGTATGTTAACAGGTCTACTATGTATATATTATCAGATGTTTTGGGATAAGAAATCTTATTCTTAAATCCATTCTATATGTGTTAACTAACCTCCTAATGTCTACTAACCATAGATCTTTAAAAACATTTTAACTCTGTTTTATCCCCGACTTACCTTCATTACTCTTTGACTCTCTAGCACAGGTGTTGGCAACGTTCGGCACGCGGCTCGCCAGGGTAAGCACCCTGGCGGGCCAGGCCAGTTTATTTACCTGCTGACGCGGCAGGTTCGGCCAATCGCGGCCCCCACTGGCATTTGCCGTCCTGCGCCAATAGGGGCAGCGAGAAGCGGCACGGGTAAGCGATGTGCTGGCCGCAGCTTCTCGCCGCCCCCATTGTCCCGGGACAGCGAACCGCGGCCAGTGGGGGCCACGATCAGCCGAACCTGCCGTGTCAGCAGGTAAATAAACTGGCCCGGCCCGCCAGGGTGCTTACCCTGGCGAGCCGCATGCCGAACGTTGCCGACCCCTGCTCTAGCAGGAGGTCAATCACTTGATTAAAAGTCACAGTCACCAGCAGATATGACTGAAACAGTATTTATCTCAGAAATGCATTTGAATACATTATGGATAAGTCTGAGGACTTCAGGCTGGATGAATATACATTTCCTAGTATAATTTTCTGATTATGTAGTATGATATCATATTGGCAAGGATACTACGACTTGCCATGATTGACAAACCACGTAGCAAGTTAGAAAGGACATATATTAAGTAGCAATATAGTCAGTCAACTATTCTATTAGTGTCAAGTAACAGAGGGGTAGCCGTGTTAGTCTGAATCTGTAAAAAGCAACAGAGGGTCCTGTGGCACCTTTAAGACTAACAGAAGTATTGGAGCATAAGCTTTCGTGGGTGAATGCCCACTTCATCAGACGCATTCTATTAGTGTCATTCCTGTCTTCCAGATTCGTAATTTCAGTGTTTCATATTTCTTTTGATTCTTCTCTTTCCTTCTTTCTAAACCCATAACCTGTTTCATGTTAATTCTGTTATCTTCTTCATGGATTCAGAGATTTTAAGGCCACACGTGACCACAACAATCAGATATTTCTTCCTCTCTTACACGACAAAATCTACTCTTTCTTTCTACAAATCCCATTGTATTAGTCATCTTTCATCTTAATTTATATAATCATTTGACCTTCTAGCCAAGGAACAAAAGTATTATTTTTATAAGACCTTAAATAGAGGTATTTTCCTAGTACCATTAGGAGTTCTGAACTACACTTATTGGTCCTTATTAGCCAATGTATGTTGGCCTTTATGGTTTAAGTAGTGCATATCTGTCTAGGAACATGACATATCAAAGGCTTAAACACTCAGGTACTTATTGTCTTGTATGCTAACTTGTGAAACATCTATAGTGCACGAAACCTTAATTGAAAAAAAAAAAAAAAAGCCAATAAATTCTCTCCACAACAGCAGTTCCAATTTAAAATCCCTTACTGATTATGCGGGGCACTGGAGCAAAGAAACTCACAGTTCAGTAAATCTTGAAGCAGATCAAACATCTTCTCTGCATATGACTAGTGAGTAAGGTCATTTGACACAAATACTTAGCTTTTGGGAGGACTTAATTTTTATTAACAGAAAGAATCTCAGTAAAATTTAGCAAGCCGAAAGTCTAATGCAGGGGTCGGCAACGTTCGGCACGCGGCTCGCCAGGGTAAGCACCCTGGCGGGCCAGGCCAGTTTTATTTACCTCCTTACGCGGCAGGTTCGGCCGATCGCGGCCCCCACTGGCCGCGGTTCGCCGTCCTGGGCCAATGGGGGTGGCGAGAAGCGGCGCGGGTGAGCGATGTGCTGGCGGCGGCTTCTCGCCACCCCCATTGGCCCGGGACGGCGAACTGCAGCCAGTGGGGGCCGTGATCGGCCGAACCTGCCACGTCAGCAGGTAAATAAAACTGGCCCGGCCTGCCAGGGTGCTTACCCTGGCAAGCTGCATGCCGAACGTTGCCGACCCCTGGTCTAATGGAAAAGAAATTATTTTCTCATATCTAAACTGCATATATGGTATTAGTCAGTGTTTATTGGCCTTGTATCTCTGGAAATATCACTTATGTGATAAGCAGACATGTTAGCATATGAATCACCAGTTCAGCAATCATGGACCTGCTTAATCTTGGCCAGTAATTAGATCTCAGCCTTTAGCAATGAATATAAGGTTACTGTTTGTGTTCAAAAATCAATAAATCTTCTAGAGCAAAAGAGCAGTAATCTAGCAGAAGTGTATTTTATTTTAAATCAAAATTGTGTTAAACAATGATTTCAGTAATATATTTATCAAGCTTAACCCAAAGAAAATAATTGTCCTTAAATATTAAATAACAAGAAATATTTTGAAACATTTCTATTCACTTTAGGGGAAGTTAACCACTGCCGAAAGCAGAAGCCACTCAAATCCAAGTCTATGGAGTTGCATCCAATTAGGCACATTGTGAATTTGACCCTCTACATTGTCTTGTTCCTCTTTCCTGCTCTCGCCATTTATCTCCACTTAATGTCATAGGGCGAGATTCTGTGCTGCATCTCTTAGAGGTCCAATACTGAACTCACATCCCAGGGGAGGAGAGGGGAGACTATGGAGTCTTTAAGCCACCTTTGCAGTCTACTGATCCTGGGCTTCTCTGAGGACTCTGGCTCTGCCCCCTGCTGCCCCTGCCATGAGGTCTCCCACTCCTATGCCATGATTTGCTAGGGCACCTTGGAATGCAGCCTTACCAAATGCATAGTTCCTACACCAGGGAATCCTTTCCCCAGCTAGAAATGGGGCTTTTAGAGACCCTTTTTGCCACTCCTACCATTTTACCATGCATAAAGAGGATAAGGGTCATAGTCATTATCCTTGTGTATGACACCACGAGAGCCACAAAGCTCAACAGACACTTCCTCATTTTCAGGAGATTTGAATAGTCTCCTCTGCTTTACTGGTGTAGTCAGCAGCGTGGTAGAGATACTTATTGTACACGCCTCTCAACAATTCACTTTGATCCACCTGTCAGACTGGGGAGCCAAGCAGACAATCAGTTGCACAATTTAAATAAAGTACTGTCCCAATTACCAATTGGTGCCTCACTCTGCCCTGTGCTTCAGAGAAAGCAGCAGTGCTCTTGATTGGAATGACTTGAGTACACTGACAATATGAGGCATTCCTGATTTATATGGTCTTTTATCCCTAACTCCTTGCATTTATCTCTTTGTTAAGGTACCTCTTGCATTGCTTCTTCCTGCTCTTATTCTTCTTTGCCTTTTTCTGTCCTTGCCCTCTATTGTCCATCTAAATATCTGTCTAGATACTTATGTAACCTTCAACTCCCACCACTGTTTCATCAAGGAGCTGAAGTGTTGCTATACCCATTTTACAGATAGGGAATTTAGACACAGATTGAGTGACTTGCCCAAAGTCACATAAGAAGTCCATGTCAGAACCAGGAACTGAACCCAGACCTTCTGAGCCCTGGAAAGGTGGCAGTATACAGGACAATGGCTGCACAACAGATTTCAAAAAGAAACATACTGGAAACATGGATGGACACACGGCTCACCAAATTATGTGTTGACAAATTATGGCCTGATTCAGCAGAACTCCATTGACCTTCGCAAGTAGTGAATTTAAAGTGTGAAGTTTATTTTGTTGGCCAGCTGTGGATTTCAGCAGTACCTCATGAACAGGGCATGTGTACTGAAGCTCTAGAAAGGAGGCAGGGAAGGACATGGGACTAAACTTCTCAACATGGGTAACTCTTGCATCTGGTGAGTGTCTTGACAGCAGTCCATCACAGTCAGTTGCTTTAGAACAGAGATCCTTAATCTGTGGGGTGCACCTTTCTAGGAGGACACAGAGTAACATTCAGGAGGGCATGGCCGGTGTCTGGACAGGGGGTGGGGAGGAGCACTGCACATCCCATGCCTGGGGGCCTCGGCTGCCAGCCCAAGTCCCCGGCCTCGGGGCCCCTGGCCAAGGGTCTGTTCCTGCCCCCACCCCCAGCTTTGCTCCCTTTCCCCTGTCCCCCCACTCCCAGCTACGTGGAGGGGGTGGATAGGGATAAGGGGGGGGGAGTTTGGGAACCACCGCTTTAGAAATATAATTGGATAAAGGTGGAAGAGGAAGAGGAGCAAGAAGGCATGGGACCAGCAAAAAACAGCAGATGAGCACTTCACAAAACAAAGATCATGCAAATATCCTTAGCAGCAAAGAGCAATCAGAATATATATGGTAGAGAAACAGAGTATTTTATAGATTACTATGTTAAAAAAAAATTTCCATGAGGCATCAGCAGCTCTTTATTGAGCAAGTAAATAGTAAAATCTATTTAAGTGCAAAGATTACTGAAGTAACTAATTATATACCACTTTGTCTTGACAGCAAAGACTAAAGTTCAAAAATGCTTTATATTTTGGACTCCAAGAAGAATATTTCCTAAACTGCTGTAAGCATCTTAAAATGCACCACAGCTTCCCACTAATAAATTCCAGTCAGAGCCAGTTGTGAAGTTATGGAAAAAAACAAACAAACAAACAAACAAACCAAACAAAAAGAACAATTAATGTAGTACACTCAAAAATGGGAAGTTTATTTTCCCCCAATAACATTGATCGTGTATCCAGAACTAAAACTACCATAAGAAACAAACTTCTTTGCGTTAGAATGCTCTAAAGAATCTATGAAGTGTGATGTTCAAACTGTTGGAACTATCTGCTATGAAGTAATATTCAGCAGGGTGCAAGCCACCTTTCAGCCTCAAACCTGACTGAGCACCTTGTCCAGCTTCCATTAACTTCATTTAGCTCTGGATCAGGTCCTGCATAGCTAGGGTGAAATTTCACCCAGATGTAGAGAGCCCATCCGAAGTTAAGTTTAAGTGACACAGATGTTCAAATTCTCTTGAACTTTATGCCCGAATCGTAAAGATATTTATTAGTGTTTTAGTATTCGACTTTAAAAACCCTGAAATTTTACTTTTTCTTCTGTATTAGTAGCATTTTATGGTGTTAATATAATTAACAACAAATGTGGAAGAATTACTGTACTCTTAAAGAAACAAAGTCCTTTATATATTATGATTTATTTTTCCTCCCTCTTTTTTTCATATCCCACTTACAATGAACAAAACACTAAAGACTAAAGATCTTTAAGACACCATTTTGTCTACTTTTAGATGCAATCAAAGTCTTCAGTTTGAAGCCTGTGAAGCAATTGCATCTTGGCTTAAAGCCACTCAAATCAGACAAAGACAAAATGGCACTTTAAGAGATTAATAAACCAAATATTCTTCTCATAGCTTAGTTTAAATTTAATCATGTGTAAAAGAAAAAATTGGGTGTCTCCCTCCTCCTCCACACAAACTCGTAGTTGTTTTGGGCTGCTATTATATATTTAATTTTAAATAGATTTCAATTAATAAATATACTGAGAGAATCAAATGTGCTTTCTCTTATTAGTACTCTCTCTTTCCCTGGGGATTTAGGCCCCAATTCAAACAACAATTACATATTTGCTTAAATTCATCCTTGGTCAGCCCAACATTCATTTATATGTTCAACTTTAAGTACATGCTCAAGTCGCATTAAAGTCAGTGAAAGTTAAGCATGTGATTAAACACTGGACAGGGATGGTTTGATGAATCAGGGCCTTATATCTGAAGGAAACTATAGCTAAAACATTACACTTAATGGCAAACATTATGACAATTATCTATGGACAAAGTTGAAAATTTACTCTGCCAAAACAACTCCTCCTTTCTGCAACCTACACAAAAAACAACTAAAGGGCCCACTCCTGTAATTGGATCACACAGGCTCATTCTGTTCTGAGCCTCACTGAATTTCATTCAGCTCGGCTTTGAGCACAGAGGGCCACCTTCATGGATCAGCGACCAAATGAGTACAAGACTTTTCCTGCAAGTCTGTTGTTTTAATTAATACATAAAACAAGAAAATACCCATGACTACTCAATACTGCCACCAATTGTGTAAGAAATGGTAATCCTGGTTTGTGTTACATACCAGCTCCATTAGTCTCCAAACAGAAACCAGGCCCAATGCATCTGTTCAGCAGCTTTAATTACACAAATATTAATATAAAAAAAAATCAATGGATTACTATGTTGCAGTTTGTCCAAAGATATAATTTGCCTAAAATGCAAAGTCTTAAAACATCTTTTCATTAGATATACTACTACTTAGCATTGTATATAGCACTTTACTCATTCAAAGTGCTGTACAGATAGACTGAACAAAGGAGGTTTTGATGGGGCATTTTGGCATCCATGTGCAGTATGTCACTACAGACTTTATTTCAAAATTAACCTGTTTCCCATTCACAATAAACTTTCATGGAAACTTCTGATACGTCTGTTACACAGGGCTAATATCCAGGTTTGATAAAGTAAATAGTTTTTCACCTTTTAAAAAAATCTCTTTCTATTTATTTAAATTAAATGTAGGGTTGTTTTTTTTTAAATAAGCTTATTTAAAGCTAAATTTGATATTGACAGCCTATGTTAAGGCCTACACTTTAATCTATTAAAATCATTTAAATTAAATTCAAAAACAAATATTAAGCAATACATGTTTGCTGCTAAGTTTTAAAGAAAAGCAAACCACTGCTAGAAGTCACTGGCTAAGCACCTGGAATCAGGTTTTCTTGAATCACTAAACCAGCTTTTGACAGCAGTAGCCCCGTCTGCAGGTGCTGAGACAATATTTTCTTTCTTTCTTTTACTTTACTCAGCTAGTTCAGTTCAGTGCCTAGTTGAGGCAAAGTTAAGAAACTAATTGGGAGTTGAAAAAACAGGAAAACTTGTTTTTCCTCTTTCAATCTATCAATAAAAACTATATATGAGAGGGTGAAATCTACCCATTCTAAAATCTTGAATGGCCCGGTGACCCAATTCAATTCACCAACTATACTACACAAAACTACTTAATAAATCATTTAGTTTGAAATGCAAAACATATTTTGATCAAACAAGTATTTAAGGTTTTATTTAATAAAAGCATTTAAAATGCTGTTTGTGTTTTTCAATTTAATTTCCAACCGAATAGAGCTTGGCACAAGTCACAAGTAAAAAATTAATCATCATCCAGCAAATAAGAAACCCATGATTCATCATTTTAATATAATAAACATGTAGAAATTAATCATCTGAATAAATGTAAAGTTAAGCTACGTGATTGCTTAAATAAATATATAGAGAGATAGCATATCCTCCTGGTTAGCAAAAAGAAACTCCAAATTTAGTGTAAAGGCTATACTTCGGTGCAAATAACAAGTTTTAATGGCTACCAACTTATGAGAGTTAATCTCTCTTTAGGAAAATAACTAAAAACTACAAATGCAAAACGATTAAAATCAGTAATTTAAATCAAGCGTTCTTGAAGCTGACTTAAATCGTGATTTAAAATCTGCGATTAAAATCAATCCACCCTGCTCTCATCCTGGCAGAACACTCCATCCTGGGAGCAGGAGCCACTTCATATTGAAACAATAATGATGAGCTGAGACATCATTCTAGCCAATGAGCCAGGTCCCGCAACATTCAATATGATACACCTAGTTTTATTTATGTTCAGGAAGAAAATCAGAATAATTTTAATCTTTGATATGTAATGGCAAAGGTGCACAAAAATGTGTTAATCTGTTGACTTTCACAATAGTCAGCAGTATGGTAATGGCTTGTTTTTCAAAAAAGATATATTCTTACCAACTGAACCTTCTGCCCTTGACTATTTTTCAGAACAATTAATTCATTTTATTTCCTGTAAGGCATTTTTCCATTTCTACTGTTTAGTGTTGATATGTAAAGGTAGCTTTGCTCATTTACTTAGAAGATAGAGGCTTCCAGACTTGCACTACTGGTGATCTCTGTAAACACCCCTAGAGAGGAAGAGTACATTTTGATTGCATCACCACAAGGTTATTCTCGTCATTGTAGTATTGGTTAGTGGAGCATCAATGTATATTATGCAACCTGAGACAAGACATTTCTGTCAAACAAATGGAAGAGTTCAGGTAAGTATCCACAATTAGACTGGAATTCATCACAAATTATGCTAGCAATTCTGCCTAATTCATAACAAATATATTATATTTCCAACCATATGATTATAAAAAACTTAGCACTAATATTTTTCCTTTAACAAATAGTGTAGAGAAACTGGCCCTTTGTGGGCATTCAAGATCCCAGGCAAATCCAGCTGCATAAAACAGATGATCTTAAAGTTGAAAATTAACATAATTATACTGGAAATCTTGGGATTACCTAAAGCGAGGTTGCACAGGACACCTATATGTAAGTCATTACAGTGACAAGCTGGTAAAGGACACCTCTCTGGAAGGTTATCATTAGGGAGGAAATCATATTTTTTAGTGCCCAACTTAAAATATTTCCATTGGCAATAATTCCTTCATAGGATAGCCAAAAAAAAAAAAATGTTCATTGTAACTAGATACTTTTCTTACAGACTAGATTCTACTCTCACCCACACTGGTGTAAATCAATGTTGCAGGTATTGTAAATACAAACTGTACTTCAACATACTGTCTTTTATCACACCTTAAACAGTCTCACACTTCGCTAAGGGTATAATAATTGTTCCAAGCACTAGCAACAGAGACTTGAGGCTATGTCCAATATTTCTACAAGGCACAGCAATATAAAATTGCATTTGTCACCGTACTCTTTCAGATAGCACCTCAAGAATAATGCTGACTGGCATTCATCATGTACACTTCTACCCCGATATAACACGACCTGATATAACACAAATCTGGATATAACGTGGTAAAGCAGTGCTCCGGGGGAGAGGGGGCTGCGCACTCCGGTGGATCAAAGCAAGTTCGATATAACGCAGTTTCACCTATAACGCGGTAAGATTTTTTGGCTCCCGAGGACAGTGTTATATCGGGGTAGAGGTGTATGTATATCCACTGCATTCTTTTTAAATTTGAGTTAAGCAAATTCAGTGCCTGTGAGAGGTGTCCTTGTCCATATCAGCACCCATGCAGACTGAAGTAATCATCAGTTTAGTCACAATACAGGTACAGGAGGGGCAGCAGTAGTGAAAACCTCCCCATACTGCCCCGTCAATGTCTCAATCCTGACATAGAGGAACACTCAGTTCATCCATGCCTACTCAGTCTTTATCCTCTGCAATAAATACCCATTCAACAATGAAAATTAGTGCCAAGAGCAATAGTAATTCTTTGTGATGAGGACTTGTGCCCACCAGAATGTGGGCTGTGATGATCATGTCAATTTACACAGGCCACTGAACTGACACCTTCTTACGGTCAGTCAGCCTGGGCCTGATGAATATTAGGGGCCTAGAGTTTCAAGACTACATTATATATCAACCTAAAACAAAAGAAGATAGGGGGAAAAAAAGACATTTGCTACTCCTTTTCTGCAGGAAACGGCTAATGAGGGCTACACCTTCCTAATCCCAATGGAGAACAAACTTCAGTGGAAGGCAATAACCCTATCAGGGCCTCTGCAAATATGTCCTGGGGGAAATATTTTTTTAACCACTTCCTTAATCCCATGCTCCCCGACCAAACAAAAAGTCAGATCTATAAAGGAATATTTGTGCACTCTTGCCACCACAACAAAATATATTTCAGTTCACATTAATGCACTTATGTACATTCAGATTACAAAACACTAGAAAACAATTTATTTCCATCATCACTTCATTTATGTAGGGAAATACATCTCAGCAAAAAGGAGGATTATGCATTATTTAGAGCCATCATTTCTGAGCTCCTATTAGAGTACATAATATAGAAGCAGTTCATGTAAAACTACCCTCCTCAGAAAGAGCAAAACAGAATCACATTCTCTAGGAGTAACTGTGTTGTTGTTTCATCAGTTTAATCACAATACAGGTACAGGAGGGGCAGCAGTGACAATGACAAATGGAATGCAACTTTGTTGATTACTTCATCACATCAATATCAAAATACTTTCCCTATTATCACCCTCCTCCATTTTCCTCAGTTTAACATTGAAGAAATCTTACCATTATCAGAAGTTACTCTATTTTCTGTTTCCTTGTGTAAGAGTCAATATGCACATGTTCAATTCAAATTTTCATATGTATGGTTTCTTAAATAGTCCCTGTTTTAGGTCAGTTTTTTACTCTGACAAGAATCTGGGATTCCCAATGAAGTCCGTGTGAAAATTCAAGAGTAGGACTTGGACCTTTACTTTATACTCTATTACCTGATCCTCTTTGATGATATGGTCGTTTAGAAGCTTAAACATAGGAACCATGAAGACCCTATTCATTCTTTCACAGACTCACCTTCTTATTTGTGAGCAAGCGGACAAGCAGGACAACCCGTATGCTCCAAATGAATGGAAGCATACTTGCATTCAGTTGTCATTCTCTAGAGTAAATTACCTTACAGCAGAACTAGTTAGCTTGCATCCTGCCTTTCTCAGACCATTAATTGCTAAGATGATCCATACTTGTTTGTCCAGCCTCCGTACAACATTCACAATACTGAGTCTCCACTTTTCATTGCAACATCAGTTTACCAACACCATGCCAGTGGCACTGCCTTTCTTTCATGCCAATATACTTTTGATTGAAAAGGTAGTAAATTCCTAGGAACTGCAAAGATTGATTTAATTTATACCTCTTTGTCTTGTGCTGCCATGTCCTATGCAATTCTATTGCATTCAATTAGACTGACATATCATTAACTTTATGGACACAGATTATTTCCTGACTTTCACCATAGATTTCTTCCTTGTAAAATTAAGGCCAACTCTCTATTCACTTCCCTTTCACCGTGCTTCCAGAGAAATAATTTCTTATGCTTATGTAACAATCCACAGGACAACGCTCAGGTTGTTATGCCCCAAAAAGTTAAGATGATTATTCTTGAGGACCAAATCTGCAAGATTGCCTGAGTGATCACCTGAATGGCAAACCTTGAATTTAATGGTACTGAAAAACAATGCCATCTTAAAGCAGAAAGTAAGCTGGAAACAGTTTCCAGTTTATTATCAAGCAATAGCAGCTCTGGTCTATTAACAGAGAGACTATTAATACTTTAGAACACTTGCAATTTTATCTAATCTTGTTTGGAAAAATCCACATCAGCATAACAGATGAATGTTACTGAAGCTAAGTATTAAAGATAGAGTAGGGACGGTACTTGGTCCTGCTGTGAAGGCAGGGGACTGGACACAATGGCCTTTCAAGGTCCCTTCCAGTTCTATGAGATAGGTGTATCTCCATAAAAGTACCAGAAAGTTCAAAATGTGAGAAATAATGAATTAAAGCAGCTAATAAGAAAACCCATTTGTTTTTGCAAAACCACTGACAGTGCTGCATAAGAGAAAGATCAGATGACACTGCTGGGAAACTGAAATACCAGAGAGTGAATGAATTAGGCTTATTAAAAATTGAAATTATATCCCCACTCTGCCAAAAAATGATATTTTTAGGAATAAGTGGTGAGTTCATAAACCTGGTGGTAGCTTTTAAAGTAAGTTGAAAGTGGTAATAAAGTTGAGAAGGTTCATATTATCTATTATAAAATGAATATAATCTTATTTTCCTAGTCACATTTACGAGTAATCAAAGCACCTAAAACATGTCCATGAGCTAAATCAAGATGGAGTTAGCAGGCACTAGATACTAGAATGACAAAAGAACAAAGTTCTTAGTAACTGGGTAACCTCAGGTGACCATAGCATGTGAAGCCAATCTGATAAAAATAAATACATCTGAATTTAATCTAACTTGTTTTGACAAAAGTAAGTAATTTATAAATAATAGTTATTTTAGACATTTGACTGAATGTGAGAAAGAACAATAGTACATGCATTCAGGATTACAATTTTTAACCTGAAAAACGTTGCCTGCAGTAGCTGAGGATTTTAGGAGGGAGAACTGGTATAAAAGACAGTCATACAAGCCACAGATGTTAATAACGGTCTAAAAACATTTCTGCTTTAGCATCTGCTTTATAGAATGCAGTATAGCATACTTTAATTGAGCTGATCTGCTACCTGCTGAGCTTGTTAGGCTTACAGATGAGAGTGCAGTCTGATTAGCTACATTTTATTATACCTAAAAATTTAAAGGTGACAGCTCACTATGGAAGTGTTATAGGACACACAAACCCATGCAGCAATGTACTGTTTTGCATAATTTTAAACAGATATTTTCTACATTCTAAACTACATGGAACTTTAACATAAAATAAGAGGCAAGTAATGAATAAATACATTCAAAAAAATCACAATCTCTTCCGCATTATCCAGAGCTATTGTTCATACCAGCTTCAGTGTTATCTGTTAAAAAAAAATATATCAAAATTCTTCCCTAAGATTTAGTCTAAAACTACTATCAAACTTTATAAATAAAACGCAGTTTAGATTGCTTTTGGTATTTGATTCATGAAATAGCAATTCTTCAGGGTTCTAAACTCAACCAGAACATGGCTGTCTCTGTAACCATATACCCACCCTCCTAAGCAACTGCATGCAGCAAGTTTTTGCTGACACTAACACAAATTTACAGCTTCACAAAGTTACAATTTGTAAGTATTACCTCTGTGATTATTTAAACTTTATATTATGCCTACAAATCACAACATTTCATCTGAAAAAATATAGAATACCTGCAAATTAAAAGCACAGCTCACTCGTATTACATGAGAGCTCAAAATACTTCCTGCTCTCCAGAGCCTTGCTGAGTGACCCTCACAGACTGAGAGATACCGTGGGGTTCATTCAAATATAGAGCTCTTAACATTTTACCCATTTTGTAGTTGTAGTACTACAGAACAAACAAACAAACCACAGACTACCTATATAAGGAAAGAACATTAAAGTGCACAGTATCACTTTTGGGTGCTACAGAATTACCATATATGGTCAAAATAGTTCCATATGTTTCTATCATTCACATCTTCCTAAATAAATTAGGTCAAATTCTAATTCAAGGTCTAATTAGGTACAGACATGTACCCCAATTAAGTCAATGGGGTCCCATGCATGTAAAAATAACCAGTGAGACAAAAAAAAAAATCAACAAGGAACTCACCCAATGCAATTTTAGCTGTGTGTGCGTGCGAGAGAGCCCCCTTAAGCAGGTAGAGGATTTTTTCTGTGCCCAAGCCCAGTAATATGGGGGCAGGCAGAGGGATCAACGTCCCACCAATGTAGACAGGACTCCGCTGCAGATTGCTAGCTTTCCCTTCCAGGGCACAGAGCACTAGGTGCAGGGAGAAGCCAGATACATGGACTCTCCCTACCACTGAAGGACTGGAGATGGAACAGATCATTACCTCTGTCTGTAACTTGCTCCGATCAAAAAGTTTGCATCTTGCAACAGTACAGGAGAGCTGAAAAATGCAAACCCTTTGATCAGAGAAAACTGTAGAACTGATGTCACCTTCCTTCTCACCCACTATCCCCTCCACTCACTTTCTCTCACAGAATATTACCTCCTTCTGATATCCCTCTTTCCCCTCTCTGCACACAGGAAGGTGTTCACTCCTGCTGCAACTCAGCCTTTACCTAGGGAGCTTCAACACTGTTGCAAACAACACTCACAATTTAATGACAAATCCCAGGTGTGTGCTGGGGGAAGGGATCCACCTCCTGGATTCTTGTGATTACAGGAGACTCTCAGTTTGCCTTTTTTTTTTTTTTTTTTTTTAAGGTTCTAGCCATGATGGTTATAGAGAAATATCTTGAAAATATAACTCGGATACAGCCCAAACCAGAAGTCAGAAACTAGAATGGAAAAAAGCTCAAATCTCACGCCATTATTGCTCCCCTTCACACTATTAGTGCTTCCACCTTTCAATCCTCCTGCACAGCTTCTTGCCAGCTATTCTCTCCTCCCTTCATTTGTCTTCAAGAGGAGTTGAAGGCACTCAACACACTAAAAGATGCTTACTAAATTTACTGTTTGTGATCATGTCCCCCACCATTGTCACGCCCCTGCCAGGATAAAAGCCCACTTGTTATTGGAATTCAACAGTTGTTCCTATACTTCCATTTGCAAGGGCTCTAATTTTTCATATACAACTATGCAGTAAATGCAGGTGAAGACAAATGATTCAGTGGTTGCCCCTATAGAATAAATTAATTTCTGAAACTATCATTTAAAAAAAAAAATAAGGACAAGTGATGGAAAAAGGCAGACCTCTTGGACTGACTAGTTAAAGCTTGTAGAAAAAAAATATTTCTTGTGGATAATTTTTAAAGGGACATAGGCACTTAAGAACAGATTCTCAAATATGTTTAGGTATCTGAAGATGCAGAGCGACACCTAGTTGGATTGACAAAGATGTCTAAGTGAGTTACATACCTAGTTCCCATTGACTTTCAATGGGAGGTAGACATACAACCTGATTAGGCACTTTTGAAAATCCCACTAAGCACTTCCCTGCATCTTTTGAGGCCTAAATGCCTTTATAAATCTGGTCCTTAGGAACCTAACTCTCATCAAAAGTCAATGACTTGCACTCCGTAAGTTTTAGGTGCTTTTGAAAAAAATTCAGTGTGCACCTAATGCTGGACCTGTAACAGGAAAGGCTGAAACAAAACTGAGGATTGTCTTGCACAACCACAGGAAAATATACCTCAGTATAAGCCAGTGCCCTTCCACAAAACAGGAAGTGATAGTTGATTGCGGTCAACACACTATTAAAGCTACAGAAGGTAGATAAAGTACATACTGTACAAAATTACGTTCTCTCACCCAGACATCAGGAGACAAATATTTTATGTCCTAAGTTGGTTCTCAGATACCTTTCTGCCTGAGTACAAAATCATGTGTTGTAAATCACTTCAGAGTAGAGATTTCATTGTCTGTGAGGTGCTCAGCACATACAGAGCACTGTACAAATAATAAATAACTATTCATATCCCTTCATATACACTGCATTGTCTTCAGATGGGTTAGGATAGGATTTGAAGACTCTTTGAATTAAACTTGACATAAATCAGATAAACACACAAGCAACCTAATGCCAGTTAGAATCGAGGTCCTGATTCACTACAGTATTACACCATCTTTATGCCAATGTAGTGGAATTATGGCTGATAACGGCAAGTGGACGTTTTGCTTGAGTACTGTAAGCCTCATCCTGAATTCCTGTTAGCTGCCATAGGTTAAAAAAGGAATTCCTCTCAAATTAAAAAGTACAGGGAATTGTCCCATTACGTTTTATTGGGCATCACTTTTGTTATCTGCCCTATCTATTGTTTTTTATTACTCTGGTTAGGATCTGATTCCTCGGAAGGTGTGTTAGTGACTCCTATGAAGTGGTGATAGAACTTCACTTCTAACTTTAATGGAATTACACTGTATCAAATTGGTCTAATGCATTAGTGATTCAAGCTCTGGATCTTCAAATGCTAAAGGTTGGTATTGAGCAGGACTTTTCCCATGCTCTGAAGTGGTGTCACTTCCATATAACTAAACTGTCAATGACATCTGTTTAGAGAAAAAAGAACAGGAGTACTTGTGGCACCTTAGAGACTTCGGATGCATCCGAAGAAGTGGGCTGTAGTCCACGAAAGCTTATGCTCTAATAAATTTGTTAGTCTCTAAGGTACCACAAGTACTCCTGTTCTTTTTGCGGATACAGACTAACACGGCTGCTACTCTGAAACCTGTTTAGAGAAAGGTGTCCCCTGTGTAGAGAATGGCAGCGGAGGAGGAAGAGGTTTTAAAATATTAAATGCTTTATTCTTTTAATTCCATGTCTCCAAAAAGGAAACAATTAAAACCAGTTACAATAACCTAACCACCAAGTACATTTGATCATTATTCATTTTAGTCACTGCCAAATATAAAGGCATGCAGAATGGGCACGAGTACATACTTCTCTATACCATGAAAAATAATAGCGAGCTGATCAGATAATGTAAATAACATACTATAGACAATGTTATGTTTGTTACTTATATGACCTTATATAAAAAAAAATCTGAAAATAAAGACAATGTTATACAACAACCATTCCCCTCATTACATTTTACTAGCCTCCAGTTTACAAGTTGTATAGGTCATGAAATGTATAGTAATTTCATCATCCATAGCTAAATATCAATCTAGCACAACAATGAATAATGTGTATGTCATATTAACTACAATTAGTTTATTTAATTACACAAAACATCTAATGCTGATGGGTAACACATTTAGTCATCTAAGAGCATCCGAATACACACACTGTTCTCAGTTTGCAGCTTCTAAATGATAGAATTGAGAATGTGGCAAAGGCTAAATTCCCTGCCAATTGTTTTGCTTTTTAGAAGGCACTTAGGGTCTAATTGCCCATGCTTTTGAGGGAGGGGAAAGGATGTTTCACATTAACGCTAATGTGTGTTATACTCACACTTCAATTTACACATGGATCTGAAAGCAGATTCTTCATAACAAGATGGTGGCTTTCCATTGTATCAGTAGCTATGTACTGAATGTTAGACATTAAGTTAGATGGAGAACTTTTTCTTAATACTTCAGAAATATCTGGAGAATTTGTACAGGTGACCAAAAGTCAAATTACAGTACTAGTTAAAACTGGAGCTATGAAGGACGAATCCAGCTCCTTGTCTTTAAGAACAGCCATACTGGGTTAGACCAATGGTCAGTACCAGCTACTTCAGAGAGAATACACAGAACAGGGCAATTGTCAACTGATCCACCCTCTCATCCAATCCCAGCTTCTGGCAGTCAGAGGTTTAGGGACAGCCAGCTGCATCCCAAGCCCAAATGTCTATGCTGCAATTCAATAACCACCATGCCTCAAGAGCCCAAGCCAGAATGCCTGGGCCAGCCACAGGTTTCTAATTATAGTGTAGACTAGTGGTTCTCAACCAGGGGTCCAGGGCCCCCTAGGGACCGCGAGCTGGTTTCAGGGGGTCCACCAAGCTTTTCTGGTGTTAGACTTTCTAGGGCCCAGGGCAGAAAACTAAAGCCCCACATGCAGGACTGCAGCCTGGGGCCCTGAGCTCCAGCACCAGGGACTGAAGCTGAAGCCTGAGCAACTTAGGCTATGTCTACACTAAGCAGTTTTTAGCAACACAGCAGTGTCACTACAGTTGTGCCACTAAAAGGTGCACAGCGTAGCTGCTGTTTATCGCCTCGCCGGCCAACAGAAAACTTTCACCCTCAATAAGCGGCGTAAGCGTTGTCGGCAGGAGAGCACTCCTGCTGACAAAGTGCTGTTCACACTGGCACTTGTCATCAGCAAAACATTTGTCTTTTGGGGAGGAGGGGGGGTTAACATAGCTGAAAGACAAAAGTTTTATCATTCAGTTGCTAGTGTAAACATAGTCCCAGTTTCAGGTGCCCCTTGTGGCATGGGACCCCAGGCAATTGCCCCACTTCCTACCCTTTAACGCCAGCTCTAGCTTTTATATGGAGAAAAACAATTGTCGTGGTACAAGTGAGGTGTTTTTATAGCATGGTGGGGGGGCCTCAGAAAGAAAAAGTTAGAAAGCCCCTGGTGTAGACATACCATCAAACTGAATCTTCCTGAGGCGTCTCTTATCCTGCAAGCTCAGGCCCCTTCAACAAACCCGCTCTAGTCCTTCTGATTCCAGACTCAGGCTGAGCTCTCTCCCTTTTATGAGGCCCAGAAGTCCATTCAGTTATTACCTGACACCTCTTAGTCCCACCTACCTCTGGCTGAGAAGCAATTAGAGCACAGGTGTGATAGATGTGACTAACTTTCTTTTAACTCTTCCTAGCTTGCGACCCCATCACAAGCCAAAATCCAGTAAGGTACATAACCCAATTCAGTGGAACTACTCAAATGCTTAACTAAGCGAACTACTCATGTGTCTAGCACTTACCTAACTTGCTGAAAGGGCTGTATTTTTTAAAAATCACTTCAAAAAAATTAATTAAGGACTAACCAATCTAACCAATCAATTAAGGGCTAACCATCTACCCAATCACAACACTGCTTGGATTTCAAATATTTGCAATCAATCCAAAAAGTAATTTTATTTATATACCACTTATTAACTGAATTTAAATAATAAATAAATGCAAAGAACTGGTGATCTATTCACATTTATTCTGTGGGGAGGAAAATAGACTAAATTCATCTAATAAATTAATCTCAGATCCAGGCTGTAATCAAATAGTTTAAAATCCAATAAAATTATTTTAAAAGACAGCAAGACATAGTAAGGTTTTTTATTATTATTCCCAGATTAAATGATCTGACTTACACTTCCCAGCTCCCCGGTTTTGCTCTTTTTATTATCCATCTTTGGATAAGTCTATTAATACACTTAAGAGTACACAAATATTAATGGCCAAAAAAAAAACCCTACTATCAGTTCATCCAACCTATTTTCTGTTAGGCTTATCATTTGCATTGAAATGTTAGATTATTCAGTGCAATACAGAATCAGGCATTCTACATTTGTTTTTTTGCATTGGGTTTTTACTGGAATATTTGGAGTACAGTCTATCCTGGACCACCATAAATGATTCTTGTTCAAAGGCGAGGTGAGGGAGAAATATATTTAATTATGGAGAGAGCATTTTCAGGAGGGATTGGAGATAATTGATTTCCCATTGGCTCTCAGTAAAATCCAAGACAAAATCAGAACCACCACACTTCCTGGAACTTAATTATACTTGCTTTTATAACTTTTGCAAGCTATAAAAATCAAAAAGAGAAACTTTAAAGTAATTTCAATCTTTGTGTGGGTTATTTTAATTCTGAAGTACAAATTACTCTAGCAGGCTGGATATTTTCCCAGCAATGGCAGGAAATGCAATTATAACAGGCATCTGAGTACGATAATGAATGTCCAAAAAAGGACTTAATATTGTGGCTATCCTTTGGTCACAATTTAATGTTGTAATCAATCTGCTTTTGTTAGTAGGATGACTTTAATCTGTTTGAAGAAGCTGAGTCTGAACTGGGAAATAGTGTCTCTTTTGTGAGAGACTTATGTACTGACCTCCATGTTCAGTCATGCCTAGGTAAGAATGGTATCTTTTTAGAATTATTTCTGTTACAGTATTTCTAAGCAACTACTGTAAGCAGTTCGATAGGCAGATGTATACTTCAGCTACAAAGGCTCTAAGTATGCCTGCAACCACGTGGCCCTGAAATCCCAAAGAACATTCCTATTTTCAAGGAACATACCAGCATCCCCATCAGTTTTAAAAGGATGCTTGTTTAGTTCCTTTTTTTTTTTTTTTTTTAGTAAATTCCAACCGAATCTTTTCAAAGTTTGCAGATACAGGCTTCATCAAGAAACCCTTACTTTATTCTAACTATTAAGAAAATATCCAAATACTGCAGGAATCAACCAAAGTTTTGAACAGGTATCCTAGAAAGCCATTTGCCATGGAAAATCTGGAGTTTGTGTTCTTACAGAGAATCTTTAGTTTTTACATTTTCTGAAAAAATAAAAAGATATAAAGTAGAAGTCCAGTTATCCAAGCCTCCATTAACCAGCTCTCCATATTAACCAAATCACCAGCTGCTGAGGACTGACAGCAGCTCGGGCTCAGGCAATCAGCCCTGGACATCTGGTGGTCAGGGCCGCTGACAGTGGGTTCAGGCCCCGGTGAAAAAAATTTTCGGGGCCCCCCATCATGAGACTGCACGGTCATACTGTCAAAGCACAGAAGCAAATGTTTGTATAGAACTCAGAAATACTTGGAAAACAATCGACAAATAATGATACTACCGAGAAAGACAAAAACATATGCAACATAGTTGGGCTCCGGGCACCCTTCCGGACCGCCGGGCCCCGGTAATTTGTATCAGTTTCCCCCACCCCCCTCCCATTGGTCCTGCTGGTAGTTTAGTTAATGAGAAGAGCCAGATAATGGAAGATCGGATAAATGGGGATCTACTGTATATCAATTAAATGTGTTCAACTGATGGCTAAATACATTGTAGCTAGGGAACCTAATGTTCAGCATTTCATTTTAATCATGGAAAAAAGGAAATTTTTATGGTTTTTTTTATTGGAGAATTTTGTTTTTTTATCATGGAAAACTAGGATCCTGGTTATGAAGTATTTAGATAATGTAGCTTTATTTGTCTCTCTTCCCTTCATTCAGCAGGGACTGAACTGGTAATTATTCATGTGATTATTCACAATAGGTTTCAGCAGAACAACTGCAGTGGAATTTAGTTGGCTGAGAATATATAGTGTATATACTCAAGGATGGTCCACCACCAGTCATATATTTCCACTCTGACAAGGCTTCCCATTGTGCCCAGATGTCCTCTGCCAGGGCCGGCTCCAGGCACCAGCTTAACAAGCAGGTGCTTGGGGCGGCCAAGGGAGAGGGGCGCAACCTGCGGCAATTCGGGGGCGGCAGGTCCCTCACTCCCTCTAGGAGCGAAGGATCTGCCGCTGAACTGCCGCCGCCGATCGTGGCTTTTTTTTTTTTTTTTTGCTTGGGGCGGAAGAAATGCTGGAGCCGGCCCTGTCCTCTGCTCCCCTAGCACAATTTCAAATCCCCTCTTGCAGATACATTTCTTTGAATCCCACCAGTAAAAAAAAAAACTTGCACTGGCTTTCCCTCTTAAAGTTATCAGTAGGGCCCTACCAAATTCACGGTCCATTTTGGTTAATTTCACAGTCGTAGGATTTTAAAAATAGTAAATTTGATTATTTCAGCTATTTAAGTCTGAAATTTCACAGTGTTGTAATTGTAGAGGTCCTGACCCAAAAAGGAGTTGTGGTGGGGTTGCAAGGTCATTGTAAGGGGGGTTGTGGTACTGCTACCCTTACTTCTGCACTGCTTCTGGCAGCAGTGCTGTCTTCAGAGCTGAGTGGTGGCTGCTGGCCGGGTGCCCAGCTCTGAAGGCAGAGCCGCTCGCAGCAGCAGCATAGAAGTAAGGATGCCATGGTATGGTATTGCCACCCTTATTTCTGTGCTGCTGCCGGCAGAGCTGAGGCCTCAGTCAATAGCCGCCACTCTCTGGCTGCCCAGCTGTGCCGGCAGCAGCGCAGAAGGAAGGGTGGCATGGTATGGTATTGCCAATCTTATTTCTGCACTGTTACTGGTGGGACGCTGACTTCAGAGCTGGGCGCTCGGCCAACAGCCACCACTCTCTGGCCACCGAGCTCTGAAGGCAGCACAGAAGTAAGGGTGGCAATACTGTGACACCCTTAAAATAACCTGGTGACCCCACCCCCGCCCCACAATTCCCTTTTGGGCAGGATCCTCAATTTGAGAAATGCTAGTCTCCCCCATGAAATCTGTATAGTATAGTGTAAAAGCACACAAAAGACCAGATTTCACGGGGGAGACCAGATTTCACGATCAGTGATGCGTTTTTCATGGCCATGAATTTCTTAGGGTCCTAGTTATTTTGACTGGTCAAAGACTGGTGCTGACAGGGCATCTGAGTCACTAGCTCTCCATTAGAGAAAGATTTTGCTGGAAAATGACTAACAATTGTTTTCAGCTCCAAGCTGGAGCTGGGTATCAGCTCCATTTTTATCCCAAAAGTAAGCATACAGATTCCATGTTTAACTCCTGGCCATTTGCATAGACAAGTTTCTTTCTCTGACTCCCTTTGTATGAAGGGAAAATTCAGAAACAGCTGGATCTCAGTAATATAGGTTTTCCCACCTGGAACAAAAGAATAAATATCTTAGACAATTGCTGCTCTATACAAGTAGCATATGTTTAGTTATTGGATGCAGATGAGATTGTATGTTGAGTGACTCATATAAACAACTACAAACACGGCCCATCTTGAGTATTACAGTACATGCATATACACCAGAATTTTCACAAGAGGTCATTTCCCATTTAGACACTGACATAAGTGGCCAGATTTTCAGAAGAGCTCAGCATGCAATGTAGTGAACCTTTTAAAAAAACAAAAACAACAAAAACTAGGCCCTTATTTATTTTTTCATTTAAAGATTTGGTTTTAGATTTTTTTCACCTTTTTTGTTGGCTGCCAATTAAAGATGAGGCTGTGAAGCTATACATACAAACAAGCTGATTCTCAATGGTGTTGAATACTCATACAGCCTTTAGGATAAATCTCAGCATTTATGCAACAGCCATTGCATTGGTCAATATGGAGCTATACTGCCCCAATAGGCACACCAGGGACACTGTACCTCAATCTCTGCCAGGGCTGCCCCTTGCACATGCCGCAGTGCATTTGCTCCATTCATTACAAGGGAGCATATTGCTCAATCTAGTGTGCCAGCCCAGTTCAGCCATGACCTCATCTCCTCGCCAACCCTTCTAGGGGCATATCTACACTGCAATCTCACAATTGATTGCAGCATAGGTAGGCATACCCAAGCTAGCTATATTTGTGTTAGTATTAGTAAAAATAGCAGTGTAGATGTGACAGCACAGGCTTCAGTGCAGGCTAGCAACATACTTGTACAGCCCATGCTGAAGCCCACGCAACACTGTCTACACTGCTAATTTTTAACAATGGTAGAGAAGATAAAGTTAGTGCAGATATGTCTGCCTGAGTTATAATCACCCCTCAAACTGCACTGTAGATATACCCTAGGAGTCTTGCCTCTCAGGGAAAGAAAGAACAGGAGCAAGACGTCCCAGTACTTGTCAGAACACAGGGACTGCGATTGTGAGAGGCCTTCACGGGTCCCTGTGCTCTGGGGATTTCTGCAGAGCCACACGAGGGGGGGAAGCACCTTACCCCTCCCTCTTCACCTTCGCAGCTGTACACAATCTGGCCCTCTGACTTCAGTTTCATTTGTGAGCACTCAGCTCCTCTGAAAATCAGGCCATCAGTACAGTACTGGGCTCTGAGGTGCTAATCAAATCTAGACCAAGCCTCAGTTTTTATATTTAAACCACTGTTAATTATATTAAGCACACAAATATCTGTATAATTGGTATACAGCGGCAAAAGTGGCAAGGGAATGTTGATCTGTGTCTAATAATGATACAGATATACACTTTCAGAATGCTCTGGGACTCAGAGACCAGTCCTATACATTAGAGCATAAATATCCACACCAGCCTGATTTCCAATGACCACCTCTGCCTCCTACTGACTTTTAACAGGATTTGAAAGTCAGGTCAGAAATGAAGTTCTGAAGTTCATTTTAATCATAGTTTACCTGAAATAAAACTAAGTCATTGTTTTCATTTTTTCCCAGCAATGTGTGCCAGCAGAGGTGTTCAAAACTTCTCCCCCTAGATTTTTCCTTTACATTCATTATTTATAGTAGGTAAGCTTAGTTGCATACTTACTAGAACACCTGAGTTCAGCTAATTAAAAATGTAAATGTTTCAGGCAATTTTCATGCAATTATCCCTAGGGAACTGCTAGTAGCAAGAGTTGTAAATAAACCACGAGTGAAAAAAAATCATTTTAAAAGACTGCATGATCTAATTAAACAAAGGAATACTTCCCTTACATAGTAATGACAAATTCACTTCAACACTTTAGTTATATTCTCTGTTAATTTCACATTTAATTCCTAAAAAGTTTGATTTACATATAGCTTTTAAAAACGACAATGTTACAAAAACTCTAAATGACACGTTTCATATTATTGCATTTAGTCGTGTGAGAGATCTGAAAGGTTTTCTTTAGCCCAAGATGCTGGGTTTTCTGAAAATCTTTGTTTCAAAGCCAAGTTGGAAAGCCACTTCTCCCATGAGTTTCAATAACCACACACATGCACAACACTGACAGACACACAGAAATATATTGGGATGATCTCCAGCATCCAAGATTCTAAGGAAATGTGACTGAGTGAATAATGGCTATTTTGTCTGTCTTTCTGACAGTCTGAAGTAAGTCTTCCCAAAAAAATAAAATAAAAAGCAGCACCCTGGCAACCATAAACTGTCAATCACATTATTTCTTCTTTTAATAAAGAATAATGTCAATTCAAAATTATACCTTATCTTTTGCAGGAGCAAGGAAGGGGATGAAATGTCTGCATAGATTATTATAATCATTATGTTTCTGGCTAACAATATGATTAATATAAAGAAAGGATTAAATTCATATATAATGTAAGTGGTTTTGTGCTAGAAAATACTAAATACACATTTGTATGAAAAGTGGTAGTCAAGGACATGCCTCAACAGTTTCAGTTAGCTAATACTGCTATTGGAAAAATGCTGCAACTCCTGATGCTCTCTTGTGATTGGAAGAAATAAGAAGGGTCTGCTACGATGCTGAATCCAGGAGAAACGTACTTTATCTCAATAGACGTAACTTAAACTATGAACCAACTCTTCTCTGGTGTAACTGGGCAAAGCAAAACTTCATTGATTTCAATGGAGATGTGTTGTACACTAGGCCTAAGCACATGGCACTTCAATATCATAAGATATTGCCACAGGATTCAATTATATAATGCTAAGAAAGGACAATCAAAAGTGCATATGTAAAGGAACCATAAAGAAATGTGGGCTGCATGTACTATATATACTTTACTCAGATATGCCTGGGATTCCTTGCATCTCCAAATTTACTTGGGCAGCTATATTTTAGTTTTTTCTCTCAATGAAGATATAAGCTATTAGTATCTGCTTCCTCTTCCATAGTTTTACCAGCACATTGGCTGTAGTGTTTAACCTCTTCAAAGGAAGATTGGATCAACTGACTTTTGGAAGTCATACTATTTCCCATATTCTCAATGCAGTCATAAATTCCTTCATGCTAACTTGTAACACATAAATCTTCAAAAGTTGAACCTTTTTTTAGTCACTGTAGACATCATGTATGTAACAGAAAGGGACAAAAAAAACCCACTTTAATATTATTCTTAATCGGTTTGGTCTCATTAGATTTACTCTTTAATGCAAGAGAGAAATTATTAAACTATGGCAAAATAATAATGGGGGAAAGTGGGTCAAGATTCAAGCAAAAGCACCAGCTTCTTAATTAAGGGTGTTTCCACACATTTATCTACAGAGTCCAATTAGATTAATGTCTACTTGCAGGATCAGACTTATTTATTCAGGTTATGTGGGGGGACCTTTAATCCTCCAGGACTTCCATAAACTTATACAACATTTTCCTTTATCTGATGCATGAGTAACACAAGCTTTTCATTTTTTTCTTTGGCATGAAATATATCCTCAATAGTGGACTTAGAATGTGAGCTCAAGTTCTCTAACACCTAAGTTATATTTATTTTGGTTATTTCTCAAAAGTCAATTGCTTTCAAGAGTATAAGGTAGATGGGAGGCGCTTGCCATCTTCTGCAAGAAAGAATAAATAAGTCTATATAAGTCCTTGCAAAACGTAGAACTTTCCTTATACACAGAGGGGAAGGAAGCACAGAAAATAACAGCAACATAGAATTATTAGTGAGGAAACAGACCTGAGAAAGGCATACAAGTAACCAGACAGTGCCAAACTTACTGAGTTAAAATTCATATTTCAGTACTATTCCCAGATTCCAACATCCAGAATATTATGCCAGTTTTCATTTGTTGTTTCTTATGTCAACAGATCATATAAATTCCCCACTTTTGGAGGGAGTACTGTCTCAGTGGAGTTGTCTATATATTGTATAGAAAATTAAACATAACCATGAATATTACTTTCTTAAACTATTTTCAAGTCACAGATTACTTGCTATAACACTAGGTCAATTTCTCATAAAATGTTAGTCTATTATGTGTTATTAGACTAGAGCCTTATTAATCAGTTATCCCATTATCCCTCAGCCTACTGTAATCTAATAATAATAATAGAAATAAATAATAATAATAATACATAGAACTTCTATCTTGAACTAAGGTTTTCAATCTTCTTCTCCGGTGCACCCACTGTGACACAATTTCCTCGTTAAAATTTCCCTTTCTTTTTTCATTTTGTTTCAATATTAGTGTTTGAAATCAAATGTGTACCTCTGGCAATGTGAAATCAAAAGCTCTTCTGTTCACTGCTGCTACTCAATAAAAATCCACTTTTTAAAGGCCAGAGTGTGAGCCACTATCTGTATCTGTATCTGTACAGGGGAGTTAGTAGACATATGGCATACCATTACTTCTCTGTATTGGCCATTCATTTTACAAGTCATGGAAAAAGGAAGAGAGCAGCTACTATTCTCTCTCCTGTACAGGTGGGCAGGGTGTGTGCAGGTGTTGACAGGAGGTCTTGGCTCCTTTACCCAGCACATCAGCCAGCTCAGCTGAGGCAGCAATATCCTGCACCAGATATAAGGCGAGAACCAAGGACCAGATTTGATCTGACCTTGTCCTGGAGCAGTGCAACTGTACAGGGCCACTTATTTAGGGTTTATGACAAAGCCACAATATACTCTTACATATCTCCCAGGTATCAGAACTTTGCAGAGCAAACAACAGACCCAGCTCTCATTCAGGATGCATTTGTAGTGTATTTTCAATTTGTCATTAGTTACTAGTTTTGAAAAGACAATACAACAACAAATGCTGAAGATTAAACACATCATAACAAAACTGTCTGCAGCAGTTCCCTTTTATGCAACACATTCCTTGCCACTTAAACTGAACTTCCATAAATGAAAAATAGTTCTATTTAATAATGGTATCAGCCATAAAATACCACTTATCTATTGAGTTTTAGCTGCTAACTGATCAACTTGAGAATGTGAGATATTGTTGGATGAAACAGAGCAAAGAAGTGGATCCACGCCACGTAATAATTGCACATAATCTCTACAGCACTCAAAGAAAAGGAAAAACCTTGGCCAGCTACATCAATGCAGAACCTATTTCTTGGATCACCTAATTGAGTCAGATGCCATGTGGGCACATGCTTATGTCATAATCAAATGCATTGAGCTGGGAAGATAATTAGTGAAGTGGTTAGATCTATTTCCTTTCTAAGATATCACTTAGAAGGATGGAGGTCTCATTTTTCTTAATGCTAAATTTAAAGGAAAAGAGTCCTTACTTTCTGTTAGTTTCACCCTCAGTAATACACAATTTATCCTTTTGGGCAAGTTTATCTTCTGCAAATCATGCTAGCAGTACTACATTTCATGCTTTGTAAGGGAGATCCATTGCTTTGGTATGTAAGCTCCATTTTTTTGCTTTAGGTTACTTCTCTTTCCCCCTTCTTTTCTTTGTTCATGTTTTTTGTATCTCTCTGCACCGTAATTCAGGGACAGTGTAACAAACAACTTAATGTTTTAACTTTCAATACATAAGAGCAACATTTATTTTAATGGAAATATTACTAGATTGTGCCCTTTACTTTTTATATTTAATTCCCAGAGGCCTCGGTCAGGGTCTGGGTGCTGCTGTGCTTGGTGGACTGCAAACAGGCAGAATCCTAAAATCAAATCAGCAAGTGTGGACTCTAGTACCCTTGTACAGGACCATTGACTTCAATAGGTCTCCATGCAGGCACATGAAACAGGTTTGGGCCATAGAGGTAGACATAGTGCCTGCCTTTACAATCCAAGAAATTAAAACAATCATAATTAGCTTTTGTCTGCACTTTCATCATCAACCCTGATTTGTAACATTTATCAATTTTAATTTTGCTGTAAAAAGTCCTCCCATTCCGCTGTATTGTGAAAATAGCAATATTAAAATATAAATCCTGCTTTTATTGCAGAAATATATAGCCTCAACCTAAGTGCCAGGATTAAAAAGATATCCCTTACTCAGGACAGTAGATATGCTACTTTGCAAATAAATAAATAAATAAATGACTAAATAAGCCAAAATCACCAGATGTATCAGAAATCATCAAGAATACAAATATGCCACAAGACCAAACAAATAAAAAAAAAGAATAATAGATTGAACAGACAATAGAAAAATTGTGTACAGCAAATATTTCTCCCAATAATGAGCGCAGATCAGAAAAGCAATTCAGACATACATGTATACAAGGCTTTAAAGAAGTTTAAATAGCTCTGCAGGTTTTGCCAAGACTTCCCACCTCTCCCTGTAATAGGGTGTAATTCCACTCTATAGAAGAAGGGGTTAAGGAGCACCTCTGGTCCAAGGCAGCCCTACCATGCCGCACCTGCAAAGCCTGCACAAGCAGGATGGAAGGCTTAAAAGGGGAAGCAGAGCAGCTCAGAAGGAGGCAGACAGTGGAAGGCATAGGTGCTGAATGAAGGGTGCTGCAAACCATCCCCTGGCTTGAATTAGTAATAGCAACCCAAGTGCATCGTTTCTTCCTTCATTACCCCCACTATACAAATTGATCCTACACTGTCGATGGAAGGGAGCAGACCTATGCTCTGAGCTTTTGGGAAGGAGTATCCCAGGAGCTCTTGCTGCCTGATGCTTGAAGAGTGTGATCAGTCCAAACCTGCAAAGGAAGAACTGGTGACTTCTGAAAGTTAGAAACTTTATTTTTTGTGTGTTCAGATCTTTATTTTACCGTGCAGTAAGAGGGGATTGTGATGCTCACAAACCAGATCAGTCCAGGGCCACAGGCCAATTCACTTGTGTTAGTGTAGATCTAAGTGATTGTTAATGTATAAGTGGTTTGGGTGTTCAAAATTCATAAAACTAATTGGATGTTTCTTTTATTGTTTTGACTTATCTGTTCCTGTCATAGTGTAATAGCAAACATTTACATGATAAATACCCTTGCAACTAAATTACCCATAAAATAAATCTTGTGAAATGATAATGAAGGGCTTAAGGATTTTTAACAGAAAATGCTAATTTCAATCAAGTGGCCTTTATGTATGTGATCAGAGGTCAAAAGACTAAGTGCATTCCTCTCACACCATCATCAGAGGAAAGGCCCACTTGGGTAGAGAGACTGTCAGCTTGTCTTCTGTGAGAAGAAGATATAATATGGATTAAAAGAAAAATCCTTTATCACTGGACTATTTGGATTCTAACAGGGCATAATAACTGAACGGAAAGTCAGAAATTATTCAGGGTAGCCCTAGAAAAGACTTTTGGGAAACTGACAAACTATTATATCACTGCGTTACAAACAGTGATTTATCTGCTATTATATTTTACCTGCTTTAATTCTCGTTCTTTTTACTCCCTACTATAGAATTGGCTGCCAGCATTGTCTTTGGAGTAAGATCTGGACTACCAGTTGATCTGGGGTGACCGACTAGTCTCTTGGGATTGGGAGAAACTTGATGTGGTGTGATTTTTGGTTTAAGTAACCTGATATCACAAAGTTCACTTTGTCTGAGCAGCAAGATAGACTGGAGATACTAAGGGGCTGTCTGTGACTCCATAGTAAGACTGGTATAGTGGTACAGGAATTCACATTTGTTACTGACTTGGTGAAATCTAATTATAGAACACACCATCAGTTTGGGGTATCTGTCCTTGTTTTCTGACAGTTTGCCAGAGTTGTGAGCCACTCTAGACAGCATGACAGGTACACTAGTTGGAAGTGATCCAGGGAGGCAGCCAAATAGCACCACAAGGTGCATATTGTAGCTGCCTGCCATTGGGCCCTGGATTGGAGCCCTGTGGAGAGGGTGGGCAGGGGGTACCCTACCAACCTCTAAAAAGGGGACAATGATAGGAGTCTGTACATAGTTGGGGAAGATCCTGAAAGTGCAAGGCCAGAAGGCTGAGTTGCTAAAAGGAAAGATCCACATAAAGTGGATCTATAGTGAGAAAAGGTAACACCCAGGAGGAAGACAAGTTGCCACACCCGAACCTGACCACTAGGTGGCACTGTGGGTGAGTGTTCACCTTCACCCTCTACCACAGGGGTCTCAAACTCAAATGACCACGAGGGCCACATGAGGACTAGTACATTGGCCCAAGGGCCGCATTAACTGACACCTCCCCCCCGCCGCCCTCGGCCCGGCCCCCACTCCACCCCTTCCATGAGGCCCCGCCCCTACCCCGCCTCTTCCCACCTCTTCCCTGCCCCCATTCCAACCCCTTCCCTGAAATCCCTACCCCAACTCTGCCCCCTCCCTACCCCCAGGGGGCACAGGAGGGGTGTGGGGTGTGACGGAGGCTCAGGGCAGGGAGTTGGGGTGTGGGGTGCAGGAGAGGTGAGGTACAGCAGGGGGTCAGGGTGCGGCAGGGAGCTCAGGGCAGGGGGTTGGGGTGCAAGAGGAGTGTGGGGTGCGGCAGGGGGTTCAGGGCAGGGGTTCGGGGTACAGGGTGTGGCAGAGGGCTCAGGGCAGGGGGTTCGGCTGCAGGAGGGGTTCGGGGGGCAGGATCTGGCCTGGCACGTACCGGGGGCAGGGCAGGATCCCTGCCTGCCTGCCCTGCCCCCACGCTGTTCCGGGAATAGGCTGGAACGTGGGGAAGGGGGGGGCCACGGTTCCCCATTCCTGGCCAATTGGAGCTGCTGGGGGCGCTGCCTGAAGCAACAGCAACACACAGCCCCTTTGCCCCCCCTTCTCTTCCCAGAGTGGCGCCGGGCAGGGCAGGCAGGCAGGCAGGGAGCCTGCCCACGTCCGACCGGAGCCGCTCTAGGTAAACACTGGGGGGGGGGAGCTGCGAGGGGCTTGCGGGCCGCAGAAAATAACCCCGCGGACCACATGCGGCCCCCGGGCCGCGTGTTTGAGACCCCTGCTCTACCACAACACTCCAAAGCCCGATATTAGGTCTGGTCAATAATTTTCCATCAAAACTCTTTTGATGAAAAGTTGGGTTTTCCAAAAAATGAAAGTTGTCACAGTTGCTTTCCTCAAAAAAACCCATCAGATTTTGTGTGGATTTTGGCAGTTTTTGACCCCAAAAATTGGTTTGTCACAGTTGAGTTTTGGGAAGAAATGTTGAAGTTTTTTTTCTTCAGTATTCAGCCATTTTTTTTGTTTTGTTTTCATTTGTCAAAAACAAACACAATTTTTTTGGGGGGTGTTGCTTTGTGTTTTTGCTTCTTTTGATGAAAAGTCTAGATTTTCCATGGAAAAAAGTCCATTTTCCATCCATCTCTCCCCAACATTGCAGTAACATTTGTGTATAATCAGGAAAGCTAGACAAAGCATTCTACTATGTTAATTGACACTGCAGCTTCAGTTCGTCTGAAGGGGTCACACAAACACAGCAAGAAGTTGATCTTTCTTCCTGAAAGATGAGCTCCCCCACCATAGAGTTTTAATACATATATCTTTGAAAATTTAGGCATATATATGCCATCCTAACGGCTGCCAAGGTGGTTTTATTTTTGAAACATAATCAACACTCAAAATAGACATAGAAGGAATTATTTTTTCTTCATAAAGCTTAACCATCTGTGATCCTTTTCTCAAATCATATAATATATAACTTTATATTCATATCTTCCACTTCAGACATAACTGATATGGATAGCTTTGTAGTTAGAAGAACACACATTCATTTGATGAGATAGGTTGATTCTTGTGCCTACTGTCTGGAAAAGCTTCCTTTCTTTCCTGTGGCAAATTGGCAATTCAAGGAACATTTCTTTGCAATGGGCTACAAAATTATGCTTGAAGAAAGTACATTATGCTAACTTTGAGCTTCCAAATACATATTTTATAACTAAAGCAATATGCAGAATATGAATCTGAAACACTTTAGCGGTATTTTGATGGCTAAAGTCAACACTCATGGTTCTTTATAAACGGAAGTAATGCAGCCATTAATACAGATATGCTAATGGAGAATTTGGCAATTGCTTCACCATTAGAAGGTGCTTATGCATTGGATCCTTGTAAGTTGCACACCCATCCTGGCACTTATGTGACATGAGATACAAGATGAGTAAAAGCATCTTAAAATTAAATATATTTCACCTATATGAGGAGATGTTTTAAACATTAAACGACAACTTATCTGACTAAAACTCTGACATCCTATTTGTTTAAAGGAAAAAAGGACCTTATCTGAGTGCACTAGATCTATCTATTTAGTTGCTGGCTATGACATGCTGCCACCAGGTGGAGATTGCTTAATGAGAAACTACCTATTTATCTACAGAGGTATAAAAAAAATAATGTAACAACATAAAATTGTTAATGGAAATACAATAATAAATTATTGAAATCACATTCTACTTTCTTCTATGTCTGATGTACATTTAAACTGAGCACAGAAACGTGACAAAAAAAGAATCTGACCATCATAGACCATAAAAATTCAGATTGTACTGAAATGTATTTAAAATAATCCAGTTTGGTAAGCAATGCTGAAATATACACATCCCTTGAAAATCTTCTCTGCAGACCGTTAGCACTCCTTTGTTTGAATCATGGGGAAGAAAAGACTTAGTGTATGACATCTTTTTTTCTCCTAATATGCAGTACACTACCAACCAAAGTCAACAGAATTATTGCTTCTTACCTATGTAGAAAATAGGAATGATGCAAGTTCTTTTTTAACAAAAACAAACAAACAAAACAAAAAGAAGAAGCTGCAAGAAAAACAGGATTTGAAAAAAGTATGCCTAGCTATTTCCTCAGACCACAGGACCGCAGTATAAAATGGAAAGAATATGCTATTCTCCTCAGTCAGCTCTACTACCTGTGTCTTTAAAATGTAATGGAAACATAACAGGGACACCGTCAACTTTAAATGAATAAATAACACTTTCTGAATGTGATGTACTTATGTTGTGGGATTGTTCCACCCTCTTCCTCAGATTTACACATGGAGGGGGATCCCCTTTATATGGGTCTCCCTCTCCAGTGTGAAGGGGAAGTGGAGGGGTTTGGTCAACTCCCCCATAGTTGGATTAAGCAGATTTCTAAGTATTTAATACTGCTTACAATATTTCTTGTGATGTCATATAAGGCCAAGTCTGGAGTCATGGGATATCAGTATTTTTTGCTTTTTGTTGTTGTTGTTGTCTTTTGAATGATGATAGTATGAATATGGGATTTTTGTGTCTTACTCTTATATGCTCCTCTTCCCTAAAATTAATCCTTCCTTTGTTCCTATCTTGCGTTTTTTTTTTAAATAAAACTCCCTACTGAAATAAGTAGGATATGTTATACACTGATCTGTCGCAGGACCCTGTTACATTTCAACATGCTACTAAAATAAAACACAGCATTACGATGACTGTACATGGAGAATAAGCAGGACCAAATTAATTTAAAGGAAGAAGAATCTTTTTTTCACACAAATACAACACTGTATGTGCGAGGTAATAAAGAGAAAGAAAAATTCAGCCAATGAAGATTATGCTCATAAGTGTTTTTAAAAGAATAGCTTACTGACATAGAAATTCATAGAATATCAAGGACCTCAGGAGGTCATCTAGTCTAACCCCCTGCTCAAAGGAGGACCAATTCCCAGAAAGATTTTTGCCCCAGATCCCTATGTGGCCCCCTCAAGGATTGAACTCACAACTCTGGGTTTAGCAAGCCAATGCTCAAACCACTTATCTATCCCTCACTCTCCTGCCCCCTCCCCTTTGGATCAATTATATTAATCCAAAGAAATTTTTAGACACATTTAGATAAACAATGTTCAGACTGCTCAAAGAATTCTGAACCTCTACGTTCCATATAATCTCACAAGTGGCAGGTAACTAGGGATAGAGGGAGCTTAGATTTCCTAAATCTATTATCTGAACCACGTGGCTGCCTTGGCACCTGTCCAATTTGGTGAGAGATGCCCTGTGATTGGTGAGGTTACGGCCAGCAGAAGGAGGGGACAGGGGAGAAACCCTGGGGCCCTGCATCTGATGACAACAGTCAGGAAGAAAGTTGGGGTCAGGGACCAGACATCATGAGGAGAGGGTCCTGCCTGTGTGCAGATGTGCTCATCAAATGACGCTGTGGCAAGCTCCTCAAACTCTATAGCCAGTGAGAGCCAATGGGCTGAGCAGGGAGCCAGGCCCAGCTTTGCAAAACACGAGCCACTGCTGCAGGGGAGTGCGGGGCAGGCTCAGTCCCTACACTCCCCCAGAATATTTTCACCAGTCACCTACATCTACTTTCTTTGCCATTCCCTCTCTAGTGCCCTCCTTCCCATTTATGTATATTTTCTCTTATTTTACAACTGTAACTCCCCACCCTAATGTGTTATGTCTATGTAGTATTACTTGGTTTTGTATTGTCAGGTCTTGCAGCTTTTATGAGTTGTAAAATTGCATAATTCTCTTGGAGATCCTGTGATGCATGCAGTATTCAGAAACATATGGAAGCTCTAAGTCATTTATCTTTTTTTGTATTTTTTATTGTTTCTATAAAAAAAAAAATCAATAAAAAAGTCACAAGACAACTTATGTGTGATTTAAAGCTCCCACCTGTCTAACCTGTGTTTAGGACCATACACATACAGCTTTTTATAGTGTGTGATTTTTAAAAAGCCAACACTTACATCTACATACAGCAAAGGGGTATTCTCTTAATAATATTGGAGTGATTATACTAAGGGATGATATGGTATGGAATAGATTGTGCTAAGCATATGAGCATGCCTACTGTGCGCTAGATGTTTCCAGAATCCTGAGAAGACTTAGGCCTTGGCTACACTGGCAATTCACAGCGCTGCACTTGCTGCGCTCAGGGGTGTGAAAAAACACCCCCCTGAGCGCAGCGAGTGCAGCACTGTAAAACGCCAGTGTAATCAGCGCCTGCAGCGCTGCACGCTCACTCGCAGCACTGCAAGCTATTCCCCTCGGAGAGGTGGAGTACTTGCAGCGCTGTGAGACAGCTCTCGCAGCTAGGGTGACCAGACAGCAAATGTGAAAAATCGGGACAGGGGGTGGGGGGTAATAGGAGCCTATATAAGAAAAAGACCCAAAAATCGGGACTGTCCCTATAAAATTGGGACATCTGGTCACCCTACTCGCAGCGCTGGCGGTGCAACTACACTCGCGCTTCACAGCAAGTGAATCCGCAAGTGTAGCCAAGGCCTTAGTCCAAGTTAAATGCTCACGGCAGTAATGATTGTAAAATTTTCGCAATGGGAAAAACAGGTGGGTGGAATCAGTATGCAAATGAGTGTTATGTAAATTAGAACTGCGGTGTATCCAATGCTTTACAAAAGAAACAGTCTTCAAGAACCTAGCTGTCTTACAAAGCAGTCAACTGTATTTTCTGTCAATTTGTTTGTATGTCAGGTCATCTCAAAAATAAACACGGAGGCTAGTCCATTCAAACAGTTATTAGACACTGCAGTGGGTCAAACTTTTTAGATAAGCAAAACTGGAAAAAAAGTGTTTCCTACACTTGTAATTACAGAGTATTAAATATCTTTAGCAATATGTGGATATTGAAAAAGTTTACTAAGTCATACTTAAATAGAATTTCAATAACCGTGTCAAACAGAAACTCTTTTCTTTGTGAATATTTCCTGCACTGATGGTACTCCACAGAAACCAGATGTTTCTCATGTGATCAATTTAACAAGTAGTGGCTAACCGATTATCTACATTCTGTAGTTTTACTGTAAGCTCCAAAACTGTCACTGATCTGCATGAGTAAAGCAACCATAAATGGAAGAAATAGTGAATGTTTATACCAGGGGTGGGCAACCTTTCATAAGTGGTGTGCCAAGTCTTCATTTATTCACTCTAATTTAAAGTTTCGTGTGTCAGTAATCAGAGGGGTAGCCGTGTTAGTCTGAATCTGTAAAAAGCAACAGAGGGTCCTGTGGCACCTTTAAGACTAACAGACGTATTGGAGCATAAGCTTTCATGGGTGAATGCCCACTTTATCAGTCGCAAGACGTGTGTCAGTAATACATTTTAACTTTTTTAGAAGGTCTCTTTCTATAAGTCTATAATATATAATTAAACTATTGTTGTATGTAAAGTAAATAAGGTTTTTAAAATGTTTAAGAAGCTTCATTTAAAATTAAATTAAAATGAAGAGCCCCCCAGACCGGTGGCCAGGACCAGGGCAGTGTGAGTGCCACTGAAAATCAGCTCACGTGCCACCTTCGGCACGTGTGCCATAGGTTGCCTACCTCTGGTTTATACTATTGCAGTGCGGAGTCTGATGATATATTCTGTTATTGTTGCTGTTGCTTGACAAAATTGTGCATTGAAAATTCTAGGCCAACATCACTTTCCATAAGTCATTCTCTTGAAAAAAAGATTGTTGACTTAATCTTCATTTTGATACGAAACTCCTGAACTTCATTTTGCTATGGTTGTTGACCACAAGTCAATTTCAGGACACCATATTTCACTTCTTGTCTCAAGCAAAGCAGCTTCTAGAATGTTGAGTAAGATTATAAATGTAAAACACCTAGAAGAATATTTGCATTTCTTGGTGTGTTCCAATCTTTGTGATCTCTTGAGTGTCCACAATATATGGATTCAAATTTAAGGAAAGTATTCACAGTGTCATATAAGTGAACAAATCAACTGTCAGTGCAGTTAAGAGCCGTTGACTTGGTTTGTCTTTAGAAACTCTCTTGATATGAGGTTCCAAACAGGTCACTCTTTAGGCTGAGGTTAATGATGAAAGTTTTTTTTTTTCCTGGCAATTATACCTCAACAATTATGAACTGCAGTATTTTAATCTTATTTATTAATTGCCAAGATTAGACAGTCACTTGGACAATGGACAGAAGGTACCACTGAGTATTCACTGCAAATGAGTGCCCAAGTTCCAGAAAAGCTTCCTCTCATTTCACAAGCTCCATCAAACCCAAAACCACAAGTCAACTGTGATACATTTCTATGGTTTGTGGCTCAATCAATATAATCTTTGCTATGCTTCTTCCAGTCATCTCATTGATTTCTGTAAACTGGAGGACGTCCTCTCTGGTGACATTACTGTGCAAAAACCTTCCTTTTACCCACATTGTCCATTCTTTCATCTGTAACCATATTAACTAACCTTGAATAACTGAATGTGTTTCAGAAGTGTGACTTATTTCATACCCAATACACTCTTACTGCCTTTAGCAGGGATAAAGGAACTTTGGGCAACAAGGGAAGTCCAAACACATGTGTGACTGGATGGGGGGATGCTCCCTCGCAGCCCATCTCCCTTTGGTTTTCTCCTTAGCCATGGCGTGGGTAAATGGGGATGAGGCGAGCTAATAGGCAACGATGTACATGCAACAGCCAATCTGAGCCAAGCCTGGGTTTTGCAAAAGTCTCTTATCTCTGGTTAGCTCTCCTGCTCTCCTTTCCTTTAGTTGTAGATTAGGAGCTGTGCCACATATGATGCTACAGGTCTGACTCATCACCTATTTTTAAAAGTCAGAAAGGATTTCTTCCCGCTGGGCCAAATTTCACGTAGCCAAGTGGGTTTTTTCCACCTTCCTTGCAGCCTCCAGGTATAACAGTTGGGTTAGAAACAAGAGGATTTATGGCTTTCAGAATGCTGTTATAACTACTGACTTATCACAACTTGAGGCCTGTGTCCAGTGTGGGGAAATGCTAAACGGGACAGCTCCTAGAGGTAAATGAGACCCAGGATTGTGCAGTTGAACCTTATACTCATGGGAGTAGAGAAGCTTGAAGTCTTTGCAGATTGAGAGGCCTCCTCCTGGAAGAATTTGGTGCCAAAAAAATTAATTCTGCACACAGTATTTTAAAATTCTGCAAAATTCAACATATTTCCTTTGTCAAAATAACAAAGTAATCATGCCAGTTTCAATTATTTTATTAATTTATTTCAAAATACCTGTCAGTAAGTATGTCTGTAACAATACAGACAACAACAAAGATTTAGAAAATGTTTTATGAAAAATAGATTCTTACTAGGCATATTAATACAGAACTTTGAGTAATAATTCATTTAAACTACGATACAGAAATGTATTTCTTGCACCCCTCAAAAGCAGTGCAAAGGCTTGGGGGAGTCAGGGGTAATGAAGATGCTGAGGGAGAGAGAAGTAATTGCTGGGAAGGAGCCTGGGAATGAACTTGGAGGGTTGTTGGGTATGGGTACTGCCTGCTTCCCCATGTGTCCCTAAACTCCTTCCCCTTTCCCCATGTGGTTCTGCACCCCCACTCCCATTTAGCCCCTTGCTCAATGCAGTCACCCACTGGCTCCTATACCCCCACCCCAGTTTCTCCACTCCACTAGGCCTTCTGACCCCCAGTCTATGTGACCCCCCAGCAGCCCCATGTGCCCTGCTCAGTCCATACCCCTATATCCAGTGCCTCCTCACTTGGCCCCATAGTCAGGGCGCTGTGAGAAAAGCAACCTCTCCTCCTCCCTATCTGAAGGTGGCTTTTCTGGCCCATGAATTGGTTGCCTTCTGTTCTAGCACCACATCTGCCCCTGCTGGTTGAAAGATGCAACTGCAGCACATCTCCCGCAGAATTTATTTTCTGTGGAGAAAAGAAAACTGTGGGGACATGAATTCTGCACATATGCATTGGCCCAGAATTACCCCAGGAGTAACTGCAACCACTTAAATGCATGGCACATGATAGGTGGGCAGGCAATTTAGTGCCCCTCCCCATGATATAATTAATAAAGTTGCAGATTGCTGTTTAAGCCTATTCCATGTGTCTATTTCTCCTGGTCAAACTGAATCAGCTGAATATAGTAAATGTTGTGCATTCTAACAGCAAACAGTGGAAATTTCCATCAGTCTTCTCCAGAATGAAAAGGCAACTTTCATCAGCATTCGTAACTGTAAAGAGGTAGAGTTCCTACTCTCACCCGAACAGATTTTACATACACAAACTATAGTTCAAATTTACATACACAAACTATAGTTTGAACTATAGTTCAAAACCCCTCTCCTGGAGTTTGCTTTTTATTGTTGACTTACACAGTGCAATATAAACATCAGAATTAGCTTCCTCCTCTGCACATTTCCTGCACATTTTCTTTGCAAGGCCTCCGCTGCCTGATGCTCAAAACTTTTATTGCTCCCAGATTGGAATTAATAGGGTTCAGCTAATCTAATATCAGAGTGAGTCTGCAAAGACTTCTAGCACCTGACATCAGTGTGACAAAGACAAACTACTCTGAAGTCATATGCAAGATCCTAAAAATGACACCGTTTTACAATGATCCTTTTGTGTCTGCTTACTATTATTCCAGTGTTTGAGTTTTATTAGCAAGAATACTCACAAAAGTGCATTTTTAAGATCTCACGGTAGAAAATTCACCTTAAGTGAATTATGACGTATATATTTCATCACAAAATTCATAATTTGTAGTATTTCATTGCATGTCATCAAATCTAAAACACAAAAACATTATTCAACTAATCAACACACTATAAACTGGAAATACAAATTGTTCCCATGCCATCTGCAGACTAAAACTTATTTGCTGAAGAAATAATGAGTTAATTATGAATGACAAATACATTTTTAAATGTTGATTTGTTTGACAATTTGCAAACAGAAAATATACCACTAATCTGAATAAATTATTTGTTGTGTATTATTCACTCAGCTCCATCTAATGGGGTCATGTACTTTGTTCTTGATTGACAGCTGCTGCTTGATCAGATTTTTCTGATATTTTAAGTATTTTTCTATTTTTACAATACTTTTTCTACCCAGAGTCTCAGACAATATTATCCTAATGATTACAGCCAGGCATGTGGGGAGGAGGAGGGAGGAATATTTTTGTTTTCTTTCCCTTTTGCAAGAATGCAGAAGAATTGGAATAATCATTCAATACACTTTCTGTAAAGAGTACCTGAAAACTACTACAGTTTTATATGTCACTTTTATCAGTCAGCAATCCAGCATGCTATTATTTGAGAAATTAATCAAAGCTGTTTCTTAAAAATTAATCTTAAAAAAAATTCTACAAATTGAATATTCTTGCACTCTGACCTTCTCTCTCCCTCTCTTTCGAGATGTTAAACAGCTTGAATATTTCTGTGAATTGAAAATATACCCTAGCACTATTTCATGAAAACAGTTCCTTTGTCTAACTAGTTAACTGGTCAAAATTACACTGAAACTGTATTTGTTACAGCTGACATTCAAAAGTTAATCACTGGCATAGATTTGGCATCTATCCCAGTACAGAAAAAGGGATGTATGGATTAAAACTACTTTGCATTCTGGTCAGAAACGCACACTAGCAACATGACAATGAAGAACTTGGACTCAGAAAGGATCTTTTTCACAGGATTGCATTAAGGGCTGGAGATTAAATAAGAAATCCACCTTGTCAAAGTGACAGATTTGCTCTGGAAAAGTTAACAATTAAGATTAGAAAAAAAGATATATATTTTGCATGTGACAAATCATAGTTTGTAATACAAATAGGGCTGTCCTTGTTGAGCAAGCCATCTTAAAGCAGAAGCAACTGTATTTAAGTTCAAACAGAACAAAGAAAGTTTAATTTTACTCAGATTTCTCTCATTTGCAGAAAATGTTTACTCAATATACAACGCTAACAAACACCCACCACCCCCATTCCCTAACAATGTTCATGAAAACTCCTGGTTCTGCCTATGGTGGATACAGGTTATGGAACGTATAACTGCAAAGCTTAAAGACTTTCAAATGTAGTGTTAAAGTTAAAAATCTTTCCAAAATTCAAACTTGCATTTTTGGGGATTACCGTACTATCTACAAGGCTGTGTGGTCTAGGGACATATAGCAGGTGAGTGCTCTTCCTGGTTCTACCCCTGAATTGCTTTGTATCCATGGTCATGTCCGATTACCTTTCTGTGCAATCATATTACTCTGGTTGAAAACAATGTCAATAGTCACCATTAAAGTTAGAGGTGGGAGAGAGATTATGTCTCCCTAACAGTGTAGAGGCAGGGAGTTATTCTGCCCCAGTGCACCTATGTGGTGTGGGGAGAAGAGGAGAAGAGAATGGAGGCATAGTCTCTTTGCTTCCCAGTAGTACTCAGCACATGACAGGGGTGACTGGTATTACTTCTGGAAGCTCTAGAGGCCCTGGAATAGGTGTCTCTGTGTGGGACAAAGGCAGGGACACACACTGGTGGGCACTAGCATGGCTATAGCAGGGGACACATCCCAAAATACTCCCCTCAAAACACAGGAGGCATTAGTGAAATCCCTGCCCCACTGAAGTCACTGGAAGTTTTGTTATTAACATCAGTGGAGTCAATATGTCACCCATTGTGTCTCCAACCACCTCCTTTTAGGTGGCACATCATCTTCTTCAGTGCAGCTCATCTGAACAAGAAGCATAAATCAGCCCTTATTATTTTGCAAACCTCAGTTGAAAGTTCCTAGGTAAGTAATATATTTATGATTGTTGTTATATGGCTAATTCCAAATAGCACATAAATTGAGGTGAAAAAACTTAGCTGGGACTCAAAGCCATGAGTTTGTGAAGCTGGGAATTGGCAGAACATGCTGAAGGAAGGACGGTTATCTCTAAATGTCCCCAGTTATAAGCATGAACAACGTATGTGCTCCACAAAGCAAAGAGACTGGAGCCTCTGCCAGCCACCCCAAACTTACCTAATATGCAATACAGGCTGTTCTGAAAACTACCGTGACACCAGGGTCCCATAATGAACCTTTCTTGGCAATCTACCTCTTGTTCCTGTTCCTCCTAATAATTCCTCTTCTCCTATCTCCAAGACCTGACCTGAAATAGGTTATATTGATATTTACAGAGCTTCTCCAGTTTGTTGCAGTGGATGTTCAGTATCATGTGAATATAGCTATAGATGGAACACACCCATTTTCTCTCGGATTGCTCCTTCATCTCCTTTGTGTAAGGAGATATTTTGGAAATATGTGTCGGAGCTGGTATTCCAAAACTCTCTCTGTATCATAAAACGTGGGTGAGAGCATCCACCTGCATAGTAACTTCCACTTTTGTAGGCAAATATTCACTATTTGGTAAATAAAAGTATTCCCTATCAGTTACTTTCAGTATTTCCTTGATTTTTCTAATCAAAATTGTTATGGCTTTATTGTTTGTTTAATTCTTGAACTAATATTACCATTATGACAAAAATCTAGCAATTACATAATGTGTACATTTTTTAAAAAAACCCATAGGCCTCAAAGCAAAATACAAAGATGGCCATGCATCATCATCCCTGTTTTAAATAAAGAGAAACAGTACTCCATAGTGCAAAAGTGGCTCCAAAATGACCGATTCAAAAATTCAGTACAGAGTAGGGAACAGAACCCAAGTATACGGATTCCTAGTCCAGCAACTTTAGTAATAAGGATTGTTAGAGAGAGATACAACACCCGGATTGCCGGGGTCAGAGGGGTCACCGGGGTAAATAGGCGGCAGAAGGGACGAGTCCACCAGGGAGGCAGGAGGAAGAGGTAAATGGGGCTGCGGAGCGGGAGCCAGGGGCTTAGACGTGTCTCCTCTCCACCCTCCCAGCAGCATGACTCCTACATTGCCGCCACCACGCCACCTGCTGCTGCTCTGCCGGTGGAGCAGCCGCCCACTGCTCAGGGAGCTGTTCTTAAAAGGTGCCAAAGAAAGTTCACCGGGTGCCATTTTCCCTAAGGCCAGCCCTGGAGAGAGACAAAAGTACTGGTAGGCTCAAAGTATGACCTCCCTTTTCCTCATATATCCTATTCCAAAACAATGATAAAACATTAGCAGTCCAACACTCAAGACCAACCTGTAATAACAAAATGGTCTGTTTTTCCACAGAGGGAAAACAATTTGGTAAGGAGACAGAATTTGCTTTCATCCTTCAAAGAGATAAACATGAGCGATTATTTCAAAACTATGAAAAACAGTCTTGACTGTCTCATATTTTATTGTAATTACTGCTACCGAGCCAGAGTACTGAGCTGAGTGCATAAAGCAACGTTTGTATCAAGGTCTTATGAAAACTCTGGCAATTTTTCTTAAATTTCCCAGCAAAGAGAGTGTTTGCTTAGTTGTTTTTTAAATCAATGACTACTCAGAACAGACTCAAGAGGATATGCTTCAGAATATAACAGATATACACTTTTGTATGTCCTGTGCTTAGTCTTTTTACTAATGTAGAGACAGCATTTAGTCAGACATTAATACACATATTTTGGGCCAACTGCAGTCCTGGGAGTAGCTGCACTGGAGAGGACTTCATCCCCTAGGGCAGGGCAGATGGTGATACTGCCAGGGTCCTCCCTTGGGCACTCTGCAATGGGAGGGGAGATTTAGGTTCCCGGTGGGTCTCCACAGATGGCCCGGGAGGTGTGCTGAATCACCACATTGACCAACCAGTCTGGCCCCAACTCGCTCATGCAAGTTTCAAGTCCCCAGAGACAGAGGGCTGAGGGGGTGGAGGATATTCTTTGCTCCCAGAGACTGAAGGAGTGAGATTAGTATACTAATCATCACCTTTGTTGCCAGTTTTGCTACTATGTCTTATCACAGTGGTTCTCAACCTGGGGTCTGGGGCCCCCTGGGGGGGGGGACCAAGCAGGGCCAGCATTAGATTGGGTGGGGCCCAGGGCAGAAAGCTGAAGCCCTACCACATGGGGCTGAAGCTATGGGCCCTGAGCCGCACCAGTGCCCAGGGCTGAAGCCTGTCTAATTTAGCTTTATGGGGCCCCATCTGGCATGGGGCCCGGACAGTGCCCTGCTTGTTACTCTCTAATGCTGGCCCTAGCTTTTATATGCAGAAAAACAGTTGCTGTGGCAGAGATAGGCTGTGGAGTTTTTTTATAATATGTTGGGGGGGCCTCAGAGAGAAAAAGGTGGAGAACCCTTGTCTTGTCATATAACAGAGGCAGGATGATCTTATAGTTAAGATATAATTGTGAAAATCAGAAGTCCTGGGTTTAAATCCTGGCTCTGCCATGGATTTCCTCTGTAACCTTAGGTAAGCAGTTAGTTTCTCTTTGTTTCATTTTGCATTAGTAAAATGGGAAGATTAATAGTTCCTTTCTCCTACCCTTTGTGTGTCATGTCTATTTAGACTGTAAACTCTACAAGACAGGGACTATCTCTCAAGAGGTGTTTGAACAGCGCCTACAACAATAGCCAGCAATTTCAGCTGAAGCTTCTCAATGCCATCATAATATAAATAAATAATAATACAATAAACTGAATAGACCATGAACACAGGAACAACTAATTTGACTATGCCACAAATGTTGCTGATTTGCTTCTAAGTTGGTAAAATGCTATCACAGTTTATGTGCAGAAAAATAGTTATCTTTCAGGACTGCTAAGAAAAGAAACTCCAGGCTTGATTTTCTTCATTAATATCATAATACTTCACACTTATCGTGGCTTTTATGTAAGAATTTCAAACCACCTTACAAAAGGTGGCTAAGTACTTGTATTCCCATTTTATAGATTATAAAACCGAGGCAGGCAGGTGAAGTAACTTCTCCCACTGTCATGCCCTGTGACCTAGGGTAACTAGGAACAGAGCTCAGGTTTCCTAGTTCCTAGTTCCTCTGCTCCAACCACTAGAAAATGGTGCCTCCTTTACCTCCTTTTTGAAGTATTTCCTCCCTATTAATAGTTCCTCTCTTTTCATGTCAACAGCTGGATCAGAGATCATGTTATTCCTCTGTTATTATGTAGAACATCAATGGTTATCTTGACCAGAGATGATGCAACAATTGTTAATTTGACAAACCAGAGATATCATTTCTTATAAGATGGTACATTTTCTCTGCTGTCTAAAGCAGGGGTCGGCAACGTTTGGCACCCTGGTGGGCCGGGCCAGTTTTATTTACCTGCTGACATGGCAGGTTCGGCCGATCACAGCCCCCACTGGCCGCGGTTCGCCGTCCCGGGCCAATGGGGGCGGCGGGAAGCGGTGTGGGTGAGCGATGTGCTGGCCGCGGCTTCTCGCTGACCCCATTGGCCGAGGACGGTGAACCGCGGCCAGTGGGGGCCGCGATCGGCCGAACCTGCCACGTCAGCAGGTAAATAAAAGTAGCCCGGCCGACCAGGGTGCTTACCCTGGCGAGCCGCATGCCAAACGTTGCCGACCCCTGGTCTAAAGAATATCACTTCTTAACTGACTCACCACATAACTGGCAAGCATATATATTCTAAGACAAATAGTAAATAACATGTATATATATAGCACTTTTAACTGTACCGCTTAGAACTTATAGCGCCTTTCAGTTAGGGATGTCAAAACACTTGCCAAACATGAACAAAGCCTCACAATATCCCTGTGTGTAAGTATTACTGACCCGATTTATTAAAAGGAAGAATGTGGCATAGAGAGGCTAAGTGAAAAAAGTCACATAGTCACTCACAGTAAGAGCCAGGGGCAAAAGCCAGAATTCCTGATGCCCATTCTTGTGCTATACTCATTAGACAACGATCCCTTCCTAAATGTAAGTTTTGGACTTAGATATCCAACAGATTCCAATTTTGTTTTGCTTTTAGACAGAAATTATGAGAATTGTTTAGATTGGCAGTGGTGCACCTACAGCCCCAGGTGACATTTGCTGGCTAAGGTGGTGTGTAAGCCTGACCTCAGTAGAGGATGTATTAGGTAGCTCTGTGGTTTTCCCCATTTCATAACTTCTTTGTGTCTCTAGGACTGAGTGGCCTGCAGGGCCGGTGGAAGGATGTTTCACGCTCTAGGCAAAACTTCCACCTTGCGCCCCCCCCGTCCCCGAACCCCTGCCCTGAGGCGCCCCTCCGTCCTGAGGCGCCCCCCCCTGCGGCAGCTCCCCACCCCCCACCCTGAGGCACCCCCCCGCCCCAGCTCACCCCTGCCCCACCTCCTCCCCAAGCACACCGTCACTGCTTCACTTCTCCCGCCTCCCAGGCTTGCGGTGCCTAAGCTGATTGGCGCCGCAAACCTGGGAGGTGGGAGAAGTGAAGCAGCTCACACCTGCTCCGCCTCCTCCCCGAGCACATCGTGACTGCTTCACTTCTCTCGCCTCCCAGGCTTGCGGCGCCAATCAGCTTAGGCACTGCAAGCCTGGGAGGCGAGAGAAGTGAAGCAGTGACGGTGTGCTTGGGGAGGAGGCGGGGCAGGGGTGAGCTGGGGCGGGGAGTTCCCCTAAGTGCCGCCCCCCGCCCCCTTGCTGCAGGCGGCCCTCCCCGTGCTCCACTGCCCCAGCTCCCTCTGCCTAAATACCGGTGGCCACCGGGGCAGCTGAAGATCCGGCTGCCACGGTCGCTGCCAAAGAAAATGGCGCCCCCCAAATCCTAGCACCCTAGGCGATTGCCTAGGTCGCCTAAATTGTTGCACCAGCCCTGGTGGCTTGGGAACTGGTGATACACTCCCAACCCTTTCATATCTCAGTCATACCAAGTCAAATCCAGTCCGGGGCTGCAACCATAAACTGCCTTCCAAAATGTTACTGTTTGACTCTTAATATACGAATACTAATAATTTGGTACAATAAATTATGTGGACAGTCTCAGATAAAAGTCATATATTAAGTAACTCTAATAAAAATAGTAGAAATGTGGTCTATGTGGGAGTCGAGACTGGCTGGCTCTACAATTAGTATTTTTAAAGATGGTCCAGTGGTTAGGGTACTAGACTAGACTTGAGAGACCTGGGTTCAAGTCCCTTTTCTGTCACAGATCTCCTGTGTGACTTGGGTAAGTCACATATCTCTCTGTGCCTCAGTTCTCATCTCCCTACCTCCCAGAGGTGTTGTGTGGATAAATACATTAAAGATTGTGAGACATTCAGATACTGTGATAAGGGGGGTCATACCTAAGACAGATAATTTTAGTCCTCATGAATGATACTGGATGGACAGTATTTCTCGTGTTTCTTTATTTATATATAGTAGAGGTACAACTTCTTATTGGAGGAATGCAAGCTCCCCACACCATCCTGCAATATTGATCTTGAGACACCACTTCTAGCGCTAAGACGGAAGGAAAGATTCCACGCTTGCTTAGTCTTTGGCATCTCTCCTAAGACTAACAACAACAATGTCAGTTATGAGTGATGATTTCAATAGCTGGACACCCATGCATTAAAAATTGTATAGAGATCATCTACTTTCAAATAGACTTCTATATCTTTCCTGTACTGTGGAAAAATGTGTTTTTATTTATTTATTGTAATTATTACCAGCAGATCAAGCACTGAATTTCTCAGTCAAACTAGCTGTTTTGATGCCACTTGGGCTTGTGGATCACTAATGTGCTACTGTAACATCAAGCCAGCCCTCCTATATCTAAAAGGTGAGCAGCTTTGAACTAGACAATTTACACCCATTAGAAAGAAAATAATACTGCAGAAAAATAAAGCTCAGATAATGCAGTTACATTGTATTCTGTCCATGAATGGAAGCACAGCTCAAAGGAGATATTTGTGTCAAATGGGTGAGGGCAAAGCTCAAAGTCAACTCAGTGAATTTTTGAGAATAACCGCACTACACCCCCGAAACGGAGGGAACATTGTCTGGGCTTGCCGAAGGAAGGCAGCAATGCTTTATGGCAGGGGAGAGGGGGTGAAAGGAGGTCAGAATCAGCTGCAAAAGGCGAGTGGTGGTCAGTTTTTTGCGCTGACTCACCCCCCCCCCAGGAATGTGAGTTCGGAAGGCTATAAAGGTGTAAGCCCTGAGCATTGAAAGCCCTTTTTTCCACGCAGCAGGACTCATGGGCTGAGGGATGGAGATGCTCATGGGAAAGCATCCACTCATGCAGTTGGACAGGCTGTGTTTGCTAGTGGGACAGTCAGCAGTGCTGTGTGGCAAGTGGTCAGTGAAGTTGTTTCTGAGTTTGTTTCAACAGCACTGCCGAGCTTTCAAAGTGTACGGGGTCGCCCAGATCCAAGATGTTCTTCTCCACTGAACTCAAGAGATGGGGGTGACGCTAATTCCAGGGGTGAGTATGACCTGCAACAGACAGAGGTTTGGGGGGGACTGTTGGCACAGGTGATATCCTGCCTTGCAGTGTGGCAATGCATGACGTTTGCAGTGGCCTCGGTGAGGTGTGGGGTCTAGGCTCAAACTGTCCCACTGTGAGTTTTACCTGTGGGGGACAGGAGTGGGGCTAGTGGAGTAATAAATAGTCCGGGCCTGGGAGCAGAAGTCTCAGAGACCCCTGGCAAACCCATCTGGGGGGCGCATCCCTGATGGGGACACTAATGGTGTTACACAGCTGCTTCACATTAATTTGCAATTGTTGCAACAACTTCAGGCATCTGAGTGAGGGGTCTGGACGGGGTGACAGCATAGGCCCGGCATAGGCTCAAGTTTGGAAGGCAGGAGATGGGCAGATGGGGCAATCCCCCCACATGGGTATGGGAGCCCCTGGTGGGGATGAAGCCCCTGGGCACATTTTGACTCACTGGCTTTTAGGAAATACAACTTCATGGGATAGAGTAGAGGTTCCTGTGGGGGGCCGGGGAGGTGCAGGGAACTGAGGATACCCCATAAGTCAGTCCCGAGTACGGTTATGCCAGGGTGGCTGACCCAATGAGAGTTCACCTGCTCAGTACAACTAAGATGAAATCCTGAAAGGGGAATACATGAACATATTATCCTTGTTGCACAGGGAGGTGTTGACAGAGAGTAAGCCTGGGCGGAGCAAGTGGAATAGGGAGCTGCCCAAGCGCCAAGCATGACTAGAACATGAGAAAATTGGGAGGCTGCCTTCCTTATCTATGCAGGTGTGATAGTACAGGCTTACCCGGAGAGAAGCCCTCCCTTGTTTAAGTGTATGGACATAATCAGGCAGGCGTACAATATGTTTAGGGGCATGTCCTGGTTTAATTATGATGAGCAGTTTCGATTGAAGGCAGCAACATAAACTGGGATCCGGTGGGACATACCTCATCACACACTGTGACTGGAGTGGATGACTCCGAGGGTACCAGGAGTTCACACAGACAGTAGCTGGTTCATCCCACAGGAAGCTCGGGAGGGGCCTGAGTCACGTAATTATATTTGCGGGCATTTAATGACAGTGGTTGTTTTCGCAGCACCTGCAAATTTAGGCCTGCTTGCGGGACATGTTTTGGGACACATTCAGCCCGTTCTTGCCAGAGTGGTAGGGGACGGTCACAAGGGGGAAACAGATTGCAGGTGGCTCAAGTGCCAACAGCAGGTTTGGCTCGGTTGGAACAGGTTATGGGACACAGAACACAAGCAGGGGAGAGGGGCAAGCTGGGCGCAGTGCAATGGGCACGGGCACCAATACCAGTTAGGTCGGAGGTTCTAAGGGTTCTCCTCTGAGATTACCCTAATAAAGCAGATGGAGCATAGTTGTGGGAGGGATTTACTGTGGGATTTGAGATCCCCTTTTCAGGGAGTAGAACTCATGTGAAGTCAAAAAATCTGAAGTCAGTGTTTGGGATGGGACATATTGTTCAAGAAAAGATTACACAGGAATTAAATGAGGGGAGGGTGGCAGGGCCATTTGATCAATTACCTATAGAGAACTTAAGGGTTTCCCCCCTGGGTTTGATCCCCAAGAGTCCAGGGACATACCGATTAATTCATCACCTCTCGTACCCATGAGATGGCTCTGTTAATGATGGGATAGACCCGGCGCTATATTCGTGTGCTATTCCTCCATTGATGAAGCTGTTTGTATGATTAGGTCTTGTGGCCCGGGGGCACTAATGGCTAAGTGTGATATCAAGACTGCTTTTTTGACTGCTGCTGGTGCACCCACTGAACTTTGACCTTTTGGGTTTCTCTTTTGAGGGACAATTTTATTGTGACAAGGCTATGCCCATGAGCTGTTCGATATCCTGAAAATTTTAGTACTATGTTGTACTGGGCAGTGGTGCGAGCAGCTGGACTATGCCAAGTGGTGCATTATTTAGATGACTTTTTGTTTGCGGGTCAGATGAGAGTATTCACCTGTTGGACACATTTCAGGTCCTGTCTAAACAAGTGGGGGTAACCCTAGTGGAAGCAAAAACAGAGGGCCCTTCCACTACATTGACCTACCTGGGGATCGAGCTGGACACTAGGGCGGGCATATTGCGACTCCCTCAGGATAAGCTTCTGAAGCTATTGAGATTGCTTAGGAGAGCTGTAGGAGCCAAAAAACTCACACTGCAAGACCTGCAGTCTATTCTGGGGCACCTGAACTTTGCCTGCATGGTTGTTGCCATGTGGAGAGCATTTTGTGCCAGGCTTGCGGTGGCAACAACAGGCATAGCCAGGCCACACCATTCCATACGAGTTAACAGAAAGATGAAGGAAGACTTGAAGGTGTGGGAACGTTTTTTGAGTCAATTTAATGGGGTGTCATTGTGGAGGGAGTAATGATTATTACAGGGAGTTTTAAAAATCCATTTGGATGTTTCTGGGGAGACAGGTTTTGGGGTGTTTTATCAAGGCAGATGATGTGCCCAAAAATGGCCTGCTATCTGGACACAAAATGGGGTTGTGTGTGATATGACTTTCCTGGAATTCTTCCCCATTTTAGTTGCAATGGTTATTTGGGGACCAGAGCTGGCTAATTAAAGGGTTTGTTTCTGGTGCGACAACATGGCAGTGCTACAGGTTATCAATTGCCAAATTTACAGATCACACAGGGTTATGAAGTTAGTGAGTTCTACAATGTTTAAACTTTAACATCTGTTTTCCTTCCAAGCATGGGATGAATAATGGCATAGCATACGCCTGGTCTCATTTTCAGTTTGACAGATTTCATGAGCTTGCACCAGGAGCTAGCAACGAACCCGAGCAGACGCCGCTGGCTTTATGGAGCCTCAGCATATGATGTTGTCAGTGGCATGGAAATTCTTGGCTCCGGGCACACAGCTCAGCTATAAAGGAAGTTTTAATGAATTCTTCCAATTTCAGGATCTGGAATGCTGGTCACAGATATTGCCCACTACAGAGGGACGTGTTTTGCGGTACCTGATCATTGACAACCCAGTTGCTGGCGTCCTTGATGATCCTGGCATAGTGCAAGGTACAACGGGCTCCTTCGGGAGAATGGGGCTTCACCTATTTGGGCTGCTATAAAAGAGTACATTGGGAGATGTCAGGGAAAACCGACTGGGTTTGTGGGGGAGGCAGCCAAGCTAATTGCTGGCACCTCCTGGTGGCGGATGTCCAGTGCAGGTACTCCATAGGGAAGGTATCCAGTGACCAGATAAATGGCCCGCTAAAGCACTTAAAAGGAGGTGCTGGATAAAGGAACAGAATGGGGGGGAGCGGGGGCTGGGACGGTATAATTGGTACGGCAGGGAGCCAACCACTCCCCATTCTTATAGCCCACCTTAACCCTCCTACGAGGGGAGTGGATGGTAAGGTCTAAGCCATGGACTGGCTGGGGACCTGGATGGGAAATGAAGGGAGTGGAAGCCCCGGGTAATGATTTGTATAAACATGGATTTGCCTTCACTGTACACTTTATCTGCTGAGTAGTCCCAGACATCTAATAATAAAGTTGCAGCCTTATTAAAATCCATATCAAGTGTCTCCTGTCCTTCTTTCAGTATAGTCAAAGTTAACTTATTCCCACTCTGTTCATACTTGATCTGAGACATTAGTCCCCAAATGTAATATATAATATAATATAATGTAATAAGTGCATGACAAAATGATTAATCAAGACAAATATTAAAAAGGCACAACAATATTTAATTCACAATATCTTACTCTTTTTAATAAATATGTAAATGATACCCTAGATGATGTATGTAACAAGAATATTTGTGTGTGTTAAAAAAACATTTTGCTTTGCTCTGCAATCTTGCTAACAATTGCTTAGAAATTGTCATTTTCGCTGGTTTGGTAATTCTTTACCCTGGTGATCTACATTTACAGAGTAAAGGGACATATCTGGAACTTATACTCTCTCTGGAGTTACCTTTCGGTGAATTTAGTAAACAAGCATGTGAAAAGGTGGCCTCTAATTGTCTAAACATGCTGTAATGAAACCAAATCACTGAAAAATTGGGAACATCAGTATATATTTACAGAGATACATAATGTTGTAAAAGGAATGTGAACTGAAGATACAGAACATATATTTGTGAAATCACGTTAGACATGTGAGAAATGCCATGATACTGCAACTCTTATAAAAGTTTGACAATCTCTCATCTTAGCTTATTTTTTGGATGCAATAAAGGTTACCCTATGAACAACAGACACCTAATAGATACTGACATCACAGAAAATGACATCTCCACAATCTTCACTCTGTCTCCAGGAAATAGTCTTATTGATCTCTGTTCAGTCCTTAATGGAGAGAAGTTCTTATGACAAAAACACAACCCACAGTTAAGCACAGAAGGACAGTCTTGCATACCAAACATCAAGCTAACTATGGTCTTCCAGTGTTAATACTTAAATCTTTCAGAACCATAATGAAAAACATTATGTGCTCAAAGTACACTTGACCTGTACACATATGGTAAGAATAAGATTCTGCCTTCCAAGTTCAATCTGTTCCTTCTCTGGCAGACCTCTTCATGTCCTCAGACATGCTAAGGTCTCACAAGCTGTGCCTTGAGCTCTTCCTCACATTTCTTTCATGTGCTGCTGATTTTCAGATTAAATATTCACAGATAAAGTTGTAAAATTCATTATGCACTGTCAGCTTTTCCAACAATGTTTTTATTAGTAGAAATAGGACACCTCTCCATAAATGTCCACATCTATAGGTTAATATAGCCTTGTGTTAGATCACCAAAACCTGTAGCTAAGTCCTTTGAGTTGCTGAGCAACCTCCAGAGATTTTCAGCTCCTCTTGAATTTAATTGAGTGGAGGATACTCTGCACTCTTCAGAATTGGACCCATTCACATTCATAGAGTGACCAGATGACCCATTTTTAAAGGGACAGTCCCATTTTGGGGGACTTTTTCTTATATAGGCGCCTCTTGCCCCTCGCCCCCTGTCCCGTTTTTTCACAGTTGCTATCTGGTCACCCTACTCAGAATCTTGAAAATAGTCACAAGGACATTCAAGTTGTGATTAAGCATTATTACTGTTCAGTATAAAACAGAAGACATTTTGAATAAGGTTTATATATAAATGTATCTAAAGTGATAGCATCATGATGTATTCTCCTTTTAAAAACAAACACACACAAAAAAATACTCCTATCTAGCCTGACCTAGACCAGATTGGGTATAAGCAAGGAGACATTCCACTTTCAAAAACAAAAGGCTCAAATGGGGAAACAATCCCTTCTTATAATTTATGTAGAGATGTATAAACTTAAATTACAAACAAAAACTGAAATCTGAAAGATGGCCTGGTGACTTGCCAACTCAACTGCAGAAGGTGAGATCTTGCAAAAGTCAGGAGCAAATGTAAATTTCCTCCTGCCCAAAAAGTCAGGATTGACAAAGCAGCACTAAAGCAAAATGAGAGATGACAACCTTGATGCAGAGATGGTCTTTTTGTTCTGTGTTTGTAAAGTACCTACTTCAATGGGGTACTGGTGTATGACTAGACCCTCAAGGCACTACAGAAATACAAATAAATAATAATAAATGTATAAGAACTGCCTATTTTCTAGATCTGGTCAATTTTTTTTCATTAGAACTGGGAAAAATACCACAAACAAAACAAGAAATGGAAAATAGCTTTTGTCGGGCTACACCAAAAGAAGGGCAGGAGACACTTGATATGGATTTAATCAGGTTGCAACTTTATTATTAGATGTGTGGGACTACCTGGCAGATGAAAGTGTACTGTGCAGGTAACTCTATGTTTAGTCAAATGACTCCCTGCCATACCAAGCATAGGAGCCCCAAACCACCACGCCCCATTCCATTCCTTTAACCAACACCTCCTTTTAAATCTTTTTAAGTCCTAGGCAATTTATCTGGTCACTGGATGCCTTCCCTCTGGGAATACCTGCCCTGACACGTGCTTCACACTTACAAAAAAAGTTGCGACATATCACCTAATCACCTTTTCTCCTCACCAAAAAAGGTCCTCCCTCACACTCACTGTGGGGAAGGTGAAAAAACCCCACTCCATTGAAGCCAATATGCTGTGAGGAAAAATTCCCAGCCCCCCTAAAAAGGAGCAACTAGCACAATGCCCACAGCAGAGATCCTAACCAAACCTGACATTTGAACCTCTATGGGAGGGAAGGTGGGTGCTGCCTTGCCTGCTGCCGTTCTTCAAACTCCTCTTTGGCTTTTCTTATTACATTTTTTACACTTAATTAGGCAGTGTTTATGTTCCTTTCTATTTACCTCACTAGGATTTGACTTCCACTTTTTAAAAAAATGCCTTTTTATCTCTCACTGCTTCTTTTACATGGTTGTTAAGCCACGGTGGCTCTTTTTTAGTTCTTTTACTGTGTTTTTGAATTTGGGGTATACAATTAAGTTGGACCTCTATTATGGTGTATTTGAAAAGTGTTCATGCAGCTTGCAGGGATTTCACTTTAGTCACTGTACCTTTTAATTTCTGTTTAACTAACCCCCTCATTTTTGCATAGTTCCCCTTTCTGAAATTAAATGCCACAGTGTCGGGCTGTTGAGGCATTCTCCTCATCACAGGGATGTTTAATGTTATTATATTATGGTCACTATTTCCAAGCAGTACTGTTACAGTTACCTCTTGGACGAGCTCCTGCGCTCCACTCAGGACTAAATCGAGAGTTGCCTCTCCCCTTGTGGGTTCCCGTATGGGTTCCAGCTGCTCCAAGAAGCAGTCATTTAAAGTATCAAGAAATTTTGTCTCTTCATTTCGTCCTGAGGTGACATGTTCCCGTCAATACGGGGCTAATTGAAATCCCTCACTATTACTGAGTTCTTAATTTTGATAGCCTCTCTAGCTTCCCTTAGCATTTCATCGTCACTATCACTGTCCTGGTCATGTGGTCAATAATAGATCCCTAATGTTATATTCTTATTAGAGCATGAAATTACTATCCATAGAGATTCTATGGAACAAGTGGATTCAGTTAAGATTTTTACTTCATTTGATTCTACATTTTCTTTCACATATATTGCCACTTCCCCGCCCCCACCCTCCACCCCCGCACGACCTGTTCTTTCCTTCCGATATATTTTGTACTCCGGAATGATTGTGTCCCATTGATTGCCCTCAGTCCACCAGGTTTCTGTGATTCCTATTATATCAATATCATCCTTTATAACGAGGCACTCTAATTCACCCATCTTATTATTTAGACTTCTAGCATTTATATACAAGCACTGTAAAAAATTGTCTGCCCTTTTCTGAAGTGTCCAATTCTTTTTTATGTGAATGTTTCTCGTCTGATCTGGCCCCTAGATTATCTTCTTCCATCCTCTCCTCCTGACTAAAACCTAGAGACTCCCTATCAATAGTCTCTCCTCTAAGAGAAGTCACTGTCCGATCCATGTGCTCCTCTGCAGCAGTCGGCTTTCCTCCACAAAGCTGACTGCCACCCACCTTTTTGCAGTAGTTTCTGACCTCCTTCCCACCACCACCGTAAAGTACTGCTACCTTCCTTCGGGAAGCCCGGACAACATTCCCCCCTTCAGGTGCGGTGCAATCATTTTGTTTAAACAGAAAAAGGTCGGAAAATGTCTGGGTTGCCATAAAATGTTAGGTTTTCATCGAGAAACCAATCCCCCCCCCCCCTCCATTTTTTTTATACTTGAAAAAATTCAAAAAAATTTTCTACAAGAACAAAATTGTTTTCATCAAATCTTATCACAGGAAAAAATAATTTCTCCAATCAGCTTTACTGTTAACATATAATACAAAGCAGAATGAGAATCCAACCACCCTCCCAGCTAATGGAAGGTATCACGAACTGAGTACTCATTGGTTTCAGAGTAGCAGCCGTGTTAGTCTGTATCCGCAAAAAGAACAGGAGGGCTGTAGTCCACGAAAGCTTATGCTCTAATAAATTTGTTAGTCTCTAAGGTGCCACAAGTACTCCTGTTCTTTTTGAGTACTCATAGGAGAGAATAGAATAAAGGAAGAAGTTCCTCAGGTGTCAGTCCAGAGAGGTCTTTTCTTACACTCAGATGTCTGGAAGTATGACAGAAAAAGTACACACTCAACAAAATATATAAAAAACACATAACAAAGAATAGTTTTAAAAGCATCATCATGCCAGCAAATAGAATTTTCAGCTAATACTCTCGGCACAGAAATAATATACAGGACAGGAATTCACTCCTGACAAAAATAAAGGATATTTATGCAATCTCATCGTGCTATGAATGGTAAAACCAGGCTACTTCAACAATGAAGTTAGGAAAACTGTAAAAAATTTCCACTCTAAAAAAGTCCAACAAGCACAATGAACAATTGTAAAAAGAATCATATAAATCATACAGCATACATGATCAAAAATATTCACAGAATTCTAATACAAACTCATGGATGGGTGGGGGAAGAGGAAGTGAATTTTACCCAAGTGCTAAGAAACTGTTGGACTCAATGCCTGGCACATAAATTGGCACAAATCCATTTAACATCCAATCATTCAGCCACAATGCTTCAATGACTTAGCAACATGATCTGAATACTGAATGTCTTAAAAACAATTTTGACGGGTGTCACAAAGCCATAGACCAAACCAAAAAAGAAAATAAAACAACCTCTGAGACATACACAAACCACAAACAGTGCATTTGCATTGAAAGGTAAATTCCTCTACAAAAATATTCTACTTTCAACATAGCATTGACCTGGGCAATGACGAGCTAAAGCTGTTTAATGATTAAAAGACACAAAGGTAAAATTTTCTCATTTATTCCAAAAGTTGCATATAATACCTGCGAGACCTATATTATTTTGATTTTATAAACATAAAGAAACCATCTTCCTTGTAATCAGTGAGCATGGTTTATCTCAAAAAGAATCAGTTTATTACATCAGCATGTCTTTTGGTCCTCTTATACTATTATAGAGCACTAATGTTCCTGAGATACTCACTCACCTGAGAAGCAGAAGTATACCCACTATTTAGATTCCATAAAGGTACAGCTTGATCTTGATCTTGTATCCTTCACTTGAGATGTTTGCCTATTTACTTAATAAGGCTTGCAGAATAAGGCTGTTATGGTGCATATTATTCACAGCTGTGAATAGCTCCTGAAAGCTGCAATTGAAACAACACCTGAATCTGCAAGCCTCACTTGAGAACAAAACTCAGTTTTGAGAGTGAGAGTTCTGTGCATGGAAATATTGCAGTTTCATACCCAAAATTTAGTCAGCAGAGTTCCTCGTGTTAAACAATTTCCCAAAATCAGCGTACATTCAGAATATATTACTATAGATTGGCCACATGAGAAAAATTAGGATTATGAATTTCAAACACTGAAAGCAGGGTGCTGACACTGACAACTTTACACTCATACAGAGTGTGTATGGGCATTATTGTATTTTATGTAAAACCTTTTATTACTGATTATTCATGTTCAAAAAAGAGACCAGCTTGACTTTCAGATCCCAGGCTGAGTATAAAACACTGAAATTTAGAGAGGAAAATCATTTTTACTTACAAAGTGAGCATATCTCATACAGAGTCATTGAGCAGCAATAACGTCTTGATATAACTGACTTTCATCTTTGTAATTTTCAATTATTTTTGTATATGAAAATCAATAATTTAATGTTGAATTTTCAAAAAAAGGAAATTCCTTTCATTTATATCAAAATATAAATACAATTAACAGGTTGAAAACTGCTTGAAAACATGCAGGTATTTTACAAATGGAACATGAAACATTAAGAACCAAGGGTCTGTAGTAATGAAGTCCTCACATAAGTACCAGTAGCAGGGTCAGGCCTCAAATTCTCCACTTGTATATGCAGATGCAACACCCAGTGACTTCAGTATGGATTGCACATGTGTATCAGAGGGGAGAATTTGACCCCATAATCATAATAGATGAATACAGTAATATCTGACTGTATTCATCTATTATGTCTGACACACAGTACCTGCTAGAGCAAAAGAAATATTGTAATTATGTTATTTGCCAGAAAGTACTATTCAACAATGATTTTTTCTGCATATCTAAGGAAGCATTATTTGAATGTGAAGTGCTTGGAAAAAGATGACTGACAACACTGATCACTATGCCCAAAAATTATGAAACAAAAAAGTTTATGTATGATTAGCCCCCTGGGCATCAACATAAAACACAAGAGTCCATACTTTTGCTGGTTGAACACTATTCTAACTATACTCCTAATATCCAGTTCATAAACAATATGTGAATGTTCTGTGACTCCAAAGAAAATGGTAGGTACTATTTTATTTCTAGCAATCATCCTTCAGCATTTCATAAACAGAAACAAATACACCTCTATCCCAATATAATGTGACCCGATATAACACAATTTCGGATATAACGTGGTAAACAGCGCTCCGGGGGGGGGAGGGCGGGGCTGCGCGCTCCGGCGGATTAAAGCAAGTTCGATATAACGCGGTTTCACCTCTAACGTAGTAAGATTTTTTGGCTCCGCAGTACAGCATTATATCGGGGTAAAGGTGTACTTGATTGGTTTTTGTTAATTTTGCTTTGATTGTTTAGTAGAAAAAGGACAGTATTTATCTCTTATGTTATAGTTTAAGAGAAATTCTAGAGTTTGCATTATTCATGAGCAAAGGATGGAACCACCCCTCTCTGTGATTTATTAAGGTGGCCATCCAGGAGGTACTTTGGAAACACCTGCATACAATCTGGCTAGAAGTGCTATTATTTCTCATTGCTCTATACCTCTCTCTCCAAATACTTCATCTCTGCTTGAAATTCCTCATTTGAAACATAGGACAGGTTTAAAGCCACCCTCACAAAGCACTAAACAATGTAGGCGGAATTCAGCCCTGCTGCAACACTCTTGAAATTAATGGATTTGAAACTGTCTACACCAGGTCTGAACATGGTCCAGTGTGTTTTAATAATGAGAACAGTAATGGAAATTTGTTTAACTTTAGAATCCATGATACGTTCCAAAGAATGCTATTTGAATAAAACATTGAGGACACCATCATTTTGTCTAGTATAGTGCCCAACTACTTCCATTTAAGAATTTCAGTCTACACAAAAACCACGCCATTCTTCTTGGTATTTAAACTAGGGCTGCACTGTAAATAGTCAGTGTAAACTTCATTGATTAGAAAAGGAAACTGCAGATGCCAGCAACAGAATATATTACTATTAATATCTTATATTTATGTATCATTTTTCAACCCAGAAAATTCTAAAGAACTTTACAAAATGATATATCATTAAAGAACCACTTCACAAACTGCTGAAATGCATCCACCTTTAGTAGTTGTTTATGAGTGCTCAGCAACATTGTACAACTGTTTAGAACAAGAAATAAAAAATAATCTACCCAGCTGAAATTACATAGAGAATTTTAAGTAGGCAAAACACAAACTATTTTAGCCAGGATATAAAGGGAAAAGGCTGATCTATTTTTCAGAGAAATTTATGGTACTATTGATGACCATGAACAATCAGGATCCCATTTTTATATCTTCTCTAAAAGATGGTAGTTGTCAGTTCTGACTGGGAAGGAATTATGCCCAAACCTACTGAATTATCAAAATCACTTCCTGCAGCATCCAGATTTGCCTTGGATGTTTTCTGTTCAAGTGCTGACCAGATCAGACCTGACCCTGCTTTCAGTGTGAGAGCTGAGGAGATCACAACCTGTCTTTAATATGGCTGCAGCCTCACCGAAAGATCTATCAATGCATTATTTGACAGACATATTCAGAACAAAGTTCCTCTCTTAATCCTATTTCTCAACAGATCCCATTATATCATACTGTAAATCAATAAACAATATATTTCTATTCTAAAAAAATGAAGGATAAGGGAAAACATTACAAAAGTATTTTACAGTAGTTTGTTTATGGATAGGTGTCTCATCTGGAGTGTCGCAACTGCAGATAACTCGAAATTCATCATATAGAAACACGTTTCAATGCATAATCATTCCTTACTGAAATTAATCACATTGGAAACAAGAAGGAAATAATTCCTGTTAGAAGGCCAAATCCTGTTTGTTATCCTCACACATACAGTCTCATTGAAGTCAATGGAAATACTCATCTGAGTAAAGTGAACAAGTTTTGGTCATGGCACCAATAGTTTTCTAGAAATAATTACAGTACACATATCTCACTTTGCAGTAGATCTTACTTTAGACTCAGAAGTTCAAGACACTGCTTCGGTGCCAGGTCATTAAGGCTGTAAATTCTCAAGCATAGGTGTATCACTATGAATGTTCTGTTAATTAAGTCCTTAAAGAAAGTGTGTTCCATAAACCACATCAAAAGTTATCCAACTAGATGGTATCTTCCCAATCTATATTTCTTCAAAATCCAAACTGTTCATTGTGGCTCCAAATCAGAAAGGTACTTGTACAGGTGCTAGGGCCTGATCCAAAGCCCACTGAAATCAGTAGAAAGACTCCAATTAACTGCTCTACGCAGTATATCAGGCCCATGAGACTTCAGTGGAACTACTCACAGGCTGAGCAACGGCTTATAAAACTATATTTGTCTGTATATGTTTGTAACTGTTTCTTTTTTACAAAACAATAGAAACTTTTCCAACAGAATATCTAAAACACCCTGTGATTTTTGCTTGGTAATGTTTTTTTTCAGGGGGCAGTGTTGGTTTTGGCAGGGTTTTGGTTTTGGTATGAGCAGAGATGGTGTCCCTAGCCTCTGTTTGCCAGAAGCTGGAAATGGAAGACCGGGGATGGATCACTTGATGATTACCTGTTCTGTTCATTCCCTCTGGAGCACCTGGCATTGGCCTCTGTCAGAAGACAGGATACTGGGCTTGATGGACATTTGGTCTGTGTAAGGAAACTATTCAAAATATCAATTTGTTGAAGTGAATGTAGCATTATCTTGTTGAAGCTGGCCATCACAAGATTACTGAGGTAATACCAAATAGTGTTCTAAATGCTGAACTTGTAGTTGGAAATTATTCTGAGTTTAGCCACTGAAAATTCAATTATTTTATCAACAGCCTAGAGGATAGAGTTGTGGGGTATTATTTTTGTTTGCTTGTTTTTTAGATTTAGCTATCATAATTGATCAAATTTAAAATGCTTGATATTAATAAGATATTTTTAAGATGACAGGCATAATTTTAGTCTTTCAGCCTTAAATGTGCCTTCAAAAATCTTGAATTACTGCAATTTAATATAATATCCACATTTTTTCTTGCCAAGTCACTTCACTTTGTGACCTTCAAAATCATTAAATTGGCCCAGTCCAATAATCATAATTTATAATATGGGCAACCCTAGGATATGCTTCATTAACCACATTACCCTAATTTTATAAAATAAATAAATGTTATAAAATCAAAAATGTCCTTTAAGATTAGATGGGACAGATCCTTAGCTGGAATAATTTGGAATAGTTCCATTGCCTAATATTTGGATATAAAGGTCTATCTGAATTCCATAACTGACTGAAATATGTGTCCTCGTCTCTCATACTGTACCTTACAATGCAGGTACAACAGCATAATTAGCCACAAATTGTAATTTAAACAAAATTATAAGTCATAATTTTCTAAAATGTCATCATTTTAATAACTTGACCTTTTTGAATGGGAATCTGTGGCATCAGCTGAATGTAAACTTCCTTCAGTAATTTAAGAAAACCATGTACAAACATGATACAATCACCAGGGCTGGACAACCTCTGCGGAAAGGTCACAAAAAGGGGAAATAAATAGAGTGTTCATGTTCCAAGGTCTTTTTAAAAAAAAGCAGGAAGTTCATTTTCTCTTGCAAGACGTTTATAATTTGGTAATTTCTCTATGTTAACACTCATCAAGCATGATAAAAGTATTTTTAAATAAATAAACAACTTCCACTAGAAAAAAACAAAACAAAAACATTAATTCAAACTATTAGGAAGAATCAGTGCTTTCTCTCTGGTGCTTTATTCTATAAAAGAGCTCCTGGGAGTTTCTCTCCATTTTTTCCACTTCATAGCGCTGTTGCAAACTAACTTAAAACGCCTCCATCCTCCAAATACAGGGATGTTTGTTTCTTTCTTTCTTTCTTTGTAAGAAATGTTCAGTTTCCTCACCATCCACCTTCAGGTGACGCTTCTGAAACAACCCCTTCCTTGGTAAAAGATCACTCTTGGTATCCTTGTATCCACCCAAAATAGGACTCTTCCATCAGTTGGTGAACAGTAGACTCTCAGACATTCTGGGTTGGCTGCAATGCACTTCCTTTTTGGGGAGATGAGGGTAGAAGTGTATTTTATTTTTATTTTGTTGCTGATGTGTTTATAAATGTGTAACTGGGAGAGAAAGGAGATTTTCAAGGTACTAGAAGGCACCCAAAACCTTGGCCCAACCAGACGTTGACATCTGGGTAAAATCCTGGCCCTACTGAAGTCAATGGCACAATTCCCATTGACTTCTGTAGAGCCAGTATTTCATCCCTGCAATTTCACTCAAAAACAGACTATGTGACACACCTGGCCTCTATTTTGAGAGATGTTCCTGATTGATGAATAAACCCTTATTAGAACTTCCTGGGAGGAAACACTGCATGTGGCTAGCAGGAAACACAGCAGCAGAACTGATTAATGTCTGCATAGGCAACACAGAGGTAAGAACTAAAAACATGCTTCTTTCCCCATATTACATCAGGGAAGGATGAAACTTCAAGCACAGGGAATGGCAGGGAAAACCATTTGATAAGCACACAGATGCATCTCTTACCACAGCATCATGTGTGGGTTTAAAATAACTGAAATTTGACCGTAGCAGTTTTTGTATTCCAGCTTAATGAAAGGGAAGGATTATAGTGTGGCAACCCAGAGAAAAGTCTCCTACCCATACCAGTAAAATTTTGAACACTGACATCTTGAATGGTTCATTCACTATCAATCAGTGTCCCTAGTTACTAGTAAAGATTGAGTAAGCCTACTCTTTTTTGTTCCCATATTTCCACACCTGATAAAAGATCAATTTATATATAGCCTAGTATTGTTGGGGGTATTTGGGGGTTTTGGTTGTTTTTTCCCCCAGTGCTAATTTAATGTGGACCTTTCCACACTGGAAGGATTCTCTCGCACCTATGAGAGGTTACAAAAAAAATATCTTTTTTAGTTGCAGTTTAATGACATTGCCAGTGAAAAGGAACTTGCTCCTCTATGATGAAAGTTAGGAGTGGGAGTATTTGGCCTCGTTAGCTAATTATGACATTGATAAGCACTTAAGTTAGTCAGTTTTTCACTTCTGTCATTTGCTTGCAGTCAGCTGCTTAGTTTCAAAACGTTTTGACTGCTTAAAAGGGAATACATCATAATTTCCTTTCCCCAATCTAACAGCACTTCCCAACGAAATAGCTTCAATCATGCTTCATAAAATCCACTGCAACTATATTGCTGGAAACATAAATCCTCAACCTAGATTTTTAGTATTTCTATAGCAAATGACTCCAGTGATGGTTAACTAGCTTATTTTTGTATCCAGCCTCCTTCTCTATTAAAAAAATATAATGTACAGATGATTCAGATTTTTTTTAAAATACTTGTGCTGGTGATGTGAATGTCTTTGCTACAGTATCCCCAAATATTCAGACTGAGTAGAAGATAAATCCCAAGTGTCTACAGAGCAGCCTTTCAGATTGTGAAAGGCATTTCAAGAAATCCTTCAGTTTTTGTGTCATTTCCTTTGAGTAAACATTTATCTATACATTCCTTGCCTAGACAATGTTTATTTTTCAGAAATCCTGATTTTTTTTCTCCCGTAGCAACCTAAATAAAGAGATTTTCTATACACAGATGCTTCTTTCACTCCCATTCACCATTTATTGCAGCCGATTGAGGTTGTTTGTTCCTTCCACATCTAGACAGTCTCATTCTCCCTTATTTTCTAATACAGTTCCCTTGCTCTACAAAAATAGTGGTTGTCTGTTGACAGTGCCATCGGATATTATATATATACCAAATACACACACATACATACAACTCTGTCATTTGTCATTGTTAAAACTCTTGTTCAGCCTCCCTTAATGGTATTTGTAAATTTTACCCCCACTGCGTAACTCCTGGCATTTGTAATGCTAGATTTCCGGGCTATGCAATCCTTTTCAAGCGCAACTAGAGAATAATCACAATTTGCAAACTTGCTTTCTTCCATTCTCGGCCTTCTAGGCACTGCAAACACCACCTGTATACCCTCTACACCTAGCTGGGTCAATGCAAATTCTGAGGGATGCTTCCCCCACCCCAGTGTATGGCTATGGTGAAAATCCTCCAGACTGTTACTGAATTGTTAACTGTGATAGCTCCAGAGCTCACTCGGAGATGGTGAAAGCACAGAGGCATTTCTGCATAGCTCAAGAGCATCTGATGGCTCTTTGCTACTTACCACTTCTTAAACAAAATGTCCTACGTGCCAGGGGCTTTAAACATACAGTAACTGCAATTACGTGGGGATTTGCAGTGCTCTACAGCCCCAATGTTTTAAGCGCAACAGTTCGCACAGGCACTTTACAAGCTAGTGTATAAAATCTCTCTGCCATAGATAGTCATTCCTAATGCTCCCTGGTCTGTGTGTGAGTGTTGCTAATCTGCATCTGATTGTGTCACTTCAGCTCCTATGGCGGGGGGCAGGGGAGAGGGGAAATGAAGGCTTCACATCCAAAATGTCAAGCTGTGCTTGAAGAATGATAGAAGACAGACTCTCTCTCTCTCTTTTCTTAATACAGCCAGATACTAAGAAGCACAATCACCTGAATGGAGCTCTACCACCCCCTGCTGGCAGAAAAGCAGCAGAGGGGGAAACTGTCTGGAGCACCAGCTCCAACACCGTCCCTTAACTGATTTTTTTTCTTTTTCCCCCTAAAAGGAATTGCATGCGACACACATACACAAAATCATTTTTCACCAGGTCCTGGAATTTAGTGTGGTGACTCCAGATGTAATTTGTAGATCCTTGCACGGGGGACTAGGAGGGAAGAAAGAGACTGGTGTAGCAATCTAGTTCAGTTTTAAATTAACGCCAAAAACTTGTCCGAACAGTTTGAAATAGTGTAATTAGTTTACACAAAGGGGCACTGTCAATGTGTCATAACCACAAGCACAACCCCTCCTATCTGTCCCCCTCTTCTTTCTCTCTCCCTAGAAGTAGAAAAAATCCCTAAATAAACATACAGGTAATATACAAAACACCAAATCTATATCTTAGGGACAACTGCTGTACGATGTGTATACTTGTAGTGAGGAAAATTAAAGCAAACAGTACATACAGGTGAAATCTTAGTATATTTCACTTCTCTCCAAACACCTGCCTTTTTAGCATTATTTTATTTTCAATGTTATACACTCATCCCTATATCCGGACATATAGATACTCACACATTCACCTCACTGTCACAGATACCCTGCTTTACTGATCACAACAATTCTTTTTCACTTCCCAATAGACTGAAATGAACCATCGTCAGCCACTTCTTGTTACAGAAGGAGAAAGATCTTGACAGGCAGGCTTCAAGTATTACTTCTCACCGACAACGGAGTGCGGGGGGGGGGGGCACAAAATCCTTTTTCTTAAAAATAAAGCCCACTTTGGCTGCACACAAAATAGCAGACCGTATTTCAAAACATGCCTCGGTTTGAGGTTGTCTTTTTTTTTACTGACACAAACTCTTCAAAAAGAAAAAAAAAAAGAAAAAAGAAAGAAAGAAACCACACACACACAAAACCAACAACCGAAAACACATTAATTATTAGAAAAAAATACTAAAAGAAAGACAAGATCCCAAGCAAAGCAGCTAAGTGCAGTTAGCATCTTCCAGCTTTTTTTTTTCTTTTCCATCTAAATGACATTTTTTTTTCTTGTAGACATTTTTTTAAGAGATAATAAAATACAACTTTGGTGGGTGGAGAGGTTAAACAGGCTTTTTTCCCGATGGCCTTTGGGGTGAGATCTTTGCTTATTTTTGGTTACTGTAATTAGGACGCATTCTGGTGTGGAGGGTAGCTAGGAAATGCAAGAAAGCCCCGCTCCTACCTTGCCCGCTACTGAGGAGCAATCCGAGCAGGTAGAGAGAGAGGCGGCTCATGTTCAGGAGCTCACGCTGGTGGACAGTTCCCAAGTTAGAGATGCCGAGCACAGGAAAACCCAGCCGCCGCCGCCGCTCTGGCCGCAGCTCCCGGCTCGCACGCACAGCCCGGGCAGCGCCGCTCGCCAAGTGACTGCCAGCGCCGCTCCGCGCCGCACTATATCAGGGAGGCAGCGGAGGAGGAGGCGAGTAGGCGGAGGGGGAGAGAGCGTGTATCCCTCCGCGCGTGCTCGCTCTCTCTCTCTCTCTCTCACACATGCAGGATCGGGGATTCCTCCGCCGCTCAGCTCGCTGCCGCTGCCGAGCGCCCTTCCCCGCCCGGCCCGGCGGCTGGTGCAGCCTGGCGGGAGGGAGGCATCGGTCTGGCCTGGCCGATGCAGCCCGCGGGAGCAGCGGCGGCTGGGCTGAGGAAGCTACCTGGGGGTTGCACGGGGCTGCGAGGCTGCTCCTCTCCCCGGGAGAAGCGGGGGCTGCCGGTGCCGGGGGCGTTGCCGGCAAGGGGCGCAGGGCTGTGCGGCAGCGGGGGCGCTAGCCGGGCTTTGCGGGGAGCTCACTATACGCCGGGGAGGTGAGCAGCGCTGGGGTTGCAGCTCGCTTTTGGCTCGCAGCCGGAGCTCGCCTTTGTAGGAGGGCTTGTGCCTGTCACCTGCCGGAGTCGGGCCAAAGTGCCTTGGGCAGGGTGCGGGAGGCAGAGGTGGGTGCATTTGGTCTTTCATTCTTGGGGCAGACATTCTTGGCACAATGGGTTGCTGCGGTGGGTGCTCCTGCACCCCTGGCTTGAAATGGTTCCCACCATATCCAGGGTTTACAGTTTGGTTCAATGGCTCTCAGCACCCCCACTAGACAGATTGTTCCAGCACGCCTGAGGGCAGGTGTGAAGGCGTTTGCCTGGGGAGTGTCCCTGTTCTCTCCCCCGTGTTGTGAGGATAATGCTGTGGTTTGTCTCTGTCTTGTCAGCCTTTCTGTGTGTGACAATACTGTAATATTATTAGGCAATGAGACATATAGGAGTCTCATTTATGTTTGAAAAATGTCACAGATCTTTACACCTATTCATTTACTTGTCTAGGAAATTTCCTGTTTTGACTTTTTATTAGGAAAAAAGGGGGGGGGGCGAGGGGAGATTCTCTACGATTTATAGGAGTCTATTTTGAAACCATTCTACACTAAAGCATACAGCTTGCACTCTTTACATTTCCTGATACTACGGTCAGTACAGTCTCATTACAGATCTTGCTCTATAAAGAGTCCACTTTCTTAAAAAAGAAGAAAATATAGGAATTTTTAATCAGCATGACTATGAAAAGGTAAAATTCATCCTGTTCTTCATTGAACTTTGGACTCAGGAGCCTCGTGTAGGAACTCATCACCTTTTCCCCTCTCTGATAAATCTGCGTCTATCTCCAAGCATGTATTTTGACAGAGAGCTGTGATATGCAATTAACATAATTAATATTTCCATAATATTTGAGATCCTTTTCCCTCCATCCTCTTATTTGGGGAAGGGAACACTTTATAGAAAACTAACCTAAAGTAACGTGATACATATCTTCAGCCTGACACTTGCTGGGAAATACTCATAAAAAAGTGGAGCTACAGGAAAGGAAGATCATACCTTTAGCCAAACCTTGCTGGACACAACAAGAAATTTAACAAAACTGAATGGTTGCCTTTAGTGGATGACATTTAGAATCCTCTGAAATATATTCAGATAATATTAATAGAGAAAAAAGTGAGATACTTGTGGTCAGTGGTTAATCTTTATAATATAAATCAAATGTGTAATTATTCCAAGGATATGCTAGGCCACCCTGCTCTTACAGGGAAACATTTTTGGAGCATACATTACAAAATGAAAAAGAAGCAGTTTCTTGTACAATGAAAATGAGCTTGGTGACTGTCATTCTGTATGAAATATTGGTGAAACCAATATATGGCAGGTTCAGCAGTCTGTGACTTTAATAGGCTATGGATCTAATCCAAGCCTAAAAGGGAAGACTCCAATTGATTGCAATGGACTTTGGGCCCTGAGTTAGGAAAGCACTTCAGCATATGCTAAATCCATACTTATGTACCTTCCTGAATAGGAATGTTTTCCTGAAACACAGTCTTTGTGCCCAGCTAGAAAAGTAGACTTTGAGACAAAGAGGGGGGCGGAAAGTTACTGCACAAGGCAAGAACCCCTTTGCATTAAGCAGATTGGATTCCATTGCCAAATTAATTTATCTTTGGTTTTAATTTTATTTTGAAAACACTACCATGCAACAACTTGATATATAACAGAACGTAGGTTATCAATATTAGGGGAAAAAAAGCATTAAAAAAACAAGACCAGAAATTAAGACACCAAAACAGACAGTACGCGCTTCTTAACATCCACAGTTTAACATAGAGATTGAAATAATATAACAGAGGTTCATGTAACACAGCCTATGATCTTAACTTACAGTAAATGGCAAGAAATCACATATGAAGTTCATATTGGTCATTTACAAGATTTTGCTGATGATTATATTCAAAAGATACTACAGTACAAGAGGAGTCAGGAGGTCAGTGGTCACAAACTCCAGTTAGAATACCCCAATTGGAAAAATAAAATTGTAGTCCTTTATGACCCCAGATTTTTTGTATTTTCAGTTATAAACCTGCTAAGAGTTTCTCCATCAGTGCTGTGTCCAAGTATACAAATGTTATTGCCCTGAACTGGGATTAGAATTCTGATTCTTCATTCTGACACTGTTTCTAAAATACATTTTCCTGAAGCAGCAGACAGCTGAGATATGGGCTGTTTGAGCAAATAGAGCTAAAGGGATGGGCTTTTTTCTTTTTAATTGAAGAAAGGTCAACAATGAAGTAAGATGTGACAGAATATGACACTCAGAACTTGAAAATAAAGACTACAAGACAATGGGAGAAATAATCATACCTGCTACAATCCCCACGTAGGTGGTTTTTGATGATCATGACAGCATATTAAATGAACAGAAGATTTGAATTTGGAAGCACTGTAAAACTTTAATCCCAATCTACATCAATATAACTGTAGTATCTGCCATTCCTTGGATAAAATAGACACTGTGCCTTCAAGAGAATGGTCCATACTGGAACAGTCATTTGTGAGTCTTTTACATAACCATTCCTTAAACAGTAAGGACCTATTTTCTGAATAAGATCACATGCATAACAAGTGCATTGATAAAAAAAAAAAGTTCAATTGTTCATGATTACATGCTGCTTACTCAACATGCACATTGTTACATGAGGCCTGTAATGTAACTGCCATCAAATGTAACACCCGAAAAGGTGAAGAGAATGCCCAACTCTATAACGTTCTGAAACAGAGTAATAATCAGTCTCAGAAGTGGCTTTAATGTGAAAGACTGAAAGTCAATGTTGATGTGTCACCACAACATTTAAAGACGAAACAGCAGTCACTGGGAAAAATTAATGAGAAGGAAAAAGGATGTCATAATTTAGGGGTAGCCATTATTAGATCCATATTTTATTATTTATTATTTGTGTTATCATAGCACCTAGGAGCTCCAGTCATGGACCATGGCCCCATTGTGCTAAATGCTGGACAAATACAAAACAAGCCAATACATTAATCTAATTTGCAGTGAAGGTGATAAGTTTCACAACGCACAACGAATAACATGTCCCTGAAACATGCATATTACTATTTATTACAAAACAGCAAGGGAGTTCAGCAAAGCTTTGGATTTTGAATATTCAAAACTTTATTAAGTCATATGCTAGATGCTTCATACAAGGATGGTTTGACTATAATATTGTATAGGAAATATAGGGGGAAATATTAAGGGCTAAATTTTGCCACCTTTAATCAGGGTGAGTACTTAAGTGGTGCCATTAATTTCAATTAATTTCAGTGGGACTACTTGTAAACTACTAGTCAGCACAAGTAAGAGTGACAAAATTAGGCCCTGAACATATGGTGGCAAAATCTCAGCTGGTGTAAATTGTCATAGCTCCATTGACTGGTGTAAATTGTCATAGCTTTGTTTAAGTCACTGGAGCTATGAACATTTATGTCAGCTGAAGATTTTCCCTTCCTTTGTAAGCTCTATGAGACACAGACATTATTTGTAAAGGCTTTCATTTGCTATCTGAATAATACAGTAGCAATTATTTCAAAAAATATTATTTGATGCATGCACATATTACACAAATATAATTAAATACTAAAACAAATTCTGCTGATAATGTTGTATATTGAATTATGTGGTTCCTTGTTCACATTCCACATTCCAGCTTGTTCACAATCCATTCACCACCTAGCTTTGTCTAACTATCTTCTACAGTTTGAAATTTTCATGAAGTACCTTGAAAATCAGTTCAGTATCTCTGGGAACATATGATCATGGCTGACAATTATTTCAGAATAAACCATGGCATTTATAGTACTAAAGATCCTTGTATTTAGAAACACTGTTGAACAATGGTAAACAAGTCAAAATGTTCTAGAATAATTGCCTAGCACTTCAATAGATGAAAATGAAATAAATTCTTTCTTGTTTTTGTTTTAAACACATAATATCTTTGTAGGAAACTGTCTTCTTCAAACATTTTGACTAATTTTCTGAAGTGTATGTGAGCCAAATTGCTGATCTTCACCAAAGTGAGCAATTATCCCAAAAATGATGCTTTCTTATGAATACCAAAAACACAATTAAAGAAGTACTAACATAAATTATTCAACAGTGAACAATATCATTACAATGGTGAGGAAATGGTATACAATAAACAAAAGACAGTTTCATAAGTATTTGCACTACTGCTATGTTTCAAGTTCTTAACATCTTACAAAGATTTTCATAAAGATCTAAAATTACCACCATTTAGATTAAAACTTTATGGATAACAGTCACTTAAAATTATAACATTGTTTTCATTATATTTAAATTCTCCTTAAATAAAGGATTCTCCTTTCAGCTAGAGAAATTTAAATGGTTTGGAAATTATTCTGATGCATGCAGAGACTTACAGGCTGCCATTATGGAGATAATTGCCTGTTTTATTCCTGCATTGGAACAAAGGAAAGGGGGTATATTTAATTTTGTCCAGTTAAAATACTGATTAAACCGCCTCACTGTCATTAAATATTAAAGTAGATTGTATTAAAACTGATACAATACAAAGCACTGTACTCACACAAGAATCAATAAAATACTGCATTTATATAGCATGAGAAACTACTGTTACTCCTTGTGACATGAGTGACTAGTCAAAGTCCTTTCAGTTGGGAGTAGAAATTGATAGAATCTGGTATTTTCTTTCATGCAATCTTTTTTATTTACAAGGGCCGTACAAAGTCCCACTTCTCTGAATGCAGGAGGAACGAAGAACAAAATTTATAGTTTTTTTAGCTTACAGCAACAAGCCTCTCTAACCAACACCAGTACCAAGAGCTCTCTCTCTTGCTCTCATGCTGTGCTCACAGGATGCTGCTTGACTTTCTTCCCCTCTGAGTTTCTCTCAGTTTCCAGTTTGTGTGACACTCACTCTCTCTCTCTCTCTCTCTCTCTCTCACACACACACACACACACACACACACACACAGAGCCTCAGCAAAAGTCCTTTGTTCACAATCCCCTTTGTCTTAGGGTATGGGCTTGCGATTAACTCATCCTAACAGTTATATTAATTTAAGGATGTGTTCACACCCAGTCTCAAAGGAGATTTGTGATTCATGCAGTTACCAGTACCTCTCAGCATGACAGTACTTTTAATGGGTCAAATACAGCCCATGCAGCATCTGAGGCATGGGAACAGAGCCAGACATTTAAGTGGATCGTGACATGAACCTCACATCCCCAAAGTTGACTGCTTTGCCCTTATATGGCCACCCAATTCCTTGTCACCGAAATAACCATGGCTGGAGATGGACATTCTTTCCCACATACTGCTGACCAGTAGTCTTATCTCTTCTTGTCAGAGTCACACCTTAATGTGGTTATCAACTCATTTATGATTTCCAGGCTTAGATACAGTACCTAGGAGTGAAAGTGCCAACCTTAAATGGCACCAACTTTTTCAGACACAGCTGTCTGTTTCTTCAGCAACTCACATCACCCCAGTGGTCCATTCTCCATTAGCTTGCCATTGAATAGAGAATGAAATTCAAGATTTTGGTCATGACATTCAAAGCTCTCCATGAGATTGGCCCATGTTTTAGATTGTATACTCTTTGAGCCAGGGACTGTGTCTTTTTCTGCACTTCGAAATCAACTAGCATTTTTTGGGTGTTATCATGGAAATCATAAATTATAAGCTATGTTACATCAGGTAACTTAATCATGACCTCCTATGCTGCACTAGCCCAATGGAATTGTCAACTTCAAGAGTGAAACTTTTGTATGCAAGAACTAGACCAAATGGTCTACAACTGTAGAACTTACTTCCAGAAGTGCTCAGAATCACTACAAACTTCAGAGCCTTCAGAAAAAAAAAGTCACCCTTCCACTCTTCCTTTAATGATCAAAATCCAAATCATGTTATAAAAACACAGAACAAAACAACAGACTTCCTACAGAATATAAAAGATAACCTTCTTGATTTCTTATTAGTAAGGCACTCTGATTTCCTGGTGCTAGACATGGTGTAAGAATTTAGAGAGATTAGATAGGTATTCTTGGATTCTGCTCAATTTAAGTATATCATAGGCCTGTGTCTCTGCCTTCCTTTTTTCTGATGGAACCTGTGCAAATGTTAACTCCCATAGTCCTACCTGGTCAGAGAGACCAGGTCTTGTCCTACAATTTCTGCAACTTGTATGGAGGACTTCGATAAACATCCAGAAATGAATGGGATTGTTCATTTGTTGGGGGAAGATTTTATGGCTGGGGAGAGCACAGATGGAGAGTATTGGTATTTGGAGGAATCAGGAAGAGTCATCTTCCTAGGTTTATCTTTCAAGGTGGAGGTGAGATCATATGTGAATTCTGAGAGAGGGTGCCGAAAAGCAGTAAAAGAAGTTCCAATTAATGAGGACTTTCAAACTGTTATGTCATGTGACGTGGAAAATTCAGAATGTGCTTAGAGTTGATCGGGGGAAGTGGGGGGGGAGGAGCAAGAGAGAGGGCAAGAGACTGCCTAGTGTGATTGGGATAGTAGAGTTCATTTGCATGTCATCTGGAACATAGAAGTTGCCATGCTGTGCGAAAGCAGTGGTCTATCTAGTCCAGTATTCTTTCTCTGAGAGAGGCCATTACTATATGTTTTAGAGCAGTGTTTCCCAAACTTGGGATGCCCATTGTGTAGGGAAAGCCCCTGGCGGGCCGGGCCGATTTGTTTACCTGCACCATCCGCAGGTGCCACCGATTGTGGCTCCCACTGGCTGCAGTTCGCTGCTCCAGGCCAATGGGAGCTGCTGGAAGCGGCGTGGGCCGAGGGACGTACTGGCCGCTGCTTCCAGCAGCTCCCATTGGCATGGAGCAGCGAACCGCGGCCATTGGGAGCCACGATTGGTGGAACCTGCAGACGGGGCAGGTAAACAAACCGGCTCAGCCCACCAGGGGCTTTCCCTTACCAAGCAGCGTACCAAGTTTGGGAAACACTGTTTTAGAGGAAGGTGTAAAAAAATCCGTAGTTGACAATTATGGAATTACCTGACTATTCAGGATGTTTTTAACCTCCATCAGTTAATGGGGGCTTGTGGTCTGAAACATGAGTTTATATACCTAATTTGAATTTTAGCTTTTATCCTATAATTGTGGATGTTCTCATTATTCATATCAACGTCTGATCCTTTTTTGAAATCTTCTAAGCCAGTCGTTCTCAAACTTTTTTTTGCACGGACCCCTTGAAAATTGGTGAGTCTCAGTGCACCACTTAATGATATTTCAAAATGTTGTTTGTGCCATTAGCTAACTATTGTAAAGCGCTTTGGATAAAAGTGCTATATAAAAAACGAACTTAATAATAAACATTTTTGTTCTACAAATAAAAGCACACAACTCATAATTTAATATCAGTAGTCTTACCTTTCTAATGCAATGGATGTGCCTTCTCTCCCCAGCCACAGCGGCCCCCAAGCTGGGGCTGGGAAGAAGGGGGGTCTCTGCCCTGCCACAGCAGCCACAGAGTTGAGTCTGGGAAGAAGGGCCATCTCTCCCCAACAGCCACAGCTCTAGAGCTGGAGAAAGTCATCTCTTTCTCTAGCCGTCACAATCCTGCACATCCCAAATTTCCCCCACCCCCTATTCTCACCCCACTGCCCTCTCCCACCTATCCCCTATTCCCCCCAAGGCCACCACATCACCTTACATGTGCATCTTCTGCAGGGTCCAGGCACCTAATTAGTGGAGCCACACCTGTGTTGCTCCACTAATTAGTTGTGTGGCCCTTCATGCGGTCCCCCAGGCACGCACCTTAGAGGAAACTATCCGCAGACCACCTGAATGGAGATTGCAGACCACTGGTGGTCCACGGTCCACAGTTTGAGGACCTCTGTTCTAAGCTCTTGCCTCAATGATATTTTGTGGCAAAGGGATTCATAGGATAATTATGTGTTAGTTGAAAAATTATTTCCTTATAGCAGATTTAAATTTGTTGCCTTTACATTTCATCTCTTGCTCTTGTATTATGTAGAAGGATAAATAAGAGAACCCAATTTGCTTTCTCTAGACACTGCATTACTTGTATAGCCTACCATGCTTGTTTGCCTCCTTTCAAAACTGGACAGTTCTGGTATTTTCACTATCTCTGTCTGTCTTTACATGAAAGTCTTTCTGTGCCTCTAATCATTTTTTTTATTATCCATCCATGAGTCTATTGAATTAGTTATATCTTTTTGAGATAAAAAGACCAGAACTGAACACAAAACTCCAGATGAGGGTGTATCACTGATTTATATGTGAGATTATAATATTTTCAGCATCCTTTTGTATATACACAATTGTATATACTCAATTTTTATATACCCCAAGATTCTGTTTGTTTTTACCACTGTGCATTTACCAGGTCGTCTGTCAGCTCAGTACACAGCCAGTTTACATGGCCATATGGATCTGCTGTATTGTGTAAAGTTACCTAAACTATGGCAAGTATATCATTATGAAACCCCCCCGCATAAAATACACTTTCATTGTCCTTAACTAGAGCCAAGAGATTTATCCAGAATTTTCCAGAATTTATGTAAATAATGTATTTCTTTTATAATAATGTAAATACCAGTTGAGTTAGCAAATGTCAGGGTGTTCTGACTATTATCCTGAGTCAGGGTGAAAATATCTTATACTGTAGAGGATAAGTGTATAATCCAAAGTACTTTTCCATGTAAAATTGTTTCTTCCCTTGCAGATACATATCACATTGCAGAGCTCATTTAGATACCCTTAGGAAGAATTTGTTTTCTCTTAAGGCACTTCTGATGTATCAAGAATAGTAACTATTTATCATTAAATCTTTGAGATGTCTGGCATACACGAACTCACTTGAAATAATTAATTTAAAAAAAAACAGCATACACTAGATTACAGAACTTGACTACAACCAATGGAGAAATAAAAAGTGGCATAAATAATAAGGCAGAAGAAAATCTAGAAAGTATTTGAGTCCATTTGCTGCTTTTAGAATGAATCAGCATAAAATGGAAAAGACCTATGCACTTTGTGTTCAGATATATTTTCTAAATGCAATATTGATAAAATGTTGTGATTAAATAACAAAGGGTAAAATCCTGACTCCTTTGAAGCCAATGTGAGTTTTGCCATTGACTTCAACGTGGCCAGGAATTTATCCAATACATTTACTAGATTCTTTGTAACAATTGCATAAATAATTCTTTTTTTCCCTTTATATGCATGTGTGTATTTTGTTTTTTGATTGTTTGTTTTTAATCATACAAATAATTGCTTCCCAACCTGGTTCTAGAGCTTTGAGACCTTAAGAAAATTCAGCGAGACAGCCAATTCTTTAAAATGTCATTAAGGTCCCAATCTTGCAAATTTCTCTGTGCAGGTAGACCACTACACGCACTCAGAGCCTAGTTGGCTTCAGTTAGGCTCTTCACAGATGCAGGGTTCTGCCCACATGGAATAACTTGCAGGATAAGGGCATATAAAGAGTCAGTTTTCAGAATGTCTCTGGTCCAATTTATCTGTTTGCATGCCCAATTTATGCCCACAAAACTGTGCAGTTTTTGGTTGGCAACAGATCTGTAGCAGTGTGGGGTATCCAGCTTCCAGCCGTATATAACAACCCGCTTCTGGGCACTGAAGGGTGCCCTCATGTGTGTGTCTTTACACTGAAGGGTCGGGACAAGGTGCTCACAAAGCTCCAGAAATGTAGCTTTCTTCATGAGAAAGTTCTGGACCTACTGCTGGTCATCATAGGTCAGTTAGATGGTTTGATAGCGGGCATCAGCAGCTATGCTGATTGTACAGAGCAACATCTACTAGTGCAAGTCTGCAATACCAGGGTGCTTCTCCTTCTCTGCCTCCTACATCATGAAATCCATCAGGTACCTTTGGTGGGTCAGAAAACACTGCCGAAATGTCCACCAGCACCTCGCAGAAGCTCTGTCAGTTTCCTGACGCAGCTATGAAAGTACAAGCAAGATAATTTCTTCAAACAGCGCCTCCTTCATGTTGCTGGCTCTGGTAGCTGGGAGCACACAGACCAAAAAGACTCCTGGCAGGCTGTGTTGGCAGGCTGTTCAAACTTCCTGTAATGTGCAGAGTGGGCAATAACGTTTTCCCACGGCGCATCATGTTCAGAGAGCTCTAGTGGCTACATTTTGAGAACACTTCAGGGACTCTGGGATGTGATTGGTTTGACTTGCATTAGCATGCAGTGTGGATGCCAGAGCCCTGGTTCAAGCCCGGGTTAGAAAAGTCTTAATATAGGGTTAAGAACCATTGCAGAAGCTCAAGCCCAGGGTTCTCTAATGTGTGTCAGCTGACTCAAATCCCACTCACCCTGGGCTTACTCTGCAGTGTACACACACCCTTAGTGTCTTGGTTCCCAAAGCTGCAATGGGAGGGATTCTCCAAATCCCTCTGAAAGGCTTTCCCCTTCCTGTAGCAGTGTGTTTGCTTTCAGAGTCATGCTGGCATTTGCCAGACCAGACTCCTGTTTCTGTGCTGTAGCAGCCATGGGGAGGGACCAACTTAATGTGTTTCAAGCACATTAACTCCCTATTGACTTTCCAGGTGAAAATCTACAGGCTCAGAAAAAAGATGATGCCATGGAGAACATCTGGTCCCCATCTTCTCTCCTCTTGGCTTTGCCCTTGAAATGCCAAGGTCCCAGGAAGAATGATACAATGCCAGAAAACCATGGCAACCCCCTGCATATGCTCCCACAAAGAGAGCTCCACCTGAGCCGGGGCCAAGTTTGCAAAAGAGAAAAGGACAATCAAGACTCCAAGTCAGCATTATCTTGGGCTGTGTAGGCTACTGCACAGTATAATCACCCTTCCTTTGAGGGTGATTCTGGGGCAGGGATCAACAAGGGAACTCTCACAGCAATTCCTGACTAATGGACTCTTTTGACCTTTGGGTTTTAGTCTAAGCTCTATTTCACTATATCCTTCTATCAGATGCTTTTAATATATATATATATATAAATTATGCCCATGCCCACTTCCTTTCACTGTTCCATTGATACTTTTGTCACTTACCATCCTCCGAAACCCATAAGGATGTAATTTGCTTACTATTATTGTCTCAGTCCGTGTTTGCTCCTTGTCTGTATGCTGCTAGAGATCAGTTTTTGGTGTGAACATATACACAGTCACACTTGGAACACACAATGGGATTTTTTTTTCTGATTATCACCTTATAGTGTTAGGAACTCTATCTAACACCAGCACATTGCATTTTGAATCTTTCTGGTGGCCCAGGGTTGTAAGAAACTTTTGATTACTTTTTGTAATAAATAGAACAGACAAGCAGTGAGTTACTGGGTATAAATGGAGGCTTGTTCATCCCAGTACAGTTCCCCAGTATATAGCTCAATGTAGCTCCAGACTTTGAACAAGTTCAGAAGGAATTTTGTTTCACACAATACCTAAGCCAAAGCCAAACACTTCTTTTCTCACTCCTCATTTATTCAAAACTCTAAAAAGCCAGAAACCTGCCAGGAAGTAATATGTTCCAGAGTGGTACTGAACTTTTCATTTCCCGCTGTTACATCAATTCTACAGGGGAGGCAACTCAACGATATTATTTAGGATTTAGTTTTTCATTGTGATATAAGGTGATTTGGAAATATGGGTCTAGATCCTGCCCTGCATGTGTGGGTAAACCCCCTATGGTCCTCAGTGGGACTGCTTACCTAAGTACTATTCATTGTGAATGAGGGTTGCAGAACTGAGCCCTTTGTGTCTTCTTCTTTGGTGATGGACAGTCTACAGTGGTTCTCAACCAGGAATACACGTACCTCTGGGGGGAATGCAGAGGTCTTCCAGGGGGTATCTCAACTCATCTAAATATTTGCATACTTTTACAACAGGCTACATAAAAAGCACTAGGGAAGTCAGTACAAACTAAAATTTCATACTGACTTGTTTATACTGCTCTATATACTATACACTGAAATGTAAGTACAATATTTATATTCCAATTGATTTATAATTATATGGTAAAATGAGAAAGTAAGCCATTTTTCAATAATAGTAGGCTGTGACACTTCTGTATTATTATGTCTGATTTTGCAAGCAAGTAGTTTTTAAGTTAGGTGAAACTTCGGGGTAGGCAAGACAAATCAGAATCATGAAAGGGGTACAGTAGTTTGGAAAGGTTGAGAGCCATCGGTCTATTATATTTCATACAGCAATCCTTGTTTCCCTGATTGTCCTAGCAGCCTGGTTTCTTCAGGAGCTATGCTGTCATTGCAATACCTCTGTGGCATAAAAGCCAGGGACAGGCTCAGGAGAAGGTAATGCTGTTTAAATTGCACTGTATTCACATAAGTACTTCTCAATGTGATTAAAAGTTGCAGACCCAGACATTTAATGTTGTTGTTTTGAAAGGTGGTCTAAATCATTGAGATAATTGCTCCAAACATACGTTAGCCTTGTAAAGGGAATCAACAGAACTTTATAGTAAGGGTCCATATACAGGTTTATGCAGTCTCTTTCTTTTGAATATAGTTTCTATCTTTTTTCTCCTCATTGTACCCTTTCTATAAGAGACAGACAAGTGCATGTAAAAACAAACCCATCTTTGTACAAAATGATGTATCTACCCTCTTTGCTGTTTTTGATATTAAAAAGATACTTAAATATATTTGTATGTCATGTGGAAGCTGGATTGTTTGTGGATTGGAGATTTTTAGGAAATTATACAATTTTGTATTTTTATAAAATATTTATATAAATAAATCACATTTATAAATCAGATAGGTACAACTATCAGGTATCTTTATATATATTCAACTAGAAAGATGAATGCTCTGGCAAAAAAAGAAAGTCAGAGTCCATGAGGTCAGTTATGAGAGATGTGTCTGTTCTACCCACAATATTTCATTGTAAGATCCTACAATCCCAGCCAAGCATTTCACTTCCGTGAGTGTACAGCTAGTTATATTCTAAGAATAAGGGAAATGACTGTCTACTACACTGAGGTATTTATAAAGTCATCATCCCCATAGTGTCTGAGCAGCCCCAATCAGGAAAGAAAATCTCTCTCTCCTTTTTCTGCATGTAGGGATAGCTTAAAGGTAGCTGAAGCATATGTGTGCATGTGCGAGCAGCTACTGTGGAAAAAAAAAACTAGGGCAAAGAGGTGAACTTTGTATTTAGTTCTGAATGCGTGAAAGGTCTGTGATTATTTTTATTTCTACAGGAATTTCATAGTCTAAGTCCAGTTCTTATGAAGTTCCATCTCCTGCAGTCATGAGCCTTCCCATATTGATCAACAGTCAATAGTCCAGTGGAATATAGCTATCAGTTATGGAGTTGTGGAGTGAGGCACATTGATTCAGGTAGCCAGAGCCAGATCCAATGAGAGATTTTAATATTAAAACAGACCTTTAATTGGACGCTGTATCCAGTGGAGAGAGAGGCGCTCTAGGGTGATGTGTTCATGACCATCTATGTAACTGGGCACACATTCTGTGTCAGCTGAAACTTTTTCAGATTACTAGACTTGAATGACATTGAATTTAAAAATAAATAGAAGCATGGTGTAGTAGGTGCGGCAGTCGTCCCTCCCCCTCTGGGTCGGAGGGAAGCCACACTGCCTCACTACACCGTCGGGATCACTGCCTGGTGTCGGTGGGAATTAGCAAATAGGCCTTAGTGTCCCAGCCAGTCCAGCAGGGCTGAATCCCAGATAGTCAACAGGCTGCGACCCGTAGGCAGGAACAGGGGCTCCCAGGAGTCTGTATGCTCTGACCCTTAGGCTGGGGCAGCGCAGCCAATAGTCTATAGTCCCTCAGCCCTTTTAGCAAGGGCCAAAGCAGATTCTGCAGTCTGTGGGCTCTGGACGCGTTAGGCTGGGGCCAGAGCAAACCCAGTAGTCAATTAACTCTGGGATCTTGATGCCGGGGTAGAGCAAACCAGTGCTTGGGAGGCACCATTGCAGTACGCAGGCTAGCATATGGGCCTGGGCAACTTCAGGATGCCAGCAGCACCTATGCTCTCACTGCATTTGTTACTCTCAGGAGTGAGGTATTGACTAACACCACCACCTGTGGGAAAATGTTGTCATTATTCAATGCCATTGCCCTATACACAGCGTCAAGAAACCTAGCAATTCCCCGTCATTTCCTATACCCCAGGCAGGTCCCACTCACCATAGCTTGTGCTGAGAATGGTACCGGGGATCAGGAATTCCAAAGCAGAAGTATCAATAAGCTTATCTTGTTTAACACTTTAGAAGACCCAAGGGAAGGGGGGAGTTCTGGATCTTAAAAAAATTCACTTTTTATTCCTACAATCCTGACAATGGTACTTTGGTGTGTGTTTTATCTGCAGGTGCAGCTGTTGCAGCTTTGAGGGAGACTCCCTTCACACCAGCAGAATGACTGACCCAGATAAGGAGGAGAAAAAAGAGGATGTGGGAGGACATGTTTTGGGAGATCCCTGAAGCCAGTGCTGCATCAGACCTTGAACAGAGGACCTGGAGTGTGAATATTGCAGACTGTATGAAGAAAGAAAGAGCAGACAAGAGAAAGGTACAGGAAAAGGAGAGGGAGATGCACCAGAACATAATGGAGATTCTCCATCAGCAAACGCAGATGCTGCAGAATCTTGTGCACCTCCAAGCTCAATGCTGGGCTCAACTGCCATGGCACTCGATGGAGGAATGCAGCACAGCGCTTTTCTACACTCCCTGTCATAATTCCACATGGTCTCAGGGCCAGCACACCTACCCCTACCACTCCACATGGTGGGGAAAGCATGGACAACCACAGCTTCACATAAACTGACCTGTGAGAGCCATGGTTGATGTATGTGTAGCTACAATGGATATCAATGTTCCTTCCTTGGGTTCATTTATTAAGGTTCTTAATTTTTTTGAAGTTATATTTACTTTTAAGTTCTTTAGATTATTTCACAAGCTGTTTTCATTAGTGAACAAGCATAATGTACAGTGACTGCTAGCAGTGAAAGTAGTGCTCTTGTACACTCACTACCCATCAGATCAGTGTGAAACACCGTAGTTGGGGTTACTGTACAGTAACCCATCAACATTAATAGGTGCACTGTCATTGATACACCCACAGATGAGCAACAAGCACTACACAGTTTCTGTCAGGCTCCCAGATTGCTCCTCCAGGTTGAGCACAGTACACCACAATACTGTGGTTCACTGTTAAAGTGCTCTTTTCAAAGCCTCCCTAAACTATATAGATCCTTGTTGATCTTGTCTGATAACCTTGGCGTCTGGCTATTCTAACTCAGCAGACAGCTGTTCCACCTTCACCTTCTAACCATGCACCAAGGTTTCCCCCTTTGTTTCATATATATTATGCAGGACACAATAGACAGCTATAACCATTCGACTATTTTTCGCACTGAGATCCAAACTGGTGAGTAAATCTGGGGCCAGCACCCCTTCAATCTACCAAAAGCACATTTGACTGTCATTCTGCACCTGCTGAACCTGTAGTTGAACTGTTTCTTGCTGCTGTCAAGGTGGCCAGTGTATGGCTTCATGAGCCAGGAGAGTAAGAGGTAGGCTGGGTCCCCCAGGATCACTACTGGCATTTCAACATCACCAATAGTAATCCACCGGTTGGGAAAAAAAGTCCCTGCTTGTAGCTTTTTGAACAGCCCTGTGTTCTTAAAAATGTGGGTATCATGTACCTTCCCTGATCAGCCCACATTGATGTCAGTGAAGCATCCCTGATGATCCACCAGTGCTTGCATAATCATGGAAAAGAAGCCCTTTCTGTTGATGTACTCTGTGGCAGGGTGCCCTGCAGTCAAAATGGCGATGAGCATGCTGTCTATTGCTCCAGTGCAGTTCAGGAATCCCATGGCTGCAAAGCCATCCACTATGTCCTGCACATTGCTGAGAGTCACAGTTCTACGCAGTAGGACACAATTAGTGGCCTTGAATGCTTGCATGACAACGGCCACTACAGTGCATTTTCCCACTCTGAAATGACTTCCAACTGACCAGTAGCAATCTGGCGTTGCAAGTTTGCACTGTGTGATCACCACTCGCTTCTCCACTCTCAGTGCTGCTCTCACTTTGATGTCCCCGTGCTGGATGTTTCAGAGCAAGCTCAGCACCCAGATCCAGCAATGTGGCCTTTCACATCTGAAAGTTCAGTAGCCACAGCTTGTCATCCCAAGCCTGCATTAAGATGTGATCGCACCAGTCAGTGCTCATTTCTCGGGCCCAGAAGCAGTGCTCCTCTGTTTGCAGCTCCTCTGTGAATGCCACAAACAATTGTGAATTGGTTATCCCTACATCCCTCAGCAAACTGGCCACCTGGAAATCATCATATTCCTGACAGTTTTTCTTGCAGCTCTTTAGATATCGGAGGATCATGCATCCTGTGCTTATAACACTCATGGCAATAGTGCACAGCTGTGCAGCTCCATGCTTCTGCCAGAGATGGCAGACAGCAACAAGTCCCAAGCAGGTTCATGGGAAATTGCAAATATGCACAAAAAGTATGGGATGGAGAACACTGACTTATGGGAAGTTGACTCTTTTCTCCCACTCACCCCTGCACGACTCGTTTCTGCACCACCAAGCATTGCCAAAACTATGCAAAAGACAGTGCACTGAACCATGGTGGGCTGCACCCTGGGACACTTACCCACGGTGCTCACAGCTGGTGAGCATGCACTGTGTCAACACAAGAAGCCAACTATGCACTAACTGTGTTGGCTGAGGATTTTAAAGGATTTTAAAGAATCCTTATTGCAGTTGTAGGAACAAACCATCCTGATGTGTAGAAAGAATAGTAAATATGGCAGGCGACCAGCTTGGCTAAACAGTGAAATCCTTGCTGATCTTAAACGGAAAAAAGAAGCTTACAAGAAGTGGAAGACTAGACAAATGAGCAGGGAGGAGTATAAAAATATTGCTCAGGCATGCAGGAGTGAAATCAGGAAGGCCAAATCACACTTGGAGTTGCAACTACCAAGAGATGTTAAGAGTAACAAGAAGGGTTTCTTCAGGTATGTTAGCAACAAGAAGAAAGTCAAGGAACGTGTGGGCCCCTTACTGAATGAGGGAAGCAACCTAGTGACCGAGGGTGTGGAAAAAGCTAATGTACTCAATGATTTTTTTGTCTCTGTCTTCACAAACAAGGTCAGCTCCCAGACTGCTGCACTGGGCAGCACAGTATGGGGAGAAGGTGACCAGCCCTCTGTGGAGAAAGAAGTGGTTCGGGACTATTTAGAAAAACTGGATGTGCACAAGACCATGGGGCCGGATGCGCTGCATCCGAGGGTGCTAAAAAAGTTGGCGGATGAGATTGCAGAGCCATTGGCCATTATTTTTGAAAACTCATGGCGATCGGGGGAGGTCCCGGATGACTGGAAAAAGGCTAATGTAGTGCCCATCTTTAAAAAAGGGAAGAAGGAGGATCTGGGGAACTACAGGCCAGTCAGCCTCACCTCAGTCCCTGGAAAAATCATGGAACAGGTCTTCAAGGAATCATTTATGAAACACTTAGAGGAGAGGAAAGTGATCAGGAACAGTCAGCATGGATTCACCAAGGGGAAGTCGTGCCTGACTAACCTAATTGCCTTCTATGATGAAATAACTGGCTCTGTGGATGAGGGGAAAGCAGTGGATATGTTATTCCTTGACTTTAGCAAAGCTTTTGATACGGTCTCCCACAGTATTCTTGCCGCCAAGTTAAAGAAGTATGGGCTGGATGAATGGACTGTAAGGTGGATAGAAAGCTGGCTAGATTGTTGGGCTCCATGTCTATTTGGCAGCCGGTTTCAAGCGGAGTGCCCCAAGGGTCAGTCCTGGGGCCGGTTTTGTTTAATATCTTTATTAATGATCTGGAGGATGGTGTGGACTGCACTCTCAGCAAGTTTGCAGATGACACTAAACTGGGAGGCATGGTAGATACGCTGGAGGGTAGGGATCGGATACAGAGGGACCTAGACAAATTAGAGGATTGAGCCAAAAAAACCTGATGAGGTTCAACAAGGACAAGTGCAGAGTCCTGCAATTAGGACGGAAGAATCCCATGCACAGCTACAGACTACGGACCGAATGGTTAGGTAGCAGATCTGCAGAAAATGACCTAGGGGTCACAGTGGACGAGAAGCTGGATATGAGTCAACAGTGTGCCCTTGTTGCCAAGAAGGCTAATGGCATTTTGGGCCGTATAAGTAGGGGCATTGCCAGCAGATCGAGGAACGTGATCATTCCCCTTTATTCGACATTGATGAGGCCTCATCTGGAGTACAGTGTCCAGTTTTGGGCCCCACACTACAAGAAGGATGTGGAAAAATTGGAAAGAGTCCAGCGGAGGGCAACAAAAATGATTAGGGGTCTGGAGCACATGACTTATGAGGAGAGGCTGAGGGAACTGGGATTGTTTAGTCTCCAGAAGAGAAGAATGAGGGGGGATTTGATAGCTGCTTTCAACTATCTGAAGGGGGGTTCCAAAGAGGATGGAGCTCGGCTGTTCTCAGTGGTGGCAGATGACAGAACAAGGAGCAATGGTCTCAAGTAGCAGTGGGGGAGGTCTAGGTTGGATATTAGGAAACACTATTTCACTGGGAGGGTGGTGAAGCACTGGAATGCGTTACCTAGGAAGATGGTGGAATCTCCTTCCTTGGAGGTTTTTAAGGCCCGGCTTGACAAAGCCCTGGCTGGGATGATTTAGTTGGGAATTGGTCCTGCTTTGAGCAGGGGGTTGGACTAGATGACCTCCTGAGGTCCCTTTCAACCCTGATATTCTATGATTCTATGTAACTTGCATCAGCAAAATTGTGTAGTGTATACATGGCCTGAGACTCAAGTAGCTCAATCTTTTTATCTTTGCCAAGCGGAGGTTAAGGGATGACTTGGTCACAGTTTTTAAGTGCCTACTTGGGGAACAAAAAATTGATAACTGGCTCCTCAATCTAGAAGACAAAATTTAACAACATCCAGTGGCTGGAAGCTGATGCTAGACAAATTCAGACAGGAAATAAACCTTCCTCCAGCCTTCTCAATATTATAATGAAAGATGGTGTACATATCCCAACCCCCTTCCCCCAATTTCCAGTGCCTTGATGGGTGGTAAATCAGACAGTCATCAGGATTATGGGAGGCTTTTATATTAGAAGTACAATTTGGAATTCCACTTGCTGAGCAACAGGCAGCCTCTCTGACATACTGAATGTCACCAGCTCTCACAGGGAAGACTCTTTGAACCGTCATGCTGTCATGATCTACTCTGTGCTCAATGTGTGGATTTCAAGAACAGCTTCAAATAGGGCCCATTATAGTCATCTAGCCTGGTGGGGAGCTGTGGTAATCTTTGTAAGATTATGCCCATTCAATAGTTTGTTTTACATTCTGAATTTGAGTCCTTTTTCTCTTGTACATTGTCAATTCTGGCTAGTGTTCTTCTTCCCCCGCCTTTCCCAAAAAATAATAATAATCAGGCTCAGTGCTTGCCTACCCTTGACATGCTACACCAGCAGAGCTGCACTGCTGTGAAGCGCTTCAGTAAAGACACTATCAATGCTGATGGGAGAGCTTCTAACATCAGTGTAGGAAATCCTCCATCTCAAGAGGTGGTTGCTAGGTCAACAGAAGAATTACAAAACGGAATCAAAAATAAAAGTTTTTTCCCACTTTTGAAAACCTGTCACTTCAAAAGTCAATTTGCTAAAAACACACTGGCCAAAATCTTCAAATCTCTATAGTTTAAAGTGGGCTCCTGAGCCTTTTTTTTAGGCAAAAGGTTGTCATTTAAAAAAAGTATTGAGCACCAGGAACTAGGGTAACCAGATGTCCCGATTGTATAGGGACAGTCCTGATTTTTGGGTACTTTTCTTATATAGACTCCTATTACCCCCCACCCCATCCCGATTTTTCACACTTGCTGTCTGGTCACCTTACCAGGAACTTCCACTGGGCCATATTGCTTCATAGATTATGAAGCACAGCTACCCAGTATTTGCAAGAATGAATTTGACTCTACATTGATTTAATGATATTGTCCTTTGACTCCAATCGTGTTTGTGGATGCTCAGCACTTCTGAAAAATAAGGACACTTAAGTACCTAAATATGAATTTAGAAGTCTAACTTTAGGTGCCCAAATTTGCAAATTTTGGCCATTTCTTTTAAGTAAATAGACAGTTTGCAATCCAGAATTCCTTAGGCATCAAAACACCTTAGTGGGAGTTCAGGTTGCACACTCAATGGCCTTGGGCTTAAATAACACTATTTGCTGAAGAACATTATGAAAAAATTTCTCTCCTGCAGTACACATCGCTACCAGCCAAGAGAGGGTGGCTACTTTTTCAGGAACTGTTTTCATTCCTTAACAATGGTTTCTGAAACAGGAATAAAACAGAAAAGAGCACGTTACTATTGTGACAGCGTACCCCATAAGGCTTTATGGGGGGACGTTTATAAATGTATGTATGATATAACTGGCTGTATGCTTGCTTGATTTCTAAGTAAGCTCTGTGAGGCATTTGGTCAGCTTCTTTAGGAAGGAATTCACCAGGTTAAGTACCTGATCAGGAAACACTTGGGGAACAATGCATCTTGGAATGCTCCAATCCACATGAGAAGTCTTCCTGGAGACATGCAAGATGCCATGTGGACAATGGCGTCGGCCTGCAAAGACTGAGTCATGCAGGGGCATGTGACTTGCCCAGGTGACTCCAAAACTCCATCTTGGAGCTGGACTTTGCAGAGGAGGGAGGAGGGGGGTCTCCACCCACAAGAGAGAGTCTATTTAAACCCAGGGGAGACCCCTCCTTTGGGTCTTCAGCTGGCTAAAGAAGGAGCCTCTCCACCCCCCCCAGGATACTTGAAGGAGACTGAAACAAAGGACAGTAACTGCAGGGGGTGTGAGTGATTGCTGGACCCAGGCTAAAAGGAGATTAGCCTGTAAAAGGGAGCACTCTGGAACTGGTGAGGAAATTATCTGTATTCAGTTTGATTAGGCATAGATTCGCGCATTTTATTTTATTTTGCTTGGTGGCTTACTTTGTTCTGTCTGTTACTACTTTGAACCACTTAAATCATTACCGTCTGTATTTAATAAAATCACTTTTTATTTAGTAATTCACTCAGAGTATGTATTAATACCTGGGGGAGCAAACAGCTGTGCATATCTCTCTATCAGTGTTATAGAGGGCGAACAATTTATGAGTTTGCCCTGCATAAGCTTTATACAGGGTAAAACGGATTTATCTGGGTTTAGACCCCATTGGGAGTTGGGCATCTGAGTGCTAAAAACAAGCACGCTACTGTGAGCTGTTTTCAGGTAAACTTGCAGCTTTGGAACAAGTGATTCAGACCCTGGATCTGTGTCTGGAGCCAAACAGGAGAGTCTGGCTCAGCAAGACAGGGTGCTGGAGTCCTGAGCTGGCAGGGAAAACAGAAGCAGGGGTAGTCTTTGCACATCGGGTGGCAACTTCCAAGGGGGTTTCTGTGATCCAACCCGTCACAACTATCATTACTAAAGATGAGTTATCCTCTTCGTTTGTTTACCAGGCAGTAGTATGTTGTGCATTTAACAGGAACACTAATGACTGTTCTATAATTCTGAGGCTGACCTTACAAACACATACACATGTGAGTTTACTAAAGTAGGTATATCAACAAACCCCAAAGTTACTCAGACACATAATTTTTTTCTGGATCAGGCCCTAAATTTAAACAAAAAACAAAAACCAGCTTCAGGCTTTTTTTTTTTTTTTTTTTTTAAATTTAGGGCCTGATCCAGAAAACACTTACGCATATGAGCAACTTTTGGTACAGCTTGAGTACCATGATTTATAGGCATAACTCTGATTGCCCATGACAGGATCTGTGTGCTCTATTCCCTGAGCACTGTGCTGAATGTTTACCCCTTCGAGTCCTCTCAGGCTCTGGCACACAAGTAGAACAGGTGGTTGCCATAGGCAGCAAAATATTAAAAGAAGCAAAACATTTAGTGACTGTAGATTGGGTGAGTAACTGCAGCCTGTGAGAAGTATATATTTTTTTATTTCTTTTGGGCAGCAAAAATCTGAGTCGGAACTGGCTAGAGGCAAGACAGCAGGAGCGTATATGTGTGCGCTTGGGGAGAGAGAAGAGGAAGACAGATGTAAATATCCCTCAGTACATATCAGCTGCACCACTTAGCCAGTTATTTTTAAATAGCATATCAACATTACATCAAAGACACAGAATAAGAATAATTAACACTGAGTTAGAAACAAACTATTCTCTTTTATTTCTTATTGAAGAATTGCTTGATTACAAAACATACAATTGAAAGAGGTCAGAAATCCTTAAGTGGATTTCTGTAAATTTGCACCCAATCCTGCTCCCACTGAAGTCAGTGGGAGCTTTGCCACTGACTTCAGTGAGACAGAATTGGCCCCTTTGAAGTTTTTTGATAACCTTTAGTTGCATAGGGCTACTTGGGTTTCAAAAAACCCTATCAACTATCTTATTTATACGATATTTGCAACATTTTACAACCACAGAGGTTGAGAAATTATTATTCATTTAAAAATTGTCTAGCCTCTACAAATCATGTTATAAGTACACATGTTTATATTATATTTAAAAAATAAAAGAGGACTCCCTGGTCGGGAAGAGAGGAGAGTGACAAGGTGCTGTCCATCAAAAAAGCTTGCTGGCAAAGTAATATGATTATTTCCTGAGTGATTCATGAACTGTGAAATATCATTTCTTTTTCTCTGCTCACACATATATTGCACAAGCTCCACACCAGAAAAATATTAGGAACAAATAAGTAAATATGTAAAACAGCCTGTCATATCTCAGAAGAGATGCTTTTAACCCTTTGTTAACTTATCCAAAACACACCAACTGTCCCCCTTAAAAAAAAAAGAGAGAATAATTTATTTCTCTCTATTCAAAATGTTTATCCTTCCTCCTTTTCTGATATGGATTGCTCCCTGTGTTTGTCTTTTTGGTGCATTGGACCTGAATCTCGTTCATGTCAAGGCTTTTTTAGTTTGCACTATAGTTGTAGCTGTGTCAGTTCCAGCATATTAGAGAGACAAGGTGGGTGAGGTAATATCTTTTATTGGACCAACTTCAGTAGGTGACAGAGAGACAAGCCTGAAGAAGAGCTCTGTGTGGCTCAAAAGCTTGTCTCTCTCACCAACAAAAGCTGGTCCAATAAAAGATATTACCCCACCCACCATGTCTCTAAAGGCTTTTTTAGGTCATTTTGGAAGCATAGGGGGGCTGTATAACAGGAAGAAATGGCCCCCTGAGAGTACCATCTGTGTAGAGGGATTCTTCAGACAGTGTAGGGCTGGCATAGGGTATCTAAACCAACCCTGCATCCCGCTCCCAGCACAGGAGGAAAATTGGGGTCCTGGCTGGCATAGGTGCCGACTCTGTGGATGCTCCAGAGCTGGAGAACCTACAGGGAAAAAATGGTGGGTGCTGAGTACCCACCAGCAGCCCACATATCAGCCTTCCCCCTTCTCCCCAGTGTGTTCCACCTGCTGGCAGGCCCTACAAATCAGCACCTCCCCCTCCCTCCCTGCGCCTCCCACCAGCTGCAATCAGCTGTTTCGCAGCATGCAGGAGGTGCTGACAGGGAGGACAGAGGAGTGAGAGCACGGTGCACTCAAGGGAGGGGGTGGAACGGGGCATGAAGAGGTGGGGTGGGGTGGAGCAGCGGTAGGAAGAGGCAGGGTGGGGGTGGGACCTTGGGGGAAAGGTTGGAATGGAAGTGGGGCCTGTGGCAGAGCTGAAAATTGAGCATCCCCAGGCACATTGGAAAGTCGGCGCCTTTGCTGGCTGGAGTGCACTGCACTACAGCTGCTCTGCTTTCTAGGGCCCACAGAGGCACATGGGAAGCAGATAATAAGAGTAGTCTCAGGGCTGCTGTAACATATACCAGGGTCCAAGCAAGGCCATGCATGTCCCCCAACAGTCAGGGACTCAAAAGAGACAAAGCCAATTTTTCTCCCACCACCTGCAGCTCCCAGGAAAAGAGTAAGATTAAACCCATCGTTTTATATGGTGATGTTTATTATATTGTTTTTACAGTGGATTTTATAATTTATTTATTATGAAGTTATTGCACAGAGCCTCAACCATCTTTGTGAGGGTTGGCAGATGCTTACTTAATGGCCAGTGATTACTTCTTTAGATTTTTACAGTGTTCCTCTTCAAAGCTCAAGTCACTTATACAAACCATTCTGAAAATACAGACAAAATTTCCCATTGGCCCACAAAGAGAAAGATCAAGAGCTTGTCAGGAACAATTTTGATCAAAGATGTGTATGAGGATGTGCAATTTCCCTCCAGAAAAGGAAAAGGAAATTAAGAATACTAACCAGCTGAAATGAAAAGTGATGTAACAAACAGCAGCCAGTTGCACGTCCAATTAGTTTGTATTTTTTTATGATAACTTTAGAGTTGCAGCTTTTTGTCTCTGCCAAATTGAAACAGCCAGACCCTAAAAGGCATGCTGGGAGGAAATGTTTATAATGAAAGCACCTCTGCAGTGGGAAGAGTTAATAAAGATCAGGAATTCACCAAAGGAAGTATTGTTGGGGAAGAGGCTGCCTCTGTGTTTTGAATGCTACCAATATGTTACAGTGGAAAATTTAGTACATACACTCAAAGTCATTTTTTCACTGTGAAATAAGTTAATGTACAACGGCAGAACTTGATCACTGTTTTCTGCATGACTGGTAGTAGCTCTGTTGTCTCCCTGTTGGATAAGTCAACAGTGTGAAGGGGTATATAAAACCCATGCTGGGCAACAATGGGTTAAGGAGAGGCTCTGGGCTCAGCCAGCTCCACCCCACCTCACCTGCATTGAATGCACAGACTGGAGGAGGACTTTAAAATGGGAGCAGAAAAGTTTACTTTTGGGCAGATTATCAGCCCTCAGCTCCTGAAAAAAGGGCTGACTGAAGGCAGGAGCTTCCCAGTTGCCTGCTGCCTGATGGCCCCTCCCTGAGGGATGGGAGGGCTTGATTCTGATGCACCCTGAGAGGGAATCATTCCCCTCTCTTTCCTGTTCACTTTATATATTTGTATTAGTTCCCTTTGGTTTTTATTCATGGACTCCCCTGGAATCGAAGGGACTTTAAAAGTGACTTGGCCGCAGGAAGAGACAGATCACTGCAGCAGTGGAGTGACCATTGCAGGACACACCCAATGGGTACTGTGCACTACAGGTAGAATATGAGCTATAGCCAGAGGCTGAACTCTAATACTGCTAAGTTACCTTTGTGAAGGTTGCTGGTATACAGAAATACCATAGTTGGAGAAGGGGGGATGACAGCACCCGGGGCTGTTTCTTTGACAGTGGCAATGATTTCAAATTTATTAACCCCTGTGTCTTTATTCCTTTCTCCTACAAAGGAAATCTCAATCATCAAAAGCTGGACATACTTTCAGTCTCTTTCCACTGGCTGTATGGCAAATGCTGCTTGTTGCAAACATTTCCATTAGGCAAAGGAGGAGATTTGGAGTTTTTCCAGGATTGCAGTGTGAGGGGAAAGGTTCTGTAGCTTCTATTTCTCTCCTTGTTTCTATGGCACTTCCCCTAACCAATCTCCACTGGGATTTCAGCCACTGGTGTAGTAGTACAAAGGCAAACCTCTAGTGCAGTTTACATCAGCACAGCACAATTTGCAATCATGTCTACTTCAGAGTCCTACACCAGTGCAGCTACAGTGCTGGATGACATTCCAATGTAAACAAGGCCTCAGTCCTACTACCCAAGATATATCCTGCTGTTTCTTCATTAGGAGACCCATAATAAACTTGCAGTTCAGTGGTCTGGCTAGAACCAATTGTCTCCCCAGCTACTATGAGAGTGACTTTTGCCTCTTCTGCTTCATCTTTTTCCATTTCAGAAGTATTTTGCCTAAAAAGGCAAGAGTTATAAGCCAGATTCTGTCAACCTTTTTCACCGAGTAGTACTTTATGCAGTGAGTAGTCACATTGGTTTCAATAAGACTATTGATGGAGTAATGTACTGTTCAGCATGAGTAAGAGTGACAGAATCAGGTCCTATTAATAGCAAACTTTCCTAACATAAGCTGCACTCCTTCCTTTCCTTTCCTCTATCCCTCCAACTAGAGAAACATGTTGAAACACATTTCACTAATGCAGTATCCTTTGCCACAAATGAAGGGTAGTGTTTTTGTATGATAAATAACAAAATAAACTAAATTATTGAGAAGGCCAGTTCAGGTCTGAACAAAGCAGTGCATCTTGTTTGCTTCCTGTACTACATCTGATGCAGATGTAGGCAGCCATACGTTGCCTACATTAAGAGCAAGGGAGCACGGCTCTCCATTACTGAATTCATAGGAAAAGGGAATCAGAGTTTGTAAATTGGAAAAAGCTGGCCTCTCAGAGTACAGAGATAGGGGATCTTAGGAGAAACTACCCGTGGTGTGAATCTCTGTGGCTCAGAATTTGATAATAAAGGGAGAAGGCTGTTGATGAGAATTTGCTATAGAATAGCCATTCTAAAAAGCACAGCAGATCAAGGTACAGAGAGCAGAAATGTAAAAAGGAATGGAAAGAAGACATATACATATATATTGCAGTAGTGCCCAAACATAACATTCAGGATCAGGTCTCCTTGTCCTAGGCACTGTACAAGCACTTTAACAAGACCCAGTTCCTGCTCTGAAGAATTTACATTGGAGATAGATATCAATTAATCAGGCATAATTAAGGGAACAGTTGTGTGTGTTGTGCACACACACAGTAAACCCCCTATATTTAAATTGCCTGTAGAAAATACAGTATATGATCATGTAATTAAAGACTGTGTATTAATGCATATGCATAAGGGGAAAAAATCAAGATTTCAAGTCAAAACACACATTTCCTAACTTCTGAGTTCTTGCTTTTGTAAACCAAATAATGTTTTAAAAATTATGTATATAACATACCCACAAATACGAATATATAAACTGAGCTGTAGTTTTGTACAAGAACCAGTTATGCAGAACACGTGAAAAACAATTCTCTTCTTGCTCTTAGTGACTAATACTAAATAACTGATGATGTAAATGTGGAACAGCATTTTTAGCGATAGCAATAATCCTTTATGTTAGGTTTCTAATCAAGATTAAGGGGCAAATCATAGTCCACATTGGCTATTGCCAGAGAAGGGAAAGAAATTCCATATGTTCTGCAGCAAGTCTACACTAGGAATAATTATTAAAAAAGACTATTGAGAAAAAAACAGAAATGAAAAGAATATTCCAGCCTAAACTGAAATCTGTTCTTTCCTTTTAGACTTGATCTTTGACCTTCAGGAAGTCATTTAACCTTTCTGTGCATCAGTTTCCCCATCAGTAAAATGGAGATAATACACTACTTCTAAGAAGGGCACTCAGAGTCTTAACTCATTAATTATGGTAAAGCATGTAGGTCCTCAGATGGAAAGCACGATTGAAGTGCAGAGTATTATAATATAGGAGGAAAAAAGTGTGAAACATAAAACACTTCAGGCATAGAAAAGGATGGGAGGTTTATAGAATGTGGCTAACAGAATCCAAAAACAATTTTAAAGAAAGTTGAAGCTGACAGTGAAATTAATATTATAGGAGAAAGTAGGCTTCTGAGGAGTGGTTAAAACCTTAAAGAGATAGCAGGGGTAATTTATTGATAGAAGAGACAATGCACACAATTTAAATGAATTTGTTGCATCAGTATTTTCAAAGAAGGAAGAAGGTTGATGAGAAAATTGATGACAGGAACACATTTTTACCAGGTCACAAAAAAAAAAAAAAAAAAAATCAAGAAACACACTATCACATGAGAAAGATAACTACCCCCATGAACCTGAAAATGTTAAGGCATTGTAAACAAACCAGTTCCATCCTAGAGCTGGGAAAGATCTTGCAAATTAGGTGGAGGGAGCTGTCACAGTTTCAGGGTAACAGCACCAGTATCCCATTCTGTGGTCCTCCCACAGCACCCACTTGGGCTCCCAGCTATTAGCCATCACCTCTTTTGGGCAGAGACCTACATCATACTCCTTCTGACCAGGGTTTTAAGGCTGCACAGCTCCCTGGATTTATAATGTGATATTGTGAGATCCCCAGCAAGCCAGACTACCTAAACAGGCTCCAGCATCTGTGCTTTGTTTTCTCTTCAAAGCATATGACCAGTCTATTGCTGTGACAGGTTAGGTCACAAAGACTCCCTTGGGACTGTCACCTGACATGCTGAGATTACCTCTGAACCAGTTTTCCCTGCCAGCTTGGGACTCCAGACAGACTCCTGTCTTGTTGAGGCAAAAACGTTAGTCTGCTGCAACCCAGACCCAGGGTCTGGTCCACGCCCCCAAAACTGCAGACTTTAACCAAAAACTGCTCAGCAGGTTACCTATCTCTGGCACCCAGACGCCCAGTTCCCAATGGGATCCAAACCCCAAATAAATCTGTTTTACTCTGTATAAAGCTTATACAGGGTAAACTCATAGATTGCCCGCCCTCTATAACACTGATAGAGAGATATGCACAGCTGTTTTCTCCCCCAGGTATTAATCACTTGCTCTGGGTTTAAAAATAAACAAAAGTGATTTTATTAAGTATAACAAGTAGGATTTAACTGGTTTCAAGTAATTACAGACAGAAAAAAGTAAGTCACCAAGCAAAATAAAGCAAAAACATGCAAGTCTAAACCTAATACATTAAGAAACTGTTTACAGGTAATATCTTACCCTCAGAGATGTTCCAATAAGCTTTTTTTCCACAGACTAGACTCCTTCCTAATCTGGGCCCAGTCCTTTCCTCTGGTATATTTCTTGTTAGTTCCAGCAGACATCTTAGGTGGAAAACAGGGGTGTTCTCATGACTGGCAGCCTCCTTTGTTCTGTTCCACCCCCTTTTATAGCTTTGGCACAAGGTGTGAATCTTTTGTCTCTCCGGCCCCACCCCTCCTTCTAAATGGAAAAGCACCAGATTTAAGATGGATTCCAGTATCAGGTGACATGGTCACATGTCCTGTGAGACCCCAGCTTTCATTCTTCTAGAGCTGGCCTGCACACATGCAGGAAGGTTTGCAAGTAAACAGACCATTTATAACCAATTGTCCATGTCAATGGAAGCCATCAAGATTCTAAATCACCATAAATGGCCCACACTTTGCATAATTACAATAGGACCTCAGCGTTATACTTTATATTTCTAGCTTCAGATACAAGTATGATACATACATACAAATAGGACAAACACACTCAGTAGATTATAAGCTTTGTAATGATACCTTACAAGAGACCTTTTGCCTAAAGCATATTCCAGTTACATCATATTCACAGTCATAGGCATATTTCCATAAAACATTATGGAGTGCAACATCACAATTGCCTTCAGTTATAAGTTACCACACAGCCTTTTCTAATCAAGTACATTTATTTTTAAGATGAAAGCATTATAGATAAAACATATTAAAATAAAGGAACCTACACATATACTATAGAGCCTACTAGAGGTACCCAATCAGTCTTATGGGCCCCTAGTATGTCAAGTCCTTCCAACGCTTCCCTGGACAGAAGGTTAAGAAAATAAGAACATAAAAATGGCCATAGTGGGTCAGACCAAAGATCCATCTAGCCCAGTATCCTGTCTTCTGACAATGTCCAATGCCAGGTGCCCCAGAGGGAATGAACAGAATAGGCAATGATCAAGTGATCCATCCTCTGTCACCCATTCGCAGCTTCTGGCAAACAGAGGCTAGGGTCACCATCCCTGTCCATCCTGGCTAATAGCCATTGATGGACCTATCCTCCATTAACTTATCCAGTTCTTTTTTGAACCCTGTTATAGTCTTGGCCTTTACAGTATCCTCGGACAAAGATTGACTGTGCATTGTGTGAAAAAATATTTCCTTTTGTTTGTTTTAAATCTGCTGTCTATTAATTTCATTAATTTCAATAAACCTTAGTTCTTGTGTTATGAGGAGTAAATAACACTTCCTTATTTACTTTCTCCGCACTAGTCATGATTTTATAGACCTCTATCATATCCCCCCTTAGTCATCTCTTTTCCAAGCTGAAAAGTCCCAGTCTTATTAATCTCTCCTCATATGTCAGCCGTTCTATATCCCTAATCATTTTTGTTGCCCTTTTCTCAACCTTTTCCAATATATCTTTTTTGAGATGGGGAGACCATATCTGCCCACAATATTCAAGATGTGGGAATACCATGGATTTCTGTAGAGGCAATATGATATTTCTGTCTTATTATCTATCTTTTTCTTAATGATTTCAAACATTGTTTGCTTTTTTGACTGCCGCTGCACATGGAGTGGATGTTTTCAGAGAACTATCCACAATGACTCCCAGATCTCTTTCTTGAGTGGTAATAGCTAATTTAGACCCCATCACTTTATATGTATAGTTCTTTCCCTTTGCTGCATCAGACAAAAGGCTCTGGATCAGTTTAAATTCAGTCTATTTATCCAAAAGTCTCTTCTTTGTCTTTTGATCTCTGGTCTGTTTTGAACTAATATATGCAAGCCTCCCCAGGTCGTGGTACTTCTCTGGGGGTGTCACATCCTACGTGAATTTACCTAGTCACCTCAGTCCTTCCCCACCCAATGTGTTTAGTTCCTGGAGGAGCTGTGATAGCCTTCCCAGATGGAGTAGAACAGTCATACATAATCTATTCATTTAAATCAATGGACCCCAAAGATAGTGTGTGGGGTTGCAAATATCTGGCACATCTCAGCCCTAGAGAGGTTATATGCAATCCTGACCCACAATAATACATAAACTTAATACAATCAGATCTTTCAAGGACATTGCAGGAAATTGCCATATCTGTCACAGGCACTACTGACAGAAATCCATAAAAAAGTAACAGGAAAGAAAGCTAAGGCCTAGAGAGAAGTAACTATTATCCACATTTTTAAGATAGATTTGAGGGGAGATCAAATAATAATAATAAAACCCCATACAAACCTGTATGCTTGACTGCAGTTTTGTGGAAAAGTACAGATAATTCTGATCAGAGATAGATTAGGCCAGCACAAAGGGAGACATGCATTGTTTAAAGATTATCAGCATGATTTCACAAAAAGAAGACCATACATGACAAACCTGATAGACTTTTGGTTGAGCAAATAATACAAAGAATTGACAGGGAAAAGTTGTGGACATAAATTTACCTCTCATAGAAAAACTACAAGAAAACTTTTAATACAGAACTGTACAAAAGACTACATTCTACAAGGTCAGCAAGTATTGTAGGAGATGTGAACTGCTTATAAGGATAAAGAACTGTCTTCAACAATGAAGACAAAGAGTAGCAATGAGAGAAAACACTGAAGAATGGAGAGACGTGACAAGTGCAATGCTACAAACATCGGTAGTGGGTCCTATTGTGTTCACTTTATATATTTATATATCTGTTGCCAGGAAAAATGGATATTTAAAAAGATACAAAATATACAGATGGACCAAATCTGGACTGAAGAGAGAAATGTAAAGTCTACACAGAAAAGAACAACCATATTTAGAATTACCTGAATAAACAAGTGTCTTAGATGCAATTCAAATTGGAAACATTATTATGTATTCCCGGAAATATCCACAGTATGCTAGGAGCTTTTATAGTACAATTGAAATGGAGAAGGTCCACCAAAGAAGAAAACAAAAATAACTATTAAAAATAAATGTAGGTATAGACAAAGAAACTAGGTCTCATTTCTTGGAAAAGAGGCAGTGATATACAGTATTTGAAGTATACACAATTTTTAAATGATCCTTTCTACTACAACAAGGATGACCTCCTGTCATATACTTTATATGAACGTAAGAACCAGAAGGGAAGGTTGCAGCCTAAAGGGAAAAGTGTATTTATTATATGGGATAGACCACAGAAATTAGTACTATCAAATTGGGCATAAATATTTAAATAATGTAAACAATGTTTTGTTAAAAAAATCTTTTAAAATAGATTATTGCTAATTTAGTATGACAGGTTGATCTTACTATAGGTCAGGGATGTGCTGCAAATATTTGAAATAGGGGTGTCCTCATGTCAAGGGTCCGTGTCCTGGCAGAGATGGAATGAAGGACTGAAGAATCTATTCACTTAAATAACATTTTCACAAGGCCATAGATTTGGGAAACAAGAGTATTGAGTTTCATGTGCTGGGAATGTTATTCCAGAAAAACTTATACTGACAGTATATTGCACATTCCAATGTGTACCATGTGAAGGAGGCTGGGGTGGTAAAATGCTTTTTTAGGCATAATCTTTTTTTTCCTCCCCCACAAACCTTTGTTGAATATATGTCCCACATTGTCCAATCTGATTTGTTGCAAAAGCAAAACAATGGTTCTTCAAATGCATTTTTATTAGCTGGAAAGCTCTCTGGCATGCATGGCTTTACACAATCCAGAGGAGTCAAAACCCATGAGCGACAGGGAACATTCACATCCACTTTCCCTTCACTTTGCTAGAATAACTTTAATCATAGACCCCTGGAAACTCCTCTAGCATTCCACTGCCCCATATTAAATGTCTGGTCCTTATCTGTCTCTGTTAGTTTCTTTGTTCCTTTGAAAGGGAGTCTCCATCAAGTGTGTGAGAAAGTGTGGTGAGAAAAAGAACACAAGAGATACTAACAGTGATGCATTAAGTGGACTAGGATTCTTATTCCAGGATACCATGAACTACTTTAAAACAAGATTATATTTTACAGATGCATTTTTCAAGAAAATAGGATTTCAAGACACACAATACGCTACATCAGCATGAACTATGGGAACAGTCTTAAATGACATTGCATAGAAGAGTCTGGAATTTGCCAGTCATAAATTTGCTTTTTAAAATATTCTGTATGACATTTTCTGAAACTTAAAAATCACCACAAGTTTCCTGTTAAAGGGTTCCTGCATATTTAACTCTGAAGTTTACAAATCAGCATAGGTTTGCTTAAAGGTTATTTTGTAAAATGAAATTTACAGATTGGCTTCTTTTGAATATACATCTGCTTCACATCCATTTAAAATAATCTCAATATTTCAAAGGACATGATTAAAATTTGAGAGACTCAGCTTTAAACATTTATTTATTTCTACATACACACATACACCCCTTCCCCCAAGACATTTAAACTGCTATAAACCCAATCGTGCTCCCACTAAAGTCTATGGGAGTAAGATCAGGAACCTAAAGCGTGAGAATGTATGTTAATGTTTTTGCTGTAAATAGGTTTAATCAGCATGAGCTTGGGATAGCTGCTTTACTCCCTCTTGGTTAAACTATGATTACAGATCTTCCGAAATGATTGCTTAAAAAAACCTTTACACCACACCATGCTATCATGGATTTTGTACATGACACAGGATTGGCAACTCCAGTTTCCAGCAAACATCTCGTCAGGTAACATAGCCTGGGAAAGGATCCCATGCTTTCTTCCTCCTAAAATGATGAAATCTAAAACCAAGAACGAAACCAAACCACCATGTTCTGTCAGTTCCAGTTGCTGAAAAACAGGATCCTCTGTGGTTGTTCCCCCCTACTTATCAATAAAATCATTAAGACCAAAGTCATATTGAGATTGGGACAAAATAATACAGGGCCATATTAATAGAGCAGCACCAGCAATATCTCCCCCTTGGCTATAGGGGGAACAGTTCTTGAAGGACTCTCCTTCCCACAAGCAATCCCATGTCTAAACCTTAACTTGAGAAGCAGGCTATTTTTTCGTATGTCTCACCACATCATAACCTAAATCAAAGCCAAAGAAACATACCCCTCCCTTCCCAAAGGGAAGTCCTGCAATCTGGGTGGGCTGAGTGATGGTGGTGGTGGGAGGATTTTAACAGGCTGTTCTCTCCTTTCCTTGGCTGTTCCTGCTGCTGCTGAGAAAGCAGCCAGCTAGGCTGAAGTGACAAGGACAAGCAGCACTTATACAAAAGGGTTTTGTGGGTGTTAGAATCCATATGAATCCACCTCAAGTAGAATTCATTTACAGTCTGTTCTAGACTGGAGACCTTTATACCACAGCAATACATAGCTGTAAAGAGGGATTTCTGAATTACTGCTCTTAATTTCCACTAAGTCATAATTGCTATATCTGTATCCAGAGCCGGCTCTACCTTTTTTGCCGCCCCAAGCGGCGAAGCAAAGAAAACAAAACAAAAAAAGCAGCCGCAGCAGTGCTGCCAAAGAAGAAAAAAGAAAAAGCTGCCGCCAAAGTGCTGCTGAAGAAGGGGGAAAAAAAAAAAGGCCGGAGTGCCGTCCTTTCAGATTTGCCGTCCCAGGCACCTGCTTCCTTAGCTGGTGCCTAGAGCTGGCCCTATCTGTATCTGTATGTCGACACTTTCTATTCATGCTATAGGAGCTAAAATGACCCGATTCTGCAGATTACATTATGTGCTGTATCAGTTTTGAGATGCACTGCCAATATATATTACATAAAATATCCTTTTCCTCTCCTCAAGGCATCAATACCTCTCCTCTTAGCAGGATGATTGACCCCTGTTGACCCTGTCACATTTTAGAAGCAGAAGAAAATGTCCTGCTGTTCAAAACTTGAAATTTGCATATAAAAATTAAGCAGTTGTAACTAATTCCAAGAAATGATTGCCCAGTGGTTAAATAAAAGATATGAGGATAGATTTAACTTAAGTAATGATTCTTTTTCTGTTTCTGCTGGTCCGTTTAATATGTCAGGAAAATACAAGAGCACATAAGATCTGTGATAAAGGAATGTTTACAGGTTTAATCAGTTTAAAATGATGTAATTAGCCATATTAGCACAGTTAACTGAATCATAGAAATTAGAGATTGAAAAAGCCTATTAGAGCTTTTTGTCAAGCTCTCTGCCAAAGCAGAATTGTTTCCTAGATTGCTGCTCACAACAGGTGATTTTTAGTGCTGTTAAAAATTAACTCTGTTAAAAACACAGTATATATTGTGAATGTGTTTCAAGATCTCTGTGAAGATGAATATTATATCACAATATCTGAACATCGAAAAAAACAACTTTTATATGCCAGCACTTAAAACTAGTTCTGTTACCCTAGATCTGCATGCACTAATTACGTTTAAGGTCCTACCCACCACACCATGACCTAAATCAAAAAAGAGGTAAACAGCGAGGTAGTAAAATGTGTAGAATATACAAAATTACTCAAGATAGTTAAATCCAAAGCAGACTGTGAAGAATTACAAGAAATTGCAGAAAACTGGGTGACTGGACAACAAAATGGCAGATGTTGATAAAACACAAAGTAATGCACATTGGAAGATGCAATCTCAACTACACAGACAAAATGATGGTATCTAAATTAGCTGTTACCACTCAAGAAAGAGATCACTGGAGTCACTGTGGATAGTTCTCTGAAACATTTGCTCACTGTACAGTCAAACACGCTAACAGAATGTTAGGAACCATTAGGAGAGGGATAGAGCAGGGATCGGCAACCTTTGGTACGCAGCTCACCAGGGTAAGCCCCCGGTGGGCCAGGCCGGTTTGCATTTCCTCACTTTTGAGTACTTCACTTTGCAGCCTTCAAATTCTTTCAGCATCGTATTTTTTGGGGGGCAGAAAGTGTATTCAAGTTAAATTTCTATAGTAAGTTATGTATAAAGTAGAAAATAATGAACACCAAGTATGGTATACCACATACTAAGAAGGAAAATTAATTTAATATTTTCCTGTTCATCTTTATCTCACATTATTTCCCTTGCACATAAAATTTCTGAACAAAATACAGTCCAGTTTGAAGGCAATATGCAAGACAAATGTGTAACAAAGCTTATACAATCCATGCTGCAACACAATCTGTGTAGTTGCTGACACAACATTGCCACTCCAGGTTTCATTTATTCCTTGTCAGGAACTATTGATTTGGGATAGGGTAGAAAGTTCTTCTGTATTCAGTGCTAAGCAGCAGTATGTCTGAACTATATTACACAGTAGAGAAGCAACTCTCTGTCTTAGGAAGTCAGTAACACTTACACTTCAGTGGTAGAGGCTGGTACAGTGTCAGGTTCAGTTTGTTAAAACTGCAGTTAGGTAACAACTGAATTTCCAAGGCTTCACAGAAACATAAGGGCAGGCCTAAAGGTCTTCTTATTGGAAGATAATTTCTACTTTTTCTTGCTAGAATTCATGTTGTTTCACTGCTTCATTTTCTACTCTTTCTTCTGGTTCACAGAACATATAATCTTCCTCAACAGCTGTCTCCGGCAACAAGAGAAAAGCCTGTGCCATGAATGCCTAAGGGATATAAATCTGACTAAAGTTCCTTCCATCTCTTTTGTGGGCTACCAGAGGAAAGAACTGAACTAAGTGGTGTCAGTACTGAGCAGGAAGCAGAAATAAACTAACTTACTTTTCCCCCTGGACCACTGCATCATACCACATGAGGAAAATGTGAACACTGCCCTTCCTGTTAGATGTACCAATTATGTTCAAATATTTTTGTTGTTCTGAATAGAGAGATCAAGCACAGCACTAGGCAATACACTTGCCATTGTGTACCTCTAAGTTTTAATCTTATGAAAAAGCAAAAAAACATATGTTAGTTCTATTTTCAAAGCAATGAAGTAGGCGAAACTGTATCACTCTGAGTCCTGCAAGGCCTTATGCTGTCTGGAATGCATATTTTGAAAGCTTTCTGTAGCTTTCACTCTATGCATCCGAAGAAGTGAGGTTTTTACTCACGAAAGCTTATGCCCAAATAAATCTGTTAGTCTTTAAGGTGCCACCAGACTCTTTGTTGTTTTTGTAGATACAGACTAACACGGCTACCCCCTGATACTTGACAACATGCAAGGCACTAAATTTAGCCGTATGGAGTGGAAATCCATCAACCTCAACAAAAAACTTGCACAGATACAGACAGACATCATCTTCCTCTCCAAATGCAAACAGATGGACATCATACCAAAAGGACTGAAGGTAAAAAATCCATTGCAATCAACATACTACACTGAGTATGGTGAGAGACTGTGCCACACACTCTCAAAGAAACTGAGGAACCACCTGATCAGCATCCTATACAGCAGACAGGAGAAGATCAAGAATGAGCTCTCAGAACTGGAGACTCTCATAAAATACCAGCCTTCTACACAAACTTCAACGTGGCTGGACTTTACAAAAATGAGACAAGCCATTTACAATGCACATTTCACTTCTCTACAGAGGAAAAAGGACTGTAAGCTATCTAAACTAATACCTGCCACTGGGGGCTATAACAATGGTACCCTCAACTCATCTAACAACATTGTCAATCTTTCCAACCACACACTTAGCCCAGCAGAAGAGTCTGTCCTATCTCGGGGACTCTCTTTCTGTCCCACCATCCCCACGAACATGATACAGTTCTGCGGTGATTTGGAAGCCTACTTTCGTCGTCTCCGACTCAAGGAATATTTTCAACGCACCACTGAACAGTGCACTGACCCACAGGAACCTTCCTACCAACACTACAAGAAGAGGAACTCTGCGTGGACTCCTCCTGATGGTCGAAATGACAGACTGGACCTCTACATAGAGTGTTTCCGCAGACGTGCACAGGCTGAAATTGTGGACAAACAACATCACTTGTCCCATAACCTCAGCCGTATAGAACGCAATGCCATCCACAGCCTCAGAAACAACTCTGACATTATCATCAAAGGGGCTGACAAAGGAGGTGCTGTAGTCATAATGAACAGGTCAGATTATGAACAGGAGGCTGCCAGGCAACTCTCCAAGACCACATTCTACAGGCCACTATCCTCTGATCCTACTGAGGAATACCAAAAGAAACTACACCATCTGCTCAAGAAACTCCCAGCTACAGTACGGGAACAAATCTACATGGACACACCCCCAGAACCCCGACCAGGGGTATTCTATCTACTACCAAAGATCCATAAACCCGGAAACCCTGGACGCCCCATCATCTCAGGCATTGGTACTCTGACAGCAGGATTATCTGGCTATTTGGACACTCTCCTCAGACCCTATGCTACCAGCACTCCCAGCTATCTTCGAGACACCACCGACTTCCTGAGGAAACTACAGTGCATTGACGTTCTTCCTGAAAACACCATCCTGGCCACCATGGATGTAGAAGCACTTTATACCAATATTCCACATGAGGATGGACTACAAGCTGTCAGGAACAGTATCCCTGATGAGGCCACAGCAAGCCTGGTGGCGGAGCTTTGTGACTTTGTCCTCACCCACAACCACTTCAGATCTGGGGACAACTTATACCTTCAAGTCAGTGGCACTGCTATGGGTACCCGCATGGCCCCACAGTATGCCAACATTTTTATGGCTGACTTAGAACAACGCTTCCTCAGCTCTCGTCCCCTAGTGCCCCTCCTCTACTTGCGCTACATTGATGACATCTTCATCATATGGACCCACGGAAAGGAGGCCCTTGAAGAATTCCACCTGGACTTCAACAATTTCCACCCCACCATCAACCTCAGCCTGGACCAGTCCACACAAGAGATCCACTTCCTGGACACTACAGTACAAATAAGTGATGGTCACATAAACACCACCCTATACCGGAAACCTACTGACCGCTATACGTACCTACATGCCTCCAGCTTCCATCCAAGACACATCATACGATCCATTGTCTACAGCCAAGCCCTAAGATACAACCGAATTTGCTCCAACCCCTCAGACAGAGACAAACACCTACAAGATCTTTATCAAGCATTCGTAAAACTACAATACCCACCTGGGGAAGTGAGGAAACAGATTGACAGAGCAAGACGGGTACCCAGAAATCACCTACTACAGGACAGGCCCAACAAGGACAATAACAGAACACCACTGGCCATCACATACAGCCCCCAGCTAAAACCTCTCCAGCGCATTATCCACGACCTACAACCTATCCTGGAAAATGATCCCTCACTCTCACAGACCTTGGGAGGCAGGCCAGTCCTTGCTTACAGACAACCCCCCAACCTGAAGCAAATACTCACCAGCAACTACACACCACACCACAGAAACACCAACCCAGGAACCTATCCCTGTAGCAAACCTCGTTGCCTACTCTGTCCCCATATCTACTCTGGCAACAGCATCAGAGGACCCAACCACATCAGCCACACCATCAGGGGCTCATTCACCTGCACATCCACTAATGTCATATATGCCATCATGTGCCAGCAATGCCCCTCTGCCATGTACATTGGCCAAACCGGACAGTCCCTCCGCAAAAGAATAAATGGACACAAATCGGACATCAGGAATGGTAACATACACAAGCCAGTAAGTGAACACTTCAATCTCCCTGGTCATTCTATCACAGATTTAAAAGTCACTGTCATTGAACAAAAAAACTTCAGAAACAGACTTCAAAGAGAAACAGCAGAACTAAAATTCATTTGCAAATTCAACACCATTAATCTGGGCTTGAATAGGGATTGGGAGTGGCTGGCTCACTACAGAAGCAGCTTTTCCTCTCCTGGAATTGACACCTCCTCATCTATTATTGGGAGTGGACTACATCCACCCTGATTGAATTGGCCTTGTCAACACTGGTTCGCCACTTGTGAAGTAACTCCCTGCTCTCCATGTGTCTGTATATAATGCCTGCATCTGTAGCTTTCACTCTATGCATCCGAAGAAGTGAGGTTTTTACTCACGAAAGCTTATGCCCAAATAAATCTGTTAGTCTTTAAGGTGCCACCAGACTCTTTGTTATTTTGAAATGTTGTGCTTAAATACATATCATTGTCTGTATATTGCATGTCTAAGATCTCTATTAATCAAGAATGTGCTATGCAACACTGTGACATCTTTCTTTGTTATGCTAATTCTTTCTGGCTATTTCTGGAACATCTGTTATGTGTTGCAACGCTGACAGACCCCGGTCATTGGTTGGTAGGATCGAACCTGGGGCCTCTGGAACTTACTGCATGAGCCTCTGCTGCACAAGCTAAAAGCCAACTGACTCTTAGCTAAGGCGGAAAGCAGACTCATTAATTGCTTTCTAAGTGGTCTTGGTGCCACTAGATGGGACAGAACACCACACCCAGAAAGTGTGTGGGTTATACAAGGATAGAGCCAAGTACCCCATCATACCCAGTGACACTAGAGAGTAACCCTCGATTTTACCATCTGTTAAAACATTTTGCTGCATCTGTGCATGATATCAGCAGAGGCCTCTTTGCTAATGCAAGGGAAGCAAAGGACCCATATGTTAATTCATTCGCAGTGCACATAAGACATTCTAGGCCTAAGCATCATGTGGCACTACTATATACTGCATAGTTGTTCCTAAGAAAAATACATGGAATATAGGAAAGAATAAATTAGTATAACATGGTTAGCTCTGGGTAGCAGAAGCATAAAAAGAACATTCTATAGCAGGGGTTAGCAATGTTTGGCACGTGGCTCGCCAGCGTAAGCACCCTGGCAGGCCAGGCCAGTTTATTTACCTGCTGACGCGGCAGGTTCGGCCGATCGCGGCCCCCACTGGCTGTGGTTCGCCATCCCGGGCCAATGGGGGTGGCAGGAAGCTGCAGCCAGCACATCCCTTGCCTGTGCCGCTTCTCACCACCCCATTTGCCCGGGATGGTGAACCGCAGCGAGTGGGGGCCGCAATCGGCCGAACCTGCTGCATCAGCAGGTAAATAAACTGGCCCAGCCACCCTGGTGCTTACTCTGGTGAGCCGCGTGCCAAACGTTGCCGACCCCTGTTCTGTAGTAAGGAATACTACAAGCAGTAAATGACAGAGTATTAGTATGCAGGATACTTCTAGCCAAGGGTGCACACCTCTCCTCCACTTGAAGAACACAAACCCATTGCAGGAGTGTAAAGGAGAGAGGAGTGGAGCAGCAACAGTCAGCCAGCATATAGCGAAGAAGAGATACATTATAAAAATTTGTCTTTCATTCACATGAAAGTCAAACCAGAGAAAGCAAGATAATTTTAAGCTCACTCCACTGGTTGAAAAAAAATATTATTTTTATTACAGGAGTGCTTCGGGGCCCCATGGTACTAGGCATTGTACTGAGATACAGTACATGAGCTGGAAATCTTAGTTCAAAACAAAACTAGCAGGTGGACAATACTGTTAAAAGAGGGCTGGGGATGGAAGGGAGGATAGGATAACAGTAATATGAGTGTTTATTTTCATCCAGTAGAGGACATGCATAGTTTTGTGATAAAATGAGACTCTGCCAGCCTGTGAATGATCACAAAAGAACTATTACTTGTTTAACAAAGATTCTGATACAGAAGGCAACCACAGCAAGGAAATGCAATGTTAACACACGGACACTATCCTTTACTTATGTAAATACATATTTATGGATTTTTTCACTCAATCAGTCACTCTCTCCAGTTTACATTTGCACAAGGAGTCCTTAGGAGAACTGAAAGGCATTGAACAAAATCAATATAAAAAGAAACAGGCGTAAATATTTAAAATTACACATTTAGCTGCAAATGCTTTCAGGTCAGCTTGAAAAACAGGTATGGATTCTGAGGGCTTACTCCAATCACATTCAAGAATCCATAGGATAGGTACCACAGTAAAGAGCCTGCTAAAAATGCATTAGATTAGATAGATATAGAGCTGCATTACAGGCCAAATCCTCTGTCCAGTGCCTAGGTCAAGCAGTCAGGCTGCATGGTGGGCAGATGAGCAGTGGGATAAATGGAAGAATTCCTTCCTCCCAGGCTGCAAACCTGCTTCCTGGGAGACACTGCAGCCCAATGAAGTCCATTATGCAGCCCCCATCACCAGCTCACTCCCTGAGAGTGGCAAGGAACAAGGATCTGCAAATGGTCTCTTCTACTGTTGTGGAAGGAGCTTGCTCTGAGGTCCCAGGCTACAGAGGAGGACACAGTCCTACACTGCATCTGGCAGTATACCTCAGCGGAAACATTATGATTTCACTGGCAAGAGGTCCTTTCTGGCTCTAAAGGAGGGGCTTTGATTTGGCTCAGAAAATGCATAGTGAAGATGTTAATTAAACAAATATCACAGAATGACCCAAAGTTGTAATGTTCTTTCTGTCTCTAGAAGAAAAACAATTGCCATTCTCAGCTTTTAATTACAATGCTCATCACTGACAAATGAATAATAGACAAAGTCAATGACAGCATCTCTCATTCTGGATGATTTGGCCTGCTATCTAAGGTTAATCCCTGATAAACTGGCCAATATATGGCTGAAGGTTATCCACTATCTGGCTATTTTGCATGACTTAACAAAATTTGTGGTAGAATCCTCAAGTAGTTGTGAACTTTTCCAAAAATACTCAGTGAAAAGTTTCCAGACATCAATACAATAGTAAAAATTGTTTTTTTCATATCTATATATCTCTCGCTATATATAGATATGGGAAAAAACATATATATGTATACACACAGAGAGAGACACACACACCACAAACCCATCCTGCACACAAGTGCCAATCATAATCATAATTATTTATAATGACCGTGTTATGTCTTTTGTCTGTGGGAGAACATCACCTACAAGTATAGGATATTTAGGGCTCTTTGGGAGATTCTGAGACACACCAAGCAAGCTACTGATACAGCTCAGTAGGATCACAGCATCATTATGAAGCTGTGTTTGAAGTAGAGATGACACTTCCATTCTAAACTATTTTTCAGTGTAACTTTCTAAAACAATTTTTTTGGTGTGTTTTGAACTTCTGCTTCTTCTCATTCCCTCAAAGCAAAGAATTTTGGAAAATTTCCTCAAATTCCATTCAGCAGCTTTGGAGTTATTCACATGTGAAGACATCTTTTGTCAGTAAAGACATTTTTTAAGTCACTTTCTGGGAGCAGATAATTCAGAAATGCATTTCCTTTAAAACTTCTATCTTGGTATGTATAGAATCTGGAGTGAGTGTTTTGCTTTGTTTAAAAGAACAGTTTGCTTTTGAAATAAAGCTATGAAATACTTTAAAATAGCAAAGTTAGCATGTCCTACTGTATTGCACAATCATAGAAACCCAATTTTGAATTGCCTTGTTTTTGTTCAATTAAAATCTCAATCTAAGCACTGCATATTTTTTTTTCAAATTATGTAAATTCACTTGATTGGAAACATTCTTCCAAGCATTTCCCCCCTTAATTTTAATCAGTACCATATTTACTGATAAATGCATGAAGTCTAGGGTGAAGCACTACTTAGGGCACCATCTTGGAGTGTAAGTTCAGAAGGAGGGAAAGCAGCAGCAGCAAAGGAAAATAGGCAGAAAGGAGGACTTTGAGTTGTGACTTGCTGGCATTTAGTTGCTGCAGCCATGCCAGACAGCCTAGAGGAAGGGATGCAACTCTGTAGGATTGTTGTGAATCTCTCAACTATTAAACAAGACTTTCTTAGTAAAATCTTCATCAAAAGGCATGAGAAAACCACAAAGTCTATTTCCCCACCATCTTAATTCCAAAAAGAAAACCAATAGGTGGTCTGATTTTTACAATTATTTTTGAAAAATAAATAAATCCAGTCTAGAACCCTTTTACATAATTTAAGCCTGAAGGTTTTTTGTTTTATTTTGAAAACTTGTTTAGAATGGAAATACTGACATAACCTTAACTCTGGCATTGGAAGTAAGATGCTGCAATAAAACAGATATCCATAGCCACGGAGCTACTGTGGGATCTCTTTTGTAAATATGTATTCAGGACTTTTTAAAATGAATTTAAATATTATTATTTAGTTTTATTGTGATTCAGATTTCAATTAACATAAATTTGGAAGCAAAAAAGATCAGGTACAATATCAGATTTGGTGTGTTAATGCAATTTCTTTTTGTGAAAAAAGAAAAAAGCGTATGCTTTATTTGGAAAGACAATTTAAAAGAAGAGAATGTTTGCTGAAGTTTTCATTTTTTCAGCTCTTGAGTTTCATTGCTTGAGCTCTATGGAAATAAAACTCAGAATGTAAAAAGAGGAAGCAAAAAGCTGTCCAAGTGAGCGTATTCAAACTGCAGCAAAATCAGTTTATAAATGGAACCCGTGTTAAAATAGTTGAAGATTACATAATTTGAAAAGCTAATAGACCGATCCTGGCTGCCATTTATATCTATCCAGATCCCCCAGAAAGAATCATTGGCCAGTGCAGGATGTGTGCCACCCCAATTGTGGCTCCTGGAAAGCTCCTACAGTGCAGGACTTCTATGGATTCTTAGTGTATATCTACCCTGCAATAAAAAAACAGCAGCACTGAGTATCAGAACCTATGCCAATTGACTTGGGCTTGTAGGGTTTGGACTGCAGGGCTACAAATTTCAGCGTAAACATTTGGGCTGGAGCTTGGGATCTGTTGCGGGGTTTCAGATCCTGGGCTCTAGCCCATGCCTGAACTTCTACATTGCAATTTTTAGCCCCACAGCTTGAGACCCACAAGCCTGATTCAGCTAAGTGGGTCTAGCTGTGATGCTGCAAGTCTTTTATTGAAGTATAGCCATACCCTTTGAGAGTGGAGGTGAAATGGAACATTCTGGGTAGAACATAGGTCAGGAGATACATATTTTAGAACATTCACATACTGGCCTATTCCTGGTGGCATTAATTTGAAGAAGGGGTTGTGTGTTGGGCTATGGCCAGTCAAAATTCAGGTTCACAATAAGCTACTCCTGTAGTATTAATGTGCAATTTTTTTTCTGACCACAGACAAAGATTAACAGAAATTGGATGAATCTGTTTCTATTTGTGTCATTCAATCTATGGCATCAGTTCCAGTGCTTTTCATAACATCCTGATTTTACTTTCCTTTCAATGGCTAGGCATAGTGAATTTGGCTCAAGGTCCTTTTAAGAATGTTAGGACAATAACCTATATCCACAGACAAATCATGAAGGACGGTTTGAAGGACCGTGTGCTGTGGCTGGCAGTTGGAAGCTGTGAGCTTCAAAGGAAGGTCTGAAGGCTAGAAGCCTCTGGTAATTGCCTGAGCCTTAATCAGTGGGCGGGGCATTCACCCAGGCCTGGGCTTTATAATGCAGTGCACAAGCGACCAGGGGCTGCTAACAGGGAGTTTCACAAGGGAGTTTAGAAGGGGAGCAGGAAGGGAGCATGAGTCCCTTGCCCATTTTATATTATACCCTTTATTCCCCTTAAAACCTATAAACCAAACTACATTCAAACTACATTCTTGCTTTAAACAACCCCTTCATTAACTAGGAGACAATGCAGGCAGACGCCCAGCTGCAGAGTGGGGGCTATCCAGTTTATTGCACTGAGTGTAGCATGTATGATTACCTGCCCTGTGGGCGGGTGGCATATGTGTGCATTCAGTGCAAGGAGCTCCTGGCCCTCAGAGACCACGTACCGACTTTGGAGGCAAGGGTGGCAAAACTGGAGGAGCTAAGGGAGGCAGAGAGGTATGTTGATGAGGCTTTCCAGGACACTGTAGAATTGTCCCACCTCCGGTCAGACAGGCCCTGCGCTGTTGAGGAGGATGAAAGGCCCAGGGTAGCAGAGCAGTCAATGGGGAGCAGAGGGAAACCTTCCCATAGTTGGGACCCTCCTTCCAGACGGTGCTGGGGTTGCCTCTCGCACGGAGGTTACCTTTCCGGGGGAGGGAACTCCAGTTGCTAGGAAAAGGCAGATATTAGTATTGGGAGATTCCATCATTAGAAACGTAGATAGCTGGGTTTGTGATGACCGGGAGAACCGTATGGTGACTTGCCTGCCTGGTGCGAAGGTTGCGGATCTCTCGAGGCATCTAGACAGACTTATGTGTAGTGCTGGGGAGGAGCCGGTGGTCATGGTATATGTCGGTACCAATGACATAGGGAAGGGTGGGAGAGATGTCCTGGAGGCCAAATTTAGGCTGCTAGGGAAGAGACTGAAATCCAGGACCTCTATGGTGGCATTCTCAGAAATGCTCCCAGTTCCACACACAGAGCCAGGTAGGCTGGCAGAGCTTCAGAGTCTCAATGTGTGGATGAGACAATGGTGTAGAGAGGAGGGGTTTACATTCATTAGGAACTGGGGAAACTTCTGGAATGGGGGGAGCCTATACAGGAAGGATGGGCTCCACCTAAACCAAAGTGGAACCAGACTGCTGGCACTAAAACTTAAAAAAATTGTAGTACAGTTTTTAAACTAGGAGATGGGGGAAAGCCGACTGCTGCAGAGGAGCATGTGGATCGGACAGAGACTTCTCTTAGGGTTGAGTCTAATGATAGAGAATCTCCAGGTTATAGTCAGGAGCAGAGGATGGAAGAGGATAAAGTAGGGGCCAGATCAGATGATAAACATTCACATAAAAAAGAATCTGACACATCAGAAAAGGGCAGACAAATAAACAGTGACAAGTTTTTAAAGTGCTTGTACACAAATGCTAGAAGTCTAAATAATAAGATGGGTGAACTAGAGTGCCTTGTGATAAAGGAGGATATTGATATAATAGGCATCACAGAAACCTGGTGGACTGAGAGCAATCAATGGGACACAATCATTCCGGGGTACAAAATATATCAGAAGAACAGAACAGGTCGTGCAGGGGGCGGGAGTGGCACTATATGTGAAAGAAAATGTACAATCAAATGAAGTAAAAATCTTAAGCAAATCCGCATGTTCCATAGAATCTCTATGGATAGAAATTTCATGCTCTAATAAGAATATAACATTAGGGATCTATTATCGACCACCTGACCAGGACGGTGATAGTGATGATGAAATGCTAAGGGAAATTAGAGAGGCTATCAAAATTAAGAACTCAATAATAGTGGGGGATTTCAATTATCCCCATATTGACTGGGAACATTTCACTTCAGGACGAAATGCAGAGATAAAATTTCTTGATACTTTAAATGACTGCTTCATGGAGCAGCTGGTACGGGAACCCACAAGGGGAGAGGCAACTCTCGATTTAGTCCTGAGTGGAGCGCAGGAGCTGGTCCAAGAGGTAACTATAGCAGGACGGCTTGGAAATAGTGACCATAATACAATAGCATTCAACATCCCTGTGGTGGGAAGAACATCTCAACAGCCCAGCACTGTGGCATTTAATTTCAAAAGGGGGAACTATGCAAAAATGAGGGGGTTAGTTAAACTGAAGTTAAAAGGTACAGTGACTAAAGTGAAATCCCTGCAAGCTGCATGGGCGCTTTTTAAAGACACCATAATAGAGGCCCAACTTCAATATATACCCCAAATTAAGAAACACAGTAAAAGAACTAAAAAAGAGCCACCGTGGTTTAACAACCATGTAAAAGAAGCAGTGAGAGATAAAAAGACTTCCTTTAAAAAGTGGAAGTCAAATCCTAGTGAGGCAAATAGAAAGGAGCATAAACACTGCCAAATTAAGTGCAAGAATGTAATAAGAAAAGCCAAAGGAGTTTGAAGAACGGCTAGGTAAAAACTCTAAAGGTAATAACAAAATGTTTTTTAAGTACATCAGAAGCAGGAAGCCTGCTAAACAACCAGTGGGGCCCCTTGATGATCGAGATACAAAAGGAGCGCTTAAAGATGATAAAGTCATTGCGGAGAAACTAAATGGACCAATCCTATTCAACTTATTCATAAATGATCTGGAGAAAGGGGTAAACAGTGAGGTGACAAAGTTTGCAGATGATACTAAACTGCTAAAGATAGTTAAGACCAAAGCAGACTGTGAAGAACTTCCAAAAGATCTCACAAAACTAAGTGATTGGGCAACAAAATGGCAACTGAAATTTAATGTGGATAAATGTAAAGTAACGCACATTGGAAAAAATAACCCCAACTATACATACAATATGATGGGGGCTAATTTAGCAACAAGAAGTCAGGAAAAAGATCTTGGAGTCATCGTGGATAGTTCTCTGAAAATGTCCACGCAGTGTGCAGAGGTGGTCTAAAAAGCTAACAGGATGTTAGGAATCATTAAAAAGGGGATAGAGAATAAGACAGAGAATATATTATTGCCCTTGTATAAAATCGATGGTATGCCCTCATCTCGAATACTGCGCACAGATGTGGTCTCCTCATCTCAAAAAAGATATACTGGCACTAGAAAAGGTTCAGAAAAGGGCAACTAAAATGATTAGGGGTTTGGAACGGGTCCCATATGAGGAGAGATTAAAGAGGCTAGGACTCTTCAGCTTGGAAAAGAAGAGACTAAGGGGGGATATGATAGAGGTATATAAAATCATGAGTGATGTGGAGAAAGTGGATAAGGAAAAATTAGTTACTTATTCCCATAATACAAGAACTAGGGGTCATTAAATGAAATTAATAGGCAGCAGGTTTAAAACAAATAAAAGGAAGTTCTTCACGCAGCGCACAGTCAACTTGTGGAACTCCTTACCTGAGGAGGTTGTGAAGGCTAGGACTATAACCGAGTTTAAAAGAGAACTGGATAAATTCACGGTGGTTAAGTCCATTAATGGCTATTAGCCAGGACGGGTAAGGAATGGTGTCCCTAGCCTCTGTCTGTCAGAGGGTGGAGATGGATGGCAGGAGAGAGATCACTTAATCATTGCCTGTTAGGTTCACTCCCTCTGGGGCACCTGGCATTGGCCACGGTCAATAGACAGGATACTGGGCTAGATGGATCTTGGTCTGACCTGGTACGGCCTTTCTTACGTTCTTATAACATGAAGTCCAGAGTGGTAAGTATGGGGGAGGTAAGTTGAGTATGAGCAGGTGGCTTTGCCAATCTGTTCCAAAAATAGGCCATACAAGCTTTAGCTGGTCTAAACTTACCTTCTTTTTAGGGTTTGGTTTTATTTCTAAGAGTAACTCAAAATTAAGCATACAAATCCAAGCCTTCTCCCCAAGCTTGGTTGTTCCATAGTCCTTCTGCAATGATTGTTCCGCCTACCTCAACCCACTCCTTTCTCTTTAGGGAATGACTCTCCCCTCCCTAATATCAAGGTGCGATAATGAGCCACCTGCCTCTATGAGTCTGCAAAATGAACTTCAACATTTCCCAGCAGAATCAACACCTCCCAACAGTGTAAGGTGTTTCAGTCAAATACTGCCATCCTGTCCCACCAAGACATGGAAATATTCATTCTTTATTATGTCAATTGAGGAGTACTTCTAAAAACACATGTAACTAGAATACTACATACAGTGCAACGTTGGTTAACAAAATGGGTTGCAAAATGGATTTTATGCAGGGCCCTCATGTTCTTTAAGGCAGGAGCGGCCAACCTGAGCCAGAGAAGAAGCCAGAATTTACCAATGTACATTGCCAAAGAGCCAGTAATATGTCAGCAGCCCCCCATCAGCTCCCCCGCCCTGCGGTCCCAGTGCCTCCCGCCCACCGGAAGCCCCGCTGATCAGCGCCTCCCCCTTCCTCCCCGCACCTCCCAATCAGCTGTTTCATGGTGTGCAGGAAGCTCGGGGGGGGGGGAGGAGGAGCAAGGGCACAGCAGGCTCAGGGGAGGGGGCGGGAAGGGGTGGAGTGGGGGCAGGGCCTGGGGCAGAGACAGGGGTTGAGCAATGAGCACGTCCCGGCACATTGGAAAGTTGATACCTGTAGCTCCAGCCCCGGAGTCGGTGCCTATACAAGGAGCCACATATTAACTTCTGAAGAGCCGCATGTGGCTCCGGAGCCACAGGGTGACCACCTCTGCTTTAAGGAGTCTGGGACAATTTGGTGACTAAAAGAGATCAGACAGATATTATGAACCTTCTGACTTTAAGAAGCTGCTATCAAATCAAAGGAACATCATGAAAGGATAGAGTACAGTAAACAGGGAGGCTGTGTTGCAGCAAGGACCACTGATGCAAATAAGGAGATTACAACAGACTTTTTCAGAGTAAACAGACTATATACATAAAGGATTTCTGTTTGTTTATATCAAAATATAAATAATTTAATATGCAATAATGAAATACAGGGAAATTGAAGTAAAATAAAAAAAGAGAAAACTGTGTTCTATATAGAGAAGACTGGAATTGTAAACACCTTCACTGACCTACTATGCCACTCAATGACTTATGGGCAATAAATGAGCATGTGTTTGAAGGAAACAAATGACCCACTTCTACTGACCAAAGTTTGATTTTAGAAGAGTGTTTACAAATTATAAACTTTTCTTTACTGTGCAATAGAAAAATATTGATGGAATATGGATTTTCATTATAAATTCCTTGGTAGGGCAGTCAGGAGGACTCTGCCTTTTGTGGACTGCAGAAGTATACTGACACTTTTTTTGGTTTACTTTACTGCCCCCACAGCTTTTACAAGAGCAGATGCCCTGGATAGCACAGCCCCAGATGCTGAGAAAAGAGCATTTCCCACCCTCTCCTCAAGGTAAGGCTAGAGAGGTATATCCTTCTACAAAACCATATGGATAATCACTCTATACTTCCAGCAAAGTGTGCTAGCTGTTTGACATGGAAAATCCATAATAAGCCATTTTTTGAAGAACATTATTTCAACACAAATTTCACTGCAGTGTGCTGTGATTGTTTATTTTATTTAGATTTAAATACCCAGCCTGATGCCTATCCATACCTCTGGGTGTCTTGAGAATTATTTAAACTTACGGTCAAAATAACCTCCCAACACCATAACAGTGTTTGCACACAACATTGAATTAAATTTACCAGATAGTAATTTGAAGCTGCAAAATAAACCTCACCCAAAATGCCATTCCCTCAGCTTCCCCCCAAAGCTCTAGCATATAGGTGCTTTTTTTTTGCAGCATACCCTGTAGGTCAACTAATTCTAGCTATTTTTGATCAGAGTGAGGAGACAGTTCCAGAGTCCAGGGGCTCACTGAGAATCCCAACCCAGCAGCTTGCTTTCTTCTACACAAACTGGGCTCCGACTCATATTGTGGTTAGCAGAAGAGCTACAACAATATCACATCAGGCAGAAGGTAGTTGCTCAGGAAAGAAGGTCTCAAACTATTTAGGACTTCAGAGGTCAAAACAACACTCTCAACTCCACTCAGAAACCCATCAGCAGCCAGTACAGATCTTAAGACAATGAGAAATCAGCTATATTAGGAACCAACATCAGTTTCTGGAGAGATTTACATTGTAGGCCCATGCAGACCATCTTGCAGTAGTCTAATCTGGAGTTGACAAAGGTAGTAGTCATATCTGTGTTCAAAATAAAAGATTTGCAACCTCCTAGCCAGGCACAGTTGATCAAAGTTCTCATAGGTCTCTGCTGTAATATGATCATTTAAAACCACCCATGGATCTAAAGCCACCCATAAATTGCAAACTCAGGGGACCCAGGGTGGATGAAGCCCCTTAATCAAAGGGACTAATGGCATTTTCTTTGACTAAAGGACTAATGCCAACTTCATACTGACATATTTAGATTAAGATGATTTTGTTTTCCCTCATTATGCCCTAATCCCAACCAGACATTGGAAAAGGTGTCTCAAATAGAGACAAAGCTGGATTTCTACCCCATAATGAAAATGCAATACCATATGCATAATTATTAACCCCTTAATGATCCCATAATTCACTTGGAGTGTAAGGGATGACAGAATGACACTCTGCCACACCTCATACTCTAGAGCCATTAGGGAAGTGAAGCAATGTCCCACAGCTACCTCTTGTGATCTCTGAGCTGAGCAAAAAGAACAAAGCCACTGCAGGGCAGCCCTATTTACTTTGAATAAGGTCCTCAGACCTGTCCAGAGTATCAATCACATTGAAGAAAGCTAATAGACCCAATGATTAATACTGCTTGAAAATTTCCTGTTGAAACAGTTTGACAGAAAATGGGGAGCTAATGCTTTTTTCTTCTTTTGTGAAAAGTATCCTGCTTTCCAGAGGAAACTTCGATGTTTTCATTGAAAACAATGAAACCTCTGAAAACCAAGAAGTTTTTCATTTTTTGCCCAAAGGTGGAAGAATTTTGGGCAAAACACAAAATAGATTGACACTGATATGCCGCAGGAGTGCGTCATCGGAGTTGCATCCCCAAGAAGGAAGTACTTGGTGTACCATAGGGGATGTAGAGTAACCATGGAACCTGGCCTGTAGAGGAGAATGAGAGCATAAGGCAGCTGAGGCAATGAGGTAGAATTTCAGATGAAAAGTATTTTGGTTTTCAGATGAGATATTTTGGTTTTTCAATTTTTTCATTGAAAAGTGAAGATTCACCGGGTGCGGGGGGGGCGGGGGGGGCGCGGGTGCGGAAGGGAGAGGTGAGGAACTATATTTTCTGTACTAACAATATCAACAAACATTTGATCTTCATCAAACAATGCCATTTCTATGTCAGAAACAGGTCTGTAATTCAGACTGACCATAGTCAAGATGTTCAGAGGCACCTAGATATTGTGAGGTTTGTCTTGTCATAGCCTTCTCAACAATCTTATTAATATAGGGAGGTATGGCTATGAGATAAAAATTAGCCAGATAATCAATATCAAACAATGTTTTCCTCAGTAAGGACCACAAAAATGATTCCTTCAAAGCAAATGACAGTCTGCCCTTCCTAAGAAAGGTGTTCACAATCTCTACTGACTCTGGACCTGGTACTTCCCCACTAGCCTTCAACAGGCAGGAAGTGCATCGCTCCGAAGCTCTGGTTCTGGCAAAAAGTTCTAACACCAGCAGTACATGAGCAAAACACAGGTTAAATTTCTAGCAGAGATGTTTACCATATGTTTCCCAAAAATCTTGCTCTGCACCCTGACCTGAGACTGACTGACCTGATCCACACAACAAGAAATTTCTATAACACTTCAGTTTGGTTTTTGCACTAGAAACTTAAGACAATCTGGAAGTTTTCCCCATTGTAACTGGATTCTTTTTGTCCATGACTTTTAGCCTTCATTATAGTTCAATTTAATACTCTTTGGACATTCTGATAAAAGTTCAGGGTGAATTTAGATGAACAGCCCATTTATCATACCAACAAAAGGGAGTTAGATATTGATTTAAGGGATTTGGAGAGGGTTGGGTGACTTATTCTTCATCCAACTAATTGATTGATATTGTTAACATGCTGTATGTTTCTGTAATGGCAAAAGGATTTATAAAATGTGCATTTTTAGTTGTTAACATGGACCTGGATAACTTGAAGTTTAAGGGTCTGATCCAATTCCCACTGAAATGAATGAAAGGCTTTCAATTGATTCAGGGGGAATTGGATTGGGTCTTAAAGGTCCCATCTTAAAGCCCATATACAGTAAAGTCAACGGGTGATTTGCATGTATAAGATTTAAGGATTTGACCTCATATTCTTAAATATTATCCTTAAGGTTACTTTAAAGCTCGAAGGAAAAAAGAAGAAACTCCTTCTCTCATCCCGCACTCTCTCCGTCACAGAGAGGAACAGCAGCAGTGCCCCCAGTGTTAAGAGCAGCATACAGGAAACCAGTTGCAGACCATAAGAAGAACTTTATTGAATCTACACATTAGTTAACAAAGCTGTATATTTTATATACCAAAAGATGGCACTCTCGTGGCTTTGTAGTGGCTGCTGACAGTAAATAAAAGCCAGAATACAGTTGTGCTCTGGTCCTTGCTTCTTCCCTCCCCTTAGCATGCTCCTTGTTCCTTGGTTCTAGGACTCCCACTCTCCCTCACAGTTATGTTAAAAGAATTATTAGTATATTAGCCAGGGTTCCCAAAGAACTTTGTGAAGTAAAGGTAAGAGAGAAACTATGAAAATGAATAGTAGATAAATTTATACCTTCCTTATACAGAAAAAATATGATTTTATAAGCCTATTTTTGTGACTGCTTAAGAGTTTTTTTTAATTGGCTCTAATTATACCTCAAAGAAAGTATTATACAGTGAACATAGTTCATCTTGCATGTGCATAAGAAATGTTGGTCAGAAAGGTGACATTAATGTCTGATTGATTAAAACTCTCGTTTTGAACCCATACTAAGCTCTGTTGTTAATAGGTCAAACTTTCTGGGTTCTTTGTAAATTTAAAGCATAATATAAATGAGCTGTTGAAAACAAGTTGTTTAGATGAAAATTTGGGGTATAGTGAAATGTGTCAGCCCTGTTATGAACAAGATTAACATCTGACAATGATTAAATGGTATCCGTTACATCATTAACCAAAAATTGTAATATGGAATAAACATCTTGTCTATAAAAGTCCATGAAAACTATTGAAACTTGGAACTTGTTGAGTGACAGACTGTTATCCCAATTCAGTATGTATTATCTTTCTGTTTGTGCTCTTCAATCTTAAATATCTAATCTCTGATAAATAAACCTGCTGGATCTTGACCATCTGATGTCTTGTCAATCGATAATATAATAGAACCCATTATTTACACCCTAGATGAAGGGCTGTGAGGGAAGCTGGGGTAGAGTCCTTCTTTAGCTAGGAGAGTCCTTACATTGGGGTAAACCCTGATGAGCTAAACCTGCTTTTTTAAAGATCCCTTTGTACGTATAAGACCTGAAAGGTCTTAAGGCAACAGCTAATGAAACTCAGACTCACACAGCAATTGGATAGGCTAAGTCTAGCTGAGAACTGGTAAAGGCCAATTGTCTAGAATCCTGGGAATTATATGCTGTCTTCTGTTTTTGTTATCTAATCTCTCTTCAAAGTTGTACATAATATGAATGTAAACTATGATTCAGCATCCTGCATCCATGTCCTTACACAGAGTTCTTTTCTTCTATTACTGGAGTCAAAACCTCCCTAACCATGTGGACGCTGTGGCAATATTTAATTCACAAAAAAATTAGAATACAAAATGTTAAGAAACAAAATATTACAAATTATACAGTGAGTGAGACTCATCCTGCATTCCTTAATCCTGCATAGTTCTCATTGATTTAGTTGCTTTTGGACTTCAAGAGAGTTTTGCATGTGAAAAGAGTGCAAGATCAAGTGTTCTAGTAATATCGAAGAAAGGTTCTTCCACAGGGGTTTAAAGCAGCAGGCATTGCTAAATGCATACTATTTCGATTATGGGAAAATAGACTGAATAAACAAACCACTAGAAGAAGTATGAAGGTACCAGGGAAATAAGTTAGCCAACAAACAGCATTTTGTTTTAGTGAAATATATACAATTTTTGACAGGAATGTGTAGGAAAAACGTTTCAAAGAGAGAGATCCTTTATTTATTTATTACTAACATATGGTGGCTATTCTCATGTCATCTAAGAGCTGAATTACAAAGATTAAAAATACAAATTAGATATGGCATTCAAATAAAAAGATCCAATGCAAAACATAATAAACATGTCTTAAATTGTCCTTTTAAGGTTGCTGTATGTGGGCTCCCATAGGCTGCTAAGGGAAACAAGTTCCAAAAGCAGTGCTCTCAATGACATACTCAAACTGAGGCACAGACAACAGGAGTCTTTCTCCAATTTATTTCAATGCTATGACAGGGTTGCGGTCCATCCAGGCTTTAAAGGTCACCAGAATAACCTTGATTTGCAGTCAGATGCAAACAGAAAGCCAGTGCAGAGACTTGAGTACAGGTGCAATATATTCACACTGCCTTTACTACCAAGAGTTGCATATCTTCCTACTGGAGCTTCAGTTCTTAAGATAAAGAAAGTTGACTGATTTATAGAGGAAAATATAAGAGAAATGGGGCCACAGTAGTTTGTCCATTTACAAATGATCAAAGTGACCACTACAGGTCTCCTACTTAAATCTTTTTACTTACCTATAATTGTTATTATTTTCTCTGGAGTCTGGACCTTTATTATACCTTGATCAAGACATTTGGACTTTCACAAAAACAATTTGCTATCCCTGGTTTAGGTCATCTGTATGCCATGGTGACCTGCAGTGATGATGCGGGGAGGTGATCAGGTGCAGTAAGTGTGACATTGTAATAATCATGGAATACAGATATTTAGAATATCTAGGTGGGAGAGGGTAGGATCAGGACAATGGCTGAGTAGTGCATTTTCTCAGAGTACTCTAGAACCCTTGCAAGCTATAGCAGTGTCCAAGGACAGATCTTGGAAATACAGCCACAGAAAGGGGGGGAAGGTGTGGGAGGGAGTCCTTGGGCCTATGACAAAGGCCATGACCTCAGTACAGAGGAGATTGGACCACAGGGAAGCTGTGTTTAACATTATTTCTTTCTCATCCTAACCCAAATGTCAGTTCCAGGATGGGCTGAGCCAGAAGCCAGCTGGCAGTCTCCTATGGTTACCAAGAAGCCATGGACTCTTGAGCAAACACACAAGTGGGGCTGATATAAAAAGGTTTGTGGGAAAAAAAGTTTGATTATTTTTTTTTATAAAAAAAGGACTCTTTCAACCAGCTATATTTACAAGACACAGTATAGATATTAAATTCACCAGTGTTGCCAAACTCAAATGTTGAAAAAAAAAATCATGAATCAGAGACAGAGAATCATGGAGTTGGCTTAAAAATAATGAGATTTAGGGGAACTGAGGGGGGAAAAGAAGCACTGGTCACCCCTACTTTAGGTATGATTATTTCAATCTAGAAGCGCAACCTTAAACTTCACACCAAAATATGGGCCCCCATGTCGGTTGTCAAAAAGGGGCGCCATTTACTTTCTCCTAACTCCCGGGTGTCATTCTTTTCCAATGCATACTCTAACCACATTCCTCTCCTGCATTCCTTCCAATTCTCCTGCACTTCTTCTATAGATTTTTCTCTCCACCCCAGCCCAATATCCTGCCACAATTAAGTTTTCCTTCCATGCTGCCTCGGAGTCCCCTGTGATACACCTAACCCACTTACATTCATTTGCCATCAATATATGTTGTCCTTTTTCCACAGTCTCCCAAACTTCAGATAATTAGCTTGTAGCTCCTTGCAGGGCTCCATCACCACCAGCTAACACAGTATGTAGCAGGAAAATTCTGACATTCTGTTACTGAATCATAATGTCACAAATGTTTGACAATTCTGAGCCAACCTGAACAAGAAGTCTTGATGTCACCAAAACCAGACACAAGAGCTCAATATGCACCGATATTGACCTACTTATATGGCCTCCATGAATACTACACAAACATTGACTTTATTCTCCCCCTCCCCCCAGTTTCTCCTGTGACGTAGGGAGGTATTATTATTTATATTATGTTTTACAGATGGGGAACCAAGAAATTAAATTACTTGCCCAGGATCACAAAGGAGATCTGTGGCAATTATGCAAATTTAACTCAGAGCTCTTGAGTCCTATGATAGCCCAGTTAAGTTGGGTGGTCTGTAAACAGCCAAAATTCTCAAGTTGAAGTTATCCTAGCTCTCATATAATAACAATTCAATAGGACTAATAAGAATAATATATTCTCTGTCTTATTTTCTATCCCCTTTTTAATGATTTCTAACATCCTGTTTGCTTTTTTGACTGCCTCTGCACACTGCGTGGATGTCTCCAGAGAACTATCCACGATGACACCAAGATCTTTTTCCTGATTCGTTGCAGCTAAATTAGCCCCCATCATATTGTATGTATAGTTGGGGTTATTTTTTCCAATGTGCCTTACTTTATATTTATCCACATTAAATTTCAGTTGCCATTTTGTTGCCCAATCACTTAGTTTTGTGAGATCTTTTTGAAGTTCTTCACAGTCTGCTTTGGTCTTAACTATCTTGAGCAGTTTAGTATCATCTGCAAACTTTGCCACCTCACTTTTTACCCCTTTCTCCAGATCATTTATAACGATGGGATATGACATCTGGCTGGTGATCCCAGTTTATAGAAAATGAGGATAAAAGGCAACTGAACTATAATTACCATGAGGCACTGTGGCAATATAACGGAATAGAAATATTTTCTTCTGGGGCCAAAATATTTCCATTTTTTATTTTAAAAAAATCTAATTTTTCCTTAACAAATGGACACTTCTGGTGAAAATGTTTACTCAAAAACCCAATTTTCTATAGTAAAAAATAACATCTTTCAATTTTTTACTATTCCTAGTAAATACTAATCCCACGACCTAATGCACAAACAATAATACACCATATGAAGCAGGCAAGAACATTTTGTTAATGCATGTAACTTTTACTTGGCAAACTATGTGATCTATATCTATATTGCTTTTGCCTGGCAAAATAGTATATGATCTATGAAATATACAAAATAAAACATACAGATATGTTACTATGAAGTAATTTAAACCCCATGTAAAGACATGTTCTCATATACATGACCTTATGAAACTCATTGGACTGTGACTTGTGAAATATTTGTTTGTTTCCTAGGTCTTCCACAGTTATTCTGTGTGACCTTGAGTGAGACCCATAATCTCTCTGTGCCCCAAGCCTCCATCTGTTAATGGAAGATAATATGTCATTTCTCTCACAGTTTTCCCATCTTGCTCTATAGGACAGGATTGTTTCTTAATTTGCAAAAACTATAGCTCATAGCACAATGGAGCCCCAAACACACTGCTAACGCAATACAACCAATAATAATTCTAATAACTTGTAACATGTCCTGTTATACATGTTTATTTTTTACATGGATCGTTATTGAAAACAAAATGGAACACTATAAGAAAAACTCTTCCTTCCCCCTCCATCCAGAAGTTTCATCTGAAATATTGGGGGAGAGGGGGCTGGAAATAATTGCAAGTCTTCACATGCTATACAAGTGTAATCAATGTATCAAATAATAAGTTTTGTTAAAACACCACTTTTTGTTCCTGAATAACAGAAACAAAGTGTTCGTGCATATTAAGGACAGATTAATGGTTTAGCAAGGAAAATGTTCATGTGTTCCTAAATTTATTCACAACAAAACAAAAAAGTAGTAAAATTGAGGTTTTGAAATCAGAATTGATCAGATTAGGGGCTTCCCTGCCAAATTAAGGTTTGCTATTTGTTGAAATAAGTAAATAGCCCAAGAACATATTGGTGACACATTCACTGGCAAATGTACTGACCATTTCACTCTTGAAGCAATGTGTGTATCTTTATCACATATATGTGTGTCTTTATTATGTAATTTACATTTGAACTTTTTTTACATAGATCATAAATGGACAACTAAGTTGTTTGCAGTCACATCTTTGTTAACATTGAACATTCATTTCCTACTTACTGTATATCATCCTTGGAGAGAGCTATGTAGAATCTTCTCAAAGGCACACCTTCCTCGAGAACATTCAGGCCAGAACCGCCTTCTTTCACCCATCGTTGGAGGCTCCTCCCGCAGCCTGATTGGATTTGGCAGTTTCACAGATCAGGAGCCAGGAATGACTGAGCATCCTCCTCTCTCTGGAGCTATAAAGCTCGTCTTCAGAATTTACTAATTTTCTGAATGCTGCTAGGAAACCAGTCTTCCGCCCACTCAGAAAAGTAAAATAGAAACATACACAGAACATTATGTATCAAACAAATACAATGTGGCTAGTAATATCAAACCATTTATAATTGCAGTTGTAGTCCTGTTTTAATATAGTCAGTTTAAGCCCAGTCCTGCTGCCTAAAATTACTAGCAGCATTGCCTTCAGCTGCACATTACCCACAGAATAATTAAATTAGACCCAATGCTAGGTTAGAAATAGCTATTTGTAAGAACTTCTCTAAGTTACAGCTTGCAGCTGAGAATGGTAATCATCACTGAAAAGAAAAAGAGAGAATAAGAGAAAATGCTTCACAGCAATAGACTGAAAACAAGTTGTACAAAACTGTTCACATCAAGAAGCAATGAAACCCCTTACTAACAATGCTTTTAGACAGTCATAACAAAAACCACAAAACTGTGTGAAGGATCTTCCCAGTTATCAGTGTGAGTGGGTTAAATTATGCTGTGAATCAGAAGCTGCCATGCCAATTCACTTCTATAATGGGTAGAAGGGAACTCAAAGATGAAACAGTGATGATGTTATCACAATATTTTATTTAGCAGATCAGTCATTTTATTTAGCAGAAGAATTTATAGGGCAGCAGCTTGGCATTTTGACTTGTGGGTGTTTCCATTTTAATGTAATCCCAGTTAAAATGCATGCACCAATAGGTCTCTAAAATAGATTGTATTTCATTGTATTTAATATCTAGCAATATTGTTTTATCACCTAAGCAGTGGTTTACAATAATTGCATTCACCATGTGGCTGGAAGTGCAGTCAACCTAAAGCAGTGGTTCTCAACTTTCCAGAACACTGTACCCCTTTCAGGAGTTGTCTTGCAAACTCCAAGTTTCAACTCACTTAAAAACTCCTTGCTTACAAAATTAGACATAAAAATAGAAAAACTGTCACAGCACACTACTACTGAAAATTTGCTTATTTTCTCATATTTACCATAGAATTATAAAATAAATCAATGCAAATATAAATATTGTACTTGTATTTCAGTGTGATACTTGAGGCAGTTTTTCACTTGTGAGCCTTGTCTGAAGCCCAAGCCCTGCCACTTGGGGCTGAAGCATGTAATTTAGCTTTGCATGGCCCCCTATGGCATGGGGCTCCAGGCAATTGCTCTGCTTGTGAACCCCTAATGCAGACCCAGCACTTGCAACCCCCTAAACCCATCACATGACTTCCCCTCCCCCAATGGCTGCAACCCCAAGGTTGAGAAACAATGACCTAGATGAGTTAAGTATTTCCTGGAAGACCTGAGTTCCCTGAGGGATACATATACGCCTGGTTGAGAACCACTGCCCTAACGAGTATTGTGATAACCAACAACTTTAAATTAAGAAGCAGGAAGGCAAAATGTGCAGTCCCTGAATATTGCCCCCAATTTCCACAATCTGAGAGTTTGCTGCCCCAGTTTAATGAAGGAGTAAGGTCCTCAAGTCAAACTTGAATCTTTTCACCATTAATGGCACCCAAAAGTGTGGGTTTCTTTACTGGATGTAAAAAAAATGTCTAGTGGTTAAGGATGAAGAATGGAAATGAGAAATACTAACACATCTAGAATCATAGTAGCTCGATCCTATGTACCAAAATGTGACCCACATCCATTCTGCTCCAAAAGGCCCAAACCCTCCCGTCAGTTTAGCCACTTTTTCAAGTAGGCTAAATAGTTGGGGCTTTCTGCTTCGACTCAAGTTGATGGCAAAGCTCCCATTGACTTCAGTGTGAGAGATCAGTGTTGGTCTTGGTGGTTGTCACCCAGGAAGTCACTGGCACTCATTGTGCAGCTTTTTATTGGCAGTAGGCTAACTCAGAAGGATAGGTCTTAAATAATTTCAAAAAATGGCAAAACTCAGGTTAAAGATTAGTAGAGTTCAACCATGTAAGGGCTACCACTGAGTGTATCTGGTCACAGCCCTTACACTACCCTACTGGAAGCAGAACTTTCTTATACTCCCAAAAAGAAGAAAAGGCAGAGACTTCATGAAGTCTACTGACTTAACCATTTCAATTTTATGTTGAAGGAGCTCAGATACTATGATGATGAACATAAGAAAATAAGAACAGTCATACTGGGTTCCTGCCTTCCAATAGTGGCTAATGCCAGGTGCATCAGAGTGAATGAACAGAACAGGTAATCAAGTGAACCATCCCCTGTCACCCATTCCCAGCTTCTGACAAACAGAGCCTAGGGACACCATCCCCGCCCATCCTGGCTAATAGTCACTGATGGATCTATCCTCCATTAATTTATCCACTTCTGTTTTGAACCCTGTTATAGTCTTGGCCTTCACAACATCCTCTGGCAAAGAGTTCCACATGTTGACTGTGTGCTGTGTGAGTATTTCCTTTTGTTTGTTTTAAATCTGCTGCCTCTTAATTTCATTTGGTGACCCCTAATTCTTGTGTTATGAAAGGAATAAATAACACTTCCTTATTTACTTTCTCCACACCAGTCATGATTTTATAGACCTCTATCATATCTCCCTTTAGTTGTCTTTTCCCCCCACCCTCCCAAGATGAAAAGTCCTAATCTTATTAATCTCTTCTGATATGGAAGCTGTTCCATACCCCTATTCATTTTTGTTGCCCTTTTCTGTACCTTTTCCAATACATCTTTTTTGATATGGGGGAACACATCTGCATGTAGCATTCAAAGTGTGGGCATACTATGGATTTGTATAGAGGCAATATGATATTTTCTATCTGACTGCCGCTACACATTGAGTGGATGTTTTCAGAGAACTATCCACAATGACTCCAAGTTCTCTTTCTTGAGTGGTAATAGCAAATTTAGACCCCATCGTTTTATATGTATAGTTGGGATTATGTTTTTCAATGTGCATTACTTTGCATTTATCAACATTGAATTTCATCTGCCAGTTAGATCAATTTCCTCCCAAGTAAAAAACTGTGGGAGGGAGTAAAAGGACAGAAAAAACTTGGAGGGATCCTCTTGCAGAGTTGCCTTCAGTCATTGAAGGGGGAAAAATTTGTGCCCCCAGTCTCCATAAAATTCCACACCCAAAACATGCAGATCCCAAGGAATTTACATGAATCAAAGACTATTTGCTGGACCCCCTGGTAGCCTTCCTTATTCTCTGGCAGCAAAATTCCAATGGATCTGTGTAACTAGGACTTCTCCCTGCTGCAGGCCTCCCTAAAGGGATTTTACCTAGTGTGGAGAGGGACTACAGAAAAGACAATATAACTTTGGGCAGTGTTGTCTTTGAGTAATCTCTATGGCAGGGGTCGGCAATGTTTGGCATTTGGCTTGCCAGAGCCAGTTTATTTACCTGCTGACCTGGCAGGTTCGGCTGATCGCGGCCCCCACTTGAGGGATGTGCTGGCCGTGGCTTTCCACCACCCTCATTGGCCCGGGATGGAGAACCTGCCATGTCAGCAGGTAAATAAACTGGCCCGGCCCGCCAGGGTGCTTACTCTGCGAGCTGCGTGCCAAACGTTGCCTACCCCTGGCGATAGTAGGTGCTGAAGCCCTGTCTGGTTGCGATGAATGCATCATTCTAGATTACCATACATGCATCAGAGAAATAGGGGCACATTGGTTTGATCAATTGAAGACAGAAAAAGAGTATATCTAGCCACTGCAATTGCCTTGGTTCAAAGTGTTGTAATGAATGCACTGGGCCATTCCCTTGATCATCAGAAGGTGGATGTCCTCAATACAAGATGAAGCCATAATTCCCACCACTTCCTCAAAATATTTTCCCTTCCTTTTAACTATCAACATTCATCTTCAGATACAGCTTGATCTAATTGGTTTTCATCAAGACTCCAATTTCTCTCAAACCCTAGGATAGCTGTGAGACAGCAGGGAAGAAGAGATATAGAGCCGAATATGCTATCACTTCAGTTCTGTTCTTGCTATCGATATTGTATTGTATCACCTGTATAGTCTTGTTACAACTTTTCTGTACCTCATTCCATCCATTTTTTCAAGTGTGTATAATGCAAATTTTACAGGGGTTGTGTGTGGCTGGATTGTTCCTGAAACATCTGTGGATGAAAATAGCTCAACGAGTGTAAAGCACTGTAACACACAAACAGGAAATTCAAGCACTAATGCCTGCAAAGGAATTGTGAACCCAAACATCCTCCTTTGCATTTATATTTCTGAAGAATGCTAGTCAAAAAGAAAAGTATCATTTACTTCTAAATATCTCTGCAGGGCTAATGACTTATTTACCTTTTGTTGACTACAGTGTGTCAGTGTGAGATTATCCTAGTCAGTATAATTAGAGTCTAAAAAGTTGCTGTGCATATGCACATTGCACATGAATATATAAAGCAATTATATGTTTCAGTAAAAACAAAAGCCCTCATACAATGAGAGATTTCTAAAGAAAATATTAGATAAGATGCATCTCCTCAGGTACATTCTCAAGATGGCACTTACGGAATTAAGCACAGAAGTCCTGTTATTTTTAACAAGCTGCAAGCACAAATCATTTCATGGCATATTGAACTTGTTTTGTCCCTACCTGATCTGTGTAGAAATGATGGATAAGCTTGGCTACATACCTCAATTTGTTTAGACAGCTAAGGGAATTCAAGAAGAGAGGCTAGTGACTCTATGGAGTCCCTATTTGAAAGCTACTCTTCTTATTGGGGGCTGAGGGGAGAATACAAGTAGCACTCAGAGAAGACAGTTAAAAATAAAGCTCAATGATTCTTTGCCCGACTTGGATTCCAGAACCACATTACTGGTGTGTATTATTGTCACCACCAGCCAACACTGTGCATGTTCTTGTCCTGAAAGGTGTGGAACAACCGATCCTCTTTCAGAATCACTTACCAAAAGCCAATCAGTGAGTGACTGGTACTCAGAACCACTCGTTTTTCCAGACTTTCTTTAATCACTAAATCCCCATATTGATACCCAAGTCTTCTCTAAAGGGTAGGAATTGTGAATAGCACACGAAAGAAGATATTGGAAATTGAGAGGGAAATGAGGTGTAGGGAGAGATGAAAGAACTTTGTGTCAGTGAATAAGATTTAGAGAGAAGGGAGTTGGTTGATAGCCTGATCTCTCATGTAAAGGAGTAATAAGAAGAGATAGGAGAAAAGTTAAGCAGGGAGACTGAAAGAGGAGGAAAAAAAGGTCAAGAACGTTCATTGGTGCATATGGGAGGACTGCCATAAATTTAGATTGTGCCCTGTCCTGGCCACACAAAGGCATAAGAGGAAATAAGGAATATTCTTCATTGTAATTCACTTAAGGGATGGTTGCAACTGCAACCCTTGGCTTGAGGCATAGACCTTCTCTTCCTATGTGAGTATACAGTGTGCAGTGTGAACCTGACTGGGGCCTCTGAACACCACTGTAGCACAAATAATACATAAATCAATAGTAATAACGGTGCATGCTCTCACACACACAGTTCTTCTGATCTGACATAACCCCTAGGGCCCTGGCCTGGTAGTTCATCTTAAAAAGAATTAGGTACCACAAATACCAAAGAATAAATAAAAATTTAGCTAATTTATAATTTATTTTAAAAAGGGGTTGGGAATCTGATGCAGAAGCTGTCAGTGACTAATGATCAACCACATCTCAAAACAAGGCTTTTCAAAATGGGGAGTGTTAATGTGGCAGGTATGGGGGAGTGTGTGAGGATAACTGAGAATAAGCTCCACCCCAGGTGCCACCTCTACTAAAGCTCAATCATCTTTGAAGCTGAACCACAATAGTGGAACTCTTCGGGACAGGTGGTGTCCCTTCTCATAATACAGTAAAAGCATTTATGTATTTGGACTGTACAATTTAACAGCATTGTGAGTACATTCATGATGTTTTAGTGTATATAAGTATTGAAGCTAGGGATTTGTTTTGTTTATTTTTGGTGTCTGAGAAGTGTTTCCTGCTCAAACAAATGCAGAGGATATAAAATACTATAATGTTATTGGGCACTGAAATATGTGGTTGAAACTGGTGTACTCCTACATTCAATACTATTTCATAGCTCAGATGCTCTAGTTTGAATTTTCTTGTCTGTTATTGTTAAACCATGCTGGCAAGGCTAATTCTCCACTCTGGCACTTCGAGTGCAGAAGGTAGGAGCCTGCAAGGATTCTAAAAAATTAATACTAGCCACTCCAGGCTTGTATGAAACACCCAAGGTTACAGCTTTTCTCAGACCTTGGATTGGTAAACGCTGCCACCACCCAAGTGCAGAACCCCTTTGAGAGCCCAAGAAGGCACACTTGGGAATTCCTTCCTGTGCGGTACCCTCAAGCCCTTTCATCCCCCCTCCGGGGAAGAGCTGAGAAAGAAAAAAGAAATCAGCTGTTGCCACCAGCTAATTAAACACGTGCACAAAACTCTTGACACAAAAAAATCCAACTTTGTTCTTAAAAAAGGTAAATTTTATTTTTTAAAAAAAGAAGAAGATACATCTGGGAACTCAGGCTACTTCTAGATTTTAAAAGACCAACTACAAAAATTAAAGCACCAAGAATAGCTTTCTTGAAGTCCAGCTTAAAGGTTACAAGCAAAACAAAGCACTTGAGGTTATCACAGAGGAATCCACAAGCCATAAAGAAATAAAAGGGATAAACTTAATCATGTCTTTCTAGACATTTCCTGATCTACTTACATATCTGTGGTTTTAAATTAGTAGTTTCTAGGTATGAGACTGATGACTTTTTCATACCTGGCCCAAGCTTCTTACAGCATAGCTCTGCCCTGTCTGCCTCTCCCCCAGAGAACAACAATAGACAGACAAAAGGGGAGTTGTTTCAATTTTTAAAAATTCTAGCCTTCCCATTGGCTCTTTTGGCCAGGTGCCCACTCACTTTTTATCTATGCATAGCAGTGAGACTTTTTAACCCTTTATAAGTAGAGCAATTAGAGAATAGCTACTAAGAGGGATTTTATAGCTACTGGCTGGCTGGGCGTCCATAAAAGGGAGCTACCTTCCTCCCTTCTTTTATCACACATGCTGTTTCTCTCTTCTATATTTGAGTATAAAAAGTCCATTCCTTATGACATGTCTACTGGTGAAAACCAGCATAGAATAGTATACAAATGAGAGAAGGACAAAAATGGAAATGCTTAACCACAGAATAAATTGAGATTAACCAGTTAACAGAATTCACCTAGCATTTCAAAATGAGCATATTATGAGGGTACCAGTACTGTTGTTGACCACATAGGACTGCCTGGAGAACCATCAGCTTCTTTGTTACCTTTATTCAGTTACCACTGTAGAAATATGATAGAGTGTAGGCAATCAGAAATCATTAGAAAGCTTGTCCTCATCAAGACAGCCCAAATGAAAAGCACTGCATGTTTTTGGATTTTATTTTGTTTTTAAATGGGCTGATGTGTGTTTATACATACCTGATCATGCTAATACATGCTGTAATAGATTTTCTAGTTATGGGTAAATTGCATTGCTAACAGGAGGGGGGAAATCTTTTTATAACTGATATAGCGAAATACAGTAAACTTTGTGATGTGTGCATGCTAATGAACAAGCTTTGTTTGTATCCTTAGAACTTATTTGCTTTCTATTAAATTACTACCTGTGAAGCTGCTTCTGTTTTATTGAGTGGAAACATGTAATTGAGTACACGATAAGAACCACATTTTTTACTCAAGTTAAATAGCTGTCGTTACAAAGTGCCTGCTTTAGATGACCAAAATGGGCTTAAAAATGTAGGAGTAAATCCTGGGGTAGGGTTATATTTTTATTATACTTTAATAGATTTTACATCTGTGTCAAAGATCACTTCATGTTCAACACTTTGGGATCAAACTTGCAAACACTTTGCATTATGCTCATTATCATGAAGAACCCCACAAAAATCTCTGGTAAACATGGACAGTTTTGTACCCATAACTTTATTCAAGAATGGGAATTCTGTGTCATCTCGCTATCTATCTTTATTATTACTAGTTATTTATATTGCAGCAGCACCTAGGAGCCCTTGGAATGAACAGGAACCCCATTATACTAAGTGCTGTATAAACCCCTGGGTTTATATAACATCAGTATCATAGAATGGGAGCACCTCAAAATCATTAGTAGATTTTACTCTCAACATACTTTCCTGCCTTACATGTATCATCCCCATTTAACATCCCCTGAGGCACACAGGAAAAAGGTCACACTGGAAAGTCTTTATGTGCAGCAGAAACTGAACCCCAGTTTTCTAGTGCCCTATCCAATCCTACCCTCTACTATTCTAGCTATTGTCGGAATAATACCTTCCTCATCAACGCTGATCTTATATACATAATTAATACTGGTAGGATTATTTTTCTATCTTAGACCGAGTTACTTATGCTGTGATTCTGAATGGGAGAGAAAAAAACCCTATGTGATGCTTTTTCTCCATCTTTATGAGTAATTATTTTGCTTGTATTCCTTTTTTGTGATAAAGGGTTAGAGGGATAGAAACAAGGCAAGAGAAAGCATAGACTAGCAAATTTAAGTGATTCAAGGCATTAAGGCATTATTTTTAAAGCCCTGTTGTTCCAAATGCAAACCAATAATTGTTATAAATACAAATGACAAAATATGAACCAGCCTGCAGAATTGGCAATATAGGTTCACCTATGCTAAAACTGATTTTAAACACTGTTAATATATTGCTTACATAAATCAAAACCTATCACATTTAAAGTGGACAAAAATCAAAGATCTAACTTACAAAGTTTTAGAAACACTTTTATAATGTTACTTATACAATAAATTTGTTTTGTACTTTTCATAGCAAAAATGGCAAAGAGAAGCTAATTATCAAAGATATTTAGGGTAACATTTTCAGAACTGCCCAAATTTCATTTTCAAAATTAACTGAGGTACTTGGAAACCTAAGTCCTACTGGATTTAGGGTTGTAAGTGCCCAAAGCTACATCTAAACTGCAACTGGAGGTGTAATTTGCATCATGTGTAGACATACCTGTGCTAGTTGTACTCTGGCTAGCTTGCTAAAAATAGCATTGAGGATGTGGCAGCATGGGCTAGCAGCATTTGTACATACCAGGGGAGGTTTTGCTCTTCTGTAGAAAAAGCAAGAGGTTCAGACCCCACCCCAGACCAGTTGATACTCCTGTACCATCTCAGTGTAACTAGTAACCAGACCAACTCTGCATTGGGGTACCAAAAAGCCTGGAAAAGTGCAAGAAATTTACATTTGTGCAGTTCAGCATTTTAAGGCTCCCCCAAATAGGAACCTCAATATGTCAATTATCACTGCACAAATATATCTCTCTTCCCAACAGTCTATTACTAATAGACTTCTCCACAGTCTATTATTCCCCTCTCCTACATATCCATCCATTCCTCTTCCCTCCAAAACCATTAGTCACTCTCCCCTTCCAGTATCACCCTCCTTCAACTTCCCCCAAGTAAGGCTGGCCAGAGTGTTAGGTCAACATGATTTGTCTATGTTGGAGATGTTCCAGATCACTTTGCTTCCATGTTTTATCCCTTTCCTACCTCTTGGGTATGTTTTAGATTATGCACTCTTGAGGGCAAGGACGATGCCTTTGTCTAGGTTTGGAAATAGACTAGCATAATGTCAGTACTACTATAATGCATCAATGATAATAGAGAAACTGGTACAAGCTGCTACATTGTGTTCATGGTTATTTTATTTTTAAAAAATGTGTGTGTTACAAAAGAATCCACTTGTTCATGTTAGGAGCAACTTGCCAGCTGAAATCAGCAACACAAGGGCCTGCAGTTCATTGATTCTGCTTTCATTAATAGGAGTTATTCACTGAAAATTATAAAGAGTTTCCCAGGACACTATTACAATGTATTAATCCCTCAACAAGATTAAATATTTAAAGTGCTAAGCAAGCAAGCACAGACATTTTTAAGCTTCAAGAAATTTATGAAAAAGAAATGGAAATATAGATTCTAGGCAAAGGTAATCTAGTGGCCAAAAATTAGGATTTATCATTAAATAAAGTGATGTGTTCCTTCATAATTCTAATACAAGTTGCTATCTTATGTATATCTAATCATTTTAACATATTATTCAATATGATTTAATATTTTAAATAGCATTCAAGGTGTGGTAGGCTCCTCCCAAAAATAGACAACGGATAGGATCCCTGCACCAAGGAGTTTAGGAATGAAGGGCCAGTCCTGCAGACACATTGGATGAACTCCTGGCCCCATTGAAAGTTTGACAACTCAGTGGAGCCAAGTTTTCACTCAAAGTTTCCATTGGAGTTAATGGAATTGTTCCTGTCAGTAAAGTTACTCTTACAAACATTTAAAGGGTTGTACCTGAATATTAGGTCTCATCTAAAGGGACAACAAGACAGGAAGGAAAGAAGGAACAGGCAGAGGCAATATCAAGATAACACAGTTAAGAGCTAGTATATTGAATGTTATTTTTAATCAATTATTTTATACATTAATCAGATTTATTTATTTAGCTATTTAAGAGGGAGTCCATATGGGACAGTGTCTTTAATTTCTGGGAATTAGGTTGTCATAGGGCAGAGCTGCCTGAAGTGTCCTCCTGCAGCAGATATCAGCATGACAGATTTGCTTCCTCCATTTCCCTTCCTTAGAATCCTCAGGAATACTCCAACCTATCTTTCTGAATATAAATATAGCCCTTGTGGGGTTCATTTATAGTAATGTCCTATGCTCATAAACCATAACTAAACCAGTCCCAGAAGTCCATCAACAACCAGCCCCAGTATCACTCACCACATGCCAGCTCCAGAGTCTCATCATACCTCTTTTCAGCCTTCTCTCTGTCTCTCCAATTTCAGCTTTCCAGCTTTGATAGCCAGCAGCTATTTCCTCTCACCTTTAGCTACCTCTTGCCTTCTGCCAGGACTTTCTAGCTCAGAAATATGAGCATAGTAGCTCCTGACTGGCTTCTTGATAATTCCTGTCTTTTTCCATAAAGGGGAGGCAGAGAGCCTTCTGCTCTCTGCAGCTTTCCCCAGAGATATCCTCCAATATCCCACTTCCCAGGTACTCACAACTACACTTTCTCCTCACTGAAGTAGGCAGCTCTGACTCATGAAGTATCTGTCTTTCCTGTGAGCCCAGGTGTCTTCTTTTAAGTCCAATTGAAATGAGCTGATGAGTCACAAGTGCGCTTGCATTGCTCTCTCTTAAAAGGCCTGTCTAAAATAGTGACCCAGAAAGCTAGTAACAGATTATAGTGACAGAAGTCTAACATAGTGGCCCAGCCAAAATAGAAAGAAATCAGTGCACACACAGAATATTTTGCAAATAACAAAAAATTGTAAAAATGAAGAATTAGTTGTATTATAAAATTTAAAAGCACAGTTTTCTTACTACTTACTTTTTCTTAGGCCCTTTCTCGAAACTCCCATCAGTAAAGTTGCACACATTAAGTGCCTAAGTATTTTCAGAATCAGACCTTTTTAGAGAAACAAAAAATATGGTGTCTGCAAACCCTTTTGACATGTAGCTCATACAATCAGTGAACCAGAACTACGATGTGATCAACCATGACCAATGAACCCAGCTTGCAAATCCAAAGTACAAATATTTTCTTAAACAGTGAACAAAATCAGCATACAACTTTAATGATATTTTTCAAATCTAAAATATTTTCTAAATGTGATGACAGTTTGTTTGCAGCGTTGTAACTGTGTTGGTACCAGGATATTAGAGGACAAGATGAGTGAGGAAATACATTTTATTAGATCAACTTCTGTTGGTGAAAGCTACAAGCTCTCAAACTAAAGATCTGGGAAAGGTATTCAGAGTGTCACAACTAAATACAATGGAATCCTACAGACAACTATATATAAGAAACCCATGGGTCACTCAGATGCCACAGAACCTTAACACACTTAAAACCTCCTTCATCAAACAAGGACACTCACCAGAGCCACTCATATACCCTGAGAGAACTTGCTTCAATACAGAAAAAAGAAAAAAAAAACCCTCTGACCACACACCCCTAGTTGTCACTTACCACCCACACTAGAACACATATTGGGTATCATTAAACAATTAAAACCCAAACTTGATATGAATCATATCCTGAAATAAATCTTTCCTGAACCCCCTCTTCTGGCCTTCAAAGAAATAACCTTGGAAAGTTCATCATTAGAAGCAAGCTCAAAGTGACACCAGACCCTGCCAGAACATGCAAAATCTGCAGATATATCTGCAGTACTACAATGATCAATACTCTCCACAGCACATCTTTCAAGATCCATGGCTCCTACACATGCCTATCACAACATGTGGTGTACCTCATCCAGTGCACCAAATGTCCCAATAATAACTATGTGGGTGAAACCAAACAATCAATATGTTCTTGAATAAACTCATACAGAAAAATGATAAAAAGACAAGAACACCTTATCACTAAGGCTACATTTTAGTCATGCAAAAAGAAGAACAGGAGTACTTGTGGCACCAAATTTGTTAGTCTCTAAGGTGCCACAAGTACTCCTGTTCTTCTTTTTGCGGATACAGACTAACACGGCTGCTACTCTGAAACCTGTCATTTTAGTCATGGGTATTTTTAGTAAAAGTCATGGATCAGTCATGGGCAGTAAACAAAAATTCACGGCCCGTGACCTGTCCATGACTTGTACTATATACCCATGACTAAATCTTGGGATGGCCCGGGGGTGCTGCAGGTGCTTGGGGGGGCATCCCAGGAACCCCACTGGTGCTGGGGGGGAGGATGGTGGCATGTGGCCTGGGGTTCCTGCTGGTGCTGGGGGGAGAGAGGTTGGCAGGCTCCCTACCCAGCTCCTCGCGGCACCCCAGAAGAAGTGACATTTCCCTCCCTCAGCTCCTAGCTCCATGCACTGCTCCTGCCCCAAGTGCTGGCTCCACAGCCACTATTGTCTGGGAACCACAGCCAATGGGAGCTGCAGGGGTGGTGCCTGCAGACAGAGGCAGCATGCAGAGCTAGGAGCTGAGGGAGGGACATGTCACCACTTCCAGGACTATCTAGGAGCTCCCTAAGGTAAGTGCCACCCAGAGCCCTCACCCCCTCCTGCACCTCAACCCCCAGCCCTGAGCTTCCTCCCACATGCACCCAAACTCCTGCTGCTGCTGGGGGTTGGGGGTTGGCCTGAAACTTCCCCAGCAGCAGCTGGTGTGGCTGGCCTAGGGGCTGCCTGAACTGCTTAGGCATCCCCTGCACCAGCTGCTGCAGAAATCACAGATGTCTCAGAAAGTCATAGTATCCGTGATTTCCGTGATCTCCATGACAAACTCGCAACCTTACTTATCATCCTTTTCACAAAATGATCACTCCATATCTGACCTCTCAGTCCTTGTCCTCCAGGGAAATCTGCAAAGACCTTCAAAAGATGAGCCTGGAAGCTTACATTCATTTTGTTTTGTTAGAAATTAAAAATCATGGTCTTACTAAAGGCACTGGTTTTATGGCTTAAAAAACCCCAGGTTTTTGAAGCTATGCCCTGAGGAGTGGGTCATTGTCTGCTGATCACCTATTACATGAGGCCAAGATCAAAGGCCCAAGATGTAAAAAGGAAAGACTGACCTATTCATGGGATTTCTGGTTTTGAATCTGAGACATGAACTTGTAACCACAGGAAAAAGCAGTTGTGGGATCTGAAGGACTGACACCTACCAGAGCCTGAGACTGGAGCTCGGGTGATCTCTGCTAAGATTTTTTAGGATGCATGTAGGGTCTTCTATTGTTTTTAATAAGTTTTCTCTGTAGTGCTTTCACCTTAAGAATAAATGTGCTTGCTTATAAAGATCTGTGTGGTAACTTGTAACTGTAGGTCATTACACTGTTCATTGTCTCTGAAGAGAAAGGGAAGTGTAGATGATGGCCTTTCCGGGCAGTCTGGGTTGCTGGGAATATCATAAGGAACCACACAGCATGGAAAAATCCCAGTCAGGAGGTAGATGGATGCAGGTCTCTATTCAAGAGGGGTGATGGCTGAAGAGCTGGGAGCCTAGAGAGAGTGCCTTCGGTGGACCTTGAGAGGGAAAATACAGGTGCAGTTGCCTTGAACTGTGACGGACAGCTTTCTGGAAGATTTTATTCTTTAGTTACAGAGGGAATTGAGAGACAATGGTGATGGACATATTATAAATACCTAAACAGACAGACCATTAGCATCATCTCAAAAGTATCTTCTTCACTGAATAGCTGAACTGAACTCCCGCAAAACTGTTTTTGAGGAATCAGAAGGTCATACTGTTGAGCTTCAAGAGATTCACTGTCCTTCTGGGAGCTAAAAGCAATACCTCCCTGCAGTCCCAGCCCCTTACTAGCTGAAGTGAGACACTGGGAGCTGGTCTACACTAAAGCTATAAATCAACCTAAGGTACGTAACGGAAGTTGATGCAACTTAGTTTGACTTACAGCAGTGTCTACACTCTCCCACCAACTTACCTTCTTCCTCTCAGGGAGGTGGAGTACCAGATGCCTACGGGAGAGTGCTTTGCCACCGACTTAGCTTGTCTTCACCAGACCCACTAAATTGACACCTCTGCATTGATCGCACAGTGCTGATTTAGCCAGAAGTATAGAAAAGCCCTGGGTCAGATTTATCTCTAGAGTCAACTGTTAATATGGCTCACTATGCCTGTGATTTAAACACGTTCCTTTTACTTAATGCTGCACAATATCACCAATAGCTGGACAAAGAAGCCCTTCTATGTTCTAGCATATTTTGTTTTAAGTAAAGATGGTATCAGGTTGTGGATGACAATTCAATGATTATACATGCTTTGAGGTTAGAAGAATAATGTTTTCATTCTCTGCATTATCACTGTGATTCTTCCCTTACATTATGTTTGCAGATCGGTGCTTGCTTGTGCATCTCAACAGGCGAATACCATATTTAGCTAATTTGAGATCACATTTTGGCAGCACTCTCACTTAATTTGAGTGACAAGCTCCCTTGCATGTTATGCAAATACACAATACAGCCTTGTGACGAGAAAATAATATCACATTCTTTTCTATTTTAATTTGTCCCACTGGGACAAATTGAGAAGTCTAATGAAATTTGCTTCCTTCCCCTTCTATTTTTAAAATAACAAAGTTGTCAACACACAGAAAATGAAATAATTTTCTGTGTCATACACCTTAGCAGGAAATCTAAACAAGCCATATTTGACCATTACTACCATCCTAGAATGATCCAATGGGTACAATATTACCTATTTATATTATGAATGTACTTAAGGCACTGTTGAAATTATTGTGTTATTGCATATCTTATTGCCCAGAAACAGCATTATTGTTATTACATTTCTTCTAAAATCACCTTATAAGAGCACTCAAGCAAATGTGTGTGGCTCATGTAGCTTTCTCCCATTTCCTCTCAGAATGAAGCTCATGTGTAGAGAACAGGGATTGCCTGAATACAAGAGATCCTAGCTTTGTTCCCAGTCCTGACAAGTAAGTGTACTTCCTCTGTGTCAGTTAATCTCCCTAACCAAGTCTTCCTCATAAGGTGGGGGAATAACACTTTCCTACTACACAGGCAAGTTGGGAGGGTTAACGTTTAAGGTTCCAAAGATAAAAGTGTTAATTATTATCCTTATTATCTGAACCATTGGCTGCTAGCTTCAGTAAGCTAGGACTGGACAAGGCAAATGCCAGGCCTTCATTCCCAGCAAAAATATCAAATGGTTGCAAATAATGGACCCAGTCCTACTCAGCATGGAATCCCCCCCGGACATCATTGCAAGTCCCATTGCAAGCATCATTGCACAGAACAGTTGCCGGAGTAGGCTCAACATGACGGTCAGCATTTCAGTGTGGTATAGTTCTGTTGCACCATTGACAAATAAATAAAATAAATAGACAGGCTTCCAGTTCTACTGCATTGTTTGATGGGGTGGTGTAACATGTAAGCTGAATGGCTGTTGGAAGCTAGTTTTCTCCTGTTAACAAGTAAAATGGGAAAGAAGCCAAATATAATCATTGAAAGACTGGCCCCTAGCCACAACAAGCTTGTTTGCTGCATAACTGATCTTTATTAATCACAAACACATGCTCAGTAGTTGGAAGTACTGTATTATTTAGTGGTACTATTGTGTTATTAGCTGGGGACAAAATTTTGTTCTTCCAGTTTTATTCACAGTTTACTTATAACTGGGTTGATGAGGCTGGGTTCGTCCCTTCATTTTCAACAAATCACTTCCTTATTTTCTGACCTGTTTGAGAAATTCAGCTTGATGTGTATTATGTTGACAGGTGGTATTAATTTGCAGTGAAATCATACTGTACAATTACTAGCAATTCACACTGGTCAGGGGGCATTTAGTTAACAAAATGAAGCTAAATTAACTGTGCTGTAGATACCAATTTTATGATAGTTGACTCAAATCTCAGTTAGTAAAATATTTTCAGTTATAACTGAGATTAATAGCTAGTCCCCTCAATGGTCAAGTTACTGTGTTTTATTGCTATAACTGTAAGAAAGAGCAAAACTTTTCATACTAAACTTTGATTTCTCCTACAATGAGACCAATCAATTGTGACTTAGTGACCTGAAGCAATGAAAATATATATGCATAATGGATGAAATTATAAGTCAATGACAAATCTCCCATTGTCTTCAGTGAGGCCAGGATTTCATCCCAGCAGTAAATAAGGTAACCACTCAGTGAATTGAATGGAAAGATTCCCATTGACGTCCTTATGATATTCCCAGCAACCCAGACTGCCCGGAAAGGCCAGCATCTACACTTTCCTTTCTCTTCAGAGACGTCCCATTGACGTCAGTGGCATCTATTTACACTCCTGATCTATATTCAGTTATTGTCAGTTTGACAATATTTCTACCCAATCTATTATATATTTACAAAGCAGTATGATTTGTGTATTAATTGGAAAGGCCTGACCTAAACCTTGATTGAATTATCCTGGTTGAGAAAGGTTTCAACACTGAATAACATTTTATTCAGGGCTTAAATTCAGCTGGAGCCCACCAGAACAGAGCTCCGGTAAAATATTTTCAAATCTTTGGGAGCCCTGGTGCACATGACCGGGCTAAAGCCCTGAACCCCAGTGCTTGCCATAGGGCTGAAGTCCCAAACCATGGCGCCTGCTGCAGGGCTGAAGCCCTAAGCCCTGACATCCTCCTCCCCCAACCCCAAAAGGCTGTAGCCTCAAACTTTGGTGACCACTGTGGGACTAAAGCCACAGTTTTGTTTTCTGTAGTCAATGATCATTAGCTATTTGTTTCTGTGACTATTCACCCATTATAGATAATTACAGGAGGGCACTATAACTATATAACCACTGGGTTAACACCTTAGGGTTCGGTTTGTGCTGTGGATGATGGCAGGTGAGTTGCAATGCAATAATTATGCAATGCTTTTGTCTTAATTGCCCTCACTTGTTTACCAAACTCTGTTATCAGAACCATTTAATCTCTCTTAACAACCTTAGGAACATTGTGGGGGGATGGTCAGTTAATTCCAGGGGCTATGTTACCAGTTTGTAATTTTGTCTGAAGAGGCTAGCAATTTTCATGATACCAGAATGGAAAAGACAGTTGGCTTTCCAGTCCTGTGGAGGAGATCCAACAATCTGTCAGAGAGATATTTTGGCTAATGTTCACCTCTCAGCATATTGATGAATGGAAGAGTTTGGTCTGTTATGAAGGTGGACCAAGCAGATTTGCACTGCTGTTGAACCTCAAGATCTAGCTGGAGTTTCTACCACACCAGAAATTTGCTGAAATATACTTACAGGACTGGAAAGAAATTTGAATGAAAATTGACTATATTCTCAGCTAGCAGATGGAGTTTCCATGGAAAGAGAGAAGTGAACCATGAGCTCCATGCACTCCCCCGACCTGATATCACCAGAAAATCTGGCCCTTCTGCCTGTCTAACAATCATAGCATCATAGGAGTGAAGGGACCTCAAGAAGACTAAGTATTATCTAGACCAGTGTTTCCCAAACTTGGGACGCCGCTTGTATAGGGAAAGCCCCTGGTAGGCCGGGCTGGTTTGTTTACATGCCCCGTCCTCAGGTCCGGCCGATTGGGGCTCCCACTGGCCGCAGTTCACTGCTCCAGATCAATGGGAGCTGCGGGAAGCGGCATGGGCTGAAGGACGTACTGGTCGCCACTTCCAGCAGCTCCCATTGGCCTGGAGCAGTGAACTGCGGCCAGTGGGAGCCGCAATCGGCTGGACCTGCGGACGTGGCAGGTAAACAAACTGGCCCAGCCCACCAGGGGCTCTCATTACACAAGCAGCGTCCCAAGTTTGGGAAACACTGATCTAGACCATCCCTGGCAGGTGTTTGCCTAACCTGCTCTTAAAAATCTCCAATGATGGAGATTCCACAACTTCCCTAGACAATTTATTCCAGTGCTTAAGTACCCTGAAGGTTAGGAAATGTTTCCTAATGTCCAAACTAAACTACCCTTGCTGCAATTTAAGCCCATTGCTTCTTGTCCTATCCTCAGAGGTTAAAGAGAACATTTTTTTCTCCATCCTCCTTGTAACAACCTTTTATGTATTTGTAGATTGTTATCAGTGGTGAAGTTGACAGGGAAAGAAAGACATTCCACAACTGTATTTCATTCCCTGAAGTTTCAGATCAGCATGACAAGTAACTTGCTATCCAGAGCAAATCGACACTTCACTGCATTTGTCCAACTACCAGACTGGATCCTTTTCCAATCCCCAACCTCCATTTTCACTGGCTTGCGCAGAATGGCTAGGTGCAGGGAGAGGCAGACAGCAGGCAGAGGTACGGGAACAATTTTTGAAATCTTCCTGTGGAGAAAGGACTGCTGTAATGTTCTTTGGACTATCAAAATATTCTCTTGCTGGATCTTATGCTCCTCCATCCCATTCCACAGGGCTCTAATTTATAAAGGGACAGTATGGTTGGGGGTTGGGGTGGGGAAGCACTGAAACTGTGTAATCTTCCAAGGAAGAAAAGCCAGCTGTTACTAACCTTGGACAACCAAACAAATTTTTTCGTACAACTCTCCCATCCCTATTTAAGAAATTTCTAAACCAGTCTTCTCCCTTCTCCCAGTCTGTGTGACACCAAGACCATCGCTGCCTGTGTGCTGGCAGAGAAATGCATTGACCCAGGGGCACAATGATTGTTCCTTAATAATCTGTTTTATAGCTTCTGCCAAATGTGAATAGGAATTCATGGGAAATCAATAAACTCATTGATTTATAGTTGTGTCTTGCTCACGGACCATTTCAGGGTGGACCAGAGCAGGGGCTGCATTTAAGATCAGGAATGTAGCAAGAGGGGATATTGGTGAGCAGCAGGAGGGTCCATTGTAACATACCAGCCTCAGGTTCTGGTTCCAGCTCTGGCTTGGGATCCTCCTCAGGTTTGTCAGGGGGTTAGTGGCAGGGCTTCCTCAACTAGCTCCTCCAGTAGAGGTGCAAAATAACATGCTCTTCACCCTCTGGGTCTTCCAGGGCATCCTCCATGGTCCCTGCTGTCTCCAAGCTCTGGCTCTCATTGGCATCTCATCAGATGATGAGGCCGGCAGGGTTGAGGAGCGGGTCATGAGGCTCTTTAGCCTCTGTACTGGGACCCCTTGACAGGCCCCAGTCCAGCTCGTTGTAGAAGGGACATGTACAATAAAGCTACAGTACAGTGTGGAAGCAGAGAAAGAACTGACAGGAAGGGGATTGCAATACATGACAGTTCGTTAGCAAGAGTCAGGCTAACTGTAACCCTGATAACGCGAGATTTGTAGAAGCGAGGATTGTGTGAGGCGGGTGAGAAAGAACTGTGTAAGAAGTCATTATGACCTGGTATAGATAAGGTGTAGAAGACCTTGTGTAGATAAGGTATAGAAAATATTGTATGTTGGCAAGAGTCAAAACAAGTGAGGAAATGAGATATCAAGATGGCCTATGTATAAACAAAATGCAACTGTTGCTCATTATTGTCTGTAACAAAAGGTATAAATGCTTGCTGTAATTGTTTACCTGTTGAGAGACCTGCTTAGCTCTCTCCCTCTGCGCAATTGTGAGAGTTAATAAAGCATCTGACTTGCTATACCTAAACAAATAGTGAGAACTCTGTTTTTCTCCGACAACAGGAAAACAGTACAGGAGCCTCAGGTGCTTGATATGTTCCTGGCTCTGGGCTGGAAGCCACTTAATGCCGTCTGCTCCAACCTCTGTTAAGTTTCCTAGAACTGATGAATGTCCCTGATGTTCCAGGTGAAGTCTTGGAGTTGATCAGCACTTAGATGTAGTTGATGGGTCAGGAGGCTGCTCTCAGTGTAGGATCCATATTCACCTGTACTGAATAAAAGAGTGCAGAGGAAAGCTGTTCTGATGTGGTCAGGGCAGCTTGCTACTACCAGTGACAATGAGTGGACAGGGACCTTTATAGATTGGTTAAGGGTCAGGTAGAAAAGGGTTTAGTGCATTGTGGGAATGGAGGTGGAGGAGCATTGAAATTTGTTACCTGGTGCATGCCCCTTACCCCCTCCACACTGTACACTGGTATGGGCATGGGGCCATGCCGCAACCCTCAGGCATGCTAGCTTACTTGCCCTGTACTCTTTTTCAGACACATGCTTCTGCGGTTTAAATGTGAATAGTAGGGGATTATGGCACAACCAGGCACATGGACACGTGTACGGTCACTAGTGTAGATGTGTATGCAATAACTGATTTGAAAGATTGAATTTTTCATGAAAATGTTTGCAAAAACAATTGTCATGTTTTGTCAAAAAGTTGGAATTTGAAATTTTTCGATCAGCTCCAGTAGAGGATTATATCTGAACAAAATCAATGTCTATCTCTCTCTCTTTCCCTGCTTCTTTTCTATAATGTAAGAGGGAGCACAAAACTCCTGAGAAGAAACACTCAGATATAGACTAGGAGTGGTGGAAACTGATACTTTCCATATCTCACAAGAAATAAAAGAGATTCTTATTCATTGCTGAAATATCTTTTTTAATGCTTCTAGCATTTCTTATTGGTGTCTCAATCAGCAGACTTAGCAGCAATAATGAAAAATAGAAAGGTGAGAAAGAAAAGTGAGATGAAAAGAGAAATGCTTGAGCAATAAAGGAACATATGTAAGGCAGACAGGTGGGATTGCGGTAGTTAAAGGTCTGTCAAGCTTTCCATTACCACAGCAGTACAGCCCTAACTGAATGTTAATATAAGTGAACCACTTGGAAGACACACTTGAAAGTCTTCAAAAACTGTTGAGAAAATAAGAGAAGCTAAAAATACATGAGAAATAGACAAGACGTAAGGAAGGAACAGAGATAAGTGATGCCTGAATGGTAGGAGTATGAAATACACCCATATATGAGTGAGAAACATGAGAAGCAAGAAAGAAAATTAATCTTATCTCATCTATTTCTCTTTTAGAGGCTCAGAAATAAAACAGAATTAAGTGAGCCAGTTTGAGAGCTCTTATTTTTAAAGTATAGTTTTATTTTCTTGTCACGTACTGATAAATGGCCAAAATGGTTAATTTAAAATATGTATGAATGAATGGGGGATGGGAGGAGCACTTTTAGTCTACAATTGTATCTACCGAGTTTCAGCCTGCAGCACATTCTTATGGCTGATTTCCAAATAACTGAAGAATGGGATTTACAATGGGAAAGTTGACAGAACCTTAATTATAATGGCATTAGATGGGTGCTACTATAATTAATTTGTTCAGATAAGGATAGCAACTGCAACAAGAAGTTACGGGCTACAATTAAGACTGTTTCGGTACTGCCCATCAGACTTCCAATATTGTAATGGAAAGGTTACAAAACTAGGGATGCTAAATTTTCTTCCTGGCTTATATCAACCTTAAAAACAATTGAAAAATCCAACAAAATAGAAAGCATCTGCTCTTCTCTGACAGATAATAATTTCTTTAACGTTAAACAAGACACTAAGTGCTGTACAGTAGACTGGTGGGCTTTCATTCAGCACATTACTTTTCTCCAGATCCTGGTTCCAAATTGCTCTGTCACCTTCCATTCACTCTCAGTGGGCCCCCTTAAAAAAATTGAAAGATCAGCCCAGGAAGTTCCCACATGCAAACACTCATTTTAAACTGTAGCCAAAGCAGAAATAAAGCAGTCTTAATTTTTGCTGTAAAATGGAAAGGGAAGGGTTAGGCTCACAGAAACTTTTGAGGAGTCCTTTATTGGTCATAGTGATGGGGTAACCATCCCACACAAAGCAGAGCAGATTAAATTAGGCTAATTAGCTTGATAAACTGCAGCTCGGGGGAGAGCCAGGGCTTGAAAGGCTAATTGATGATAGAGGCCAGTTGGGCAGGGGCAGGCTGAGCTAGCAAACTGGGAGCAGAGGAGGGCTACAGGGGAAGTAGTCTACAGTCATTCACTGGGAGGAGAGAGTTTGGGCTGGAAAATCTGGGGGACAGAAGGAAAAGGAGAGTGGTAGGTAGGAGTACAGAGTAATAGTCATAAGGTCTGGGAGGAAGCAGACCAAAGTTGCTAGACATAGGGTCCCTGGATTGGAGCCTGGAGTAGTGGGGAGGCCTGGTTTCCTCTAGCAGCCCCTTGAAAAGTGGCATAGGACCTTGCCTTGGATTGTAAGGGTATCTGGAGTGGCATGAGGACAGCTGATCTAGTGTGACTTTGTTACCCCCAGAAGAGGAAATGTGGATAGGGACATGGCTGGAGGGCCAAGTCACTAAGGGGGAGCATGCTGTATCCTGGGAAGTAAAAGGGAATGCAGCAAGAGGAAATGATGGAAGGGGGTGTCAGATGTGGCTGGAGCAAATCCCTGAGCAGCTAGGTGCCCTAGCAGTGAGTGAACCCCATTACAGTTATATTCTAGAACTTGCCAACCATATTGCTTGTTTTCACTCAGGGGGTACCATTTTCAGATGGCTGACATACTCTTCATACTTATTCAGATTCTTGAGTTCCTTCCAATTAGTTAACATAGTGAGAATTCAATAATACACTATGTAGGCTGAGAAAATATTAGCTGGATATTGCAAGTAGATAGAATAATTGTATTTCCTTTGTTCTGACAATGAATCATCATTTCTTTTACATTACATCTTGTTGGAGGCATATCTGGATGCTTGTAGTCTGAATCTAGAAAGAGATTTCAGGCAATTTTCATGTAAAGCTTACTGGACAATAAACTTGGTCATCTGTAAATTTCCAATTATATTTTTGTTTGGTATGAAGCACTGAGTCAATGTGAATATTGTTTTGAGCCTTTTTTGAGCTCATTCTCAAAAGAAACTATTCCAGGTTTTTCAACTTTTCTTTTTTAGGCCAAACGCTGAATTTAATTATTACACTGAGTTCCTAGGATACAATATGTATCCTCCTCCATAGAGGAGTCATGTAAATGGAACTCATTACCACAAGACCACAGAATAACCAGGCTCTTGCCATATTAAGGATAAAATGTAAGATTCTTGTTGATGTGCAGGGAAGCTAAGTCAAAGAAGTGAGTTAAATCCTATTTGTCCAGGGGCAGGAATTATGCCCTTGCTGGAGTTTCGCAGTTCTGTAGGGCTCTCAGAAATCCCAGCAATCAGCATGATACAAATGACTGGTTGGAAGATGGTAGGCAGAATGTTAAAACCAGAATTTGCAGGCTTCCCTTCATGTTGGTCTGAAGCCTTACGTTGGTTTTACATTGGAGGAGGATCCATAGCACTTAGTCATAGATATTATTATTGATATTTAAGATTTGCACTACAGTACACCAAGTTTGGCCCTATTATACTAGGCACTGTACAGATTTAAAAAATAAGCCTGGTCTAAAAGAAAATATATATAAATACTTGCATAGAAAAATATCATAAAAAACATTAAATAAGAATATTTAGGTTACAAATTCAAGCATGTGATAAAAATGCCAGATTTATGATTGATAGTATAACTGTAATTCTGCCCCCATGTGCATCCAAACAGCAACTTCACTTGCAGTACAAGTGAGAAAAGAAAATGGTACTTCTCAGCAATTTATGTCTCAGGAAAAACCTTAACAAAATGTTGTGGGCCAAAGAAAAAGACACTTCTGGTCTTGAGGGTTTTTCCCTGTCACCTTTCAAAGGCCTGTTGCAGACAATAGAAGAGTTGGAACTTCCCCCAAAAGAGTTGCAAGAATCTTTTCTAATGGGAAGCATTGCACAATGTAAATATAGAGCAGGGATCGGCAATGTTCGGCACGCGGCTCGCCAGGGTAAGCACCCTGGCGGGCCGGGCCAGTTTTATTTACCTGCTGATGCAGCAGGTTCGGCCGATCACAGCCCCCACTCGCCGCGGTTCGCCGGCCCTGGCCAATGGGGGCGGTGAGAAGCCACAGCCAGCACATCGCTCGCCCGCGCCGCTTCTCGCCACCCACATTGTCCCGGGACGGCGAACCGCGGCCAGTGGGGGCCGCGATCGGCCGAACCTGCTGCATCAGCAGGTAAATAAAACTGGCCCGGCCCGCCAGGGTGCTTACCCTGGCGAGCCGTGTGCCGAACGTTGCCGACCCCTGATATAGAGCTTGCTACCACTTCCAATTATAATACAATTTCTTTATTGAAAGTTATAGAACCAGTAAAAAGGAAACTTTAGAAATAATGAAGACATATTAAAAACTTAGTTAGCATGAAATATGCTGCCGTTCCTATTGAAAACAAAACAAAACAGACATTCACAAAATAAAGAAGATTTTTAAAATTGCAGCTTGATTTTAAAACGGTTATAAAACAGTTTGTTCCTCTGCTGCAAGAATGTGACCTTAGAGGCAAACAGGAGATAGGAAAACAGAATCAGAGAGGTTAGCTGCCATATTCAATGGGGTTACATAGGATGTACGTCAGGGAAGAATTTGACTGTAAGCAACTGCACAGTCAGAGAGAGCATGAATATTGGAGCTTTGATAAGAACTGAAGTCTGAATCAGGTGGTCTTGCCTCCTAGTCCTGTGTGCAGACCTCTAGATTTTGTCTTTCTTGCTTTCAAGTTATCTGCCTTTTTTCAAAACTATTCAGTTAAACAGTCTAGGTTAAATGCACAGCACACAGGCATGTAAACACAGACAGGCTTTTACACGTCAAAAAGCGGTGATTTAAAACAAACGAGAATATGTTGACCTTCTCATTATAAATACTCTTGTATTGGCTGAAAGAGATGCATGGAGGAAAGCTGCACACCCTGGCAGAAACCATTGACCATAATATGCAGGTTATATTTCAATCCAAAGAGAGGTTCTGACAATTTAAAAAAGCTATATAGGAGATAAATGAATTTAACTTGTATTTTCTTTGTACTGCTAAATACAATTTTTTTACAGACCAGCACCTACATTGCATGTATTGTATTACTTTACTACAATGTTTAGAATAGTTTACATTCTTAATTTTTCCAGTATTGTAGTGTCATGTTTATGTTGTTGATGGAATGAAACTTCTCATCCTGCATAGAATAAGTGAATGGCAGGACTGTATTGTTAAGTCAATCATACATATTTGTAAATGTTATATGCCTTGTAATTCAACTCACATGTAGGAAATTGCCTTCTGATTATCATCTTCACCAACAGATAACAGGGACTTTAATAGTTTGTATCTTTGGTATACTCTTACCTACAATGGCTTGGAGCTCCTACAATGGCTTGGAGCTGTTTCTACATTTAGAGTGTATGAGGTACCGTAGCTACTTTATTTGTCTTCCACCTGGAAAAGGGTGAGAACTATAAATAACTTTTTTGAAGCTTCCTGTTTTTGCAAAAAGTCAAAATGGGCAAAGTGTTCCAGAGCACTTAAGTGAATGAGACTGAAGTCACTTGGATGCTCTCAAAAACTTTGCCCAATATGCCTAATAATCATGATAACTGGTTGAATGACAGAGGTCAGAAGCAGGGAAGGCACTACTGGCTTTTGTTGATGTAAATGCTACTTGCAGTTCAGTAGACGCAGGTCCTGAGAGATGCTGAGTCACACCAAATGCCTATTGTTTTCAGTGGGAATTGGGGGTACTCAGCAGCTGTCAGAAACAGACCCTTGGTATGTCTACGCTGCAGCTGGGAACATTCCTCACAAAAGGAAGAAAAGAGAGTAGCAAAATATGGACCCTGGACTTCAGAAAAGCAGACTTTGACTCCCTTAGGGAATGATGGGCAGGATCCCCTGGGGGGCTACTATGAGGGCAAAAGTTGGTCAGGAGAGCTGGCTGTATTTTAAAGAAGCCTTATTGAGGGCGCAGGAACAAACCATCCCATTGTGCAGAAAGAATAGCAAATATGGCAGGCGACCAGCTTGGCTTAACAGTGAACTCCTTGGTGAGCTTAAACTCAAAAAGGAAACTTACAAGAAGTGGAAACTTGGTAAGATGCCTAGGGAGGACTATAAAAATATGGCTTGAGCATGCAGCGGTGTAATCAGGAAGGCCAAAACACCACTGGAGTTGCAGCTAGCAAGGGATGTGAAGGGTAACAAGAAAGGTTTCTGCAGGTATGTTAGCAACAATAAAGGTCAGTGAACATGTGAACATGTGGGACCCTTACTGAATGGGGGAGGCAACCTAGTGACAGATGTTGTGGAAAAGCAGAAGTACTCAATGCTTTTTTTGTCTCGGTCTTCACAGACAAGGTCAACTCCCACACTACTGCCCTGGCAACATAGAATGGGAAGGAGGTGAGCAGCCCTCAGTGGTGAAAGAACAGGTTAAGGACTATATAGAAAAGCTAGACATGCTCAAATCCATGGGTCCAGATCAAATGCATCTGAGGGTGCTGAGGGAGTTGTCTGATGTGATTTCAGAGCCATTGGCCATTATCTTTGAAAACTCGTGGTGATTGGGGGAGGTCCTGGATGATTGGAAAAAGGCAAATATAGGGACCATCTTTAGAAAAGGGTAGAAGGAGAACCCAGAGAACTACAGACCAGTCAGCATCACCTCAGTCCCTGGAAAAATCAAGTAGAGGTCCTCAAGGAAACCATTTTGAAGCACTTGGGGAGAGGAATGTGATCAGGAACAGTCAACATGGATTCACCAAGGGCAAGTCATGCCTGACCAACCTGATTGCCTTCTATGATGAGATAACTGGCTCTGTGGATATGGGGAAAGTGGTGGACATGATATATCTTGACTTTAGCAAAGCTTTTGATATGGTGTCCCACAGCATTCTTGCCAGCAAATTAAAAAAAAATATGGATTGATGAATGGACTATAAGGTGGATAGAAAGCTGGCTAGATTGTCAGCTCAACGGGTAGTGACCAATGGCTCGATGTCTAGCTGGCAGCGGTATCATGTGGAGTGCCCCAGGGGTCGGTTCTGGGGCCGGTTTTGTTCAACATCTTAATTAATGATCTGGATTATGAGATAGATTGCACCCTCAGCAAGTTTGCGGATGACACTAAGCTGGGGAGAGAGGTAGATACGTTGGAGGGTAGGGATAGGATATAGCGTGACCTAGACAAATTGGAGGATTGGGCCAAAAGAAATCTGATGAGGTTCAACAAGAACAAGTGCACTGGGGGAGGTCTAGGTTAATATTAGGAAAAACTATTTCACTAGGAGGGTGACGAAGCACTGGAATAGGTTACTTAGGGAGGTGGTAGAATCTCCATCCTTAGAGGTTTTTAAGGCCTGGCTTGACAAAGCTCTGGCTGGGATGATTTAGTTGGTGTTGGTCCTGCTTTGAGCAGGGAGTTGGACTAGATGACCTCCTGAGGTCTCTTCCAACCCTGATATTCTATGATGATTCTATGCTTCCCAGAATGGATGGACAGACACATGCTAGCTCTCCTTTCGTTTGCATTCTAAAAATAGCAGTGAGCCTGTGCTGTGGCTCATCTGCCCAAGGACCCCAGGGTCTCTGCATGAGTAACTTTAGTTCAGGCATTGCCTCATTTTCAGATCGCAAAGTCAAGCACTCCATTCTTTTAAGGGAATTCTTTGGCTGTAGTAATGTACAGAGCTGGCTACAATATTTTTAAGTCATTGACATTTTGAATCTTTGAACGTTAAAAAATGCAGCATTGTGATTGTTGTGACCAGTTCTAATAGTGTTTGAGCCGATAATTTTAGACTAAATATAAAAGGCAAGTCACAAGGAGGCAGAGTTTATCGTTGAGCTTTTGGTCTTATTGCTGAATTTCTTGACTTTTGGAGAGCTCGATTTCACAACTTTAATGGTGCCATACTGCAATAGGACTTTTACTGCATGGATTTATATACACATTCAGGTATACCATGCAAAGGACCATATCCTGAGAGATATTCGGTACCTAAAAACTGACTTCAAAGAATCATACTCAGTACTTCTCTAGGGTTGGCCAATAGAGGTTTTATAAATCCCCTCATTTACACACACACAATGTGATTTGTGGGGCCTTATATTCCAACACCACATGTCTATTCTTAAGGCCTCTCTTTCATAAATAAAGACCACTGGGGTGCAAAAAATTTTCTTGTGAGTCAGGAGTAGTGTCTACAGACTCTCTGCTGTGCAAACACTTTCTCGTTTACACTGTACTGCTGCATAAGGTGTTTCTTTACATATAAGGCCTCAGAGCATAAACCCTGTGCCAATGGTGCATGGAAAAACAATCATGGAACTTCAAACATATTCCAAATATAAATGCTGCTATAAATCAAATACTGCTACAAGCTGCTTATTTTCCATGTCAAACACTGCACACAAGTGTATCTTTGTGTGCTTAACACCTGGTATTATATTGTCTCTTCCAGAAAACTTATCTTTAAAATGCACACAGGCATCAGAGTTCATTTCCTGGGGCATCTTCTAGACTCCGGGCAGGGCTCCAGCAGTCACCCAGGCCACTGCTCGGCAACGTTCCGTAACTTTCCCTCACCAGTGCCCGTCCTAAGAGATCAGTCCTCTGGCTGGGCTCCAGAGAGTCTGCCCCTTCTCCGGTTGTTAATAATCAGAACAAAGGGGGGATTAACACAAAGGATTCATCCCAAAGCTAGGTTATGGCTCTTTTACTTCAGGGAACGCTTATTGGGCTGTAACCCTAAACTAAGTTCACAAGTAAATAGAGAAAAATAGTCCCCTCTCAAGGTGCATCAGAATCAGGCCCTCTCTCCCTTCCAGAAGGGGGTGTTGGGCAGTGGTCATCTGAGGCTCTTCAGCCAGCCCTCCCTCCAGTAGCTGAGGACTGAAGATCTCCTTTCCTCCCTGGAGTGCCAATCAACACACCTGGGTTTCTCTTTTTAAGCTCCTCCCTCCAATTCTGACATCTCACAGCTATGACAGGGCACGGCCAGCTCAGCCCATATTAGCTCATTAACCCAGTGTTGCCCAGTGTGCATTTATATATCACAACACAGTGCTTTGTATTTGCATTCCTCTAACTGCTCTTTTTGAGAGCCTATTGTTTCATGTTTAGTGAAGGTTCCAAAATTAAAGTTTGGAAACATGAAACTCTTCATCTATTTACAGAACAGGTATAGCAAAGCACTGGTGATGCAGATTGCCTCTCAATCTTGATGAGGAGGTAGCAGCCCTAGAAAGAGGGGTGAGAGTTCAAGATGGTAAATCAATTTCACAACCATTTGTTCCTCTCCTCAATCCCGTGAGACTGCTGACAGGGTTGCCACTTAGTGCTAATGTGGTTTTGGACACCTTTTCATGAGGAACTGGATTGAGACCATCAAATCGTTCCACAAATGTTACAAAACAGCTATGGTAGATTTGGTTACTGCTGAAACTAGATTTCTGAATTTGCACTCTGAGTAAAACTCTCTCTGATCTGTGCAGCAGATAATTTCTCTGTAGTGAATCTGTGATATTTTGTGTTAGTTCTGCATGCAGAACTTGCACACCAGTCAGAGCTCTGACAAAATGAGGGCAAGATTTGCAACAGAATTACAAGCTGTAAAAGAAAGATCTACAGCGTGTGAACTTCAGAGGACTATTAGGTTGCAATAGGCTCCATATGCTATTACCCCTGAGCAATCTACTCTCCTCCTTATCTGTTTCCTTCAGAAATATGGTCGTTTAAAAAAAATAGAAACATTGGAGACAACTTTGCACTCCTCCAAAAGTTGTATTAGAGTCATATTTGTATAAATTAAGCCCTTGTGTCATAAGTACTAAAGGAAAAAAATGAACCTTGGTCTACTTGTTCCATCAGCAGACTCAGCATGCAGTGCGACATGTAGGCTTAATAATTTACAATAGTATGTAACTGAAGTTATAAAAATAATTTTACAACTGTATATTTACCAAGATTATCTAGGTAGGTCTGGATGGCCTGGAGGGCTTTTTTCCCCTCCACTTTTCTTTCCCTTTTTGTGGCAACAGGACTCATAGGACACACATGGCTTCTAAGCAACTGCAAGAGAATTCTATTTAGTGTTACTATTTAATAGACTGCACTGATAAACTAACTGTACATTTTACTGTGCAGACCAGTGGACAATAGTTATGGATGTTTCATTTCAAGAGTTTCTTATCATCCAGATTTTTTTGCAACCTAGGAGTAAAAAAAACAATAAATGGAAAAAGGAGCATTTTCTCAGTGCAAGTTACCTAAGGATTTTGGAAATACTCTTCACTGGATCAATTTTATCCAAGACAAACAGCTATTTACATAAAAAGTATATAAGATGTAATAACTCAATGTCCTATTATTCTGCTTCAACTTGACGACAAAGTAAATACCTTCAAAAAGTAGCTGTTTACAAGCTTTACAGACATTCCCAAACTTTTGTAGCAAGTGCTTCCTTTCTTCTAAGGTGTTGTTGAAAGTAGTAGTGACTGGGGAAGGGAGGAAGGGTGAAATAAAAATTAAAATTACGCTAATTACACTGAAATTACAGCTACAACTCACAGTCAACCTGTGGAACTCCTTGCCAGAGGATGTTGTGAAGGCCAAGACCATAACAGGGTTCAAAAAAGAACTAGATAAATTCATGGAGGATAGGTCCATCAATGGCTATTAGCCAGGATGGGCAGGAATGGTGTCCCTAGCCTCTGTTTGCCAGAAGCTGGCTATGGGTGACAGTGGATGGATCACTTGATGATTACCTGTTCTGTTCATTCCCTCTGGGGCACCTGGCACTGGCCACTGTCGGAAGACAGGATATTGGGCTAGATGGACCTTTGGTCTGACCCAGTACGGCCATTCTTATGATGTTTGATAAATTGCTCCAATATTTCAGTTTGTTGTTACTGTATTTATTAATAATGTAGCTTTTTATTGGTCATTGCCATAAATCCGATATAAATCAGATAATGCACATTTCCATGATACAGTAGAAGGAAAATTACAAAAGATGTGAGCACATGTGCGTGTGTGCACACGCATGCAGACATGTTTATTTAAAACAATATTAAATTTGTGCTAATGTCCTCTATTGTGGCCAGTAAACGCCATCTGATAGCAGTGATGTCCAATGTGTACACAGGCTTGCAGCAGCTGAATAAAACTTGTTGAAATCCTCCCCAAGCTTAAAAATAGTTCTTTCAGCTGTGGATATTGCTTAAAGTCTTCAGCTTCAGGCAATACACCGCAATCACATGATCTATCTTGGGCAATATTTTATTGCTGTCACCCTTCAAGCCAGTACCAATATGTACAGCAGGTAGGTGTGTGTGTATTACAGACAGTCATGTTCTAGCACTATTAATAGAGTGAACCCAGCTACCAACAAAACTTTGTTACTGCATCCAACTTGAAATATTGTCCTCCTATCTTTTGACCAAAGGTTCTGGCAAGATTTCCTTTTCTGATTTCCCAGTTCATCAGACTATGGTTTCTAGTTGAATAATTCCTGCCTCTTTTAGATAACCAGAAGACTTTTGAAACAATGTGGTCTTCAAAGACAGCTGTTGCTCATGGAGAGACGCTGCTGCATTTTTTGGTTTTAATATAAATTCTAGCAAAATTTTGTTGAGACAATCTGCTCATCATCTATAGGAGATGTGCAAGTTCTAATTAGATGAGACCTGTTTCTGCAGGTAATTCAGCTTTGAAAAGGAATCTATCCAGAAGATATATATCACTTCTGTATTCCTTCCATAGTGAAATTATGTGCAGAAACAGATTTATTTAACTAAATTATGTATGTGAAAATATATATGAATATACATAATGAATTATATAAAACTGGTAAGTTTTCTAGAAAAAAAGGTTGGTTTCCTATTCACTGGTGTAGTAGAATCTCCTGCAAGAAGAGGATTCTTCTTCTAGTATAATAGAATGTTCTAGTATAATTCATTGGTTTCTAAAAATACACAAGTAAGAGGTATAATACTGTGAGGACCTCTCTTTCAACCTTCCTGACCAGCACACTGGAACAATTAAAGAAAAGTCTGGCCGATGCTCCCATAGAATCCATCTCTAGTTCTGCCCTGTGTTTCGTATATATGGAGACAAGACCCTGAGACATTATACACACAGCACTTTTTACTCCTACAGCGTAGTTGTGCTTTGTGTCTTTGTGACCGGGTGCGGGGGGGGGGGGGGGGGGGTTGACGGGACTGTTTGTGAGTTGGGCTTCCCCCATTGGCCCAGTGAAGGCTGGGTACCCTCCAGCACCTGTCATTGTGATTCCCTGTTAGAGCAGCTAATTGCAGCACGGTGGGCTCCGGACCCCGGCAGGGCCTAGCAAACAAACAGTCCATAGCCCCTGAGCCTCCAGGCTGGGGTTGACAACAGCAATTAGAGTTCCAGACCTCTGGGCACAGCAGAGCACTGATCAGCCTGTAGCCCCAGGGTTGGGCTGGAGCTGGGCAAACAAATGGTCTATGGCCCCTAAGCCTCCTGGCTGGGGCTGGCAGTAGCAATTGGGGAATTGGCCCTTTGGGCGGAGCAGAACTGAAATTAGTCTGTAACTCCTGGGCAGGGTAGGCCATACAGTCTATGGTCCCTGAGCCTCTAGGCTAGGACCAAGAGAAAACAGCAAGCACACCTATTGGCACGTGGGGTGTGGTGGGGGAACCCATCCACTCCTGGTCCACCGGATTCTGAACCAGGGCCCTATGAAGCCAGGGACTTCCCCGCTAAGGGTTTAGGCATCAGCTTATAGTACATCCCCTAGGTCATTTCCTACCACAGATTGCATCCCAGGCATCTTCTCGGCTGGTGGTGGCCCGGCGTCCCCATCAGTCTCCACAGTCGGCGAGTCGTCTGCAGTGTAGTCCAGGTTTTCAGACTCTGCTGCCTGGAGCATCACCGGCACTTCTGGAGGAGCCTGCAGTACACATCCTTCCTCCTCCTCAGTCAGCCCCAACTGAACTGGGCTGCCTCCTTTTATCTGGCTCTTCCACCTGGAGCATGTGCAGGAAGAAAAGGGTGTGTGGCCTCCTGGGCCCACAGTGATTGGTCTGTCCCTGTTGGCCCAGTGCGGGGTTGGTTCACCCTGTCACAGTCTTATTTTAACTAGCTCCCTATTATTGTAGGACAACCACCATGACACTGCAAACACAACTTCTCCTAAGACTATTCTATCTTATTAGGTTAAATTGTTAGAATGTCAGGTCTTGAGGCCAAATTATTGCTAGCTCTGCATAGTTGCATAAGGGAAAGTCCCCTGTTCAAGGTCCAGGTGTAGCATGGCTTATGAGTGAAATGCCAGCTCCATTCCAGTACCATCAATGGTTGACTTTACAAGCTGTGTGGGGTGAGGATCATGGCCACATACACAGACTCTAGCAACGACTAGTGATGGCTGGGCCGAGGTGGAAAATCAAACTATATCCCTAAAGGGTATTAAAGCTGCTGTTGTAACATGTGCTTCTTGGTGTATTCTATAGAGATGAAGTTTGCTTATGATTATATAGAAATGTTGAAACGTAAGTATGCCCAAAACTGTTGCCTAAAAATAGGCTTGACAATAGTCAAGAAAGGCTAATAAAATATGAGTAAAGAGAAGTCAGACAACTCAGAGGCAAGCTGAAGATAGGTTAGGACTTCACCCCAGGTCATGTTGTAACCATATTTTGGTTCTAACTGGTTTTGACATGTGTTTTGGGAAATGCTATTTAAAACACTAACACTTTATCTCTATTTGATAGTTATTGGTATGGCATTTACACAGATGTTAATTAAGATGACACTTAATGTTAACTAGCCAATAGCAAAAGAGAAAATATTTAACTATGGTAAAAAGGTGGATTTAATATTAATTAAGGCACATTATTCACAGTCCTCCACTACATTAAATTATCTGTAACAGCCCTGGAGGCTCAAAACTTAAAAAATTGTTTGGTTTTATTCTTTGCTTTAACCACTTAACTGGAAACACACAAATCAAAGGTTATATTAGGAGCTCCAACAGAAATTCTGGATGAATCAGCCCAACTCCAGTGGGACTCCTGTGGCAGGGCAGTCCCACTGTACCTCTTACTTCCTCTCTCCCACCCCATTGTGCCTTTAAGGCACAACACAGCCCTGAATTTGTCCCTCTCAAACTAAAATCCTTATTTCTAGTTATAATCACCCTGCTTGGTTCACTCTATACAATTCTCGTCTCTCATGAGCTTAAACCTTTTGGGAACAGTTGCCAATAATTATCTTAGCCCTCCTTAGCCATTGATTATCCAAACTATGCATCCTTCATCTTTAAGTCTTCTCTCATGATAGATAATCCCAGATGACTCAGCACAAAGGGGTAACAAATGTTTATGTAACTTTATTGAGTCATAAATAACACATGTTGTCACCAGAAGTATTCAATACTTACCCTAAAATAAATCACTTTGTATATGAATTCTTCAGTACTGGGACGTGGGAAGGGGTTCCCTGTAACCAGTGCAGCATGAATATAAGGCAAAAGTGGTTTGAATATTCAAACTTCTGCTTTTGTCTCCTGAGCCACCCAAAAGTTATTTATCCCTAAAAAACAGCTTATAATTCACAAGTGGGTGCGCAACTCTGGGGAATGGGCGAAGCAGAAATGTAGACAGAAGGGTTATGGAGAATAAAAGTATCAGAGGTGCAGAGAGAACACACATCTCTCATTTTCAGATGTGTGTTTTGGTTTGGGGATAGGCTAAGTCAGGGGTCGGCAACGTTCAGCACGCGGCTCACCAGGGTAAGCACCCTTGCGGGCTGGGCCAGTTTATTTACCTGCTGACGCGGCAGGTTCGGCCGATCGCAGCCCCCACTCGCCGCGGTTCGCTGTCCTGGGCCAATGGGGGCGGCAGGAAGCGGCGCGGGCCAAGGGATGTGCTGGCCGTGGCTTCTCGCCAACCCCATTGGCCCGGGACGGCGAACCGCATCCTGAACGTTGCCGACCCCTGGGCTAAGTGATGCACCTGCCATGGTGAAGCAACCCAGTATCTCTTCCATTTAGCCATGCTTCAGCACTGAATGTAGCTTTATATTTTGACTTCCACTGTATTGAGTACATTGGGACTTCTAAAATTCCAAATCTCACATCTGTATGATTATATAATGTTTGCTGGATAGGGATTTTGTCACAATTTACATTGGATTTTGTAATGTGTACATCCTGGGAAACTTGAAAAAACATACAAAGGCCTTTATCAACCGATGTTGTAGGTTTGATTTGATATACAGTAAGGACATCAGGACAGGGCCTGTGTTTTCTAAGATATTGTCAAGGATGATTCCCCACTCTGGCACTTCGAGTGCAGAAGATGGGGGCCCGCAAGGATTCTAAAAATCAATACTGGCCACTGCAGGCTTGTATTAAACTCCCAAGGTTACAGCTTTCCTCTGATCTTGGATGGATAGATGCTGCCACCACCCAAATGCAACCCCCCCTTTTTGGTATCCAGGAAGGCACACTTGGGAATTCCTTCCTGTGGGATACCCTCAAGCCCTTTCACCACCCCCTCCATGGAAGAGCTGAGAAAGAAATACATCTGGAAACTCAGGCTCTTGCTATATTTAAAAAACCCACTTACAAAAATTAAGCATCAAGAATATCCTTCTTGAGGTCCAGCTTAAAGGTTACAAGCAAAACAAAAGCATTTTGGCGTTAGCACAGAAGAGTCCACAAGCCAATAAGAAATAAACAGAGATAAACCTAATCACGTCTTTTTAGACATTTTTGATCTACTTACATATCTGGGTTTTCAAATAAGCAATTTCTAGGTATGATTCTGATGATTTTCATACCTAGCCTTCAGCTTCTCACACCATAACTGCTGCCCTGTTCCCTTCTTCCCCGGAGAACAACAACAGACACAAAGGGATTTTTTTTTCCAATTTAAAAAAATTCTAGCCCTCCCATTGGCTCTTTTTGTCAAGTGCCTGCTCACTTCCCTTTACCTATGCATGCAGTCAGACTTTTAACCCTTTACAGGTAAAGCAAGTAGAGAACAGCTACTAAGAAGGATTCTATAGCTAACTGGCTGATTGGTTGTCCACAAAAGGGAGCTACCCCTCTCCCCCTCATTTATCACAGGTATATAGATTGAATGGGTAGGGAAGAAAAATCAATGTTCACTAAATACAAAATGAGAAAGCTTGTTGGTTTAAAAAAAAACCTGTTTGTTTTACCATTTTCTGAGAAGAGTTTAAGTGTGGTCTTCAGGATTAAGCCCATAATAACTACAGTTGATATTGCCAAATTAAAGATTAATTATCAACTGACTTTTTTTTTAAATTAAGATCTAAAAAGTCATTGGCAGAGCCAGGGTTAAAAATCCCTAAGTTCCAACACTCTGCCCTAGGACAGTGGTTCTCAAACTAGGGCCACCACTTGTTCAAGTAAAGCCCCTAATTCTGTAAGGTTCAACTTAATTCAGTAATGTTTATCTTAATTCATCAGGTTTGTCCAGGATATTGTCAGTCTGTCACAACGGGTATGAGGCACTTGTGTATACTGGAGCATGAACTTGGAGAGAATAGGTCTGCAGGTGCCTGACCCTCAGACCACATTTACTATGCAATGTAGACAGACTCTTGTTAAAATCCCAACCTAGCCCTGATGCTATGTTTAACAGTAAGACTTCAAGGTAAAAAAGCTAGCTATGATATTAGGGATAAAGTCTCCCTTTTGATAAATAGAACCAGCTTCAACCAACACTAATGGAATATTGAGACATAGAAAATACTTCTGTATTTTCTCCAGGCACTTGTACAGGATATATAGCTTTGTATTTACTGACCACTTTTATACTTTGAAATAAATAGAGGAATATCTACTGATATTGAATCAGGATATAGAAAGCCATAGGACATCAGAAAGATTTAAATATCATATATTTCACAATGCTTAAAGAATATTTGATTAATCACCTCCTATACGGGGATCTTTTACTGTAATAACATGTTTTTTTTTCTTATAGCTATACCTTGGAATGGGCTGTTACCAAATTAATAACTCAGAGTTGTAGGTCTTTCCTTTCCATTCATAGTATTTAATGTCCCATCTGAAATGATTATTGGTACCATCATGACATTATCTCATTCATTGAAGCAAAAAATGTTTTCTTAGTTTATGTCAGGGGACGGCAACCTCTGGCACATGGCTCGCCAGGGTAAGCCCCTTGGCGGGCCGGGCCGGTTTGTTTACCTACTGTGTCTGCAGGTTCAGCCAATCACGGATCCCACTAGCCGCGGTTTGCCGCTCCAGGCCAATGGGGGATGCAGGAAGCGGCGCGGGCCGAGGGATGTGCTGGCCGTGGCTTCCCGCTGCCCCCATTGGCCATTCCATCTCCCTCCTAATCCCTTTTCTGTCCCTAATATCTCCTTTCACGACTCAAATGTTGTCTCATCTGTGCTTTCTACCTTCTTTCCTCCACTTCATTTTGGGACTTCTGCCTCATTGTAGATGATTGCCACCTCCTTCATATAGTCGCTGCTGCTTCTACATCTGCTCTCTCACTCTCACAACCTCTATGTCCCCAGAGTTATACAGTGCAGCTCTCTTCCTCTTGTCTTGAGACTACAAGGAATAGCTCATCACCCAAGGGAGGGGAGAGATCTCAGTAGAACAGCAGCAGCTCCTGAGGAGGGAACGGAAGTATGACTCATTATGAGAATGTTACACAAGCTGGGTGTCCTTGCTTTTTTGTGGACCAGCCACTAGACAGGGAAAGTGAGCACACACACGCATACACACTCACACACACACACACACACACACACACACTTAGCTGCTGTGTTACACAAGCGCAAATCTACATTAAAAAAACATTGTCACTGCAATTTCAGGTCTAATTCTCTCCTTTGTTACACACAATTCAATCCACTAATTTTAGTCATGTGTGACAAGGGCAGAACTTGGCCTTTAAGAACTGAATTTTTGCACACACTGGGTAATAGTTCCATGTAAATTTATGTAAGCAGTGTTCTTTTCTAAAAGTCAGTGTCGGATATGATGGACAGCCGTAGCGAGTAAGCAGCAGGTTATGTGAACATCTCTGTAGTTAGCTGTGTGTGTGTGTGTATTAAAGATGTTTAGTGTTTTGGAAAGTGTACACTGAGGTTGAAAACAACTTGTTATGTTTTCAGCTAAAATATCATCAATATTTTATTCAAGTCAAAGTTTATTAACTATTTACTATACTGAATTTATCTCTGCTGTAGATGAAGACCACATCTATTTTACCAATAGCAAAGTGAGAAGGAAAAAATAGTGAATGCTAGAACTGCAGATAATTGGTATAAGAAGATACCAGTAAGCATTCTAGAACATTTACTTGATTTTGTGACTGTAAAAAAAGAAAAAAAAGAAAAAAAAAGAACTTTAAAGAAAGATAAGTCAGTGTATATCAATGCACATTAACCTTTTTGTGTACATAGAGGATTCTGCTCATTATAAACTCAAGACTGCTGGATATGTTACATTAACACATTGAGTGCTGTGATGTTTTGAATCAATGCTGCATAATTCATGCTAAAATACCAGACAAATTAAGAGGCTGAATTAATCTTTTTCACGTTCAACTCTTTAACTTTCTAATATGTATTGTTAGCTTGTACTTTGCTGCTTTTCTTCATCAGTCTTGGTATTTCTATATACCAACACCTGACAGTCTCAGAAATATTGCAAGAAGCAAATATTATTTGTAAACTTAATCATAGTTAATATAATCTAAAAAGGTATTAAAAATGCTTTCAAACTTCTCTTCATTGCCTTGAAAGCTATGAAGTTACATTCTCAAGAATGTTCCTTCCCAATATGTGATATTAGACACTTTTTTCCATTTCCAGTGTCTCAGAATCATTAACTTGGCAACCAGTAAATTTATATTAATCCATATGATATTTTCCCTTGAAACTATTTTTAACTCAGAAATATCATGTAGGTGGGGAAAATTATGTGGCAGCACAGGCATAATCTCATAATAAATTAAGTTTCCAATGTCACATGAACAACTCCTGTACAGTTTAAAAGGATTTGGCCCTAAACCATAATGTATTGGGCCTTACAACTCACTCCTGGGCCATTTGGAATCCAGAAATTGGCAACCAATATTGTGAATGGAAGCTCTACTACAATTTTCCATATTGACATCACAACTTAGGCCCTGCTCTGCTAGATGGGCACAGCACTGCATGTGTATGGAGGAACTTGCAGGACTGGATCCTAGTTCACATAGTAGTTATTTTTTAGCTATATATGTATAGATATGTATAATTCCATGTCTTCATTCATTTAAAATTGAATATTTATTTCTACTTTTAAATCCAAAATGCCTCTTTCTGCTCTAGTCATTCCTCCCATCCCCCAAACATGTATACACTATTACCATCGCTCTCTGCTTTCGATACAGGATCTATCACTTGGAATCACAATGCTTCAGTCTGATAAAATGACATACTACTACTGATTTTCATGTCATTAGTACTTGTAGCACTTTTATGCCCTGGTATTCATAATTTTAGAATACTGAAGATCTCTCTTGTATAATTGAAATCAGATGGGTATTTTAGTAAATAAATAGTCACCATAATAATCCAAAGGAAACATAATGTGTTATTGCTTCTGCATCTGAGGATGATAAAACATATCCCCTGAAATTTACTTATTACTCTTTGCCTATGGATAAAGTCCTCATTATATAGCTGACAAAAAATGACTTTCATGCAATGTGTGCATGTCAATACATTCTGAGTAACTCTTTCTTATAAAAGAAAAAAGAGTGACATTTCTTTTAACTTCATTAATTTAACCAGTCTTTCAATGCAGTATTTTAATCTTATCAGAATTATGATTAAACCTTGAAACAAATGTTATCCTATTAGCGTCATCTTTCCTACTTTGATTTTTAAATCATTCTATCAAGACATTTAGCCCTACATCTTGCCTGAAAAATTATAAGTTCTTTTCACTTATAAACTCTATCTAAAAATTGTTTTTGTATAACTAGATATCTCTTATCACATAATGGGATGTATTTTCTTCTGGGCCTATACCTGTTTCTTCTTGGTGCAAATTCTGCATATACATCCTTGAGCCTACATGTTGCATGTGCAAATACTTATGTTTCTGATACTTGAGCACGCTGTTTAAATAGCTCTACATTTGGATGCCCAGCCCTATATTTGCATGAATATACTTTCAATAGTCCAAAAGTATTAGGTCCAGATTCAGGAAAACATTAAAGCATGTACTTGAGTTCGTCCTTATTAAGAAAATCACATAAATACATGCTTAAAGATTAAAATGTGCTTAAGTGCTATTCTGAATAGGGATGCTTTCCTGACTCAAAGCCTTTGTTTACACAAAGGCAATGCAGGCAAAAGCATATGTAAGTGACTTTGCAAGTGGGGGGAGGGGACGAATACATGCCACTGTGCTTCTCTCAGTACACAAAGTGAAAGAAAGGTACACTTCTTTTTTAGAAATTTAGAATGATCACTATTTGCTAAGGGCCATGTATATTTTTATTGATTTTTTTGTAAAATCTGTAATTAAACCACTGCCCTCTTTTCAATACTATAAAATCTAAATAACTGCTTCCTTACTGTATGCAGTCAGGCATTAAATCTTTTGATAGTTAACATTCTAAAACACTTCAAATATTTTTAGTTTTTCATTAGTACTGCCCCAGATTACAAAGCTATTTGCTTTGTCTCTGTGGCAATTGAGTATATTTTAGCTAATTGTTCATGATGTAAAACCCCTTTTTTCTCTTTAGCATTTGACTCCATAATATTATTGCACCTTGTTTCTAAAGATAAAGATTTTGAACCTAAAGTATTCTTACGTCACTTAATCATTGACAAGCATATAAGAATATTTCCATCATTCAATCTCAGTAAGACCTGGCCCCTCGATTTAATCCCCTCATGTAGAATATTCATATAAAAACTAAATATATCCAGTGTTTGACAGTTTTGACATTTCTGTTTCTTCCAAAAGTACGTTGCATCTTTCAAATAAAAGAAATTTCCCAGCACATTGTTGTATCAGGCATTTAATAACAAAGTATAGCTAAGATAAGATTTTATTACTACAACAGTTGGATGACCTTAGGGGTTAACCAAAATGTTAGGACTCAAGATAATGGATGACAAGCTGATTTTACTGGTTATAGTAAAATAAAAAAAAAATAATCTCAATGAGCCAATTCTTTCTATACTGTACATCTAATCAATACTACTGTGTGCCTTCTCTTCTTAGAGAGCACCCTCTGATACCATAACAGTGCACCCGGGTCTTAATGGCATTAAGCCAGTATTGTCTGCCTGGCCTTAAGCTTGCCATCTGCTTAAGAGACCATAGAATAAAGCTGTAGCCAAAGTTCAAAACATTCAGTGGGACATAAAAGGCATGGTCCCGTTTAAAGAGAGACAATTTTTTTTTAGTTGTAAACATTCAGTCGAGTCTCCACGCTCTGTTGTGTCCTTACATGGAGCAATGGTCAGAATGTCACAACCATTGACCTGGATTCAAGGGCTGTTACCATGGCTGGTAAGGCAGCAGCACCAGTTTTAAATGTCACACATTTAAATGTTTATCTTTAGAAACAATGAAGTTCCCACTCCAAGTGGCAGCAGCATAGCAGTGAAGTAACTGTTTTTTCCACTAGCGAAAGCCCTGAATGGCGAGAAAGAAGGTAGGAACTCCTACCCCAAAGTTCTTGCTGCTAGTTTTCATCCCACTTGAAAATGGAAACACTATCTCATAGGAGACTGCAGTAGCAGCATGTATCCCTGCCCCTCAGTTCATGCCAAGCAGAGATGCAACAATTCCACATAGAACCTGAGCCCAGAGCCTAGATACAGACCTTGGGAGAATCCTGTGTGCATGACCTCTATGAGCTTGTACTGCACACAAGGAGGGAAAGAGGTGTCCTAATCATGGACAAAGGGACCATGGGCAGTTGGGATTATTTATTTTCTGATGGAGTTATCATTCTTTTGTTTAGTATCTAGGATTTTTGCCATCATACGCTCATTAATTCTATTCTCTAAGGACACTATGGTTCTGACTACGCTGATAATGCTGTTGTAATAAATCTGTGTATTCAAGTGATTTATGGGTAAATTCCCAAAGGGGATAGGAGGGTACCATAAAGTGTGTATACATTCAAGAATCACTTCACCAAGCACTGAAATGTGGAATCTGTTTCTCAGTACACCATAATTTTGGACAGAGAAGGAGGAAAAATGATCTGGAGGATGGCGTGGACTGCACTCTCAGCAAGTTTGCAGATGACACTAAACTGGGAGGACTGGTAGATACGCTGGAGGGTAGGGACAGGATACAGAGGGACCTAGACAAATTAGAGGATTGGGCCAAAAGAAACCTGATGAGGTTCAACAAGGACAAGTGCAGAGTCCTGCACTTAGGACGGAAGAATCCCATGCACTGTTACAAACTAGGGACCGAATGGCTAGGAAGTAGTTCTGCAGAAGAGGACCTAGGGGTTACAGTGGACGAGAAGCTGGATATGAATCAACAGTGTGCCCTTGTTGCCAAGAAGGCTAACAGCATTCTGGGTAGTATAAGTAGGGGCATTGCCAGCAGATCGAGGGACATGATCGTTCCCCTCTATTCGACATTGGTGAGGCCTCATCTGGAGTACTGTGTCCAGTTTGGGGCCCAACACTACAAGAAGGATGTGGAAAAATTGGAAAGAGTCCAGCGGAGGGCAACAAAAATGATTAGGGGTCTGGAGCACATGACTTATGAGGAGAGGCTGAGGGAACTGGGATTGTTTAGTCTCCAGAAGAGAAGAATGAGGGGGGATTTGATAGCTGCTTTCAACTACCTGAAAGGGGGTTCCAAAGAGGATGGATCTAGACTGTTCTCAGTGGTACCTGATGACAGAACAAGGAGTAATGGTCTCAAGTTGCAGTTGGGTAGGTTTAGGTTGGATATTAGGAAAAACTTTTTCATTAGGAGGGTGGTGAAGCACTGGAATGGGTTACCTAGGGAGGTGGTGGAATCTCCTTCCTTAGAGGTTTTTAAGGTCAGGCTTGACAAAGCCCTGGCTGGGATGATTTAGTTGGGAATTGGTCCTGCTTTGAGCAGGGGGTTGGACTAGATGACCTCCTGAGGTCCCTTCTAACCCTAATATTCTATGATTCTATGAATACCATATCTAATAGAAACTATAGGCACAATTTAAGAAGGCAATGGCATATTGCGATTACTGAAGCTGGAATCTGGCTGAGACAGCAGAACTAGCAACACTACTCTTGCAAAAAGTGTCATAAGATATCTAATGACCACAAATGATCAGTACCCCAGCTTTAAATTATTCAAACAACAAAATAAGTACATGCTATTGTATAGTAGAAAAGAGAGTTTGTTTCCTAATACTTCTCTTATTAAGATGGGGGGAACCTCCACGGTTTAACAACTTTAGAGTTGTCCACCTCAATGGATGAATGACATTTTTAAAGAATACTGAACTTTTACCATTTTCTTCTGTGAGACAGTCCTCTAGTCCAAAAAGTGAAAAGCTATCTCCACCATGATAACTGTGCAATGTATTGGGAAATAAAATTTAATTTCAGTTGTCATTTCTGAGCCTACTACTAATGACCACCATTAGGCATAAAGGGTAATAAATCTCATTTGGGATAATAGCAGCATAGGAACTCATTGAGACTACAAATTAAAGCTACATTTCTAAATGCAATCAGAGATTGTAAACCATTTTCCATCTTGTTTTAAGATTGAGTAATCAATCACACTAAAATTTTAATATATTAATAAAATTCAATATTTTTACAGTGCTAATATGACTCCCATTACCATAGTATCTGAGCATCTCACGATCTTCAATGTATTTCTCCTTGTAATACCCCTGTGTGATAGGGAAGTGCTTTTATTCCCATTTTACAGGTGGGGAACCGAGGCACAGAGAGACTAAGTGATTTGACCAAGGTCACACAGGAAGCTTTGATGCTCAGCAAGGAACTGAACCCACATCTCAAATTCCTGGCTAGTATGCTAGCCACTGGTCCATCCTTCATCCTTAATCAGGCAACATATTTTAGTTTTAAAAGCTTTAAGTGGTTTATGATTGTTAAAGCAGGATGGAAACTTTTCTATAAACTCTCACACACTGACAATGACAAATGATTTATACTTATTGGCAATACTAAATCAAGCTGTTAAGATCTAATTTAAATTAAATCAATTGAAAGGTAATTTAAATTAAATCAGCTAGTTGTTCAAATATTTTTCTAGGCGTTTGCAATAGATATCAATCCTTCTTACTTCAGTTTCATTTGGAAAATGTATACATTCCTTTAATGTCAGTTGGTTTAGATTAGAATAAATAGAAGTATCAAAAGCAGAGACAGAAAAGGAAAAAAAAGAAATGAACAGAGAAACTGTGAAAATGTTCTTTCCTGTTAAATATTCAAAGAAACATTTAGAGATGAATGTTAAAGTTAATAAAAACTCCATGTACTACTCTATATTTAATTTATCAATATTTTCCCTTACAAAGTCAAATGGAACGTTTGGAAGATCATGAATTTCTAAGATTTTAAGCAACCTGTCCTTCGATGGTTGGGTTTAGTGCATGGATGCTGAGTGGTTTTCCTGGCCTGTGATATACAGGAGGTCTGATTAGATGATCTGGTGGTCCCTTCTGGCCTTAAACTCTATGACCTAACACATTTTTTATCAGGGGGTAGCTGTGTTAGTCTGTATCTGCAAAAACAACAAGGAGTCTGGTGGTACCTTAAAGACTAACAGATTTATTTGGGCATAAGCTTTCATGGGTAAAAACCTCACTTCTTCAGAAAGTTTTTACCCATGAAAACTTATGCCCAAATAAATCTGTTAGTCTTTAAGGTACCACCAGACTCCTTGTTGTTTTAACACATTTTGAGGTATTATAAAATATTACAACAACAGGGAAATCAACAGACCACCAGGAGATGGGTAATTTTGCAGGAAGTCAGGAGCATCTAAGACTGCATTGTCTCCTTCACTGAGGGTATGTCTATACTACCCGCTGAATCAGCAGGCCGCGATCGATCCACCGGGGGTCAATTTATCGTGTCTAGTCTAAACACGATAAATTGACCCCCGAGCGCTCTCCCTTAGACTCATGTACTCCACCAGGCTGAGAGGAGCAGGTGGAGTCGACGGGGGAGTGTCAGCAGTCAACTCACCACAGTGAAGATACCGCAGTGAGTAGATCTAAGTACATCCGAAGAAATGGGCTGTAGCCCACGAAAGCTTATGCTCTAATAAATTTGTTAGTCTCTAAGGTGCCACAAGTACTCCTGTTCTTTCAGCTACCTTGTTCACCAGAGCTGAGAGATTAGTAGAAGTTCCTTAAGGCAACAACTTTCAACTGCTTATGATAAGTAACTAGTTACTCAAAAGCAGAAGTAACTTCTTTTGATAGTCTAATGGCTTTAGAAGTAACACTGTTGAGATGTCATAAAAATTAAGTGTAGCTTTCCCTTCGGGTACCAGATTTTTAGTAAGTAAGGGCCTTATCCAAAGTCCACTGACGCCAATGGAAAAACAAACTGGGATTTGGATTAGGCCCAAAGGAAATTTCTGCTTTTTGAATTTTGGGCAGGAGTTGTGTGCCTCTCTTACCACCAATTCTTCAATTTAATGACAGTAGCTTCTGGAACACTGTTTTATTGTAAACACAGTTTGCGGACCCCAGAAATCAATAAATTATTATTGATTTATAAAAACACATAAGTAATATTTTATAATTAATGAAAAATCAAATAAATTGCAATCCAAAATACACAAACTTGTAATTTTTGAACCTACTCTTTTTGGAGTGATAAATGACTTATGCTGTTCTCTAGCTGGTGCCCCTTCTGTCCAAATAAGCAAATACATATTAATATTTCTGTATGACTTTAACAAAACTATATAACAAATTGCACCTAAACCTTGAAAAGTATTTTTTACAATAATATGTCAAAGTATTGGAAAAGTAATGACATTACTTGCAATGAATTATTAACATTTATTGATGGAAAAGTAGAAAGCTTTATACAATCAGAACGGATTTAAAGATTTCTGAGTCCTTTTGCTGACAATCAGATTTAAGAAGTACAAAAGCCAACAAAACAGGCAAGGTTACCCCCCAAAAATAATCTAGAGAGTAGCTAGATTAAGTGCAGTTAATCGCATATCTTGCTTACTGAATCCTATTCCTTGCAGCAAATCTCTCAGATTTCTCTCATTTCTTCTAGTAACTGTTTCCTTAAAGCAGTGGTTCTCAACAAGGGATACGCGTACCCTTAGGGGTACACAGAGGTCTTCCAGGGGCAACATCAGTTCATCTAGATATATGCCTAGTTTTACAACAGGCTACCTAGAAAGCACTAGCAAACTCAGTACAAACTACAGTTTATACTGCTCTATATACTATACCCTGAAATGTAAGTATATTATTTATATTCCAATTGATTTATTTTATAATTATATGGTAAAAATGAGAAAGTCAGTAATGTTTCAGTAATAGTGTGCTGTGACACTTTTGTATTTTTATGTCTGATTTTGTAAGCAAGTAGTTTTTAAGTGGGGTGAAGATTTGGGGTACGCAAGACAAATCAGACTGCAGAAAGGGGTATATTAGTCTGGAAAGGTTGCGAGCCACTGCCTTAAAGACAAACAAAGTGTTAAATCCTGACCCCATTGTACTCAATGGTGAAATTCCCACTGATTTCAGTGGGGCCAGGATTTCACCCAAAACAATTACAAGGGGAGGGGGAAAGTCTTCCTAACATAAAAAAAGGACTATATTAGTAGCCTCAGTTTAACATTTAAACACAAGTGTGGATTTATGAATTATATGCCACTTTTATATGGCCAAGTTCAGAGCACAACTTCATGTAATGCTGTTTGCTTTTAATACCAGCTTTGATTAAAACAATTTGTTCTTCATCAGCAGAGTCATCATCATTTTCCATAGTGATTTACAACTTCTGTATCTCAAGCAACTTTATCTCAAATTATTCTAACGTCTAATCAAAAGACAAGAAAACCTTAAATGAGTCCAAAAATGTTGAACATATTCACCTTGGCCCTTGGCACTATAATATTCAGGAGGTTCCAAATCCTGGTATACATTCACACACTTAGCCAAATCCCCTGAAAGAAAACCATGTGTACAATTTAAACTACTTCACAGCCTTTTACAACTCCCTTACTCATACCCACAGGATACCATCTCTACCTACACTTTCATTAAAGTATTAGAATCCTTTCATATTCAACCTCACTGCTGACTATACTTTTTATAATGAAAGCCCTATACCCTGACAGAATTCTGCATAGAAATGACATGAGAGCGTGCAAAACAGATCTAACATAATCACAGCTGTCATGCACCTCAAAGTAATGCATACAGGTTCTCATATCAAACATATATTTATGAAGCAGGCCCAACTAGTGTCTCCACCATTCAGTGCAGATGTACCTATCACATTGACTACACCTGAATTTAATTCAAATAATTCCATTTGGCTACTGCCAACTCCAGAGGAACAGAGGGAAAGTGATGTGGGTTACTTTTTTGGGTCTTTAATAGTGTTAAATGGAATCTTGTGGGTGAGAGTGAATGTTTTGTAAAAGGAGATGAAGAGCTTGTACATTTCAGGGTCTGTGGGGTTGGCAGAGCCAAGTTACGAGTCTAAACATGAGACATTGGGGCACTGCTGAAAGAAGGCAGAGTTCAGGTTGCAGGGCAACTTTAATTGTGCACTTGCTGTTTTTCAAAAGTTTGAGTTTTGCTCAACTCAGTGTTCTGCAGTTGGACGATATTCAACCAAGCAACTTTAACTCTGAGTTAACAGTTTTTGGCATTGAATTTCCTATTTTTTTCCACAGCAAAAGATATGTTAAGATTTTGTAGTCATTTAGGTAGTTGTACCTATCATGTCCCACATTTTGTATACCTATCCAGGCAGCCTCCCGCACCGTTTCCTCCTGCCCCACACAAGCTGGGACCCAACTGCCCTGCTTTATCACACCTACCCAGCCATTCCCCTGACCCATTCACTGCATTTCCCCTCCAACCTGGCCCACTCCCCACTACTATACCAGTTCCCCCATCCCCTTTAACTATGGAATACTTCTCCATAAAGTTTTCACTCTCTGATATACAAACATTTATATTGCTGCAACTTCGCCTCCTCCTATAACCCAACTCACAGGCAGTACCTGGAGCAAGGGACAATGATGTTACAATGGAATGGTGTTCCCGGTCATGTTTGAGAATGGTTGGAGGATGGAGTTTGTGGCAGGACTGGTGAGAGAAATCACAGACAGGGTTTCTGTTCCAAAATACTGAGAGTTTTATGTTTGAAAGATCTTCTGACTTCAGTCCAAGAGGTGTGCCCATCTCCAAGAAACAGTGAGGTATCAGAGCATGTATTGTTTCTATGCCATACACATTTTCTAGCCAGCCATGAACCTTCCAATTTCCCCCTTAATGTTCTTCCAATACTTATTAATAGATTTCATATTGGTGCTGTAGCAATTATTCAGATGCTCAGCCAAGTCACAGAAAACTATCATAGGTCCTGGACATAAATCTCTGGTACCCCCAGATTTGCTCTCATATTGTATGAGCTATACACCAGTATATGACCCATGTCATTTCCTCCTGAATGAATCACCACCTCTTAAATCATCCCAGCCTCTTAAATCATCAGTTAGGTGCTACAGACTGGGCAATACAGGATGCCAATGCAGGCCACCTCTTTCCTTCCAAATTAGCTTGTAATCAGCGATCCCCATGTCACAATGTACTCCTTGCTCTCCCATGAAACCTTGTGGTCTCAGGTCTGATGCTTTGGGGTTTAAGCCAGACCAGTAAGAGGCTGTGTCACTGCCTGCCCTGCAACTCTGGGTGTGTTAAATGTTATGCTGCTGTGCCTTGCAGCCCTGAAAACAGCAGCCAGCATGCAGGTCACACTCCAGCTTCTACCGCCCATTTATTCTTTACAGGTGACCCACCCCAACATCCTCCCAGTCCTGAACTTCCCCCAAATCATCTGCCTGTGACAATCTGCTGAGGTTCCCAGAATTGTGAGTTATTGTGTCACCTCTCTCAGCCTCAGCAAGTGAGAATTTTGCTACTGCTAAGCTGTGTGACAACTCCTTGACTCCAGCTTGTTCGTCTTGCCAGACAAATTTTCAGGTCTCTGCCAGGCCCAATCTTGTCTTGCAGGTATCAAACAGTGAACCACTATTCCCAAGCTCTGCAGAGACATGTCTCTGCAGTGTCTAGCCCTCTCCTGGAACACACACAGGAATAATTAAGTTTGTTGATCCTTTTGAGAGACAATACTCTGCAACTCATTAATTTAACTGGGTTTGACAAACACTCTTATTTCAATCACAGTGCTGAATTGGTTTATAAGTAAAAGTAAAACAAGTTTATTAACCAAAAGGCCACATGTTTAAGTGATAACAAGTATAAGGAGTAAAGGTAGAAAGAAAGGATTACAAACAAACAAAAGTAAAAAACATACTTCTGAGACTAAAACTTAACATCATCAAGTTACAATCTTTGCCTAAGCAAGTTTCTCACCAAATTCAGTTCCCAGAGACTTCAACCTCCTGGGCGGAGGGACCCAATGTTCTGTGATTTCAAGACCTGAGGCCTTTTGGAGCCCTCAAGTGATAGACAATGATGGGGTTCTCTCTCCTTTGTGTTTATAGCCCAGTAAACCTTTGAAATGTATTTTTTGAAATGTAAGCCCAGAGCTTCTGTCTCCTGCTGGGGTATAGATGCCATGGTGTCTTCCCAAAGTTCATTAACCCTGTTTCAAGAGGCAGGAAGATTTCCGGGGCGTGCAGTCTCAATCCCTCTTGTGATTTGTATGTAAATAGGACTTCCATTGTTTTGATTCCACACTGCTTAACTTACAGTGGATACTGATAGATAGTTGCCTTCCTCCTGTCTGGGAGAAACACTTTCTCCTTGTTATTGGTCACAGACTTTAAAAGCATATAATTGAGTATCCATAATTCGTCATGTAGTGTTAATACAGACATTTCACAATGATATTAGTCACCACTGTGTCACAGGCTTTCATAAAGACCTGTCTCAATATACTTTTATGATGCAGTAATGTATTGAATGAGCTGATTCAATTACTTATCATTGGGGTTTAGACCTCCTGTCTTTATAGTGAAGAGGGTATCTCCCCCACTTGCTAGGTTGATGGCTTTGGATGCCTTTTATATAAATATACCTTCATTGTCTCTGCCTGATGACCAGGCTAGTCAGAGAAGTAAATATATATTCCTTTGTCTAAGACAGATTGTACTTATGCATTGCTTGCCAAACACATACATAATTGTAGCACATACTTATAACTCTGTTTACACATCCTGTGCATACATCACAAAAGAAAATGATCAATAAGTTATTAGTTTTTCAATGCATGCCAACTTTTTGGTCCATATCATGACCACAGTGCGTTAAGTGTTCTGAGTATGACAGGCCTGATGAGTTGCTGACACAAAGTAGTTGCTGACACTGGGCTTCCATGTCACATTAAGAATCACCCAGAATCCACCCATTAGCAACCTTGGCAGCTGACATTTTTTTTTTTTTTCCTGAGCTGTCAAGGTACCTATCAGTTCGAAACCTCCATGCAATCAATGGCGTGCAATAACAGAAGTGCTGTATGTAAGACACGGGAGGTAACCGTTGCGCTCTACTCAGCACTGGTGAAGGCCTCAGGTGTACTGTGTCCAATACTGGGTCTCACACTTCAGGGAAGATGTGGATAAATTGGAGAAAGTCTAAAGGAGAGCAACAAAAATGATAAAAGATTTAGATAGTCTTCCCTATGAGGAAAAGATTTAAAAAAACACATATTTTAGTCTTGAGAAAAGAAGAGTGAGGAAGAACCTGATAACAGTCTTCAAATATATTCAAGGCTGTTATAAAGAGGACCCCTCTGATAAAGAGGACTGTGATAAATTGTTCTCTATGTCCATTGAAGGGTAGTGGAAGAAGTAATGGACTTAATCTGCAGCAAGGGAGATTTAGGTCAGCTATTAGGAAAAACTTTCTAACTATAAGGGTAGTTAAATTGGAATGGTACTTTTCTTTTCTTTTCTTTTCTTTTCTTTTCTTTTCTTTTCTTTTCTTTTCTTTTCTTTTCTTTTCTTTTTTCATCTAGTAATGGCCATAGATGTAATCCAGTCTTGTAATTTTTCCTAATTTATTGTATTACTTAACTTTTAGAGCATTGTTTCCATGTTTTATGGTACTTCATAAAAAAGAAATGTCAAGCAGACAGCCATTTGCAGAATGGAAACAAAACAAACTGATAAAAGTTGAAAAAAGTAGTTTTCAGTTGGGTTTGAAACAAACTCTGGAATCAGCTAAACTCAGTTTCCCTTGAAAGCTTCATCCATCAGGATTTGACCAGGTAGAAAAATGCATAATACAGAGAAAACAAAGGAATGTTTGGGAAACCAGTAACAACTTGTGGATAGATCACAGTGATCTGTTAATTATCCATTCGGGGCCAAATTCTCTCCTAGCATAACTCCATTCACTTTAATTGTCCTTCTGTACCCAATATTGTCACTAAACTGGTATAGAGGTAAGAAGACTGTAGACGACAGAAACATTTCACTTTGATCTCTAAATGCATTGGCAGAGAATGAAGGTGAAAACAGAGTATGATGTGGCAATAAGAAAGACAATGGAAGATTAGTCCAGTAGCTAATTATGAATGGACTGAAGGCCATTTCTGGAGGAAGCAAGTAGTACATTTTGAAGATTATTACAATAAGTTCCAAGAAAAAAGTTACAATAAAGAGTCTCAAACTTCATGAATGGTGAAAAGTAAATTAGATATTTAAAGTTACTTCAATTTTAATAAACAAATATATTACCAATAGCAGGTCAGAATATTTATTTTTAATAAGGATTTGTGACCCAAGAGTGTTCAAGTATGACAGGGTTTTTTTTTTCCAAAAATGAACTCTTCTCATTTATTCCAGTTTTATGTGACTGTAACTCTATTGTGTTGGAATTATTCTAGATTTACACCAGTTTACATAAGAGCAGCAGAACTCTTGACAATGTTCTTTTAGAGAAAATATCTGTTTGTCTGTGATTATTTACATATGGGATATATTATTTCATCCTGCAACAGCACTCAGGGTAAATTTCTGGCCCTACTGAAGTCAATCACAAAACTACCCGTGATGCAGTGGCACCAGAATTTTACATATACTCTGTCTGGACTTTGGTCAGTGTTGCTTCAATAGCTGTGGCTGTTTGAGTCTCACTTTTCCATTTCAGTGTCTCTTATATACATATAGATTAATCCTGTATACTCCATGGATCAGATTGTGGCCGTTCCTTAGCCAAATGCATAGGGTGGGTGACTCAGGTCCCAGCACATGGGCTAGCAAAAGTTGTGGAGGAGGCAGGGCTATGGCGCAGCTCCCCTCTGCAATGACCAGTAGAACTGGGGGAGCATGATTTACCCTGAGAACAGGTGGTGCATTCATCATACATGCTTGTGAGCTCCAGGAGAAATCATGCCTCATAGAGTGTGGTTCTGCATTGTCCTCACTGTGGGCCAATACCGATCTGGCCTCTGTACCTTTTATTCTAACTGATAGCAACATATTTCTGTTATATCCTCAATGTTCTTAATGTAGACATAGGGCTCTCTTGATGGATTGCAAGGGATGAAACAATTAACACACTAATCCTGCAATATTTAAATCATTAGCATATGTTCTCAAATAAAGGTGAGCAGGTGGCCACGAACATTTGTTAGTCTATGCTCCCCATATGATGATATGTGCACTGGTAGTGCTTTATTAATATTTTTATACTTGCTATTTAAATACCTCTTTTAACTCAAAATACTCATTAAAATTATTATGATCTAGGTTTTATGGATGAGAAGATTTAGGATCAAATGCATCACCTTAGGGTTAGCTGTCACTAAAGACACTGAGAACTGCCTTACTGTTAATGTATATAACTTCTGACTGACAATATAGGTTGTTTACCTATGTAGAAAATAAGGCATGCTTGCCCAGAAAGCAACTTGAGAACATTTTTTATATGAAAACTCAGAAGTAACTAATATAGAAAAATTAAAAATGTATGAATACTTTTAAAACAAGTTCCCTATTTTTCAACAGCTGGTGAGCAAGCATGTGTTAATTTGTGTGACCTATTATCTTCAACATCTATTTGTTTGTGGTCTTTGCTTTTAGAAGAATTGGCATTAATTATATGTGTGGCAGTAATTTAAAATGTCAGTTCAGACTTTTACGGCTTGAAACAGTTCATCCTTCAATAATTAAGTCAATAAAATTAACTTAATTTAATTTAAACAGTGATGCTTCTTTTTTAGGATTTGTGGAGTGATTACAATTAGTAATTCATAATTAGTATTTCATTGATGTCCATACACCGGATTGCCAGGCATCATCAAGATACAGTGATGATTGGAGGTAATTTGATAAACATTCAGAACTGTTGCATTAATGGCTTGCTTCCCAGTTATGTCTGGAATTAATGAATGCATTTAAATGTTATGGAAATGAATTTAAAGGACAGCTCAACCTTAATTATTATACAATTTCCCTCCAACATTGTAATTATAACTTCACTAATTATCAGATTTTATATAAAAATAAGACTTATCTATACATGTAAAACTGGAATGTTGATAAACAAGTGTGTTTGCTAAAAATGTACTGACCATGTTAAAATAACCAGAGGTGCAGTTTTAAAGTTATTTAGAAAATAATTAATGTCTCTTTCACCCATTCACATTTAATTTTCTAGAAGAGTAATGGGAGAGTGAGTGAACAATGAAGGCCCTCTTCACTAGTGTTTAATTTCATACCTTAGCCCTTTCTAGATACTATTCAGGGACTGAGGGGCTAATCCTACATTGGCTTGGTGTTTAAAGGTGTATACAGTGGAAGACAATGGGGCCAGTTCTGCTTCCATTTAAATCAATGACAAAAATGTATGAATGCTTCCATTTAAATCAATGACAAAACTACCATTGATTGCAATGAGAGTATGAGTGGGTTCAAAGTGACATTTGTTCTTGAGAACCCTGGATGCATAAAGCTGCTTCCTTCACACATGGAAGATACTCATCCCTATATACCCCATTGCTGCGACCAGAAGCACTTTTAGAAAAGTGGGAGTATGTTGGAATAGATTGTGATACTGACCTGGGGAAGAACAGTTGTGCCATGATTCCTCTTGTGAGGATGTGCAAAACTTGAGTTATAAGAAAAGGGGAAACAACCTGCCAGCTTTAAAAGGAAGGCAGATGCAGCAGTCAGGTACCAAATAACTAATATAGGACTGCTCCTTTTTGCCTGGCAAATTTAAATGGAAAGGTTCCTATAAAAGGTGGCCTGACACTGAGGAAGTATAATAGCAACTAGGTGGCTATAAAGGAGAAAAAAAGGCTTGAATTACTACTTTTAAAAGAGGACAACTGATCTCTTTGATAGATACTCCTTAGGTCTTTAAGTTTGGTGCTCAGTATTTGGGGGAGGGGAAGGACCACAACTCTTGTTTTGCTGATGGGTTTGTGCACTAAAATGAGGATATAAGCTTGACTTCATTTCTCTCTTGCATTTAAGTGAGACGATACATTCACTCAAGGTACAAGAAGTGGGATTTGAAGGTATGCATATATGTGGCCATTTGGCAGCTATTTGCTGCATCACCCTACTTTGCAGCTATTAAGTATTCCTGTTTTATTTTTCCTCTCTCTTATAATTTACAAATTGGAACATCCTCATCCATCCACTGGCAGACATACACCAGAAAGCAGGCTTAAAAATCACGCATGTCCATGCACGAGCTCTCTGCAGCATAAAGAATAGCACAAAGCAGCCAGTCCATCATTGATATCTGAGGGGAGCAGGGCTATACAACCTCTTAGGGATCTGATGACATTGCAACATACTCATAATATTCTGTTACGGTTATCAATCCCCTTTAAAATGTGAATAGCTTGATGGTATACAGTAGTCTTTACCTGTTATGAAGAACACAACACAGAATCACTAAACTTGTTATAAGCCCATTTTTTTTATGCTTTCTGAATCTTTGTAGGGGTTCAACTACTCAAATACAATTCCTCTCTATCCTAGGCATTTAATTTGTTTTTAGCTGTTTAAGAGAGCTTTTCAAAATGCCCTCAGATGCAATTTCAGCAGGATTTCTTAAACAAATTACTAGATGTAAATGACTGACAGTGAGAACTGAGAAGAGACAGGTACATTGCTATAACTTAGCATGGTGCCAGAGGCATTTGTGTGGCTTCAGACTGAAGCTACTAAATGACCTAGATGCTGCCCCTAGAAAGAGATCTTTAAAGACTCAGTATTTCAGTCCTAGAGCTGCCAGAGTCAAGCTGTCAGTGCTCTGAGCTGATAACTCTGCTGCTGGAGAAACAGCATGTGAAAGACAGACAGCTACGTGAGGGACACAAATAACAGCAGGAGCCCGTACCACCTCAGCACTCTGTTTGACATGCCCATTTAGTTTGTAATTGGGTTATCTAACTCTGAAAAAGCAGAACATGTGCCGAGACTGAGAGGCCTTGTATGAGTGGATATATATTGGCACACATTATCCTTTTATTGGACCTGCGCAACTCCATTGATTTCAGTAGGGATGAGATGGATGTGAGTGAGCCCAGAAATTGGCCATTCTATTTTATTGAGTTTGTGACAAATGTGTTGGGCATTTGTTCCTATTTAAGCATTTTACATTGTAAATACAGTGGCAGTTCTATTTTCTTTGAAAGTAAAATATTACAGTGGTTCCAAAAATTGGCGTGCTCTCTTCAGCTTTCGGCAAAGAGGTACAACAAGAAGAAAATGGATATAAAAGTGAAGCAACAACAACATAAGTTGGATGTATGCTTTTAGCTCCATTGCAAGCCTTTTCAAGGCATGGCAGGCCAGACTTTCACAGCTATTTAAGCACTTACTCCCATGGAAATCAATGGGAATTAGGCACCTAAATATCTTTGAAAATCTGGCCTTTCCTGGTTCAAAATGTAAATTAACAGATTTGTGTACTAGCAGTGCCCTCTACTGAATGGACTCAGTACTGTTCAAATGTGTATCCGTCTATGGCCACTATTACCATATTGGAGTAGCTGATACAGGATTCAATTAATAAAGAATTAAAGGAGGGTAATATAATTTATGCCAATCAACATGGGTTTATGGAAAATAGATTCTGTCAGACTAACCTGATATCTTTTTTTGATGAGGTTACAAGTTTGGTTGATAATGGTAATGGTGTTGGTGTAATAGACATCTGTAAGGCATTTGACTTGGTACTGCATGACATTTTGATTAAAAACCTAGAAAGATATAAAGTTAACACAGCACACATTAAGCTAGCTAACTGATAGGTCTTAGACTGTAACTAAATGCAGAATCATCGATTGGAGGGGCATTTTTTAATAGTGGAGTCTAACAGGGACTGATTTTAGGCCCTGTGCTATTTAACTTTTTTTATTAGTGGCTGGAAGAAAGTATAAAATTATCACAGATAAAATTTGCAGATGACACAAAATTGGGAGCTTGGAAATAATGAAGAGGACAGGACACTAATACAGCGAGATCTGGATCACTTGGTGAACTGGGTGCAAACAAACTATACATTTTAATACAACTAAATGTAAATATATACAGCTGGGACAAATAATGCAGACCATACATATAGGATGGGGGACTCTATCCTGAGAAAAAATTGTCTCTTACATTTTTTCCGATAAATAAACATAGTTCATATCCCTAAAGGTCACTATCAATATACCTGAATATATATTTTTATTGAATTTATCATTTTTTCAATTAGGTGTTAGCTTTAAACATTTATTTTACAGTGAGATGATGTGTGATATCTTTGGAGTTCCCTTGAGTAGGTATTCCTTCTGGTTCATTGTCTTAAACAGCAGATTGAGGAAGTGATTGATAAGAGGCTATGAATGCTATTCTTCAGCCTTACTCACAGCTATAAAAAGGTTAAAGAATCAGTATGTTCCTTCTCAAAAGATACTATAGGTCTTGATTTTACAGGAGAGCCTTGTTTTTCAAAACATTGCTCTGGTACCCTGACCATTTCTTCTGGGACAGCTAGAATATCATAGGGGTTTTGTTTTTGTTTTTGTTTCATTAAAAAAAAAGATAGCTAATGAATGTAGTTCTGTGTTTACCAGGAATGTACAGTTCTATGGATCAAGTGTTCAATATGATAAACAGTGCCTAGAGTGATTTTAAAAAAGTCAAATAGGTGAAGAAACTATTACTGCTGCTCTTTTTCTCAAAGTGAATGCAGTTACGGGAAAGAATCCTCCACTCTGCTGTTTATCTAATCTAGTGTAATTCTTCTGTCAGGTGGTGTAGGCAGCAACAAGGTCCGAGTTCAGGGGTTGCTTTTAACAGCACAAAACATAAATGTCTTGAGCCCCCACCTAGTATCTGGGAAAACTCAATCCCACCTCTGGGCACCCGTAAGAGGCAATACTTACCCACTCACAAGCACTGAATCTCTGTATGACAAAAAAGGAATTTTAATAAAAGGGAAAGGGAACCAAGCATTAGTTTGTGAAAACACCACAACCACTTCAAAAGCATGCAACTATAAGCCAAAACGTGACCCACAGTGCATTGGGCAGTGTCCTTTGCCTTTGTTTCCCACCCTGTGGTGGGAAAGTCCCTTTAACACATCAGTCCCCTCTCTCCATTGCACCCCACTCACAGTTGGCTGTCACTGGTTAGCGAAGACCGAGAGTTCAGATATGTGTTCGAAGGGGTTCACCTCTTACCCCAGAAAAGGGAGAGGGTGCCAAGCAAAGTCTAGCCACTTCTGCAACTGGCTGTTTGCTATTGTTACCACTGGTTTTCTCTGTGGCTGCTTGTCACGTGCTACTGCTGCTGCTGGACATTCACTGCCACTTCTGCAATACAATGTCGTGAGGCTCCACAGGTCTTTAGTGATTTCACTGTGTAGCAATGAAACTCATTGCTGGTACTGCCTCTGCATTGTCTTTTCTTTCACCACTGCCGTGAAACTAGGTCTAATGTGTAGCCCCTTGACCTGCTTATCAGTGATTCATTCTGGTAATCACTGAACAGAAACAAAATGACTCTCAATTCAGTCTAATTAGCTCTGTCTTTAAACACTGGAAAGGAGAAAGTCAAATGGAGTCTAAGACTCTTTAGGCCAAGCCCCCGGTGGGAAACTCTTTCACTCAGATTTGGCATCCCTACCCTCTGCTTAGTTAGTAAATTTCAGTTTAGGATGACCCCCTCAATCAGGGTTGTCTATGTAAACTTCTGCTGCCCTTTACTCATACAATAAGAATAACAACATTTTATTAGACCTGTGATCAATACTAAACTGATTTGTAACCCAACACCAGCAAACAATGATAATTTTGGCCAAGCAGCTCCATCATGCTGTGTATGTAGGCAGAGTAGGTGTGTCTATGCAAACATGGTCTGTTCCTAAAGTCTTTTCCCTCAGCTCATCACTAGATGTCAGGGGAAACCTCATTCATACCCTGCTTACACTAGCAAATACAACACTTACCTGCATTGAAAAACTGTACTTTTGTCGTATGTATGAGTATTTCATGATCCTAAAAAAGGTTGCCAGAAGGCCTCTTGATTTAGAAAATCTTACTCCTTCTGGAACATCAGATCATGGGATTCATCTTCTGAATTCAGACTAAAGGATATAATATTATTCTGATGATCATGGACATTCATTCTAATTTGTGGCCTAGAATGATCTTGATTTAAGCCAACAATCCCATTGAAATTCAAATTCATGAATAGTGGAATGCTATATATAGTGGTAACAATCTGTTAAAGACCAATAAGGAATTAAAGTTTCCCAACTGTTACAGGGTTTAAATAAGTTGTGAATTCTGTGAGATATCATGCAACTAGCTGACCTCTGAAGTTTTAGGAAATCAGTTTTGTAAGGGGATATTTTAACAGCCTAGTAAAGTGCCTAGGCCACTGCCATTAACTAGACTATTAATTGCCGCAAGCAGATAAGCTAGAAGGCCTTGGAACCAACCTTAGCATAGCTAGGCAGGCCAGAAGAGGAGGGGGAATGACCATGAGAATTGAGGATTATCCTGCACCATCCTGTTGAGTTTTCTTTTAAACTGCTGAAGTTTGCGGTTTTGAAAGCCAGGAAGTCTAGCTATATTTAACTTCTGGTCCCATTTGTCAGGATTCATGAGACTGCAGATCCTGCAAAAACACATCTGTATAATGCCTTGAAACTTCTTGCTTAACAAACTGCTTGCTCTGCGGTTATTTTTGATTGACAAGCTATGTGGCACTTACAAGAATAAAAAGGGGACAAGGTCTGAGTTGGGTGGACTCTTCGTAGACACCTCTCAAGATCCCCAGCAGCAGACGGAAGGCTGGTAACTGAAAATCTGTTGATGACTCACTCGAAGACCCTTCCAGACTTTTGGGGTAACTGTTGATTTGGGGGGGCTCTAATCTGTTACTTATGTGTGTATTTGCTTGAGACTAATTAAAGTGGAAGTTGTACGTGAAAGCACTCTTGTGTTGTGCTGCTTGTGCCACCAATCTATCAGACAGACATTCTGTGTCCCCATTGATTTATTTCCTGACACCACCTCTCAAAGAGTAAAGTTACCAAGAGCTTTGGATTCAGTAAAAACCCAAGTAACAGTATGTGCCTTATTTCCAATCCAGTCCATAAAAATCTGAATGCAATAAAATCTCCATGGGGAAAATGTCATCCTGTCTAGCTACTGTAGTTACTGTACCTCACTGTGTTAACCATACTGCTAGCAGTTCAACACTGTCAATAAATGACAGCATTGACATGAGTAATATGTAGTTATGGCTCCATGTAATGAGAAAAAATGTTCTTTCATTGTCAGAAAAAGTATCATTTCAAAATCTTCGTAGTGGGGGCCTCTGTGACAGCTCAGCAGGCTAACAGACTAGCAAACTAGATAAAGACGAGTGTAATGAAGGGTGTTGTTACTGTATGTTTCTGGAACATCACAACACAGAACGAAACCCTATTTGGTAAGTTCTGAAAATGAACTTTAAGAGAAGCAGCTGCAAGTCTGATTAATGTGGACATAGCAGCAAAATGAGGTCAGATGCACACATGGAATTAAATGGCAGGCTGCAACTTTTATTAAAATTTAACATGGGAAGGGTCTCTGCTCTCCCATCACCCATACTCTCCTCAACCAGGCATGTAATTGGTCATGGGGGAGGGAAGAGGTTGCAGAGCTCTTAACCATATAACCCATAACTAGTGCCAGGGTTACAGGGTTCCTTACCAGATAACCCATAACATGGGGTAGGCTCTGCTCAGCCTACCCACCCAGGACTCAGCTCTCTCTGAGTCCTAGCTCTCTCCCACCCCATCCCATGAGGGGGACAGAGGGAGCAGCAGGGTGGGGGCCTTGGCCCACAAGAGCCATTAGGTCTCACCCTATCACATCAGCCCAGGTCTCAACAACAAAATCCCAAGTGTTTGACCTCTGGGAACTCTTCATTTTATTCTCTTAAGCAGGGGTGGCTCTATGTAGTTTGCCACCCCAAGCACGGCAGTCAGGCAGTCTTTGGTGGCATGCCTGTTGGAGGTCCACCGGTCCCGCGCCTTCGGCGTCCCCACCGCCAAATTGCCGCCGAAACCGCGGGACGGGCGGATCTCTCGCAGGCATGCCGCCGAAGGCAGCCTGACTGCTGCCCTCATGGCGACCGGCACGCCACCCCTCTCCCCCCCGCGGCTTGCTGCCCCAGGCACACGCTTGCTGCACTAGTGCCTGGAGCCGCCCCTTCTCTTAAGCAGACTGGAAACTGGCACAAGTCGTGACGAATAAACAGCTCCACCCCAGTACCTCAGTTAGGCACTAAGCACCTTCCTACTCAATCCACTGTGGCTTGAAGGTGCTGTGAGGAAAGTAAAAGTCTCCCTGGTACTCTGCCAGCTGGCCCATTGGAGAAAAAAATCCCTGCTGACACCTTAAACAGGCAATCAGCCAGACCTACAGCATTTGTCAGGATGGGTTCCCTTTCTGAGGTTGCGGGGGGACCTGGCTGGGCTGATTGAAGGGAGCCAAAAAAGACTGCACATGGCTCCTGCACTGTGCTAAATCCTGGGAGCAGGGGATCAGTGGCCAATCAGCTTCTGTCTCTCATAGCTGACCAATGGGTGCCACAGATTCCCAGGGGGAGGAGCTGTCTCTTGTTCACTGGTGAGCGTCTCCCTCCCTTGCTACTGGGACTGTCCCCCTTTCAGTGCTGGTCCGATCAATTTTCCCCACCATTTGATACATGTGGGTGGCATATCCTGTTAGGTGCACTGGGGAGTTTCATTCTAAGAAACGTTAGTAATGGGCTGCCAAGACTGACAGGTATGTCAATGTAAGTGCTAACACATATGCAGTTGATGAAAAAGTGTAATGAAAAAAAAATAAACAAGATTACGTTGAATATAGTTGAATCATTTTTTCATTCCCTCCAGTTTCAGTGTAAGTCTGAGAAGTCATTTTCCTTCCTTTATTTTAATACAAAATGCTTTCCTTACATAACCTTAAAAAAAAAACAAAAAAAACGATTTTTTTTTCCTAATCAGATCTTCTGAAGTTGGTGTCAGGAGGTGGAATTTACATTTAGTAACAGCTGATTTTTCCTGAACTCTCCTTGGGGAATTTCCCCTCACACAGGGAATATAATGGTACTGTCAGCACACTCCCTTGGAGTTTCACCTATGGGGGATGTACATTGAAGTTACAGCCAGACTTCACAGGAGCACAGCCATTGAACGCTACCGAAGGAAGTGCTAAAATCAGCACATCACCTAGCTGCTCTACCTACACCCCTTTCTTGTCCAGTGATGTGTACTTTCTGGGTGGCATTTGCTCCCCTGTGACGTCTCTGAAGTGTGGTTGTGATAGCTTTTTTGACACCACAAACTCCCCCAGCAGATATTTCCACTACCACAGACCTCTGTCAGAGCTTATACCAGCTTTCAGCAGTATAGATCCTAGGATGAGTCTAGCATCATATCAGAATCTACACAGTGGGCCACATTTTGTCCTTAGTTAAGCCTGCATATCCCCATTGAAATTCATGGGGTGCATGTGTGTAACTGATAGAGGAATATGGCTTTTTCCCCACAGGGCTTTAGAGAGTTAAAAATTCCTTTGCTGTTCATGGGAGAAATTTTGAGTTTTTAGCTGTATGTTTCATGCAAAACAAATTCCTTCTTAGTGAGTTATGCATGAACACACACATCCCTCCTCCTCTGGAGGAAGTGCACTCTAATAATCTCAAAGGATAACTGATACAGGTTGTTATTTTTTTTTTTTAAATTGGCTCTGATGGTCACTTTCCATGAAAATTTAAGCTGAAAGCCTTTAATGAGGCAAGACTAATGCAAGCAAATTAAAATACAAAATAAACAGTGTTAAGCACAACATAGATCAACCTGTAGAAACTCACAAAATGTGGAGTTCTAAAGTACTACATTTCCCCCACAAGAAGTTGGTTCTGTCTCTGTAGTGATCCCTCGAAGAAACCCCAAGTCCCAAGAAGTCCCAAGAAATCCTTTTTCTGTATTTTAGCAACATCATCTGTTCCTTAATCTGGAACCCACCTTTCCACACAGTGTGTTACCATTATTGTCCTTCAGGTGAAGGAGCCCTTAACTGGACTCAATGGTGTATCTGGACAGGACTGTTGTTGAGCAAAGCAAACTGTTTTTCAGGTGTTGTGCACTTTATCTCTGCAAGAGTCTTAACCACTGTTAACTGGGGACAGATAGACCAGGAAAGGAAGTGAACCTATCTAGCAAAGTATATGGTATGTTTCTGTGTGCACATATGTATGTATGTGGGTACTTCCTATGTAATGATAAAAAACAACAAAACCATGCCTATTGTTTGCAGATTAACATCCTTATACTCTTTAAATTTTAGAGAATTAAAACATTTTACAACTTTTAAATGTCCCACCAACCATTATTAATTTAAAATTCTGTGTAATGCTCTGATTTGTCATTGACCAATACAGTATTAAATATACCAGAGACATAAATTGTTCTTCACGTCACAATGATTCAACTGGTAGCAAAGTGCGACTAAGACAGGGTGTTAATAATTATTGCCAAAGTAAGTCATGTCGGAGACTGAAAAAAGATTAGAGGCAGCAATGCCATTCCAGTATGAGACTTGATGGTAACATTTATGTGTGGGTTCAATTCATCTGACCTCATATGGACCCTGAGTGTGGGTGGGTTGAGGGAGGTCAAAATCCAGTCCCACAATCCACAGTGAGGGGCTGCTGCCCAATATATAGTCCAACATAGTAGTCATGCCTGTTCATGGCATTTCCATGATCATAGGTTCAAAGGACTGGAAGGGACTTCAAGAGGTCTTCTAGTCCAGTCCCCTGCCCTAAAGGCAGGACCAAGTATTATCTAGACCATCGCTAACAGGTGTTTGTCTAACCTGCTCTTAAAAATCTCCAATGATGGAGATTTCAAAGCCTCCCTAGGCAAATTTATTCCTATGCTTAACCACCCTGATAGGTAGGAAATTTTTTCTAATGTCCAGTCTAAACTGCTCTTGCTGCAGTTTAAGCCCATTGCTTCTTCTCCTATCCTCAGAGGTTAAAGGGAACAATTTTTCTCCCTCCTCCTTGTAATAACCTTTTATGTTTACATAAAAACTTTTATCATGACCCCCTCAGTCTTCTCTTTTCCAGACTAAACAAACCCAATTTTTTCAATCTTCCCTCATAGGTCATGTTTTCTAGACCTTTAATCATTTCTGTTGCTCTTTTCTGGACCTTCTCCAACTTGTAGACATCTTTCCGGAAATGTGGTGCCCAGAACTGGACACAGTACTACTTTTGAGGCCTTTTGAGCATGGAGTAGAGTGGAAGAATTACTTCTTGTGTCTTGCTTACAACACTCCTGCTAATACATCCAGGAATGATGTTTGCTTTTTTTGCAACAGTGTTACACTGTTGATTCATATTTAGATTGTGACCCATTATGACCCCCTGATCCCTTTCCCAGTACTCCTTCCTAGGCAGTTTTTTCCCATTTTGTATGTGTGTAACTGATTGTTTCTTCCTAAGTGGAGTACTTTACATTTGTCCTTATTGAATTTCATCCTATTTACTTCAGACCATTTCTCCACTTCATCTGGAGCTTTTTGAATTTTGATCCTATCCTCGAAAGCACTTGCAGCCCCTCCCAGCTTGGTATTGTCTGCAAAATTTATGTGTATTCTCTATGCCAGGGATCGGCAACGTCTGGCACGCGGCTCGCCAGGGTAAGCACCGGGCCGTGCCAGTTTATTTACCTGCTGACGCAGCAGGTTCGGCCGATCGCAGCCCCCACTGGCCACGGTTTGCCGTCCCAGGCCAATGGGGGCGGCAGGAAGCAGCGCGGGCGAGCGATGTGCTGGCCGTGGCTTCTCGCCGCCCCCATTGGCCTGGGATGGTGAACCACAGCCAGTGGGGGCTCCGATTGGCCGAACCTGCCGCGTCAGCAGGTAAATAAACTGGCCCGGCCCGCCAGGGTGCTTACCCTGGCGAGCCGCATGCCAAACGTTGCCGACCCCTGCTCTATGCCATTATCTAAATCATTAATGAAAATATCGAACAGAACCAGATCATAACTGATATTTGCGGGACCCCATTTGATATGCCCTTCTAGAATGTTGATAAATGCTCTGGGAATTGTTTTGAGATTGATATGTTTATCTAGGTTGATATGTTGGGATTACTTAATCAACATAAATTTGGCAGTCATGGCACCATCCCTAGCCCGTCCTCATTTACATTCCACAACATGCATGAATGTACAAGAACCTTCCATGGCTGTGCCATTTGTGATGCCTGCTTAGCCCCAACACATACAAAATAGTCTCCAACAGTATCCTGTCGGGGAGTTAGTGAAAATACTTAAAGAACTTAAATAGAAAACAATGCAAAGCTTTGTCTGATTTTCCAATGATATTTGTATCTTTAGCTAAGAGCAGATATAAAGAACACACTTTTGTACTCTATTCCTTTGTAGCCAATTTGTGGTGATTATTTTCATCATAACACCGAACATGGGTCTGATCCTACCAACCCTGTCTGACACAAATAATCTCACTAAGATCTTTTTTGTATTTGTAAACGACAAAGAATTCATTTAATGGCCAAAATAACCTTTCTAGAGTCCCAAGGCCATATGGTAAAAGTCACTGGCCCGTGTGTGCCTCTCCTTTTATAGATACTGAAAGGCCTATCCAGAGAACAAAGTAAAATGACTAGTTACTCCCCTCTCCTCTCAGGGGGTCCTACACAGAGCCCCTGATTGTCAATGGTTGGACATCCGGGGATGAGATGGCAGAATAGTGTCTTCCGATGATACATTTTCCTCTGAAGGAGTGATGACCAACTTAGTCATGGAACACGGTTTAATCTTCCATTTTCCTTCACATGCCAGTGATGTGGGTCACCAACAATCTTAAGTAAGTCACCATGAAAGCCAATGATAGCACCTGACCAAGATAGTTTAGTTGCAGTTATCAATTTTGTGTAAGATTCTCATGGGAATGAATGAGATTATCTGAAAAATAAGACATTACTGAGTGGTAGTAAAAGGTGGCAAAATTGAGCCCTATACTTGCAAGAAACCTGATCTATTCACAAAATAGGCATAGTAATATATAATGAATGATTTATGTGGTATATAAATTATGCAGCCCTTATGCCACAGCAAGCACATATACAACAACTTTTCCTACTTATTAGCATCCTTTGAAACAAGAAAGATTGATAAATATTAAAAGCCTATATTTTTTTAAAAAAACTTCAAAATAGCATGTGTATGTTGTTGCTGATTTAAACTTAAAGCCTTTAAAAAAATTCTTCCAGTACAAATAACTATTTTGCATATGTTATAAGATTATCCTGAAATAATCCTGGGGGACCACAAATAATATGAATTAGAAAAGTGAAGTATAAACATGAGCTACTTTTATACCAACACTCCAACATTGTTTACATTTTCAAATAAACTGACAATCAACAAAGGAGGAACAAATATAGCATTTAAGGAGATGCTGAAACTGAGAACTATTTAGAAACAGATAACATTCTAGAATCTTCCCTTAATTATTCCACGCCTCTAAAGAGGTCCAAGACATTAATGGGCATCCAGTGCAAAGAGTGTATCAAAGCTGTCTCAGTTACTTTTTGCAAAATATGACTCAGCACACTTGAACCACATCCCGATGCAAGTGTTATTTTAAGACGATATGTAAACAAAATTGCATACTACCATCTCAGATGTCTCTTGGACAAATGCCCTCAATGGACTTGAAAGACTGATAAGAAGGTTGTTTCCGGAAAGCAGGTGTAGGCAGGTGGAATCCACACCTATTTCCAAATCTACACACCTATAATAGACACTTTTATTAACAGAAAGGGCATTTAAAAATAATCTTATGGAAAACCCAATCTTAGCCTTCTTCCCAGTCTTGCCTCAAGGTCTTTCCGGTGGCAAGAAATTTTGCCTCAGTTGCCTGAAATGTCTTATAACACTTTAAATTGAAGGTCTGCAGAAAACCTCATGAAGGGGTTTAAATTTGTGAAATTTATAACTTGCTTAATTGGACATAAAAGAGTGGTGATGGTATCAGAACCCTTTGACATGCTTAGAGTAGTGATTAGTTTTAAGAATAAAGCCTTAATTAAAAAGAAATTAGTAATAGCTTAAATTAGAAAATTCAGTAATGGCGCCCTATGGGAAGGTAATTTGCCTTACTATGGAGAATGAGTAAGCAAAACTCCATAGAAATACATTGGAGCCCATAGAGATACATAGGGGTTTCCAGACAGGAAGTAGCTAGGGGTCATTCACAGGTCAGTTAAGAGAAACCCCATAGGAATACATGGGAGCCCATAGGAATGTATGGGGATGATGCAATCGGGAGGTAGGATTGCTCCAGTTCTGGGTATGATTCAGCAAAGTCACATAGAGATACATTGTAGCCCCATAGAAGTCTATGGAGTGGGAGGAGCTGCCCATCAGGAACGGAGCTAGCTGAAAGTTACTTGTCTATTCTTGGTTGGAGGGCTGTATCTGTGTCCTTTCAAGGGAAAGCTAGCTAGCTGCAGTTTTTCCGGTCAACTCCTTTAGGGTAGGTCAACAATTTGGTTACCAGTTTAGATAGTTACAAAGGAAAGGTTTTAAATTAAAAGTAGTGATTTTAGGCAACATCATTGTTATAGGATTATTAAACTAAATCTTCCGGTAACATTCCCACAGGGCCTCCATGCCCACTGCTGTCACCTCCCTTGTAGTTAAGGATGTCACTATACCTACTTCAGCTTCTCAGCAGTAATTAACCTTCAGCTCGCTACAGGATTCCAGATTCTGGTAACTGGCTTGAGCAATGGGAAAATTCTTCCACTCTGTAACAATGGTGTTTAATTGTGAGACTTTAGCAAAAAGGAATACATAGCTGAATTCTGCTCTTTATTTTAAAATAGATAACTTGAGAGTAGATCTAGGTGAACTTTTGTTGGAGTATAGTACATTTGCAGAAAAGTGCATATTTCAGGGTACAAAACTTTGCAGGTTCAGGTCAGATTTCACAAGTAGTTTCAGTGCCATGAAAAAAAAAAAAACCAAACATTTCAGAAATGTCAGTGATTGGTTTTGAAAACATCAAATTGAATTGACATTTTCATTTTTAAATGTTGCTTTCAAATTAACATTCTAAACATTTGTTTTTGTTTTGCAATTCAGTTTAATTTTGAAACAGATTTTTTGGACCAGCCACTGAACCAAAAAAAAAAAAATATTTACTCAGCTCTCAGTGTGACTGTATACTAGTTGTGAGAGGTTCCAAGCACTCTCTGAATCAGATTTCTCTTGTATAGCTCACAAAATGGTAGCTAAGTCCAGCTTGTGTTTTGTGCATCTCCAAGTTTTCAACTTCAGGGGGAACATGTCTTTGATGTGCCAAGTGCCTTCAAATCCTAATGAACTCAAATGTAAGGTGTTCACTTTTAGCCTCGATGGGTTTAAGCTGACACCAGGAGGAATGGCAGAAAGACAGGCAGACAGATGGAATCAAGTAGAGGTAGACTGGTTAGAAATGAAAAAAAAAAGTAGATCCTTGAGTTATCAGCAAAAGAGATGGTAGTTCAAACTGTGTGAGCATATGAGATCTTCCAGAGAGGATATAAAGGGAGAAGAAAGGGGGCCTGAAGATAGAACCCTGCCGGACTTCCATGGACAGTCCAGAGGGACGAAAGAGGAGGACCCAATGAAAGAATGATCATAGAAGCTGGAGGAAAACCAAGTGAGAATTACAGAGTCAAGGGAGTACAAGATTTCAAGAAGGAATTTGCTCCACGATGTCAAAAGCAGAGAGATTAAGGAGGACTGAAGTGGAATACAGACCTTCAGAAAAGGTTATTAGAAACTATTGGGGGGAGCTCTTTCATTGTAGTGAAGAAGCTAGAAGGAAAGGGATCCAGAATGGAGATGGAGGAGAGGAGCTTGAGGCGAAAATTGTTAATAGTGTGTTCTGTGAGTTTAAAAGGGGAGGGAAGAAAGGAGAAGAGGAGAGGTTGGACCAAGGGTAATTTTTGAGGATGGGAGACATAAGGGGTTGATTATAATTTGAAGGGTCAAGGGTAGAAGACATTGAAGGGAAAAATGGACCGAGACTGAAGATTTTCATCATATTTTCAATTAGATTTTATCTCTTTTGAGTATACAGTGTACAAGGAAGATCGTGCATTGAGATTTGCTTCCATGGTTCTGTAGCAGTAGGTTCTTTTACCCCATATGTGTAGGTGTGTAATTCCTGATGACATTAATGGATGTTACAAGAGAAGAGGCAAGAGTACTTACAAGATATATCTCAGGGGAAATAGCAAGGGAGTTGTCTTCTAGATAGGTCCACTTTCAGAGGAAGGTTTTAGTTCTGGTATGTGTTTGCACAGTGATATTTGTATGCACACCTTTGATAACTAAGTGGCAAATCAGCTACATTACACTTTCTTCAGAATATTAAAAGACAGGAACTAAACCGTTGAGAAAAAAAAATCAAACAATTAGCTGCTAAGAAAGACACTTTTCAAGCTATCGTTGCCAAATAAGTAGAACTTTTCTGTCCTTCGCAGAAGACCTGTACATTGAACCATGATCCCTAAAAGCTTGTGACTTTTCTAAAGGTAAAATAATCTAGCCTGATATACCTGAGTGATAGCTTTTATGCTCTATGAATGTACTTGATGAAGTCAAACAGTATTTTACCTTGACCCAATCTAGACAAAATCCTACATTTCAATAGCATTAAAACTTTGTTGAATACTACAAAAAACAGCAAATTCAAAATTTATAGGATTTCAAGCTTCACATATAAGTCTAATGACCTTGCAGTTATTGTTTTGTTTTGTTTGAGTGTTTTGCATGGTATTTCTCTCTTTTGCTTGACATTAAAGTACATTAACTTACACACACACAGTTATACAACAGACATTATTCAATAGCAGCTATTCTAGTCTTAATGTCTGAAAAATAAATACATGATTCAGAATGGCTGAATATATGTGGAGCCATTTATAAAAGTCTGTTTAGCTGGTTAAATATGAATTTTGTTAGATGTTGTCAGGACTGAGATCCCCACTTTGAACTTTAGGGTACAAATGTAGGGGCCTGCGTGAAAAACTTCTAAGCTTAACTACCAGCTTAGCTCTGGTTCGGCTGCCACCATTTCAATGGATTCCCTCCCTGGGAAGCCTTGAAAAAACCCTCACCAAATCCCTGGTGAAAACAAATCCAAAACCCCTTGGATCTTAAAACAAGGAGAAATTAACCATTCCCCTCCTTCCTCCCACCAACTCCTGGTGAATCAGTTCCAACCCCCCCCTGGGATCTACAACAGGGAGAAATTAACCATCCCCCCTCCTTCCTCCCACCAACTCCTGGTGAATCAAGATCCAAAACCCCTTTGGATCTAAAACAAGGAAAAATCAATCAGGTTCTTAAAAAGAAGGTTTTTAATTAAAGAAAAAGGTAAAAATCATCTCTGTAAAATCAGTATGGAAATCAACCTTACAGGGTAATCAAACTTAAAGAGCTCAGAGGACTCCCCTCTAGTCTCAGGTTCAAAGTACAGCAAACAAAGAGAAACACTCTAGTAAAAGGTACATTTACAAGTTGAGAAAACAAAGGAAAACTAACACGCCTTGCCTGGCTATTTACTTACAAGTTTGAAATAGGAGAGACTTGCTTAGAAAGATGTGGAGAACCTGGATTGATGTCTGGTCCCTCTCAGTCCCCGAGAACGAACACACTCCCAAACAAAGAACACAAACAAAAGCCTTCCCCCCCCAAGATTTGAAAGTATCTTGTCCCCTTATTGGTCCTTTAGGTCAGATGCCAGCCAGGTTACCTGAGCTTCTTAACCCTTTACAGGGAAAAGGATTTTGGAGTCTCTGGCCAGGAGGGATTTATACTACTGTACACAGGACAGCTATTACCCTTCCCTTTATAGTTATAACAGATGTATTATTTAAATGGGCTATTGAGTACACAGAATTTGGTAAACATACTAATTACAAAAGTACATTTACCAAGATGGACAATAACAGCTTCCATCTATTGTCTAAATTCTTTTCATTTTGTAGATTGTATATCCCAGAAAGTAAATAGTCTAAAGGAAATATTAAGGTCTTTTATGGTGATTCAGTTACTAAAATGATATGCTAAATATCTTTATGAAATTTTAATTGCACAGAAAAGGGCATTTGTAAATGAAACAGTGTTTTTTATTTCCAACATACCCAATGGCAATAATCCACATGTATACTAATGGCCTGTAGAATTAATCTTGTTGACTGCAAAATTCAGGCAATGGGGTAGGACATGAAACGCTTCTAAATTCTTTATCTGCTCTAATGTGCTTCTTCAGCAACGGACCTGCAAAAGATCCATAAACTTCCCAGGCTTATGTCCAGGGTCTGCTGTTGATTCTAAATGGGAATAGCCCCCATGGTAGTGGTTGCTGATTGAGGTACCTCACAGCAGCCTATGGTCATTGCTTTTCTTGAGACAGGATTTGTAGCCCGACCTGCCATAACTGATTGGTATACATACCAATCAAACACTTGGGGACGATGCTTAGGGATTCAGTATACATCTTCATATCAGCTAGTGTAGGAAGAATTTAAAAGTCCATGTGCCAAAAGCAATGGGATATTTCTGGCTGACAGCATAGGCGCTGACTCTGTGGGTGCTCCGGGGCATAGGTGCCAACTTTCCCTGGCACAGGTGGGTGCTCATGCTCCCTCCGCCCCCGGACCCATCCCAACTCCACCCCTGCCCTACCCCTGCCCCACCCCCATTCCTACCCCTTCCCCAAAGTCCCCGCCCGAACTCTGCCCCCTCCTTGCCCATATTGGACCCCTTCCCCAAATCCCTGCCCTGGCTCAGCCTCTTCCCAGCTGTTCTGTGGCAGCAAGCGCTGGGAGCTAAGGGGGAAAAGCGGGCACACAGCGCGCTCAGAGGAGGAGGCGGAGGTGAGCTGGGTGGTGGGGCAAGGAGTCGGCATATATGATCTGGGGCTGGAGCACCCACGGGGAAAAATTAGTGGGTGCTCTGCACCCACTGGCAGCCAAGCTCCCCTTACCCCCCACGCCACAGCCCCCTTTCCCCCTGAGTGCACCATGTCCCCGCTTCTCTGCCTACCTCCCAGTGTTTTCTGCCTGGCTGCCGCCAAACAGCTGTTTGGCAGTGTGCTGGGATGGGGGAGAGGAGTGGGAACATGGCGCGCTTAGGGGAGGAAGACGTGGGGCAGGGGCAGGGATTTGGGGAAGGAGTTGGAATAGGGCCAGGGAGGGGGCGGGGACTTTGGGGAAGAGGTTGCAATGGGAGCAGGGCATGGGCGGGGCCGCAGGGAAGGAGTGGAGTGGGGGCAGTACCGGGAGCAGAGTGGGGGTTGAACACCCAGGGGAAAGTGGGAAAGTTGGCGCCTATGGCTGACAATGTTGCTGAACATGCTGTACCTAATACATCCTGAAGGGTTAAAGATAGTTGTTACAGTGAGGCAGGGTATTGTATTAGAGATTCTGTGATAACCAAGGGGGAATGTTTTTTTCACTGGTTGTTGCCTATGAATGTTCTGCATAATGTTTGTGACTTTTGTGGGTGAGGAGTTACTGTAAACCAAGGACTCCTTTCTTTGCCCCTCCCCCCACATATTCAATATATAAAGAATACGTCCATCCCCCTGTGACCAGGGTCAATCAGAGGCAGGGGCAGGAGAGCTATTCAACCTGGGCCTCAAGCTCAATGGGGGCCTCAAATTTAGACACTTGTTAATTTTTTGGCATTTGATAAGTTTTGCAACTTGTTTTTATGCACATTCGCATCGGACCAAAATGTGACACACACTCTCAGCTTAAATTTAAGCAAAAAGAGATGTGATTTGGTAAAAGACATAATTTTTTGGTTAACTGATATAGATTTTTGTCATATTCAAGAGTTAAAAATGTTCATAAATATTAATACAAATATATTGGTTCTCATGGCACAAGAGCATTTGAATGGGCTTGCCATGCTTAATATTAACTGTGACATTGCACAAAAGCTAGATTTTTCCTCAATAATTAGTGCTTTTGCACAGAAAACGGCTAGAAAAGCATTTGTTAAATAAAAAAATATTCAAATTATGTATCACTCTTTTTTTTGGTGCCTTATTTTGTTTTCATGTATCGTCATTTTTTATTTTTATTATAGCTAGAGGCCTCAAAAGCTGGAAGTGGCCCTGGCCTCTCTGGACCTCTGAGAGGGCCTGCATCTGACTCACTTTAGAAATTCATATACATTACTTTCCAACAAAAATCCCACACATTAATACAATAGCAACATATGTTTCTTACAGAATCTTTTTCTTATTAATTTGTCATTTGTCCATAGCATATTTGTTCAACATATGGTGATATCTCACACAAGACAATTATTAATATTACGTGACTTTTGATATTTAAAATAAAATTCCATAAGCATGCTTTTATACCATGTTTTAGTCCTGGGCAGTTTAATTCAGTTAATCACATTCAAGTATCAGTGATGCAGAGCTGTGCTTGTGAAGAGAATGTCATTGTAAAAGAAGCAAGCGTCTGTTACTCCAAGTTTCACTACAGATGCGTAAACAAAGATTACTGTGAAAGAAGAGGTAAGGGGCAGATTTATAATCACAGAAAGCAAAGAAATCGAGTTCTCTCTTATTCTGTTCTGCCTAACTATTGCACTTGTCTGTGTTCAGTGTGTGACATGATGCCATGTGCTGTCTGGTATGTTCTAAAATGAATAGGCAGAATAGGGCAGGTTATAGATGGATGGAAGGTTTTAACTCCATGTTTCTGCCTTTCTGGGTTGTCATCAACAAATCAAATGGAAGTTTAATTATTCTGTATTTCAAAATATTTTGCTTATTTTTGCAGTAATATTTTAATGCATATCTCTCTCTCACACACACACACACACTCAGAGGGAGAGAGAGAGAGAGAGAGAGAGATAGCCTTTCTATTGTCATCAATGGGCACTGGATCAGGCCCTTAGCTCTAATCGCATCTCAGAAATTAACCCCCCAATCTATGATAACATTTTTCTCTGAATTTTAGTCTGCAAGTAATACATACCCAGAATGTCATGCAGTATTTCCAGGTGTAGTCAAACCACAGCTCTACAGAGAGTCTCTGCTCTGTGATGCACGGGCTATGTATGCAGCCCCCAATCTTGTTGGTCATTTTTGCTGCTATAACAAATTCATATGAAAATTGCTGTTCACTAGAGCTGGTCGAATAATTAATTTAGAACAACAATAGATGCAAATGTTGACATTTTCTTATGGAATGATTGATCATTAGTATTTTGATTATGCAGCCAGCTGTACTGTCCACTATCATTCTGGATCTGTGTTAGGCTACTCCTTCCTATTCTCTCCTTCCCATTGAATGCGTGTCTTAGCTAATTTTTCCTCAGGTGTATTAGCTTGTATTTGTTATTTGCTGCTTACGTCTCTGTTCTTTCAGTCTGATCTTTTTTGTAGTAATTAGTATATGCAACTCTTCTCAGTTAATACCCGTGAATTTCATTAGTATTATGTTTATTCTCTTTTACATAGCACCTTTGTTAATAGATTTGGAAGTGCCTAGTCCTATACGACTGAAGGCTTTAGCATTCACTTCAAAGGATGCAGAATCAATCCCTAAAACCAGACACCTCACTCCATTTTGATATTGAAATAGGCACTCATTGTTTTTGCTTTTACCCAGTTCTCCTAAACAATGCTTCTCTTACCTAAGCTATTTTGTAATATTTTTTCAAGTGAGTTTTTCTGAAGACCTAGAATCAAATGCTTTATAAAATTCCAATTACGCTGGGCTAGACTTTCAAACCTAGGTGCTTGTATTTGTACTTGTAGTTTCGTGTGGGCCTAATTTATGCATACAACTATCTACTTATACACGTGCAAATCTGCTATTTTCACACATATGGTTGCTTAGCCTTCAAATTTGTATTCATGTAGTTGCAGCTGTCTAGCTTAGAAAATCTGGTCTATTATATCTATTTCATTCCTTCCACACACATATTTTGTAATTCTGTCAAGAAGAACAATCAAGTTCATTTAGCAAACATTATTCTTTATGAACTCTCACTCATGGTTCTCTTATATAAAGGATAAAGATGTATCAAATCTAAGGGATATTATTTATATTACAGAAGCACCAAGAGGCCACAACCAAGATTGGGGCCCCATTGTGCTAGGCACAGTTCCAATACATAAGAGACAGTCCCTGCCCTGATGCATTTACAATCTATATAAGCAAGACAGAAACTAAGAGAAAATGACTTGCCCAAAATCATACAATCAGTCAGTAGCAAAGCTGAGACTAGATCAAGGGTGTCCTGAGGCCCAGTCCAGAGCCTGGTCCTTTAGACTACTGATTAATATCTTTTGACTGTAAATTTTGTTTCAGCCAGTATTCCTGGTACTGAAATAAGATCTATTGGTAGATAATTCCTTGGATTATCCTAGAATCTCTTTTGAAGATAGGTACAACATTTGCTATGTATCAGTCTGCCAGTATTAGAGTTGATTTTAATGAGAAATTGCATACTTTGTTAACAGCTCAGCTGATTGTGAAACTCTTTCGGAACCGTGGGCAGAATACCAGCTAATACTGGTGACTTTTTACACTTTAGTTTACCAATTTGTTCCAGCATCTCTGACCATTCTGTGTCATCTTTGCTTGAAATGATTAGGTCTAAGGTAGTATCTCTACCATTGATACAAAGCAGTCATTTGGCTTCTCTGCAACATCCTTTTCCTGTTTATCGGCACTCTTTTCTCCCTGATGGTTCATCGGAGCAGTAGTGTAGCTACGAGTGGAAATGTGGGTGGGTCCCGACTTTCGGGTGGACTGGCAATGACAGACTGTGCTAGCTCAGCTTCTCCCCAGACACCACGCTCTGTTCCTACCCCTGCTGCCCCAGACACAAGGCTTCACCTGCCGAGTGGGGCACATGCATGGGGTGGCTCAGAAAATGGCCAGGCAGAGCTGCTGGAGTGTAGCTTTCTGAAGGGTGGGCACATAGCTCTGTCCTGGATTTCAGGTGCCTGAGTGATGTTCTGGGCCACCATGGCAGCACTACACCCCTGCGCAGATTTTGGTGGACCTGGATGCTAAGTGGTGTGGGCCGCAGCCCACCCAGGCCCACCTGTGGCTACACCACTGTATTGGACCCAGCATTTATCTCAGGCTTTCTGCCTTGGTATTGTTAAAGAATTTCTTGGTGTTGTATCCTTGGCTATTTGCATTTCAAAATTCTTCTGAGTCTTTGTGATGTCTATCTTACATAATACCTGCCATAGTTTGATATTTTCTAATGGCTTCATGAAGACCAGATTTCTGTTTTCGTAAGCATAGCTACTTGACTCAAAAAACTCAAACCAAATTCTTACCAGTTTACAGTTTATGACTAAAGTTTGAGTCAATTTGGAGCTAATCGTGTGTTTCACAATCTCTAATTTTGATTAGTTTTTAGAAAAATAAAAACATTTGAAAATATTGCAATCATATTTTCACTGTTCCTACTAACTAAAATCATGGCTGTGGAAGGAAGGAATAGGTGCATTGACTCAGTCAGGGAGTTTATTGCACCTGAAAGAAAAAGCAAGCTCCTCCTTCCATTAGAAAGCAATTTTGTTAAGAACAAGTGTAACATTTCTTTGCATAAATTTATTATGCTTATCATCTAAGAAAGGGAATAAACTACAGGAGGGATAATATTCTGTGTATACTACCAACTTATGTACTCTATCTTCCCATCTTTACAGATTCCAGGTTACTAATGTGTACATTTTTCTAACCTTCATTGTCTTTTGGCTACTGGGAAAAAACAAAAACAAAAAACCCCAAAACAAAACACAGGCCACGTTTACTACTGCCTAGAATGTGTGAAGTCAGATCTGCTGACTTCACTTAGGTTGTACCTGCTTATGCCAGCAGTGAATATGACTCCCAAGTCACTTCTACATCACAGGAACATAAGCGTGCAGGATACAGTACATGCTGAGTACTTCTATTACTGTAGTGCCTTTAGCATAAACTACATGTAATATGTGAAATGTATCAAAGTTGTCATTCTTTCACAATGTCCTTCTTCTACTTCTACAGAGTTCTATTGTTTTTATTTATTTGAGAGAACAGGAAAGGCTCCAGGCCTGGATTATATCCATATAGAGTTCCTATTTCACCCAGGCTCCAAAACTGGCCGTTTAACTTCCTCAGTCAATGTTTCCAGGACAACTGCACCCCAAAAATCTGATGCAGGGCTAAGGTAGTAGCCATTACTATACCAGGAAAACCATTACATGTACCCAAGAGCTATCAACCCATCTTTTTCCAATGTGTCACATCCAAGCTTATGGAGATACTGATTCTGATATACATCAATGAGGTTATCAAACCACAAATGCCTTTTGTTCAGGCTGGTTTTAGACAAGGATGGGTGTACCTAAGATCAACTCATTTGCCTAACTGAAGACATTGAAGATGTCTTGGAGAATGGCAAGAAAGTTGGCGCCCATCTGCTGGATCTGTCAGCTGCATATGACACTGCTTCGCATGTGGGGCTGACTGCCAAGTTGTTGCCAACTATTTCCTGTATACCCATGGTGTTATTCATTATGGAAATAGTAACACATTGGTGCTTCATCTTGCAAGCTGGAGACAGTCTTCTAGCTTAGAAGTCTCTGTAACAGACTCCCACAAGGATCAATTCTAGCTCCTCTCCCTTTCAACAACTAAAGCTGATAAGTAGGTATAGGTAGATGACATCTGTTTCGCTGATGTGGGTAATGATCTGCATTATATCAAAGGGTCAATCAGCCAGGAGATGAATGCTCTGGCCACTTACCTTTGTCAGTGGAGACTTACATTAAAGGAGTCTAAGATGGTGGCCACAAATGTTCATCTGAACAATTGCTTTGCCAATCGACCCCTTACAGTTTGTGTTGAGGATACACTTTGTCTCCAGCTGCTTGTCACTTATGTAGGAGTTAAATTGGACTGTAGTCGAACATATCACTCCAATATAGAACATTTAAAGATAAGATCTCCTACCACCACTTTCTTCTTCCACAGGCTTCCAATGAGAGCTTAGGCATTGATATGGACTACAATAAACTAGGCTTGAGCCCTTTTCCTTGAAGTGTACCCTTGTAATGATCAGAAAGTCAAGGTTTGGAGTCACTGACTGAGATGACAATGGAAACAGGAATAACCTGGCACCTTATTTAAAAAAGCAAGTGAGCACTATCATGGGTTCTCTCTTAATGGGAACCACTCTGCTACCCCCCCAGAGATGCTTTTCTTTCAAGACCTTATGCCGCAACCCTTACTTATGTGAATAGTACTTGCTTACCTTAATGGAATCCTTTATGTTAAAACTACTCATGAGTAAAAGTTTGCAGTACTAGATTCTATGATAACAATGGTCCTATAATGTTTACCCTAATGTAGTAGTTTTCAACATTTTTCACTCTACTGGATCCCCTCTTGGTTTGGAGTGGCAGATGGGTCATTCCCAAACCAGTGTGCGCTATGTGCTGACAGTTGTCACGATCTCTCCTTTTTTCCTGTCTATTTTCTCACTTCTTTTGATTTACCTTCTTGTCTTTTTTCCCTTCTCTCTTGGTCTATTTGCTCCTTTCCTTTTTGTTTCTATAGTTTCTTCTTCATACTCCTCCTCATCCCCTCTCTGGTAACTCTGGGTCCCCCTCCATGTTCCATTAGCCACTAGAAGTCTAAAAACTGACGGGGAGCCATGACAGTTCCAGCTGAGTTGAGTGCTGAAAACCGAAGCTGGGACCAGCAGGTTGCTGCCTGAGACTGCAGCCCCATAGATGAGAACTATTCCTGTAGCCATCTACATTAAATGCCACAGCAGCAGCAGGGAGGAGAGGCATGTGGCTTTCAAGGAGCCACCTGCCATTTTACCTGTTTGAAGCGTGAATCCTGCAGCTTTCTCCCCCGGCTCTGATCCTCGCCTCTGCTACCCACGCCCAGCTTGAGAGACACTGCTATAGTAATATAAAGTTACACACACACACAACACATTTTAGGGGCATTGGGAACAAGCATCAAATAGTTCAGTATTACACAAAAATTTTGCGTTGGACCAAGGACAGCTGTACTCCACAACGGGAAAATCCTCAGACGCAGAGTTGCTCAGATAGCATGTCTCTTGTATGGACAGTTCCTGAGGTCAGAAACACTCCTATGTGAGGATCTAAAGCTTAGAATAGTATCAGTACAGCAGAAGAAAGCATCCTCAACTGCCTAGCATCCATACAGCAGCTTATGAACAAAGCAGAACTATGGTGTCTGCACAGTGAACAAGGAAGTGCACTGGTTTTCATTTCTCTCTCCATGTAACACTGGTTATTGCTGGGATCAACATTCCCCACATAGGAAAAGGTACTGTGTAACTGCAAACCTATTTTCTGTTTAAAATGCATCATCGGGGCCACATAGCTTTAGAAAGCAAGTACAGACAATTTGGTGCTCTCACAGGGAGAAGACAGGTGCATTTTTTCTGTTCGTTCAAGATGGTTACTAACTTGGATGTGCACTGTAGCTGCTTAATATTGATATGTTCATAATACAGAGACCAGAGACTGACAAGTTTATGTACTTCTCCAACCCTGCAACATGCCCTGCAAATGAACTCTCCAGATTTGCAATGCCTCTTGTTTCAAAGACGTTGGAGACAGGTAACAGACCCTGAAAGGCCAAGCAGAACAGTACATGTACCATAATAGAACAAAAGACTGACCTGTTTTCTTTGCTCATTGCACCACCTAATGCAATAGTACCCAAGGCCAAGCAACTCAAATATGATAAAAAAATGTTATTTGTACTGCTGTAAAACTCTCAGTAACTCTTTATATGCTTCAAAACATGTGCCATTGTATCAGTTCCCTTCAAAAGCCTGTCGCAAACCTGTTATTTTAATAGTTTGCTGTTTTGATTTTAAATGCATTAAATATCTATCAATATACCAAAGTAGTTATTAGACTCTTATTGCCTTAGTGTCTCAGCAAATTCACAAGTATTTCTTGGTAAATTCAAATCATTAATGAATGAGACAGATCATTATGTATATAATATAGTAAACATTTGGTTGTCTCCATTACCATTTGTAATAGGAAAGCTAAATAGAAAATTATTTCATCGTTCTGTTCCAAAGTCTTCTCTAAAGCAGCATACCTAGCAGACTTAACTACACCAGTTATAGCTTCCAACAAATATACCATGGTAAGAGGCTGCTGGCAGCACCTGTCACTTGTACAAGGAACTAGTGGCAGGCAAAATGGAGACAGCAATGGTAATGTTTAGAATGATAAGAATGTCATTAATGTTATTACTGTAAGTATTACTAGGCATTAGGACATGTAGTTCAAAGAGGGTCTTCATGTTCAGCTAGCATTCTGGCACATACTGTTTGTTCTTTTGCTACAGGGTGCTACTGTTCAAGAGTGTTCTGATTAGTATTGTTAGTTTTCTCTACTTTATAACTTTCAAACAATCCAATATATATTTATATACAAAGTAGAGAATATCTATCTATCTATCTATCTATCTATCTAAAAAAAACCTTAAGCACTCATTCAGACAACATTTAAGGGAATCCAGAATGGTATGATAAGTGCTTCTCTTTTAAAGCTAGGCTCAATTTTTCCACTTAAAGCAAGAATTCATCCTCTTTGTTTTGTATGAAGAATAAAGTATATTTTCTGCACTGTTACCAACTTTCATGATTTTATCGTGAGCATGAGTCTTAAGATAGTGGTATTTTTTTTAAAGCCTTAGAGACTATCATCATGTGAACCACTAGAATCTCAGCTCTCATTTAAAAATAAAGTAAGTTTCCATCCCTCCTGGTTGCAGAGTAGAGCTTGAATACATGAACTCTAAAGGTTCAAACCCCAGAAAGCAAATAAAGAGAACTCCAAGAGTACAATTTTTTTAGTTTTTCAGTATTTAAGGCAATCACATGACCTTGGGGGCCTGACTCACGACATAGGAATTCCTTAGCAATACAGCTAGGAGGGAAACTTTTCTCATCTGGTGACTATTTTCATGAATTCAAAATCATCCACCCCCCCTGAAATTTTGAATCAGAATGAAAAGTACAATTTCAAAAATATTTGCACATCAAAACCAGTTTTATTTTTCCATTTTGGAGCAAAATGTTTTATTTTGATTTTGACCTTTTTCAATCTAATTAGCTTAAGTTTCTAAATGAAAAATTGTTTCAAACTGGAAAGCCAGAATATTTCATTTTGAAAATGTCAACTTTTTCCTGAAATTTGTTCAAGCTGGGAAATTAGAAAAGCCAGACCTTATTTCACAAACAGTTTTGATTTCAAGAAATCAGCATTTTTTGACAAAAAACAATTCACCAAGAAGTCCCAATAAGCTCTAGTTGGCAATACTTCTTCCATGAATTCACAGTACATAATCTGTGGGGAAAGATATAATTTTCTGTAATTTGCAAGCTTGTCTGTTAATTAGTTCATGAGTTTAAACCATTAAAAAATTGTGACAGCCATAGTGTGGCCAACTCACGATTTTGTCGAGAGTCTTGTGATATTAGAGTTTTTATTTAAAGACCCAGCTCTCAAAGAGAGGAATTTCAGCTTTCATTTAAAAAAAAATCCTAGCCCAAATGACTGCAGAGAAATACTGGAAAATGTGACCCAAATGCATCTGAAATGCTCAGATACCAGGCAAGTAAAAGAAAAAAGGCAAATAATGCCCAAATCATTATTTTTTTTAAATCTCATGAATTTTAAGTCAGACTTGTGATTTTTAACATTAGGGCATGGCATTACTACTTTTAATTTTGTTTCCGCTAGAATCTCACCTTTTTCAGCCTCCTTTTGCTAACAAATAGCTAGTTCATTATCCTGCACACTTCCCATATGGTTAAAACTCATTGTAAGCCAGTGATGAATGTGCTTTTGAATAAGTTAGGTTATAATTAAGCAAAGTAATTACTGATTCATCCTCCTCCCCCCATCTTTTCCATTATGTTCAAGAATTTCTTTTGCTCAAAATAGCTACCATTTCCCATAATTTTCAGTAGGACTGATGCTACCCACTGGGATTGAAGGTGCAGACACCCTCGGTAAAGATTGCCACACATGTTGCCAACTGATGATTGTTATTGGATTTCTTAAAGCCCCAGCTTCTGAATCAAGAGACTGCATGAGAATCTCAACTTTTATTTATTTTTAAAAGAGCTTCTAGCCCTCATGATTGCAGAGAAAAGCTTGAAAATCCATGCAGCAAGTGCAAACTAAGTAACCAGAAGGTAAATGAAAAGAACCCTTTAAAAAAACTGATTGACCCATGATGTGTGTGTGGGGGGAGGGGGAGAAACTGCGGGGGGTACTTATGGGGGACTTCTGTATGCTTACATAAGTGTTGGGAGAACAGAAGAAGGAGCAGATCCTACCCTAAACCTGTGGGGCTCTTTCTGCTTTTCCTCCTGTGGAAAAATGGCATTGGTTCCGCCCACTTCCTCTCTGTTCCTGCAACTCCAGACTTCTGAATAACACTGAGAGGTTCCTAATGGAGGTTCAGCTCCACATGTGGAAGGGATGGGGAAAGAAGAGGCACCACTGGAGTTAAGTTAGTCACCTCTTTTGTTAGCAGAAAGTGATGCAGCAGGCAGGCAGAGTATTAGGAAAGATCTTTACTGAGCATGCAGAGAGGCCCCTGAGCATGCTGAGTACTACATGCTGAACCTCTAGAATTTGAGTGAAAACAGGTTGACCCCAAATTGCACCCAGGGCCCTTCCTGTCTCCCAAATGACATTCTGTGACCTGCTGTGCCTAGGGCACCCCTCACTGGAAATGCTAAGGTCAGGCTGAGGATAGCTCAGTGGTTTGAGCATTGGTTTGCTAAACCCCAGGTTGTGAGTTCAATCCTGCAGGGGACCATTTAGGGATCTGGGGATTGGTCCTACTTTGAGCAGGGGGTTGGACTAGATGACCTCCTCAGGTCCCTTCTAATCCTGATATTCTGTGATCAGCTGACACTCCCAAAACTGGTGGGTAACACTCAAGTTACACTCTTCAGCCAGTCACAAACTGTGCTCCTGATCCCCCACACTGGTTATCAAGAAAGTCACACAACTCCCTTTATTGCATTCCAGTTATCTGGCTCCCAACCAGTACCTAGCTGCATTAAGGTGAGGAGCTATTTAAAAACTCTTCTTACTATACAAAATGTTCTTCTGAACCCCAAAGAGCCAGCCACATTGTCAGGTCAATATTAGTTGGATCTTACCCAAAATACCACGCTGCCAGCCAATCCTTTAGAGTCTAAAACTAAAGGTTTATCATAAAGAAAAAAGAAAGAACAAGAAGAGAGTTGTTAAATAGCAAAGCAGTCACATATATACAAAGACTTCAAAGTCCATATATGAGGCTTTTAGCAGTATTGGTGAGTTTGCTGGCTTGAAAGTCCTGCTGGAACACATCCACAGCTTGGATGGTCATTCAGTCCTTTGTTCAGTGCTTCAGTTTGTAGAAAAGTTATTCTGGAGGTAAGAAGCAGGAATGAAGACAAAATGGATATAGAATCATAGAATATTAGGGTTGGAAGAGACCTCAGGTGGTCATCTAGTCCAATCCCCTGCTCAAAGCAGGACCAACACCAACTAAATTCTTTCCAGCAAATTAAAGAAGTATGGGCTGGATGAATGGACTATAAGGTGGATAGAAAGCTGGCTAGATCGTTGGGCTCAATGGATAGTGATCAATGGCTCCATGTCTAGTTGGCAGCCGGTATTAAGTGGAGTGCCCAAAGGGTAGGTTCTGGGGCCGGTTTTGTTCAATATCTTCATTAATGATCTGGAGGATGGCATGAACTGCACCCTCAGCAAGTTTGCAGATGACACTAAACATGGAGATCTTGGTCATCACAAACCCAACTATCAGTGGCTGACAGTTGAATCCCCCACGATTATTGTCTTTCTCTTCCTAATAACTGAGGTTCCAGATCCTGGAGGAATATAGTTAGTACAACAGGATATCATGACATCATCTGGAATGTGGGTCCCAACTATGGGATTATTTCCCACTGTTCCAGCTTGATGGTCTCCTGCCCTGAGACTTTCAACCTCCTTAATTGCCCAGGATCTGTTGGCCAAGTGCTGGGACTGCTCTGCTATGCCCTGAAAGTCTCCACTCTATATACTGCTCTTTCTTTGCATCTCTAGTTCAGCCACTCTGGCCTCAAGAGCCTGTACTCTATCTCTGAGGGCCATGCGTTGCTTGCACCATATGCACATATATGCGACCTGCCTATGAGGCAGGTAATCAATAACACTGCACTCAAGGCAATAAACTGGGTACCCCGCCTATCTACTGCTTTTTTGCTTTGATGTTGACAGGTATGGGAGGACAGGTATGTGGGCCCCCTTCTAGAAGACAGCAGTAATGAGACTGAGTAACAGGGGAAGAAATTGATGGGGGATGGGTGTATGAGCTGCAAAAAGATTCAGAGTAAGAACTGGTGGAAATCATTTGAGAACTGATTTCATCATAAGGTTTCTGCCATTTTGAATAGGATGCTGGGTTTGAATTTGGATCCATGGTACTCTCAGGTTTTGATATGAAGCTGAACCTGCATACTAATTTTGCCAGCATCAGGATCTTGGTTCAGACACTGGTGCATCAGCCCATCTTTAAGTTCAGTAACATGACTTCTTAGGTTGCTATGCTATCAGAAAATAGAAGCAAGAATATATTCAGCAACCATTGCCTGCTCTGTAAAACTTTAACTATTTTGAAAGATAGAGCTTGCAGGTCAAATTTGTCTGGGAGGCAATTCATTAATTACAAAGTGGATGGAGTAAAGTTCTGATAAGGAAGTCAGGTTAGAAAAGGTGGTGAGAAATTAAGTGATTAAATATAGTATTTCTGCATGCTATCATTTAGTAGGGTAGAAACCTCTATCTGTATTTTTTTAAATGTACATTCCAACCCTAAAGGAAAATGTATCTATTCCTGAATAATCCCAGTCCCATTCAAGTCAATTACATTTATGTTAGCGGAACAATTTTCTATTTGAAAGACTACCTTATCTGCGGGGGGCGGGGGATGTGTTAAAATGTCTAATATCAGAGATATGGCTTAGGATAATAACAACTTCTTCCAGCAAAGGCAGTGATTTCCTCATTCTATTGTGGAGGCCGGATATGAGCCTGTGCAATACCAGGTGCGGCAATATTTAACCTTCTGAACTAAAGCTCTTTGCATTAGCTGCTTGATTGGGACTGTTCCTCAGCAGATAGACTTATGAAGGAACATAGAAGTTTTCAAAGCCGTTGAAAGCTCTGTTTCCAGTGTATTTTTTTAAAAGATTAATTTAACAGCCAACTAAAATAGTGTGAAATGTGTACAGTCTGATTTTCCATTCTTTCCTCTGCTGAGATACTTTCTGCATCAAAAGGTTAAAATGGCAGCTCCTTAACCGTTCATTCTTCTTTATTATATTAAAGAAGAATTTCAGTGCTATTTTAACACATTGACTGTTCTTTGTAATTTAGATTTAGTGATTAGAATCTCCTGTTACATATGCAGGGCGCACTGAAGGTCTCATAAACTGTGTCTAAACTTTCATTTTTCTCTGCTCTATGCCAAGAGTAGTGAATATTACTACTATGAGAAGGCCATAGAGGTAAACTTGCTTCTTGGATCTGTTCTCCACTGTTGATCATCTGTATTTCTTGGCTGACCAACTGGGGGCAAAGTCCAAGAGATGGGAGCTGCAGAAATGAGATACTGTGGGAAGATGTGAAGGAATATGAACAGGGCTGACCTTAGGGAAAATGGCACCCTGGGCTAACTTGTATTTTGGTGTTCCTTCCCCCCCTCCCTCTTCATCCATCCCCCCATTGCCCCTGCTGCCTCCCCATCCACCACCCTCATCTCCCCCAGGCCGTGCTGCCTCCCTACCAACACTCCCTGGCACCCACTGCCTCTCTGGACTCCCCACCCATTGCCCCTGATCCCCCTGTCTTCCTGGACATCCAAAGTTCCCTTTTGTGGCCTCGTACACCAGGCCCACCCTGCTCCTTGCCTCTTGACCACAGTGCCCCCTGACCATGGCACTCACATCTCCCACCCATACAGCCAGCCCCGGATACAAAGGAAGAAAAGGACTAAAGGACCAAGACAAGGGAGCTGAGGGAGTAATGGAGGAGGAAGGGACTAAAAGTAGTGGTCAGAGAATTAGCAAACGGGGGAGGATGAGAAATTGGTACAACCAGAGGTGAGAGGGGCAATTAATGGAACATGAAATGTAAGGGAATTGTGTAGTGAGGTTCCTACTTCAGGGCTTTAACACTAGAAGACGTGTTATGCAAAATTCTTAAGCTTATTAGGCAGGTATTGCACAAGGCTTCCTTTCTTCTAGAGCAGGGGTTGGCAACGTTCGGCAAGCGGCTCGCCAGGGTAAGCACCCTAGCGGGCCGGGCCAGTTTTATTTACCTGCTGACGCAGCAGGTTCGGCCTATCGCGGTCCCCACTGGCCACGGTTTGCCGTCCTGGGCCAATGGGGGCGGCGAGAAGCCGTGGCCAGCACATTGCTCGCCCGCGCCGCTTCCCACCGCACCCATTGGCCCGGGACGGCAAACCGCGGCCAGTGGGGGCCGCGATCGGCCGAACCTGCCACGTCAGCAGGTAATTAAAACTGGCCCGGCCCTCCAGGGTGCTTACCCTGGCGAGCCGCGTGCCAAACGTTGCCGACCCCTGTTCTAGGGCTTTCTTCTCTTCAGACACTAAGGTTTTAAATTGTCCAAAGCCAACAGTTTATTGTAGCAAAGCAAAATATATGAATTAATCTCTGGATTAACTGAGTCTTTACTTTTCACTACAGAGATTTCCTTTTTGGCCATTTTCCAGATCTTCCTAGCCCAGCGGACTTTACACTTTATTGGTTACCTCAAGTGCATCTTTCTACAAGTGCTTTCAATTCAATGGAAATATTCTGAAAGACTCTGTAAAAAGCAAGAGGGTCCTGTGGCACCTTTGAGACTAACAGAAGTATTGGGAGCATAAGCTTTCGTGGGTAAGAACCTCACTTCTTCAGATGAAAGACTCTGTTGTTACCTTAAACATTTTTACCTTGCATCTATATTGGTAGCAAGTACTTTCAAGGGAACTACTCTGCAATAAATTCTGGAGAAAACTAAGCACTAAACTGCTTTTGGATCTTAAACAGCATTGGATCATGGGGTCAAAGCACTTTGTAATAAAGTAGGAACAAAAGCCTCCCAGTTTGAAGAGGAAAAATGTTATAACTCATTAAAACAAATCTGGCAGGGTTCCAGCTGGTCACTGTCTGGATATGTTTGTTTCTAAATAAAGGCACCCTTTGCTGAGTTTCCTCTTGCTGATACATTCTGATCCATAAGGCTTTGTTAGCACACCTACACATTCTATGGCAGCACAGCAGAAGCAAGGAAGCAAAGAGACAGGAGCTGCAATAAGGAACGATGGCACTTCACCCAGCTTTGTTCTGAACTAGCATTTTTGTCATTGGGCATGGTGGTGGGTGTGATGCTGTATGATTGGATTGAAAATGTATATAATTAATATTGCCATTTTAGATAATTGCAACAAACCTTGTATAAAGTACATCATGTAAGGTGTCAATGGAAAAGTTATTATTTCCTGAGTATGATTATCCTGTGTATATGCATGTGTCATATTTGTATCTGAAGTTATAGATATTGACTATGTACTGGCATCCTACATATGTGCTATATTCCTTAGTAACACCCACCAGGTACAATCTACATTGAAGCCAGACAGCACATTGTGAATGAACTGTTCAAGTTGGTGGCCCATCAAAGAATACTTAGCTCTCACAATGGGTCATAGAAGAAGTTTGTCCCCATCTGATGAGCTTTCCTGTGGACACTTTAGCTAAAATATTGGTAATGGATTGTGATAAATGAAGGGAGGGGGGTAGCTCCCTTTAATAGACACCCAGCCAGTCAATAGCTATAAAATCCCTCTTAGTAGCTGTTCTCTAATTGCTCTACCTGTAAAGGTTTAAAAAGTCTCACTGCCATGCATAGGTAAAAAGAAGTGAGTGGGTACCTGGCCAAAAGAGCCAATGGGAAGGCTAGAAATTTTTAAAATTTTTAAAATTGAAAAAAGATTCCTCTTTTGTTTCTCTGTTGTTGTTCTTCTGGGGAGAGACAGACAGGGCAGCAGCTATGTGGTAAGAAGCTTGGGCCAGGTATGAAAAAATCATCAGTATCATAACTAGAAACTACTAATTTAAAACCCCAGATATGTAAGTAGATCAGGAAATGTCTAGGAAGACGCGATTAGGTTTATCCCTTTTATTTCATTATGGCTTGTGGATTCCTCTGTGCTAACCCCAGGTGCTTTACTTTGCTTGCAACCTTTAAGCTGGACCTCAAGAAAGCTATTTTTGGTGCTTAATCCATGTAGTTGCTCTTTTAAAATCTAGCAACGAGGGGGAAAGGAATCCAGGAATCCAGGAGAGCTGGCTGTATTTTAAAGAATCCTTATTGAGGTTGCAGGAACAAACCATCCCGAAGTGTAGAAAGAATAGTAAATATGGCAGGCGACCAGCTTGGCTTAACAGTGAAATCCTTGCTGATCATAAACACAAAAAAGAAGCTTACAAGAAGTGGAAGATTGGAAAATGACCAGGGAGCAGTATAAAAATATTGCTCAGGCTCAGAGGAGTGAAATCATGAAGGCCAAATCACACTTGGAGTTGCAGCTAGCAAGGGATGTTAAGAGTAACAAGAAGGGTTTCTTCAGGTACGTTAGCAACAAGAAGAAAGTTAAGGAAAATGTGGGCCCCTTACTGAATGAGGAAGGCAACCCTCTCTGAAGAAAGAAGTGGTTCAGGACTATTTAGAAAAGCTGGACGAGCACAAGTCCATGGGGCCGGATGTGCTGCATCCGAGGGTGCTAAAGGAGATGGCGGATGTGATTGCAGAGCCATTGGCCATTATCTTTGAAAACTCATGGCTATCGGAGGAGGTCCCGGATGACTGGAAAAAGGCTAATTTACTGCACATTTTTAAAAGAGGGAAGAAGGAGGATCCGGGGAACTACCGGCCAGTCAGCCTCACCTCAGTTCCTAGAAAAATCATGGAGCAGGTCCTCAAGGAATCAATTCTGAAACACTTAGAGGAGAGGAAAGTGATCAGGAACAGTCAACATGGATTTACCAAGGGCATGTCATGACTGACTAACCTAATTGCCTTCTATGTGGAGATAACTGACTCTGTGGATGAGGGGAAAGCGGTGGATGTGTTATTCCTTGACTTTAGCAAAGCTTTTGATACAGTCTCCCACAGTATTCTTGCCGGCAAGTTAAAGAAGTATGGGCTGGATGAATGGACTATAAGCTGGATCAAAAGCTGGATAGATCATCGGGCTCAACGGGTAGTGATCAATGGCTCCATGTCTAGTTGGCAGATGGTATCAAGCGGAGAGCCCCTAGGGTTGGTCCTGGGGCCGGTTTTGTTCAATATCTTCATTAATGATCTGGAGGATGGCGTGGACTGCACCCTCAGCAAGTTTGCAGATGACACTAAACTGGGAGGAGAGGTAGATACACGGAGGGTAGGGATAGCATACAGAAGGACCTAGACAAATTAGAGGATTGGGCCAAAAGAAATCTGATGAGGTTCAACAAAGACAAGTGCAGAGTCCTGCACTTAGGACGGAAGAATCCCATGCACTGCTACAGACTAGGGACTGAATGGCTAGGCAGCAGTTCTGCAGAAAAGGACCTATGGGTTACAGTGGACAAGAAGCTGGATATGAGTCGACAGTGTGCCCTTGTTGCCAAGAAGGCTAATGGCATTTTGGGCTCTATAAGTAGGGACATTGCCAGCAGATTGAGGGACGTGATCATTCCCCTCTATTCGACATTGGTGAGGCCTCATCTGGAGTACTTTGTTCAGTTTTGGTCCCCACACTACAATAAGGATGTGGAAAAATTGGAAAGAGTCCAGCAGAAGGCAACAAGACTTATGAGGAGAGGCTGAGGGAACTGGGATTATTAAGTCTGCAGAAGAGAAGAATTAGGGGGGATTTAATAGCTGCTTTCAACTACCTGAAAGGGGGTTCCAAAAAGGATGGATCTAGGCTGTTCTCAGTGGTAGCAGATGACAGAACAAGGAGTAATGGTCTCAATTTGCAGTGGGGGAGGTTTAGGTTGGATATTAAGAAAAACTTTTTCACTGGGAGGGTAGTGAACACTGGAATGGGTTACCTAAAGAGATGGTGGAATCGCCTTCCTTAGAGGTTTTTAAGGTCAGGCTTGACAAAGCCCTGGCTGGGATGATTTAGTTGGGGATTGGTCCTGCTTTGAGCAAGCGGTTGGACTAGATGACCTCCTGAGGTCCCTTCCCACCCTGATATTCTATGATTCTATGGAGTTGCCAGTATTCATTTTTAGAATCCTTGCGGGCTCCCACCTTCTGCACTTGAAGTGCCAGAGTGGGGAATTAGCCTTCACATGGCTGCTCCTCTGAATCATCAAAGCATGTAAGTGTATGTGACTTGCTCATGTGACACTGGGCTCCATCTTGTGCCTGTAATTTTCCACAAACTAAGACTGAGACATCCCCTCCAGATGGGAAAAGGTATAAAAGACTCTGGAAACATCTCCATTTAGCCTCTTTCCTGCTCTGATCTCTGGACTATGGACTTACATTAAACGGAGCATTCCAAACAATGGACCGAGGACTTTCCAATCTTTTGGAAGTTACCAGAGACTTTACAAGGTAACTGTTTATTCCATTATGGCTACAAACCTGATACAAGAACTTTGGAATGATTGTAGGTGTATGATTTCTTTAACCCTATAAATAAACCTTTAGATATTAGATACTGAAAGAGTGACAGCACTGTTATTATTGGGTAAGATCTGAGTTATATATTGAGCCACCTATGCAGCTGATCTCTTGAGATCAGAAGAACTCTTTGTTTGATTACATTGATTTTAAATAACAACTCATCATAAATTCTAGAGTCTGGGTGGTGAAATGAGTATTGGAATGCCTGAGACTTCATTTTTGACTTCTTGTTAACCGGTGTGGTGAGACATAAGTTTATGTTTGTTACTGGCTTAGTATAACTAATGAAGAATAACCACCAGTTTTGGGGTGTGTCTTCCCTATTTCTCAGCAGTTTCTCCCGAATCTGGTATTCTCAGCTGTGACCCACTGAGGCACGGTGACAGTGGGGGAGTGGAATCTTTTCTTTTCCAAGCCTCCAAAGTACTGGTAGACTGCAATTGTGATAGCACCTTGCGGATGATAAATAGTCCTATCATCTGCAACCAGATCCTATACCTGTACTTTGAACATCTTAGTTTGCCGCTAGAGGGGGGTGGATATACACTCTAAGCAAGCCCCTCCATTTCTCAATACCCACTACCTTCTGTTTTTTGTTTTGTTTTGTTTTAAAAGATTTATTTTTCTCAGATGTTCCCTGGTGTAAAGACTGCTTTGGATATGCAAACAAGGTTTATCTCCACTAGGAGTTCATTTTGGCAGCATGATGGTTCTGACATGCCAATGCATACAGCCCTCCTCAGTTCCTCCTTTGCTGTTTTTTTCTGAATCTGTGGTCTCTTTTCTACTTTGTCACTTAATCTTTAATCTGTCTTCCTGATGCTATTCTTTTTTGCTTCTGCCTATAATCCTTTAATTGCCTTCTTCTTTCAAGATCAATTCTCTCTGCCTACAAAACACCTTCCCCTAATTCTAGTTGCTTCTCTACCAAGCAGTCCCTTTGTTCACTTGTTCAAGACAAGAGATCTTATGGGTGATGCAGCACATTAAAAGGAAATATTAAACATCTACCCATTAAATGAGCACCAAACATCCCAAGCACTCAATGAGACAGGGGTCCTGTGGAAAAAGATACTATGATCATGTAATTAAAGAGTATCATAATTAGAGCTGAGTGAAATCCATGATAGTTTTTTGGAGGGCCAAAAATGCAGGTTGGATTGACCAAAACAATTCATGAATACAGATCGATTTCAGCAAATTGTTTTGGTACAAAAAACAAAATTAGAAATGCTGAACCAAGCCATTTTGACCTTTGATTATGGAGTTTCCCTTAATTTTATTTAAGAAACCATCTATAAATGTTTTTTAAAACCTTGATATCAAAACAAAAATGTGACATTTCTGTTTTCTGAAACATTTTTTGTTTCAGGTTGACCACAAATTGAAAAAAAAAAAATGTTTTGGGGCATGAATCCAAACAAAATATTCATTTATTCACATATCCTAGTTATAATGAATATGCACAAGGAAGCCAAATTAAGGCTGTACAGGCAACTTTAGTTCTGGCATTTCCTAACTTCTGTGTGCTTGACTTTTATAGCCTTAATGTTCTCTTGATGTAGTGATATAGATAGATAGATAGATAGATAGATTAGATAAAATCAGTAGAAATAGTGTGCTAGATGCTTTCTAAGCACTCAGGAAGATACAGACCATGCTCTAATAAGTTTATGATCTAAATGTACATGTAGAGGAAAGGTATATAGCCCATACAAGATGATTATCAGGGGGATGTTTGGCACATGTCTCTTTAGTTACTTGTTTGATTATTGATTTTTTCCCCACAATCCTTCCTAGCTCTCACTGGGCACATTGTAAGCTATATTGTTTCTTTATGTGACAAACAGCAAATCATCCTTAAACAGAACTCTATATACCAATTCTCTCTGGGTTGAATGAGATAGTCAACTTTGCTGATTAATTCTTGCCCAGAAAAATCAAATTCCTCTTCCTAAACTCAAAAACTCTCAAAGGTACAGGGCTGTTTAGATATGTGAATAAGTGACTATGAACTGATAAATATAACCACTCTCTCACACACATTAGCATGCATTACCTACTACATGCATAACTAACCTTCTTTTCTGGTAGTAATCTTGGGACGCACTCAGGGATAGATTCACAAAGGATATTAAGACGTTGCAATGCAGGACTAACACCACAAAAGGATTTAATCGTGTCAATATTAACTGTTGAAAAACCTAACTTCTAGGGACTCCGCTGCCCAGTGAAATTCACAGCCGCAGGTTAAATGTCCAGGGACCCTGTGCATTGTATGGTGGAAAGTTAGGTGGGGATTTTCAAAAGCTAGTATGCTGACCAGGGAGCCATCTAAGCGAACCAAGAGTGAAATGCAGAAGAAAGGAGTGGGTCTCAGGGCCCAGATCCACAAAGATATTTCGGCATCTAGCTCTCATTGATCTGGGCCTCTAGGCACAGGTACTTCTCTTCACTCAGGGTTCATTCATGAATCCTCTCATGGAGTTAGGCAACGAAACCCTATCTCATGGGGTGAAGGTGGCTTGGAAGCCAGAGAGAGAAATGACACACACCCCCCACATCTCATTATGGCCAATAGCCCAGTGGCTAGGGTATTCACCTGAAGTGTGGTAGATCTGTTTTCAAGTCCCTGCTCTGCCTGATTTGAAGCAGGGACTTTAACCCAGGTCTCCGACATTGCAGGTAAGTGCCCCTAACCACCTGGGTATTGGGTATTCTTGGGTGGGTGTTCCTCAATTGCTCCTGTTGAAACTGTTCCAGTTTGCATAAGTAACTAAATATTCACTGGGGGAGAGAGAACATGCCAGGGCTTGACTCAGTAACCTGGTTGTCCGGCCACTCAGCTAGGATGTGGAAGAGTCAGGTTCAAGTCACTTCTTCAAATCAGGCAGAATGAGAATTCAAACCTGGGTCTCCCACACCCCAGATGAGTGCATTAACCCCTGGCCTATTAGGGGCTGAAAAAAACCTCAAACTCTGCCATTTGAGAGCTCTATTATGAGTGAGGCTTAATTTTACTTAGAAATTGCTGTCAGCCTCCTCCGTCTCCTCCTTACGGGGCTGACAGTGCAAGCCTGGCTGCCTGGGACTGACAGCAGAAGCCCCTCTTCATGGGCTTGGCTGTCAGCCCCGGGCACATTGGGGATCTGGCTTTCAGCCCTGGATGGCTGCTCCCCTGCCAGCCTGGGAAGTGCGAGAGGGGACCCCACTGCATTACCCCCCAGGCCTGGAGAGGGTAAAAAACCCTAAGAGAAGTAGAAGTGAGGCTGGGAGGGCTGAACTATGGTCTGGGGGCTGCAGGAGGGCTGAAGTGAGGAGAGTGGGGGATGATGGGGTGGGAGGGTGTATTGATGGTGGGTGCTGAGCAGATGGGCTGACTGCTGGGAGGGTGAACTGAGGGCATTGGGGGTGATGGGATAGGGGACTTGAACTGATGGAGCTATAGGACTGAATTGACAGGGGGATGAACTGAGGAGGGTTGGGTGGGAACAGAACTGATGGGGGACTAGAGGACAAGTTTAATTGCTGGGCAGGAGGTGGGCAGACGTGGGGGTGAATGCTCCTGCAGCAGGGGCCAAAATCACCTTTTCCAGAATATGTGAGACAGTGGGCAACGCTAATTGTCACATGCACACACCCTGGGGATGGGCAGAGGGAGTTCAAAAATCAAGAAACAAACTTAAAAAACAATATAAAAAAATCATGATTTTTTATCTCTTCAAGTTGGCAATACTATAATAAAGTCCCACAAAACAGTTCAATGACCCAACATCAGGTCATTCAGCCAATCCTGGACTCATTATCAGGATGTTTTCATGCTATCTCCCTCAGTAAGCCAGTAGAGAAACCCATTTCCTCCTTCTACTCTAGGTTCCAACCCAGCAGTCACATAGCAAGCAGATAAGATCTATCCCTTCAGACTTCTTAGGCCACTACCTACATCAGCCTACCTCTAGGCCCTTTTCCCGAGGTACTCATTCCACCACAGACTCTTCACCCCTTCCCAGCTTGGTCAGAGTTATTTCCAGCTCCTGTACTGAGAAACGCTTTCTTCCTAGAGACACAGTTCCTGCTTACTTCACCCTAAGTTCTCTCTGCATGTATCTCTCTCTTCCAGAAACCCAATCCCCAGTCTGCCTCCATAGGATCTTACCCTTTTACCAAGGCTAACCAAAGGAGTTTGCTCTGCCCCTATGATCTCCCTATATCTCTCCTAACCCTCTAGCAGAGCTTTCTGCTCAGAAAAGGATACTGATACTAAGGCCTACTCTCTTCCCTTCACTCTCCTGTCTCCTTCCTATAGCCCTACTCATCCATAATTCAGCCACCCAGCCCCTCTTTAGATAATCCTAAATTGAGTGAAGACCACTGTCCAGGTGCACACAAATTGCTCTTTGGCTCCAGTTAACACTTTCACTACCAGTGGGGATTACACCACCTCACAGACTATCTCTGTTTTATTTGTTTGTATGACTGGCAAAATGAAGATCTTATTGGGTTCCTTAGGCACCTGAAATAATAACGAGGAGGCAAAATAACTGTATACAGGAAATCAGAGTTATAAAATACTGATGCATACAATCTTAGAACAAATCTAGGCCTATGACTAATCTGCGGAAGAATATAAGATTTTACTATTTGTCCCACTGTGTGACAAAAACCTGGGAAGAATTACTTATAACTTCCCACTCTGCCTCTGTTATTCAGTTTATTGTTGAGTGTTGTACAAACCCTATTCTTGCTTGATACTTCATGTTTATTTTACTCCCATTCACGTTGGTCCCAGTGTAATTATCCTGGTACTGTATGCCCACCCCCATTATTACCTTTTCTCCTATATGCACTCTCTTAAGCAAATATCCAAAATATTAATGATATTAATAATCTAAATATGTCACCATTCTTACCTTTGAATGTCTCAGATATTCTTTAGTCCAAGGCCGGAATGCTAGTAAGTAACATTTTGGTTTGTATTTAATCTGTTGGAGGTTATTCTTACTCTTCAATCATTTGATGGTCAAATGGCATCTTTTAGGGCCAAACTGTCAGCTGGACTCAGTTTTATGTGTGTGCAAACTCATCTGTCCATGTAAAAACTGCAATTGCACATAGAAGTAAGCAGCAGCCTCTGTGGCCTATAAACTATGGCCATGGAACCTCCAGATTTCAGGAGCTCATAAAATATTCTATTCTAATATTCAGTCAGATTCTATTTTTTGAAGTATGTTTCTAGACCTTTTGTATTGCAAAGAGAGCCTTGATGCTTAATGTCAACCAGTCACTTGAAAATATAAACCAGTCTCTAGGATTGAAACTTGTCAGTGATATTTTCCACCCCCTCCTTAAAAATCATAGGTTATTCTTGTCCTGCTTGTCTCCTCCACCCTCCTTTTCCACACATACAGCTGTTCAAGGCTGGCCTTTAGGGCTCGGGGTGGAACTCATGTCTGTGAGTCCCCTGATTAATTTGTAGAATCCAGTTCCCTACGGCATGCCGCATATAAAACTAGAGCCACCACATACTTGCTCCCTTCTGGCTGCAAGCCAGTTTTCTACAACTGAGCCAGATCCTATGCTGAGCAGTTAATATAGCCTCTAGCCACAAGGACGAGAAACCTAATACTGATGAGCAGTATAGGGCTAAACAGGAAGTGAAAGCTAGTAATTCCTACATTCTAATCTTGCACTGACACTGATTACAGATGTGGTCTTGGTAAATCAGTTAACTTTTTTTCGCAGTTCTTCCCATCTGTAAAGTGAATCTAATAACACTTACTTGCTACTTAGATAACGTTTGTTAGGTGTTGCATAAGTGCTAAATATCAGAGTTTGAGCAAAATAAACAAAAGAAATGGGGAGACTATGTAGAGAAAACTGGAATACAGGAAGGAGGAAAAAGACCAATGTTGCCAGCTCTCACGGTCTTATCTCAAGTCTTGTTGTGTTTGATATCTTCTTAAAGCCGTAGTTCCATGATTTAAGTGATTAAGTAAGATTCCTACCTCCTCTTCTTTTGTCAAGTAATCTTCTAGTTCTCACAGTTGTGGAAAAAAACTTGAAATTGTCCCCAGAGTATGACCTACAGACTCAAAAATAGCAAGGCAAATAAATAGAGAAACCAAAGCTTTTTGAACAAGTCATGATTTGTAGGCCAATCTCATGAATTTTTGATGGCTGATTTGTGATTGCGGTGGGCAATATTGGGAGACATAGCTGAGACTTCAGAGAACAAAGGAGATGTTGTCCCTACAAAATCTGTTCACCCTACCAAACACCCAGGGGACTGGTATACCACACTGCAGTGGGGCTAATTAGTGTGAAAGAGAATGAGATAAGGTGATGCTGCTTTTGTAAGGAGAGGGAGTGACCATAAACAGACAGAAATGAGAAGAAATAGGAGAGAAATATCAAGATGGCTAGACTGGGCTGGACACTGAAGAAGAAGAAGAGTTAAAGAAATGAGAGAAGAAAATGAAGGTGGAAAAAATTGACACAAAACTTAACTTAGTGAATTTATTAAATCATACTTCTCCACATAAAACATATTATACACAAAAAATTATGTAACAGTATATTAATGTTGCAAAGTCAAGCACTCAGAAAGTTAAATGTCTGAATTTAGGTTGTCAGAGAAAACTTAATTATCTCCCGTTGTGTGTATGCATTATGATACAGTCTATAATTACATGATCACAAACAATTTTTTTTTCCACAGGACCCCAGCATCATTCATTTAGTGAACAGGATGGATGGTGCTCACTAAATGAGCAGCTGTTCAATACTTTGCTTTCTGTTAGCTCAATGTCTGGCCTCAGGCCTTATGTACTGCACACTATTCAAACCCTGGTCTGACGACAGAATTATTAGTATCCTCATTGGCTTTTCAATGGTGCTCATCACTATAGTGTCTGTGTGCTTCACAAATATAAATGTTTTATTTTGACAACACCCTTGTGAGATGGGTGGGTATTATCCCCATGCAGAACAAAGCACAGATAAATTAAGGTCAAAAGTATCTAGAAATGTCGAGTGCCCAATTTGATGCCTAGACCTATTTTTTCAGAGTAACTAGCGTTATAAAGTTATTTATTGTTCAAAGCACAGCTCCCATTGATTTCTGTTGCAGTTGTGAGTGTTCAAAACTTCTGCAAAGTATCAAGTCAGTCACCTAGAAAATGAGCAACACTCAGTTGCTGGCCACCTATGACAAGTTTAATTTAAGTGACTTGCCCAGCATCACAAAGGAACTCTGTGGCAGAAGCTGGGATAGAATCCATTTATCCAGGCCAGCATTCAGTTGCCTTAAGCATGAGGCCATGCTTTTTTCCCTGCAATCTCCTGTCTAGAGCTACAAAATGAATGTTTTTTTTTCCCCAACTGAAAAGTTTTTTATTGGAAAATACTGCTTCACTGAAATCCAAATGTTTTGTGGGATCATGTCTATTTTGAAAATATTTTTGATGAGAAAGTTTCTTAACAATTTAAAACTGTAATGGAGTATAATTTCATTTAGACTTTTATAATGGAATAATATAAATAAATTTAACAATGTTTTGACATTGAAATGTTTCATTTCAGTAATGTCTGAATCTGAATCAAATTATTTCAGGTTTTTACTTTTCCTACTGATTTAGGACAAAAACAAACTCTGAATTATCAGAATTGCCCACAGGATGGAAATTCCATTTTCCAACCAACTCAACCCTTACATCATTCACTCAACCCTTCACTACACAGTCCTGATTATCCCCTTGACTGAGCCAGGGGTCCTGCAGGAGAAATAATCTATGAGGATGTAATTAAAGTCTGTATCACAATGCGTAGGCACCAGGGGGATGAATTAAGGCAGCACACTTAATCTTAATTCTGGCATTTTCTTAGTTTGGAGTGCTTGACTTTGCAACCTTAATGTTTTTAACATTTTCAAAAACCTGTTTCCCTGGGTGTTTTAAAAAGAAAACTGAAATAAATAAACAAACAAATTTCACCGTATGCCATATTGACGCCTCCCTGGGTCTTCAGAAGGGTTGGAATCTTTAGATCCACTGCACAGACCGCTGCCACTTGAGCTCAGTAGCTGATAGTAGTAACAGGTTGTCATCCTATGTGGAGACCAGCACTACAGGGGGATGGGATACTTTGCCAATGAGTTACACAGATATTTGCACATGACAAAAGAATGATCAGAGCAAGAAAGTTGCTTTTATCTGCTAACCACTGGATTTCAGGGGAGCTGAATGATCTCTCTTTGCTCCTTGAACTTCCACTTCTTAGGGAGCTTCAGTTTCCAGTTTGTTCTGGGATCTTGTCCAGTTCCTATCTGAGACAGTCTGTACCCCTATGTTCACCCCTTTTATAGGACTATGATAAATTTTATTTAAAGTATGCCTTGTGAGATATCATTATGAAAACTCATAACTTGCTGATCATTATTATTCTGGTAAAATGTGAGGCAACATTGCAGATAAAGTTATATGATGTTAAAGACACGTTCCAAGTTGGGGGAGGAAGGGAGACAGCCAAAAAACAATTCCCTAGAGACAAAAGTCTAGTCAACGCCTCAGCCAGGTGTCAGAACAATCAAATGGACTATCATCTGGTTAAAAAGGCCATTCTTTGTCAGGATAGAAGATGTGGGTGAAAAGCTACATCTTGACGAAGAAGCAGCTGGGCAGTACAAGATGTATATTTCTGGATGAAAGTCTGTGACTGGGAACTTGCTGGTGTTACTCTGCAATATAATACATGAGTGGCTGGTTATAACACTCACATAACTGGGAGTAAATTGCATGCTGGAGGCTGTGTGTAAGCAGACCAGGATTGGTAGCTCTTACAGCAAAGCTGTATATAAGGCACCCCAGGTTGGAGAACTGAGGGGACACAGCTATTCAACTGTCCTGATTGTAACCTGGGTAATGTTACACTGTCATTTGCTTCTTTTTACCTTTTCAGGATTTGTGACCCTGGGTAATGTTTCGGTAGCGAGTGATGTTTTAATCAATGTCTGTTGGTATGATCTGTCTGCAGCCGGTGCAATTGTGAAATAAGTTTGGTCACAGAGAAATTTAGATATAATAAACTATTGCTGACATCTTCAGTAGCTAAAAAGAAGTTAATCACATGAGCATTTCATCAAGAAATAACTGTATATATTAAGATAAATAAAACTTGTAAGACCCCATATAATGCCATTTTGTGATGCCCAATAATATATGATGTAACATGTACTGCAGTAATCTCTCACCTATAAAAATTATTCTTTAAATGCAGTCAAGCAATAAGAAACTTTGGAAATGAGTTAGACTGAAACAATCTACTGTAAGTGTAAGTGGCTGACAAGAATTGAGGCATCTAATCATGAGACCATATGGGTCAAAACTATTTAGCTGAAAGCTAATTAAATGCCTTTTGTAAGTACAGATACAAGCATTTTATAAGTACAAAAATGACACATATTACTAATTACATAATTATTTTATTATGGAGCAGTAGGAGGAAAAAATCACTCCAAGTCAAAAAATGTCTAGTAAAGAATTACTTACTGGTAAGGTTATTAGAGTCACGATATGACTTACATAGATTGTTTTAAGTGTTTATAAATTCTATGTAATTCCTCTTCAGCGGGGAAATTTTAGGTTAAGTATTAGGGAAAAAGCTTTGACTAAGTATGGCAATTGAACAAGCTGCCAAGGAAGGTTATGGAATTGTCAACAATAAAATTGTTCAAGGCTAGACTAAACACCCACATATTAGGGTTGTGTGGAAACAATGAAATCAATCATACTACTGTGCTGGGGCTGGACTAAATGACTCACTAGACTTGCAACTGAAATTATTGTTAATTAACATCAGTAAAATGCACCAAGTACTTCAGCTCTTAAAAAGACCCCCTGAAAACTCTAATCCATAGCAGCAATCTCACATTCATCAGCAACCCTTCAGTAGCAAAGCAAATGTATGCATACAATGATGAGTGGGCAAACAAAGGACTATATAAAGAAATATACTTTAGATTCAGTTTTCTAAGGAATTAGTTTAAATAATGAGAATTTAAAAAAAATAGAGTAGATATTTTGCCACTGTTCTTTTAATCTATTTATTCAGGCAAGTAATTAAGTGAAGTTTGCCCCCAAACAAAAGTACTTATTAAAAAGTAGTGCCACAAAAGAACCCCATAAGATAAACTGTAATAGGTGATTTGGGGTGGCGGGGGAGAGAGAAAGTCAAAGATAGATTTAATGAAACAGTTATAGGTTTTGTGGCCCATATGACGTACAGTAACTCCTCACTTAACGTCCTCCTGCTTAACATTGTTTCGAAGTTACATCACTGCTCATTTAAAGTTGTGCCATGTTCCCTTATAATGTCGTTTGGCTGACTTTACAAGGGAGCATTGCACAAGTTCCTCTTCTCTGCCTCCTCTCCCTCCCTTCTTCCCTCCCTCCCAGCACTTCCCCTATCACCAAACAGCTGTTTTGGCGGTGCTTAGGACTTCCTGGGAGGGAGGGAACGAGCGAGCGAGTGGGGAAGCCCCCCCCGCCCCCGGCAGGCACGGCTACCAGGGCTGGTGCAAGGATGTTTCGCGCTCTAGGTGAAACTTCCACCTTGAGCCCTCCCCGCTCCCCGAGCCCTGCGGCAGCTCCCCTCCCACCCTGAGGTGCCCCCCCCCCCCCCCCGCGGCAGCTCCCCACCCCCCTCCACCCCCGTGGCAGCTCCCCACCCACCCCCGGCCTGGGGAGCTGTGTGGCAGCTCCCCACCCCAGCTCACCTCTGCTCCACCCCCTCCCCAAGCCCTGCGGCAGCTCCCCACTCCTTCTCTGCCCTGAGGCACCTCCCCTGCAGCAGCTCCCCACCCCCCCTCTGCCCTGAGGCGCCTCTCCCCTTGGCAGCTCCCCCCTCGCCCGGGGAGCCATGCGGCAGCTCCCCACCCCAGCTCACCTCTGCTCCACCCCCTCCCCAAGCACGCCATTGCTGCTCCACTTCTTCCGCCTCCCAGGCTTGCGGCGCCAATCAGCTGTTTGGCGCTGCAAGCATGGGAGGGAGAGAAGCAGAGCGGGATGGCGTGCTCAGGGGAGGAGGTGGAGCAGAGGTGAGCTGGGGTGGGGAGTTCCCCTGCGTGCCACCTCCCCCCCCACTTGCTACAGGCGGCCCTCCCTGTGCCCCCCTGCCCAGCTCCCTCCGCCTAAATGCCGATGACGACCGGGGCGGCCGAAGCTCCGGCTGCCGTGGTCGCCGCTGAAGAAAATGCCGCCTCCCAAATGCTAGCATCCTAGGTGACTGCCTAGGTCGCCTAATAGGTTGCACCGGCCCTGCCTGGAAAAACAGGGGCTTTAGGGGCTGCAGGGCCCTGGGCTAAGGGGGCCCTGGGGCCCTGGCCTGCAGCTCTAAAGCTCCTTTCAGAATGTGGCCCTGCGAGCACAGGCTGGAGGACTAAGGAGGAGCAGGGGCAGCCGCACAGCCAGCGGCCGGAAAGAAGCAGTGCCCTCCCGCACCCTAACTCCCTCCCAGACCCTGCACCCCCTGCCCTGAGCCCCAGGGGTAAGTCAGGGGCACCTCCCCACCACAGTACAGTACTGTACAGTATATAATGCCTTTTGTCTGCCCTCCCAAAAATTCCTTGGAACCTAACCCCCCGCATTTACATTAAATCTTATGGGAAAATTGGATTCCTTTAACATCATTTCACTTAAAGTTGCATTTTCCAGGAACATAACTACAACGTTAAGTGAGGAGTTACTGTATATAAGTAGTCTCAGTCTAATTCCTACAAGTGCACAGATCATAAAAACAATCATAATTGTTACTAAATAGCATAATTACCTGCAGTGTCAGAGGTCAGAAAATGAATCAGTGTGAAGACTTAACTACTCTCTAGAAGTAGTACCTAAAGATCAGGGTTGAGGCATATGTTCTACCTTCTCTTTGGAGAGAGAGAGAACTTTAGTCTTCAGAGCTGTCCATGGAATGAAACATAGACACAACTAACTTCCAGTATTTAATATATTGGTGGGACATGGAGAATATTCATAATGTAACAATTTGGAGGATTAAAAAAAGGCTTCATTTTCTAGTACTGAAAATCTGGTATGTCTCAGGAGTGTTAACTTCACTTCAAAATAAGAAGTAGGCTAGAAGGTCCTTACTGGTGTTCTTGAAGCTCTCAGATGTTTGTTTTCAGTGAGAGACTGGGGAAGTGTATGGTAGCCAGGAAAATCAATTACCTGACAATGTCAGATATATCAGTTAGGTCCTTGCTCTCCCAGTAACTGAATCCAAGATAAGTGCTCCGAGCTTGAAAATCTCCTCAAATACTTCCAAAGTATTACTTATCCAGAGGAGGTGGGGTAACATGATAGGTTTTGTTCCCCTAGCATAAAATAAAAAGGATAAAATAAAACATTAGTTAGAAATAATGCCATGACTAAAGAGGAGATTCCCTTGTGAAAGTAGAGAACATAAAAATCAATATAGTTAAAGACATAGATGTGCAATGGGATCTGCTAGTATAGACCCTGGCACATGTGCAGAATCTCCTTGACTCTGCAGAAGACCAAGGTGCATGTTAGGAGTTGCTGCTGCAGGATGGGACCTATGATAATTAGAAAGAAAGCTAAACAAAAGAAATCTACAAAATTCATAGATAAATGCCCAGTGTTGCCACCTCTTGTTGTTTTATTAAGAGTCTTGTGATATTTTGGTGTTTTTAATATGGCCCTAGCTCCTATAATCAGATGATTGAGTTTCTACCCTTGTGGATGAAAACATGACCAGAACATATCCTAATAGTCACAAAAAACAGAAGACAAATTATTTTAACGAATTCTATGATTTTTGAGGGGCCTATTACAGGAGTTTTGAACACCTGGGGGTGGCAATATGGAATTTCCAATGTCAATTTTAACTCCACCCTTGCAATTCTTCCACCACCTTCCCTCGATGAGCTGGAGAACTGCACTTAATGGGAGACCCTTAGGAGGACCACTATAATTTTTTTTTTTATTAAGAAAGTTAACAGTACCCTGTGAATAGAACTGAAATATATATGTTTTAAAGTCTGCTTTCGTTCTCATTTTTGTACTATTTTCATTTCTCTTAGCTTTGGTAAGGAATATGAACTAGTAATTTTTATTGTTGTTTACAGTCAGTTTAAAGCTGGTTTCATTTTCTGCCTCTGTTGCCCTAAGACAGTACTGCCATGTCTTTTGGAAATACTGTGGGGCCAATATTTTGTTTTTGATTTTTATGTTTCTTAAAGACACATATTTGTATTGATCTTAAATCTTATAAAAGCTTACTTGAACAAAATTTAAATTCTGGACTATTGACAGAGTCATAGAGGCCACTTAAATACACCCTGTTGAGTTCATGATGTACAAAGTCTGATTTTTAGTTGTAAGAGAGGCAATGTGCTCTAGTGAGTGAAGCATTTGCCTGGAAGCCAAGCATTCCTAGTTTTAATCCAGGTAATAAAACCATGGTTCTTCTCTGACCTTGGCCAAATTGCTTACCCTCACTCACTGCTTCAGTTTCTCATCTATGTAATGAAGATAGTACTTAGACTGAAGGGATATCATAAAGAATTAGTTATTGTTTGCGGATTTCTCTGTAGAAGTAATGTGGTAAGTTAATAGTAAATACTGTGTAATTCCATAGAAGATATTGTACATAGAACACTGAGGCAGCATGTTTATAAAGCATTGAGGACTCACTATCATGCAAATATTGCCTGGTTTCATCTTTTCTGAGAAATAATCTGGGATCTTGTACTTAAAGATAGTAATATCACACACAGGGCCGGCTCCAGGCACCAGCTTAACAAGCAGTTGCTTGGGGTGGCCAGGGAGAGGGGCGGCAGCTGCGGCAATTCGGGGCGGCAGGTCCCTCACTCCTTCTAGGAGCGAAGGACCTGCCACTGAACTGCCGCCGCTGATTGCAGCTTTTTTTTTTTCCCAATTGCCGCCGCTGATCGCAATTGGAATTTTTTTTTTTTTTTTTTTTGCTTGGGGCTGCAGAAATGCTGGAGCCGGCCCTGATCACACACATATATGGGGCTGAAGTTAGGATTGTCCATTCACATAACATTGACATTTTTAACACAATTGGCCTCAAATTTTCTAAAACTAATTTTCCTGAGGGCAGATGTTAAATGTGACAAATTTCAGACTCAACTGAAGTCCTACTACCCCTCTTGAGAAAGTTGGAGGAAGTGTCAAAAGGAGGCTAGGACTGGAATTGAACTTTGGGTTTTAGTTATACCAAGGATCGGGAACCTTTGGCAAGCCCCCTGGCGGGCAGGGCCGGTTTGTTTACTTGCCACGTCCACAAGTTCAGCCGATCACGGCTCCCACTGGCCGCGGTTTGCCACTCCCTGAGTTATACAGACACTAAACTGATTCCATAATGTGGATTATAACGTTAAACTGATATTACATATACTTCCCAAAATCTGTGATAGTTTTTTTAAAGTTTCAGGAAAGTAACTAACAAAATAGAATAAGAGGTAGATAAGGGAGAGCACAGGTTGCAACGAATGCTCCCCTGCATCTGCCTGTAGGTCCTATGTGAAAGGCAGGATGGTGAAGTGAGAAACTTTGATTTATTGATTTTTTTTGTATTGATAATTGATTTATATGACAAAATATGTGGCTCTTCCTGTGTAATGCTTTTGTTTTAAATAAATACTTTGCTTGATGAAGGCTGACTGAACACTGGTTAACCCTGCCATGACCCTGGGAGATAACAGGACTGCAAGTGCTGAAGTATCCTCAGGCTTCCTAAGGTGATCACAGTGTAAGGAGGTTGCAATCCCTCATGCCCTATCTGGTTTGGAGAGAGAGGAACACCTCAGACAGGGGTGGCTGCCTTAGACCTGGGGGGGGAGTACTCATGAGGAGGCCTTGAAGGGGCCAGAGGGTCAGTGACCCCAAAACTATGACAGCCCTCTGTGTGTATTTGATAGGTATGGACCACAACAGAGTAAAACAGAGATGAGGCTTTATAAATAATGTTCTATTTCTTATAGCACCACAAACCATTCCCATTTCACTCACTCTGTTGCTCTCATGTTTCATAAGGACATGTGGTTACATGGTGTGACAACATGCTAAGGTTATTTCAACTGTGAGTGATAACCTTATTTGGCTGGTGAATCTAACTTTTTTCCCCCCAGGCTGGTGGATTTCAAATGTAACGTAGGCTTGGTCATTGACCTCAAATCTAGCTATGTTGAGAGTGAGACTTATTAGGTATTTTATGTAAAATATACTGGTTTAGGTCAGATATATCATTTATCTTCACTTGTGAAGAGACTTTAGAATTCACTTTTTGCAATGTCACTGGTGACTTATTAGTCTCATCATTTGTGAAGATAAATATCATATCAAACCTAAGTCATTATGTCTTCCCTATACATATGAATCCAGAGAGAGAGAGAGAGAGAGAGAGAGAGAGAGAATAAGAAGATATTTGCAGGTGGTGTATGGTAAAAGGATGTTAAACTTTCTGTTGTAGAAATTGGACAGTTACTTTAATAAATGTTTTTGGTACATTTGTTCTTTGACACATCGCTTCTGGTAAAAGCCACTAAAATACTCAGGTGCTTCCTTCGGACCTGCTGTGTTCTAGTGATATCAACAGTGAATGGTAGAAACTGTTTCCCAAGATTTCAAGCCTTCTTAGAGGAAATGAAACTGGGAGGGACGGGGTGTGCGTGTGAGAGGGAGACTGACTGACTCTCATTTGTCAGATTCACAGAAGAGCACAATCCCCATTAAGAAATGAAACTTGAACACCACTTAAGTGTGTCTTCTGTCCAATTTCATGTACTTTCATATATCACTCAATTTATAGGAAAAACCTGAGGAACCAAGTAGAATAAAACAAGATTAAAGGTTGAACATCCTCCTGGTACCTCTCTGGGGGAGGCTCTGTGTAGATTTGGTTCTGAAATATAACAAACCAGGTGAATGTTGTTTTCTGTTTTGATTCCTGGTTGCTGAGAGCATTCCTGTGATGGGTAGTGTACAATGCCTGGAATTAACTTAAGCAGTGGTGTGACAGCTTGAATTAGAATCAGTTCAGATACAGCGTTTGACATGACGCAGATTCACAGGAAAGTCAAAAGGGGTATCAATGGTGGTGTCATAATTCAAATCCCCATGAAATGCTCTAACAGCTGGAGATGTGTAGGTTGTCAAGATACCTGCTTTGTCAGACTATTTTCTGGTAAACAGAATGCCCTCTTCTTAAGTACAGAACGCTTTCTCTGTGCTCATAAAAACAGATGGAGCTAGCATACTTTATTTGGATTGATGGACTACAGCAGGAAATCAGTGCCTGTAAAGCAAGTTTAATCTTGAGCTTGATTTCAATAGAGAGAAAATCTAATTGCCTCCCAGGCACATGTTTATTACATTGAAACCCATCATGTACTAGCATGACAGTTAAGGTCAGCTAAGGGGCTCAAGCTGGCAACTTAGATTTAATTGTCTGAGCTGGAAGCTGGATGATCTTAAGGCTCTAGTTTCCTAAAATCACTCCTCTGACGGGTCCAAAAGAGCTCGTTTGTTCTTCAGAGCACAGTTCTGCATCCATCTCTTTCCTCCTTCATTTCTCTGAGGGAAGGATGACAGGAAGGGAACCCTTTATTCTAGTGTATGTCCTTTCCCACCCATTGTTTTTGCTTATGAAACGGGAAAGGAGCAGGGACCATGTATGTGCACACTGAGGCATGTTGTGTTAATTTAGATGAAATAAAGGGACAAAAGGTGTTAACATATCCCAGACACTGTCAAATGTTAAACAAGGTTTGGTATACAGAGACCTCAGCCTGATTAGTACCATGGCATAAACATAATTTAAAAATCTTATTAACCTTTTATTAAAGATACAGAAAAGAAGGGAAAACAGTTAAAGCATTAAATAAAGCCTTTGTTTTAACAACATTTCTTGTTCCCTTTCCCTTTAGTTGGAGAGAGTTTTAGATGGAGATCCCCCACCCCGGACCCTTGTTTGACAGTCTCTTAGATGGTAACAAGCATGGTAATAACTGTCTTTTTGGATAAAAGAGAAGATATTAGTTGAGATGGGCTGGAGCTTTTACTACTGATGCTGTTAAAGTCCAATTTCATTTCATGCCAGTGTGACGGGTTGGATCACAGAAACCCCCTTGAGAGCTGCCACCTGATGTGCCAAGACCACTTCTATCCCTGTTTTCCCTGCCAGCTCAGGACTCCAGCATCCTGTCTTGCTGAGCCAGACACTCCTGTCTGCTCCAACAAAGACCCAGGGTCTGAATTACTTGCCCCAAAGCTGCAGGTTTACCTGAAAACAGCTCACAGAAGTGTGCTTGTCTTTAGCACTCAGATGCCCAACTCCCAATGGGGTCTAAACCCAAATAAATCCGTTTTACCCTTATAAAGCTTATGGAGGGTAAACTCATAAATAGTTCGCCCTCTATAACACTGATAGAGAGATATGCACAGTTGTTTGCTCCCCCAGGTATTAATACATACTCTGAGTTAATTAAGAAGTAAAAAGTGCTTTTATTAAAAACAGAAAGTAGGATTTAAGTTGTTCCAAGTAGTAAAAGACAGAACACAGTAAGTCACCAAGCAAAATAAAATGAAATGAACAAATCTATGTCTAATCAAACTGAATACAGATAATCTCACCCTCTGAGATGCTTCAGTAAGTTTTTTCCTCAGACTGGACACCTTTTAGGTTTGGGCACAATTCCTTCCCGTGGTACAGCTCTTGTTCCAGCTCAGGTGGTAGCTAGGGGATTCTTCATGATGGCTTTCAACCTTTGTTCTGTTCCACCCCTTTATATATCTTTTGCATAAGGCAGGAACCCTTTGTCCCTCTGGGTTTCCACCCACCCCCCTCATCAGAAAAGCACTAGGTTAAAGATGGATTCCAGTTCCGGTGACATGATCACATATCACTGCAAGACTTCATTACCCACTTGCCAGCACACACTTATACAGGAAGAGTCACAGGTAAAACCCAGCCATCTGCAGACAATGGTCCTGGTTAATGGGAGTCATCAAGATTCTAAACCATTAATGGCCCACACTTTGCATAATTGCAATAGGCCCTCAGAGTTATATTTCATATTTCTAGTTCCAGATACAAGAGTGGTACATTTATACAAATAGGATGATCACACTCAGTAGATTATAAACTTTGTAATGATACCTTACAACAGACCTTTTGCATGAAGCATATTCCAGTTACATTATATTCACTTATTATCATATTTTTATAAAACCATATAGACTGCACAACATCACAGCCAGGTGGCATTTAGAATTCAGCTGGAGCTGGTAGAAGTGGCATTGCTATCAGAGTCCCTTTCTGTGGCCTGGTCTGGTAAGACATCTCTCAGGAGCAGAATGACAAAGGCTCTGGATCCCAGGAAATGGTGAGAGTGGCAGCCATGATGATGAAGTTTGCTCCCGTAGCCTTCATCCATTCTTTTGTATAAGACCCGCGAAGGGAGCGATGGATGAAATAGCCCATGCCCACATTATTTTGTCCACCATTAGGCCTGTCATCCGACACCAGTTTTGGTTCATCAGTTTCCAGTTCCACATCTTCTGTTTATACCAAGCATGATTTCAATTTAGTCCTTGAATTATATCAATATGGCCTTTTTTTGTTTGGACTAATTTGGTCTCTGTCTGGTTCTCTTGCACCTGTTTATAACATTATTTTTGAAAAAAGCTTGACCTGCTTTCCATCAATACTTGCTATAGGTTATTGCAATAGATTATGAACTTTCACATATTTCTTAAAATTGTGCTCACAGTTTAGAGTATATGTGGCCCATTTATCACTAGAGGCCTCAATATCTGATTGGAGCCTTTGTGTATTACAACAATATAAATAATTTGTGTGTGCCTGAGACATAGTCAGAGGTTACAAGTTAGAGATCGAAAAATAAGTCAATATGATCACAAGCCCCTGAGCCTATTTGTCTACTCAAGTAGGCATGATTAACTTAAATCAAATCTCCATTTTATTAGGATATCTGCTTTAAAAAAATAGTAGATGTTTAACTATCCATTATTTACAGCATGTCTAGCTTGACTTCCAGGTTTTAGTACTCTTCAGATTTTACAAGAACAGCCACACTGGCACACTGTTTATGTAGGGTTCAGAGAAACAGTGTGAGTGATCTGAATAGAATATAGACATGGATTCAGCTTGACAAGCTTCTTTCTTTTCTCCTTGGTCTGGTAGGCCTCACTTGCGGCAACCAGAAGGAATTCAACCCCCAAGTCAAATCTTTTCCCATAATGCTGCCAATGAACTAAATCCCTATCTGATAAAATATGCATGCAGCCTTTCACCCCTTCTATTATGATTAAAAGTCAGTTCTCATTATGGCATGGAGTGAGTCAGATCACAATACTGTAAGTGCATTAACTGATTTCTTTCTTTCTTTCTTTCTTTCTTTCTTGCAAGCTACAAGGAGATTCAGGCAATGTCGGATCTTTTACTTAATATGATACTGTCCCTCTTTAAAAGTTACTTTAATGTGACATTGTCCAATGTTTTGCTTGTTTCAGGTCAGAATGAGAATTTACCCATCCCTTAGTCCTTATAAAAGGGCGGGGTAGTGCTGCTCTGATATGATGTGATTCAGATTAGCTACAGAACCTAATATGCTGCAGTGTGCAAGAGACTTTAGCACAGGGGTCGGCAACGTTTGGCATGCGGCTCGCCAGGGTAAGCACCCTGGCAGACTGGGCCAGTTTATTTACCTGCTGACGCGGCAGGTTCAGCCGGTCGCAGCCCCCACTGGCCGCGGTTCACTGTCCTGGGCCAATGGGGGCGGCAGGAAGCAGCACGGGCTGAGGGATGTTCTGGCCATGGCTTCCCGCCGCCCCTATTGGCCCGGGATGGCGAACTGTGGCGAGTGGGGGCTGCGACCGGCTGAACCTGCTGCGTCAGCAGGTAAATAAACTGGCCCAGCCCGCTAGGGTGCTTACCCTGGTGAGCCACGTGCGGAACGTTGCCGACCCCTGCTTTAGCATACAGTATTAAAAAGTATTAGGGGGTAGCCATATTAGTCTGTATCCACAAAAACAAGGAGGAGTCCAATGGCACCTTAAATTTGTTAGTCTTTAAGGTGTCACCAGACTCCTCCTTGTTTTTGTATTAAAAAGTAACTTGCATCCAAATGAGTACTGTATTTACTAATAGTTGGGGGACAGGCTGTCAAACACTTCTGGTTAGTTCAACACATTTGAATTACAGCAGCAAGAAAAAAGGCAACTCATTCAAAAAGATATTTTTGACATACTGAGCTTGGCTAAAGAATAACAAAGCAAGAAATCTCAGAAAATTTCCAAGTAATCAACAGCATTAAATCAGCTGAGAAACAGGACCTTGTTCATATTTTATTAAAGCAGAATTCTATGGGCCAAAACTTCCCAGCCCCACACCTAACCAAGCCTGAGTAGCCAAGGTCAGTTAAGAGGTATTATGTGAGAGTTGGGGGAATTCTCCTCCCACTCTTCCTTTTTCAGGTTGCAGAACTATTTCATAAGTGTTACTGAATCCCTGAAGCTCTGGTAGCTCCTACTGTAACCTCCAATCAGTAGGGATCATTGGCCATGTAGTGGGTGATAAGTCTCTAGTGTCCCCTTGGGGAGATGGTGGGCACTACTTCTGTCTTGTAGTCAGAGGCACAGCCTTACATCTGTGCCATTCAGGGCATCTGCCCCTTTGCAGGGGGGAGAGGATGGGAGTCATAGCAATCCAAACCAAAGATTAAATATGCTTGTGCAGACCATAAAAAGTAGATTCCTAGGCCTTCAGGAAGTCAAGATGGGAGGGGGAAGTACTAGACCTTCTTGTTTCTGAGAGGGCTTGTGCAGCCAAGGCCTTTAAGCCAGTCAGCAACTCCTGCTTCCAGGGACAAGTAAACTCTGAGTTGCATTCCTGCTCCTTCAGTATGCTGCCCTGCATTGAGCAGGGATCCTCCCTTTTAAGTGCTTGCCCATCTTCAGGCTTGGCAGGCCTCACAGGTGCACCAGGCTGGGGCAGATTTTGCCCAGAGGAGCTCTTTAAACCCTCACTGACTGGGGTGGGGATCTCCTCCACCACATACCTGCCTCTCAAGATGGAGCTTGGATCTCCCCACCCTATCCCAACTCCTTTACTTTTGCTCTGTCCCTGTGTTGTAACATAAAATTATAGGGTTGGAGCATAAGGCGTAAGAGTCTCTATCATTGTGTTTAGCCATTCAGGGGAACATGGTCTGTAGTGAGGGAAATGGCATTACATACCAAATAGTATCTTAATGATTCTATGGCCCATTTGACTGCTATTGGTTCCTTTTCAATCACATAATGGGCCTTCTTCCAGGGGAATAGCTCCTACCAAGGTACATATCTGGGTGCTCCTTACCATTCACCTCTTCTAGCAGTATAGCACTCAGGACTACATCTCAGATGTTTATAATGTAAACTACTTTGAAAAATCTGAATTGAAGAGGACTGGCCTTCTTATCATTCCAGCGCACCTTCTTTGGACTACCACTGTTTCTCAGGTCCATTGGAGAGCCTGTGATGGTGGCAAAACAGCTTGTAATAGTCAGGTAGTCCAAGAAAGCATCTTACTTGATTCTTCATTTGAGAGACTGGACATGTCTCTAATGCCTGCACTTCACTAATTAGCAGCCTAAGTTGGCCTCCTTCCATGTAAGTAACTCCTTGTTTGGTTAACTTGTATCTGGCTGGATTGGTCATGAGGCCCACCTCAGCCAGGGACTGGAGGATGGCACATGTTGGTTGCAATATAACACTACATTGGCAGTATGCCATTGTATGTGTGGCTTGAGCACTTGGTCACTGAACATTGCAGCTGTTCCTGTAAACCAAAAGGCATTGTCCAGAACTGGAAGAACGCTAAAGGTGTCAAGAAGGTTGTCTTTTCTTGTGATTCAGGAGACAAGGGGTTAACTCTCTTCTTTCTTTGGGGAGTTTAGGTGATGGCTAGAATACAATATACAAAAAACTAACTCTTCACTGCTGTTGAATGTGGAAGTTGGTGTTAGAAAACATGCGTCTATGAGGTTTTTCTTTTTTTTCAAATTGACTTAACTGTAGTGTGGGTAGGATGTAAACAGAGGCATTAAAGAAGTTAATGTGAAAATTGCAGTTATGGTATGTACTTTCATCCTGCCAGCTCCCTCAAGCTAAGCAGGGTCAGAGTGGGACAGCGGGATAGGAAACTAGTCTAGTAATACTTAGGAACTGTAGGGAGTGATATCACAGCATGGTGAGAAAAGGTCCTAACCAGGTGGCACTTCCTGTAAGAGTAAGGGTCTTAGCCCTGGTATCCTAGTCAACTGCCAACCCGGGTAACTATGTTCTGTACATCTAAATGCTCTGCAGTTTCAAGTGCATAAGGCATTTTTCACTTCCTGCTGTAAATTACTATTTGGTATAGCTGTGCTGTGTTAGTTGCTGCATTTCACACAATAGATTTTCCTCTTTAACGGTGGATGAAGTGATTCTCATATATTTAAGTTTTGTGAATGACTCAGAGATCCTTGGAGATGAAAACTGGTAAATACAATAAATGTAAGATTATAACCATTAACTACCACACTTGTAAACTGCTCTATTTTTGCTGAAGAATATGCCTTTATTCTGAATCAGTCTCTCAGTAAACATAGTCTAATGTTCCCTAAAATTCTTCAATTGCAGTTTTTTTCTCTAAAAATAGAGAAATCAGACTTTATTTAAAAAAAATCAAGGAAACTATATTTTTATATAGTGGGAGTTTGATTTCTTATTTATAAATAGAGGAAAATAACTAATGGCATAAGCCTGCTAGTCTAAAAAACAGCATATTACAGATGCACTGAGACTCTGCATAAGAGATTACTGAGTGGATACATTCCCCTAGAGGGACACGATGAATATTTTATTTGTACTTCATCTCTGAGTAGGATTTATTTTCTCATAATCTACTTGTACTCCATGGTCTGGTGGCCCTATTGAATGGGGGAAGCACACCTGGGTCTCCCAGTTCAGGCTGCTTTCACAAGGTAATTCCTGGGAGTTCCACAGAGCAGTGTTCCATGTGAGAGCCTATATACAGATTATTGATGCAGCCTGTTTTGTGAGAATGTGCATATACTAACTTTTTTTTTAACGTGGCAATTTGCCAGTGATAGACTACAAGTAGCAATGTTTGTGTTGTCACTAATTGAATGTGTAAACCAAAACTGAAATGATTTTCCTTGCATCTTCTGTAGTAATTGTGCAAAGTAATTGTTGTTTGGATTTTGCAATGACTTCAAATTAATAGCAAATATTCACGATCAATTTGCATTGAAACCGTTGTTAGATAAATAATAATTACTTGGCATAGTACTTGTTGAAAATGCAAAGTCAATTAACTTTTGCATTGTTTTACATTCAGTTGTAATTTTGAAATAATCAATCAGTGTTTTTCATGGTATTTGGGCATTTTTAAGCAATCACAATACACAGCTGACATTTAACGCTTAAGGAATACCTTTTAATATTATGGTAAAGCTCGGGACTTTCAAATGTTAAATGTCAACAGTTTAATGACAGCCACTGTATACTACTGCACTGTTTGCTTATAAATGTAGATGAGCGTTTACTCAGAGAAATGTAGTAAAATAAATGAATATATTAAAATAGCACATGTTCTTATTTCAATGAAATTGGGCCAGATCCTGTAGTCCCAGTCAGGCAAATCTCCCAGTTACTCAAAGGTAGGCAGTATTAGTCACCGCCCAGAGTGATGGGCAGTGCAGAGTCACAGGAGAGAGCATCTGGAGGCATTCTGTCTCAGAGGCAGTGTGTCTCCCTGACCTGGTCAGCATCTAAGGGGAACATGACAGCTGCTTCACCTTCCATCCTGCATGTGCAACGGGCTCCTTTCTGTTCACTGGTCTCACTCCATGGGCCAGTGGTGGCCATGGCTTTATCTTGTACTCACTTTCCTCTTTTCTGTGGGGTGCTGTGTGCCCCTGGTATGTAGGGACAAGATCCATCCTCTTCCACACTAGTCCAGGAATGGAACTGGTGTATGGAAGGAAGCATACAGTCCCTCTGGCCCTTAGGCAGGCTATTCAGAGTGTGGGGACAGAAGGTTCCTTGTACACTACTCCCAACTCTGTGTCCACAGAATCTGATCCACAAGGGCTACAGAATCAAGCTCATTATTGATTTATCTTTTTTAATACACAACCAATATTTGCATAGCCAAAGCTATCACCTCATCAGAAGCATTGTTTTTGATGCATAGGAAGCATTATTTGTGATAGATGGTCACACACTTCATTGCTTATGTAGGCCAAGCTTAACACTCAGCAGCCACACCACCACTCTGATCTGAACTTTGGCTGTAGTGAAAACCCGGAAAAGCTTGACATGCTTTAAAATAAGACTTTTCTGATATCTTTCACCAAAATCAATAAGGTTATGACCAAAGGGTGGGGAAAGGAGGAGGGGGCCTAGTTAAAGGGAGAAGCTAGCTGGGGTGGAGTGAGGGTCCCACTAACCCTCACCCCAACTAAAACATCTCACTTTAACCCTGAAGTCACTACTTCACATGAGCCTCTTGAATGACTTCAGTGGAAATCAGGGTTTTCCCATTTTCAATTTTTCACAAAAATGAATAGGACTTAGATTTAGAACATTTCCTGAACTTTTGGAGGTGATCGGATGCAGCTTTCAACAGTTATTGCATTATGTACAGACAAACAGAATTGACATAGAGTTGAGAGTAGGACTTCATTTCACTCAGCCAAGAATCAATAATTTATATAGCCAAATCTAACATCTCATCAAATGTTTATTTTTGTCAGCCGCTATTAACCTCTTTAAATGACAAATTGTTGCCTACACTTCTAATTTTGTACATTTAAAAGATTTATGTATATAACGATAGTAGTCCCTATTAAAAGTCAACTCCTGCCAACAGTTACCACACAGTAGTATCTGGTATACTCAACAGGATAGGGTGCAAAGTCTGTTGCTCTGATTTATAGTAACTATTTGGTAAGTGTTTTGATATTTTACTGGCAACTATTGTTTGCTGTGAATTAACAATTTCCTATGATTCTGACTTAACTACAATTCTAAAATAAAAATTATTCTGCATTATTTTCTCTTTCCTTGTTAATTAGTGAATGTGAATATTGTAAAAATAGACAGTTAGCACAGTGATGGGCACAGTAGAAGAACCTAGATTACCAAATAGTGGCTATCTGTTATAATATAAATAATCCTGTTTGTCTCATCTCTACCATCCATTTAGATGAGTGTCTGAGATATGAGATTTCAAAGCTGTTCTAGGACATTTAGTAGCTGCTACTAGTTCTAATGGAAATCATATATCTAAATCTCCTAGACAGTTTTGAAAATATCACATGTGATTACTGGATTGTACTTAATGAAGGTTAAGTGCCTTCCTCCTAGGAGCCAATCTACAATAATTCCACTGTATTGACGAGAATCCCAGAAATCAGTTGTATGCATCTTTATAATGGCCAGCATTAGACATTCACTTCTTCAGAGGCAGAATGAACTTTCCATTTACAACTGATGAGGATTTAGATGAGGTTAAGGTCAATATTTGTTTTAAACTGTAGGCCTAAAACTATGCTTTTAAATCCATTTTTAGGCATAATAATTGTCCCAATGTACTGAGCAGACACAATTTTACATTTACATTAATTTAGTGCCAAGTATCAAAGGGGTAGCCGTGTTAGTCTGTATCCACAAAAACAAAGAGGAGTCTGGTGGCACCTTAAAGACTAACAGATTTATTTGGGCATAGGCTTTTGCGGGTAAAAAAAAAACTTCTTCAGATGCATGTAGTGAAAATTACAGATACGGGGTCTGAAGAAGTGTTTTTTTCCCCCACAAAAGTTTATGCCCAAATAACCTGTTAGTCCTTAAGGTGCCACCAGACTCCTCATTAATTTAGTGGATGCTCAGAACCTGTGAAAATCACTGGAGTTTTACTTAGGTACCTAAATATGGGCTTGAGAGCCTACCACTAGGCACCCAATTTCTGAAAATCTTCACCTAATAGTTAAAACAAACACATCCAATGAGCTTGGGGGAAAGAGTGGCATTCCAGACAGAAAGAGTTTAAAATTACATTGAGAGAGTGGAGTTTCCTACTTGTTCTGCTCTTTTACTGTGAAAAGTTTTTGCTTAAGTGCTGAATAGTGCACCTTAAGCCCAAAAGGCCACTGAAATGGAAATAGAAAACATCTGTTAGCCAAGCTTTCATATCTTGCCTATTAACAGTGAATCTGCACCCTCAGTAAACAATTGCTGTACTCAGGCAAACTTTACAAAATGTAAGATTTAGCCAAGCATAATGTCTGGCAACTCATGTTCTTTCCTAGGGCTAGACTGTGAAATGTGCAGGTAGCATGGAGCAGTACTGACCCAGCGGGAATGTAGGGAGACATCTGCTTCCCTAAACTCCCCAGCGTGCAGGGAGGTGCTTGCTACTTCATCCTTGCCATGTTTCCTGGGGTGGTTCACAACTGAGTGCCAACCTTAGGGCAGATGGTCCCAAAGGACCAGTCACTTATCCCAGGTCAAATGCAGATCTGAAACCAATGTTTGTAGACAATCCTATAGTAAATTTAGGATTTATTAACTAGGAAAAACAAATGAGTTGTTTACAAGGTTAAGGTAAGCATACACGTACAGTCAGGTTTCCAAAGGTAATAACTTCTGTAGCAAGGAGACTCTATAGATCCTTTAAGGCTAACCTAGGCAAAACACTTGGGAAGTCTTTGCATATGCTTACAAATTCTCAACCCTCAGAGTTCAACCACAAAAGGAATAATTTCTCCTTAACAGGCATTTTTATTCCCTTCCCCAGCATTCAATCTGTAATAAGACAAGAGCTTGGGCACATACCCTCTTCAGGGCTGTGGGCTGGGCGGCTCCAGGCACCAGCACAGCAAGCGCATGCCTGGGGCGGCAAGCCGCGGGGGGCGGCGTGCAGATCACCATGAGGGCGGCAGTCAGGCAGCCTTTGGCTGCATGCCTGCGGGAGGTCCCGCGGTTTCGGCAACAATTCGGCGGCGGGTACCAGCAGATCATCCGCAAAAAATGACCAGCGTGCTTGGGGCGGCAAAAAATATAGAGGCGCCCCTGGGTGTGGGGGAAGAAATTAACAAAAGCTTTGTTCCACAATGGCCCATTTGGATTCAATAACTCTTCCTCATGGGCAGGAGAACACCATTTGTAGGAATCCAGCACTTTGCATTAGGTTGCCCCCACCCCCATCCCCAGTTGGTGAGTTACATAGTTTCAGAACAAACATTATAGTGTTAGAGCAAACACTTATGTTACCTTATAGCAGGGGATATAGAAGTTATAAGTGAAATTAATGCATGCAGCAACTTACAAGCATTCCATAGTCTAAACACATTGTTATAACACTATCTATTTTAAGGTGAACCAGATTGGTGTCCAACTATGCATTTATCAACATTCAGTGAGGCCCAGGCTTTGGCTTGGGCTGGCACCTGGTCTGCCAGCATCTCAATCCTTTTCTTAGATTCAGTCTTCTCCCCCTGCCCTCTGTGCCGCAGTCCAAGCATAACCTTTGCTCATCTTCATCCCTCACCCTGTCTGTGTGCTCTGGTGTGGATGTGGGTGGAGGAATGAGGTGGATCAGTTCATGCTTTTGCCTGAAGACAGGGACTGCAGTTCTGTGTGGCCCTTCCACAGTTAATGTGGGGGAGGTGAGTTTGTTGCCATCCCCAATCCTACTGCACATAGGCAGAATTTGGCCCTTAATATTTACCAGCAATCATGTACAAATGACATTTGAAATCTATCATTTCAAGTGAAAAATCCCACTGAAGGACATGGAAAAACACCCAATGATTTTTGCCTTTTTAGTAACATTAGCTCATTAAGATACTAAACAATTATGGTTATCAGAGAGTGCAACTAGAGACATTTATCCTCCACTTGATGCATATGCAGTACTGTATAAAACCCATTAAATCTGATGAGATTTATGGGTATTCATTAAAGGGAATAATAGACCCCTGTGGGTGGTAAAGAGAGAGCAGAAGTCTGAGCACAGGACCAGAAGCCAAGAACTTGAGTTCTAATTAGTGCTGAGTGAACAACTGGCAACAAATTATTTGTTTGGCAATTGTTGTGCCTTTTTCTGTTTTATGAATTAGCTGCCAGCTACTCATGATATTCATGAATTTGTTCTTTCTTTACAACTATTTGGTGAATCCCTTGTTTGTATTATTAAAAAAAGAAAAAAAAAGCTTAAAGATTCTTTCAGAAATGTCCACATTTGTGAACTTTGTGTTTGTACTGTATAGTCACATGGTACTGTTTCTAATTCATGAGTGCAATAGGTAAACTGATAAATAAGAAGGGGTCCTTGAGAAAACCATTGTGGCTCTGATTCCTTCAGGGAGAAGGTGAAGTGCGGAGAGAGAGCTCTGGGAACATTATGGGAAGATTAAGAGGGCTAGCATTTTAAATCTTTGCCTTGTCCTCTATTACACAAAGAGGCTTCTGGGCATGTACTGTACATAGATCCCAAATTTAATAATATTGAGTTATCCCCTAAAAGTGCCTGTATAATGTAAATTAATTGTCTGTCCAGCAGACTATATGTTCACTCTTCTCTTGTCACATTCTATTGAGTGTGTAAGTAAAAGTGATATTAATTGTGAAGGTTTCAGCCAGATACTTTTCTTCCTCATTTAATTGCTTGTATGGCAGGGCTCTGACCAAGAGATTTAGGGACCTGTTGTACATTTTCCCCAAACCACGTGCAGCACTACATATTACTTCATGTATTTGTCAAGTGTGTAGATTGGACCCATTAGTCTACATCTCATGTCACTGTAAGTCATCACAATAATGGTTCATTGGTGCATGCACACTGCTATATGCAAAAGATGTGCTGACATATTGTATCCCTACTTGTGTTCACTCTCTGTTAGTGCCAGATCTCTTGCCTTGGCTTTTGGAATAGTTTCTTACTGCTATCTTAAGTGGTCTGCCTGATATACAAACATGTTTCATGTGTATTTCTTGTATTTATTGAATTTATCATTGTTCAATATCTATCACTTTCACCACAATCTCTGCCCATTTGCAAAGGGTATGTGTGATGGGTTCCCCCTGAAGTGCCATTGAGCCCGCCTGACTCACCAGCCTCGGTTCCCTTAATACTGTGCTACTGTGCAGCCTGCAAAGACCCTCCTTCAGGCTTCAGACTGCACTTTACCAGCACACATACAGGTAGGGACCCACCCGGCTGCAGAAATTCAGCTAAGGAACTGCCCAGTACTCAAGTTCATACCCCCCTTTGGAGGGTAAACACAAAATTATAATGGCTGGCACTGTACGGGAATTCTCGCCCTCCCTCAATGTGGAGAGGAATATATACAGTTTTCTGCCCCCAAGTTATGATTTCCACACACACTGATTTTAGACAAAACAAAAACAAGTTTATTAACTACATAAGATTTCAAGTGATTATAAGGGATAGTAAACAGAATAAAGCTCATTACCTAGCAAATAAAACAAACATGCAATCTAAGCTTAATATACTAAAAAAATTGGATATGTGTAGCAAATTCTCACCCTAAATGTTGTTTTAGGCAGATTGCAGAGATTCTTGAAGGCAAGCTGTACTTGCTTGTTGCTTAAAACTCCAGTTATTCTTTTCACAGGCTAGACAACCCTCTAGCCTCAGTTCAGTCTTTCTTTGTTTTTTCCAGTGTTTCCAGAAGTCTTCTTTCTTTGGTGGGGAGTCAGTGAAGAATCTACCATGATGATGTCACTCCCCTGCCTTAAATAGTTTTAGCGGGAACCCTTTGTCTCCCAGTTTGATTCCCAGGCCTGGTCAGTGGAAAAACACTAGCATTGTGATGGAGTCCAGTATCAGGTGACTTGGTCATATGTCCCTGTAGGGCCACCGCAGCCATGACTCAGAGGCTGTTTGAGGGTGCCCAGGAAGGCTCCCTGGTGGGAGATTAGCATCTTCCAAGACCTATTGTTCTCCCTAATGGCCCTGCCCAGCCAGTCATCTAGACTGATTGCATTTTGCCTACTGGGCTTTTCCCAGGTGTAAACACATTTGTAATAGATGCATAGACAATATTCCTAACTTCAGATACAAAATTGATACATGCATACAATAGGATAATCATAGTCAGTAAATCATATTTTTTCAATGGTATGTCACATGACCTATCTTGTATAAAATACATCATAGTTATGCCATAATCATATCTTAACAATGTCTCTATGAAGAATATGGAGTTGTAGTGTTTCAGTATGATTTGTTAATCTGTCTGGAGTGGCTCAAGAGCATAAGTACCAACCTCAGGGCAGACTGTAGAGAACAGGGCCAACCCCCAAATTGGTTGTAAATGCTGTACTTAGATTCCACCATCCAAGTATCTAGTGTAAACTCCTGGGGCACTAGAACAGCATAACCATGGAGTCACAGACAGTCCCTTTGGATACTCCAGTCTATCTTGCCACCTAGCAAGCTTGCCTTTGTCAAATATGGTCCCTTACACCGAAAATCACAACAATATTCAGACTAGTCCTAGTCCCAAAGGACCAGTCTCACTTCAGGTCAATTGCATTTTAGCTCCTATACCACAGACAACACTTGTAGCCAATCCTATAATATAGTAACTAAAGATTTGTTAACTAAGAAAAAGAAACGAGTTGTTTACAAGGTTAAAGCAAGTAAATATACACACATAAATGAGTTAGATTTCAGAAGGTAATAGAAGTTTCTATAATAAGCAAGCTCTATGTCCTTCAGGGCTAACCTAGGCCAAGCACTGAGGATGTTTTGCTGATCAGCGTCTAAGCAGCATAAAGATAGTCTCTTCTCATTAGGGATTTTTATTCCCCTTCCCCAGAGTTCAAGCTGATGGAACAAGTCCACATGCATGTCTTCTCTTAGTAGGTGTGTGTGGAATCAATCAACAAAGTCTTTTGCCCTCTGATATTCCACAATGGTTTGTCTGGTGTCTATGGGTCTTCTTGTGTTGGGCAAGAGATAACACATCTTGTGGCAAACTAGCATTTTGCACTTGGTAATACTTCTCTCCTGATGATGGGATTTTACAGTTACAGAGCAAACACTTAAATATTACTGTAATACATGGGATACAGATGTTATAAGTGAGATTTAATGTATGCATCAATCTACAAGCTGTGACACTGAGCCAGAAAGGTTTAAGCAACTAGCAGGCTAAATGACTCAAATTCAACCTTTAAAGACCTATTAGAAAAGTATATACATGGTAATTAGGGCCATTCCTTTTAAATAGCTAACAAAGGCATGTTACATAGACTAGAGCTTTGAAATGTAAACTTGTACTGTTAGAGAATTAGAAGAAGATACTGATTGTATTTGTCTGTGTTTACTGATATCTTGTTAGAGGGTAACAATGTAACCAGATGGTTCCTGTCTGTTACTATATTCGATTTATTCAGAGATCAAAAGGGAATATTAACATTTTAGACTAAACTTGGGTGTAATATCATTGTCTAAATTTCTCTTTGAAGTTTTTACTACAATTTCTATGAACTACTTAATGGATAATTACCTTATGCTGATGAATGCAACTAATTACCTGCATATAAGTAGGAAATAGGTTTACTTCAAAGCCACACTGTATATTACCCATTCTTCACCCAAGGAATACATGATATCAAGAGGCCACTGATAGTCTGCAGAAGATCTATTAAAGAACTCTAGGACCTGATCTTGTTATCTCAGATCTGCTTCAAACTTGGTCAGAGGAAGCTTGAGTCACAAGACTTAGGTCTCCCGCTCCAGCCTGATTGAGCCTTCTAATTCTCATGGAAGAATGAAAACAAACTATATATATGAACTGCCTATTTGGGCTGTCACCTACAGAATTGATTCTGAAGGAACTTTTTGCAACTCAGCAGCTGACCATCTCTACTATGAAACTGACCTAAGAACTTTGTTCATATCTGTATGAATAGTGATCTTTTAACCACAATGCTCTTTTCTTTTTAACACATTTTAGTTTAGTTAATAATAATTGGCTGTATGTGTACACTTGGGTAAGATTTGAAATATTAATTGACCTGGTGGGTAATGTGTCTGATCTTTTGGGATTGGTAGATGTTTTGGTAATCGTCTTTGTATTTGACTTGGCTGTCTGGGTGGAGGCTCAAGGTTGATTTGCTTTAAGGGACCTGTGTTTTGGGCTTCTGGATAACAAATAAGGTATTATAGAAGCTATTTTGCTGCCGCTTTGGTGAATCTAGTTATTGAATAACCACCAGTTTTGGGAATTATCTGCCCCATTCTTTGTAGTTTGCCCTGATTGAGCAATCTCAGTGGACACCCCTCCCATCCCCCCATGAGATGAGGTATTATCTTTTATTAGACTAACTTCTAATTTCTTGCTGCTGCACTTCTCCCCATTCTTCTTCTTGGGCTTGGTCCACACTATATCATTACTTCTGTATAACTATGTTGCTCAGGGGTGTGAAAAATCCATATCCCTGACTGACATAGTTATATCGACCTAACCCCCAGTGTGGACAGTGCTATGTTTGCAGGAGAGCTTCTCCCACTGACATAGCTACCACGCAGAGGTGGTGGTGTTAAGCTGATGAGAGAGCTCCCGTTAGCTTAGAGCATCTTCACCAGACATGCTACAGTGGCACAGCTGCATCAGTGTAACTGTGCCGTTGTAAATTAGGGTACGTCTATACTTACCCACTGGTTCGGCGGCAAGCAATCGATCTTCTGGGATCGATTTATTGCGTCTTGTCTAGACGCGATAAATCGATCCCGGAAGTGCTCGCTGTTGACACCGGTAATCCTGCTCTGCGAGAGGAGTAGGCGGAGTTGATGGGGGAGCCTGCCTGCCGCGTGTGGACCCATGGTAAGTACCTTTAAGTTCAAACTAAGATGCTTCGACTTCAGCTACGTTATTCATGTAGCTGAAGTTGCATATCTTAGTTCGAACTGGGGGCTTAGTGTGGACCAGCCCTTAGTAGTGTAGATCTGCCCTGGCTGTTACTGCCTTTCCCTCCACTGACTTTGCTGCTTTCCATTCACCATCACCATGATAGTCATTTGGAGGCACAAGCAGCCCTCTGTGCTCAGGTTGGTGACAATGCTGGCCCATCAGCGTGCAGTACATCACAAACCCCTTCCCATTGACCTCTTCCCAGATGTTTTAGAGGCTGTAGGTCCTAGGGAGATCATTATCCCTTTTCCTTGTTTAGATGTCTTCCAGACACACATGCATAACCCATCAAAATGCTGCCTCCTCTCCTGGTGGTGGTGGTGATGATTGCAAACTACCCACTATCCTGTTTCCTACCACCTCCTTGGTACTGTTGCTAATTTATTTAACTCAAAAATATTTTCCTTCTCTTCAGTAATCTCAATCACTCCCTATATTCCAGCTCCTTGCCCACAAAGAGCTTTCCAAATGGTTGTAGGAGCACTTCTGAGGCAAATATATCTTGTGCTAATGTTTGTGAAGCTTTTGCTTTCCAAAAAAAGGGGAAAAAATCCTTGCAAATAGACATCACACTCCCAAATGTGCAGTGATTGCCAAAACGGACTAAGTCAATTGGCTGATTTTATTAACAACAATATGTAAATACTTATTTCTGCGTTCACTGAGCTCCAGTTCTAATTCCAGCTCTGACTCAGGCTCCCTCTGCAGGAAGTTACTTTACTTTACTTCGCTTGAGTCTTAGTTACCTCATCCATATAATAGGAGATTGTGATGCTTATCTACCCCTCAGGGCTGTTAGGATTAGCAAGTTAATTTAAGTGCTTGGAAAACTAATTATCTTTCTCTAAATTCCATATTCTGCTATACTTTTTGATGAAGCATGTTTTATTTTTAATGGAAATATTTGGATTTATAAATGCAAAAAATGAGACTTAAATTATGCTAAATGTACAAAACTCTAACTGGATGACCAAGCACATCCCATTGAAATGCTGGCAGGCTAGGTACCTCTCTGGCCCACTTTACTTTTTATTATGTATAGTTACCTTACAACAAGTAACTATTAAAGGTGATTTATTCTTTTGTATATACAGTCATTATAATCCTGATCTTTACCAGCACTTCTATTATTTACTTTCACAACAATCTCCTCGGCATTACAATCACTAGCCTTTCCCTCACAGGTAGAGCTGGAAAATACAACTGCACTAATTATTTGCCTTTAGTCAAAACTCCCTCCTTTTTTCTTTTATTTCCTACTGCTTCTAAATCCTATGAAAAGAAATTTCTTCAGTCATGATAAACTTACATATTAGCCAAGGGACTTCAGAGTTGCTACTCAAGGCATCCCTCTACTGCAAGATAAATGGAAATACATATTATAATTTCTGTTGGATAGAACATCTTAAAATATATCATCCAATGTATCTTTCATTATGCCAGCTTGCTGAGGTATATCCCTGGTTTGAAGTTGTGTGCAGTGTAAATCTTTACCTATTGTTACATTTCTAAATTTCATCCTATTAAGCCTATTGCACATTAATGTTATCCAACAATATATACAAAAAAAATCAGTGATGTTTCATCACCATCTACAAGACATAGTAGAGAAATTCAGGGAAATCTGGGACCTCTTCTTGAACTATATAAATCCAATCTATTAAGTTACATCTCCAGTCTAAGTAAAAATACATTCCATACTCTATCACAGTCAAATACACACCTATTATATGCATCCATCAGTGTGCATATATCTACACATTGAAATTCCAGCACAATTTCACTCCAAAGACACTTCAGGATGCCTACATGAACTTAATACTTAAAGAATATGAACAGTGTTTGATCTCACATATGCCACACATTTTTTGGAGTTTAGGTTTCCTTGAATAATTGTTAGCTCTTTGCTTAGATGTTGTTTATCTGATGAAGTGATACTAGATCTTGTACTGTATATTCAAAAATGCTGAAAAAATACTTTTTAAATATCTATTGATCACTAACCCACTCATATGACTGTAATACAAGTGCTCAGTAAAGAAAACTGAACATAAAAGTGTTTAGTCTTTCCATACTGTGACATGCAGAGATTTTTGCATACATTGCATAATAAGCTTTGACTTTGTATCTTATCTTAACTGAGACTTCGAAACCCTCCTAAGACAGACTGAGTAGGCAATGCAGTGAGTGTGGGGGGAGCTTTCAGCACTGCAGATAATCAAAATCATTTTCACTTGTTCTCTCTCTCTCTCTTGGCTTTATTTCTTCATGTCACAAAACCCCCAAACTTTGGCACTATTTAGTTGGTAATTAACCTCTGCTCAGGAGACACCTAGAGCTTCAACACTAGAATTGTTAATGGTCCAGACAGAGGTACATTGTAAAATATGCCTAGCGCTTCTATATGCCTGAGTGAGCTCAGTGCTAATAGTCCCTTATTATCAAGAGTAGGTTCCTTAATAAAATAATAAAAAGCCAAGATAAATCTCTGTGCATAGCTAGCTATCTCCAGTTACCCCACTACTGTTGTAGCCACATGCCTTACAATCTTATTTCTCAGAATACCCCCTCTGTGGTAGGGAAGTGTTATTATCCCTATTTTACAGATGGGGAACTGAGGCACAGAGAGACCAAGGTAACCCAGGAAGTCTTTGTGGATACGTCTACACAGCTGCTGGGAGTGAGTGCTGCAGCTTGGTTTGGCAGGTTCATGCTACTGGCGCTCAGGCTAGCGCACTAAAAATAGCAACATGCATGTTTGGCTTGGGCTGGAGCTCAGGCTCTGAAGCTGGAACATACACATTACTATGTTTAGCATGCTGGCGTGAGCCCTGATACCCCAGGGAAAGAATTTCCCCCCAGGTCAGATGGGCAGAAACCCTGGGTTCTTTTTGACTTCCTCTGCAGTGTGGGGTATGAGTCACTTGCTGGTTTGAGCTAGACTAAATGGTAAATTCTCTGTAAGTTGAAGTCTTTTAAATCAAGATTTGAGGACATCAGTAACTCGCCCAGAGATCATGGGCCTACTGCAGGAGTGGGTGGGTGAGGTTCTGTGATCTGCAATGTGCAGGAGATCAGACTAGATAATCATGACTGTCCCTTCTGGCCTTAAAGTCTGAGTCTGAGGTCTATTGATCCAGAAGGTGAGACTTGTTCCCAGCAGCTGTGTAAGCATAGCCAGGTGGAACATGGAATTGTAGCTGTGTCTCCCTGAGTCTGAATGGCACCCTAACCACTGGACCATCCTTACTCTTTCCTTGAGCATACAGCCAACTATGTGTGTTGGGGATAGTAATATGTTTCTTATACTGCAAGTAAGGTTGATATAGTTTTAAAAGTTTCACACTGTAAGCATTGTACAAATAAAACTTTTTAAAGACATGTTTACTCAGGTTACTGTTTTGCCTTTAACATGTAAAACATCAACCTCTTTAGTATTTGAAATTTGGATTAATATTACAGCAGGGACAATTATATGTGAAACTTCCAGATGCAATTACTTTTCTGTTTAGAGTTTTATCCAGCTGAAATATTTTGTGACTGTCTATTCCATGGATGCTAGCAATTAGGGCTGTCAAGTGATTACAAAAAGGCATCACGATTAATCACACTGTTAAACAATAATAAATATTTTGGATGTTTTCTACATTTTCAAATATATTGATTTCAATTACAACACAGAATGCAAAGTGTACAATACTCACTTTCTATTTATTTTTTATTACAAGTATTTGGACTGTAAAAAACAAAAGAAATAGTATTTTTCAATTTACCTAATACAAGTACTGTAGTGCAATCTCTTTATCATGAAAATTGAACTTACAAATGTAGAATTATGTACAGAAAATAACTGCATTCAAAAATAAAACAATGTAAAACTTTAGAGCCTGCAGTCCACTCAGTCTTACTTCTTGTTCAGCCAATCGCTCAGACAAAACAAGTTTGTTTACATTTGCAGGAAATAATGCTGCCCTCTTCTTGTTTACAATGTCACCTGAAAATGAGAACAGGCATTATCATGGCACTGTTGCAGCTGGTGTCACAAAATAGTTATGTGCCACATACGCTAAAGATTCATATGTCCTGTCATGTTTCAAGCACCATTCCAGGGGACATGCATCCATGCTGATGACTGGTTCTGATCGATAACAATCCAAAGCAGAGTGGACCAACACATGTTCATTTTCATTATCTGAGTCACATGCCACCAGAAGAAGGTTGATTTTCTTTATTGGTGGTTCAGGTTCTATAGTTTCCCCATCGGAGTGTTGCTCTTTTAAGACTTTTGAAAGCATGCTCCACACCTCGTCTCTCTTAGATTTTGGAAGGCACTTCAGATTCTTAAACCTTGGGTTGAGTTCTGTAGCTATCTTTTGAAATCTCACATTGGTACCTTTTTTGTCAAATCTGCAGAGAAAGTGTTCTTAACATGAACAACATGTGCTGGGTCATCATCCGAGACTGCTATAACATAAAATATATGGCAGAATGCAGGTAAAACAGAGCGGGAGACATAAAATTCTCCCCCAAGGATTTCAGTCACAAATTTAATTAACACAATATTCTTTTAATGAGGGTCATCAGCATGGAAGCATGTCCTCTGGAATGGTGGCCAAAGCATGAAGGGGCTACGAATGTTTAGCATATCTGGCACATAAATATCTTGCAATGCTGGCTACAAAAGTGCCATGCAAGTGCCTGTTATCACTTTCTGTTGACACTGGAAATAAGAAGAGGGCAGCATTATCTCCTATAAATGTAAACAAACTTGTTTGTCTTAGCGATTGGCTGAACAAGAAGTAGGACTGAGTGGACTTGTAGGCTCTGAAGTTTTACATTGTTTTGTTTTTGAGTGCAACTGTGTAACAAAAAAAGTCTATATTTGTAAGTTGCACTATCATGACAGAAATTGCACTACAATACGTGTATGAGGTGAACTGAAAAATACTATTTCTTTTGTTTATCTTTCACAGTGCAAATATTTGTAATCAAGAATAATATACACGTTGATTTCAATTAAAACACAAAATACAATATATATAAAAACATAGAAAAGTATCCAAAATATTTAATAAATTTCTATTGGTATTCTATTGTTTAACAATGCGATTAATCATGATTATCTTTTAAATTGTGATTAATTTTTTCGAGTTAATCGTGTGAGTTAACTGATTAATTGACAGCTCTACTAGCAATTCAACTAGTTAATCTGTCCAGGATAAAAAAACTGCCCATTGGGAAAATCCAAACCCCACAAACACACTATCTCTACACATAGTATGGAGTTGCTGAACTATCCAGCCACAACAGACTTGGACATGTCTGTTTTTCCCTGTTGAATGTTAGGGAAGCTGCAAGAATTAGCTGTGCTTTAAGAATGGGAGGTGACTGTTCATTTATTACCTCTTCTCCTTAGTTCTAATAATACTCCCAGTTCCTGTTACAGGCCTTAATCTCTCCTCTTAGAAGATAACTGTAAAACTCGCATTGGCTTCAGTGGGGGCAGAGTTAGACCGATGCTGAGTGCTTCAGGAAATCCCATCCTAGATATCTCTGTGTGTGTGTCTGGTTGTGACTCCACCGTTGAGGTTAGGTTGCATTTTCACTTCATACAAAATAGAAGCTGAATCTCTGTTTTAAGTATGTTTTGTGATAGACCCAGGCCAGTTGGGTACAGCAGAGTAGTAGAAGGCAGATATACTGGCCAATGGATAAGCAGTTTTCCGTTCCCTGACTGACGAGAGCAGGGGCTGCTCCAGGCTAGGGTGGACACATGATTCCAATTAGCATGCAAAGAGTCAGGTGAGGCCGTTAAGCTAATGTGAACAACTGACTCTAAGTAAGACCCCTCTGATATTGTAAAAGGGCTCACTCTGGTCAGGTCAGGGAGAGCCAGGGAGCCAGAGGAGAGGAAGTGCAGCTGAAGGGCAGAGTATTGAAGACACCCTCAAGCCACTGGAAAGGGAGCCCTAAGGTAAGGGTGAAGAAGATGTTAAGAGAGAGAAGTGGGAAAGCTGTGGGGAAGTGGCCCAGGGAAGTGTAGCAGTTCTGGCGGTGAAAGGTCGGCTACCAACAGCTGCTGCCACTAGGGTCCCTGGGCTGGAACCTGGAGTAGAGAGCGGGCCCTGGTTTCCCCCAACCCGCCACTACAGAAACACATCCTGGGAGGGGAAGTCAGGCTTCTGTCAGGACAGGAGGCTAAACTGTTCTTGAATAAGCCCGTAGGGACAACAGAGACTGTGGGAGTTCTCTCACCAGCCTCCTTGCTGGCTTATGATGAAAAGGGCTCAGTAGACTGAAACCCTGGCCCTAGAGAGAGAAGGGCTACATTGAGCATCTGAGGCTAGCATAAGCTGCCTGGAAGCGAGGGACCCACAAGGACAAGGTCGGAGCTCTGCCACAGTATATAAATAGTTTGAGTTATTAGAAACTTTCAAAAGAAGGAATATTTTAACTGTATAGTTCCAATAAGAGCATCGGCTCTTCTTTTTTCATTTTATCCTTATGCTAAGATAATCTGATACATTTTCTTTGTTACTGTAGCTTTGCTCTTATTGATGGTTCCAGTGACCTTGCCTCTAAATCACCAATATTTTACTCTGAGTATCATGGACTTGGATTGAGCACAAACAATACTAGAAAATATAAATGTCTAAGGTCACAAACATATTTACATATCTTATTTTTAATAACCTTTTTCTGCATCTGAATTGATGCTAAAGAATCATGCTATAGTTGAAGCTAACACTGAAAGTTGATACTTGCAAAACAACATCTTGGAGCTAGGAGAGATAAGGTAATAGATAAACGAAGTAATTAATGCAAATGATTTTTACCGAACTTTAAATCTTCTCCAAGAGAAAAGGCATAAAAATGGAAAGCCTGCGGGGAAAAATAAAAATTATTCGTCATGTTAAAGAAACCATTAAAAACTGTTAAGCCTTAGGAAAGATAGCAGGCATGATTAAGCAAACATTTGTCTCTGAGAGTACTGCTAAGGATCCAGTAGGATGGGTTTGGAATGAATCATTAAGTACACTATAGAGAAGTTAATTCACATCATGTGGCAAAACCTTGCAGTAACCAATGACTGCCCCCACATATGAGATCAAATCATTGTACAGTTCACTTTTTTTATACTTGCTTTTAATACACAGATACAGCAGGAGAAATTACTTTGGCCTTAATGTGCCCCACATATATTACTTTTGTAAGGTATACACTTGCTTAATGTAGCAGTGACCAACAAGGTTTCCGGGGTACAAAGAGTAGGAAGACATGAACACAAATCAGGACAGTCAAATGAATGCAAATAAGACAGAATGCAAAGATAGGAAAGGAAGATAGGAAGGGATATGATGGCAGTGCTTTGGCCAGGGGCTTGTAAGCATCATTGTGTTTCAATTTTGAAATTCTTATGCAATTATAGATCTTTTTTAATGATTCACTTAAAAACCTCAATGAACCAGTTATCGTAATAGCATGCCCTCCAAAGACACTGATGTATGCACAGGCTACATTGGAAGCATTTTAGAAGTATGAATTGAGAGAACTGTAAAAGAACCTGCCACATTAACATCTGTATATGCAAATTATCACATAGTATTTCCTATGATTAAACCCTTTACCTTGAGATCACCAAGAGTTGGTGCCTCTCTCCTTGCCAATCTCTGTCAGCATTTAGAAGTAACGAGACTTGCACCCTCCATCAGGTAAATAGCTGAATTCTTGGAAAACACATTGAGCAAGTGGAATGAATTGATTTAAAAACAAATCATTGATATAACTTTTGTAAGAATAGTAGGTGAAATCTTGGTTGCATTGAAATCAGTGGGAAAACTCCCATTGACCTGAGTAGTGTCAAGATTTCACCCTATGTGTGTGTTTATTATCTCCTGTATCCTGACCTGTGTTGACTCTGCTGTATTTTCTTACCTTGTATTTCTGACACTGTTACTGTTTATGGAAGGAAATTAATGTAGGATGTGAACATTTCCGTTCAATAAAACTTAGTTCTTAAATTGTCCTAGTCATCATCTGGAATGCAGGCACCAGGTGTTAAATCAGCAATTGCATTTATTCAACATTCCAAGATTTGCCATTTAAATATATTCATATCACTCACTACAGAATTTGAATCTCAACAGAATCTGTAGGATGTTACTAAGAGGCAGAGTTGAGTAATTTATGCCCAGAACACAGTTGTACAACCAAAAGTAAGCATCATACTAGAGGAGAATTAATGGCTAATTTGGATATTATCCCAGATTTTGTTTTGGTGGATTTTTTTGATGTTTTGAGGGTCTATTGAAATCCTAATGGTGGTATATATAAGGGGAAGGTGATTACCCAAAGTAGTGTTGGATGAAAAATACAAACATATTACACTAAATTGCTTCACCCATGTTACTATCCTACTTAAGCTTGCTTTCCATGAACATTTGTGTGATCAGATTATTTTAAAATGTGTGTGAAAACCTAATATTAAAGTAGTGAGTATACCTGGAAATTTTAAATTTGTGTACAAGTATTTGCACTGCACATTTCTCAGTTGGAAATATAAATACTATGTGACTATTTGACTAGCCACAATTAAGCAACACAAACTAAATTTTGAATATTCATGATAAATCACAAGAGTAAAACAATCAAACATATTCCTTGAATAAGTATATATTAAGAAATGTAAAGATATTGTGATTTTTTTCTCAGACGTCCTGTGAGTAGAAAAGACTGATGTTGAATATTTTATTTGTTGCAGGTTATTTGTGCAGCTCTAGAACAAAGCCACATTGTGACTGGCCAGTCAGAACTTTTCTATGTCACTAATCATACATCCATTCCTAATAATGCAGTTCATTAATTCCATCCACAAAAAGAAATAGAGAACTTGTATATGCCCATTAGGTTTAATTGGTGGGGAAACAGTTAAAATGTTGCTTTTTTTCTTCATTATCTCCTATCTGATACTCTGCCATTTTAAATTAACATTTTAAACACACAAACTTTAGGTAGAAAGTCCGATATAGTGCATAAACTTTTCTACTTTACCATTCACACTCAGCTACCTTTAAAGAACACCATCCTGGGAAGATGTGTTGCATAAACCCATGAAAATCTGTTGTAAAAATATTTTTGGAAAACTAAATATAAATTTTGATGCCATCCTCTAGTAATAGGTCATTTGGAGATGTGCAAAAGAGTATTGGGACTCTTCTTGAGTTGTAGTAGTTACTATGTCTTGATCTGCATATACAGTGTAGGTAGATATAGGTCAGATGTCTGAAATAAACACACCCTGACCAACATAGCGATGCAGAGCAAATCCCCAGTGTAGACCCAACTGTGTCTATGGAACACTTCTTCTATCACTATAGCTAATTTTGTTCGGGGGCGGTGTTCCAACAAAGTAGAAAAACCACTTCCTTCAGTATAGACTACATCTACACTATGGAGTTATAACTCTTCATAGTCTGCTTTGGACTTAACTCTCTTGAGTAATTTTGTATTGTCTTGAAATATTCCACCTCACTGTTTACCCATTTTTTCCAGATCATTCATGAACGTGTTGAACAGAATTAGTCCCAGTACATATCCTTAGAGGACACCACTATTTACCTCTCCAATCTGAAAACTGATAATTTATTCTTATCCTTGTTTCCCTTCCTATTAACCTGTTACTGGTCCATGAGAGGACCTTCCCTCTTATTCCATGACTGCTTAAGAGCCTTTGGTGAGGGAACTTGTCAAAGGCTTTCTGAAAGTCCACGTACACTATATCCACTGGATCACACTTGTCCACATGTTTGTTGACACCCTCAAAGATTGGTAAGACATGATTTCTCTTTACAAAAGCTGTGTTGACTCTTCCTCAATGAATCATGTTCATCTATGTGTCTGATAATTATGTTCTTTACTACAGTTTCAACCAAATTGGCTGGTATTGAAGGTAGGCTTACTGGCCTGTAATTGCCAGGATCACTTCTGGGGCCTTTTAAAAAAAATGGCATCACATTAGCTATCCTCCAGTCATCCAGTACCAAGGCTGATTTAAGTGATAGGTTATATACCAAAGTTAGTAGTTCTGCAATTTCATATTTGAGTTTCATATTTCAGAACTCTTGGGTGAAGACCATCGGGTCCTGGTGACTTATTACTGTTTAATATATCAATTTGTTCCAAAACCTCCTATATTAACACTTCAATCTGGCACAGTTCCTCAGATATGTCACCTATAAAGAATGGCTCAGGTGTGGGAATCTCCCTCACATCCTTTGCAGTGAACACCAAGGCAAAGAGTTCACTTGGATCTCTGCAATGGCTTTAACTTCCTTGAGTGCTCCTTTAGCATTTTGATTGTTCAGTGGCCCTACTGATTGTTTGCAGGCTTCCTGCTTCTGTTGTACTTAAAAAAGGTTTTGTTAGTTTTTTTGAGTATTTTGCTAGTTGCTCTTTAAATACTTTTCTGACCTGTCTACTTATACTTTTACACATCACTAGCCAAAATCTATGCTCCTTTCTATTTTTCTCAGTAGGATTTGATGTCCACTTTTTAAAGTATGTCTTTTGGCCTCTAACCACTTTTACTTTTGTTGTTTAGCCATAGTGGCACTTTGTTCCTCTTACTACATTTTTTAATTTGGGGTAAACATTTGATTTGAGCCTCTATTATGGTGTTTTTAAAAACAAGTTCCCATACAGCTTGCAGGCATTTCACTTTTGTGACTACCATTTAATTTCCATTTAACTAGATTCCTTATTTTTTTGTAGTTCTCTTTTTGGAAGTTAAATATTACTCTGGTGGGCTTTTTTGGTGTTTCTCTCCTCCACCACCACCCCGCCCCCAGGATGTCAAATTTAATTATATTATTGTTGCTATTACTGAGTGGTTCAGCTAATTCACCTCTTGAACCAAATTCTGTGCTCCACTTAGGACTAAATCAAGAATTGCCTGTCCCCTTGTGGGTTCCAGGACTAGCTGCTCCAAGAAGCAGTCATTTATGGTATCTAGAAATGCTACCTCTGCATCCTGTCTTGAGGTGACATGTACCTAGTCAATATGGCAATAGTTGAAATTCTTTGTTATTGAATTTTCTATTTTTATAGCCTCTCTAATCTCCCTGGGAATTTCACAATCACCACCACCATAGGCACCAACTCCATTGGTACTCTGGGGCTGGAGCACTAATGGAAAAAAATAGTGGGTGCTCAGCACCCTCCTGCAGCCCCGTGGATCAGCTCCTCCCCTCAAGCCCACCCTCCCTCCTGCCGGCGACCCCACCAACCAGCTGCTCCTCCTTCCTCCTAGTGCTTCCTGCTTGCTACGATCAGCTGTTCAGCAGTACGCAGGAGGCACTGGGGGGAGAGAGGGGGATGAGCAGGGGCAGGAAGAGGCAGGGGGAGGAGGTGGGGTAGGGGTGAGGGCTTGGGGGAAGGGTTGGAGTGGGGTCAGGGCCTGGGGTGGGTGGTCTGTAATAATTTTGCTACTAATTTCTTCTTATTCATACATGGATTTTTTAACCATAGAAATTGTATGGTACAATTTCATTCATTTAAGATTTTTACTATATTTGACTCTATACTTCCTTGCTATGCTTGTGAAGTATCCATAATGTAGACACATTCTTCAGCCTTTTTGGATATACCAACTTAATTGATTTATAAACTAATGTAGTTAAATTGGTGCAACCCCCATGTGTGTATACTATTGAGTGCCTTGCATCAATTTAACTTAAGTTGGTAAGGAATTGACTTAAGACAAATTGATATAAAGCTAGGTTTAAATAGATTTAATAGCCCCTTCATTGGGATTTGCACAGATTTAACTGTGTATAGACTAGGCCTAAATGACTTGCCCAAGGTCCCATAGATTTTGGAATAAATTTTGATTATCTACATAGAACTATTAGCTGTATATATGGTTCAGTATGGCTTTTATTGAATACAGAGTGCCTCTATCTCATTCCCTTAGTTAACATAATGGCATCTAAGAATTTTTTGTGAAGGCAACTGAAGATACAGTATTCTAATTGGAGTCAGAGTATGGCCCAATAGCTCCTCGCTTACAAACCAACTGAACCACTGAAAGGAGCATTAGTCTTTTTTTCTTTCTTTCTCTAAATGTGGCATTCTTAGTTGCCATTACATGCTCCAAAGAATGAGAGTTACAGTCACTATTGACTGAAAAGCCATCTTGTCCTATAAACCAAGGTCATAGCTCTGTGGTTAAAACCAGAGTTTATTCCAAAGACTAAATTAAGATTCACAGGAAAAATGAGAATAACACGCTCCACTTTTTGTCCCAATCATACCCTCTCCAAAGAGATTTAATAGTATACTCTAAATCACAGAAAAGTGGTGAGGGTTTATATAATCTGAACCCAATTAGTAAGTGAATGTCTCCCTTTTTGACATAATATCCGTTATGCAGAAAAGAGGATGTGGGGGAGAGGGTAGCATTAAAATAGATAGTAGCTTTGACACAGTTTCCTATCAAAGTATAAGCCTACAAAGCTAAATATTAGTCCCCCCAGAGAACACAACACTACTCTCTACTAGTTTGACTGGACTGCCTTGGGCCTAGAGAGAGAGGGCTTCTACAGGAGAATGTAAAAATTGCCATGCTAGACTACATCAGTATCCATTTAGTCAGATATCCTGTCTGCAATAGTGGCCAATACCAGATGCCTGAGAGAAAGATGCAAGAACCTTGTTCAGAAAAGACAGGTGGGGGGGGGGGAAAGGGAGGCAGCGTTGCATCAAGAATAAATACACTTATTGTGAGATCCAGAAGGAGGTGTGAGGCAGATAGTTGACAGATACATGGGGAAAAGAACAAGGGTGATGTAATGGTAGCAGTCTCCTATAGACTACCTAATCAGGAAGATGAGGCATTTCTGGAACAAATAACAGAAATTTCTAAAACACAAGAGGTAATAATGGGGAACTTTAACTACCCAGACATTTGTTCAAAAAGTAATGCAGCACAATGCAAAATGTCCAATATGTATTTGGAATGTATTGGAGACAATTTCTTGTTTCAGAAGGTGGAGGATATAATCAAGTGACAACAATTTTAGATTTGAGATTGACTAAAGGAGGAATTGGTTGTGAATCTGAAGGTGGAAGTCAGTTTGGTTAAAAGTGATAATGAAATGATAGATTACATGGCTGTGAGGAACACAAGGGGTGAGAGCAGCAGAATAAGGAGAAAGAACTTCAAAAAAAGCAGACTTTTAACAAAGTCAGAGAAAACTGGTAGGTAAGAGCCTGTGGGAAGAAAATGAAAGGGATAAAGGATTTCAGAAGAACTGGCAGTTTGTCAAGGAGACAATATTAAAGTTGCAACAGCAAACTATACTGATCTGAAGGAAAGATAGGAAGAAAAATAAGAGTCTAAGATGGCTCCATCAGTAGCTCTTTAATGACCTGAAGATCAAAAAAAGGATTCTATAAATGTGGAAACATTGAGAAATTGCTAAGGATGAGTACAAAAGATTAGCAAAAGTATGTAGGGACAAAATCAGAAAGGCTAAGGCACAAAATAAGTTACACCTAGCAAGGGAAATAAAAGGCAATAAGAAGTTCTATAAATATTTTAATAACAAAAATAGACTAAGGAAAGTGTAGATCCTCTATGTAGTAGGGAAAGAGAGATAATAACTGACAACACCAGAAGACAGAGGTGTTTAATGCCTATTTTGCTTTTGTCTTCACTGAAAAGTGTAATGCCAACCAGGTACTCAACACAATAGTAATGATGAGGCATAAGGAATAAAAAGTCAGAATAGAGGAAAAAACAGTTTAAAGAATATTTAGATAAGTTAGAAGTTGACGTGGCCTGATGAAATTCACCCTAGGTACTTAAGGAACTAGCAGAAACAATTTCAAAACTGTTAGTGATTATCTTTGAACTCGATGGGTAAGAACCTGGAAAACTGGGGAAGGGCAAACATAATACCCATCTTTAAAACTGAAAACAAAGAGGAGGCTGGGAATCATAGAGCAGTCATCTTAACTTTGATATGGGGAAAGATATTGGAACAAAGTATTAAACTATCAATTTGTAAGTACTTGTAATAGATTATAAGGAATAGCCAGCATGGATTTGTCAAACACCTAATTTCGTTTTTTGCCTGGATTACTGACCTAGTGGATCGGGGGAAGTTATAGACATAATATCTTTATTAAGGCTTTTGACCTAGTCCCACATGACATTCTCATAAGAAAACTAGAGAAATGTGGTCTAGATGAAATTATTACAAGTTGAGTGCATACTAAAAGATCAAACTTGGAGTAATATCAATGGTTCACTGTGAAACAGGGAGGACATATATAGTGGATTCTACAGGGATCTGTCCTGGTTCTGGTACTATTCAATATTTTCATTAATGACTTGAAAATGGAGTGGAGAGTATGCTTAGAGGATGACACCAACCTGGTTGTGGTTGCTAGCATTTTAGAGGACAGGATAAGGATTCAAAATGACCTTAACTAATTGGAGAATTGGTCTGAAATCAACAAGATGGAATTCAGTAAAGACAAGTGCAAAGTACTACGCTTACAAAGTAAAAATCAAATGCAGAGCTACAAAATGGGGAATGACTGGCTAGGTCAGGGGTTGGCCACGTTTGGCATGTGGCTCACCAGGGTAAGCACCCTGGCAGGCCAGGCCAGTTTACTTACCTGCTGACGCGGTGGGTTCGGCCGATCGCGGCCCCCAATGGCTGCGGTTCACCGTCCCGGGCCAATGGGGGTGGCGGGAAGCCGTGGCCAGCACATCCCTCCCCCACGTCGCTTCTCGCAGCCCCCATTGGCCTGGGACGGTGAACCGCGGCCAGTGGGGGCCACGATCAGCCGAACCCGCCGCATCAGCAGGTAAATAAACTGGCCCGGCCTGCCAGGGTGCTTACCCTGGCGAGCCGCGTGCCAAACGTTGCTGACCCCTGGGCTAGGCAGTAGTGTTGAACAGGATCTGGGGTTATAATGCTATATGTAAGACATGGCAGGTAATTGTCCCACTCAGTGCTGGTGAGGCCTGAACTGGAGTACTGGGTCCAGTTGTGGGCTCCATGCTTCAAAAAAGATGTCGACAAATTGAAGAGGGACTAGAGGAGAGCTACAAATCTGAGAAAAAGTTTAGAAAACCTGACACATGACAAAAGGTTAAAAAAAACTGGTCTTAATCTTGAGAAAAGAAGACTAAGGGAGGATCTTGTAACACCTCTTGACAGATTTGAAGACTGTTAGCAAGAGGACAATAATCAATTGTTCTCCATGTCCATTGATGGTGGAGATGTAATAATGGGCTTAATCTGCAGCAAGGGCAATTTAAGTTAAATACTAGGAACAACATTCTAACTATAAAGATAGTCAAGCATTGGAATAGGCTTCCAAGGGAGGTTGTGGAATCTCTGTCTGTGGAAATTTTTAAGAATAAGGATGGCCTAGGTATATTGGCCATACCCTAGTACAAGGATCTGACTAGATGAGCCCTTGAGTTCCCTTTCAGCCCTACATTTCTATGATTCTGATAAGTGTGGACATTCTAATGATTCAATTTTTAAAAAATTCTAATAAACTCTTGTCCTCAATGACGTCTTGTGGCAATGAATTCCACCGGCTAATTGTGGGTTGTTGGTTTTTTTCAAACCTTTTCTTCATATCAGTTTTAAATTTACTGTCTGGGCAAACCTGTACTCCATTATTAAACAGTATAAGCTTGATATTCTGTTTCACTCAGATGCTTTTTTGGGAAGAAAGTCCACCACAAGGTGGCAGACAAATAAAATTAATTCAAAAAATTTGCGGTAATATTCCTTTTCATCCCAGTATTCATTCTGCATTATTTTGTCACTTCCTATCAGTATGGATTGCTGTCAGAGTTTGCATCAGAGAAAGAAAAATGCTTGTGCCCAATTATTTTACACCTCTAACAACAGCTGGACTATCAGTCTGATTTGCTTTTGTTTTTGGCAAGTATCTTATTATTCTATTGATAACATTTTCACATTTGGCTTATCCGGCCACTAGTGTCCTGGCGGGGAGGGGTACTTATTCAATTTGATTTCTCCTCTTCTTGACCATGCTGAGCAGTGGATAGAGGCTGAGTATTTGACCTTTTGCTGCTTCACATGGACTAATGATAGAGTGGATTAATAAGGTTCTTCCAGCACCAGCCTGTGTTATTGTCCCTACCTGGAGCAGAAAGGTGGAAGGCCTAGAGAGCAGTGAGATTAACTTTGTGCTGCACAGTGCTCTCCTTCCTGTAATTCCCTTAAAGCCATCCCTGAGATTTGCTTTAGGTTTGTGTTGGCATTAAAACAGGAACAGACCCAAATGCATTAAAGCAAGGCACATAGTGCCAGTATTGACTGCTTTGTTATACTGGCCAAAAGAGCTGTTGCAGCATGAACATTGATCCTAGCACTGTTTGAGCTCTGGGGCAATCCGTGCAAAACATGTAGCAGATTCTCTGCTCTTGAGAGTTCATAGTCCAAAGGCTGATGTTCTAGCAGTAGAAAGCAATTCAATAAACTACCATACAACACAAAGATGGAGAGGCAGGTGGTAATTAGCACTGGGAAATGCCATAGGACAGGTATGTGCTGGATTGGTGCACGTAAGGGACGCATATGAGTTGATTCTCAGAATTAAATATGAGCTAAATTTACTGGAAGATTTTTGGCTTAGTCATAACCTGAAAGTCATTGTATTAGGCTGAAATCAGAATGAGCTTCTGCTGATAGTGCTTGCACTGACTGAAAGAAGAGGATTTTGTTAACAGGGCTAAATACGTTTGTAAAAGAGCCACGTTCCAAACCTCGCTAGAATTACAATGGGCTGTATTTGGGAATCCAGATTCAGTAAATGGCAAGACAAGTAACCCATTGATAGTGAGTAGGTTGAGAGAAAAGCTGAAATATCAGTTTTAATGTGCTTTTTGAAGACAGCCCTCTTGTTTGTAACTGGGATTGAACTGTGAACCTCCAAAGCTGAAAACACTAGCATCTACTACTTGAACTAACTAACTAGATCTTGTAGCTGGGAACTATAATACTCTTACTTCCAATGGATGTGTAACACACACTGAACAATGGGTTGCGCAGTCATGCCCAAGTGAAACTGCCAAAGAGGGAGGGGGTTGTGATGGCTGTTCAGCAGGAAGGGGTTAGCGTCAGTGTTGTGCCGAACTGCACTGGGACTTGGTAGAACTGATTAATTTACTTGGCCTCTCTAAGCACTGAGCTTGACTCCACAGAATTTTAGAAGCTTCACTGTGTGGAGCTCTTCTTTATTAAAACATTTTGGATATTTTCTTAGACCTTGTGTCAACAGGGATTTGTGTGTGCATATGTACCTATGTCTGTTATCTATATCAATTATTAAAAAGGGTGTGTTATTTGTCATAAACAACAAGGAGTCTGGTGGCACCTTAAAGACTAACAGATTTATGTGGTCATAAGCTTTCGTGAGTAAAAACCTCACTTCTTCGGATGCATCCGAAGAAGTGAGGTTTTTACTCACGAAAGCTTATGCCCACATAAATCTGTTAGTCTTTAAGGTGCCACCAGACTCCTTGTTGTTTTTGTAGATACAGACTAACATGGCTACCCCCTGTTATTTGTCATAAGAAGCCACTTCCCTATATTGAAATAGGAATAACCAGTTCCTGGAATCTTTTCTTGATTTAAGAGAGAATGGGCTATCTTCATCAAAACACTATAAAGTGTCAGTAAGAACTGCTTTGGAATAGAAGTCTACAGGTAATGCAGTGACCTGTCTTCCAGAGAAAAGACTCCTTGATTCCCAGAAGTCTGGCTCTTTGCAGAGCAGGTAGCCAATTGATTGGTGTTAAAGAGTGTTTAAAAGAATGTTTTAACCTTCAATTAGGGGAGAAAATGGATACTCCCAGAAGAAGAAAGAATCAGAACTAGAAAAATAGTTTAGAAATTCAAGCTAGGGGTTGGTGGGGAAGCGATGGGAGGATGAAGCTCTCTCAGCACAGTGTGACTCAGACAAAATGGGTATCTATTTAATAAGATGATTTATAATATTTCTTGTAACAACTCATTTTTATAAGATGTTAGTCTAAGTCACAAGGACATGCTGAATTTCTTTTAGTATGTCTTATATGCCTTTCAGGACCTAACACCTTTTTGGCTATTCCACAACCCGGGGCGGGGGGAAGGGAGATGGGAAAAGGGTCAGAGGAGAACCAGATAAGATTCAAATTACTTCTTGTTTTGCTTCCTTTCCCCCTTCTCCTGCCAATTGTTTTTCTCTTGTCTCCTTTCTTTTGTTTGTCTCCAGAGTTAGTTATTGCAGCTGTGGTAAATTGTTTGAATTAAGGAGAACTTTAATTAAATTGTGAAAAAAACTACATACTTGTGTCCTCAGTCTCCCTTTCTCTAGCAGAAGAATGGAGCATCTAATTAACTTCCCAAACAGGTTGTATTCACAGTTAACAAAACTCCAGTCCAGGAGCCAAACTTTCTGTTTAGTAAGAATACAGCCTATTATCTTGACAGGACGCCTGGCACAAACTCAAATTAGTTGATTAAAAAGGAACGGAAAATTGGGCAAGATCTAATTCTGTGTGTCTGCTCTACTTATGCTGCCACTACATCAGCTGACTCACCTCTACTACTACCACTGCAATTGCTCCTACTTCTTCAACATAAAATCTCATGAGACTTGTTAAATGGTGTTAGAAGTACTTGTGATCCCTCCCTTCCTTTGTTGGACTACTGCTCTGCTTTTTACACTTTTGCATGGTATTGCTGTCACAGTTCCCTAGTCTCACCTTTTTCATTTGACTCTACTAACAGGAAAGATCTAGTGCAAGAGAATCTTAGTTCACTTCTAATTTCAAAATGGAAAAACAAAACAAACAAACAAAAAAACCTCTGGGGAAAACACTTATCCACAGAAAACAATGTCTTTTTCCAGAGATGGTATCTTTATACCCTGATTTCATTTGCCAGATTTGTCTACAAAGGCCCACCTCCCCAATAGCCTCTGTTTGAGAATCTGAGTGGAGCTGATTACAAAGACGTTGGTTCAAATTGCCAAAACAGAAAGTGAAATTTATACTCTGCCCTTTTAGCTCACCCTCTGCCACGACACACACAGTCATTTTTTTCCTAAGCAAAGATCAATTGTACACAGATAAAAGATGGCTTTTCACTATAAGCAAAACTCCAGAGACTTTTTTGTTACATTTCTCCAAACTGATAAACAAATAGACCTTCAATTTTTCATGATGATTATTTCATTATGAATCTTTTCAGATAATAGCAGGAAATAACACACAGTAATGCGCTATTGAAAATTTGAGATATCTTGTATTGTTCTGTTTGATTTTTCTCATTCAAATTACTCAAAGGTCTTTGCTCACATTTAAAAAAAATATTTTCAACTTTTTAAGTACACTTATCCTTGAGCAATAAAAATTATACAAGCAATTAGCCAAGTTCAGATGTAATGGAAGTGGGCACCATTCTGTTTGTAGTCAATGGAGCTGTACTTACAATAGATCGGAATTTGCCTGAAAGTGTAAATGAGGATAAGTGGACACCAGTGATGCCTTTCTCACTAACAGTAGCTTCAGGCTATATTTGCAATTACTGAACACCAACAACCAAAACAGATTTTCAAAAGAGCTCAGCTCCCATGTTGCATCTATGGCCAGATAAACCCATTTGAAAATCTGGCCAGAGTTGGTGCTTAGGGTTACCATATTTTGTGCCTCCTAATGGAGGACACTCCCGGGGGCCCCGGCCCCGCCCCCAACCCCGCCCACGCCCACGCCCCAACTCCGCCCCCTCCCAAAGTCTCCGCCCCCTCCCCTGCTTGAAGCCTGAAGCAGGTAAGAGGGAGTGTGGGGGGGAGGAGGCGCGGCCCAGGCTGGCCCCCGGCGGCACCAGCCTGGGTCGGCTCGGGCCCTGGCCGACCACCCCCGGCTCCCAGCCCCCCGGGCCGGCTCCTGGCTCCCAGCCCCCTGACCCCGGCCCGGCTCCCAGCGCCGCGGGCCGGCTCCCAGCTCCCCGACCCCGGCCCGGCTCCCAGCCCCGCGGGCCGGCTCCCGGCTCTCGGCTCCCCGACCCCGGCCCGGCTCCCGGCTCCCCGACCCCGGGCCGGCTCCCAGCCCCGCGGGCCGGCTCCCCAACCGCGGGCCGGCTCCCGGCTTCCAGCGCCGCGGGCCGGCTCCCGGCTCCCCGACCCCGGGCCGGCTCCCCGCCCCGCGGGCCGGCGGCTCCCGGCTCCCAGCCCCGCGGCCCGGCTCCCAGCCCCCCGGGCCGGCTCCTGGCTCCCAGCCCCCCGACCCCGGCCCGGCTCCCAGCCCCGCGGGCCGGCTCCCCAACCGCGGGCCGGCTCCCGGCTTCCAGCGCCGCGGGCCGGCTCCCGGCTCCCCGACCCCGGCCCGGCTCCCCGCCCCGCGGGCCGGCGGCTCCCGGCTCCCGGGCCGGCGGCTCCCGGCTCCCAGCCCCGCGGCCCGGCTCCCAGCCCCCCGGGCCGGCTCCTGGCTCCCAGCCCCCCGACCCCGGCCTGGCTCCCCGACCCCGGGCCGGCTCCCGGCTCCCCGACCCCGGCCCGGCTCCCAGCCCCGCGGGCCGGCTCTCGGCTCCCCGACCCCGGCCCGGCTCCCGGCTCCCCGACCCCGGCCCGGCTCCCGGCTCCCCGACCCCGGGCCGGCTCCCAGCCCCGCGGGTCGGCTCCCCAACCGCGGGCCGGCTCCCGGCTTCCAGCGCCGCGGGCCGGCTCCCGGCTCCCCGACCCCGGCCCGGCTCCCCGCCCCGCGGGCCGGCGGCTCCCGGCTCCCAGCCCCGCGGGCCTGGCCCGGCTCCCAGCCCCGCGGGCCGGCTCCCGGCTCCCGGCTCCCAGCTCCCCGGCCCGGCTCCCAGCCCTGCGGGCCGGCTCCCCGACCGCGGGCCGGCTCCCGGCTTCCAGCGCCGCGGGCCGGCTCCCGGCTCCCCGACCCCGGCCCGGCTCCCCGCCCCGCGGGCCGGCGGCTCCCGGCTCCCAGCCCCGCGGGCCCGGCTCCCCGACCCCGGCCCGGCTCCCAGCCCCGCGGGCTGGTTCCCAGCTCCCAGCCCCACGGGCCGGCTCCCGGCCCCGCGGGCCCGGCCCGGCACCATGCCCCCGGCCCCGCACAAAGAGGCCCCGGCCGAGCCTCCCGATTTTCCCGGACATGCCCGGCTTTTGGGGATTTCCCCCCGGACGGGGATTTGAGCCCCCAAAAGCCGGACATGTCCGGGAAAATCCGGACGTATGGTAACCCTATTGGTGCTGAGTATTAAACCATAACTGTACTAATATGTGCAATATACTAATGTCCCAAAAAAGTGCAGACCACTGGGAGAGTGCAACTTTTGGCTTTTAATTTCTCCAACCCCTTAGTGGTCTTCAGTCTTTCCTTTTGTACTGACCTTAGCCAGCAATATGCAGCACTTCCTGGGGACAGGAAGTATTGGCCTACATCTCAGATGGAGTGCTCCAGGACAGGCCTTTATTATTCCCTTGTCTGTCTTGACGTGCCCTCAGGAGCTGTTTGGTGCAAATTTAACTTTAATCAACCTTTGCTCTACTAGCTCTGGGACCACTCAATACTGGGTCTGAAGGCTGTTTTGCCTTTTGCCATATGTTTGGGGTACCTAAGCTGGGGATCATAGGGATGTAGGGACACTCCAGCCAGACCCTGGGGAATGCCCCTAGCATAAAAGCCTGGGGAGAGTTTGGGATATAACCATTGTAGCAGTTCTATACCACGAGAGTGGCACAAAGCTACCAGTATATAGAGGAAGATTTGACTCTGGCTGTCCTATCGATGGCTAGGTCTACACTAAGGGGGGGGGGGGGAGTGTCAACCTAAGATACTCAACTTCAGCTACGCTATTCGCGTAGCTGAAGTTGTGTATTTTAGGTCGACATACCTGGCTGTGAGGACGGCGGCGAGTCAACCGCTGCCACTCCCCTGTCAACTCTGCTTCCGCCTCTCGCTGCAGTGGAGTTCCGCAGTCCACGGCAGAGCGATCGGGGATCGATTTTATCGCATCTACACTAGACACGATAAATCGATCCCCGATAGATCGATCACTATCCGCCGATCCGGCGGGTAGTGAAGACGTGTCCTTAGAGTTGTAGTATGTGCACCTCGCCCTCCCACTACCCTTATTTTAGTTTATATAGAGAGATTTAAGTAAGCATCACAATTTTTGGAATGTGTGTTCAGTCCTAAAGGGTTATGTCTTATATCTGCATTATTGGTATTCACTTTTTCTTTTGTAGTTTGTTGAGAAGGGCAAGTCTGGTAGTATCATGATTTCTCATCTCAATTTACTATATTCTATGATTTCAAGACATCTTGTGGGGTTCTCATTTCTTTCATGTTGCAACTTTATTGTATTGACTCCTGGCGTGCATTTTGTGTGTCATAGCAGTGTTCTAGAAATCCTCTTGTTCAGTCTGAACATCTTAGCATTTTTGTCATCTTTATTCATCTTACATTTATTCCAAAAAAGAAATGATAAATGTTTGTCACATTCTGTTCTGATGGGATGGCTCACCATACTATATTATTAGTAATAAAATCACTTTGCACTTCTGTAGGAACCATGGCCCCAGCTGATGATCGCAAATCATTTTAAATACATCTGTCATTTATATCTTGCAGTTCCCTGAGATGTAGGTGTTATTTCTTATCCTCATGTTATAGATGGGAAACTGAGGCCCAGAGAAATTAAGTGACTTGCCCAAATCCACCCAAAAACCTTAAGTGATAGACCCAAGACTCAAAGTTAAATCTCTTGTTTTCTTGGCCTGTTTGTCAACAACAAGATAATTCTTTTTCCGTAGCATGCTGTTTAACATTTTTTTTGGTATTTTCTGTGTGTTCATCAGAATCATTCTTCCCCACTTTTTAATTCCTTTTGACTAACTTTCACTGTTTCTCTGGTTAGATTGAAAGCACTACTTGCTGAAGAGATTGAGGTTATGTCTTTAAATTTAAAGTATCTTTTAATATGATTGGCGTGTCAGAGGCTTACATGTTTTTTTTCTAATTATAAAGAAATGAGATAGCTATATGCTTCTGCTATATGCTAGTTCTGTTGAAGCGGTTATTTTCTATATTTATTTTTCTTGAAATTTGTTGTAAGGTACTCAGAGAAACATCTTATCCCACTTAGTGGATTTCTGTTTTGTATTAGCTTTTTCATTTTTTCTCAGGAAGACATCAATTCCGTTTTCTGACTAAAATATATATTTTGATGAAGTTTCTGTCATGTTGATGATCATTTTTGTTAGTTGGTGTCTCTGAAAGAATTTTCTCCCCCACCCCCCATCCTGAATAAAGATTTCTATAGAGGATGGTATGTCAATATTATCCATCTTCTTCTTCTCTTTTTTCTCTATATTAAAGCTGACTTCTTTTTAAAGTATGTATGTTTGTCTAGTTTTCTGGTCAGTGCATCTTTGGGTGCAGTATCCAAATACTGAAACTGGTGTCAAAATTGTCATATTGGATTGCTTAATAATCTGCCTCCTCCCCACCTTAGTGGAACTACTAAACCGTGATTTTTTGTTTGACTCAATCTCTTCTGATCACCCTCTTCCCTTTGTTCTTCCCTTCTCAATACCTTTCAGCACTTTTTTTCTCTCTCCTCCCCCACCTTTCTATTTCTGTATTGAGGCGAGGAAGAACAGCTCTTTGGCTTGCGCCTTGTTGATGATGTCTAGAGTCGGGCAGGACACTGAGGAATCGCTACCCATGGAGCTGAAAGAAGCCAAGGAGTTGCTCTGCTCTCTGGTGTAGGGGGAGTGGGGAGTGGGCTGAGCTTTGTTGTCCAGCTGGCCAATGTGAAAGGAGCATGACTGGGAAAAGTGATGTCCAAGTTGCTTCTTTCACTCTTAGCTAGTTACAACATGAACTGGGGAGCAGAGTCCAAGCTGCTCTTTGGTTTTACCTCCCTCCTTGAATGATGGAATTCCAACTTGTTCTAAACTCTGCTTCCTCTCCCTTTCTGCCTCCTGGGAGCTGAACACATTACTCAACTGCCTTCTGTTCCACCAGTTTATATTCACGCTGGGAAAGGGGAGAAGCAGCTGTGGAGAAACTTGAGTCTCTTCCTTGGCTCATTTGAAAGGAAGGAGTTGGAAACAGAGGAACTATGAAGCAGGTGGAGCTCTGCTACACTGGTACACATAAAAGAAGCTGTGTTTCCAATCCAGTCAACTGGAGCAGTGCAGTGAGTGCTGAGCAACTCTGAAAATCAGGCCATTTAGGTGTCTAAATATAGATTTAATGTCAAATTTTAGGTAACCAAATCTGAAAAAGATATACAGCAATACAATATAAATGTATAGTGACTTCACTTACTCCAGCCCATGAGTCTTCAGTCACACAAACAGTAGTCTGCATGTTCTGTTTCTACCTCTGTCCTGGGTAAGGTGTCTCAGAAAGGTACCAGAGTGAAAAAAATACAGCTGCTGCATCCTATAAAAGCTGTGGATGACAGTCTTCAGAACCACAGAAAGAATCCTCTGCTGTATGTTTGGAGTCCTTTGCTGACCTTAACAAAGGTCATAAAATACCCCAGTTGTGTCAATGTCCAGTGTTCAAAAAACAAACAAAACACATAGCAAAGGGAAGGAGAGCCAAATGTGCACCTGGTAGAGAGGCTGTGAATTTTCCAGGAGCAGAATGAAGTACACTCCCTCCAAGAGTGTAACAACGGTTTAGCCATTGGCTGCTACTACAGCCTTGTAATAGCCCTTGCTACTTCTGCACCCCAGCTCTTTGGTGGGGCAATGGCTGGGGGGACACATATCATTGGATCTATTAGCTATGCCCCAACTCTTCTGTCTAGGTGCTTAGATGACCCTCATCACCATAGCATGTTAATGCCTCACAATCACTAATACGTTTAATTCTCACAACATCCCTCTGAGGTAGAGAAATCTCATTCCTATTTGGCAGGTAGGGAACTGAGGAACAGGGCCAACTAAATTACTTGCCCGAGGTCATAGAGGAAACCTATAGCTGAGATAGGAATTGAATTCTGATGTCCTGTATGCAAATCAAGTTTGCTGCAACTGAAGGGTGTGGAAGTGATTTAATCAAGAAAGTTTCAGTTCCTAACAGCCAGAAATTTTCTGTGGTGAATGGATCCACTGACTTTCCTTTTGAAGATCCAGTGTGGACTGCTTTGAGAAGGTCTCAGATGGAGTAAAAGCTGTTAAGAAAGTTGAACAGCCCTATAACCAAGTGGCTGTGCTTGACCAGCTTGTTGGGAAAACAAGGTTGTTAAGAGAGGAATGTCTCCATGCTAATTATTTACGTGAGCAGTCTGAGCTTCAGGGTCTAAGGACAGATTTGGTTACTGGGAATGGAGAACTGTGGCCACTGGAAGCTGCAAGCAGCCGTACCTGCAGGTAAATGAAGTATCTCATGGCCCACCAGGGGCTTACCCTGAACAAGCCATGAACCAAGTTTGGGGAGCCCTGACCTATGCCAAGAGTTACAGCCTACCTAACCACACTTATGCTAGCTTACTCTTCATCTAATATCTTACAGGATATAGCATACTGTAGGTTTCTTGACTTACATCTGAATATAATGAAAGCAGATAAATATTATGAAGGCAAGGCAGTGAATATAGTAAAGACCAGCTAGCCCTATGGACTTCATAGCTTTTAAAACACATTTTTAAAGAATGATTATTTAGATTAGAGAGCAAGAACCATCTTTTAAATCATGTGTCTATAGTGCCTAGCACAATGCCCTCCCCATCACCTCTGATCCCTGACTGGGGAATTTGGGCACAACAACTATACAAGTTCTAATTAATATTAATTAAAAATATCCTGATGTGTATCTGTTTCAATCCAAAATGAGTTCAGATGACCAAAATGAACTATACCAGTCTTATTTAAAAATACTGGGCATATCAGCAGTGCGTGCTAAAAGTGCATGTGCATGCTAAAAGTGTATTTTTCTGATTTAAATGTTTCCACATATTTTTCTCCAACTGGCACCAATTCATAAAAGGGTTAAACTATCAAAATAATCTAATGAAGATACATCATCATTTCGCGTTTGCTTCTCTTTAAATTTTAGACTCAGTTGAAACAATTCTTTTATCTTGGAGTAGAACTATTTCTCCAAATAATTAGTTCTCCTGCCAGAGAGTGTTTAAACTCTTTACTAAATTATTGACTATCTTTGCCTTTGCCACCATTTTCTCATGCAGCTTTGTGGCCTTTCATTGAACCCTTGAGTCTGAAATTTAATCTTTGTACAGTGCTTTGAAGCTCAAAAGTGCTGTTTTATGTGAGAGGTATTTATTATAATTCATTTTTTTATGTTTTCATTTCTGACTTTGAGGACAGAATCTGAGACTTACAGTTTGTAGGAATAAGACCTCACTTTTCTCTTTCAATTGGATAAAACAGGATGTATTTTTGGTCAGTTTTCAGAGTGAATAGATCATGTTTATTTTGCTGGTTTTTCACAGTGTAGCCAGTGAATGTATGGATTAAGATGGAAGGATTATCCAGGGTTATGCCAACTATGGAGATACTAGATGAAGCTGAATTTAGACTTTCATTATAAGCCTTGTTTTTAATGCTATCTAACTATTGCTTGCAGCTAGTGATTTCTTTCCAAATTTGTGTGTTTAAAATAGATTAGGGTATAATTTTACAACAGATTTTCTAAAATTTCCAATTAAAGACTTTCAGATGGTAAGTAATCAGAAATTACCTTGTTTGAAAATTATATGTTGCTTCTCATGAGCTATAGGTCCATATGTTCTCAGAATATCAAACGCTCCAAATTTCACAAACATTTGCACTCAAGTATACACATACACTTACGTATAAACTAATTTCTGAGTTTCTTAGAAATTGTAATTGACAGATATATAATCCGTCTTGTTATGGACTAGATCTCCAGCAGCCACTTAGCAATTAAAGTTCTAATCATCCAGTAACTAACATTTTAATTACTAAACAATTAGCACTTGCAGTTTAAAATTCTAAAGCCCTGATTTTTGCAAACACATGGAGGTGAGGGAAGATTTCCACAGGCACAAATGGGAGTTGGATACACAATTGCCACTAACTTTCAGTGGGAAATAGGTCCCTGACTGCCTTTTGTACTTTTGAAAGCTTCTCCGCTTGGTGTTTACCTGCATTTCAGAACTACTAAGAGCCAGAGGCATCAGAATTCACTAGGCAAGCTTTGTGATTGGCCACCTAAGTCACATGCTGTTGTCTTTGTTCCCTGATTGGCTGATGTAACCTTTTATAAACGTCATCTTCTTCCTTCCAAAACTAATTAAATTTCATCATGAAATGAATTGTATTTTAAGAAATCACAGCTGTAGGTTTGAAGTTTCCTTACGGCAAATATTTTATGAACAAAATATCATCTATGGTTCCCATTGTGCAAACATAAGTCTAGGGTTTGGAGCAACCTGAGCATTATTAAGTGTTAAAACCTATCCACTTTGAATGAAAAAAACTAGCAGCAGGTATAGCAGAGGAGTGGTAAGATAATTGTGCTTATTGAAATGGAGTATTTGTTTCACCTGTCTACCTGAGGATACTGATAGCTCTAAAGGCAGTTTCATAGCACTGTACTACTAGTGGGCCACTGCACCAAAGGGACCATTTTGATTTTTTTACTGTCTTTGACCATTATTACAGTCCCAAATGTTCTCTCATATAATCTTCTCTCAGGTTATCTTTGTATAGAGATCTTGTATTTCCTGCTGAGGGCTCCTTTTGGTCAGATTTAATGTATAAGGTGATTCTGATTCTAAATTGATTGGCTGTTTCTGGAGGGGCAAATCTGTATCTGGAGGGGAGAAATGACTTTACTGTCACTGAGTGTTAGCCAGTTTCACTTACTGAAGTGCTAGAGTGACTGAGAGAGCTTTGAGTTCACAGCTGCAACACAGGTCCATGTTCATGTTGAATCCATTGTTGGTGGAGGTAATTAATGATTTCCTATGGGGAAAAAAAATATGTTAGTTTCATTCAGTAACTGCTTTTAAGCTACTGCTGATGAAATAATCTCTCTACTTTGATTTTGCTAACAATAGCTCTGTCGCTATCCTGCCAACTTGAAAAAAGCAACGGTCAGGTAACTGAGTCATTATCAAAAATCCTTGGATTCCTTGGCACCTTTCAGTTAGGCTTCAAACCTGGATAGTGTACAGAGAATGTGCTTGTCTCTGTGGTGGTGATCTATTTCCAAGTGCCTAGCAGAAAGAGGAACTTTAAGCAAGCTAGTTGAGGATCAATCCATGAAAGACTATAATGGTGTCAGTTGTTCAGGGAAGCAGCCAGAGAATGTGGTGGGCTTGATGTCTGTCCATGTCATTAATAAGATTTGCCTATCCCTTGTTTTCTGGCATTTTCTATAGAGCCCTCTATTCTGGAATTAATTTCACCAATTGGTCCAACAAAATCCAAATCAATTTACCTTCAGAGCACTAAGTAAAATTATCTGTTTGTCAGGCTTTTACCTGGAGTGATGGTGATACGGTACAGCAAAATTCTGTGGCGCTGAGCTGCATTTTGGATAACCAGTTGGGATTGGGATGATATTTGGACTCTTCTTCTTTTGGGTAAGCATTTGCTAATTTTAAACAAACATCAAATTATCTTGTGTGCCTCTATCTTTTAAAACCATATCTATCTTTTCATTCAATATATGCAATTTTGATACATTCAAAATTTGGACATACCTGAAAGTCAGGCAGGTGAAATCAGATAAAATAGTGGGGCTGAGGGAAATGTCTTAAAATCTGTGAAACTTTATCTGAAATGAATTTCTTGGCTCATGCTCACTCCCTTTATCTTTTTTTAAATCTCTGGATGGAGTCTATTATTTTCAGTTTACAATGATTGACTATTATGTAATTTTTAAAATTACATTTTCTCAGATATAGTTGCTATGATCGTTTATATAACTCAGAAAAATAAAACTAGTGCAGTTGTTCAAAGCTTAAGAATCCCAAGTAAATTCTGTAACTTTCAGATTTATCTTTAAAATCCAGCCCACTATTTTAGGTAAATAATGTATATAATGTTATGTTAGTTCCTACACTTCCTCTATTAGCTCAGACTGTAAGTAGTATTTCCAGTGTTATTCCTTTCTGTTTTAATCTCTGCAATTAAACCTTGCTGCTACAACAAAAGGCACCATAGAAATTAGTACAATAATATTTTTAAATGACATTGTCTGATGGTTCTGTTTTTTGGGGTCTCATGCATTAAAATCCCAGAGAGCTGAGTCTCTGCTGTCTGGTGGATGTTGGGATAAGAGAAATTTTAAAGCATCACTTGCTCTGGGAATTTCTGTGGCGGGCTACAGGTCACATGGTATTCCTGGGAGGATTTGGCAGAGGGAATGTGTTAACTAGCCCTTGATGTCCCTATCTATTTTATCTGAGGATTTTATACTGCTGTTCATCATCAAGTGTCTGAAGGACAGATTTTTTTTTTTAAGTATATAGGCACCTTAAGATACATATAGGCATCTACTGGGGTTTTCAAAAGCATGTAGGTACTTAAATACAATATGAATTAGGTGCCTAAGTACTCTTGAAAATCCAGCTAGTGCAGTTAAATACTTTTTTTTTAAATGACCCTGAGTGCTTCTGGCAGCCTCTGTTGCTGAGTCTCTCCATCCTGGTTACTGGATCTTTGTTCAAGGGCCATTCCCATTGGGGGAAATTCTGTGGAGGATTCTGCTCACTTGGTGTTGGGGGAGGGGGTTTCAAATATTGCCAAAATCTTAGCTCTGTGAGGGATGGGGGACTAATCTCATTTTAGTCCACTAAACCTTCCCTTATTTTATGAGTATGCAGTTAGCTCTGTGATGTCAGAGGTATACGTGGTCAGAATATTTGTGTGTGAGGGTGGGTGTGTGTGGGGGTCATCCATATTGACTTTTCAATGAAAAATCAAAAACAGATTTCTTTTTGGTTGAAAATTTTCAGCAAAAGGGTGATCAGGTTTTTTTGAGAAAATACATGAAATTTTCTGGGGAGTCCAGGCACTATTTGCACCTCGCCCCCCCAAAAAGTTTAAAATGTTTTTTTTTCAATAACCCATTTAGATGGATGTTATGGGGTGTACTACACCCCATGGTAGCAGTGATAGGGTAAAGGGGAGCCAGTGAGCCCAATTAACCCATTCTGTGGTACCTGGAGGGGGGAGAGGTAATTAAGGCTTTGATTCAGCTGGGGAGAACAAGACTGGATGATTCCTGTCAAGAAAGGACTGCAGGGCAATAGTGGGAAGAAATACAGGAGAGAGTCAGCTGAGAGTTTTCACACTGTAGGAAAGGAGCCACAGAGGAGAGAAGCCTGTAGGAAGGAGCTTGTATCCTGGAACTGCCCCTGGAGGGAGAGGGCCATGCTTAGAAGGAGACTCTTAAGGCAGACCTGGGAGAAGAGAGACTCCTGGGAACAAGCTCTGAGGGTTAGCAGCTTGGGTGGAGCTGGGCCTCTAGGGAGAAAGCCCTGAGAGGCCACACTCTGTAACAGGATGAGGAAGAACTCTGAAGAGCTCAGGAAAGAGGCAAATAATCAGTGGAGTATTAAGCCTGGGAAAGATGAGAGTTTTCATTCCTTTGAGTTTGGACATTGTTACCTAGAAGTCTGGGGGAAGAAAGTGAAGCACAGGGGCTGTAACACCGTCTTTTTACAAGGAAATGCTCCAGGATGGTGAGTCTGACAATGGAAAATATTCAATCAACAGTAGTCAGAGCATTGTATTGTGACTTCATCTTTCATACTAATGAAGTCATTATTATTAATTTGAATTATCATGCACCGCCGAGCCCCAATCATGGACCAGCACTCCCATTGTGCTAGGTGCTATGCAAACACAGAGCAAGACAGACCCCGACACAAGGAGTTACAATCTAAGTATAAGGCAACAGAGGAGTACAGACACATAAGGAGTAAAAGGAAACAATGAGACAATACTGGTCAGAATGATAGGCAGTGGTCTCAGCACTCTAACACCCTATCCAAGGTCAAGTTTTTTTGTAGACTTCCTGGCAAAGGAAAGCTTTAAGGAGGGTTTTGAGGGAGGATAATGAGTTAGGTTTGCAGATGTTTACTAGAAACTTCTCCTAAACATCACATTTGCTGCTGGCTTAAAAGAGCTCTGGATGCTAAAATCCCAATCCTAAATTTTAAAGAGATGTTTGATTTTTTTAATTGAGCTTCATGTCGACCCAAAAGTTTGGAAACATTAACATTTCCAAGCTTGTTCATCTCTAGTAACTATTCATTTGGAGAAACTTCTGTCCAACCTATCTTTTAAAAAAAATATTTCTTGTGATATGTTATGCCCATTGTCATATCTGGCCTTTTGTTTTAATATGGGGAATATTTTAATGTTAATTAGTTAACGGTTTTTCAGCACTAGGTTGGAACACTGCAGTTAAACTAAGTGGAAATACTCTTGATAACCAAATGAAATGGCCAAATTTCCTGATCTCTGAATGCTACTCCCTGGCACCTCAATATGGGGATCTGGAAGTTTCACTTCATAAGAAGTACATAAAAATGCAACAAAGTGGGGAGAGGGAAGTGGGCTGGAATGGAAGAAACAGAATGGACGAAGTAGAGGGAGATAAATAGCAAGGAATGAGAGCTATGTTTGCCAGAGGCAGCACATAGAATTGGAGGGTGTGAGGAGTATGAAAAGTGATATTTAATCGGAAATGGAGGGTACCAACTTTTCACACACACACATTCTTATGAAATGGGAAAATGTCTTTTATGGAAACGGACTGGAATTGAGTCCACATGATTTATTCAATTTGTAAACTGAGTGAAACTTGATTCAGGCCTTCAGAGGTGAATGGGTAGTAACTTGAATCACTGCAGAGCCCTAATTTATCTTTATTTATCTAACTTGCCATCGTTGTATGGAGTTGAAGGTCATGATTTCCAGCTTGTATTTATTCATATCGATATTGTAACTCAGCTCAATGGACAGACAATGAATGAATCTAGTCTATTATTTTTACAGTAGGTGTATGTCTCCACTCATTATTCCTTATTCAGTTTTCTCAAAGCTATTTTACGACTATATACTGTGAAGCCTAGAGTTTTACTTTACTGCTGTGATACACAATCAGCAGGACAAGACACCCCCTGAGGCTTAAAATCTTCACATCAACTTAATCTTTTTTTCCTCCATTTGTCTAGCCAAGTGGAACTGTTTTGCTTGAATATACCAGGAACAGTATCTAATAGGGTAGACCATATGATAGTATTTCCTTTTTTCTTTGTTTTGAATTAAAGTAGTGATTATATAAATAAATACAAATGTGGCTTATGGAAATTCAGTAAGGAAGCTAGATGCCACACTGTCCCTACACTCTCCTTGCTCAGAAACTTGCATTCACATCTGCCTATGTAAGTGCATTTTGGTAATTTCATCAGGCCTTTTTTAGGCATTAGTACACATCTCCTAACAAACAAATCATTTGATAATCTGCTCAGGGGAAGCCTGTACTGAAACAACAGAGTACTCATGGCAAAAAATTGGCACATTTTCTAAGCTATCTAAGGCCTGGTCTACACTAACCCCCCAATTCGAACTAAGGTACGCAACTTCAGCTACGTGAATAACGTAGCTGAAGTTTGAAGTAACTTAGTTCGAATTAACCCCGGTCCAGATGCGGCAGGCAGGCTCCCCCGTCGACTTTGCAGTACTCTTCTCACCGAGCTGGAGTACCGCAGTCAATGGCGAGCACTTCCGGGTTCGACTTATCTCGTCCAGACAAGACGTGATAAGTCGAACCCAGAAGTTCGATTTGCTTGCTGCCGAACTACCGGGTAGTGTAGACCTACCCTAAGTTTATAAATATTTGCCTATTCTGGATTTTTTTGGTCATCATTTCCAATTTCTGTATCTCACAAATTCTTCACATTATTCCCCTTTCAAACTTGAATAAAAAGAGGGAATTTTCTTTCCTTTGAAATGCATTCAGCTGAAATGTATTGAAATATATTCACTTATTACAGAATAATTTATAGTATTAAATGATTGATTTCTGTTTCCCATCAGTCTATGGAAATTAAAAAAAACAAACAAAAAAAATCACATTTTATACCAGGTCATCAAGCTGTTGCAGAAAGATCAGAGCAGAGGATGTGACTCTGTCAGAACTTAGAGATCTGTGGGGTTTAACCATGCCATTACTGCTAATGATTTGGGACAAAAGTATTTTTTGTTCATTGTGGAAAAAGAGAATGTAGTTAAAAAGTAATTCTCTGAATAGAAAACTAAATACAAGTACAGAATGACTGGGGGGAAAATATGTTTGAAGGAGGTCTGAGTTCAACGTACAAAAAGATGCTACATTTGCACACAGTCCTGAAGCCTTAAAATACAGGAAGGGGGTGAACAAAAAACTCACCATCAATGGAGAGGTGGAATTTTTAAAGTCTAGAGCTATATGCTTTTATATGTTTTCATTCTACATGCAGTTTCTGCAAATGCCTATATAAATGGTATTTAGAAATCTAACTTTGTGCATGTGACTGTGGTAAGGCAAAGGCGTCAGGTGTAAAAATTCATGTGAAAATACAAGCCTTGATCCACTGTAAATTTGAACCCCTAACCTCTCTGCATTCAAACTGCATTAATGGCCACCATATCTTTCCAAATGGAAGGGGGCTACAGGGTGCCAATTTCATAGGAGCATCCTTAATTTATGTGAGTTTAGGTTCAGGTATAGTTGTGCTCTCTTCTTTTCTCTGTTCCACCCACGCTTGCCCCCAGTACTCCCCTTATGGCAAGGTAGGCAGTGGACATCAGATGCAGGAGGTGGCAAAGCCAGTGATCAGTTGCTCTGCACAGGGATAAATCTCCAGTGGCTATCTCTGGCCAGTTTAAGACCACTTTGCGCTGCTTACTTTGAGCAAAATGGCATTAGTGGACCAGAAAACCAGGTCCCCCATTGCTTATGGTCATCCAAGTGGCCTTTAGTAATAGCAAAACTAAAATGTAGGACCAGAGCTTCAGCTGGAGTAAGTTGATGTAACTCCATTTACTCCAATCCTAAACATTTTTGAGTGTTTGCGAAAATTAGCTGTATGAAAAACTGCCTCATTCATTACAGATCCCATTCATCAGCATCTGAAACTGGGTAAATTCATTGCATTTCTGTGATTCACTTTTTAATCCTTCTCTTTGGCCTGTTTTTTCTTATGTTTTCTTGTTGTTTCATACTCCAAGCCCAAAATCCCAATCCACCCTGCACTTTATTTTTTTTCCTCCCCAAAGGGTAGTACAACACTGTCTTTCATTTTATTTTCAAATTCCAAAAAGAAGGGGGGGGGGGTCGGAGGGATGTTACTAGATAAGTGATATATAAGCAGCAGCATCTGTATCCACCCTCTTTCCTGCTGTAGATATTCTCATTTGGAAAGTACGATTGGACTCATTCGTAATAGTGATTTTCTTCACAGACCATTTTTTTATAAGCAGACATTCACAATAACTGTGTGATTGCATATTGCAATATTTGAGGATTTCCTTTACACTTCAGCAGAAAATGTATTTCACTAGTGTAAGCCTGAGTTCACTGTAAGTGGCTATTATTTTTATTATTAATGTTACAAGGCACAAGCCTTTGCGTTTACTGGGTCAGCACCCCTAACTTGCCTGGTCTAGTTTCCCCATGAATTTGTGCATTTACCTGGAGGTCAGCTGTTCCATCTTTTTCTTCCTCAGAGAGAATTAGTCCATAATATATTTTTAGGTTGCACTACATGAGGGTAAGTTCTGTTCAGCTCTGCCTTTGAGTATGTACTTTTACCAGACACAACTATGGGTTAGTCTCTTGCCCATCTTATAGGGGGAGTAAATTAACCTGTCCTTTAGTCTAGAGATCCATAAATCAAGATGCCAAAGAAATGGAATAAGAGCATACAGGAGCAAGTGGTTTGTCATCAGCAGGATCTGTTGGCCCATGGACTTTCCATTTAAAATGCCAGAATGACTGAGTCAGTCTCAAGATGATTAGCTATTATTGGACCTGTAGGTTCTATACCTAATTTTCTGAAACCATGAATATCCATCACCAGCTTAATCAAGGCATTCATGAGCCAGGAAATGGTGCAAAGTGGCCACTTCTGCAGGAACCCAATCCAGAATAGCCCTTGAAACCTATTCCACTGTATATGGGGAAAAAAGGTTCAGTGATAATGTGACTACTGGTGTTTCCCAAATGGGTAGTACCACACAATAACCCTGTGATTTCTAAAGTGTATTGACCATCCAAATGCTGCCCACATTACATCCTTGGCTAACTGTAACCTAAGGAGAGTGAAATATATACTTCAACCATTTTTATTAGTACATGGCAATGAGCGCTGCCTCCTAGCGCTTATGTGAGTGACTTCTGAATTATGTTCAGGTTGCATATACTCTGCATAGATGTACATGAACACATATGTAAGTATCATTACATAGCTGGACAGATTTACATTATGGAAACGTTTAAGATGAGAAACAAAATTAAAAACACTTCAGAATCACAAAAATGTAAAGCTGAAAGGACCGTGATAGGTAACCCACTCCATCCCCTGCGCTGAGGCAGGGCCAACCCTAGTGTAATTCTAAATAAAAAGTACAGTAGACAATATTGTATGAAATATAGTCCATCAAAATGTTCTCTGCTCCCTTCCCACCAGCGAACAAAAAGCAGGGAAGAGTGTAGGTTTGAATGGTTCAGCAATTTTTTTGAAAGATGGAACAAGTCCTTAACCACTGTATTACTGTTAAGATTAAGTCTCTTGAAAATGATGCAATGTAGAGAAATTGACACAAATATACTATTAACAAAGAATTTATTGATCCACTTACTAGAATGTACATTAATAAAAATAAGTCCTCACACAGTCTCAAAAGGGGGAGGGGAGAGCATGGTTGGGACGACTTCACAACTAATTGATATGATTTCTAAAGGCTGGTTCACAAAATCATTAGTGCTAGAAATTAATCTTTGAGCTATATTAGCTCAGAGACTCACACTTTCTTCACACTTTCCAAGCACAACCAAACTGCCATTAAGTTCAAGGTGCCCTCCATGATGCTTCTTCAGAGAAGTGAACTCATTTAAAAGAATGGAGTTTTGTTTCAGCACCGCATAGCTACAGATGGAATAGTATTTTGCCATGCCTGGAATGATAAATGGCTTTATGTTCGTAGAATGTGCCAAATTCAGCTCTTTTACACTAATGCAGCTCCATGGAGATCAAGGGATTTGTATACATGTCAGACACAGCTGGATTTGGACTATTTTAGGTCAGTCAACTTCTGTTATGACATACTGTATAAAAGATAGGGTTTTAGTCCTTTACCAAACTGTCACAGGAACAAACTTTGCCTTTTAGGTTTGGTTTGGCTCAGAGAAGTACCAGAACATTTTTATTAGTGCCCCCCTACTTTTTCCCTCTCTGCCACTGTTGTTCAAGGTGTTGGTCCTCCAACTGGATTCAAGAGAGGTGTAACAGTTCTTTTTGGTACTTGGTCTTTAGGGGAGTCACCACAGTCCTTCACTTCCCTCATCCGTCCTGTTCTGGGTGGAAGGTTCCATAATTCTTGTCCAGAGGACTCATTTAGTACTTGAGGTGAAAGTTTTGCACCATCCTATCTGCCCTCAATACACACAGATGCAACACAGTTGAGTAGCAGGCTCTACTACCCTAATTTCCTCCACACTGCTTTTATCAGCAACCAGTACTAAAGTGAGTTAGTACTACTTTGTGGCCCCATTTGAATTCTGCACATCTAAAGTTTCTGCTCAGAAGTGTCCAGGCCTAGGCAACCCCAGATAGTGTGATATTAGGAGCTTATCAGAAGGGCCAGGGCCCCCAGGCATTCTTGGAAGGTAAACTACAGCTGGCGGTGGCAGCAGGTTGAGTTTCTGCCACCAAAAGATGAGGTGAAAGTTGGCATAGGACTTACTGTTTAGATAAAACAGATTACCCACTCCTAACAGGCACTTAACTAAAACTCAGTGGGGGTGTTGGCTAGCTCCCAATACCAAAAATAAGGGGAAGGGTCGATGGGAAATCAGGATCCTGAGAGTGACAGTCCCCAGGAACAATGGGGACAGGTCAATGCTCCAGGTCAGCCTGATTGACAGGGCGGGCAGACTAATCAGGGAGTCAGGAGGCCGGGGGGGGGTCCCATCCTCCATGTAAGCTGGAATTGACTGGATCGGACAGAGTGGGGCTGAGCTAAGGAGAGAGCAGGGGCCGAAACTGAGCTGGGGAACAGAGCTATGCCAGCCAGATGGGCCAGAAAAGCAGCCCAGGAAGCAGGTCAGAGCTGGGAGCAGAGTCACAAAAGCAGCCCACAGAGCAGACCTGTGCTGGGAGCAGAGCTGTAGCAATCAGAGCCAGAGAAGCAGCCCAGGGAGCTGGAGGCAAAGCAGCAGCAGCAGCCATGCTGAGGCAGAGTGGTGGAGCTGGAGCCGGGTGTGGTGAGCAGCTGGGGAGAGTGAGGGAGGTCCTGGGCGGCACGCGCAGCACAAGGAGATGCCCCCAGCCAAGAGGCTCTGCAGGCCAGACTTGGGGGGGGGGGGGGCGCGTAACCTGGGCAGGGGCGACGCTGGGAACCTAGAGCCTGAGAGCGTGTGGCCACCGCCAGAGCACGTCTCCAACCCGCAGCATCCCGGCAGCACAGCCAGGGCCTGGGACTTGTGAGGAACAGACTGAACTACCCTTACATCCCAGAGATGCTGTTTGTGACGTCCCCATGCCACAGAGCGGAGTTATGTGTTTTCCTTTAACTTCCCATTTTTGTCCATGTTTTTTTAAATTGATTACTGTTTAATAAATTGTATTTGCTTTGAACTGTATGTAATGATCATTGGGGCAGGAAAGCAACCAGTGCAGAGAGAGCACCCCGGAGTGGGGACACCCTAACCCCTGCCCTAAGTGACCACAACAAGGTTGGGGGGGGGTCAAGCCCCACATCCCCCCCCAGGAATCGTGGGCCCAGCCTTGTTGGGGTTACAAGGACTTTGACACACAAGAGAGTGGAAGGGGAACCCTTGAGGTCAGGCAGGTCTCTGGGTAAAGGAAGTGGAAGCAAGGACTCAGATGCTTTCGCTAGCCCACTTCACCGGGGTAGTGTGTAAGCCAGGAAAGTTCCCCACAATAGTGGGACCAGTCCTCTGCTTACATATGCAACTTGACAGCTATAGGAAATGGGGGGATGTTACCTCATTGTTACCTCATTGAGGGGGAAACTGAGGCAGCCTCAGCAGAGCCACACTGAGCTTCAAGGGGGCACTGAGGAAGTGATGGTGATTCTTTTTACAGGAAGCTTCTTCATAACATAGTCAGTTAGTGGTTAAAGCAAGAGAGCTTATGTTACAGTATATTATAGCTGGGAACCCTTATATTGTCCTATTGAATTCAAAGGCGCTCCATGTGATCTGTTGTAGGATTGAGACCTGGATCACAAAGAGAAGAGGACCCCTTGAAACCAATCATATCCATATTCTGCCCTTCAGCCAAAAGTAGAGCTGGGTGAATAACTGACTTCTCAGTTTGGTAGACATAAGGTGGGTGAGGTAATATCTTTTATTGGAACAACTTCTGTTGGTTAGAGACAAGCTTTCAAGCCATATAGAGCTTGTCTGTCTCACCAACAGAAGTTGATCCAATAAAAAACATTACCTCCCCATCCTTGTGTCTCTAATATCCTGGACCGAAATGGATACAATTATGCTGCATTCTCAGTTAGGTGGCAGTTCCAAAAAAATCAAAACAAAATGTTCAGCTTGACTCTAATCAAATCTGAATTTTTTCAGAAAGTCCATTTTGGGTCAATTAAAATGTTTTTTTCTTAAACTAAACGTGCTTGGAACAAAACATTTTAAAGGACTAGAATCTTAAAATGAAGGAGGGAATTGTGGTTGTAGTGGCTCCTTATAACATTTATTCCAGTGATTAGAGCACTCAGCTAAAAAGCTAAATTCAAATCCCTGTTCCAGAATGTCGATCTCCTACATCCCAGATGAGTGCCTTGAGATTATAAGGAGGGGGGGAGGGCACTACCAGTAGTTGCTTCTTTTGCTATTTTGTGAAAGTATGTAATCCCTTTGTGAATCTAAGGGTGTTTTGTGTGTGTACATGTGTAACACCACCAGACCCCAGTCGTCAATGGGCAGGATCAAACTAGGGCCCTCTGGAGTTTAGTGCATGAGCCTCTACAATTTGATCCAAAAGCCAACTGGCTCTTAACTAGGGCTGTCGAGCAGACTCATTTAACTCTCTCTCTCTCTCTCTCTCTCTCTGTGGTCTCAGTGCCACTAGATGGGACAGAACACCACACCCAGGAGGTGTGTGGGTTACACACTTCCCCTAGCTAAGGAAGTGCATCCTGAGCTTCAGAGACTTCCCAGTTGAAATCCTGTACGCACCCCAACTTGTAATGCCGACAGACCCCAGTTGTTGATGGGCAGGGGGGATTGAACCTGGGACCTCTGGCGCTTAATACGTGAGCCGCTACCACATGAGCTAAAAGGTGGGTCTGTCTGTCTCTTTCCCCGCCCGCCAGCCAGCCAGCCACTAGATGGGACAGAACACTACACCCAGGAGGTGTGGGGGTTACACTTATGCACATGGTGAATTCATGAATAATTCTGGGTTGGCTGAAACTGGATTTTTATTGGGTGAATAAGCTATGTCCAAAAAAAACTTTGTCCAGCTGTACCCAGGAATCTTACCTTATTGCATTTACTTCTCACTTATTCTTTTGGAACTCAGAGGTAGACTTTCCAGAAAGATCACATACTTGTGCCAGGAAGTGAATAAAAGAACATGTCTCTGAAGTCATTCTTGATCGCTTTAGTCTCGCTGTGCCTGCTGGCTATGTGTTTGGCTCTAACATGAGTGACAATAAGCTTCTTTTCTCCAATTGCTTTTAAGATATCAGCCAGTCACTGTGAAACATTATAGACTCCAGCTCTCATGATGAGATAAAAACAAAATATAGGACAGGCATGCATACATAATAAACTAATAAATTCTCAAAATCATCAAACTCATGCAGGCACACAAACCATAACACTCACTGAAAATACTTATGTTGAATGTACTAACCCAAATTCCTATATATTCTATCTGGCATGCATTCTCTAAAGAAAATACTTTTTAGTACCATTTCAGTCTGTTTCCTGAGGAGAAGCTAACTTTTTTTTCCCCTCTGACGTGAGATTTGACACATCCCAATATTTTTTCCTTTGGTTAATATCTTTCATTACCATATAACTGCAACATTGGCTATTAGATTAAAGAAAAACGTTATAGAATTAATATTTACTTGCTTGTTTCTAATTAATGCATCAGGTGCTGTAGAGAGGAAGAATACAAAAGAAGACAGGATCTCTGCCCTAAACGCATTAATCTGACTTTCCAAGGTCACCTTCTTTATGTAATCTTATCATCATTGGAACTGCATTAAAAAGTTGTAACCTGATCTATAGCTTATGAATAAGAATTCCCACTTATCACTTTAGGGGTAGACAGGTTTTTGACACTGCACCCCATATTCTTCCCAGTGATATTATGATATAATTATATCATAATTATAATGTATTTTATGCAAGATAAGTCATGTGAGGTGTCATTGGAAAAGTTATGATTTGCTGAATGATTATCCTATTTGTATGCATATATCATTTTTGTATCTGAAGTTATGAATATTGACTATGTATCTGTATTTCAAATGTAGTTACATCTGGGTAATGCCCACTAGACAAGATGCTTTCAGTCTAGATAGTGGGTGGGGAAGCACCTATTCAAGGCAATGGGCCATTAGGAGAAAAAACAGTAGGCGTTGGGAGAAGCTTATCTCCCACATGAGGAGACTTCCTGAAAATGCTACAGACAGCCTCCAAGTAATGGCTGCTATGATTCTACAAGGACATGTGATGAGACCACACATCTCTGGACTCGATCTTGGGATGTCAGTATTTTTCCACAGACTGGTCTGGGGCCCAAACTTTGAGAACAAAGGATTCCCGCCATCTGCAAAAGCTATATAAGTCAGGGAGTGACATCTGGTGTTCTTCACTCCCCACCCAAGAAGACTCCTGGAAACACCTGAGGAACAAGACTGAACCGGAGGAAGTGCTGGACCCAGGCCAAAGAGGATTTCTAACCTGTGAATGAAATAGCTGGGGATTCCAAGCCTAAAGCAAGTGCAGCTTGCCCCTTAAGAATGCTTGTATCATCTCTTAGGCTGGATATGAATAGCAGATTCTCACCCTATTTGGTATATTGAGCTTAGTTAATAAACTTGTTTTTGCTTTATCTAAACCAGTGAGCTGGAGTGAAGTGAAGTGTGTGGGAATCACGACTCGGGCAAAGACTGTTGCATATTCCTCTCCACGTTGAGGGAGGGGGCAAATTTTATGAGCTTATGCTGTGCAGTTCCCTGTGCAGCACAAAATGGCATAATTTTTGGTTTATATTCCAGACGGGGTGTGTGCCTGAGGATTTGGGAGTTGCCTTAGCTGTAGCCTTCCTATGCAGGGGCTAGTCAGAGAACCTGCATGTAACTGCATCTGGGTGTCTTCCAAACTGTATTCATGCTGGTGAAAGTGCAAGCTGGAGGGCTTTGCAGCTTGTCACAGCAGTAATGTGAGAGGGAGCCCAGGCTGGTGGATCAGGGGGATCAGTGTTACCCCTGCTCCAGGTGGGACCCTGGGGGGAAACCCATCACAAGGTTCTTGTCCCAAGATGAGGTCCAGAATTAAAATTATTATATAGTTGGGAACCCCGATGCGCACAGGTGCAATACTCATGCTATAGGAACTCTTATATTTACAAATAAATAATTTGCTAATACATTTAGCAAAGTCACACACACTCTAACTCAGTAAGGTAGATAGAGATAATACAGAAAGTACGTCTGAACATCCATACTGACACCATCCCTTGCAGAACAACCTGAAATGTTAGCCATTATCTTCCTCATCACCATCACCTTCCTCATCTTCACCAGTGGGCCATCATTCTGTCCCCTCACAAGGGCTACATCTCTCTCTCTCTCTCTCTTCCCCCTGCTTCCCCCACCCTGGGATGCCACTTTTATAATATATAATGCTGAAATTATCATGTCCTCTTTATTTGTATTTCCTCCCCTTACCAATTTTAAGATGTCCTTTTTCTATAGGTTATATATTTATGATTTCACCCCATTATCATATGTCAGTTCATTGCCATGGCACTCTTGCGGTTGGATGTTCTGTCCAAAACCTTCAAGAATCTGGTGTTCGTGTTTCTGTGTTTGACTGATCGCTTTATGGACGAAATTTACACTTACGTTCTAATTCCAGTTTCCCAAAACTTATGGGTTACCTAAATTTATTTATGGCAAAGCTTCATGCTAACCGCTGAAGCCAATGTCTTACAGGATACAGGCCTGTAAGTTCCGTACGTTACTGCTGAATATAATAAAGCAGAATATAATGCAAAACAGTGAATATAATAGAGGTAAGTTCACTGGGCAACAAAGTGTCTCCTAAAACTGATGTAGTTGCAGTTAATAGCAGTTTGCAAGTTGCACTGCATTTTAGAGGGACAAAGATTCTTTTGGGAGGTTATGCAATGAACCTTTAAGTTTATTATGTTTTATCCTCTCTAAATGTATAAATATCAGTTTCTGCAGGAAAAAATACATTCTTTCATTTGACTTCTATAGGTCAAGTAATCTTTAAAATCCAGTCTGGGAATTACATTATGCCTATCCAGGGTATGGATATAATTCTCTCCTTTGCTTTATGTATTTAATATCTAGCTATTAAATGTCAATTACTTCTCTGAACCTATATATGCTTTATACACTCTACAATCAATATAAGCACTGACTCTGAAGATAAAGTAACCCATACAAGCAATGGCACATACTGTCAAAAGAAATTTCAGGTTTTAGCTATCCATCAAATCTTATTCTGCTGATCTTTAAAACTCACATGAACTTCATTTGGACTTGCATATATATGAAGACTGTAGGAACAGTTTCAATATATAATTTATTTAGAGTTCTAAAACAGTATTAGTCATAAGTTCACATTTTACCAGCTGAAATTATAAATTGTATACTGCATCGACACATTCATACTGATATAGATCCAATGTGATTTAGCCAACATATTCAAAAGTGTGCTTTAATTTTTGGTGCCTCTAACTTTGGATGACCAGTTTGGCTTGGTTTAAAGTATGTTCAGAAAGTGTTGAGCACCCAGCCTGGTAATTGAGCCCCTTGTGCTTGTGTTATGTGATACTGTCTTTAATTACAGGACCACATACATTTGTTCCACAGAACCCCTGCCTCATTCATGTTCTGATCCCAAGCCCTTTGAAATCAACAGGAAAGACTTTCCTCTGTGCACAGAATAGGATGTACAGGGAATCTTAATTCTGGCATTTCCTAACTTTTTAGTGCTTGACTTTGCAATCTTAATATAACTTTACTGTATTTTCTTGTACATAATATATTAAGGCCCAATTATGCATTCCCCAATATTGCACATATGTCCCTGAAGTGGGGTTTTGATATAAAATTGTTAGATTGTGTTACTAATTTTATAATTTACTCATTTTAATCTCCAGATGCACGCTGCAGTTTTGAAAGGTAAAGCTTAACTGGTATTGTCTACTGTTGGAATTATTAATATTTCACATTATTAACATGGGAAACCACCAGACACTCATTTAATCATAATTATTTTTTATTAAATCCAAAAGCCAAATAGTATTTAAACAATTGCTCTAAACATGCCTATAAAGCTGAAATAATAAGCAATTTACTATATCCAAACAGTAATACAACATTTATAGGTACTGGGTATTTAGTGATGATACTTACAAACCAGGTAAACCCAGGGGGTGCTTAGATGCATACTGGTCGCCTCAAACATGATCAGGCAGGTATTAGCAAGGAATCTTTAAGAGTTTGCTTTTTATACCCTTTAACAATCAAGTTATGTCTTTGACAATTACTGTCTTCAGCTAAAAAAGACAATTTGAGATGATTCACTCTTATTTCCAGTCTTAATCCAGGCGAGATTCATAACCTCCTTTCTTCCCAAAGGCCTTTCCTCCCTATCTCCTCCCCCAGAAGAAAAGTGGGAAGGTTTGTGCTTCGTTTCTTTTAAGACTATTTTTCTTTGTCTTAAGAAAAAAGAAGAACAGGAGTACTTGTGGCACCTTAGAGACTAACAAATTTATTAGAGCATAAGCTTTCGTGGACTACAGCCCACTTCTTCGGATGCATGTGGGCTGTAGTCCACGAAAGCTTATGCTCTAATAAATTTGTTAGTCTCTAAGGTGCCACAAGTACTCCTGTTCTTCTTTTTGCGGATACAGACTAACACGGCTGTTACTCTGAAACTTTTCTTTGTCTTGTTACTGTAGCTCTTTACTTTATTAGTTACTTTTTGAACCATACATCCTTCCCACACCATAGGTAATACTACTTATTCTCATGGCCTTCTTTTACTTGCTGATTGGGACCTTTTATTTACTAGCCACAAACCATAGAACAAATATATTGTTAACTTAAGTTTGGTTAAGAAATCTTTAGTTATTTTAATAATTATCCCTATAGGTATCATACGGTACCTGAAGTACTACATTTATGAGGAATTGCATTTCTCAGGCCTTAGCTTTCATGTCTGGTGATTGATTGATTGATTTATATATAGTGTGTGTATGTATAATTTCTAAGAAATGAGACCATTTTAATTATAAAGGGCAGATGTTCATTGTTTGTCTATCTTCTACTGGAGAGAGATAAGACTTGTGTGTCTTTCCTGGGTGCCTTGATATCTCTTCATTAGTATATCTCAGCACTTGATTGAGGGGAAAGTATGTTCACTATTTTTTTTTTCTCTTATGACGCTGCATTAGTTTTTAGTTGTGCAAAGAGAGTTCTTGGTTTTGTGGCTGATAGACTTTAAATATTTTATATATTAAATACACAATCCTAAAACACTGGAATAATTTAAATTTGTAGATTCCATCCCATGTTGCAAGTCCTATATTATAAACCTTACAGCATCTGAAGTAGAATGAACCATCAACTCATCAACAGTGAAACAGTAAAAGGGGAGAGCAGAACTGAACTGTATGTATTAATGCTCAGCAACAGTTCATTGACTGATACTCAGGATACTTGGTGGCATAAAAATAGGGGGAAAAATACATTTTTTCCCCAATAAATCACTCTTATTCATAGAAATGTATTTCTGGAAGGGACCTCAAAGAGATCATCTAGTCCAGACACCTACACGGACGTCTCTTGAGTATGGGCAGAGTATCTTCAGCTCAACAGAGGTGGCTTTCTCTTTCCCTATAGCTCATTTGAAGAAAAGCCGACTACCAGCCAGACACTGATTGTTTTTGTTTTTTTTAATCTTTTTTTTTTTTTTTCATTAAGCAAAAAATCAAGATAAAAAATGTGAGCATTTAGTCAGCTGTTGAGCTATCTTACGGGTGCAGAGGTTTTGCTATTTCAGCTTTGTAAGTAAACAATGATTTCTATTCTATGAGGCAAGTAGTGTGTGTAAGCAGTGGTGAGTAGAGTGACTTACTCATCAGCTGGGGAAGTTAGCTTGAAGGGGAATAAAGAAAGAGTATTCGAACTGAAGTGAAAGAAATAAGAAGACTCCATGGGATGCACTGTATGATATCTTATTTTAGTGAATAACGCTGTTGGACAGCCTTTGTGTTTTTAAAGCATCTCAAGGTAACCGAATGTGGTCACATACATATTGTCACAAGTGGCCTTTTGAATGAGTTTGCTAGGAATTTCCCTGGCTGTGTTCCAGGGCCTCTTTGAACTTTCTGCGTAGACTGTGTAGACTGTCGGTCCTTCATCAGTTGAGACTGAGCCGATCACAACACGTCTTCCAATCTTCTCTCGCTCTGGCCATCCTTCGCCATGTTTGTCCATATCTCATTGTTAAGAAATCATCCCACCTCTTTGGAGGCCGACCACGTGGCCGTTTCAGTTCTCACGGATACCACTCAGATATAGCTGCAGTCCATCTGTTGTCACTGAGTCGGGCCACATGTCCCGTCCACTGCATTTTGCTGAGCCTGCTTTCAACAACAACATCTTGGACTCCAGACTGCTGCCTAATTATTTCATTGGAGATGCGATCACAGAGCGAAATGCCCAGAAATGTTCTTTCCATTGCCCTCTGTGTGACAGACAGTTGATGTTCTTCAGTCTTCGTCAGCGACCATGTTTCGCTGCCATATAGCATCGCTGGAAGCCCAGTCGAGTTAAAAAGATTTGCATGAGCTGTTTTGCTGATCCATCCTTGGAGGATGTCCCTGATGTTGTTGAATGCGCACCATCCAGCTTTTTTTCTGCGTGACAGTTCGCCTTTTTGATCGTGGCGCATGTTGACTTACTGGCCCAAATAAACGTATTTGTCGACCTCTTGGATCTGCTCTCCTCCAAGAGTTATTTGGGTTCTTGGCAGAACATCTGATCTCATATTTCGTTTTTGACTGGTTCATTTTTAATCCGACTTGACTACTTTTTGCGTTCAGTTCTTTAAGCATTCTCTCAAGCTGGACTGTATTTTCAGCTATCAGCACTACATCATCTGCAAATCTGAGATAGTTTAGCCGCTCGCCGTTGATATTAATCCTGCCTTTCAGGTCTGCTCGTCGAAAGACCTATTCAAGCCATGCTGTGAATAATTATGGTGAAACTGTATCTCCTTGTTTCACACCTTTCTCGATGGGGATTCGGAGAGGAGTATCGAACAGTGATATATCCGTGCTGCAGCCAGAGTTTGCTTCCTTTAATAATGTGATATATTTTGCGTTGATGCCCTGTTCTGAAAGAACTTCAAGAACGGCGTTAGTCTCCATGCTATCAAACGCCTTCTTGTAGTCCACAAAGGCAATGCATAAAGGCAGCTTGTTCCCTTGAACGCTCTAGTAGTTGGTTTAGAGTGAAGATGTGGTCTATCGTGCTGTAATTTCTTTGAAAATCAGCCTGCTCTCTAGGTTGCTGTTCATTCAGGTTTCATGACAGTCAATTTGTTATTATTTTGGTGAACAACTTATAGACATGCAAAAGCAGGCAGATCAGGTGATAGTTCTTTAGATTTTCTCGATCGCCTTTCTTATGCAGCAAGATGATATTGGACTCTTTCCAACTGGACGGTATCTTCTGGATTTCCAGGTAACAGCTGAACCTTTGGGCGAGAGCTTTCCAGAGTTCCTGACCTCCCGCCTTAAGCACTTCTGCTGTCAGACCATCTTTCCTGGAGCCTTCCCCTCTTTCATTTGATGGACTGCGTGATGGACTTCGCTGATGAGAACCGGGAGTATGTGTTCATCGATTTGTTGCAGTGATGGCATTGGGATGTCTATACGGGATGCAAAGAGCTGGGTATAGAAATCCCTGCAGATTGCCTCCATCTCTGTTTGATCGGTTACTGATTCTCCATCCTTGTTCTTCAAAGCCGATAATGATGACCTGTACAGCGCCAGTTCCTGTTTGCATTTTTTGAGACTTTTACAATCTTCAGCAGCCTTTAGGAGCTTTTCGGTTCGAAAATTCTCGAAGTCTTCCTTCAGCCTCATTCATATGAGCTTGCAGAAAAGGGAGTACTCAAGCCTGTCACTGCCATTTCTTTTCATTTTCCTCCTCTTCTCCAATAAGGTCTTTGTATTCTCCGAGATTCTTCCACTAGCTCTTTTTGGTCTTTCACACTCAGCTGATTTCACGCACCATTCCACTCTCTTGCTGAAGTTCTCATAATCGTCATCGCAGTCATCTAGGAGGCTCCAGTCTTCCCTGGAAATGTTTTCCTTCAGGATTTCCTCGTTGAAAGCTACTGGTTGGTGCCTTCTGTTTGCCATACACAGCGCCTTTTTCTCCACCTTCACAGTGAACGTGAGTCTGGCTCTCAGTAGGCAATGATCACTACTGATGTTAAATGATGGTACTACTGAAATATCCTGCACAATGCATCATCTATCGATCAGAAAGTAATCAATTTCATTCTTTGTCTTCATGTTTGGTGCAATCCAAGTCCATCTTCTGTTGGCCTTCTTTTGGAACCAGGTGTTACCAATGAACATTCTCCTTGTCTCTGCCAATATAGCTAGTCGTTCTCGCGTGTTTCGTTCTCCAATACCGTACCTTCCTATGAACTTTTCGCCTTCTCTCCCTCTCCCAACCTTGTCGTTAAAATCTCCCATTGCAATTGTATATGTGGAACTCTGAGTGAGGGTTTCCTCCAGCTCCTGATAGAATTATTCCACATCATCACCTTCACATGCACTTGTGGGAGCGTAGAGCTGGATGATTTTGAGGGTGCTGTTTTGGTTAAATCGGAGGTAAAGCACCCCGAAACGTGATGACTTCAAATGGCATGAGATGATTTCGAAGACCATTCCTTGTTTATGATGAATCCGACTCCTCCAACTGTCCTCGTGCCTTGTCCTTTCTCTAGAATGACCATGCTTCCATCCCTCCAACTGACCTCCATCTCCATCTTTCGTCGTGTTTGGAAAACACCCAGCACATCGCAGGCTGTCTTTGCCTTTTCCTCCATGAGATGGTTTATCGATTCCTCCCTCCTCAATGTTCTGCAGTTATAAGTGCACACTGAGAGAGTTGTCCGGTTTCCTTTTGGCAACCTGGCACCTGAGATTCTTTTTAGCCTCTGGTCGATCGAATGCATCACTGCCTCTGGAGTGGGGATCAAGGGACGTGTGGAGAACTGAGACTTGGTTTTCCGTGTTGTTTTAGCCATTATTTTAAGCCACCTGCTGTCTGGGCTGTCAGTGGCGCGTTTACCTCCTCAACTTAGCTAGCTTACAGCCTCAGAAAGAGGGATTATACGCCCCTCCACGGAGGAAGCAACCTTCTTGCTGGGCTGACAGTCCGACACCTTAATAGCATGGTTAGACCTGCTGGAGAATACACTCCGCTACCATCGCTTTCGAACAGCCAGGGTCACTGCTGCGTCACATTGAGGCGTCGAGGTAGATTTTTGCAGCAGATTTGAACTTTCTGATCAATCATAAACCAGCTTTGTGTCTGGCTGTGCTATTGGTTTCTCTAAGGAGCCCTAATATGGTCTAGGAGGGCACTCCTCCATGCCTTCCCACGTTTAGAATAAACTTGGGAGGAGGAGGAGAGGGCTATTCAGGATCTCCTGGGCAATTTTTTGTTTTGTTTTCCAACCAATTCTTAATGCTTATGAAATTGAGTTATGAATACTATGGACTAGAGCCAGGCATAGTGCAAATTTCTCCCCTTGTCTTTGCCAGTGAAACTCCATCTAACAATGTAACACTTTTCACTAAATCATCATAGGGGTCTTCTACGCACAGAGGTTGCTCCAGTTTAACTAAAGTTAATTTAAAAACAGATTTAGTGAAACTGATGCAAATCCCTGTGTGATCACACTTATAATGGTTTAAAACTGCTTATAGGGCTTGCCTACATGATGTGATAGTGCACACTCTGGGGATATGATTTTTAAAGCTCACTAAGGTGTTGCACATTAATTGGTCCACGAAGACCCTGCTGATGTGCACTAAAGGTTCCCTAGTGTGATGTATGTTAAAGCATATCAGGGAACCTAGACTGTGCACCAGCAGGGTCTTCATGGACCAATTAATTTGATACACGTTAGTTTAGTTTTAGAAATCACACCTCAATACTGGTTGAGTATCCACACAGTGGACTATAATGAGATTACTAAATTGGTTGAAAAGCACACCTTTACTTAAACCAGTGTACCTTTATGTGCACCACCTCTTAAAGTTACATACTCATACAGATGTACAAACTCAGAGCAACAATTTGAAAACTCTTGATGCTATTTTGTGAATTTTATTGAAACTTCCAGCAAAAGCTAGAACTCTTTTAGCAAAATATACAGGTGAACTATATAAAAAGCAAAAGTTTTTTGTTGTTGTTGGGACAGAGGAGACTCAGTTTTCCAAAAGTACAACAGGGAAGGAGGAATCAACTAACGAATTCACCCAGGATTATAGATTTAATATAAACTATTGCACACCTAATTTATAATGTATAAAGTTGTTCTTTTTCAACTTGGAGCTTTTTCATATTAAATGATGGCATTGCACAATACATTTTAATATATTTAAGGTCTGTCAATGTTTTAAACATGAAAATGGAAAACTTTTACATTACTATATTTTAATAGATAAGTAAATCATTTTTGTGAGGTGGCTATATAACCAATATTATGGGAAGCTGATTTCTAATGAAGGATAAGTATGGGTAAGGTTTTGAGGTTTTTTGTAGTATATCTACAAAGAATAGGCTTATTGTGTTGAGATGGTTTGGAATACGATGGAGTTCCTGATATAGATCATATTAAATACTATTGAATTCTACGACTGAGCTAGAAATGATTTTTTTTATTATTTTATTTATTAATAGGACCCAATTCTGCTAGGACTGCTCATGTAAGTAGGTCCATTTAAGTCAATTGGGCTACTCACATGAGCAAAATTATGCCTGTTTTTTTTTTTCCCCCAGGATTGGCATTGTAGCTCCTTTTTGTAGTAATAAATAGTTCATAAGTAGCTCCTGATTTAAGTGTGAGCTTTGATAACTTTTAGCTTTATCCTAGGCAGTATAAAACTCTATTTTTATTCATATACATTAATGTGTTGTACCCTTGTTTGTTTGTATTAATAGTGTGAGTTCTGCAGGATAATTATATGTTGTATAAAGAAGCATATCCTTCTATTCATTATAAATCTGTTACCTCTCTATATTTAATCAAGGTTTTCTTTTTTGCAAGCTAGGCTTTAATGCTGATTTCCTAGTTTTATTTTTAATCTCTCTGCTAATTATCAGGGTTATGTATAAACAGTTGGTGGAAGATCCACTATCAACCTCTAATTGGGGTCAATTCTAATGACAGTAAATTCTGGGTAGAGCTGGTCAGAAACTTTCTGACTGAACATTTCTGTCAAAAAATACCAATTACTGTAATTGAAATCAAAACATTTTTGCAGGAGCATGCTGATTTTGATTAATATTCCAACGGAGCATAGACAGGTTTCAAAACTTACCTGCCAAGCAGATCTTCATCAGAAACCTGCTTGGTTTCTTGTCAGCTTACCCACCCAGCTCCTCAGCAGCTTGACTCAAGTTGGGAACTCAGTGATTCCAGTGTCCCTGTTTCCAGGGCAGCCTGTCAGAAGACTTTCTCAGGATTGGGGACCCAGGGTTTCAGGAGCCTGAAATCTTTCTGGGTCCAAGTTTCCAGGTCTGCCACAGGGAGCCTGCCATGGAGTTGGGAGCCTGGAAGCCCTGGGGGCTGCAGTGGAGCCAGGAGCCTTGGAGCCCCAAGGGGGAATTTTACTTTGAAATTTTTGAAAATATTTTTGGAATTTCCCTTTCATGAGCAATTTCATAATTTCTTTTTTTCATTCCAAAATGGAATCTCCCTCTTCTCGCCCCCTCTTCCACCTCCCCCCAAGTTTAGAACTTGCAGCAGAAGGGAAATTGTGACTTTCAACTAGCTGTAATTCTGGGTTCTGTCAAACCCCTCACAAAGTGAACTTAAACTTTCCTACCTGTCTACTTCAGACACAAACCTTTGTCAATACCGTCAAGGTCAGCAGATTCAAACTCTATCAAACCAGTGAGGAGAGAATTCCAGAATCAAGAACTCAATTAATGAAAATTCTCAGTTAGCTCCCTCTCTGTTAAAACCTGGTTGTTGTTAATATGAATGCTGCAGCCTATTTCACATTCCATAGCATCACAGAAAGAGAATTTGTCTCTATGGTAACTAGAATCCAAACCATAGAATGTGTTATAGGCTGAGTTCAATGCCCTGAATTGCATTCAGAAATGAATTGGAAGCCATTGTAGACTATTGCGAACAGATGTCATAATCTCCTTTATTTAATTTTCCCAGATAGCCCCAGGTAGAGAAGCCTTAAATAACCAGGCAGCTACAAACTTTGCTAGATGAACCTTTCTAGTGTTTTTCCAAATGAATACCCCGATATACTCTGGAAGTGATGACAAAGGTATCATTCACTGTGATGTGATCTATATTGGAAAGGATAGGGTCATCACAATCTCCTACACTGGCGTAATGTAAATGAGGGGTGGGAATCTTGACCATTGCTGATATTAGCCATGAATGCAGTAGAACCTTGATGTTGTGAAACTTAATGAAAAAAGGCAGGTAATACCCTCTCCCCATCTCCGTCTCTATATTATAGCATCACCTGTGTCTCACTTGGATTGATCCTCAGATCGACACAACAAAAACTGAGAGATTACTCAGGCAGATATGATGAAAGAGACCTAAAGAATATCATCTACATAGTGAAGGCTGCACAAGCTACCTCAAAGCACTACATGGCAAAATTAGCAGCACTAGGAGAGGACTTCCTGAGTAAGTTCCTACCACAACTTGCTTAAGATCTGCTGACATCCTATTCTCCTTCAGTGAAGCATGAACCATTTCCACTAAAACTGGGTGGGTCTCCCCAAACATGAAAGATTTTGGTCTAAATTGTGAATCATAGTCTGACATTTTTCCATTTTCTCCAGCACCTGAGTGAGTGGAATTGGCCACGATAAAGAGATGATGGTGTTTGACCCAAATGGACTCAGTTTTGTCTGAGGTATGTGCCAATCTCATTGGAAAACACTCAACTTTGCATCTGAGCAGAGGTAGCCCAGACTCACTAAGCTATCAAATATGCAGATCAGTTTAGTTCTTCACTGTTCCCACCATATGAGAAAACTATCATGGCCATGTGGAGGGTGATCACTCGGTGCTTAAGGTTCTTGCAACAGATTTGCTTTATTCTGTACACACACACACACACACACACACACACACTGCCTCTGAAAAACTCAGCTCTTCAAGGCACAGTCCCCAATACTGCACATAACACACGATTTCAGAAAACTTTATGCTATGTTCACAATCAGCTTGGTCATAACTTCTGCCACCAGAACTCTAGCTTCCTCCCTTCTTGCTTTACCTATCAGAGGTCATCTGAACATAAAGGTTTACGGTCAGATTAACACAGAAGGAAAAGATATTTAGGGTCTGCTATATTGAGATGAGGGCAAACGATAATCATAGTGCAATGCAAGCGAAGATATATTACTTACTAGGCCAACAGAGTGGTCCCTGGTTTGTATGCATTATGATACAATCCTTAATTTCATGATCACATACTATTTTTCCCCCCACAAGATTCTTGCCTTATTTAATGGTGTGCATAGAGTGGGCGTTTGTAACTCTTTAACAATGCAATCAATGCACCTCAGAATCTGCACCTAGCAGTTAAAATTTTTTTGTTTGTTTTCAGAATGTATGCATACTACGTATATTTATTGTATCTACAGCATCAGCACCCTTAAACAGTTTTCTCCAGTTCTAGAGATTATTCGGTCTAGTGATATTCCTCATTAAGTATAGGGAATATTGCTGAAACCAGTAACATTTAAAAATTGAGTGAACTTTTTCAGTTACCCACTGTATGTATGTATGTCTATGTATTAAATACACTTCAGCTTTTTCCAGTTTCAAATTAAAAAAGTAATAGGGAAATTAACATATTCAAAGAATGAATTAAAAAAAGTTGAAAAATCCAACAAAAATTAAAATTACATTTCTCTTTTCATTTTAAAACTGTGATCATGTCCTTGGCCATGCAGTGGCCCATTTGAACCACTCAGTTGATGCTAAGGAGTTATAAAGCCAATTTAACTGATTATCTAAGGATTAGGGGTATCCTCAGATAGAGTTGTGATAGCTAGTTATATCCAGGGCCGGCTCCAGGCACCAGCTTCTCAAGCAGGTGCTTGGGGCAGCCGCTCCGGAGCGGGGCGGGCACGTCCAGGTATTCAGCGGCAATTCAGCGGATGGTCCCTCACTCTGCCTGGGAGCGAAGGACCTCCCGCCGAATTGCCGCCGCAGATCGCGATTGCGGCTTTTGGGGTTTTTTTGTTTTTTTGTTTGTTTTGTTTTGGCTGCTTGGGGCGGCCAAAACCCTGGAGCGGCCCTGGTTATATCCTATGCCACCTCTTTACATGGCAATCCCAAATGCAGAGGACAAGTAAGGGTATCCCAATGCTCAACTGATCACAATTTAGAGAAACATCCAGGATCAGAGGAATGCATAGGTGGTGTAATGCCACCTTTGACCCCTACCACTTAGGTCCTGTCTCAAGTGCAGCGCAGTCAGACCCCAAAATAGAGGCTTCCATATGTAGTGAATTTTGTGTTTGTAGATAACATAGATATAAAAGAACTAAATTCCACACACTGTGTAGCTGTTCTATATTCTTCCTGGGCATCAGACGCTTACAGTTTAAAGTAGAGAACTTTTCTGCCAGCTCTTTCTACTAGGAATGTCCTTGTAGCTGTTCAGCTGGAGCCAGCTTTTTTTGAAGGAAATAGTCATTGTTTATTCCTTGGCATTATATAGATAGATAGCCAGTCAGACAACTGTTCAAAGCACAGGGATAAGCTACTCATCTGTGGTATTTAACAAGCTGAAGATATGGATGTCACACTTCCTACAGATTGCAAACAGACAATGAATTCAATGCTGTGTGCAACTTTGGTTGATCTTAGCTGTGCCTACTGATAAATGGAATATCCTCCAGTAGGCAAGGTAACAGATTGCAGTTTGCTTCCTGAGCAGGCGGGTCTCTCAAACAAGCTCTCCTTGGGGAAAATAATTCAATTCATAAAACATTCTCTGCTTGTGAGAGGCCTACGAAGGGAATAGAGGTCATACAGGTCAGAATTTAGGGGAAATGACAGAATGAGTGGTTTGGATAACACTTGTGGAATCTGGCTACAACCAGTCTCACTTCAATCAAATTGACATTAATTTTTAAAGAAGGGAAAATATTAAAATATTTCCTGTTCATCAGAGAGTTTGAATTCAAGGCATACTTGACATATATATATTTTTGGCTGTTTAATTTAATCTTGATCATTGCCCTGATGTAAAGGCCTACTGTAGTCTCTGTAAATTAATTTTGCTTAAATTAGGTGAAAATTACCTATCAGTTCTTGAGTAGTTTTTATTTACAGGCAAGTGCCACTCCGCCCCCTCCGTTCTCCCCTCTTGGAAGAAAAGGTGATGTGGGAATTTTGGAAAGAGAAGAATAAGTGAAATGAAATCACAATAAGGAGCAAAATGGTAAAGGACAAGGCAACTCCAGGGGGTGACAGAAAATAAAATGTACCAAAACCTCCAGTGTTCCATACAATCACTTCAGAGTCTGGGAATGTTATTCAGGTCTTTTGAATGTTCTCTTTCTGTCCCTGCAGAACTGAGACTTCTTTGTCAAATATTTCACACTGACTACTTGTGCTGAAGATAAACCCACATTTTCAGATCCATGAGTCATGTTTAAGGCCCTACCAAATTCACTGACCATTTTGGTCAATTTCACGGTCATAAGATTTTTTAAATGGTCAATTTCACTGTTTCAGATGTTCACATCTGAAATTCCATGCTGTTGTAACCTATTGGATCCTGACCCCTAAGGGGGTGATGTGCCCCCCTCTCCAATAACCGATTTCACAATCCATTACACGTTTTTTTTCACAACCATGAATTTGATAGGGCCCTACTCATGTTACTATAATGGAGCCATGTTGAGTCCATGACGTGAGCTCAATGGGGCTATTTGTTTAATGAACGTGCTGATTTGTGTGTACTCATGTCCCCTTTAGAGGCTGTCTTCAGTGAGGATAAAGGACTTACTAGTACTAATTCCAAGGAACATCTGAGTACTGTAGAAAGTGGTGTTGGTGATTCAGTAGGTGGCACTCTTCTCTGAATCATTGCTGAACCATTGCCCCAGTCTTGTGCTAAGGAGCACTGTGGACTTGGTGATGCCACCAGTTGAATGACACACAAAATGGAAAATATGCCTCACATAGTCATTTAAGCTCTCATGGCTCTCTCCTAAGAGTATAGATGTTAGTTAACCCTTGGTAGCTTGGCCAAATTCAATTAGGGATAATTGGTTACTCCATTTTTGTCTCCCTAAATACCCTGTGCCAGTTCAGCTGGATAAAGTGTTTTTTCACTTCCTCTAAATTGCTACCTTCTGTTTCTGTGAACAGATGCTGAGTTACAGCTCTTCCTAGTGGAGTCTGCATTTCAACGGTGACTGAAGTGATCCCTTTACATAGTTATTTGTAGTTATTTTTTTCACTAGCAAAAGAAGGATGTGTGGAATCTAGGGGCAAGCGTGTGGGGAGAACTGGATTAGCAAAAATGTTCAAAATCTAAAATGTTTGATAAAATTTATGTAAGTTTTTAAATGAATAAAAAAATAATTCATTTTTGAAATGCGTAGATTGAGAAGAACTTCAAAATATCTTGAGGTGTTGCCTTTTCACCGTCTATTCTTCCCACCCCCACCCATTTGTCAGCCCAGCTCTACTTACCAATATAGCTCCAGAGCCATACTGATAGGGAACTGATGACAAAGATGGGAGAAAACTTAGCTCCCCCTCTCTGCCAAAAGTAGAGCAAGAGTTCCCTGCTTGGCCTGTGCAGTGAGTGCTCCCCGTCCTGTTTCAGTCTCCATTGGCTAGTTACTGAGGGAGCACCGGGTGGGAGTCAAATGGCAGCATGTAGGAGCATGGCCACCACACAGATGGCATAGTCTTGTCTCTGGAGGATTCCATGAGATCATTAGGTTCCAGAGGCCAATTAAGTAGGAGAAAAAAAATTTTTTCAGACTGTCTGTACTGAGCTATCTTGATTATCACTTCAAAAGTTTTTTTTCTCCTACTTAATTGGCCTTTCAGAGTTGGTAAGACAACTCCCACCTGTTCATGATCTCTGTATGTGTGTATATATATCTCCTCAATATATGTTCCATTCTATATGCATCCAAAGAAGTGGGTTGTAGCCCACGAAAGCTTATGCTCTAATAAATTTGTTAGTCTCTAAGGTTCCACAAGTACTCCTGTTCTTTTTAAAGGTTTTCTGTTTGCCATTTTTTGAAAACTATTTTGCTGGATGCTTACCCCACTGGGATTCTAATTAAAACGAGGTTTTGATATTGGAGATTATAGTACTGGGGTGCCAGATCCTCAGAGTAACTACCTTGATTTCAGCTGTTTCACTAACAAGAGTACAGATCAGAATTAAAGATGTAGCTTCCCCTTCCTGCTTTCCTCTCTTAGTACTATCTTCAGAAAGGTCCAGAACTAAGAGTAGAAGTCAGAATTAAGACAGCAGTTTTCCCGTCCCCTGCCTCAGTACTGTTAAGGTCCAATCACAAAAATTTCTGTCACATCCTTTTCTGGTGTAAATTAGTGTAGCTCTGCCAGATGCAGATGTGGCAGAAGATTTTGTGATTGGATCATTGGATTGGAATTTAACAGTACTAAAATGAGGGAGGGGAAATTTGTTGCTTTTAATTCTGACCTCTATGTCTTGAGCCTCTTAAAGAGACATTTTTACAAATGACTTTTCTAATAGAAAAGAATCACATACTTACAAACTCTACCAGCTGGTTATCTGCATTCAGCTGCCAGTTGGAGGCTGGCACAGAAGGGAATCCAGGCTATTTCAGTCTGATTAATTAGATGGAGAAGTGACTGGGGTGGATAGACCCATTTACTCAAAATCTTCACCTGCATTCAGCTTTCTGTGTTAGAACTTCACATCTAAGAGTTTGAGCAGCCTTACTGCTTTTGGGAATAAATAGGTTACGTGGGTTTGTAGCCAAGATCTGTGCCCTTCTGCAGTACAAATGACCATAATCATTCTGATGAAATCTAAGTGTTTTATAAAACACTGACATATTTTATTGTCAATTGAGTGATTCTTCACAAATTTGAAACTGTCTGGCTCTCAGAGGGATTTGTGCCCTAATTGGTAATGATTTCAGGTTTAATTTTATTAACATAACTACATTTAGAAACCAAAATCCATATTTAATCACTAAATAGGTGGCTTAATTTCCAGAGGCGCAGAGCACACACAGCTCAGCACCTCTGGAATTAAGGTAATCTATTTATGCCTAATGATGGGTTTAGATGCCTAACTTTAGGGACTCCCCTCTGAAAATGTTGGTCTCACTCTTTCAAATGGCTGTTAATAAACACAGCAATGCCATAAAGCAAACAATCAAACAACGGGTGTGTGCATGGTATGGGGAGGGGGCGGGCAAGGGATCTAAAATTGCTGATAAAATTAGGCATTAACAGTTTCATCCTGCATTTACAATGCAGGGAGAGTCAAGTATGTAGTTGTGAACCTGGATTTCTTTTGTGTTTGCTGTGCTGCAAATCTAGACTTCTTGCACTCTTTCTGTGAGTAAAATTCAGCAGCCATTTTGTTAGTTGAACGCCAATACAGACTGCCAGAAAACAGATGTGTGTTTTCTCTCTCTCTCTCTCTCTCTCTCTCTCTCTCTCTCTCTCTCACGGAGACTTTTATGCATTCTTTTAGATTAAAGAACAAAAAGAAATTATTCAAACTGAAGGTATATTTGTATGGGAAAATGTATCATGTCAAATATGGTTTTAATACTAATCTGAGGGAATTTGATTTGGACCATGCTATTGAAGTAAGAAACTCTTTTTTCACTTTGAATACTAGTTGGTAATTCACTTTCTTATGTGATGGCCACCACCTTGACTGACACTTTGAATTGCAGAAATAAGAGCAGAAGTTAGTACAGTTTGAGTTAGAATTAAGCTTACAAGGTGAGAGCTGTAACAGACTGCCATCCTCTTTGGATCAATCTCTGTGCCAGTAAGGTAATACACACTGACGAGTGGGTTACGTCATAATAGTTGCTTTTTAGTTTTTCAATAAACATGAACAATCAAATCAGTGCAGTAAAACAGAGTACTGTATTTTACATTTAAATGATGTCAGACAAAACAAGCAATATTTGCAATAAGCAAATTATCTCATTGTAATTCTTAATCAGATACTTGACCTGAGTAAATGCTAATGGAGTTATACATACAGTGGACACCTAGAGGAAAGCATACTGTATTTCATTGTTTACAGTAATCTGTGCAAGCCTCACTTTGCTTTCAGACTCACTAAGCGATTACCCTGTAACTCAGCTAATCTGCCAAAACCTAGCCACTAGGGTGCAGTTATGTAGCACAAGCAACCATATGGAATTTTTATAAATAGGTCTTGCTGTCTCAAGAGGCTTTTTATTTTTTTAATGTCACTAACATTTTGACAGTGGTTTAACCTTCTTAATAGTTATGTAGTAGTGCAGTGGGAAGCAAGGAATTCTGATTTCGTAAATAGAATAACTAGTCATCCTTTCTTCAGAGAGGCTTATAGAACCTGTTATAACTATTTATTATTTCTATAGCACCTGCAAAAGGGATGAGTGTCACATTAACAGAGCTCTGTAGCTCAAAGTAGGCTTTGGTTTAATACGTTTTTTGTTTTTGTTTTTTTTTAAATCTAGATGCAGAATTTAAGGAATAAAGAGCTAGAGTAGTAGCTGGTGTAAACAGGTATAGCACCATTGGATAAAACTATGCTGGGGATCTGCGCCGAAGTAATGTGCTCAGAAGCCTGAAGCCAGCTTCCATGGTAGCTCCCCCCCACATACCATGATGGAATTTGGTTCTAAGTACAATTGTTTCATGTTTAAACGTTGTTGTTTTTGTCGATCCACACTGAAACACATTTGTTATAATGTTTACTTTAGTGTATTACTATTGGGCAGGGACTTTATTTGTCAGTAAAGAGCCATCATTAATGCTATGTAAATAATAATTAGCCAATGTGTGCTTATACAAACTTCTAAACAGTGAACAAATAAATTTTTGTTACTGCATTTTTGTTGTAGGTAATAAACAGTCATTGGTAGCCAACATTTTTTCTTTTCTGCGAGCAGTCAACTGGCCATGTTTCCAGTATATAGAGTGCAAATGACTCATACTGTGAATGGGAAATAACATGTCTGGTATTGAGATAAGAATACATATATTCATGGAATGATCCTTTTTGTCCATCCAATGCTCTCTTTTTTCAGTACACTGCCCATACTGTTACAGCTCCCTCTCTCAAAAAAAATTAGTTATTGCACACATTGTTATTCCGTATGTTTCACTATTTTCATTTTTACAAACTATAGCTGGATACTGCAACCCTTTCTCATGTGATTAGTCCTAACTCACGTGACTGTCCAGTTGAAAGATGGTCACGCTTTTGTTGCTGCTGCTGCTGCAGATTGAGTGAATTGAATCAGTCAGGAGCTCCTTGCATTCCTCCATTCCATCTGCCCTTCCAAACACTCTCCCTGCATGCCACCCTCCCATTTCCCCCTATTTCAGGGGATGCAAAATCTCCCTGCAATCCCCCCCACCTTCTGGGATGCCCTATTTCTCCCCAATTGCAGGGCTCTGTGTGCCCCATCAGCCCACCCAGGCTCCCCCTTCCACCACATTCCATGGTCCCCCATATGCCCCACTTCCAGGGGTTGCTCCCTCTCATTCCTCACTTCCTCTCATCTCTACCATTCTTTCCTTCTCCATCATGTGAGTTCTTTGTTCCCCATACCATTCTTCCCTCATTCCAATGGCTCTGCTCCATAGGCGCCAACTCCATGGGTGCTCTAGGGCTCAAGGACTCACAGAAAAAAAATAGGGGTGCTCAGCACCCATGAGCCATAGTGATTCCTGGCCCCATCCCAAGTTGGCCTAGTCCCAGACAGAGCTTGAGTGTGGAATGTGATAAGTTCTGTGCGGCTAACAGCTTCTGCCTTTGGGGCAGGGAGTTTGTTTATAAACAGAGGCAGGGTGATTAAGATAGCAGAAGTCTTGTCATTAAATTAAATTAAGGATGGTTAGATGATCCTGAAAGTATTGCCAGGCACTCCAGGTGAAAGATAGGAAACAAAGGTAGGAATAACTGGTCCATTTTCAGAATGGAGATAAGTAAATAGTAGTGTCCCTTAGGGGCCCATACTGGGACCAGTGCAGTGCAACATTCATAAATGTTTTTGAAAAAGGGGTAAAGAGTGAGGTGTCAAAATTTACAGATTATACAAAATTGTTTAAGATAGTTAAGTTCAAAGCTGACTGCACAATGTGACAAAGGGATCTCCTAAAACTGGGTGACTTGAAAACAAAGTGTGAGATGAAATTCAATGTTTAATGCAAAATAATGCACATAGCAAAATACAATCTCAACTATACATACAAAATGATGGGGTCTAAATTCGTTGTTATCCATCAAGAAAGAGAACTTGGAGTCATTTGCAGTGTTCCAGAGTACTGCAAATTTATAAGAATCCTTCTCACTGTGCCTGTAGAATCCTGAACTGTGGAACACTCATTATACTAAGGCTCTGTGTTTTCTCACAGAAGTCACGGATTCTGTGACTTCTGTAGCAGCCCGTGCGACTGGCCCGGGAGCAGCTCAGGCAGCCCCTGGGCCAGTCGCACTGGCTGCTGCTGGGGCAGTCTCAGGCCCTCCTACCCCCCCCAGCAGGAGTTTGGGGGGGGGGGGGGGCTTAGGGCTGGGGATTGGGTTGTGGGGAGATGCTTACCTGGGGGGGCCTCCCTAGAAGGGCGACAGAGGCTCCCCTCCCTCCGCTCCTAACTCCATGTGCCGCCTCCACCTGCAGGTGCCGCCCCCGCAGCTCCCATTGGCCTTGGTTCCCAGCCAATGGGAGCTGCAGAACTGGGACTTGGGGCAGAGTGGAGGCAGTAGGTAGAGTGAGGAGCTGGAGGTCGCCACGTCCTAGGAGCCAGTAGGGACCCTGCCCCAGCCCTGCCATGCCATCCCTCACAAACGACATCTCAGCACCTCCCCGGGCTTCCGCACCCCCAGTACCCATGGCACCCCCAGGGCTGTGTCCCTCTCCCCCGCCAAGTTTTAGTCGGGGTATATTGTAAAAGTTATGGACAGGTCACGGGCCATAATTTTTTGTTTACTGCCCATGACCTGTCCATGACTCTTACAAAAAATACCCATGACTAAAATGACAGGTTTCAGAGTAGCAGCCGTGTTAGTCTGTATCTGCAAAAAGAAGAACAGGAGTACTTGTGGCACCTTAGAGACTAACAAATTTATTAGAGCATAAGCTTTCGTGGACTACAGCCCACTTCTTCGGATGCATATAGAATGGAACATATATTGAGGAGATATATATACACACATACAGAGAGCATAAAACAGGTGGGAGTTGTCTTACCAACTCTGAGAGGCCAATTAATTAAGAGAAAAAAAACTTTTGAAGTGATAATCAAGCTAGCCCAGTACAGACAGTTTGATAAGAAGTGTGAGAATACTTACAAGGGGAGATAGATTCAATGTTTGTAATGGCTCAGCCATTCCCAGTCCTTATTCAAAGCGGAGTTGATTGTGTCTAGTTTGCATATCAATTCTAGCTCTGCAGTCTCTCGTTGGAGTCTGTTTTTGAAGTTTTTCTGTTGTAATATAGCCACCCGCAGGTCTGTCACTGAATGACCAGACAGGTTAAAGTGTTCTCCCACTGATTTTTGAGTATTTTGATTCCTGATGTCAGATTTGTGTCCATTAATCTTTTGCGTAGAGACTGTCCGGTTTGGCCAATGTACATGGCAGAGGGGCATTGCTGGCACATGATGGCATATATCACATTGGTAGATGTGCAGGTAAACAAGCCCCTGATGGTATGGCTGATGTGATTAGGTCCTATGATGATGTCACTTGAATAGATATGTGGACAGAGTTGGCATCGGGGTTTGTTACAAGGATAGGTTCCTGGGTTAGTGGTTTTGTTCAGTGATGTGTGGTTGCTGGTGAGTATTTGCTTTAGGTTGGGGGGTTGTCTGTAAGCGAGGACAGGTCTGTCTCCCAAGATCTGTGAGAGTAAAGGATCATCTTTCAGGATAGGTTGTAGATCTCTGATGATGCGCTGGAGAGGTTTTAGTTGGGGGCTGAAGGTGACAGCTAGTGGTGTTCTGTTATTTTCTTTGTTGGGCCTGTCTTGTAGGAGGTGACTTCTGGGTACTCGTCTGGCTCTGTCAATCTGTTTTTTCACTTCAGCAGGTGGGTATTGTAGTTTTAAGAATGCTTGATAGAGATCTTGTAGGAGCTTGTCTCTATCCGAGGGATTGGAGCAAATGCGGTTATATCTTAGAGCTTGGACTGGGAATGGCTGAGCCATTACAAACATTGAATCTATCTCCCCTTGTAAGTATTCTCACACTTCTTATCAAACTGTCTGTACTGGGCTAGCTTGATTATCACTTCAGAAGTTTTTTTTCTCTTAATTAATTGGCCTCTCAGAGTTGGTAAGACAACTCCCACCTGTTTATGCTCTCTGTATGTGTGTATATATATCTCCTCAATATATGTTCCATTCTATATGCATCCAAAGAAGTGGGCTGTAGTCCACGAAAGCTTATGCTCTAATAAATTTGTTAGTCTCTAAGGTGCCACAAGTACTCCTGTTCTTCTTTTTCCATGACTAAAATGTAGCCTTACTCATTACTTCTGGAGGAATTCTCTGCCACTACACATGCACAGAGTTTATGTCCCATGCATATTTCTTTGCGTCCCTGAAGAAAAAATACTTTCTGCTGGGGAAGCAAAGGGAAGCCACAAGAGTGGTCATGTGACCCTACCCGGCAGCAGTGGCTTCCCCAGGAATTGAAATTGGGGGGTGTCAGGACCGATGAGGAGTGAGACTGTGAGGGTGAAAGTGGGCTGTATGGCACCATAGTAAAAGCTGGAAAATGTTTCATGAGCATTTATTAGATTTAACTCACGTTTTAAAATCATCACACAAATTAAAGTTGGCTATTCAAACCTTCTATGAAGCACTACGTCTACATCCTTCTTGGTTTCTTGTTATAATTTTGCACAACTCTGTTAATTAACTTCTTGAATGCAAAGTGTTCATCTTTGGTGGCTTCTCATGTGTCCGGTATTTCCATTCTTTCAGTTGATATGCTCATTAGTTCATTCACATGATCAGACAGAAGGTGATTTCTTACAGAACACAAAATTCTATTCAATGATGAAAAAGAACGCTCAACTGTAGCTGTTGTGACTGGGAGTAGCAAGAGATGAATTCCTACTTCTTTCATCCCAGGAAACAGAACACAAAGATCGGGTTGAGCCATTAGTGATGATAAAAAAGAAGTTGAAGTCAAATCTTAATTCATTCGTCGTATGATAGTCAAATTCTCCATTCTGTCCTAATCACATGGCAGCCCCAGTGCTGGTAGTGTCTCACTCCACTCAACTGTTGGTGTTTTATAGGACAGTCATCTGTAAAACCTATGGAGAGGTTGAGTAAAATCTAGAAGTCACTGTTGCAGATTTTAAAGAATCAAGTCTGTGTACTTTTTCAGTTATCTTAACAAACACTCCTTCACTTAAGGATTCAATATAAATGCCTTCATTAGTCAACTTCTGGGCTGAAGTCTTTGCTTCTTCCAGTACTTTTTCAATTGATAGATCTCTGATTGATCCAAATGTAGCTTCTATTGTTGGACAAAGATCTACTACTGTTGTAGCAGATGCCTGGATGGCATTGTTTAGTGACCCAAGTGGTTTCAACAGTAGACTTACAAGAGAGAGAATGGCAATAGTCTTCTCTGAACGTAGTAGCAAAAGTAATCCACCAGTCTCACTACTTAGATCTATCCCGTCTTGGTAGATACTTTCCAAAGCCAGTAATAACGGCTGGAGTAATTTTAAGACAACAGCCAAGGATCGCTCATGAGAAAGCCAGTGGGTTTTTCCAGGTTGGACTAATATGAACTTCAGTCCCAGTGTATCTTCTATATTTTCCAAGATATTCAGTCTTTTTGGACTCTTGCTGAAAAAAGAATATAATGAAGACATTAAATGTATAGCTTTTTTAATGTTTTTTGAAGATTCTGCAACTCATACTAGTGCTAGTTGGAGTAGATGGCCTCTGCAGTGTGTATAGGAGAGATTAGGGTTACACTTTTCTCTGAGCAAAGCTTGTACTCTACCAGGTCTTCGAGAGAAGTTTGCAGCTCCATCAAATGCACAAGCAGCCATCTGTTTGGGGTCCAATTGACAAGCATTTAACTCTTCTAAGATGTAGGTTGTCACAGATGCAGCCAATGTGTCTTCTATAACTTGAACATCTAGAAATGCATCTACTGGCCTACCCCTGACATCAAGATAACATACACAATGACTTAATACTTGATGCCCATTTGCATCGGTGCATTCATCAGCCACGTATGCAAAGTTTTTTAATGTGGTGAGAGAGTTCTTCACTTTTTCAACTGTTGAGTCTGTTCATACTTTTCAAATCTATTATACTTTTTCAGATACATGTATTTTATCATACACTGTATATGCTTTTAAAGTGTGTATTAATGTTTCAATTTCAATTCAAATTTCCAAACAGTCACTAAAATTAGCATGTAACTAGTTCACAAAACTGGGGGGGGTGTTGGGAAAATTCAGGGGGGGTGTAGGGAAATCACTGCCTGGCAGTATGTTTTGGGTGCCCAGGGCAGCCAACAGAAAGGGAAATCACTGTGGGGTGGGGGAGGAGACTGGGGAAGACCCAGTTGGTGGCTTCTACTTTGCGCCATTAACATTGCACCCAGAACCCCCCAACAAGCCTCTGTGCATCCAGATTTCCCCACTGAGCCACCCACACCCAGATTGCCCCCAACAGAACCCTCTCAACCCACACCTGTATCCCCCCACACTAAGACCCTCCACATTTGGATCCTGCATGGCTGAGACTACCTGCCCACACCTGGTGCACCTGGCACAGAGGGGCTGGGCCCTGGGGTATTTCTGGGGCAGGTCCACTCCTTGCACTGTGTCAGGGTTGGGTGCAGCCTCACTGCTAAGTCCATGTCCCAGAAAGGGGAGGGGGAGCTGCACAGTGATCTCCCACCTCTGTGCCCACAGTGGCTTATGCTCCTCAGTGCCATGCTGGAGCCGCCACATCTATTTGACAAATAAATATTTGCAGAATTTTTTAATGTTTTGGTGAAGAATGCCCTCAGGAGTAACTCATTCTCCAGGTTCAGAAGACTTAAAAATTATCTCCAGTCATCAATGGGACAGACACAACTGAATAATGTAGCTGTCCTTAACCTTAATGCATCAAGACCATACCAGGGAACTAGATGTAAATAAGATTGCTGACAGTTATCCAAAAAGCTACAGTGAGACGTAATGTCTTTAAACTGTACCGTTAGTGAAGACATTGGTGATTGCAATGATTTTAATATATTGTAATTCATGATAATGTATTTCTGTAGTTCATAACAATGTAATCATTATTAAAATAGTAAAGATACCAATGATAGACACACATTCAATAACTAGAATATGAAAGAAGTGTATAAATATGCTGAAAATAGCGTTCCCCCCCCAAAAAGTGGCGGAGTCCCTTTGCCCCCAAACACACACACCTCTTCAAAAGAACTCACTGGCAAAACAAAAGTCAGTGCTTGTGCTCTGCTCTCTCCCTTCCTTCTCTACCAGAGTCCCCATTCTCTACCCCATGCCTGGGGCTTTTTGTGCACACATTCTATCTCCCCCCTTCTTCCCCCCTTCCTTCTGTCTGGAGGACAAGTCACTCAGGGTGTTAACATTTTTAACTGTTTTAGGAGGATGGGCAGAGCTAAAATGAGGGGTATTATTATGTTGGAAGATGTTAACATGTAGACTAACATGTTCTGAGTAAATATTACAGTAATGCACAACTGTTTCTGTTGGTAAATTCAGTAACTGACAGTATATACCTGGGGGTTGACAAATGCCTGTTTAAATGGCTTTGTTACCACTTGAATGGCTCTTTAACAGTTTCAATGTTGTGCTAATGGGTCTGGAAGGCTTTTTCACTTTTAAGTACTAGATTTCTCCCCGCCCCCCCTCCCCCCTCCAAGGAAGACTCCCCAGACTGCAGCAGCCAGCTGTGGTGGGAGCCTGCAGGAAGGGTCAGAGCAGGGATAGGAAGAGATAGGATCATGGACATTAAGACCCAGGGTGCCCCAAATTTCCGGGTGCCCTACGCAGCTGTGTATGCCTAAGAATGGCCCTGCCACCCCCATTTCCTCCTTTCAGCTTGACTAATGGAGAAACAGAAATGTCATTTAGTTACGGAAGACCTCACTTAACTTGGCCAGTAAATGGAACTATCACATGAGCCTAGTATGATTTAATGGTTGTAGGACTGGGCACAACATTTCCAAACATAAAAATACACAACAGACTTGTTTGTGGCAGTTGTCATTATTTTAGACATTTCTATTTCCTTCAGTCTGTCAAGATACTTTCCTACTGTCATGTGGATGCAGAAATGTGTAACTGATGCATTTCAGTCATTTTCACTTGAATTTCCATCCAGAAATTCCATCCAGCTGAAACTATGACAGCCCAAGAATATGAAAATAATTTCCTACTTGGTGGCTTGTCCTCCAACATCACTGTGCAGAAATCTCTCTTCACATTTTCCACTGACATTTTCTCCATGATTGGGTGGAGACCATGCAGTATGTAGAATATTATATTGAATGCAAACATTTATGTGGCCACCAGTCTATCACTTACTGCCTATCGTCTTGTAGGTGCTTACCCTTTTTTATTTCCCATGTGTGTTCTATGTTCCCTTTACATAGTGTAGTTGAATTTGTGTCAGTCCCCGGATATTAGAAAGGGTGGGTGAGGTAATATCTTTTATTGGATCAACTTCTGTTGGTGAGAGAGACCAGCATTGGAGCCACAGCAAGCTCTTTGTCAGGTCTGAGAAAGGTATGTGGAGCATCACAGATAAAGGTAAGGTGGAACAAATTGTTTACCATTAGTTAGCACATATTCTAAGGGACTATTCCAGGTAGAGTGGCCCATTAATGCCTCTGCAGACATAGGACAAGAACCAGGGGTTAGTGGGTTACAGATTGTTGTAATAAGCCATGAATCCAATGTCTCTGTTCAGTCCATGATTTTTAGTGTCTAGCAGAGTTATGAGTTTAAGTTCCTGGACTCTGTCCTAAATTTTCCAATGTCTAGAAAATAAAACCTCCTCCATCAAGGCTTACATTGGTCTCTAATTATTAGGGGGTAAGAGAAGATTTCCATTTGAGACAGGTTCCTGGACTGATTAGACCACAGTCCTTAACCAATATGGTAATACTTATGTTCCTAATGTATATGTGTGATCTTCACAAAATACTTACCCTTCTGTTTTACCTGCTTTGAACAGTGAAATGGTTAACAATGTTGACTTTTAATATATCATAATTGGCAATTGATTCACCACCCATTGAAATAAATGAGGCAGTTCACATGTTTCATAGCTATTGTTTTAGGCTCTCTGAAAACTCAGGCAAAAATCACTTCATCAGTTACACACTAGGGTCACGCTTCCAATATATATATATCAACCATAACAGCTGGAAAATTCCCTTTTTTTATCAAGAGCACACACCACACTTTAGAAAACCTCAACTTCCTCTGTGAGTGGTCTCACTGAACTAAATAGGGCTATTGAGAGTAAAGTAGTACCCACAAAACTGGCTGGCACACACAAGCTTTAAATAAAACACACATAACAAAAGTGGTACATTTTTATTAACAATTTAAAGAGATAGTAAACATATTTCAAAATATTTGGAGTTTTTTAATATGTTGGCTTTTTATTGAGGTCTTTGGATATTTAATATGCTGTTCCACTAGGAACATCTCATTTCATTATTTTTTTTAAAAAAAGTAAAATTGGCATCTGTGATGGAATGCCAAATGGAAGAATTGCTTTTCCCTTCACCCCCAACTTTCTTTAAGTTGTACAAGTTTTCAGATTCTCTGCAATGCATGGCAATTTTCTTCTTTGATGTAGGTTTGGTTGCTTGCTTTTAATATGTATTTCTTTTAATCTCAATCTCTCTCTCTTTGTGTGTGCAGTTTTTCTCCCTGTTTATAGTTGTAATGAAATGAACTGAGCTAGAATAGTGACATCTCTATCAGGAGATTTGTTTTTGTTTGGATGGTTTATTTAGATTTGCATATTGTTTCTTGATCTTGAGTTTGTTTTTTATTCCTTACTCTGTGGTGATTATTTTCATTACTAAAGGTGTCTTCCCCCCCACCCCGAGCATCTGGTGGAGGGAAGGGTGTGAGTGAGAGAGAGATTTTCAGAACTTTGTTGCCTTGCAGTGGTTGTACATACCGGTAGTTACACCTTGAGGGTGACATTTCAAATCACACATTTATATGATCACTGGAAGAAATTCTATGCAAATGTTGCCTTCTAACAACATATGGTGCTGGTCTGTGATTACCAACCCCATGGGTTAGGGGTTGTTTTAAAAAAAATTGATTTAGGCAACATTTAGAGAAATTGGAGTAAAGTCCATACTCAGGAGTCAGGTTTGTCAGGAGAGAAGGTGTAGTAATTTCAACTGCATAACTGTTTGGGTCATGCTTCTGGAACCATGTGATTCACACTGGGCATACTCAGATGCTTACCTAAGATATAGTCACTGCCATATTAATTATATCCTATTTCCATAGCCACTCTCCTACCAGTACCTATCTTGGCAGCTGTGAGGCATGACAAAGAGGACCTTTTATACTCACTTACCAGCTTCCAGATTCCTGGCACCTCCTATGTGCTCTAATGTTCTTACTAACTGTGCTGATGGATTTTTGTCTTCATGAAGGGAGAGTGTGGCACCATCAATAAATGGGAATGGAGGATGAGAGGGATATGTTTTTGTGCATCACACAAACAGAGGACAAAACACTTGAACATTATGTGGAAATAATTCCTTGCTCCGATTTGTATATTAGCAGGGTACTGATAGCATGTGTTACTTTTTGAGGTTATTTGGTGTAATGTAATTAAGGAGCCAACACAATGAAGAACATACTGCATTCAGTGATTAAGAAGATACTCATTTCAGTCAGTCTAATGATCTGCTATAGTGAACTTACTTCGCAAACACTGCGGGGCCTGATTATCCACTGCCTTGCACCTGGCAAATATGCCTGTGCAAAGGGAGGGAGAAATGTCAAGTATAAATGTCTGTGTTTTGTACCACTTTGCTGGGGTATAACTGAGGTGTTTATACCCCTGCAAGGGTATAACAGGATTTTTCACACGTTGCCAGCTTTTCTGTTTGTCATGTCGCCAGATTTACTCAGGTGACCTACATTAGAATATAGCAGAGAGGAAGTTTTAGAACTTTTTCAATCTGCAGAGCCATTTCTTGCACATGATGGACTAGTTTCCCTAGGGCTTGTAGGTTGGTCAAAGCTATACATCCCTACATCATGGAGGCCCTCTGTGCCCCATAGGGGATTTTCTGCAAGAAAAGTTTTGTTACCATACTCTATAGAATTTTGTTTTGGGGGGCAGGTGGGGTAGAAGATTTCACTTACAGTGGGGACCCACAGCAATGCCACAGTAAAGGCTACAGAGGGAATGCACTGGACTACTATATCCCCCACTGGTTCTGCCCTCTGTGTGTCCTGCATTACCAACTTTTGGACATGTACCTGTCTTCTCTAGAATGTTCCTCACAGCCAAGTGCAACTGACGCTGCAACTGCTTTGCCGTGCCTCAAGCTTTCCCAGCTGGAGTTTCTGCCCCCGGGAGTCTGCATTGGCATATAAACAGTGAATCTGCCCATGTCTCTAAAAGGGTATGATTTTCATTTTCAGAGAGCCACCCAATGGACATATCAATTACAAAACCAAATGGGTGATCTTTGTAAACAGTCTGAGTCCCTATGCCAGATCCATGAGAACTTTCAGACGTCGAGTTAGCTGCAGAATCACCCCCTTCATAGGGTGTGGCTTTATCGGTAACTCAAAAACTTGAACCTAAACACCTTCTCTGAGTTTAACTGCTCTGAGTTTACCTACAGGGTCTCCTCTGAAGCTCCTTAATTTCCTCTGGGCCTAAGAGAGATTCCCTCTTCACTATGTCCTTATTGGAGCCATATACAGGCAGTCATTACAGTATGTGTGTGTTGGGGGGCAAGAGACTTGCTTCCTAGCCTGGGGTGACTCTTATATTCCCCTCCATGTACTTTAATGCTGCCACCCCATTAGTCTTGCTATAAAACCTTTTTATATGCTCAACTGCCTATATGCTCTCAAGATGCATGTTGTGAGAGCAGATACTCAAAACTGGTTAGAGTTGCAGCCTGTAGCCCTTATATGTATGGCTTCTCCTATGGTCAGCTGTACTAGTGACCGCAAGAGAGACTGCTGGATTTCTACAAGCTGCTCACAGGAGCATGGGTGTTGGGGGTGCTGCTGCACCACCTGGCTTAAAGTGGTTTCCATTATATATTGGGTTCACACAACATTGGTTCAATAGCTCTTAGCACCCCCACTATACAAATTGTTCCAGCGACCAGCACCCCTGCACAGGAGTACATTTGCAGTAGGGAATAGTAGCATGCTGCTCACCCCATTCTCCTTGTTTTTCTTCTCCCAGACTAGTCTGGCACTGTCAGATTCAGAAACACTGGTCTAAGGAGTAGAGTCACAAAAAGTGTATGGGGGAGGCATTTTCAAAGGCACAAATGGAATTTGATTACCTAATTCACTTTGAGAGTCAATGGTGTGGTGTTGGGGGCTGTGCCTTTAAGAGCTGAGCTTTCCAGCAAGAAAATATCGGTGGGAAGGTGAAGCTCTTGTTATTAGGCACAGCTATGTGGAACCAGATACTAAATAAAGTAGATCTCTTGTGAGTGCCTTAGTCACTGAGTGGTCACAGAACACTGCATGGCACCAGGAACAAGAAGAACTGGAGAAAAATACCCCGAGCAGAAGAATAGAGAAGTTAAGAGCTCCAAGAGCTGCAACTCTCTGGAAATGTGGAAGATAACTGGAGGAAGTTCAAACAGTGCTTTATTCTGAAACTTCATGCAATGTGTGCCAGTAAGAGTAAGGTGGCCTTTTTTGGATAGTGGCTGGTTTTGAAGCACTTGATGTGTTTAATAGTTTTTAGTTAGTTCATGCGGAGGAGGCTAACTATGAAACTATTACAGAAATTTTGAGGAGTACAGCGCTCCATGTAAAAATTAGACTCCTGAAAAATGTGTGTTTTAATTGTCGGGTACAAAAGGAATATGAAACGGTAAAAGAGATTGTAACAGAGCCAGAGGTGAGGCTGAACAGCCAGTCTTGCAATTTTGGGAGCAAGTTCCTGATGATGACCCAGATCACTATGGAACAAGTAATGGAAGTCACCCAGTCCAGAATGAAGCTTATGGAGGGTTAGGGTTGCCAACCCCCCAAGAATGCCCTGGAATCTCCAGGAATTAAGATTAATCTTTAATTAAAGATTGTCATGTGATGAAACCTCCAGGAATATGCCCACCTAAAATTGGCAACCCTAAGAAGGATAGACAGTGCTTTCATACTGGAGACATGATAGAGAAGCCAAAATAGTACAAGAAAAGAGACCTGAGGCAGAAGAAAGAGACCTATTGAGCTCAAAGTCAGAGTCCAGCAAAAACAGCACCTGGAGCTGCACTTGCTGTGGCAGCCAGCACAAGCTAAGACAATGCCCAGCATGTGAGAAAAGATATAAGAACTGCCTTTTGCAAGACTATGCAACCACTAGCAGAGTGTGGACAAAGAGGAAGACGACAGCACCACAAGCTCAGATTACTTTTTCATTAGTGCAATGGATATTATTTCAGCACAAGGTGAATGGAGTATCAATCTGAAAGCCAATGGAACATCTGTTCCTTTAAATGGGACACAGGTGCACAAGTACACATGTTGCCAGAAACGCTGTTAGTAACACTAAAAGAAAAGCCACAGGTAGAAAATAAATAGGTAAAACTCAGGGCTTACAGTGGTGAGTTAATCCCTACTAAGGAAGCATGTGAACTAAATGTAGGGGGTAAAAATATTGGAAAAGAAATAATTTTGTAAAAGAAAGAGTGCCCATTATTGTGTTTAAAAAAGTGTGTCAAGTCCTTCATCCCATCAGGAAGATACACTCACTGGAGGGATAGGGAACCAAAGCAACTGAGCGAGTTTGAGGATGACTTTCAGGAGATAGGGAAACTCACAGTGCAGAATAGAACAGAGAGCCCAACTATCCCACAATTCACACCTCTAGGAAACTTGCCCTGAGGAAGAGACTAAAATTGGAGCTAGATAGACCCATTGCTCTAGGAATCATAGTGAGTGAGTAGAAAAACTGACAAAGTGGATAAACTTGGACAGTGTAGGAAAAAAAGATGGAAATCTTTGCTTATGTATAGACCCATAAAATCAAATCTATAAAAAGGGAACACTTTCTACTACCTATAGGGGAGACATTTTTTGGGACATGGCTGATGGCAAATATTTTTCTATTTTTGAAGCATCAGTAGAGTTCTGGCAGGCGCCCTTACAAAAACAGACCACACCACCGTGCACATTCAACAACCTCTTTTGGGAGACACTTAATTTGTAGACTGCCATTTGAGCTGTGTTCAGATCCTGAAATGTTTCACTGGAAAATGCAACAAATGTTTGATGGTCTAGAGGGTACTAAGGTTTAGATTTGACTTCTACTCCCCCCTTCCCCTGACCAGCTCAAGGCGAGCGTGACCAGGGGCTCCAAGGAGTTTTGGAAAGAACCAAAGCTGCTGGGTTAAAGCTAAATGAAACTTATGTGCAATGGAAATAACATATCTGACAGATAAGTTTAACACAGAAAGGTATATAGATAGATCACAGGAAGGGTGAAACCATCACCAGTGTACCTGCCTCAACAGACAAGGAAGAGATTCAAAAATTCCTTGAAATGGTGAATTATGTAGAGAAATCTGTGCCTAATCTAGCTGTCTGAACCAGCACCCAGAGAACATTACAGTTAAAAGATGTCCAATGGACATGTTGTAAATTTTAGTGAAGAATTTGGGAAACTGAAATAGTTAATTAAGAGCAGGAGTGGTGGAAGCATTCAACAGTGAGGGAGCCACCATGGCCCTGCCCCTGTACCATCCCTTCCCCCAAGGCCCCGCTCCCACACTGACTCTTCCCGCCCACTCTCTCTGTCACTCATCCTTATTGCCAGTAAAAAGTGGCCCTCCCTGTTCCGACGCCCCTGATTAAGAGACCATTGTCCTGAAGTACTATGACAGTAAGCACAAAACTAAGTTGTCCACAGATGCCTCCAAGGACTTCTCACTTCCCTGAGACCCTTCCTAGAAGATGATACAGCTAAGCAGATGATTGTGCATAGTAAATCCAGGGATCGGCAACCTTTGGCCCGCGGCCCACTAGGGTAAGCACCCTGGCGGGCCGGGCCAGTTTGTTTACCTGCTGCATCCGCAGGTTCACCCGATTGCGGCTCCCACTGGCTGCGGTTCACCGCTCCAGGCCAATGGGGGCTGCAGGAAGCGGCGCAGGCCGAGGGATGTGCTGGCCACCGCTTCCCTCAGCCTCCATTGGCCTGGAGCGGTGAACCGCAGCCAGTGGGAGCCGCAATCGGGTGAACCTGCGGATGCAGCAGGTAAACAAACTGGCCCGGCCTACCAGGGGGCTTACCCTGGCAGGCCACGGGCCAAAGGTTGCCAATCCCTGGTAAATCTATGTTTTCTAGACGAGGTATACCTGGCATAGTAATGTTTGACAATAGGTCACAGTTTCAGTAGTTTACAGTGAAGAATAGGTTTAGACATGTAACCTCTAGTCTCCGTTATCCCCAATCCAATGGGTTAGTGAAAGATTGTGTCAGACTAATAAGCGCCTACTGAAAGTCTGTAGAGTCAGACTCTGATCTGTATTTAGCACTGTTAAATTACAGAATGGCAATAGTGAAGCATGGGTTGTCAGCTGCTGATGATGTGTTCCATGGAATACAAGAATGCCAGCACTGCTAGAAACTCATGTCAGTCACTTGGGGGGATTTTCAGATCTATCAAATTGGAACAAGATTCAGAATAAACCATGTATCTGGCAAGAATATTAATTACTAAGTGATTGCTGAACACTACAAATGGGAACTGGGTTCCTAACTACCCTTTGTGCTTGGGGTTAAATGGCTATAATTCTTCTTTGGAAAATAGCAACTTAGATTTCTCATCCTATGATTGATGTTTTAACTGACACACTGGTAAAGAGTTCAGATATCAACACTGAAATCTGAGCTCTGTTTGACATCACAGAGACTGTTTCAACATAATTTTCTTTGCTAGTTACAGAACCATGCAGATGCACATTTGGTGCCGGAAACTGCAAGAAAAGTGACTTAGGGGCTACTTTTATAGACAGTTGTTCAGCTGCTGATGCACAGATGCTGGTCAGTGTCAAAATACTTCCATTTAGCTTTTGCTGCACTCCATGGAGTGAGTCTAAATCCATTCTATGCAAGCATGCAGAGAACCACATGCACCATTTGCACAATTCCCAAAGTTTATCCATGCCCAGGAAACAAAGCGATGTTCTGAGGTAAAAAGTGCATGCCCTTGCTCTGCGACTGCTGTTCCTTATTCTGTAGAAGCTTCATTGTCTGTGTAGCAGGTCAGAGGGTGCAGAAAAATTGCTTCAGACTCTGAGATGGAGTAACCTACACTGTAAACCAAGGTGCCTGCAAGGGAAAGGGAAAACAAACAAAAAATCCACCTGCATCACAATAAGACCAATCATGCATTCTCGCCTCCTGCACCTGCCCGCTTTAGACCTAGTGGTCATTGTCAGAGGTGTGCATGGTAAAGGGCATTGTGCACACATGTCTACATTGTTTAAAAATTATAGTGTATGTACACTTCCATGCGGATCTGGAAAATAATCTAAATATCTTTCACAATCCATTGACAGAGAAGTCATTGTCAGGAAGAGGGTGAAAATGCACGAGAAAAATTACCCAGTTCTAGTTTTGGCTGCCTTTTAATAATATGATGAAAACAAAAGAAATATTCTATTAAAAGAGGCCCACCTTGTTAATACACTGACTAATAGTCCAATGTGGATTGTTCAGAAAAGGGCCCATAGTTTATCTTTTCCCCAAGCTAATGTATTCATTTACTTTACATTAAGGACTGAGGGGGAGCAGAAAAGCTTGTGTTGAGTGAGAGACAATTTTCTTAAAAGGATAACATATATGGAGGGAGGGAGAGAGATATGATATAGCATGAAACACTCTGACGATGATTATACCTGCTCTTAAGAGTGCACATGTGCGTGCGCTCTCTCTCCAGACTGTCTTAATGATTGATGTACCTGACTCAGATAATCACCAATAAGAACATTATCATTTTTACTAATGCTACTCCATAGTTTTCATAAATCAGGTAACTCTCCCAGTAAAGAGATTTAAAATCTAAGGTTGTTAGTTAAACCCATAATGGATTATTTCTTCCACACATTGTTAGAACCACTTAAGCTCCACCTTCAAGCGTAGGAAGTTTAATATTTATATTATTAAAGTACTATTAAAAGGTAAAGTTTGAAGAAACATAAGACACTTTTGGATTACTATTTAGAACACGTGAACCAATCCCTGTAGCAAACCTCGTTGCCTACTCTGTCCCCATATCTACTCTGGCGACACCATCAGAGGACCCAACCACATCAGCCACACCATCAAGGGCTCATTCACCTGCATATCCACTAATGTTATGTATGCCATCATGTGCCAGCAATGCCCCTCTGCCATGTACATTGGCCAAACCGGACAGGCCCTCCACAAAAGAATAAATGGACACAAATCGGACACCAGGAATGGTAACATACAAAAGCCAGTAAGTGAACACTTCAATCTCCCTGGTCATTCTATTACAGATTTAAAAGTCACTATCATTGAACAAAAAAACTTCAGAAACAGACTTCAAAGATAAACAGCGGAACTAAAATTCATTTGCAAATTTAACACCATTAATCTGGGCTTGAATAGGGACTGGGAGTGGCTGGCTCATTACAGAAGCAGCTTTTCCTCTCCTGGAATTGACACCTCCTCATCCATTATTGGGAATGGACTACATCCACCCTGATTGAATTGGCCCTGTTAATACTGGTTCTCCACTTGCGAAGTAACTCCCTGCTCTCCATGTGTCAGTATATAATGCCTGCATCTGTAACTTTCACTCTATGCATCCGAAGAAGTGAGGTTTTTACACACGAAAACGTATGCCCAAATAAATCTGTTAGTCTTTAAGGTGCCACCAGACTCCTTGTTGTTTTTGTGAAAACTACTTGTTTAATACCGTAGTTTCATACTGCAAATAAATGTTTAACTCCTTTTTTATTTTACCTTTAAATTACATTATTTTCTCTGTACACTTTGGCATTAAGATCTCGCTGGGCAAAAAGCAGGTATACATAGTTGTGTTGGTTGAACCTTTTTATGGGCTGAGTTAAAACTTCATTGAAATTGGTGTGTGTGAATGTGCCCTTCACTTAAGATAGTTGTGAGACCATTAAGTGGCCCTACCTAAAGTAAGGCCTAATAGAGGCTGCCCAGGAATTTTGCACTGTGTGGAGGAAAGGTCTTTTTTCTGAGTATTATTTTAGGTAAAGCGTGTGAGGGAAGAAAGAACAGACAGAAGGTGAGAACAGACAAGAACAGAGAGGGAAGCAGAGGCAAAATACCAAGAAAGCCAGTGAGCACAGTGTGTCCCTGGAAAAGGTTTGCGAGCGCACCTTCGGATTTGCTGGCTAAGGAGTCTTGTGGCTGTGACCCAAGAAACTGCTTCCTTTTGTTCCTGGCTCTTGATACATTCAGAGAAGCAGGAAGTGGCTATTCCTTGTAAATACTCAAGACTGCATCAAAGAAAATACCAGACTGGAATATTCCTGGAGTCTCACACTTTCACTAGCTGCTCAGTTCACAAAAGGGCAACAGTACAATATGTACACATAGTTCCATCAACTTAGAGGAAAAGAAACTCTCCAACTTTTGTGTGTGCTATGTTTTTCCCCAGGATAAAATCAACTTTCAGCCAACATTTTCAAAAGTGGCTACTGATTTTGGGAGCCCAACTCAAGACTCCTTAAAATGGGCCCAAGCTGTAGAGGGAAGGCACTCCACTCTTTTAGAAAATCAAGTTCCTTTAAGATATCTCAAGTTGCGCACTCAAAAAAGGAGGATTGCCATTGCATTTAGAACTTGGAAAACATGGAATGTTTTCATGAATGTAGCTACAGTGAATCCCATGTTGAGGATTTTGATTATCGGGATAGAGACTCTGAGCTAAACTCTATATTCAGTGCACTGTTGGAGTAGGGCCGCCACAGTGATGGATCCATTCTGACCTGTTTTGCTAAACACACAGTTGGCTGAGTTTTCTTCCAATGTGAGTTTTTCAGTGGGCAGAGGGAGGTTGTTTACCAGAATAACAAGTGCTGTCTTGGTGTCATGCTTTGGCTTGAAGTCTGAGTGAGCAGAATCCATGATGTGGCAGCTGACCAGTAGTGACATCCTTTTGTGTGTGTGTGATTAACTTCGTGATTAGCTTGCTTAGAAAAAGGAAGTTAAACCGTGGTTGTTAGTTTATGCCAATTGTAGCATTAAGTGGTCAATTTTTTAGTGTTGCTCAGATTGAGTTCTTTCAGATGGGTGTAAGGTGTCCCTCAAGAAAGTAGATCTGACAATCTGTGTTAATTGGGGTCCTAGACATCCTCTGCTCTTTTACAACCATGAAATGGCAGGAGGAAAAATCATAGACAATGGACATGATTGCAGTCAATTCTTCCATGAATTCTTGTGGGATTGAACCTTGTGCTGCAGGGTTAAAACCAATCTCTAACTATTAGAGATTGGAGGGTGGGGAGATTATCCCACATCTGCCACTGTAGAGATTTTACACCTTCCTCTGAAGCATCTTGCTCTAGCTACCGTTAGAGATGGGATACTGGACTAACTGTACCTTGGGCTTGATCCAGTATGGCAATTGCTATGTTCCTATGATTGGATTGAATTCATGAATGTAGGTCATTGTATTTCTGGACCTTCTCTTGGCTCCTTTTGGTGATGTATAGAGCCATCCGAGCTGTAGGTGATCATCTTGCTGAATTATGATGATGATTCCTCACAGTGAAAATTAAATGTCTGAAGGATATTAGAACCAGATGAAATCCAGGTGTGATGATGTAACACATTTCTAATACACAAAAAAATCACCTGACAATAACACATGAATACTCAAAATAGTCATTCCTGAATCCAGTGTGAGATTGGAAATTTATCAGGAAATTCTGCTATTACTGTTTTATCATGTGATTGCAATTGATGAGATCTGGTATGATGTACTAAAAATAAAAAAAAGATGTAGCTTTCTGAGAAGCATCACTCTAGCTGAGTGCAATTGGCAGAAAGGTGTAATCATATAACAGGGCAATTTTGTGCTGAAGAAATGACTCTCCTCCCCATTTAAAAAAAAAAAAAAATCTGCATTTTGGCACACACAATAAAGATTTGGGAAATCTCTTGGTGACATATTTCTGTTTTTCTCCTATAGATGAATACTGTAAATCAGAAGATGCAATGTACTTTAACTGAGTCACTTAAAAAGCCCTTAGAACTTCAATCTAATTTTATTTACATCAGTTTTACTCTAGTGTAAAGCGTTGATTTCAGTGGAGTGACTCCTCATTTACACACTTGTCAGAGAGCAGAATCAGGCCCATAAAGATTTGCAGCCTTTTCCTGCTCTTTTTTAAATACAGACTTTGCATTCATAAGGAAATGATAAGTTTAGGAGATACATTAAACAGATGTCATTATCAAGGCTTGGAAAAAGCCGAGCTACTACTTATAATCATTCATATTAAAAGCTGTTCTTCAGAAACCCAAGCATTTGATAATTTATTATTGTTATGATGGTTGTCTTAGAATACTCATTTCCTAGCTCTTAATATGTAGTGATGTTCTGAAAAATTAAAAAGGCAAAAACATTTTTTAAAATTGATATTTAGAGTTGAAGTTAAGGGAAATAAGTGTGGAATTAATGATGAGCCTGTTCTCTCTTCCTAGCAAACATTTTTTTCCATTTAGATCTTAAATTTAACACTTCCTACCAACTGCTCATAGATTTTTTTCATATTGATATTCACAATATTTTAAAAACATATGTATATTCAAAAAGTAGAGTTTTCAGAGAAATAATTAGAAATCTGACAGATTTCTAAACATGCCCTACTTAAACACATTTATTTAAAAGAAACAAAGACCAAAGTGAACTTGTTAAAGCTGGGAGCAGTCCAGAATTGGATGTGAAGCATTACAGTACAATACATGCTGGAAATGGAATTTGCCACTAATTAATAAATCCTTTTATGTAATTCCAAATTATTATTCAATAAAGGTTGCCCACCACTTTCTATTATCAGACCCTACTTTTGGTTGTCTAGAACATTGTCAAACTCTAACACAGGGATCGGCAACCTTTGGCCGGCGGCCCACCACGGTAAGCCTCCTGGTGGGCCGGACCAGTTTGTTTACCTGCTGCATCCACAGGTTCGGCTGATCGCAGCTCCCACTGACTGCGGTTCGCCGCTGTATGCCAATGGGGCATATGGGAAGTGGCGGCCAGCACATCACTCAGCCCGCGCCGCTTCCCACAGCCCCCATTGGCCAGGAGCAGCGAACCGTGGCCAATGGGAGCCGCAATTGGCCGAACCTGTGGACATGGCAGGTAAACATGGCAGGGAGCTTACCCTGGCGGGCCGCGGGCCGAAAGTTGCCGATCCCCGCTTAATAGTTTGGGCTGAAATTTTTCACAATGGTTATGTTCCTCAGGATGATTTTTCTTTTTAAAATTTCAGCAAAAATGGTTCAGCCAGTTCTCAGAATGAGATTAGGGAAAAATACATTGTTTTGTTTGTTGTTTAAAAAAAATGTACAGCCATCTTATTGAGAAACGCTGGCATCTCTATACTTTGAACCAGGAACTTGAAATTTGTCAGAGGAGTGGTCCTGTCAAGGATGCGCCATTCCTGTGAAAATCTGATCAAATGTAGCCAAGTCATGAGCCTCTGAAAAATCTCAGTTCACATATGCACAATAAAACCTTGCCAGACTGTTCCATCTGCATTGAGGATACTCCATCTCTTCACAGCACCTAAGTGCCAGCCAGACTGCATATGTTACATCCCCACAGAGCAACTGTTCATTCTCCATCCTGGGACTGAGCAGGACTTCCCCTGCAATTGCTGCTCCTGGCTGCCAGGGGCTGCTGTGGGAAAGATCTGAGAATACAAAGACTCTCTCCAATGTTCTCAGTACTCCCCCTCTTGGAGCCCAGGTAGTAAAGGGTTGGGGGGGAGAAGCCTGACTGGTACGCAGAGGAGTGAGGAGCTGTGACAGTGCCCCCCCCCACCCCCAAGGCTTTATGGAAATATGCTTATGAATGTATAAATGACATAACTGGAATCTGTTTTATGCTACATATGCCATGTAACATATCTCTGTAAAGGTTATGATCTACTGAATACTTTCCTCCTATTTGCATGCATGTATCATTTTTGTACTTGAAGTTATGAATATTGGCTGTATACTTGTTTGATTTCTAAGTAAGCTTTGCAAGGCATTTGGTCAGCTTCTTTAGAAAAAAGAAGAACAGGAGTACTTGTGGCACCTTAGAGACTAACATATGCATATGCATCCGAAGAAGTGGGCTGTAGTCCCCGAAAGCTTATGCTCTAATAAATTTGTTAGTCTCTAAGGTGTTCTTCTTTTTGCGGATACAGACTAACACGGCTGTTACTCTGAAACCTTCTTTAGAAAGGAATTTGCAAAGTTAAGTGCCCAATCAAGAAGCACTTAAGGAACAATGAATCTTGGAATGCTCCAATCCACATGAGGACGTTCAAGGAAGCATGTGAACCATGGCTGCTACCCTGTAAGTTCTGAGTCATGCATGGAAATGTGACTTGCCCATGTGACTCCAAAACTCCATCTTGGAGCTGGACTTTGCATAGGAAAGAGGCGGGGGTACAGTTCTGGAGTGCGTGCCTGTTGAGCTGGGGTTTATCTTGGCTGTAACCTCTCTATTATTGGTTCATGCAATGGCTGGTCAGAGAGCCTGCATGTAGAGCCTGCCGCTGGTCGTGTTCCTACCTGTGTGAATGCTAGTGGAAGTGTAGGACTGGGAGCGGGTCTGCAGCTTGTCACACCGGTGCAGTGTGAGAGGGAGCCCAGGCTGGCGAGTCAGAGGGCTCAGTGGTACGTCAGTTCCTGGTGACACCTTGGGAGAAACCATCACAACCATGTCATCCACTCTGAGGCACAGTGACTCCCAGAGCTGCTCCTGAGGTAGTGAAGTTATGCACAATCCCTTACTCAGGGATGCAAAAAAAAAAATGCATAATCTAACCATTAATTAATTAAATGGATTTAGTGATTTTTTTCCCTCCTCTTTTTCGTGTGGAGAGAGGCAGGCAGAGCACTAGTACCCCACTCTCTGCACGGGCTCACTGAAATCTCTGGCAATGTATTCAAAGCCTTCCATGGAAATTTCTGTAGCTACCTGAGAATCATCTTTTCCTCTTCTACCAGGACTTCTCACAACAACTGTATTTCACTGAAAAAATGAATCTCAACCAATATGAGAGAAACTGTCACAGGAACTAGATCTGAGCTATGGATCTCAGTCTTGCAAGAGATAAGCATGGCCATGGAACTAACTAGTTTCTGAATTAATTTCAAAACACCACTTCCTTGACTTAACTTTCTCTCAATAAGTTCTGTGTGCCCGCATACAAAAGAAACATACAAAAAATATAAACCAATCCAAGTTAGTCTTTCGACAAACTGGGAAGAAAGTACAAGAGACATTGCTGTTTGTGTTTTTCAGTATTTGATAGGTGCTTACAAGCTGTGATGATGTCGGTGGGCCAAATATGTATCTAGATAGATTTGGTGATAAGGCCCTAACCAGAGTTTATTAAGAGCTGGCACTAAAGTGCTTGGAAAATTTTCTGATGGAACAATTTTTTGTTGGAAAATCGTGATTTATCAAAATTGAAATGTTCTGTGGGAATATTTCCATTTTGACAAAATTTAATTTAGAAAAAGAAAACAAAATGACTGTCAGAATTAAACATCAAAAGTCAAAATTGAATTAAATGTGTTTTTTTTTTAATTCAAATGTTTTCAGAATTAAATGTGTTTTTTTAATTAAATGTTTTGATTGGCCTCAAATTAAATCTTTTGAAAAGTTAATTTCATGGGAAATTTCAATTTTTTTTCATTCTGATTTTGAATGAAAACAAATTTCAAATCTGCAAAATTTATCTGTGCAGCAGCTAGAGAGGATGTGCCGAAAGGCCCCAACTATATGGACAGCCATATTCTTAATATTAGTTTTGAGGCAGGGAAGGGGAATGCGCGTGCACACACATGTGGACATGAAGAAGTAAAATAAATAATGCCCTAATGTTTTAGGGTAAACTTTCATGTCAGAAAGAACTGTAGTAAGCAGAATAGATTACTCCCAAAGTCAATGTACCATATTGTTCATGTCTAATAAAAATGCAGTGCATAGAAAATCTGTGCTTTCAGATATGAAAATTAATGTTCCCATATCGTGCACTGTACTTTCATGCATTTCCTTTGGCGATTTGTTCAGGTTTATATATTTTTAATAGAGGCTTTCAAATGACTAATGTAGAGAATGTACCATTTGTACTAATCAATTGGGAATATTCTTCCAACTAAATGGATTTATTTTCTCTATATAATTTGTGGACTTTCTTGATAAATTCTGATAACTGTTGTCATGGTCCTGCAGTAGGCTACACCTTCTGACACCCTTTTCCTGTCCTTCCAGTGCATCTTTTTAAAATGAGAGGCCCATGCCTCCACTTCTCTGTGGGATGGAATTAATTCAGAACACATGACTTAGCCTTGGTGCTTTCCATTCTCTTGGGGGGGAAAGTTGTAGCCTGCTTTCTGCAGACCATGCCTCTCTGTTAACCTGCAGCTGCTGACAACTTTCTCCTTCCCTTTCTACAGGGAGGATCTTTTAACTGATCAGTTTCTTCTGATCTCACATTCTCAGCCTTGACAAAACAGCTATGTGACCAGGGTTCCAACAGAGAAGTTCCCTCATCACAACTATTACTATGTGTTACCAGATTTGCCTGTTATTTTGGGGTATGCTCATTTATTAGGGTTACTCTTCTGGGTGGGGGAGGGTTCTGTAATTCTATCAATGTACTGCTTGTGTCACTTGTGTGTTCATATGGAGCTCTTCTCTCTTCTTCAAGTCCCCTCCCAATGGAGCTATCCTGCAGGACCTAGGTTCCCCAGGGCTGGGTTCCCCCAGACCCAGAATCAGATGTGCACATGCCACGTACACACACACACACACACACACACACACACAGCAAGTCTGAGTGGACCGGGTCAATCAGCATTCTCAAGCTGACCCCTTATATGTCCCTGGGCTCAGTGGGCTTCGTCAAGCAGTATTTCCAAGCTGCCACACTTGTATGCCACAGGTACCACACCGGAATTGAGTAAGCCTGAGCAGGCTGGGTCGAACAGCACCTCTGGGCTGCCACCCTTATATGCCCCTGGACTCAGCAGACTGGATCAAGCAGCACTACCAAGCTGCCACCCTCGTATGTCATAGGTTCAGCACGTCCCTATTCCCACTTTCACGCTACAATTGTTTGTAGTAACCCACTTGATGAGAAAACCCCACAGTAGTTTGGTCGTTACAGGGATCTTTAGCTTAGGTAAGAGGAGTGTTGCTGCAGAGTAAATGGGGAAACCAAAAACACAAAAAAGTAAAGATCAGAAAGGGAGGGAGGGAAGCAACCAGCTTAACCATAAAAGTTATTTATTGAATAATAGTGATAACCACACAAGAAGAGCCTAAACCAACATAAGTTACATTATTAAAGGTTACAAAAGTCATATGTAGAAAACTATACCTTATCAAACAAGTCAGGGTTAGAAAATTATACCTGAGGTAGAAAAGAAACCAGAGAGAGAGAGAGAGAGAGAGAGAGAGAGAGAGAGAGCGAGCTGGGGTCTCACCACTCCATGAAGCTTGAACTGGTTGGGATTCCCAGGTGATGGTGGTAGCTCAGGGTCCTGAGCGCTGCAGACCCCCACAGCATGATCAGTCAGGAGAAGATGGAGTCCCAGTGGAACTGATGCAGAGTTTAGATCCATGCATCAGAACACTTACTTGTGCGTGGGTAGAGGTTTTTTTGGTAGGGAAACAACGATGGTTCAAGGGAGAACACTAGATTTGTTTATGGGTAAACTGATGATTCAAGGATCGGGGGTAGCCATGTTAGTCTGTATCTACAAAAACAACAAGGAGTCTGGTGGCACCTTAAAGACTAACAGATTTATTTGGGCATAAGCTTTCGTGGGTAAAAACCTCACTTCTTCAGGGTTTTACCCTCGAAAGCTTATGCCCAAATAAATCTGTTAGTCTTTAAGGTGCCACCAGACTCCTTGTTGTTTTTGATGATTCAAGGGTTTTCTTTAGGCTAGACAATAGGAACTGATCATTTGATAGTTCCTTCAAGGGAGCTCACAATGGAATTAGGCAGCTTCAGTATTTTGCATACCAATTAAGGATTCGTTACTAGGATTGGTCTGATAACTGCTGAGCTGGGTGTGTGCAGGCATAGTTTCATTAACATCTGGAGCAGAGATCCTGTCATGCAGTGCTTCCCTGCTTTTCTGGTCCCAGAGTCCAATGTGGTTCTTGCCTTTGAATCTCTATTCTCCATTCTGTATGCTAATGGAGATGCCTCCCTGTCCCATCTTTGATGCACATGAGGCTAGGGGAGTTGCCTTAATCCTGTCACCCTTGTCCAGAGGGGTCTAGGTGTCTCCCACTACCTTTTCATTGCTTTCTGTAAGTCTTTCTTCTGATTGGTTTTGGTTCAATCAGAGGCTGGGGGGAAGGGGGTGTTTCCTTCATGAGTTGGACAGGCTGCATACTGTGCCCTGGTTCCCCAAGAACACAGAGCTGACTAGTATCATATGTCTATTGACTTGTGATGAGTTTTTTGGAATTCTCCTTATCTAGTCAATTGTGTTGCTTCTCCTATTTTGTTCCATTGGTTCCTCCTACTTAGTTCCCCTTTTGAGCTAATAACACCTTAGCAAATAGTCAACCATGAACACATAGAGACATGAACAATATTGATATATAATAATAAAGATATTTCCTGGTTAACCATCACTTTTTTCTTCATTTTTAACTGCTAAAACTCTTCTAGACATCATGCTAGTGACTATCCATTGGCATGTTACTTGTTAAGGCACTAGAAGAAACAGAGCAAGGTGCTAACTACACTGTTAAATCAGGGCAAATCTCTTATTAAAACTTGTTTAGCATCTTACTTCACAAAAGTCCCAAAGTAAAAACATACTTATTTTTGAGATGTTAATGCGTTTCTTTCCATTGATTTCAGAAGGATTTTGAGTTGGACTCTTAATGAAGTTAACATTGTAAGAATTTGGTCCTTGGTGTTTAAAAGATGTTTGGATTTAGGGAGATTTCTTGATGCAGGAGATACAGAGAAAATGGCTTCTCTCAAACTTCCTGTGGGTCTGTATCCAATTGCAAAGCCAGGCTATTATCGCAATGAACTCAGGCATCTGCTAGAACAGCTAGTATTCTAAAATGTGGAAATATATAAAAAAAGATTTGGCATAAGCCTTTTCATAACCTTATGATTACCCTATTCACCAGCGCAAATGCCATTTTTCTGAATTTTTAAGAAAAAGGGGCCCATGATTTTGGATCTGTTGCTGTTCTGACAGTGTTCTGATTGTCAGTTACCTAAGGTAAACTAGTAGTAATTTCAGTACAAAAGCACTTGATAATTTTTCTTCAGTATAACAACTTTATTTATCTGGACATAAAAAGTGACATCAGACACTTGTGACTCTGACTCTGCTTCAAGCCCAGCTACTGTAATTTCCAGCAGCAAATAAACAATTTGTGGACAATTGATGAGCACAAAATCATGTAACTGGATAAAACCCTATCCATCTCACCTCCAATTTATTTCCTGTTCAAATTCTGCCAGACTTCAGGTGAAGCCAATCAGATTCCATATAGACCGACTATTTTGGTGGTAGTGGTGGGGAGAAGAAAGTGTTATGTCCAAATTTACATTACAGTGAATTTAAAAGCAATTCAGAAGATTGACTTTTGGCAGGATTTTACTTATAGTAACAGAAGAATGGTAGATGTCTATGGAATGATGAAATTGAAAAAGCTTTTACCAAGTACAGGATGTACATCACTAAAATGTGAGTCTTATGAACCTTGCACAGAATATGTTTTCTCAAATAAAAACAACCCCTATCAGAACTGCCAATTTTAATATAAAATACATTATTTGTTTAAAAATCAATGAGTTTTAGTATAATTCATGAAAATGGATAGCACATTTTGTTCTAGTCTGGCAGAATTCTTTTTAGCAGTATCTGAAGATGTGACTAACACACTTCATTTGTCTTTGGCGAATTGGGATCTGATCATTAGATGTTCCCAGATATTTGCAAAGAATACATTCTTCTGAAACCACAAATTCTTGTGCCCCTAAATTATTTAGCTGTGAACAGCAAAAGACATTTTTAGAGGGTATCATAAAACATCTGAACAGCAAAAGCAGCTAAATGAAAACCAGAATCATCTTAATAAAGGTTTGATTCTTCTGTCCTTACTCAGATAAAATTATGGAAAATCTAATGTGTAAAGAATGCAGGGTCTACTCTAAATGCCAGTCAAATCCTCTTGCCTTACTCATGAAAGTAATTTCTTTGATAACGAAAAGCTCACTTCTGGAAGTAAAGAGAGCAGGACTTGATCCTGTATTTATAATTTCTGTGGCAAAATATATGGCTTTCCACCTACTCTGCCATTAAGTTACATATCAAAAATGCACCTACAGCAACTGGACAAACTCAGAGCACTTCACTAACTGGGGATATGTGAACAATGTGTGAACTAGATTCCACAAGGAGGAAACATTGGACAAAATTTACCCTAGTTGTAACAACACTGAAATTAGGCCAAATCTGAATTTGGTATGTTTTCTTTCAAAGGATATTCAATGGAATATAACAAGATTTCAGTGTAGTGAAGTCTTGTAACATTCCTTAATAAATCCCAGTCCCCCCCGCCCTTTATATCAGACACTGTGTACACACTTCCTGCCAAAATGAAAACAAACTGTTAGAGAATTTGTGCAGTGGAAGTAGTGTTGAATTGCTCTTTGTAATTCAGCTGTTCTTCATACCTAGAGAGTCAATGGCATTGATGCCTAAAAAGGACAAGTGGCTTTTTTTTTTCCTTTTGCTTTTTCTTCCCGTTTAGGGAGAGGGCCTTTCATGGAATCATAGAATATCAGGATTGGAAGGGACCTCAGGAGGTCATCTAATCCAACCTCCTGCTCAAAGCAGGACCAATCCCCAATTAAATCATCCCAGCCAGGGCTTTGTCAAGCCTGACCTTAAAAACCTCTAAGGAAGGAGATTCAACCACCTCCTCAGGCAATCCATTCCAGTGCTTCATCACCCTCCTAGTGAAAAAGTTTTTCCTAATATCCAACCTAAACCTCCCTTGTTCTGTCATCTGGTACCACTGAGAACAGTATAGATCCATCGTCTTTGGAACCCCCTTTCAGGTAGTTGAAAGCAGCTATCAAATCTGGGGGGATTTGGGGGCAGGGAGAGCTCAGTGGTTTGAGTATTGGCCTGCTAAACCCAGGGCTATGAGTTCAATCCTTGAGGGGGCCACTTAGGGATCTGGGGCAAAATCACTACTTGCTCCTGCTAGTAAAGGCAGGGAGCTGGACTCAATGACCTTTCAAGGTCCCTTCCAGTTCTAGGAGATAGGATATCTCCATTAATTTTTTTTAATCCCCCCTCATTCTTCTTTCTGCAGACTAAACAATCCCAGTTCCCTCAGCTTCTCCTCATAAGTCATGTGCTCCAGCCCTCTAATAATTTCTGTTGCCCTCCACTGGACTCTTTCCAATTTTTCCACATCCTTATTGTAGTGTGGGACCCAAAACTGGACACAGTACTCCAGATGAGGCCTCACCAATGTCGAATAGAGGGGAATGATTACGTCCCTCGATCTGCTGGTAATGCCTCTACTTATACAGCCCAAGATGCCATCAACATTCTTGGGAACAAAGGCACACTGTCAACTCATATCCAGCTTCTCGTCCACTGTAACACCTAGGTCCTTTTCTGCAGAACTGCTGTCTAGCCATTCAGTCCCTAGTTTGCAGCAGTGCATGGGATTCTTCCGTCCTAAGTGCAGGACTCTGCACTTGTCCTTGTTGAACCTCATCGGGTTTCTTTTGGCCCAGTCATCTAATATGTCTAGGTCCCTCTGTATCCTATCCCTACCCTCCAGCGTATCTACCACTCCTCCCAGTTTAGTGTCATCCTCAAACCTACGGAGGGTGCAGTCCACACCATCCTCCAGATCATTAATGAAGATATTGAACAAAACCGGCCCCAGGACCGACCCTTGGGGCATTCCGCTTGATACTAGCTGCTAACTAGACATGGAGCCATTGATCACTATCCATTGAGCCCGACAATCTAGCCAGCTTTCTATCCACCTTATAGTCCATTCATCCAGCCCATACTTCTTTAACTTGTCGTCAAGAATACTGTGGGAGACTGTATCAAAAGCTTTGCTAAAGTCAAGAAATAACACTTCCACTGCTTTCCCCTCATCCACAGAGCCAGTTATCTCATCATAGAAGGCAATTAGGTTAGTCAGGCATGACTTGCCCTTGGTGAATCCATGCTGACTGTTCCTGATCACTTTCCTCTCCTCTAAGTGCTTCAGAATTGATTCCTTGAGAGCCTGCTCCATGATTTTTCCAGGTACTGAGGTGAGGCTGAATGGCCTGTAGTTCTCCGGATTTTCCTTCTTCCCTTTTTTAAAGATGGGCACTACATTAGCCTTTTTCCAGTCATCCAGGACCTCCCCTGATCACCATGAGTTTTCAAAGATAATGGCCAATGGCTCTGCAATCACATCTGCCAACTCCTTAGGCACCCTCGGATGCAGCGCATCCGGCCCCATGGACTTGTGCTCGTCCAGCTTTTCTAAATAGTCCTGAACCACTTCTTTCTTCAGAGAGGGCTGTTCACCTCCTCCCCATGCTGTGCTGCCCAGTGCAGTAGTCTGGGAGCTGACCTTGTTCGTGAAGACAGAGGCAAAAAAAGCATTGAGTACATTAGCTTTTTCCACATCCTCTGTCACTAGGTTGCCTTCCTCATTCAGTAAGGAGCCCACACTTTCCTTGACTTTCTTCTTGTTGCTAACATACCTGAAGAAACCCTTCTTGTTATTCTAAACATCTCTTGCTAGCAAAGTATGATTTGGCCTTCCTGATTTCACTCCTGCCTGCCTGAGCAATATTTTTATACTCCTCCCTGGTCATTTGTCCACTCTTCCCTTCTTGTAATCTTCTTTTTTGTTTCAGAGTAGCAGCCGTGTTAGTCTGTATCCGCAAAAAGAACAGGAGTACTTGTGGCACCTTAGAGACTAACAAATTTATTAGAGCATGTTTACGATCAGCAAGAATTTCACTGTTAAGCCAAGCTGGTCGCCTGCCATATTTACTATTCTTTCTACACATCGGGATGGTTTGTTCCTGCAACCTCAATAAGGATTCTTTAAAATACAGCCAGCTCTCCTGGACTCCTTTCCCCATCATGTTATTCTCCCAGGGGATCCTGCCCATCAATTCCCTGAGGGAGTCAGTCTGCTTTTCTGAAGTCCGGGTTCTGTATTCCTTTATCTTCCTTGGGCCCATCGCAATGTCTTTTGGTACAGGACAATACATATCAAGTGCTCTCTTGGCACCTAAGAAATAATTATGAATTGTGACAGTTTTGTCTTACTGAATAAGTTTCATTTTCAATCCTATTTTAGTAATGACCAGAATTGGCATCATTTGAGACACAGGACTTTCATTATACACTGTGGGCATGTAGTGTGTGTGTGTTTTCAGCAATGCACCTCATACCAATCTTCCTTAATTTTTGTAAATACCTGGGACAGGTAGAAGTACTACTCTGTAGTGTAACAGCAACTTCTAATTGAGAAAACTACAGCACAGCAGCCCCTGGCTTAGCCAGAGTGAGACTTAGCTCATCTTTCTGCCATCTGCATACTACCAGTACAAGTTTCCCATTTCAAAAGCTGGCGGCTATGCTAAAGTGCATGCCCCAGGCCCAAAGAATAATGGGAACTCTGCTAATTGCCTGAATTGTTTGGAGCTGCTGAGCAGAGCTTGTCTGACACAACTCCTTAGCTTCTTCCTTGTGATAAGTGGTGTTTTATTGGGGAAAAAATGTTGAAAAAAATGCATAGAGCAGTTGGAAAATTAATTTAAGAGAAATATTTTCCAGTAAGAAACATTGGAGGATGTGCAGGGCTTGATAAACGGTAACCTAGTTGTGCTACAATGGGATTTGCAAGCATGTACATAAGGGCAGAATTTGACCCTGTGACTATACTGGGGGTTTTATTGGTGGTGAATAAATATAAATTGAAACAACAAAACTCTTATATGGTCCTATGAGAATCACAAATAATGGAAAGTTAAAGTTCTCAGCCTAGATTCTCAGGTCCACTAAGGCCATTTTACTCTGTTCGTATGCAGAACAAAGTGGCTTTAGAGTGGGTGGAGATGCCAGTGGATAATTCCCCTTGCAGAGGGAAATTCTTCACTGGTAGAAAGCTGGCAGAGGATGCATTATTGCCTCCTGGGCCAGCTGCCCTCACATCTCTGCTGTAAGGAGAAAGAGGGAGTTTGTGTTTCTTGTGCACTGAGTGGTCTCTTTAACACTTTACTTAGAGTACTGCAGGCTGTGACTGTGGTGCTTTATTCAATTTTATACAAATGGATGTGTGTAGGGGACACACATGGTTACTAAAACAGAAAGTAAGGGAGGGGTGGAGCATGGCTGTAACGCAGAATACCCTGAGTAACTCAGACAACCCCTTTGTGACCACTTTACTATGGGGAGTTGTGAGAGAAAGCATCCCTATATTCGCACCCTACACATCATTTTAATAATCATTGTACAAAATGTGTCTTGTGAGGTATCTTTTGAAAACCAATAATTTGCTGATCAAATATATCTTGCAGAAATGTATGTAGCAACATTATATGTAAAGTTATGAATTCATCCTTTAATATGTTAGCACATGTTCAAACCCACACAGCCTTTTCTGGGCAAAAGTTGTGAAACAGATCTGTCCTAAACAAAGGAATGTATGTTTACATATAAGTAGTAAACAGGGCACTTGGGTCAGCAAGAGGGGGAAGGAGCTGGAGATAAGGCTAACCTGCTTTTCAGCATACAAATGGGAGAAGAAAGTATGTGGAGCCACCTTCACCACCAGACTTCATGTTGTCTTCTTTACTGATTGAATAAACTTTGCTTTGAGGGGTAATCCTCAGAAGAATCCACTTCGCAGGGTGACTGGACTATACAGGTGAGGATCAAAACACTCCAAGGTGCCTATCTCTTTCACCTGGAGAAGAAAAAGGAACAAGCCTTTTGACTTTTGTAGGGATCCTGACATACAAATTTGGTTAGCCATGTTGCTGGGAACATGTGGTAAGGATTTTACTTTGAACCAAGTCTACTTTAAGTTTTAGCTACTAGAAAAAGTTGTATCTTTTTCTCTTGTAGCCATTTCTGTGTATTTGAACTGACTTAAAATCTATAAAATCTATTAATCTAGTTAAATAAACATGTTTTATTTTTTAATCTAAACTAATCCAGTGTTGTGTTTTTTAAACTGAGCTGTTTGGTACTCCATTTAAAGTAGCATGCTGTTGGATATTGAGCCCTCAAAGGGGCAACAGACATGTAATATCTGAACTATCCAGGGGAGGACTGGGCAGGGCAGGACACACTTTTGAGGGGAAAATTTGGGACTAGGAGTGCCCTGGGGTCACCCTGCAATTAGTAACCAAGGTTGTGTGATGCTGACAGGCTGCTTGGGTCAGAGTTGCTAGACCAGGACTACAAATATATTCAGACACTGAAGGTGTGAACTGCTTGCTGTTTATGAATGGTCCAGGTTGGGAGCTACAACAGCAAAGAATTGTGAGGCACCCCAGGTTGCAGGATAGGTGGTGACAACATAACCCCTCACTGATCTGGGTTGTACTCTGGAATGTGCCAGGAGTGTATCATGATATCCTGGAGGAATGTGGTGATGTAAGTTGGAACTATTGTATTGCCCTGCAGCTTTAACTGATGACAAGGTGGGGTATGTGACACCCTGCAGCCTTCAGCTCTCTGCTGCACATGAGCAGATTTTGGGCAGGATGGAGAATCTGCCTCATTTTATCCAGAGCTTAGTTAGAGATTATTGCAGCAGGTCTTTGTAAGAATTCACAAATATAATTTGTTTCCTTTTAAAAGCCTTTAAAAGGCCTTCCCATCTGAAATACACTTGACAATAACCTTTTCAGGCTAAATTAGCATGAGTTCATTTGGGTAATTTTTTATATCACTGGTAATGTGCTGTTTAGTCACCAGATAATGGTGCTTTTCATAGATGATGAGAACTCATTATCCCAGTCTTGTAATAGGAATGTGTCTTATCACAGGTGCATGACCGCTATTCTTAATTTCATCTGAGATCATGTCTGACTAAAGATAGAACATAGGATGCCTTGGTTGTCTGTGGGGTAGCTTGATAATAGGTAACTGTCCAAATCACTCATTGTGAAGTCTAGATGTGTGCTGTTTGCCCTTTACAGAGAACATAACTGTTAATAGTCCTAGTGTACATTCAGAAACTGAAAACAAGAGGCCAGATCTGTCTTATCATTTCTATCCCTCCCTCTGTCTTATTGTTTCTATCCTTCATGGACTATGGTATCATAGAACCTTACAAAACCCCAAAACAGGTAATTTGTTGGCAGTCACTCCTTTCTACCCTGTGGCAGGTAAGGTGCTGTGTTTAGCTATGAAGGTTTTTGTGTATGTTTACCTACTGTTCTGGGAAAGCTAAGATGAAGAGATGGGACTTGTACTTTCATCTGCAGGTGGCAAGATTTGAGGTCATGCTGATCTCTTGAAGAGAGTTACATAGCCTGGTGACTATTTTTGAAAGACCTCTGTTGCCAGCTTCCATGAGTCTGAGTTTTTAGATGTGGTTAACTCCACTGCTCCTGAGGATGGCAGTTGTCAAGGTCATGAAAAGGCAGTCCCTAAAGTAGCTCATGTCTTGATTGGTGAAGGGTTTGAAGATTGGCACCGTGGTCTTGTACAGGACTTGATGCTCAACAAAGAGCCAGAGTAAGTACCAAAATACATGTTTCTGCCTGTGAGTGTTACTTATCATGCTGGTGGTTGCATTCTGGACTAGCTGGAGCAATGTGAGAGACTATGAAAGCATGGATCACAGCAGCCAGGTCTATAATGGTTAGCACTGGTTGCAGCATCCTAGCCAGCAAAAAATTTCTACTGGCTGCCACTATCTACTTGTGCTTCTAGTAGCTGCAAGAACTTCATAGAACTAGTTGTCTGAAAACAACTTCATCACTTGGATCTTTCCCAAGCTGAGTTTCAGACAGCTCCCCTTCCTTGATGATGAGTGACTGTGCTTGGTTGAAGTGATGACACTGCGTGGAAGCCTCACTAATTTCAATGAGCCACCATGTATTGACAATGAGTTGCTGCAGTCTGCCTGTATGCCATCAGTTGCGAGATTGGTACCTTACATATTTTGTCACAACTTTTTGGATAATTTTGCTAAAGCTCTTTTTCCAAAATCAAACAAAAATTAAAAAAAAAACATTTTTTTGCAATTGATAAATGCTAACATTAAAATTGGTCACATGTGAAACAGGGTTACAAAGGGGAAAATATTTTTGATTATCCACTTAATTATATATGTTTAAGTTTCAGCAACTGTAATTGTTTCACTCAGAAAATTACTTTGTCTGGTTCACTTACAGTACATTATACAGCAATACTTTTTACTTTCATTTTGCCTTTGCCACTCTTTCTCAATATAGTATTTCTGCCTTTATATATTGTCAAGGCTGGATCCCCACTTTGAACTTTAGGGTACAAATGTAGGGGTCTGCATGAAAACTTCTAAGCTTAACTACCAGCTTAGCTCTGGTTCCGCTGCCACCATTTCCCAATTTTTCCCTCCCTGGGAAGCCCTGAGAAACCTTTCACCAATTCCCTGGTGAGTACAGATCCAAACCCCTTGGGCTCTACCAACAGGGAGAAATTAACCATCCCCCCTCCTTCCTTCCACCAACTCCTGGTGAATCAAGATCCAAACCCCTTGGATCTTAAAACAAGGAAAAATCAATCAGGTTCTTAAAAAGAAGGCTTTTAATTAAAGAAAAAAAGTAAAAATCATCTCTGTAAAATCAGTATGGAAATTAACCTTACAGGGTAATCAAACTTAAAGAGCTCAGAGGACTCCCCTCTAGTCTCAGGTTCAAAGTACAGCAAACAAAGATAAACACTCTAGTAAAAGGTAGATTTACAAGTTGAGAAAAACAAAGGAAAACTAACACGCCTTGCCTGGCTATTTACTTACAAGTTTGAAATAGGAGAGACTTGTTTAGAAAGATGTGGAGAACCTGGATTGATGTCTGGTCCCTCTCAGTCCCGAGAACGAACACACTCCCAAACAAAGAACACAAACAACAGCCTCCCCCCCCCAAGATTTGAAAGTATCTTGTCCCCTTATTGGTCCTTTAGGTCAGATGCCAGCCAAGTTACCTGAGCTTCTTAACCCTTTACAGGGAAAAGGATTTTGGAGTCTCTGGCCAGGAGGGATTTTATAGTACTGTACACAGGACAGCTGTTACCCTTCCCTTTATAGTTATGACATATATATATATATATATATATATAATATAGTTCTTCAATTATAAAAAGTCACCTTTACTTTATCTTCAGTGGAACTGGATAATATGTATAGCTGTCAATCCCTGGCTAAGCTCCCTGTCACAATAAATATATGATAAGTGGTGGACTGTCCATAGTCATTTTCAGATATCCCTCTTGATTTCATTAGCAATACGTGATGCCTCTTTAGTCCTAAGCAAGACTGATGTAGTAACAAAAAGGAAGGTAGAGCCACAGTCCAAACCAAATCTCTAGAGAGCTATGCATATTATTGCAGTATAAAAATGTGTTAATCTTTGTTGGCAGCATTGTGCATGCAAAATTAGTGCAAAATATCAATGATGCTTCACTATCATAGACACTGCTGTATCATGACCTGTTGGCAAAAGTCTGTGTACAGTTGAGGTAACAGTACAGAGTGTGATTGATATTTGGAGCAGGAGACCTATTTATTTGTAGTGTGGTACTGGTCTAGGAGCCCCCATCAGGGATCATGGCCCCATACTGCAAGACACTATACACCCTAGTAACAAAAAGATGATCCCCATCCCAAGGAGCTTATAGGGTAAGTGAAGCTTTTGCTGCCATAAAAGCAGAAGCTGCACACTGGAATTTGGGTCAGCCATTTCTCTCTTTCCAGAAAGCCACACACTCCTTTGCTATGTTTTAGGACGACATAGCTTGCCTGGGCAGTTCTTGCACCAAAGCAGGAGGCCATTTGATCACTCACATCTCTTTCAATACTGCTTGTAAACCAATGTACAGCTTTTCCCTACATGTGCAAATCCACCTACTGGATTTAGCTAATAACATGTGCTGGCGGCTGTCAACATCACTTGTGTTTTATGAGCAGGAATTTTCTCAGGCAAGAACCTCTTCTACATTTAACTCCCCACAGATTTATGTTTCTACAATCCTTGCAAGTTTCTTATAATTTTTCTTCAAAAACAAATCTAAAGATTGATTTGGTGATGAGTGACTTACTTTGCGTTTTCTATGTGTAGTGGGGCTTAATTGTTACAGAATCTAAAGCATTTTTGGTAAGTTGGATCAGATGGGAAGATTTTGAAACGGCAGTATATTTTTAATGACAGATTGTGACAGTGAGTAGGACCCACAGCAGAGTTCTTGAATTTGCTGCAGAATGATGAAATCACATTAAAGGAGTTTATTTTACCAAGTTAAACTAAATTAATTCCCAGCGAGTTTTAAGAACTCTATCTATTTTTCACTGCACTGTAATATCAATGATGCTTCACTAGCATAGTCATCTCAGTATGAAGAGAGGCATATGTAATCCTGGCCTATATTTAATTGAAAGAACATCCTAAATAGATGAGGATTTGTATAACACTAATATTTAACTTGTGTTCTGCCGCCAATGACATGACTCAGCATGTTAGAAGAATCCTCAACTTCCGCTTTTAGGCAATGTCATGGGGTATATGTACCCCATGTTGGCCCAGTGACCAACAGGCTAATACAGGCACTGCCAGCCACTGCTGATTGGAAGCTTAACAGCAGCTGGGAGGATAAAAGAGTTGAGAGGCAGAGGGTGGGGTGGCTACCAGAGGAGTGAGCAGGCTGGAGAAAAGAACTCCTGCCAGCAAGCTACTAAGGAGCTGCCCAAAGACAACAGCCCAGGAGGTGACAAACTGACCGATAGGCTTTAGAGCCTGCAGCGGTCCAGGGGAATCTCAGGGCATTGTCAGAGTTGTAGAATTCTGATCCTATTTATTGAGCTCGAGGGCCCTGAGCTGGAATCCAGTGGAGCTGGAATCCAGTGGCCTGGGTTCCCCTACTAAGCCCCTGACGGACATGTGAGTGAAGAAAGGGTTTTCAGAATCCTGGGCACCAGGAAGAGACTGACAGTCCCACTAGGCTATGTGAGCCCTAGGGGTTGTGCCACACTTGGCCAGAGGGGGTGTCATTGCACTGATGCATTGCCTCACAGACAACTTTAAATATGCTTTGTGTCTCTGGAGCAGCACAAGGGGGATTTGAGAAGGGTCAAGAATCTAATTAAATATATTTTGCATTGGACTATTGCTATAAAATGAGTACTATGGCATCATATAAATTTAATATTTTCCTTCTAATTAAAACCTTTCAATCTAGGAGGTGACAAAGTTTTCAAATAAAAAATTCAGAAAGCCTCTCTTTGATTAGGTCTGTTAATTCTATCTCATCTATTTGATCTAAAAATATTAGCTCTCCATCAATGGTGTTTCTTTTTTAATAGAATCTATAAAATGCCTCACAACTGGTGATTTTATACATCCTTCCTAATCACAGTTTGTTCAGTAATGTCTAGAGTCAAAGGCTGGTGAACTCTTCCACATGTAATAAAGGATGTGGACATTTCAACATGTGAATCCCATAATCCAACTCGCATGCTATCTTGCTACTATTATAGAGATAATACTAGTCAGTGCAGCTACAACATGCACAAAATCAAATTCTGATTTCCATATTAAAACAATCCTCTGTATAATGGAACTATTTAAACACAGGTTTTAAACATAATTATATAGGATAAACAATTCTATTATAAATAATCCCTAAATAGATTAGAACATGAAAGTGCTATGCTGGAGCTCATAGCAGTACCTCTTTCTGAAGATAAACACCAGAAATCATTATATTCAGCATCATTTGGATGAACTAAGTTAGGTATTCAAGATATGGAATAGCACAGTGCTTATTATATTTTTTAAAAAAAGATTAATCACATTAATGCCATCAGCATGAAGTAGGCATAAAGACTCCTTACACACAAAGTAAACAAATAACATTAATCAAGAATATCAGTAATACTACAGATCACTGAGAAGCTATGGTAAATGATACCCCAGTTGTCTTAAAAATAACCAGTTGGTTAGAAAATAACCGGATTATTGGTTATTTTCTAAAAACATGTATGGAAGTATGAGTGTCTACTACAGGGCTCCCTGGTGGGGTAGTCAATGATTTTGTGTATTTTAGGTAATATATATACAATGGATTGTCTCAGAAATTCCCGCATAAAAAAAAGTTCTCATTGACCCCCAACCACTTGATAATATCCCTATAGCAGGGTGGTCATCCGCTCCGGCTTTAAAAGGATTACAGCCAGCCCTGGGAGAGGGGTGGGGCTGAGAGAAAAAAACCTAGGCTGATTGAGGAAACAGGCTCAACTGGGGCCACGCCCCAATCAGGCCATAGCTGGCCCTATAAAAGGCTTTGGGCCTGGAGCTCAGATAGAGTCTCTCTCTAGCTGTAGAGCAGGGGTCGGCAACATTTGGCATGTGGGTCGCCAGGGTAAGCACCCTGGCAGGCCGGGCCAGTTTTATTTACCTGCTGATGCGGCAGGTTCAGCCGATCGCGGCCCCCACTGGCCGCAGTTCGCTGTCCCGGGCCAATGGGGGTGGCGAGAAGCGACGTGGGCAACGGATGTGCTGGCTGCGGCCTGACTGCTTGGGAGCTGAACAGGGTACCTGAATGGAGCAGGGCTGGGGAAAGGCTAGAGGAGCTGGGGAGCTCCAGCCTGGAAACTCCCCAGGCTGCAGGCCTTGATAAAGGCCAGAAAGGTACTGCGGTTGCAGAGGGGCAGCCTCAGGGTAGGCAGAGACAGCAGGTACAAACCCTCCTTGCCAATGATGAGTGGCAATTATACTGCAGTCCGCCCCAGTGAATGGGGGCTAGACGGTGACTGGCAGTAGCCAAAGACTAAGGCGAGGTGGGGATAGGAGGTTGGGGGTTCACTGGGGAGGGGAGTCCCTGCGAGACTGCGGGGTATTGCAGGGGGCAGAAACCCAAGAGAAGGGGCATCAGGGTCCAGGAGGGACACCGGGTCCAGCAGCAAGGTGAGACACTGGCCTTCAAAGGTTGCTCTGGAGGCTGGTGAGCTAATTCCCTGGACGACTAGCAGGAGGTGCTGCGCCAATGAGTCATCGCCCTGTGACAGTCCCGAGTATGTTTTTTATAAGCTTTCTAATGATTAAAAGTGGAATCCATATTTAATTTCTAGTAATAATTCTGATTATTCTTTGAGGAATCTCACCTCTGTATTTATCATAGTCCATAATCAATGAAACCCCTTTATGTGCAGCTTGAATTATAATCTTACAAATAGCAAGGTTCTGTATCCTTCCTCTTTAATATTGGGGCAGGCTCTGATACTCTTATTCTCACTGAGTAGCACTTTACTATCTAGGGATGTGATGGTTTCTCAATCATTTGAAGACTTTAAATTAAGATTGGACTTTTTTCCCCCACAAAATCTCTGCTATAGCTCAACCAGAAGCTCCAGGATTGATGAAGGCTGGAGGTCAGACTAGAAGATCATAATGGTCCCTTTTAGCTTTAAATCCTATGAAACTACTCCTCAAGTGTTTTCACAGACTCTCACGAGTATGGATATTAGAATCCAACCCATGATCATGTCATACGACATCTATATGCAAATCTTGTCATTAAGAAAGTCTTACTAGAAATTCCTCTGTCCTTGTATCCATTATTATATCTGACCTTCCTTCCAGCAGTGGAGGGTTCACTACACCAGTTAGCTGTCTGCTACTTAGGCCCTTTAGGCTAGCGGTGAAATTTACCAAAGGATGTAGATGTCATTTTTAATTGATTTTAATACTGCTTGTTCATTTAATAAATAATATTTAAAAAGCAGGGTTTGAATAGGAATTGTTATGCTGGATCTATGATTCTATTTTAGGTACTTAGATGGACCACAGATCTGAACCTAACTCAGTATCTGCTCTCTGACAGAGGCCAGAACCAGATATTTCAGAGGAAGGTGAAAGATACTCATCAACAGCCAGATGTGGGATAATCCCCTCCGCCTTCTCCTCCCTGTCCCCACCCCCTTAGACGTTTCCTCATAATCTCTAATAGTCAGAGATTGGCTTAAACCCTGAAGTGTCAAACAAGTTCAAGGCATCACGACTTGTTACTACACCTTTTTGCTTAGTGTTGATAGGGCCTAGATTTTTTTTTTTTTAAGTGGAATAATGGTGTGGGGGGGGGAAGCTCTCTTTACTTATTCTTCTAACTTGATGATTATAGATGTATAAAAGATCTGGCAAAACATCAATAAACATGAAAGCATAGTAAGCACTGAAAGCATCATAACTTTTAATTAAATGGTTGCATTAATTTTTGTTCCCAATCACTTTGTTATTGATTTGTAAAATGTTTTATATTCAATTAAGTCTTGAACTTTTTGAAAGTTATATTACTGGATCCAGCTGTGTTATAAGTGTGAAACCAAAGCTAAAAATAGAATTTTTAAATGAATAAAGGATTTTACCAGGGAAATTAATACTTTAAAATATAATCAGAGATTCCTTAACTAAGTTGCAAAGTATTGCTGACCTGTCCTACCTTGAGAAAGCTGTCAAATGTAGGGGGGTTGTCACCTGACCCAAAATTATGGATCTTTGACAGGTCCCCAGCATTTCACATCCCTACAGATATTACTAGTCTCACTGTAACCATAAAATACAGTATAAGAAAATTTATCAACTTCAATGAGCTGCTTACCTTGAACTACTCCCCACAAACTCTGCTTCTCAGGAACAAAGAAATTGACTATTGCAAGGATAAAATCAGGGGAAGGATATTATGCACGTGCTCCAGTCCCTATATCCCCCATTCTGATGTCACAGAGGGGCTGTACACTGCCCACAAAGGGCTTTGGGGGAAATATCCCCAGATCCAGGGCCGGTGCAAGGAAGTTTCGCGCTTCCCCCACCCCCGAGCCCTGCGGCAGCTCCCCGCCCCCCCCAGCCTTGAGGCACCCCCCCGTGGGAGCTCCCCATCCCCCCGGCCTGGAGAGCCGTGCGGCAGGTTCCCACCCCAGCTCACCTCTGCTCTGCCTCCTCCCCGAGCACACCACCCCCGCTCTAATTCTCCTCCCCTCCCAGGCTTGCAGTGTCAAACAGCTGATTGGCGCTGCAACCCTGGGAGGCAGGAGAAGTGGAGTGGCGACCGTGCGCAGGGAGGGGGCATAGGAACACTGTAAAATAAATTGGGGAGCACCGCTTTTTTGCGCCCCCAAATCTTGGCGCCATAGTTTGCCTTAATGGTAGCACTGGTCCTTCCCAGATCAGGCACTGTATTGGGCAGCCATAAACTGCTCCACAAGCTGTGCCATGGGGAACGTGCAGGGGATGGGAGGGATCAGGATCACTACCTGCTGCTGTGGCCATCCTGATGTGTGCTGCAAGCCACAGGTGGCAAATAGGAGGCTGCCATATCATAGAGTATCATCTTGGGTTGTCTAATTTTTACACTGGAGTCCTTTTCAGTCCCTGCAACAGCCTGGAATCAAGATGGTGAGAGGATGGCCTAAAACCTTCTTTGCTCCCCATCCAATGCACACCATAAAATGGGTTATGCCCCCACAACGCAAAGCACTGATTCTGATGTCACAAATGCAGAAGACAGTACTTTCTTTGGGGCTGGGACAAAATTTATGGAATCGGTTTCTTCCCGCTAGGGCTATGAAAGACCAATAACATCACTACCTTCCATACAAAGACAAAATGCACTTCAAACTTGCTTTCTCCTAATATTTTAGTCTTACTCATTTTAAAAACAAAAGCAAGAAATATCACTGTCTCCTTTTGAGTAAAGAAGGGAAAGGAAACCCTACTACTTGTCTGATATTACACTTTATTTAATTTTAACTTTGAAAGTGCTCAGGTACCACTTTACAGAGAAAGTATTTTAGATCTGTGGCCCCACTATAGGGGAGATTGCAAACTTGTTTTCATAAGAACAGCCATACTGGATCAGAACAAAGGACCATCTATCCCATTATCCAGTCTTCCGACAGTGGCCAATGCCAGGTGCCCAGAGGGAATGAACAGAACAGGTAATACTGGTCTACAATTTTTGAGAAGTCGTCTGCTTCAGAGATAAGATGTGCTATTTATTATGTATTTTGATGTGCTGAATTTAAATATGACAATTAAAACAACTGATTGGCTACTGTTTCTAAGATATTTAAGTTTTTACACTTTATGTCTATGTATATTGTGTAGATAGTAGAGTTTTAATCATAAATTGTAAACCTAGGTCTTTTCATGTGTGTTTGGTTGCTTTACATGATAATATTTCACCTGTCCTGTTTATGTAACACTTTAAAAATCAGCAAAAGGGTTATATAAATAAAATGTATTATGACACAAAGGGCAAAAAACTATTATGTACATAGTTTAGTCCTATTCAGTGTCTACTCGGCACTTCTTGGCTTGTCTCTTGTATTCATTAAATGGAGCATCTCTTGTCACTGTCCAGCAATAGTCTGCAAGCATTGATAGGCTCAATTTGCCCTGATAGTGTTTCTCCATTGTTGCAATGTCCTGGTGAAATCGCTCGCCGTGCTCGTCGCTCACTGCTCCGCAGTTCGGTGGAAAAAAATCTAGATGAGAGTGCAAACAATGTATCTTTAGTGACATGTTGCAACCAAGGCTTTTGTATGCCTTGAGGAGGTTTTCTACCAACAACCTGTAGTTGTCTGCCTTGTTGTTTTTGAGAAAATTTATTGCCACTAACTGGAAGGCTTTCCGTGCTGTCTTTTCCTTGCCACGCAGTGCATGGTCGAATACATCATCTCGAAGAAGTTCACAAATCTGAGAACCAACAAAGACACCTTCCTTTATCTTAGCTTCACTTAACCTTGGAAATTTTCCACGGAGGTACTTGAAAGCTGCTTGTGTTTTGTCAATGGCCTTGACAAAGTTCTTCATCAGACCCAGCTTGATGTGTAAGGGTGGTAATAAAATCTTCCTTGATTCAACAAGTGGTGGATGCTGAACACTTTTCCTCCCAGGCTCCAATGACTGTGGGAGTGGCCAATCTTTCTTGATGTAGTGACTATCCCATTCGCAGAGAAAACAGCAGTACTTTGTGTATCCAGTCTGCAGACCAAGCAAGAGAGCAACAACCTTCAAATTGCCACAAAGCTGCCACTGATGTTGGTCATAGTTTATGCACCTCAAAAGTTGTTTCATGTTGTCATAGGTTTCCTTCATATGGACTGCATGACCAACTGGAATTGATGGCAAAACATTGCCATTATGCAGTAAAACAGCTTTAAGACTCGTCTTTGATGAATCAATGAACAGTCTCCACTCATCTGGATCGTGAACGATGTTGAGGGCTGCCATCACACCATCGATGTTGTTGCAGGCTACAAGATCACCTTCCATGAAGAAGAATGGGACAAGATCCTTTTGACAGTCACGGAACATGGAAACCCTAACATCACCTGCCAGGAGATTCCCCTGCTGTAGTCTGGAGCCCAACATTTCTGCCTTTCTCTTGGTAGATCCAAATCCCCGACAAGGTCATTCAGTTCACCTTGTGTTATGAGGTGTGGTTTAGAGGAGGAGGATGGGAGAAAATGTGGGTCCTGTGACATTGATGGTTCAGGACCAGAAGTTTCATCCTCTTCCTCTTCCTCGTCTGACTCAAGTGAGAATGATTCTGGTGCATCAGGAACCGGCAGTCCTTCTCCGTGGGGTACTGGGCGTATAGCTGATGGAATGTTTGGATAATGCACAGTCCACTTTTTCTTCTTTGACACAGCTTTCCCAACTGGAGGCACCATGCAGAAGTAACAATTGCTGGTATGATCTGTTGGCTCTCTCCAAATCATTGGCACTGCAAAAGGCATAGATTTCCTTTTCCTGTTCAACCACTGGCGAAGATTTGTTGCACAAGTGTTGCAGCATATGTGTGGGGCCCACCTCTTGTCCTGATCTCCAATTTTGCAGCCAAAATAAAGGTGATAGGCTTTCTTAACCATAGTGGTTATACTGCGCTTTTGTGTTGCAAAAGTCACTTCACCACAAACATAGCAGAAGTTATCTGCACTGTTCACACAAGTACACTCACTTTGGCTAAACAGAAATGTGTCCCTTTGCAAAATCAAACACTGACAAATAAGAGAGTACAACACTGTATGATTTCTAGAGCTGATATAGGGCAATTTAATCAGCAGAGTGATGTAAGCTTCATTACGATTGCATCATCCATGACTTCTAGGAATAACATCATGCAATTCATATGTATGACGCAATACCAGCTTCAGATTGCATCATTCATTGTTTTGCCTAAAAAGCAAGTACTGTCCAAACCCAGTCATAGATTTATTCATAGATCCAGTCAAAGATGTATTTTAGTCATTTCTGGTTTAAATTGAGATCCCTTCCCTTTATAACTCACTTATCCTCCGCCATTCCCAAGTCAAGGGTCGTATATACTGACCCAATAGCATATCTTGAAAACTAGAGCCAATCTACAATTTTAAGCATCATTTTCCTTCTCAGAGATCCAGAATTAGTAAAGTTTGACTACATTTATTTCAGAAGCATTTTGGCTGTAGAGCAGTGTAATTATCAAGTGATCCACTCCTTGTCTCCCATTCCCAGCTTCTGGTAAAAAGCTTACACCTTTACTGAATGTTAAGATGTATCTACAAGTATGTTGCAGCCAGGATGCTTAGCAATATAACAATATATATGTTTAACATATATATTTTGTAACATAACTAACTAAAGTTAAACAAAGAAATTCCAGAAGGTTTCGGCGTCCATCTCCCAATGACAAGCAGGCATCAAGAAGACAGACCACGTAAAACATTCATGTTTTAGGAGAGGTCTGATTTGTTGGGTCTCCCTCCAAGACCTTTTTCCACTTAGCTTATCCAGAACACCTTGTCCAGTTGTTTGGAATCCAAAAAACCTCGGTTCGACTCTAGATTTTGTCTCTCAGGTTCCTTTATTTGACATACATCAAAATGACGCTGAATGGATCAGACTCAAATATGAGTCTTGGGGTGGTTGTAGGAAGTACCACACATCCAAAGTTACACAGGAAACTTGTTCCTTTATATGTATTTACACATTACATTGTATTTACTATACATTGCATCACACATTATTGGAATGGCTTGGTTACTTTGCAGGAATCAATCCCTGGGCATCATGCTCTGTCCATGCATTGTCCATGTTGGACCTACTCTTCACTTTGTCTTTACATTCCCAACTTATCTTAGCTATTGTTCGTAAGTGCTTCCCAGAGTGTTCTCCTTCTTATTTTAGGTGGCTCAGACATTGTCTTTTAGCCTGCTGACCTATTTACTTATCTTATTTAGCACAAATGTTTTGTTTTCAGTCTAATCTGTTTACCTCCCTAATGCTGTCCTCCAAGAAATGAGGTCTCCCTTTAATTACACATGGCATGCTGGGCCACAGCTACACAATTGTGAAAGGACTCTACAGTGTGTTATCAGAGCAATAAATCTTGGTAAAGTGGGCTTTCCCAACCCCTACACTCTTGCAAGAAAACCTACTTGTGCTCTTAAACTTTAAAGGAGAACATGTAGTTGGAAGTGTGTTAAATTTTGTCTTAAATTTTAAAATGACAAAAGCCTTGTGAAATGCATACTTGCAAATTTTATCTAAATGCAAGTCTCCTTATATCATTGCTATGTAAATGTTAAAATGTTTTGAGTACCAATGAGAACTCTAATCATCTTTCTAAACTAGTGTAAGAATCCATTTAAGAATAGAATATTTATATTAAGGGGGAGTTTATTACTGCCAGTGCACAAGCAAACTTTCACCCAACTCAGGAAGAAAACAAAAATCAGCTTTCCAAAGATTTTCATGTAGAATCAACAACTTAAAATTAAATAACTTTCTAAAAGTGTAGATCAATCTATGAATAGTGTATTAATTATACTGATTACTTAAGAATTCCCAGTTATCACTCTGAGGTTTGACAGGTTCTTGTGCCAAGATCAGACTCAGTATTATTAAAATTACTGCTTAGAGGGGAACTCCAATGTGCACAGTTGCAACACTCTCACTTTACAAATCCTCATGTATTTGTAATAATTTATTACAGTACTACATTTAGCAAAGTCACAGACACTCTAACTCAGAAGGTAGATGGAGATAATACAGAATGTACATTTGAACATCATATATTCACACCATCCCTTGCTGAACAACCTGAAATGTTAACCATTTTCTTCCTCATCATCATCACCTTCCTCAATGTGATGAATCCCCGCTGGGGTGCAATCTGGAACTGGGGTACCACTGAGCTCTCTGATTTACCAGTCTGGCTTCCCCCTCACACTGTGCTGCTTTGACAAGCTGCAGACCACTCCTGGTTCTAGTTTTGAAAGTTCTGATCCTTTCCTGCTAGAAGAACAAAAACAATTAAAGAATTTTTTCATAAGATAAAGATGCTTCTACAGATGACCACCAAGGCACGGAGCAAGTGAAAGAATGACAGCAACCAACTTGAATATAAACAAGCCTAAAGGAGGTGTATTTTCCTATAATTTCATGAAAATAGGAAGAATGGTATAAAAGACTTTTAAGTGAGCACATCCACCCTCAACCACGCACCCTGCTCCTTTGCTTAGACAGCAAGCGCACCACAACTCACCCTGTCCCTCTCTACATGAAAACAGCTAGAGATAGACAGAGAAGGCCCAAGAAATCACCAACCTTCTTAAAACTTAAACATGGATTGGTGAGAGAAAGTTAACTAAGATGCTGCCGAGAGATTAGATTTAAACTCTTGTAATGATTTTATTGAGATATGAAAATGCGGTTGTAACTTAAATGATTAACTGTTTCTCCTGTTAATCACCAGACAGTTAGACCATGTATTCCTAGAGAGGGGACAGGGACTAACCATTGGTAAACAGAGAAATCGTGGGATTTAATTGGATTTACGATTTTTAATATTTGGTACTGGCCTGCATTAAGAGAGGTCTCTAAATGGCTTCTTCTAAGTAATTAATTTACATATTTTCAGTTTCATAGGATTTAGTTAAGAATGCTTATTTTAATCAATTATAAACTGTTTAGATTATTAATAACTAGACAGGTTTCACTTAACCTAAACAAATGTATTTTTCCCATGCATAAACCACTTTAAATATCCATGTGATACTAAAACTGAATTCTCAATTTGGGCAAATCAATTTTGGTCTGAATTTGCAAAGAGGAAAGTGTCTCCGGGGGTTAGTCAATCTCAGAGGTATCAGCTCGGTTAGAAGCTCTCCACCAAGAAACATGCAGAAGAGAGAGTAATAGAAATAATGAGTTTATCATTTGTGTTCAGTCATTTATGCTGTTTTATTTAAATGTTTTATTTTTCTTTCTTCAATAATAAAATAGCCAGGGCTAATATTTGGGATTATTTTGCTTGTTCTTGGCTTTGCTTGCACCAAACATATGTAAAAGAACTGCTGTGACTAAACAGTGGGAGCCATGTCCCTGAGTTAGCAGCAAGAGAAACAATTAGAAAGTGCTGGCTTACCATTTCTTGTTTTTCATGCCAGTAAATGCAATAGGGGTCCTAGTATTTTTACAAGCTTACATTTTAAGGTCTCCAGTGCTTTTTATTAAAGTGTTTGTATTATTAGGGGAAACAATGCCTTGAAAGTAACAAGGGATAAAAGTAAAAAAGTTACAGATTATGAGATGGATTTACAAATGTGTAAGAGAAACAAACAATTAATATTGATTAGTACACTGTTCAAATCCTGCTGTTTCCTTCTGTCTCTGTAGTTACATTCAAGGGTATTTCCATGGAGCATGAAAATCAAATGCCTATTACATGAATGGAAGTTTGTGGGGGAGTTATTCTTGGTCAAGTCTGGATGTTGCATTGCCAACATTTTGTTGGAATAGTTTAAAGAAATTCAGGCATTTTGTTGTCCTAGCCATATCTTTTCCTTATCTATATAATGCCCCACATTGGCTTTTATATAATATAACTAATTTAGCTGAGATTAAGAAAGTAGAGGTCAATACAAAAGTTAATTAGTGGTAAGTAATTGACTGTGAAAATTGAATTAGCATCTGGATCTTTTACATGGAATTGTGGGTATTATTGCAATAAATGCCCTGTGAACATATGAAGTTTTCTGAAAAGACTCATGATGTTTAAGTGTTCAGTAGCAAACATGAATTTCTAAATTAACTTGGCCTCCAGAGGCCATTAAAAATTAGTATTAGGTTTTCACTAGTATTGGGAGAATCCTAATAGATTAAAAGGGCAATTGACTGCGACAGTCCTTCTGGAGATAACCCTTTTGTGCTAGAGCCAATGAATCCTATGTTAGCAATAGCACTGGGTCATTTGCTCCCCAGTTTGGCTGAGTGTAGGCATCACATAAGTAACATACCCATCTTTGGAGTGAGGATGGGAACTCTAGAAGTGTGATGCTGTCTTGGTACAAGAGCATTTCATGCAAGATCTGTGAGATCACAGAAGTCTAATGTTCAGCTGCCACTCTACCAAGAGGAAGATAATTTTAAACATAGCCTTCATAGGAGAAGAACCTAAAGTAGCAGGAAAAAATAGTGTGCTCATACTAAATGTGTAGATGTGTATGACCCTTTTGGTCTCATCTGGACTAGACAGAGGTATAGAGAGAACCTGTATCAGAATTGTGTGTAAAGTAATGTGTGTGTCACTGTAGCTATATAACTGCAATAAATATTTCATGCTTTCCTGTTTAATAACAGTATTTTAGAATTCAGTCAGCAATTGGTTTATAGTATGTCTTTATCCATTGTACATATGTTCACCTGTGTTGATATTAGCTATTTGCATTGAAGTAGTGTCTACAGACTCCAACCAAGACCAGGACCCCATTGTGCTAGGTGCTGTACACATATACAGTATGTATCCCAGAGAGTTTACCATATAAGCAGACAAAGGAAGTATCTCTAAGATGAGGAACTGAAGTATTGAGAGACTGTGACCTGTCTAAGGTCACTGTCACAGAGTGTACCTGCCCTATAGCACTCCCTACTGGCCAAATGTTTCATAGTTGTGTAGGTAGGTATAGTGTACATGGAATTAATGCTAATAGAAAAAAGAACAACAAAGGCAATGCTTGAGATGAATAATTAAACACTGGGGGCATGAGTAAGGCCTCATTCTTGGGAGATGGGATTAGGGAGGTACATGAACCGTCAGGCTGAAAACAGAACATTTGTGCTAAGTAAGATGAGTAAATATGGTCGTAGCCTAAAATGGCAATGTCTGAGCCAGTAAAGATAGGAGGGAGAACACTCAGGGAACCATTTACTACAAATGAGACAAACATGGATAAAATAAATTAGGAATGTAGAGATGAGATAAATAGTAGGTAGAGCATGGACAATGCATGGACAGAGCATGCTGCAGAGGGATTGGTTCCTGCAAACAGGGCTGGCTCTGGCTTTCTGGCTGCCCCAAGCAATTAAAAAAAAAAAAAAAGCGGCAGCCAGAACAGCAAAGCAAAAAAAAAAAAAAAAACGTGCGGCGTGGCCAGAGCCAGGATGCAGGGGGACTCCCTGCCCTGTAGATATGCCCTGGCTAGCGGGGAAAGGGGGAGGGAGCGGGGGGGGAGAGAGAAGGGGGACAGCCAGGGCTTCAGCCATGCAGACCCTCCCGCCATTGCCCCTGTAGGGAGTGCTCCGCACTGCTCCGGTCAGCTGGGAGTGAAGGACGTGGGCTGCCCCCTACAGGGCGGCCGGAACGGAACAACAACAAAAAAAATGGCCGTGCCGCCCTAGGATTGGGCAGAATGCTGCCTCCTACTAGCTGCCGCCCCAAGCACCAGCTTGCTCGGCTGGTTCCTGGAGCCGGCTCTACTTGCAAGTAACCAATCAAATCCAAAAATGTGTAATGCAATGTATTTTAAATACAATGAGATTAATGTGTATAAATGGAAAGGGTTTCCGTGTAACTTTGGAGCTGTGATGTACACTGCATCCATACTCCCCTATGTTTGAGTCTGATCAACTCACCATAGTGTTGCTATATGACAAATAAAAATACCCGAGTAACAAAGTCTGGAGCCAAACTCAGTTCTTGGGAAACTGAGTGGGGGAAAAAAGTGAGGAGTTCTTGTGGCACCTTAGAGACTAACAGATTTATTTGGGCATAAGCTTTCATGGGCTAGATATATGAAGTAAAAAATTTATGAAGTAAAAGATACAGGAGCAGGTCTAAATACATGAAAGGATGGGGGTTGCTTTACCAAGTGTTAGGTCAGTCTAACGAGATAAAACAATTAACAGCAGGATACCAAGGAGGAAAAATAACTTTTAAAGTGGTAAGAGAGAGGCCCATTACAGACAGTTGACAAAAAGGTGTGAGTAACAGTAGGGAGAAATTAGTATTGGGGAAATTAAGTTAGGTTTTGTAGTGACCCAACCACTCCCAGTCTTTATTCAGGCCTAATCTGATGGTATCTAGTTTGCAAATTAATTCCATTTCCGCAGCTTCACGTTGGAGTCTGTTTTTGAAGTTTTTTTGTTGAAGAATTGCCACTTTAAGGTCTGTTATTGAGTGACCAGAGAGATTGAAGTGTTCTCCTACTGGTTTTTGAGTGTTATGATTACTGATGTCAGATTAGTGTCCATTTATTCTTTTGCATAGAGATTGTCCGGTTTGGCCAATGTACATGGCAGAGGGGCATTGCTGGCACATGATGGCATATATCACATTGGTAGATGTGAAGGTAAATGAGCTGGATGGTGTGGCTGATGTGGTTAGCTCCTATGATGATGTCCCTTGAATAGATATGTGGACAGAGTTGGCTCTGGAGTTTGTAGCAGGGTTTGGTTCCTGGGTTGGTGTTTTTGTTGTGTGGTGTGTGGTTGCTGATGAGTATTTGCTTCAGGTTGGGAGGCTGTCTGTAAGTGAGGAGTGGCTTGTCTCCCAAGGTCTGTGAGAGTGAGGGATCATCCTTTGGGATAGGTTGTAGATCCTTGATGATGCACTGGAGAGGTTTTAGTTGGGGGCTGTAGGTGACACCTAGTGGCGTTCTGTTACTTTCTTTGTTGGGCCTGTCTTGTAGTAGGTGACTTCTTTAGGCTGTGTCAATCTGTTTCTTCACTTCAGCAGGTGGGTATTGCAGTTTTAAGAACGCTTGATAGAGATTCTGTAGATGTTTGTTTCTGTCTGAGGGTTCAGAGCAAATGCAGTTGTATCTTACAGCTTGGCTTTCAGCAATGGATCGTGTGATGTGGTCTGGATGAAAGCTGGAGGCATGTAGATAAGTATAGCGATGTCATAAACAGATTAAGAAGTTCACCTAGCCTAGCTGACACCTGACCAGAGGAACCAATGGGGGGACAAAATGTTTCAAAAGGAAGGAGGGAAGTTCCCTTTGTCTGGGTCAGTTTCAATTTTGGCCAGAGTGGAAAAGATCAAGGAATCAGCTCTTATCAGAATAGTGAGTATTAGAAAAGGAATAAATAGGTTTTGTTTATTTTCTTTTTGTAACTTGTCTTGTGCATTAGGGGAATAATCAAATTAGTTATTCTTTGTGTAATTAAGTTTTGCCCAGGGGAACATCCTCTGTGTTTGGAATCTGTTGTCCGTGAGAGTAGCTGGTATGCTAATCTCTTCCAGAGGTTTGTCTTTCACTTTTCTTTTCTTTAATTAAAAGCCTTCTTTTTAAGAACCTGATTGATTTTTCCCTGTTTTTAAGATCCAAGGGGATTGGGTCTGGACTCACCAGGAATTGGTGGGGGAAAGGAGGGGGGATTGATAAATTCTCCTTGTGTTAAAATCCAAGGGTTTGGATCGGTGTTCACCAGGAAATTGGTGAAGAAGTCTCTCAGGGAAAGAGAACTTGGGAGTGGTGGCAGCAAGACCAGATCTAAGTTGGTAATTGAGCTTAGGGCTTCACATGCAGGTCCCTATATCTGTACTCTAAATTTCAGAGTGGAGATGAAACCTATGGCATGGTGAGCAGTGGTGGGAGATTTTAAAGGAACCAAAAAGCCAGATTTCCCCCCCCTCCTTTGAGATGCTGGGGAAGCAGTGAAGGAGAGATACCCCAAAGGCAAACAGATAAAGTTTTTCTAACAGGGCTCTGTGAGAATTGGCATCCAGCTGGGCATAGCTGGAAGATAATTAACCTATTGCTAAACAAGTTACAAAACTGGTTTTACTTGTTACTTCTTACTGAGATTCAAGTTACATTCACAAAAGAATTACAAGCTGTTTTTTTTCCCTTCTCAAACAAAGATAGCTAAGGTAGGCCAGGGGGGAAATGTCAGGCAAGGGGGAAAAAACTATGCAACAGGACCTAGAATTAGCCAAATTCCAGGCTGAGGAGAACAAAAAGGAACATGACCGACAGATGGCCAGATTTGAGGCTGAAGAAAAAGCAAAAAGGGAGGCAGAGGCAACTGCCCATGAAAGAGTTTTCGAAATTGAAAAGGCAAGGATCGAAGCAGAAATGGCCAAGGAAGAGGCTGACCACCACAGGGCTATGGAGATCCAAAGGGAGTCCCAGAAGCATGTACTGGAGTTAGCAAGGATGCAGCAGAATATACCAAATAATTCTAACAATCCTCCTTCAAAAATCCACGGATGGGAGCGACTATGTCCACAATATGATGAATCCCGTGATATTGCTGAATATTTCCTCACCTTTGAGAGACTATGCACTCTCCATACCATTCCTGAAGAACAAAAGATGATCACATTGGTAGCAAAATTGACTGGAAGAGCTCTGGATGTATTCAACCAAATGCCTATTGGGGAGGTTTATGACTATGGTAAATTTAAGGATTTGGTTTTAACGCAATTTCAAGTTAAACCTGACACGTACAGAGTCAAATTTGGAACCCTTCAGAGAGGGCTTGGACTAAGTAATATGGCTTATGCATACCAGATAAAGGATCTGTTAAAGAAATGAGTCGACGGCAGAGTGTAACTATCTTTGAAGGAATGATTGATTTGATGACTCAGGAACAATTCATGAATATGACCAAGGATCATATTAAACAGTGGTTACGGGATAAGAACATGGACTCAGTTCGAAGTCTTGCTTCTTACACTGATAAATACGAGCAGTCCCAGGCTGCCAGCGAGGTGGGGAAAATCGACACAAAACGGGTGGAGGGAGCAGAGAGGAACAACCCAGGTTACAGTATGAGCAAAGATCACAAGGGGAACCCTCAAACCACACCCTACCACCAGGGGCAGCCCAAGGCCCCACTTACATCCCAAGGTAAAACCCAAACCCCTTATCGTCCCATCACACCAGTCTTCAGCAACCCAGTGATACCTCAGCAGGGCGATGTTTTAAATGTAATGAACTGGGACATATAAAGGCCCACTGTCCCAAGAACCCCAACCAAGTACAGTTCATTACACCACAAGCACACCCAAGATCCCCAGGCCCAGATGCCTCTCAAATACCCTCGGAGCGAAGGGAAACCTTGAGAGTGTGCGGAAAGAAGGTTATCGCGTGGAGGGACACTGAAGCACAAGTGTCAACTATTCATCAATGTCTAGTGGACCCCAAACTCATCAATCCAGAGGCTCCAGTGACAATTCAACCCTTCATGTCACACTCTTTAACCTTGCCTACAGCCAAGTTGCCTGTCCTGTACAAGGGCTGGTCCGGAATGTGGACTTTTGCAGTCTATGACAATTACCCCATCCCCATGCTACTGGGGGAAGATTTGGCCAACCATATGAAGCTAGCCAAGAGGGTGGGAATGGTCACCCGCAGCCAGGCTAAGTAAGCATTCACACCTATCCCTATTCCTGAACCTTCCATCAGGGCTCCGTCTGTGTTATCAGAGACCCAGACAGAGGTGATGGAACTGGATCTTCTACCCACGAATGCTATAGCTGTAGTGAATCCAGTCCCAGAACTGGACCTGGCAAAGCAACCAGCACAAGAACCATTGCCAGCACTGAGTACAGCGCTTACAATGATTCCAACGCCAGAGGACGACAGCGAGCCTGAACTGGCAAAAGCAGCAGGTAATCCTACCCAAGAGACTCAGCCAGAGCCTGACATACCACATAGTGCACCAGCGGAGAGCAGTTCACAGTCAATGGAAACAACCCCAGCACCTGCATTGCTTCCAGAGGGACCAAGCCCAAGTCCACAACCCAAAGAGGAACTGATGTCTCCAGCATCAAGGGAACAGTTCCAGGCTGAGCAGGAAGCAGATGACAGCCTTCAGAAAGCTTGGGTGGCAGTACGGGATCACTCCACCGCCTCTCAGCTCTTCTAACCATCCTTAAAGTTCAGAGTGGGAGTGAAACCTATGACAAGCGGTCAGTAGGTTTCCGGTATAGGGTGGTGTTTATGTCACCATCACTTATTAGCACTGTAGTGTCTAGGAAGTGGACCTCTTGTGTGGACTGGTGCAGGCTGAGGTTGATGGTAGGGTGGAAATTGTTGAAATCTTGGTGGAATTCCTCAAGGACCTCCTTCCCATGGGTCCAGATGATGAAGATGTCATCAATGTAGCGCAAGAAGAGTGGGGGCATAAGGGGAGGAAAGCTGAGGAAGCGTTGTTCTAAGTCAGCCATAAAAATGTTGGCATATTGAGGGGCCATGAGGGTACACATAGTAGTCCTTCTGACTTGAAGGTATAAATGGTCCCCAAATCTGAAATAGTTCTGGGTGAGGATAAAGTCACAAAATTCAGCCACCAGGTTTGCCGTGATGGTATCGGGGATGCTATTCCTGATGGCTTGTAGTCCATCTTTGTGTGGAATGTTGGAGTAGAGGGCTTCTACATCCATAGTGGCTAGGATGGTGTTTTCTGGAAGATCAGCAAAGGATTGTAGTTTCCTCAGGAAGTCAGTGGTGTCTCGAAGATAGCTGGGAGTGCTGGTAGCACAGGGCCTGAGGAGAGAGTCTACATAGCCAGATAATCCTGCTGTCAGGGTGTCAATGCCAAATTCATCCCACCATGGTCCACCAATCCCCTCCAACAGGTTGGCGTCAGGCCTCTTTCCACTAGCTGGTGAGAATCCTTTCCCAGAGTCATAGGATTGCCAACCCTCAAGGATTGTCCTGGAGTCTCCAGAAAAAATTAGTCTTTAATTAAAGTTTATGTCATGTGAATGATGAAACCTCAGGGTATACATCCAACCAAAATTGGCAACCCTAGTCATGGGTCTGCAGACATCTGTCAACTGCAAATCTTCTCTGGGGCAGTATGTAGTTCCTGACAGGCTGTTCTTTCTATCATCTCCCTTGCTCTGGTGAGCTCTCCTGAGAACTCCTCTCCCCGGGAGCTTCCTGTCTCTAGGATCCACCACTTCAACTGAGTCCTGTTAATCCTTTATCAGGGCTCATTTGCTGCCAACCAGCCACCTAGGGATTTTATTACTACCAGGAGGGGGGAGCGTCTGAGTTGGTTCATTCTCCTTTACAGGAGTTTGCCACAGGTAGGCTGAGAGAGCCAACCCCTGTGACAATTAAATATGAAGTCTGTGGCACAGCCTGAGATGGAATGCAGACCTTTAGAGTTCCATACCAGTGCCTTGACCACAAGACCAGCCTTCTTTCTTTTAGTTCAGACATCACTTCTCAAATTCAGTCTGTCTGTACCTTAGTTCCTCTTCTGTAAAATGGAGGTAATATTTCTCATACATTTTGTCTGTCTTATCTACTGCCTATATTGAAAGCTCTTTGGGGCGGGGACTGTTTCTTCTTATGCCTTATGACAGTATCTAACACATTGGTCACCCCATCTCAGATGGGTGTCGTTGAAGCACAGATAGTAATAATAATAAACCCTGATTAAAAATTCAGAGTTTTGTGTGGTTCGGAATCCAGAACCAAATTTTGCAGCTCAGGTCCCTCTCTAGTTTACAGCTAACAATCTTAGGCCTGGTCTGTATATTAAACCTACCTATGGTGTTCAGGGTGTGGAAAATCCATAACCTTGAGTGCTGCAGCTATGCCAAGCTAAGTATCTGGTGTAGGTGTGGTGAAGGTGATGGAAGCATTCTTCCATTGACTTACTGACCATTGCTCAGAGGGGTGAAATGGCTACAGTGACAAAATAATCTCTTCCATTGCTGTAGTGAAGTACATCTACGCTATGGGGTTACAGTAGCATAGCTGTGGTGCCATAGCTATGCTGCAGTAACCCCGTAGCATAAGCCAAGCCCATTAATGTCTCTTTCATAGTGCTTTGCTGGCACACTAAGGGCACATCTTCACTACCCGCCGCATCGGCGGGTAGCAATCGATCTATTGGGGATCGACTTATCACGTCTAGTGAAGATGCGATAAAATCGATCCCTGATTGCTCTGCCGTCGACTCCGGAAATCCACCGTGGCAAGAGGCAGAAGCGGAGTCGACGGCGGAGTTGCAGTGGTCGACTCGCCGCCGTCCTCACAGCCAGGTAAGTCGACCTAAAATATGCAACTTCAGCTACGCTAGTCACATAGCTGAAGTTGCGTATCTTAGGTTGACCCCCCCGTAGTGTAGACCTAGCCTAAGATATTTGGAAATTATACAATGTAATGATAATCTTTCCAATTCTATCATTAGTTACACCCATGCAATCCCAGGAAGTCATATCTCATCGACTTCAAGGGGGTTGCACAGCAGTAATAAGTGACAGAATAGTTGTTAGTTATTTAGCTACTGCTTGACTGATATTCTTCAGATATTTGTCTAGGTCTAGGTTTGATAAGATTACCTACACTATAATAAGTAGAAGTAAACGCAGATATTTTAATGGTAGGTAATCTTATCAAACCTAGACTTAGACAAATATCTGAAGAATACCACTATAATAAGTAGAAGTAAATGCAGATATTTTAATGGTTTCACATTTAAGAACATAAGAACGGCCATTCTGGGTCAGACCAAAGGTCCATTTAGCCCAGTATCCTGTCTTCTGACAATGGCCAATGCCATGTGCCCCAGAGGGAATGAACAGAACAGGTAATTATCAAGTGATCCATCCCTTGTCGCCCATTTCTAGACAATATGATAGTCTCTAGGAACCAGGTTCAGTGCCATGATTTCAAAGGTGCAAATCAGTGTAGCATTTCCCCACCTTTTCTTACAGCAAGGCTTGGAATTCTCTCTTACTTCCTTAATCTCCCTTGAGCTTCAAGCTATGTTTCTTTAACCTTAACCTGTTCTTTCCATCTGATTCAAATAGTACTAGATATTGTAGAAACATGTTTGAGTGAAAAGCAGTCCTAGTAGGTTATTTTTTGCCCTTTTGTCCTATGTATCAGTTGCTTCAATCACTTCTGATAGTTTTCCTTTTCTACCTCTACATTCCAAAAAGAGTAAATCATCAATCTACCAGCAAGACTTGTGGTGTTATGACCACTGACTCAGACCACTTAGATCATCTGGCTCAGCTCAGGTAATCCTTCTTCAATTTAAGATTTTCATCAGAAACCATCATGCCTTTCTGAAAGTGACACAAGCACTTTTCAAAATAACTATGGTATGGTCAATATAATTGAAAAAAATACTTAATCTAGAGGGTCAAAACTTGACTTTGTGTGATATTCTACTCCTTGTACTTATGAATTGGTGTCCTGTTCAAATTCAAACTGATCTTCAGGTCTTAGATTAATATAATTTAAGGGCTTGCCTACACTGGCCCTCAGTTCAGACTACAGGGGTGTGAACAGAAGTGTGCACCAAAGTGCTGTGCTGTAACTCTCCCATGTGGATGCTGTGGGTACAAACTGAAAGTTAGCTACTTTGCATTAATGTAGTTCTTTTTTGAAGTGGACCTACATATCTACTTTCTGCCCCTTTCCTGATGGACTTTCCAGATTGCTTCACCCAGCCTCCCCCAGAAGACCCCAAATAACTTCTCTTTATAGTATAGTTAGGGTCAGCTGACCTGGCACAGGTGCACCTGTTCTTTCTTAAAGGGCCAGTATCAATATGTGACATGGTTTTTTTCTTCACCCTCTCCATTTTTTCATCATCCTCTTTAAAATATGGAAACCAGAACTGTATGCAGTGTATCTCACCAATGCTGTATACAGAGGTAAAAATCCCTTCCCTATTCCTACTCACTAGTCCCCAGTTTATACATTCAATGATCACATTAGCTATATTGGCTACCGTATTGCACTGAGAGCTCATGTGGATTTGTTTGTCCATTATAACCCAAAAATCCTTTGCAGAGTCATTGCTTTTCAGGATACAATTCCTCATTCCATAGGTATGGCCTGCATTCCTTGTTCTTAGATGTATTACTTTGCACTTGGCAGTATAAAAGCCCCTTTTTTTAATGGGCCCATCTTACCAAGTGATTCAGATCACTCTATATGACTGTCCTGTCCTCATCATTATTTACCACCCCA